>NC_089879.1:8185000-9565000 GCF_040182565.1 Anser cygnoides | reverse complement strand
AATAGTACTGAAGGGAAAAGGGCGGCGGGGGGAGAGACCAGAGGTGACGGTAAAGGTCTGCCAAGTGTCACCTCCGCGTTACGATGCCGGGAAAATACACTTTCCTCGCAGCTCTCCCCCTAAGAAATTTGGTTTGAGGGATTTGACAGTCTTGCAGATAAAGTGGCTGCTCGCTACGCTTAACTGACCGTGCTCCCGGCCGGCCGGCCGGCGCTTCTCACCGCTCTCAGCGCTACCTGTGCAACCTGGGTTGCGGTAGCGTTGTCACTGATTTCCAAGGTAACTGCTTTTTTGCTCTTCTGAGCAGCCATAACCTGCGTGAGGAGGGGGGGGGGAAAGTCTTTTCCCCGCTCCCTGGAAGGATGGTAAAGTGATATACCGGCAAAGAGAGGAGGCTTCTCTAAATTTTGATAACCGCAGCAGACAATTTAGAAATAAGACAGTTCTCACGGCCAACATGACAGCGGGTTTTGAGCGTTCAGAAAACACCAGGCCAAAAAACTGGAGACATCTTGATCTTTTAAGACAGCTTTTCCAGTACTTTAAGTGAAAGGGGGGGGGGGGGGGGGGGAGCAGGGAACGAAAAAGAGAGAGAGAAAAGCTGCAAGGAAAATAATACAAAGCCAGTACAATTGGCATCTAGACAGTAAAGAAAAAAAGTTTTTGAGGTTAAGAGAAGGAAAGACAAAGCTGTTATGTACCCGAGGGATGCAATTTTAGTGGGAATGGAAGATTTGAGTGGTAAAGGAGGAGCGCTTGCCTCTGGGTTCTCTCTCTTCCAGCAGTTCGGCTGCTGGCATCTCAATTTGAATTGCTGGGTGAGTAGCACTTGCTGTGTGCGCGCTTTCCGTCTTGACCATTGAACTTCTTATGTGACTTCTCCCTCGCTCCCTCTCTCCCCCTCTCCCCCTCTCTCCCTCTCTCCCTTTCCTCGTGTGCGGAATAAAAAAAAAAAAAAAGGAGGGGGGGGAAATCAAGCAAGCATCTCTAGCTGCGACCTTTGTTAGCCGTGTTGTTTTTATTTATTTATTTTATGGTAATCATCTTTTTTAGCAGGGGGAAGCGTGACTTTTCGATGGCACTTTAATTTTTCCAGCGGGCGCGAGAAGCAGGCGGCGGAGCAGGGTTTTGTCTCGGCACAATGGTGCAGCAGGGCAGAGTTGTTGCACTCCTCCTCTTTTGCCTTCCTCCGCCCGATTTTTTTTTTTTTTTTTTTTGGCTTGGGTTTTTGGAAAGGGGGGAAGAAATTCTCTCGTGCTCGCAGGGTGGGATCAGGGGGTGTGCGGGGGGTGTTGGGGGGGGGGAGGTTTCAGAGCCTCATATACGGCAGGTTTCGGGTTCTGATTTATAGATGTTGAACAATGGTTAACAGCGAGGGAGAAGTGTGAGCGCGTGTATTATCTGTGTATTCTGTACGCGGTAATACATTCACCCAGTGAATATGACATCACTGTCTTTCTTTGCTTTTTCTCCTTTGGGGCGGAGGGGGCCACTTCAAAGCTTTCTGCAGTTCAGTACGATATTTCCTTAACTCTGAAACCATGAAGGTAAAATTGTTTCTTTTAGGAGAAAAAGTTGGTTTGTAGCAGGGCACATATGTTGCAGCTAAGGGGTTTTGGAAATGAGATGGTTTAACTCCTGTCATACACAAAACGAGATTTTTTTTTTCTTTTGGGGGAATTATGGAAAATTGTGTGTAGTAATTTTTAACTGGGTGCTTTTGATCCTGTGTTTGGTTGACACTCCGTTAAATTTTCTGAATTCCTCAGAAAGCTCAGCTGGAATGGGAAAGATTGAAATTTTAGGGACACTACATTAAAATGATTTCACTCAGTGACGAGGGAAGATGAAAAATAGTACCAAATTTTGGTAAATATGAGATACTGTGTGCCTTGACACAGTGTTTCTGTGTTCGTTATCAGAAGTCCACAAGACTTTATTTCTCGTATTACCGTGTATTACAGGAACTAAACCTGCCAGTCAGCCAGTTCTGTACATTGCCCGTAATTATACACAGAAAGCCAGGAATGTAATTAAGAATTTGAGAGAGCATCTCATTTGAACTGGAGGTTTTGCGGGAGTCTTGAGTTTTCTGCTGTTGTCTTTTCTAACTCTGCCAAGCGTGCTCGTGGAGTCACTCGAGCCAGGAGGATTTCTGGGGCTTCGGTTCTCTGTGATACCTTTGCCTGAACAGCTCACTTGATTTATTTGCCTTTGCTTGTGTAGAACGTAGAGGTGATAAAAATTCTGTAGAGATTTGTAACAGAGTTAGCGAAAATCTAAACTGACAGTAATTCAGACGTTTCTTCTTTCACTGCATGTTGTTGCGTACGCAGGTTTTACATGGCCAGTGCTGGGATCTCGTAAGCGTTTCTCTGCCTTTGCAGGAATTCTTTTTGTTGGGACCTAGGGCGAAAGGCCCGATAGCGCTGGGTAAACGTGTGGGTTTCTTCTCCTCTGAAGCATTTGCGAGGTGTTTCAGTTCTGGTGTGCATTCAGCATCACGTTTTGGGGGAAACTTTGTTCAGTTTGTTCAAGAAATAATTGATCTGGACTTAGTGATTTCATCGCTCAATTGTTCTATGGCTGATGCGTAGCGTTTCTTAGCACATTTAAAAATGAAAACATTCGTAGAGCTTTGTTACTTGTTATTTCATATGCGTTTACTACGAACATCGTGTATTGGTATTGAGCGCAGTCCGCTACAATTCGTGAATGCTGCATTTTTAAAAGCTGCTCTGAGAACTTGGCATCGGATCTGGAGGCATGTGTCTGCATGTTAGTTTTTTAATAACGCTGTTATTACTGAAATAGCCAAGTACCGGTGGGTATAGGCATGCATGTTAATTTTTCTTCATTTCTTGCAGTTTGTTAACAGCCTCGCATTCAAGTTCGTACTGTAGACAGAAGTCACAGATACCCTCATAAAATCAGTGGAGCCCTTTCTCCGACAGTGTGTATCTGTCTGGTGCTGAAATATGTGATTTATATGCAAGAAGTCAGGCTGTGTATGTGGCATTTTACAGAATGCTAGGTAATAAGTAAAATTGCATTAAGAGGTATTCACATAAAGCACATAGAAATAAGGTCTATGAGGGCAATTATGCAGTCAATCTTTTGCTTAAATTCACTTCTACCTTCTTCCCATCTTCTCTGCATTTTACTGCATGCTCTAGTGCTCTGTATTTCTTCCCTCTCCACCCCCTCTCTGGTCAGGACCATCTCCTGAAGACCTGGTCAGGTTTCCATCGGTCTCACACAGCGGTTCTGTCTACATGACACATGTTACTGGTGCTGCTTCAGGAAAAGAGCGTTTTCGGGTCTAATCCGAAGTATGCCATCTCTCTGCTCCGTGCCTCGTTATACGTGAACGAAGGCTTCCCTGTAATAAAGGAGATAATACCTGTCTGTAATTAACTAAAGCACGCGGAGAAAGCAGGGAGCGTTTGTCAGGTTGGGAAGGAAGCAGCGCCGCTCCTATTGTAATGGAAGAGCTCGCTCGGTGCACCCCGGGGCCTGAAACTTCCCGTCCAGGCACTGCCCTGTCCTCTTGCAGGGAAATTCACCTGTTGATCAAATCGGGGATAGTCCTGAGCGACCGGGAGCCGTGGAGCCGTGGCCACGCGAGTGCCGGCCACCGTGCCTGGGGTGCTGGCTGGGGTGACGCCGGTGTGCAAACGGGCGTGCAGAGATCGGCCAGGACAGATGCAGCAGGGAGCTTTCTCTTTAGCGATAAGGCAGGAAGAGAACGAGGGAGGTAAAATCTGGCATAAACGTAATTAAAAGTGATGCTGAGGGACCTCAAAATGTACAGCTGTGTCTAAACAGGTGCGTGTGCGGGGCCGACCTGACGTTCAGAAACAGCGCCTGCCCCGAGAGCGCAGCGCTCCCCTCGCAGTCAAAGCCCCGAGGTTCATTTTTCACTTCTCTTAAGAAAAAAAAATAAATAAAATAAAAATACTGTAGCAGCAAGATTACAGCCTACAACAGCTTTGAAAGCAAAGTGTGAGCACACTTAATAATAATGTTTTCCTCCTAATGTTTCAGTTCTCCTGCGCGGGAACTACCAGGCAGTAATTAGGTAGCTAATGCCCTGTTCTTTTCCGTGTACGCTAGAGGATTTGGCATATGCTAATTGTCACCAGATCATTTCACATAATTGCCTTTTGGCGAAATTAAGTGGAAATTTCCTGAACATCTTCAAGGCTCGCTTCCCCCCCCCCCCCCCCCCCCCCCCCCCCCTTTCCCCTCCGAGCACCCGCTGCCACCTAGGAAGGATGCGGGAAATGTCAGGCGCGGTGGCTCCGTGCTTCAAGACGCAGGGGGCACTTAGGAGGAGCGGGTGGAAAAAGAAAACCTGGCTTTCCTGAAAAGACCTCCTGGACGTTGGCAGCCAGGAAGCTGGGGTTGTCGCTGGGCTTGCTAGGAGAGCGGGTTTGGGGAAAGCTGGCGGCTCTGGCGGGAGCAGGTAGGCTCTGGCCGGCGGAGCGCTGCTGCCCCTGTGTGCCCCCCTCTGCTTTTTTTTTTTTTTTTTTTCTGAAGGGGGTGGTTTTTGTCAGGCTCTGTCTAGGGGGGGGTATTGTCCCGGCACATGGTTGTCAGTGCTCCTGTCATCATTTGTGTGAAAGAAGAAAATGAGCCTTTTTTAGCAGGGGGAGCTGGGGCTATCAATGGAGGCCTTGTCTCCCGTTACAATAGGCAGTTAGCTTAGGGCAGGACCTTAGGCAGAAATCAGCTACATTAAACTGTGAAAGGGCTCAGGCCACTGTATCGGCCATAATGGAGCAAGGGGAAGTAGTTTTCAGGAGAAAATGCTTAGTCAGGTGTGAAAACGTCCTTTAAAAACAACAAAAAACACCACACACAAAACCTGCGGTCCCGCTGGCTAAATGGAGCAGGGCAGAATTAAACCTTTACTCCTTCAGGAAGGGTTTCGTCGCTGGCATCTTGGTGCCTGGGAAGGGGATGAGGGCGGAGTGACACCCAGCTGGTGGGTTTGCTTGGTTTTAGTGTTTCAATGACCCCGAATGGTTGCAGGGAGCCCTGCTGGCCTGCGGGTCCCTGCTGCAGTTCGAGGTGCTGCAGCCGATGTGGGTGATCCCCCGGCCGCAGCGGTGCTCACTGGTGGGTGCCCTGCCTTGGGTGTTGGTCGCCCTGGCTGGAAATGGAAGAGTATCCCAATCTTTGCAACAGTATTTTGGGGGTTGCCTCTTGTGGCAACTGAGGTTTCTGGTATTTTTGCAGAGGGAGGGAGTTTGTTCCCAGGCAGACCCAAGGAGAGATCAACCTGTAGAAAAAAAATCTCGTGGGCATCTTTGGAGCTGCAGAGCAGCTCAGGAACATCTGTTAACGTTTCCATGGCCATAGTCAGCACAAGTGCAGTAGCACCATCTGGGAAATACAGGGAGACGAGTTATAAACCTATTTTTAACAGAAACTGGTGTTGAATGGTACCCTTTGCTTAGCCCAGGGAGCAACTCCAGGAGGGCCCACTAATTCACGACCACTGCCGACCTTCTCCATCCACCCCGGAGGAGGGGGAGAGGCTCACAAACCCTCTTCTGTGCTGCTTTTGTTTTATTGTATGAGGCTCATAAAGGCACTTTCAGGGCCCATCTTTCTCCGGCAGAAAGGGAAAGCAAGGGGGGAACGGGGAAGAGGAGGACGTGGCAAAAAAGGCAGGCGGAGCTCTAGCTCCATTTGTTTTCGGTGCCTGGTGATTAATAGGTTTTAAGGTGAATGGCAAGCCCCCGTTCCTGCACGGCGAGGAAGGGGAGGAGGCCCCGGGTACCAGGGCCTCATCAATCTCCCCCTTGCCACGCTCCTGCTCGCGGGGGGTGCTCGGCGGGCGGCCGCCCACCCCTGCCCACCGAGCGGGGTGCCAGGCTTCGGGGGCACTCAGGAGGTCACCCAGGCAGGGACAGGACCCCCGCTGCCACATCGGGAGCGCTGGGATGGGGACGGGAGGCAGCTCCGTAGGGTTTGGCCAATTCGCTGCTGCTGCGGCGTGATGGTTCGCGTGGAGCCCGGGTGGTTTTCACAGATGTTACTGACGCTGCCGTACCCCAGCGAGCACAGATCCTCTGGCCTCCCTGGCACGTTCCTCTCTCCACTTAATGCCGTGTTTTCGTGACTGAAGCCAAACAAGCTCCGAATTTGCAAACAAAAACTGCAGTAACAAACTCTTCCTATTTAAAGGTTGGTTTCTCTTTGTGCGCTCAACAATACAATGTTTCATCTCGTGCAAGTCTTGTGTTGCTTTCAGAGACTTAGGAACTATTGATTTATACAGCGTGTATTAACTTCTTCAGTAAATGGGGAGTATTCATCAGTGGGGTGTATTAAGTTGGCCTGTGTACGCATAGAAGCATCTTTCATCCTGTTAATGAAACGTCCTTACCATGCAACAAAGACTAATACACAGCAATTTATACACACAGCCTCCCGCGGTTTAAATCTGAAGTTCACATTATTTTTTTCTCCTGAAAGCACCTATCAAAACTCAGGCTAAATGGATCTCAGTGTCCCTCTCAAACATATACCACTCCAAAATTTGTTGCCTTTCCCCCCCCCAACTCATTCCAGAGCTCCTTTATTGTTTAAAATCATCTGTGTTTAAGTACTCCCGGAAGCATTTCAAATTCATATAGAGAGATTTAGTAGTTGAGTCCCTATGGGGACAATTTCCTTTGGTTTGCTTCAGGCAGGGGTTATCAAGAAAAGCGAACTTCTCTTGTTTTTTTGCAATCCTCCGCCGTGCCCTCTAACCCGGCGTACGAGACCCTAGCTTTCAGTGGGGAGGAGTGATTTACCGGCAGCTGGCTTGGTACTTTGTAGACGCTGGGGTTTCTCTCCAGAAATCTCCGCTCGCTCTCGCCCATGCGCTGATGCTAATCTGCGTGTGCCCGTGCCGCTTGGCTTTCCGTGCCTGACACAGCCATAAATGGACTGCTCCGAGTTGCCAGAGAAATTCCTGCTTCTCGCCACGGCTTTTAGCTTAAAACTGCCCGGGCTGAAGCGCTCAGAAACGTGTATGGGAGAAGGGCCTTTCGCAGGGGGACTGCTAAGGTCCCCTAATAGGTGTCTCCCATTGACAGCTTCCCCAGTTTACCTTTCTCTGCCAGTGGATGGGGTTAGGACCACACTTGTTACTCAGGCAGAGCTCCCATTGACTTCAAAGGAGATGCATATGCGGGATTAATTCTGCTCTTTCCCAGCTAGTCCTTTCTTTTTCTCTTGCGAGGAAGCTTA
This sequence comes from Anser cygnoides, assembly GCF_040182565.1. NCBI lineage: Eukaryota > Metazoa > Chordata > Aves > Anseriformes > Anatidae > Anser > Anser cygnoides. The sequence goes on along the minus strand of NC_089879.1, from coordinate 9,557,749 downwards.
GTTAACTTCAGGAATGCTGCTCTTAAAGAGCAGCTTATTTAGCATATTATGCATGATTAGGTTGGCTTGCAAATTGCGTGCGCTATTCTGAGCGGAGTCAAGGTCCCTTTTCCCTCTGTGTAATAAACTCTGCTGCAAGTCAGAAGACAGCCCTAGCTGAGGTAGTGACACAGATGCAGACTGATTTGCAGGGATCACAGTCCTCTGACCCGGAGGACATATTTTTGAGCATTAAGATGGTAGTTTCCCATTTTTCCCCAGTACATTTTCCCCACCCCTCTGCCCCAGCATCAGCAGAGTGGCAAAAAAAGCATCCTACCCTTATGTCCCATACCTTTATATGAATCACCTGACTTCAGGGCAGTCATCCCAATGAAAATGGCTTACCTGGGGAAAAGTTTGCAGACCGAGGCTCAAACTCTGGGCCGTTGGTGAGTTTTTTTGCCCTTTTTATTTTTTCTTTGAAAGGTGTTAAGTAAAATCTGTAATGGTTTGACACCCGGGCCGTTTTGCCAGGATATTGCAGGAGGCCTTGGCGCATCACAGCAGTGGGAGGTGGTTTCCCACAGTTTCCATGTAACTGCCTATGGTATATGTAGGCGTGTGAGTCCAGCTCTCTCCTCAAGTGTTGTTTTGTGTTTGTCGGCTTAAGTCTGACCCTCCGATGTTATTCTGTCACCTACTTATTTTGTTAACTAACCAGTTCCAGTTTCTGTGAAAACAAGCTCTCCGTGGCAGACAGACCTCGGTGCTGTTGTAAAGCCTGTCAGGATCTGGATGGGGTTTTTTGTTTGTTTTGTTTGCGCTGATGTGCCCATGCGGCCGGGGGCGCACAGAGCCCCGGCAGCGAGCAGCCGCAGGGGGGTCCCCGAGGAGCGCAGCCGTGGGCCAGCAGAGATCCCTCTCGTTGGGAGAGGTTGCCCTCTGCGAACCGGGTTTTCAGCCAGTCATTGGGCATATAAGTAACGCTGTGCGGTGTTGGGTAGGAGCCTGGTGGGTGATGCGATTTGTTACGTGAGGCCCTTGCCAAACCTTTCCCAACTTTCGGCCTGTCCGGGTCGGTTCACTTGGAAGAAGGCAGATTTGGGGGCAGAGCATTGCCTTCGGCTTTTTCAGTGAAGGGGCTAAGAAGTCCCTACAGCTTCTCTGATGACGATGAGGGGTCTGTGTGGCCAAAAGTTGCCTGTGGTTGTTCCCCTGGCAGCAGAGCTGACCGAGAGCCCGGCCGGCCTGGTATGCTACAGCTCTTCACGCACGTGCCTGTTATAGAGGTGCATCCGTGTAAGGCTTGAAAAAAATAAAATAAACATGGTAGAAGTTGTGGGAAGCACGAGCACTGCCCTTTTGCTTGCTCCTCTGATCTGGGGGCTTTCTTTGCAGGTTATCGAGTGGGTGAGGCAAGTAGGGATGTGGGTGCCAGCAGCGAGGTGTGGGGCAGGGGTTAGGGGAGGCCAGGAGAGCCGGAGCCAAAGCTGCATGCATCCGGACCAGCGCAGGGCGCAGGGACTTCTCTGCTTGAGGCAAGGCCGGCGTTCCTTTTCCTTCTCACCCTGCTTTCCCTCATCCTTCCCCCGGTCTTGAATCCCAGAAATAACTCCGTTATTTGAGAACGAAACGCTTTTAGGAGAAGCGAAGTGCTGGGGTGCTGGGGCGCGCGGCAGCCCGGCAGCGGCAGCCCCTGGACGGCAGTGGCGCTGTCGGGGCCGCCCTGCTCTCCCTGCTCTGTTTTAATGTGATTCCTTTGACTTGATGTTAATGCAAGTTGTTCCTTACTTAAAGTAATAAAAGGAAATGAAGACACATTCTAAAATGAAACCTGACTCTAATCCATTCATCATCTAATACCAGCCTCTTTATCTTTGCTGGTACCTAATCTGGTTAAATGTCCCTGTTGTAGGATTTTAGTGAAAATCCTCTATGGGGAATAGGGTTTTTTGCAATTGGATTACTCGCAGTAAATGGTCCAGCAGTTCGCTTGTTTCAGCTTAATTTTTTCTTTGTGATCTTGTGAGGGTAAGTTACAGTTCAGCCTGCCTTTTCCTTTCATTCATTCACTCGCTCGCTCTTTTTTTTTTTTTATTGTTGTGAAGAAAAAGATTTCTTTTTCCCCTCAGAGCTAAGAATGTGACAAGAAAAACCTCATGATATCTGCCTGATTCTTCCCCCCACAAGTTTTAATTTCAATAGCTTTATCTGTGTTTCTGCCATTATTTATATAGCTGAATATTTCAGTAGCCTAATTCATCAGTATCCAGTTTCCATTTATCAGCGCTCTCTGATGAATTGATAATTAATCAGCTCTTCTAAAATATATATATATAAAATATGCAGGTGATCGCTTGTCAGCTTAATGCTTGCTGATGAAGGGAATACTCTAGCACTACAAAGGCTTTTTATCTGGAGTATTTGCAATGAGCAGTAAATGCAGAACTGAAAGTGAGGACAGGAAGGGGAAAGGAAAAGACCTACAGGTCAGTGAGCATTTGGGTCCCTTGCTAATTAAATGGGGGACTCTGTCAGCCCCTCGCTGAGGAGTCTGCCTGCATCTTCGAGGTGAAGCACAAGATAATAAAATAAAAAGGAACAAATTTTAAAGAATTGCCGTTGCTCCGTACAGGAGCACAACAGGTCAAGATTAAAGAAACTCAAGATCAGGGTGTGTGGTGAGCAGGCTTTAAGCAAACAGGTGGGAAAACTGCATGGGTGACACCAAGAAGGATATCTGGAAAAGTGTGAAGCTCACGTGGAAGTCCTGGGCGCTCTGTTTTCTACACATTGTACCTTGTGCTGCAGTGGGCAGTTTGCAGCCCTCCTCTAACGCCATCGACCTTTTTCTCTCGACAGTCTAACAAAGTGCCAGTTGTGCAGCACCCACACCATGTACACCCTCTTACGCCGCTTATCACATACAGCAATGAGCACTTCACACCAGGAAACCCTCCTCCACACTTACCAGCCGACGTAGATCCAAAAACAGGTAGGTGGGAAATCGTTTTGGGTTTTGAGAGTGGGTGGATCTTTCCATTTTACGTGTTACGGGGAAGGAAGGTGTGCAGTAGGAAGGATTTCCCATGCTGGAGCACCAAAGCGGAGCATGTAAAATGTCAAATACATTCAAGAATCTGGACAAAATAGTTTCTTCTAAAGCCAATTAGGCTTCAGAAGGAAACCTACTGGGTGAATTTTCATGACGCTTCTGCAAAGTGACACCAGAGTTGTATGTGTGGGGTCGTTCGCAGGTGTGTTTCTTTGCGAGCGTGATAGCCCTTCTAGTAGGTGGATCTGCTAACTGCTTGGTTTGCATGCACAACCCCGAGAGTTAAACATGTACGTTCTGTGATCTGCACTTACAAAATTGCAGCTGGAATTTTAAAGGTGGTGGGTCATGACCAAGTTCAAAATGAATCTCTTTTAATTCCCCAAATCCCATTGTTTCTGTGTCAGGAGTTCAGCCATTTTTCTCCTATAATGTTGAATTTTTATCCACTCTAACTACTTAACTGCAGCTATATACTTGCAACTCTTTTCCCCAATGTAAGTCTACCCAACTCTCAGTTCAGCCTGAAGGGCAGTCTTCTTGAATATAGAGCAACGTGTAAAACCCTGACTAGATTTTTTGGTGTAACAGAATAGAATTTACATGTTATTCTAACTTTTTAAGAGTCCCTGTTTAACCCGAGGGCCCAGAGAAGTCAAACAGTGTCAATCTTCTCTCGTCAGGCTGCATTGAGTTCCTAGTGACAGTGGTTTTGTTTTTGTTAATCTAAATACCAACTAGTTAATCAGAAAGTACATCTGAAACTGAATCCATGTCCAGAGTTTGTCAGAAGAATTGCTCTGTGTTGGCCCTAGCATACGTCGGTAATTTATTTAAGCTGCAGCCCATGAACCAGGCAGTGCATTAGCTGTTTTTCACTCCATGCGCTTCAGTGGGGGCCCCCTTTTAATTGTCCTTAATGCTACCTTCACATGGCTTAAAAGGAATCCATCTCGCCATCCCTGGGTATTGCGAGTGAATGGCATAGTCAACCTCTCATTTAAATAATGGTAGTACAGGGAATAGCATTTACATGGTTATCGTAAAACATATGATTAACGTCTGTAGACTGTTTACTTTTCTTCTGTGAACATTCTTTCAAGTGTGCAAATAGCTCACCGGATGGTTAAAGCCCAGTTAATCTGTTTGGTTTTTGTAATGGAGAAAAAGCAATGTCTGCATGAAAATGTCACACAAGGAGATTTAATTTAGAGATTAAAAGCTTCCCGAGTGACTTAAAAAAAATAATTTTTAGCCACGACTACAGTACCCCTTCCTTTTAACACTCTCTGTTTTAATTTTGCTTCTGCTATATAATTGTGCTCTGGCTTGGTACTTGAAAGACCCAGTTCCGTAGTCTTTTCTCCCCTGAGTAATTCCTACTCGCTTTCAAGGTAAGGAGCGTAAGATTTGGGCTTCCATCTGGAATTGGTTTATCCTTCCTGGAGGGGAGCTGCAGCAGTTCCAGAGAGGACCGATGGGCACTCTGCCCTCCCCCCCACATCTTCAGCCTTTTCCCCCCATTTTACCAAGCACTTCCAGGTTCTCTCCCCAATTTATTTGTTTCTACTCATCCCCTATGTTTCAAGGAAGGGTAGGGATCCAAACTATGTGTCTCCCAAGCCCCTGAAAGGCAAACATCATTTGCAATTATAATGACTTTATAGCTTGTTTTGGAGGTTACTTTGGAATACCGCCATGCTATTGAGTATGCAAAGTATAGGTAGGGCCATGCTCGTTTGGTGACTTTGAGAATAAAATAACCATGAACTTGATACAGGGGCCATTTTGCTTTTGATCAGTGAAGATGGCACCTAGCACAGCGTCATACCAAAATGGTAGCCGAGACTCCTAAATTCTTCACTTAAATAATAAAAAAGTAATTATCTTTGATTGAGGAGGTGACTGAGACAGAATCGCATCAATTTTTCTGGTTGAAACTCATCTAACAAGATGCCAAAAGGCAATTTATAAGGCTGCAAAACAACCTTTAAAAACTGAAAGCAAAGTCATGAGTATTGTAATAAAAAAGAACAGATAGTGATGTAGAAACATAAGTGATTTTTCCTTATATTTACTTATTTCCATATCTCAACAGTAACACCGCTTTTGTTCATCTTCTGCAGGAATTCCAAGGCCTCCACATCCTCCAGATATATCTCCTTACTATCCACTATCACCGGGCACTGTAGGACAAATCCCCCATCCGCTAGGATGGTTAGTACCACAGTAAGGAGTTCCATTTTTTTAATTTCCATTTTCTTTTTTGATGTGTAACATTTATGTTAAAAATTGTGTGTGTGAGCCTGTGCGTGTGCATTAGGATAAGTCTGTTTGCCAGCTGCCAATATATTGAGTGATTATCAATTTACCCATCTCATAAAAATTAATTAAAACTTATACCAGGTCATGTGGTCTTAAACAAACACGGGTAGTTGGGCACAGCTTTGCATGTTGTCTCAACCAGCTGATGGCTTGTGAAGCACGAATTTTTAAATCATTATGCAGAAACGTTCTTTTCTTGTTAATACTCTTACACTCCACCACATTTGTTTGTTTTTAATATGCCCTCATGCTTGGTTTTCTGGGAGCTCACAGTGAATCTAATGGACTTCTTTAATGTTTTCTTAACAGAGGCATCCTCACTGAAAATGCACAACTCTAAATGTCATTGGCCTTCCCCCTTAAAAGTCCCTTTTCTTTTTCTTGTGAAACAGTAAAGCTTTACATCAACTGGTGAACAGCATTCCTGGTTGAGACAGGGTTGGACAGTTGGCATCTAAGGAATGGAATTTTCTTGCAAACAAGAACAAGGAATTAGTTTACTTTAAAACCGGCTAAGAGAAAAAGCTATGGAAAGTTGTTGTTCTTGTAGTTTGTTTTTTCCCAACTCCTTATATTCCACTTGCAGAACCTCGTTGGATATGAGGTTCCCTCCAATAACTGAGTCCTTATTTTCTTTTTTTTATTTCTTTCTTATGTTATCATCTCTGCAATGGTTTTGTGACACATTTAAACATGTCCTAGGCCTTGTGTACCGTATATTTGATTTAAAACATTATAAAATACTTCCGTGCTGCTGCATACAATGATTCTGTGCATTATAGGTCAAGATCATTACCTTATTTTTCTCACATAGTTAGCCTCATCAATATGGGGGAGATCATATTTCTTTAGAAATGACTTGCCCAAAGCTAGAAATAGTTTGTTCCTGCTTGAGGCTGTTTGGTCAGCTGTGCTAAAATAGCTTGCCTTCCCTAAGGAAACCGAATTCACGCCTGCAGGAGAGTTGGGCAGAGCAGTGGAGTCCTCACACGCACTCGGTTTTCGGGCAGGTGGAGGGGTTGAGGACACAGGTGCCTGGGGTGCTGGAGAGGCCCAGAGGATCCAGGAGAGCTGGAGTTTGGACCTCAGCCTCAGCAGCCCACTTCTGGCCACTCTGTAAGCCCTCCTTTGTCATGGGGCGGTCGTGCAACTCGCGTGGAGTAGAGGCCCAACCTCACAGAGAGTGAGGCGCGTCCATCAGCTCCCTGCAGAAGGCTGAGTTTCTCCAGAAGAGCACAGCATGAGCAGAACAAAAACCCAGAGTTGCTGCTCGCTGAAATCATAAATTCCTCCTCATTTGTGGTGATTTACCTTTTATGTAGGACACCCTGAACGCATGTTGGCTTCTTTTTTTCTTCTTTCTTGCTAGCAGGGCCTAGCTGCAGTACAGTCAGCTCAGGTTCAGAGCTCTGTTGCAACCACTTAGCTCAAGTTGTCACGGCAAAAGCCTCATCACTTAAATAATATACTCAGTGAATACCAAAAGTCACTAACATCAAAGATGTGAGAGTTTAGGAAGAAATTCCTCAGTGTTGTTGGCCTGTGCCTCATTGCATATTGTTGTCTCAGAGCCTTTCATCATTGTGTGCAGACACAGGTTTGTCCTCCTTGAACTTCATGTTGTGGCTGCCAAACCCACACGAACGTTGCCACGTGTGGCCAATTTCATCAGGCAGGTGATAATGGCCACCTTTGTCACAGGAAGACTCCGTCATCACCGCTGGCTTATAACGAGCCAACACCCATGGCTTATTTGTCTAACCACAACTCTTGGAGCTTCTCCGAATGGTTTTTGTTGCGGGATGATACCATCACATTCACTATTGCTCTAGGAGAGCAGCTGGGCCGTTTTCGCAGAAGTAACCCCAGATTTTTATTTCCCCTCTCATTGCCACTCGTGCTTCACCATCTACTTCCCAACCCATCGATCCTCAACTGGCCGGGGTGTCTCTAGCACTGTACCCCCCCAGAACTCATCCTGCCCATTCGGATGATAAATTTGAAGGACAGATGAAAAGGAATAGCCAGCACAGACAAACCTCGATCAGAAAAAGTTGTGTGTCTTTCATGAGGATGCTGTTTTGCATGTTGCTGTATTTTTTAATTATTGTAATGAGGTGTGATTGTCTATTGGTTACCCACAATACTTCTTGGGGACTCTCCCCCGGTAACTCTTGTCAACACTTGTTAATCTGACAAAAGGCTACAAATTAAGCTCTGTTAATTTAATGTTTTCTCACCGAGATCTAAATACCGAAAGAGGCCCAAAGCGCAACTGAAGTCCTTTGATTCACTGTACTTTATTTTGGTATAAATTTACATTCATTATTGTTTTCCTTTGGATGTGTAGCCCTCAATTAGTGTGATGGCTCCATTAAAGCAAGCGAGACTTCGCCTTTAATTATTACAACAAAACACCTAGTTTCAGCTTGGGGAGAGGGTCTCTATTGACATAAGCAGAGGTTATAAAATTTAATTAGCCATTCCTATCAGATTTATGGCATTCAAATTGTTCTGTGTTTCTTTCCTTTGATCCTTGCTGTACAATCCCCAAGATTTTTGTTCTGATCAAATGAGAATAAAGCTTACTGTGCAGAGAGAAGTTTTTTTTTTTTTTTTTAAACCCTTTTTTCTTTCTCTCATTCTCTCTTTCCCTTCTTTTTGCCAGGCAAGGTCAGCCAGTGTACCCAATCACGACAGGGGGTTTCCGCCACCCTTACCCAACAGCTCTGACCGTCAATGCTTCCATGTCAAGGTGAGTTCAAATACTGAGGTCCTGAGTCGAGAGCAAATGTAACTCCTCCTGCCACCCTCTCTAGAGGAGGGCATTTCATCTAGGAAACGTATTCCTGAAAGCACATCAGTTAAACAGTCGTCCTTAGTTTTTTGGTAGGGCGGAGGAGGAGAGGGCGAGCAGTACCTTCCAATTTGATCAGAAGAGGATGTCTCAGTGCTCTCATTGGGCTTTAAGAATTTGTTTTTGAGGGAGAGGTGGAGGAGCAGGAAGTCATCTTTAAAAGCCAACTAAATGAAAAAGCTGAGAGAATGTGATGTTGAAAAAGCAAGGAGGAGAAGTCGTGCCACCTTTTGCTTTCTCGGTGGCTATCACCCAGAGCAGCGCTCTGTGTGCGAGAGGGGAGGCCGGGGAGCGGGGTGGGGGGCCGCTTTTCAAGCAGAGTTGGGAGGAGGTTATTGCGCTGTATTTTCCCTACCAAAGCTCCAAACACTGATAGACAACATGAAAGGGCCTGCCTGACCCTTAAAGCTTTAGAAGTATATATTTCTCCCCCTCCCTACCTTCAATTAATTCCATCTAATTTTCCAGGGGCTGCTAGTTTTATTTACAAACTGGTTGGCAGCACTATGTTTAAGTAATCACTAATTGCTCCTAATGATAGTTTTATTTTCTGTTCATCTGATTTTCAGTCTGGTTAATTAAATCGGTGGAGGTTTAGACTTTCCTGATGGGCTGAAACAGCTAATCCATTTTGATGATGGCACATAATTAAATTAGCATGCATTACATAGCAAGGTTCCACGTCTCTTCCCTTCTCTGTCCCTTCCTCTCCGTCTCTGCAGTTTAATATGTGAAGGTTGGCATATAGAGGATTTAAGGAGGAGAAGAGTAGGTGGGGGGGAACACACCTCCTTGAGCAAGGGAAACCTGTAACTAGAGCTCGTGAGTGAATGGGTAGGGAAATACTGTGTTGTGTGCTTTAGATAAGTACAGTAAAAGCAAAAATTAAAATTTGCCCACATCGCTCCAGCAAACAGAGAAAGACAATGGAAAAAGCAACTTTTTGAAAAAAAATTAATAGACCCAGCACAGGGAAAAAAATCCTGGGTTGTGGAGAGAGAGCTGCAAATTTAAACAACGATTCCCTCCCTTTATTTAATCTTTTTTAATATCTATAAAAGACTTGCAGGCATGGTGCGAGGCAAAGTAGAGCTTGATTTAGTTTAATTATTATTAGAGAGGCTAGTCATTTGGGGGAGGGGGGATGTGGGAGGGGGGAGGCTATATTCCCAAGATAGGCTTTATGAAAGGTATCTAGTTAAAAAGAGTACACAGCAAATTAAATACATTATTGTGGTAATGGGACGACAGAAGTAGAGGTCTATTATACTTATGGCAGTTATAGGAAATGTAGGCTCCTTGCCCTGTTCTAGCACATCCTTTGATATTCATTCCATTCAGCAGCAGGGCCAGGACTTCTCAGAATTAAGTGATGGGTCATTATACTTTAAACACCATGGAGAAGCCTAGATTGGCAATTAAACAGCACTTGCTGACACTCGCTTGTGCCACCCTGTGACCCCCTTTAGATTGAGTTGTTGGAGCTCGGGGCCCTCAGCCTGCTAAATTGGTAGCAGGCACTTCTCCTGACGAGGGCTGGCTCTGAAATCTGCCGGCTTCAAAGGGAGCAAGATCATGTATAAACCATAATGTGGGTGCACCGTGGCTCAAAAAATAAGGCAGGAATAGATGAAATGTTACAAGTGCAAGGGGAAAATGAGAGAATAATGACAAATCTAATGCAACTCAAAGCAGAATTGTTGCACAGAAAAATGCATCCCACTGCTTGTGCATAAAATCAAGGCAGGCAGATGACATCCAGTTAACAGAAACATGTCAACAGTGAAGTAAAGTGAGAGTGAGTAAGAGAGAAGCCCTTGAGACAGCCAGGAACAAAAAATTAGTTGTCCTTAACAAGTTAAGACTCATCATTATATTCTGGCTTGGAGCCATAAAAGGAGACAGTGGTGTATAATGAGCTACTTAGAATTTTTAGGGTGTTTATTGCAATTCATGGAATCCTCGTCTAGAGAAAAAAATACGGGGGGATGTCTTAGGCAAAGGTGAGGGGTGTGCGTATAGGCGCACAGCCTTTCTTTTTGTCTTGACGTGTGCCCATACGTACACACGCGCCCAGGCGCAGACGCAGGCCGATGAATAGATTTAAGATGTTTATCCTTTGTTTCAGCCCAGAAACTCCCCTCCTGGTTTCCCACAGCTGGGAACACCCTCTGGGCAGACCGTGCTCCGACACACGTTTTCTCACGCCTGCCGTATCAGGTGGAGCACCTGCACTCAGCGGCGGGGCAGCCCTGGCCCCGAGCGCCCGGCGTGCCTGCAGACGCGCCCTGCGGGCAGCATCCCTGCAGCGAGGCACGAGCCTCAGGGCTGCTCCCTCCGCTCTGGCTGAACGCTGAATCCAGGGCAGACCCCAGCCTCAGCCCCCTGTCCTCCAAGACCTCGTCCACATCCTTCCAGAGCCTTGCTTTAAAGGGGATTCCCGCACTTGCCTGCGTTGTGATGCAGACCTTTGGAGCACATCATGCTTCCCAGCCCTGAATATTCCCTGAGCTTAGTAATTACGCTTCATTAGTTAGAAAGTGCCTATGAATAGTTTATAAAAGGTTAATGGGTGACTAATAGTGATTTTAATAAACGGTTTAAACTATTAAGGTAGTGTCTTCAGGTTGTTTTAACCATTTACAACTCTTTTCTCCGCTTGTAGCATCATCCCTCTCGCTTCTGAAGCATGCAATGTGCTTATAACTTCTCTTGATCCTTCATTACCCCTTTGTAATACGCCCGTAATGCAAATTGAGACAGGGTTAACTGACTGATGGGCAAACAGTGGACCCACTGTGAAAAAACTACTGCTGGGAGAGGAAATCAGGAAATAATTTAACAGAATTGCACCAGACAAACACTGCACAGCAGTTAAGTGGTGGCAGTGGAAAATACCTGTTGTAATTGAAATTTCAGAGGAAATTCACTTTTGCTGAATGTAATTACTGAAGTTGGAGCATGGCCAGGAACTTAAAAATTAACACTCCTTCCCCATTCTTACTGCCGTGTGACTGGGTGTCTGCACAGAAATCAGTAGGCACTTGGACTTGGAGTCTAACACCTTGCCCTTTGGAGCCCGTGGGGTGGTGTGATTGACTTTGGGTTTTGGAGCACGTTTGTACAGCCCCAAACGTAGGAAGGAGCGTGTAAATCTGATGGGTAGCATTGTGTCAGATGGGCTTTTTCGTGCGTAATAATAAATGGTCGCTGGTAGTGAACACAAAACTTCCTTTGGGAAAACCGCCAGCCCCAAAATAACTGCTGAGCTGTAGCTGCCTGCCGATGAAGGTTACCACGTCTCTGAAGTTTAGGGTTCGCTGGGTATGGTCTCAGCCCCACTGAACTCAGTGAGGTTTTGCCATCCTTCTGGTTACGGCCAGGCTTCTGCACAACGTGTGTGTAGGCACCTCCTCCTCAGCTGCCCTTCCTCCCACACGGCCACTCCTCCACTGTGCAGATACTCATTCTCCTGAATGGTAACTGGAGAAAACACTTCTCCCGTAACTGGGGGAGGAGTTGCATTTTAGCCAGATTTTCTTCACCCTCCTCAATTTTTGATTAGCTGGAGATACTTAAATCTTCATCAAAAGTAAACTGACAAAATAAGCCCCTATATTTTGTTGAATTTGTTTCCTTCGGAGCTCCTGACCACACAACAATTCAGCACATAGGCAGTGTTCACTTTTCAGTGCATTTTAGTTTTCGTTTTGGACCAGATCCTCTGTCAGGGAGCCAGTCCATGACCCAGTTATCACAGCCACTTCCAGAGGTCCCATTCAGAAGCTTAACAACCACCACCTCTTGTCCCCATTAACTCCAGCTGTAGTCAGCCTTCTGTGCTATCTGGGAGCCGTTCTGCAGTGATGACCCTAACCTCATTCAGGCCCTCATACCCTGCTGGCCTTGTGCTACCACTGCGCTCGGCTCTTCCTCCTTGCTGGTACATGCCCTCTGTCCTGTGTCCTCATGTCACTCAGGCTCCTCCTGCCTGCTCTCCGAAGGTAGGCTTGTCGTCTCCATCTTCATCCTTTGTTGTCCCATCATCTCTGACTCTTTCCAGCTTGAACCCAAGCCAGCCCCAGCAGCATCGCCCTCACCTCAGTGCTGGATCTTTGCACAGTCAGCCTAGGATCAGATAGGATGTGTGCCGACTTTTTATCACAGTGCTTGTACTGATGTCAGTGAGCTCAGGATTTTGCCATAGGTTTTATCTTCACCCATGTTCAAATAAATACATATTTTTAAAGAGCAGTCCCCTGCGGACTCTCGCTTTCAGTTTTTATTGTTTGCATTGCACTGTGTCTGAAGGCCCCATCCACTGTGGGAACAAACTTCACCTCTAACTATGTCCAGCCACGAGAGGAGAGCAGAAGAAAGCTATGCAAAGGTCCAGGTTGTGTCTTGGTGACAGTGGGGCAGTGCCATGGCAGAAGTGGGACCTGGACATTGGTCTCCTTGCAGCCTCGCCGTTCCCTTCCATTCTGACATACCGCTCATCAAAGCATTTCCCCAGACGTGCACTTCTCTCCCAGCTTCTTTTGTCAGAGTTTTGCCAATCCACTTGAAGATTTGTGTCCATGAGTCTTTAGCAAAAGTAGAAATCCAAAGAGGAACGACCGTCTTGCTGGCCATTCTCCTCCTCCCTTGCCATCACAGCCTCCTCCTTTCCTTCTCTCCATGTCTTTGTTCACAGGAGCTGCGATTCTCTGCAGTCTGAACAATTTCACATTCTCCCCGTCAGTCCCTGCTCTTCCCACCACTGCCTCAAAGACAAAATACTTCTGTCTCATGATCTTGAGTACTACCAGCTGGTAGACAAAGATGCACAGAGCTCATCGTGGACAATACCTCTTGTTTATGAAAGTACTTCTGTGTCATCTTCGAATATAAGGAATGTCTAGGCAGTTTTTTGGGTTTTAAGCTCAGGAATGGACTTTATAAGAGAGGAATAAATGTAAAGAAATCTCGTTATATTTCTGATAATTGTACAGAGTCTGCCTAACCATAGTCTGTCACCCCATTTTAAACCCTGTTAGACAGAAAAAAGAACATTATGTATAAATGATAGAAGATATAATTCTTTATCCATTGCATGTTCCATATTCTCAGGGTACTTTGTTTGGACCAAGATGGCTCAAAATCTGGGATAAGTGTAGGAATGTACAACAACAAAAAAAACCCTTCTTTTTTGCTGGATCAGTTTAGCCTTGGATTTTTGTGGGAAGGTATTTTTAAGCCAAAAGTTTAGGCTAGATCCCATTCCCTGGAAACCTATAAACTTTGGGTGTGGGGGGTTTCTAAGGGACAGGCAGTAGCTCAGTTGTGTTGCGCTTTCCTTATTCATTGCAAAACCTTTTAAAAATAATTGAGGAATAATGATAAGTTGTCAGTAATGCTTTTGACAAGTTTGTTAACTTCAGTTAAAAATTAGAAAGCCTGATCGATAGTGGTGTGTTTGTGCTGTGGCCCCAGCCTAGCAATTAGATGCACGAGAAGGATTGCACATCTCTCTGAATCCAGCTGCAGGACTCGGGCCTGTCCCTGTATATGACCATAAAGCTGCCGACATTTTTTGTCTTTAGAAAAGCTACTTTGTTATTTGATTTGAATTTAAGCCTTCCTAGGGTACCATAATGGACCAAAATGGGCTTAATTCCACAATCCACCAAACTTCTGTTAAAGCAGCGTGGCTCAGGGATATATTAGACACAAATAACTATTTTCCTTTGCTCCATCAACAAAATGTAGCTAATGAGGCTTCTATAAGGATTATCAAAAACGCATCTAGATTGTGTTGGCATTAATATTTTATTTTGCTGTCAATATGCAACAAAAGATGTCATCCCAAATTCACAATGTGATTCAGCACGATAAAAATTGAATCCTTGGTTGCCACAGATAATTTCTCAGTAAAGAAATAGACCAGTGGATTTTCTTGCAGGTAGCTGAAATTCCACTTTCATCCCAAGTTCATCCAGTTGAATTTGCCTTTTGTTAAAGATGTTAAAAATCATGATGTCTCATGTCAGTAATGATAATGAAGGGGAAGATTGGCTTTAATGACATTAGAAGAGTCATTATGTTTAATTTATTGCTAATTAATGCTGCCAGCTTTCATATGCTTTGTCTAGCTGTCATGTGCTTGTTATATGCCTTTTTTTTTTTAATGTGTGTACACATCCCTCCCCATTCATTCATTTTTATTCTGACGATTTACACAGCTTTCTCTCCTCTAGGTTTCCTCCACACATGGTCCCGCCACACCATAGTTTACATACAACTGGAATCCCTCATCCGGCCATAGTCACACCAACAGTCAAACAAGAATCTTCCCAGAGCGACGTCGGCTCACTCCACAGCTCGTAAGTTTTTGCTTCCCATGTGTTGCTTTTAGAACACCCAAAGTAGAACCTTTGCATGTGTAGCTTTAGAAAGGCGTGGGTTTGTGCAAACGTTTTTGCTGTAGAATATATATTTGTATATATTTTTTAAACATTTTCAGCATTTCAGTTGCCAGGGATGATGGGATGTAATTATTTCCTTCACCATTATGCTGACAAGCCCTCCCCATAAAGCAAGAACCCGTTTTCTGGGTGGCCATTTCTTTCTGAGGTTATTCTAGGGGGCTGAGGATGTACTTGGTGATATTACATAAACATGAGACTTTTTTTTAATAATGCTGTTAAAACTGTTCTCATACAGCGGCCAGGGTAAAGGCTCTAGAGAACCTTCTGTTCCTCTTTCTAGAGACTAATTTCTGAGGATTAATGTTAAGGGATTGAGGGGATTAATTTAATAAATTCACAAGAGTTCTCACTGTGAGGATTTTGTCTGTTGTATCTTTGTCCTTCAGAAAACATCAGGACTCCAAAAAAGAAGAAGAGAAAAAGAAGCCACACATAAAGAAACCTCTTAATGCATTTATGTTGTATATGAAGGAAATGAGAGCAAAAGTTGTAGCAGAATGCACATTGAAAGAGAGCGCAGCCATCAACCAAATCCTCGGTCGAAGGGTAGGTAACAAGGGAGAAGCACAGACAGGGGCTGACCCTCGGTAGGATTCACACTGCTTGCAGAGAGAGGGAGTTGTGTCCTTCCGAATTGGTGTGTTTTCCTCTTATTTTGGTAATGGATAGAGAAGTACTCCGTGTTCATAGAATCCAACTATACCAAAGGCCTTGTTTTGGTTTGGTTTTCGCAGACACTTTTTGCTGGTGGGGTCATTCATGGGGAGCGGGGAAAGTTAATTAGTAGCAGTATTATTTCAGTGTTATTTCCATGACTGGGAGATGGAGGAGTCTCAGGTTTCTTGTTTTGTCCAACAAATGGGCAGGAAAGTAAATGGGGGAGGGGGAGGCCTTTGGGAAGTGTGGTACAAGTATTAGAAGCTGTGCGAGCTGGAGGAAAAGAGGGGATGCTGGTGGAGAAGGGAGAGGGAGAACATCTGTAAATCTGTAACTGAGATCTGACTTAGGACAAGTGCTTCAGCTTCTGGGTCCTCTCCTCTGTTCTTTGCTTTTGTTTAGTTTTCTTAATTGTCTCATCAGGAAAATGTAGGGGCTCAATGAATAAAAGTGATTAGTTTTGACTCAGCTGAGTTAACTGGAGTTATAATCTGGAGTTATACATAAAAGATTAATGTCAGTGTGCCTGATCATCTGTTCTATCTATTTGTTTGGGTAAATCAATTCTAGCTGTATTTATGTATAAGTAACATACTCTGCTGTTAACACACTTCAAAAACAACCAGCCAAACAAACAAAGCCCACACCACACTTGTGTTTTTTATTTTGTCTTTTTCTCTTTTCTTCACCTCAGTGGCATGCGTTATCCAGAGAAGAACAAGCGAAATACTATGAACTAGCAAGAAAGGAACGACAGCTTCATATGCAGCTGTACCCGGGCTGGTCCGCACGGGATAACTATGTAGGTTCCTATGTAGGTGGAAATTTTTTTAGTAGTAGAGCTTGTAGAAATGTATATGTGACCTGCTGAACTACGACCACACATTGCACACAAGCACTACTTGGAAAGCGTGCCTCAGGATCCCAATCTGGTAACAACAACGGACGCTTCCCTCTCTGATACTAAAACTATTGGGGATAATTCACAGCCCTCCACTTGGAAGAGGCTTCCTTTATGGGTCTAGTAAAAGGTTAGAATTGGGGCATGACAGTAGAGCTCTGTGAAGAAACTCTTGCCTTCACTTTTACCAGCATCTGGAGATGCTATTTGGCTTGCTGGTCATTTTAAATTTTATTTCATATATATATTACAAAAAAAAAATCCCCTAGCATGGCTCCTCTCCTTTCCACCAAAAATATGAATAATTAGTGTCTTGTGCTTATCTGTGTGAGAGTATAGTGGAAAGTGGAAGAATGACTTATCCTAGCTTCAGAGAAGGACTGGCAAAACCAAAAGCATGACTTGTTTGAAAGTCTTACTCTCAAGTGGGGTTAAATGAATTATTCCACGCTCTACTGTTGTACATTTTGATTATGTTCTGCTTTTTCATGGCCATACTATCTTTTTTTTTCCCCTCATCATTTGTTGAAGAGTATTTTGGAGTTTGTGATCAATTCATGGAGTGTTCTTAAGACTGATTCCCTCATCCACCTTTCGGAAAGCCCATTTTGTAGCTAAAAGTAGTAGAATTTTCTGTCTGTTAAAAATGTAAGGCCAGTGTTGTGATCACTTACTAGTAGTATATAACCCCTTCTTCCATGAAGGGTGAGCAGTGCATCTGGTAATAAGTGTTTACAAGCTTAAACCCGTACATTTTTGACATATTTGTAGATTGGTGGGAACTCTAACCCCTCCTTACGAGGATTATAGCAGCATCTTGGTTTTAAAAACATTTAAAAAAAATTAAAACCACCCAAAGCTTTCAAGGTATCTGATTCTAGAATAAACCTTGCTCCCTACCTTGCAGATAGACTTCCATGCAGGTTTGGGGACTAGTATCTGTACATTTGATGTTAGTTACGTACAGTGTTACACGTTTTGTTTTTGCTGAAGTCTGTCTCTTCCATCATTGCCATCATCACTGCCTATTTTACCATAAATACCGTTTTGCCTAAGTCACGTGAACTATGTGCTTTCTGTATGGCAATGTTTACCTCTTTGAGCATTTGTGCTTCCACGTGTATGTGTGTGAAACCAGGTCTCAGTTTGCAGCGAAGCCTAGAGCAGCAGCATCTCTCTGTGCTCTTCCAGCGTTTCAGCAGTAGAGAATACACATGCTCATTTACTTAAGGACATTTTTTCAAATACTTCTGTTTTTCTTGATCATCTTTTCTTTCCGTTGGGCTCTGCCTGGCTCCCTCCTTTGCTTGCCGCTGGAGGTGTAGTGGTGCGTGCTCCTCAGAGACAGAGGAAACCTCTTTAAGCCCAACGAGGCACTGCTCCTGCTAAGAACACATTTCCTTTCTTTTCGTTATAGTCTGGCCTGAGACTGTCAGACCATAGGCTTGAGGTAGTTCCTCGGCACTGTGCAGTATTGTCATCTTGGGTGTTCAAAAGAGAGTTATAGGCTCGACTGAGGCTTCGGGAATGCTCATTCTGCGCGGTGACTGTGCCACCGACAGATGGGCATGTACAAAGCCTGAAGTGCTTAGGACCTTTACTTTTGTCCTCACCGTGTGAGCACTGAGAAACCCTTTCTTCTTGAGCTAAAAAGGACAGGATGAGAAAGCCGTCGCTTTCCCAGCGGCTTGATGCTGTACCCCCAGGTGACCTTCAGGGGGAACCTTCCTGCCTGAGGAGAGCGCAGCAGCTTTGCATCACACGATTACATCATCTGCAGGGTTTTTTTTTTCCCCTCTCCCATCCGTTCAGAGCTCTCCAAGTTCCCCACCTCCCTCAGCGTTTCATAGCGTCTTAAGACCTTCACACATCTAGAGTGGGAGCATGTTTGGGGTGCTTCAAATGGTTAAATCGTTAGGCATTTCCCATTAGGCATGAGGATGGGGCCAGCTGTAGCCCACGTCTTCAGAAATAGGAGCTCTGCATTTGAGAAATGCAGCTTTCAGCCTGCTCTTAAATAAGAGAAAAGGATTCAGTGAATCCCCTGTGGCTTGCTGGTGTCACAAGGCACGCTCGTTCTTCCTGAGATCTAATAGGAGATGTTAAGTGGCACTGAGTGCTGGACTCAGGAATATGTAAGGGTCTAGTCACCTTGCCTGCCGGTTGTCTGGAAAATTAGTACCAAAGAACTCTTCAGTCTTGTCAAAACCCGTGTTGCTTTGGCTCTGTCAAGAGAGCTGCCAAAACATTTAGCAAGTACGTACCTCCACATTTCCTTTGCAGCCTTAGAATTTGTATAGGATGATGATGAAAAATGTTACAGACCATCTGCTCCTGTCTTAGGAGGACAATCTGAGGCAAAGACAAAGCTGTCTTCTGCCGAGTGCTTGAAGAACTGCTGCTGTAATTCTTTCCTAAAGTCCATGTATTAATTTAGCTATGCAATATCTTCTTGTGGTGCAAAAATTGAATGAGAAAGCATGGTAGTTTTTCCCTATTGCCTTTGCAAAGAATGTCAGAGAAGTTAGTGGGACCTTTTTCAGTTCTTTGTTAGGAAAGCTTGTGTTGAAGAGGAACCAGAAATTCCTGGTCCCTGGCTGACGTTCCCGTGTATCAGTCATTTTTAATAGATTGCTCCCTGAAGGGGTTATAGTATTTAAATACCTGTCTTGAAGAAGTTTGTAAAGGGCTGATGGCTCCTGACCTGTGTTCTGGCTGGCCATCAAGTGAAAAAGTGATGAGGTCTCAAGTTAGACCGGCCCTTCAATTCTCAAATGCACTGAGAAATGAATCAAGTTGGCCACAAGATGCGGTCTGTTAATTATGCAAGTGGCCTCCTTGAGATTAAATAGAAATCAGGCTTACGAACCTTAGGCAATTGTCTGGTTTCAGTTACATTGTAAAGCTGGAAAAATTCACTGACTTTCACAGAATTACTGTCAATCTAGATCAATGTAGATGGAGCAGAGCCTGGGCCCCTTGTATTTCTATGTGTTGTGTGGACTTCAGGATCCATGTTTTCCCCTGTTTTATTCTCAGGATTTTTAGGAGCAGTGCTTGTCTGTCTTGTCTTCCTGTCCTGTTAGACTGATGGGTGCTGTAGCAGTTGACTCGGAGCTTTCCATATCTCCCAAACTTTCCATATTTCCCAAAATGGCTTCAGAGGTGTCCAAGATGTTTTTTTTCAGCAGCATTCAGGCTGCAGGATTATGTGCATGTTGCCTGAAAGACATTTAAAATCGACTGTGCACACTGCTTTCTCCATCACAAGAAGGCTTTCTCAGACAAGGCTGTACTTATCACAGCCTGGACAGCAGGGGGGCAGTTTACAAGCAAGGGGGAGCGAGTACAGAAGCCCCACGCCAGACAGCTGGCTTTTGGGGAGGAGAAACACGACAACAACAGATCAGAATCCAGCATTCACACTGGGGGAATTTCTTACTGATATGTATCAGAGCGAGCCAAATGTTACAGTGGATGTGCCAAGCTGAAGCCGATCTTAACCATGTAGCTGGGAGCCAGACCAACCGACTGAGGAGTCCGCTATGTGGGAGAAGCCCTTGGCTTCCCCACAGATACGTCCAGCCCTTCAAAAGTGCTCTGAGATTCCTTCTTCCAAGACGTGTTTGTTCCCTCTTGCCCACAAGGGACTGCTGGTCTGGTGTCTTTTCACCAACTTCTCCTACCACCACATCTTCAAAAGCAGGAATCCCCGCGCTGCTCACAGTTGACATTGCTGGCCCCAAAGTTGTTGCTTTTAGTAGCTGGCGAGCTATGAAAACAAAATGACTCTATCGTCTTGCGCTGGCCTTTTTGTACTCTGCAGACTCTGTAGTTCAGTGTTAGAAGAATTTTCTTAGAAAACAACTTCTCTTTTGAGCCATGCTTATCAGTTTATAACTCTTCTCGTAGAAGACGGTTGTTGGCTTTCCCTAGAACTCAGGCTGGTGCTCCTGGTCCTGCCTTCTCCAAACTGAGAAGCGGCCAGCTCCTGCTTACCCGACCTCGTCTGTTCCTTTCCTCCCTCCAGTTAGAGGCCATGACAAATCACATCATCTCCTTGGGCAGTATTTAGGACATAGACACAGTTTAGCAAAATACTGCTCATTTCCCTTGCGATCAACCAAAATGTGGAAAGGGTCTTGGTTATATCTGGGGTTTTTCTTTTCTTGGCCTTGTTCCCTAGGCTGTGAGTGCACTTACAGAGCTGCAGGTTAGGTTTTGCTCATTATCACGGCTCCCTTGTCTGCTTCAGCAGTCAGCGTTGGGTGCCAGGGCACTCCGGGGGCTCACTTTCACCTCACCCATGCGTCCCCCATCCTTCAGTCTCCACTGTTCCTCTTCCTTCCCCTCCCCAACTTGCACATATGGGGCCACAAGTAGCTTGTGAAACTTCCAGATGCAGGAGTGTGTGTGTCAAACGTGTGCCATCATTACAATCTCATCTCACAAGGAGCATCTTGCAAGCCTGCCAGCACCCCCTCCGGCTGCTCGCGGCTTTGGGGTGGGTGTTAGCACGGAGCGGGGGGCAGGCAGAGCTATCCCCGGGGCGCGAGCATCCCCTTGGGACCCCTCGGCCCCACTGGGATGGGGGGAGCGGGCTCAGCTCCCGGTGTCCTCCGGCCCCTGCCCCGTCGCTCTGCACCGCCTCGCAAGGACACGTGGCTTTGTTTCGGCTTGGTTTTAATCCTTCTCCTTTGTGTGTGTGTCACGCAGGGCAAGAAGAAGAAGAGGAAAAGGGATAAGCAGCCAGGAGAGACCAACGGTAAGTAAAAATAAGTCTAAATATCTCGCTTAGTGGAAGTGTGGCAGTCCTGGTGTGACGCTCCTAGGTTCGGGGGAGGTGGGCTCGAGTCTCCTGGCCTCACGGGGAGCCGGTCCCTATAGCAGGCAGCCTTTTTTTTAATGCACTCTAGTTATTTACACGTTACTGCCCTTCTAAAACTAGTAACCAAGCCATTGCATGTAAGAGCCTCTTGTGACGTTAGCCGAATTTATTCCTAGTAATTACCCAGCCTTTAACTGCAGATCCATAGTGGTAATGCCTATGCTGTTGTTGATGAAGTTGTCTGCTTATTTTGCGCATATGTGTGTGCGTGTACGTACGTATGTATGTGTTTGGTATTAATTTGGGCTGTACCTGTATGTTCTGATGCATGCCTTACAGTGGTAAATCGCACCCATTTTAAATTAAGGAGGTTTGCCATTCTATATAGGAAATTAGAAATACTGCATAGGCAATCTCATAGTCAATTTTGAAGAAGCCCTGACTTAATTTTTTTGAAGCCTTTGTATAATTTGTTCTTTTTTTTCAGAACACAGCGAATGTTTCCTAAATCCTTGCCTTTCACTTCCTCCGATTACAGGTGCTAACGTCATTTTGAGTCATTTAAAATAGTTTATAAACTGCTTTTTAATTTTTTTTTCCTGCCATTATAGACTTTAACATTAAACACTTGTGACATTAAGAAAAAAATACCATCCACACGTTTTTATAATATTTATTATCTATTTATCTTTATATCTATTATATGTTTGATAGTATTTTTTTAATTTTGTTTTCGTTTTTTTGTAACAATTGCTATTAAAACGTAATACAGTAAAATAACGCAAGAGTTGTACTAACTGTGCAAATTGAATATGCAGTATTTCTTTAAAGAGACTGATAAAGAATGGAAGCAAGTCAGTAATGAACCTCCTTAATCTAATGGCATTTTTCATGGCTCCCACTAAGTCTTCTCACATTAGCATGCATACACATTTTTTTTTTATTATTATTATTTTAGTTTTGAATTTTTTTTTTTTTGCCTTTCTGCTCAAGCCTATTCATTGCAATTCACTAGCTCTACTAACTCAGCACCTTGCCATGCTTTACGTTTTATTTTCTGGCTGATACTAACATGCTCATTTCGCAATCTGCTTATTCTTATCCATTCTTTTAAATACAAATTAATAAAAAGAAATAAATTGAATGTTATTCCAAAAGCTGCATTATCCCAGGAGATATAATTTCCTTTTTGTTTCTTTTTTTTTCCTCTTTATTTATTTTTATTTTGTATCTGAGTTGAAGAAAAAAGCATGTTCAGGATCTAACTTCCATACTCAGCTTCTTTTCTTCCTTTTTTCCCCTCTCAAAAAAGAGAATAAAAAAAAACAACCCCAATAAATCTCGCCTGAAACATCCTGTTAGACCAGCCACAATGACTTTCCTCTACCTGCTCTATTAAAAGTGAAAGAAACAGTCCTTTATAAAGGGATACTGCAGCTTTAATTGCAACAGCTAATTTCAAGAGTTGAATAAAAATGTGATTATCACTTTTTTAACTTTTAAATCAAAAGTCAATATTTTGCAATTAATAACGAGGACATTGATTTTTATTCCCTTTTTTATTTTTACTTTTTCCTTATTTTTATCTTTCTCTTTTTTCTCCCCTTTTCTCTCTCTTTCTCTCTCTCTCTCTCTCCCCCTCTCCCCTTTCTTTTTCCTCTCCCCCTTTTCTGCTCGCTTTTCTTGAACTCATTCAGACCTGAGCGCTCCTAAGAAATGCCGAGCGCGCTTTGGCCTTGATCAACAGAATAACTGGTGCGGCCCCTGCAGGTGTGTATAGTTTTCCCAGACTCGCTATGGCTGATTTGCAGCTGGTTTATTTGGTACTTTCCCCTTTTTTTCCTGCCTTGTTGCTTTGTAGCTTTGTGTTGTGATCTAGAAGACACAAGGGAGTGGGACACTGCCATGAGTTATCGTCTCTCTGAAAAGGTTTTGCTTATTTTTTTTTGTTGTGTTTTTTTTTTTTTCCTTCCTCTTTGCTGCTGCTAGCCAAAAACCCACTGTAAAACAGCATCAGCCTTAAGCCTCTCTGATCCCTGGCTCAAACACAGCCCTGCCCTCCCGGCCTCCAATCCAGGAAAGTCACATTTTCGTGGGGCGCCCCCAAAGCCCTCGGTAGCACGGCACCGAGTGCGGTGCCGATGCCGGACACACGCACGGCGGTGTCGGAGATTTTTGGTTTTGTTTTGGCTCATTGTCAAAGTCCTGTTTATTCGTGCCCTTGGTATGAGGGGAGATTACCAAATAAAACGGAGGTGATTAAAACCTAAATGTAGCTGTAGCTAAGATTACACAGTCCAAATGAGCTCTATCCACCATTGTGTTGTATTTTTTGTGTTTACCTTATGCTAACAGATGCAAATACTCCAAAGAAGTGTCGGGCATTGTTCGGGCTTGACCGACAGAGTTTATGGTGCAAACCATGCAGGTATAATACTACCCATTAGGCCTTTGGGGAAATAAAAGCAATCTGTCCTCTTAGTGCATTTGTGTGATTTTATTTTTTTAATCTTTTTTCCCCACTCCCCACCTTTCTCTCTCCCACAGCATCAATTGCTAATAATCTTTGATCCTTGGAATTTCTTGCTAATTTAATGCCATTTTCTCTCTTTCTTTACCAATAACCTCTCCCTAGTGGTAGAACTGGGAACAAGAAAACTTGAAGTGCTTGAAGCTGGCAGTTGGTTTTGTCGTTGTTGGTTTTTTTTTCCCTCCAGATTGTCAGCAAAAAAGATTGTTTAGGTGGACATCTATATTTTGTCTTTTGTTTGGGTCTATGTCCACTGCCTCCAAAGGCTTAAAATGTTCTGGGATCTGCAGCACTAGTGTTTTTCAAATGATTATAGATATAAAAGCCAGTGTTTACAGCTTATATGGTAACACTTTTTTGGTGTTATTTGCAAAATTAAATCCCTACCTATGAGTTTATTTGCCTTGGTAAGGCTTATGTAGATAACATTTTTTTAAATGATCTGATGTCTTTTTTGTTTTTCCCCTGAAAATATTTTTTTTTTCTAAATTTTATCCCAGCATGTGAGCTGTAAACTCCTGAGCTCTAGACAAAACTAATTCCAACTTTAGTAGGACAGTTTCCAGCATTAAAAGGAGGTGAAAGACATCAGAGAGCCCAAATTTCGACAGCCCATGTTCTACTGGAGTTTAATTTCATGTATAACTCAGTACATGCTTCTTTCTTGGTGGAGGGATACCGAGTAGTTCTTTTCTCATTCCTTTTTCCTTATATGATCGCATTTGGTTAAATTTGTTGTTTCTTTGTTCTGATACAAGCAGTCTTTGAATTTGGAATATTATGATGGTAGGTATTTCAACCCAAACCACACTCTGTGTGTAGTGATTCCTCTCCCACATTTTCCCCTCTTACTCATGCCAGTCCCATGTGCTTCATCTCATTTAGAATGTAGATCAGATGTTCATCATATTTTGTGTATGCACGCAGTCCTGTTTGTGCTTAGTGTCGAGGAAAACATGAACCAGGGGTGGTATTGTATATACAAGATAAGGCACCAAAAACGTCCCATTTGAGTAATGCTAGTACGGGGTGTCGGGGCTGAGGTGTTAGATACCAGTATATATGTTAAACGGGTTTTGAAAGTTACGGTTTCTTAAAGCTTAAGGAAAGGAAAGGAAGAAGAGTTCAGACCAGAAGAGCTGAGTAAGCACCTTCCCTGTGTCAGGAGACTTATGCTAACCAAAGGCTTAAATGCCAATGCAGTGTTTAATTAGGGTTTATTCTGTGGTTATTTTACTACATGCTATCAACAGATATTTGTGTAGTCTAGAGATACAATATTTGAAGCGTGGTAGGCTCAGTATGCCAAGCACCAGAATGGGGGCACATCGTGTTAGTGTTGCTTTATCTTTCCCTAGCAGTTTAAGGAAACGTCAGACTTTTAAAACTACATTTTATCAGCAAGGGGACTTTTCCTGCAGTCTGTGCAGCGCTTAGGTTACACACCAAGCATAAACCCTCTCTTAACTTATGCCAGGTTTTGATCGGAAATCTTTGCTGCACATTAGAGACCACTCTTTTAGATCTATTTCAGAATTAGTTAAGAGCAGTGCAGCACCTTTCAGCGGTGTAGTTGATAACTGGAGGCTTACTGACATAGTTTTTTTGTTTGTTCTGTTTTGTTGTTGTTTTAATGCATGGAGGCATTTTGTTACTAGGTAGATTTTAGAGCATTTCTTTCCTAGTTGTGGTCCTAACCATTAAAACATTGCATTTGGTAGCATGGTAGTTTTTGTAGCGCATCCTAGGAAGGTGCCAAAGATACGCAGTTTGCTAATACTATAGAAACTGAGACATCTTTGCTCATAGCAAACGAATAAACCCTTGTAGTCATCTGTGGCTTTCACCCATGGCAATTGCAGCATTATTGGCTTTTCTGATGCTGTCCTGGGGCTAGTTTCATGGCAGCATGAGCTGGATCAGTTCGGTGGGTGTGTGCCGTCCTGATGTAGCAGGTGACACTTTCAGAGTGGCACACAAGTGAATGATCCTCACAATGTGCTTCTAAAAGGGGATACATAGCATTTTTGTTTCCTCTTTAATTACAGCGAAACTGAGGCATAAAATGTTCCCCGGATGGTGACTTATCCCCTTTCACCAGGGTTGCCTGAAGCTGTTTGCTTCTGGTAAAATTTGGCTTACAGATTTTGGAGTTTTACCCATCTATTAATTCTGGCGCACCTAACCCTGTCCCATATATCACCACAGGTAGCACATGGTGGGAATGGCACAGGCTGGGGATGGAGAAGTGGCCTCCCTGGAACCACCAGGATTTAAGTAAATGGTTTTTCAGACCAAAAGTGGCCACTATTTAAGAGTTTAACATAAAAAAGAAACAGAGGAAACATTCTGCTACCTTAATCCTAGTCAAAGGGGAATTATTTAAGGTAACAGACCAGTGTTTTTAGCTCTAAAAGAGTTGTTAACTCTGCAAACTCAGAAAGACAGTTCTGTGGTAACCTGATTTAAGTCTGCTTTGCCATGGGAAACCCCTTCTTTCAGGCCACAGAACCTAAAACAGTATTAGCAAAATCATTTTTAATTTTTGGCATACCAGATTCAACCTTCCTCCAGTGAAATAATTAACTGCCTTGTAGGTGCAGAGCAATCCAGTTGAATAACTTCTGGACCACCGTCAATGAGGTGGGCAGAACTTGGGTCTCTGCTTGCAAATTATTTTAATTAGGGAGAGAAGGGGGAGACGACAAGCCCTGCAGTCTCCAAATTGTGAAAACCCACCTTTCCCCACAGGTGTTATCAGAGAAATTGGCGAACACCAGTACTCTGCTTTGCCACTGGCAGCTGTACAGAAAGTCCCACCATGAATTTGGGGTCTGGCAGCATTGCACAGTTGAGGCTAGGAAGTGGTGAGACAGAGGCGAGGAGCAGCAGAACTGTCCTTAGCCAAGTGCCAGAGGCTTCCCGCGCTGTTTGTTGATGGTAGAAGAATTAACAGGTTCTGTTTTGAGCCCACCAAGTTAATTTATTTTTTTTTCTGTCTTTTAACGTTGCTCTAATAAAGCATGGTTTACAGCCTTCACTTGCTGTCTTCTATCTTTCTTCCTTTCTTTCTTTTTAACATTTAAGTTGCATGGATGTCTTTAGTTTTTTAGCATGTATTGATCTGCAGGCTAACGTGGTTATAACTCTAATAGCCCTAACCCCTTACCTTGCCGTGGGGAACGTGGAGCAGAGCCCCAGGCTGTTTCCTGATTCACTGGAGGTAGGGATGTCACAGCACTGATCCCCACTGCAGTAGGCGGAGAGATGGGGTGCTGGGGGAGCTCTTCCCCTCCTGGCCATGGGAGATGAGATATCCTAACCCCAAGCCGTAGCTGGTTAGATCTCCCCTGCAGTCTAGAAACGTCTAGCCCCATTGCCTAGATAAAGGACCTTGGATCGACCCAAGTCAAATGCAGTTGCCATACAGAGGGGAGCAAGTTGGCTACCAGAGACGGAGTTAGGGCCCCTGAACGAGTGGGGAATTTCACCCAGCGACGTTCAGCTTCTGCGCCGCGCTCGGGTGCTTCTCCTGATGGAGTGGCTGAGCTAGCGTGAGGCATCCCCGAGGGGGAGAGCAACATATTCCCTCACATCAGCGGGTTTGTGCAGCCTGGCCGAGTGTCCAGAGTGTCTGCGGCAGAGCCGCTTTAGACAGACGTGGTCAAGGACGCGGGGCTGTGTGGCAGTGGTCAGCACTTCCCATGGCAAGCGTGCTTGTGAGTAGGAGGGCTGGAGAGCTGTCATTAGGAGGGTCACGGTGGCCACTGACCGTCGTTCTGCCAGATGCTGTGGTTGTTTGCCTCATTATTTCTGTCCTGCTGCTAGAATTGTCTTGCATACACTTGGCAAGAGAGATGGTGTGAAACTGTCATCTGTTTTCATTGCTCCTTTACATTGTTAAGTGGACAGAGGGAGGAGAAAAGATCTCTGTCGGGTCACTTACTCATTTATTTGAAGATGAACGGCTCTTATGAGGCTCGTATTTCCCGGTATGAAATAAGTGCCATGTTGCTTCTCATCCTTGTGCCTGTCGTCGTGCTCTTCACCTACTGAAATTGGATCCCACTCTGAAGCTCCATGGATGGCCTCTCAGAGGAAAATTCCCCAAAACGCAGACAAGCAGCTTCCCAAATCTACCACTCTCCCTTGAAACAAAAAGTAAAACTGAGTCAATTTAAAGCCACAACCTGCAGGCCATACAACCAGTTATTCTTGTTATTTTGGATCATACTCTATTTATCCTGTTCTTTTTCTGTTTTGTTTTGTTTTTTTTTTTTTCTTCCCTCTTCTGTTTGTTTCGTTCGTTCGTTTTGTTTTTATTTCCCCTCTCTCGTTCTCTCTATTATATACTCCTCCTGTCTGACTCTGACGTTTCTGGATTTGGTGTGGTTCCTAACAGAGGAGAAAGCAATGAGCAGTAGTTTGCAGCCGGCCTTGCCTCGCGGGGCAGAGCACCGTGAGAGACGCCAGGTGACGCAGGTGTAGAGATAGCCCCGCTGAGGTGGACAGCGCTGGGGGACGATCAACACACCCAGAGTTCTTATTTTCTAAGGATATATACATAAATATTTTTTTTTTTCGGGAGGAAAGTAGAGTCTATAGATCAGCACAGTGGGCTCAGAAACCCCGTACCAGCTTTTATTAGCCTGAAAGGAAATAAATAGGGAAAGGAGGCGGCCTGCAGAGGAGGGGGACGAAGAGGCACTGGGCGATCCCTCGCCAGGTGGTTAGCCCAGGGGGGTCCCCGAGCGGACGGGGGGCCGAGGACGCCCCGGCAGCCCCCCAGGACGGCGCGTAGGGCCGGGGCGCGGGCGCTCAGAGCCCCGGGAGCTGCCTGGTGGCTCTTTGCTGTAGCTAACTGTCTCTGTCTGCATCCCTGCCCTTCACTCACAGAGCGCTCTCTCCCTGTTTCTAGGAGAAAAAAAAAGTGCGTTCGCTACATACAAGGTGAAGGCAGCTGCGTCAGCCCACCCTCTTCAGATGGAAGCTTACTAGACTCTCCTCCGTCCTCCCCCGCCATGCTCGCCTCCCCCTCCAGAGACTCGAAACCACAGACTGAACAAACGCAACCCCTCTCGCTCTCCTTGAAGCCTGACCCGCTGGCGCACCTGGTCATGATGCCGCCGCCATCCTCGCTCGTCCTCGCCGAGAGCGCTGCGAGCAAGCCCGGCGCCCTGCCTGCCGCCAGCTGCCCCAACGGGGCCCTGGACCACGCGCCGGCCGCCCTCCCGCCGGCCGCCCCCCTCGCGCAGCCCTCCACCTCCTCCCTGCACCCCCACAGCTCGCTGCCGGGGCCGCAGCCCCAGCCGCTCTCCCTCGTAACCAAGTCCTTAGAATAGCTTTAGCCTCTGTCGCCCTTTCGGTTTCCTTCGGGGGGGTTGGATTCTGTTGGGAATTGGTTTTTGTTTTTGTTTTTTTTTTCCCTTTTGTTTTTTTTCTCCATTTTTTTCCTTTTTTTTTTTTCTTGCTTTCCTTCTCCTCCTCCTCGTCGTCGTCTCCGCCGTTCGTCGTCGTTTCTCGGTTTCGTTTCCAGTTCGTGCCACGTGGCTACATTAGTTGATGTTTTATCGAGTTCATTGGTCAATATTTGACCCATTCTTATTTCAATTTCTCCTTTTTAAATATGTAGATGAGAAAAGCCTCATGATTCTGCCAAAATTTTTATCAACAGCTGTTTAAAGTCTTTGTAGCGTTTAAAAAATATATATATATACATAATTGTTATGTAGTTCCAATAGCTTAGTTTTAAAGACTGATTTTAAAAATTAAAAAAAAAAAAAAAAAAAAGAAGCAATTTTGAAGCAGCCCTTGCCGGAGGCATTGGTTCTTTATTATTTGTATTAAATACGAGCTTGCGAACCAATCATTTTACATCTGGTTTTTAAACCTTTAAGGGCACAGTGAATGCAGTGCCGCTACTACTTCTTTTTTTTTTTCTTCCTCGTGTGAAACAACCTTTATTGTGATGTTACTTGTTATTGTTTAAATGTACAGAAACAAAGGGTTAAAAAAAAAATGTGTTAATATACCTTGTTCCATGGTGTTGTTCTTTTTGGGGGAGGGAACGCTACTCAACAATTAAAAGTATCACAACGCTATTGGACCAGTAGTATTTATTGCTTTAGAAATTGCTTGTTGTATCTGTATGTTGTCCCTTTTTAAATGTTTTTTTCCTCTTTTTTTTCCTCAAAACATTGTATAAAGTTTTTTTCCCTTAGTGTAAGCATCTTATATATAACAACTCATTTGTACAAGGTTTTTAAGTTTATATATAAATGTGTATATATATATTTTTTCCGGGATTTTTGTTTTTTTGATTTCCTTTCGTGATTTTTTTTTTTTCTGTATGAAACACAGTTGCCACCAAATGGACATTCGCAGATGCATTTTTCAAGGATCAATAGTGTAAAGAAAAAATTGCTTTAAAAGCCATTACACGTGAAAAGACTTGAAAATTTAGCAAGGGAATTTTTAGCAACGCTGTTTGAAAAATAGCAAGGTCCAAGTGTCTCCCGTTCAGAACTGCAGCTGGATCCCCTGCGCCATTAGGACTGTAGGCTGTGTGCAAAATTTTTATGTGCCAAAATTCTCAGTGACTTTTAACTTTCTCCCGACAACTTTATTATTTTTTTTAATGCTGTAATTTTTTTGTTCATCATGTTTTGCTGTGATGTTACATAGGTAGGTATGTATGTAGTTTTAATGTCACCTATAACAGATGTGTTTGGTAGCAGATTGTCCGGAAAGCATTTAAAATGAAGAGGTATAAACCCTTAAGGGCCAAATTCTGTATATTAGATTATTCATAAAAGGAAAATCAGACTGCCACTTTTATGTACACTTACTACATACAGGTAGGTAGCAAACTTAAAACAAAAAAAAAAAACTAGGCATGTTGATGTTGCAAAAAACGCTGTATAAAGCTGAAAAATTGTTCATCTGTTCATTCAGTGCCATTGTAGTTGACATGAAGCGATTGTAAAACTGTCTCAGATTTTTCTCTGGTTTATTAAGATGCTAACTATAACATTTTTTGTGAATACTTTGAATGTTTCCTAACAGTTGTGATGTTACTGTTCCGTTTTATGCTCTTATTCCGATTTTCATTTTTAATGGTTTGGAAGCCATTTTTTGTAATGAATAAATGTTCATGCTGTACAGTATCTGTAGCATGCAGTTCTGGATTAATAAAAGCAACTTAGTATGTGCAGAGAACGACTTGTCAACTCATTTATGCGTTGACTGCATTTTATTCGGGCCAAAACAATTGACAGCCCGAGTGGAAAATTCCCTTGAAAAGCTGCTGCGAAAGCTGCGGTGACTCCCTGGCAGCTCAGCTCCGCTTGCACAAAATGCTCTGCCTCGCTCGGCTTGTCCTGCTGCTGCCTCGCTGCAGCCGAGCGCCCGTAAATTCACGTTGCACGAGCCCTCTCCCCGCTCAGCAAGCTTTCGCATGAGCAGCAGCAGTTGAAAACGCCTTTTATTTCAAGCAAATCGCATGCGGTTTGGCAAAAGGCAAAGAGCGTGTGAGCTAAAGCGATGTCCTCCCGCCGTGACCCCGACTAGGGGACGGGACCTGGGCTGATGAGAACTTGTATTTTAAAGAAAGCCTGGTGATCCCACAGCGGGGCTGGTGCACTGCAAAGGTCAGTCAGGAAAGCTTAGGTAGCCCTGACTAGTCAGAGTCCTTGTGCTGGCCTCGGGGTTTGAGGGTTTGTCTCCTGGACAGATCTGAGCCCGTTTCTGCATTTATTTTTTCTTACGCAATGAGCCCTTGCAGCACAGCTTGCTCTCAGCACTGAGCAGCCAGCAACCCCCAAACCATCCAGCATCCCCCAAACGCGGTAGTGCCCACAGATGCTGCACAATGAGAGTGAACACACATGCCTCTGAGCATGTTATAAAACGGTTGGTTTGCTTGGTTGTTTTTGTTGTCTTTTTTTTTTTTTTTTGAGTAGGGACTTGGGCTTCGTGATTTCCAGGAATCTCTCACAAGTGGATGTCACCATGGCCCCCAGTCATGGAAAATCTCAGCCGCAGTAATTTCTACAATGGCACTCGAGGGCAACTGAATGCAAAAGTCTGCCAGCAGGCACGCTGTGCCGCCGCGCTCGAGTGTTGCTCTTGTAGTGTTGCTTTTCTTCGGTCGGTCTTGATGAGCTCTGCGGGAAGGGTAAGTATCCCTCCTCGTACGGGCAAACGGAGGCACTGCACAATACGGGCAAATCAGAGCAGTGAAGCAATTTTCTGCAAGGACCCAGGAGCGGGGCCGTTTCAGGACATGCCCCAGTGCTGAGACCCTTCACCCCCTGTCCCCAGAGCGGTTGCGGGGGCTGGGTGCTTCGGATGGGCAGAGGGAAGCTGGTCGGTTCTTCCCGAGGCAGAGAAGAGGGGAGCCACTTGGATGCCGATGCCTTGCCTCCATCGGTGAAACCAAAACTGGCCGCAAAGTGGTTACAGGTAGCAGGAGGGGCAGGGATGTACCAGGGGAAGTGCTTCATGTTTAAACAGGATATGCAGTACTTTAAATTCCGACCGATTTTTTAATTATTATTTTTAAGGACTGGTCTTCAAAGACAGAAACATGTATATAAACCTGCAGGAGGTCCCAGGCCCCCTCCCTCCAGCTGCTCAGGGCTCACACGCGGTGCAGGGGCAACGGGGTTGCCATGAGGAAAAGGATGTCGCTGTAAAGCCCTCGTACACTCGGAAATGAGGACGATGCTAAATCTTGCTGTTGTTGGTAGCCAGGAAATTGAACACGATGCTCAAATTACTCTCCCACTACTTAAGGTTTCTGGGGAGTATTTTTTTTCGTCTCCTAAACGTTTTGACTCTCCCTAGAACATGGCCATCCATCAGCCAGACACATGTGCTGCGTCTCTGCTGGGGATAACTGCTCTCTTCTAATGTAAAACATAGCACTCTGGGGAGATCTTTGAATACCATGATTCAAAGGAGACACCATCAAGGTATGATTCATGTGTTCAGCAAAACGGGGTGTTCTTCACTCGCTGCTTTATTAGCTAGCCTTTGGAAAGCAGAAGCCAAAAACATCGTTCCTGGACAAATCGGTTTTCCGTCTGCACGTGCAGCGAGAGGAACTTGGTCGAAAGACGCACCGAGCACAGCTCATGGGTCGGTGGGTAACTCACGCTGGGAGCCCTTGTGTGTGGAAAACAAGTGCACGCTCTTGGGAAAGCAACCGGTTGGGTTTCCAGCAGGTTGTGCGTTGGCTGCGTCCCTCGAGGGCCGTATGCCTCCAGAATTGCCTCCAAATTCCCCTGCTCAGAGCTCCTGAGCTGGGTCAAGGCTCCAGGGGCAGAGTGGGGCCACGGCTGGCTGCAGAGACGTGGCCCCATCGCCCCCCTGCCCCCAGCAGCCTCCAGAGCAGCACGGTGGCAGGCTGGCATGCTCGGTCCTTGCACGAGCTGCCACGTGACAGCATGGGGCCCTGCATACAGTAGGTAATTCACTGGAGCTATTGCTTCCATCTGTTTTTATGGGATAAGGCAAGGAAGCAAGTCAATGTATTTCATGTTCGGGAGACATTTATTTTCCATTAGCTTTGTAAATCTCATTTTTCACTTAGTGTATGGAATTTTAAAAAGTTTGAGCAATTGCTGACTCAATAAACCAGTGCCACATGGTTTTAAGCTTTGCTTAAAAGGAAAAAAAAAAAAAAAAAAGGAAAGGAAAGGAAAGCGGAAAAAAGAACAATCTATAGAGACCTATTCATTTCATTAGGCTGTAAAAAGATGTAAAGAGAATACACAGTAAAATAGTTGCGTGGGCCATTGCAACAGTCACGAAAGCAAGCAATAACAACAAAAATGAATGCGCGTGACAGCACCAGACAGCTGTGTCCTGCATACACGTAGGGATGCTTTACCACCTAAGAGTCTGCATAAAGACTTTGGATGCTGCGTTGGGAGACATGCTGCAGCTGAAGAGCAGATTCAGGACAGGTCAAATGCTGAGAGCTTCCGTGGTCTGTGGTAGGAAGGAGAAAGCTCTTGTAGCCTTGAAGCTAAGAATATGCATACGTGCACAGCGACTGTAGGAATTGCTGGATAATGAACAGGGTGAACAGGTATTTTGGCATTCATTTTTAGATGTTCTTGGAAATCACCTTGAGACTTTTAAGGCTGACCAGCTACAACTGAATGCATCCCAGCGGCCCATCATTGTCAACAATGTCACCAGCCCATTTTATGACTCGCGGAGGCAGGAGTCTGCCAGCCGCTGGACTGATTTTCTCCAGGGATCAATTTAAAATATTGACTAACGACTTGCACCCATGTTTGAGGAGTTGCTCTTTTTCTGAGGTTGGAATTGCATTTAATGTGTGGGAGGTGCTAGCCTGGACCTCTAAGGTGGTGGAGATCATGAAGTCATGCTGTCCGTCCATCTGTTTGACCCTCGCCTGGTAACTCTTGAATCCTCTGGCATTTTGAACCAGATCTGACAGAAGCAGTCAAACTCTGGGAGATGATAAAGTCCCTGCGAGTTCCAGGGAAATCTCTGCCGGCACTGAGAAGAGAGGCTTTCCAGATCCGCTGCTGAAGAACAGGCAGGGAGAGCTCAGCTGTTATCCATTCTCTCTGGCAGCGTCCAGATGGCTAATTATCACACGTCTACTTCTGGACCAGCATCTGCGCTCTCCTGCCCAGCTGGCAGGCCAAGAAGATTAGGAGACATGGAGAGTGCTGGGGTGCTGGAGGGAACAAGGGACATGGGAGAGAGTTAAGGGTATAGGGAAAACTGGAAATACCGCAGCTGGAAGATGCAATATTATGTAAGATTGTAGTGGGAAAGTGAGGGGAGGGGAAGGACGATGGGGAGATAGGACGCACATCTGCAGGACACCAGGCCTTGCTAATGTTACTGCTCACAGAGCAAAGCCACTCTGGAAAAATAGAAGCAATGATGTTACCAGCTCCTCGTAGCCTTGCTTCACACTCATTGCTTGCACATGTTCCCCGAGAAACACGGTGCCATTCAGGAGGTCCTTGCTGCCGGGGGCTCCGGCCGGGCAGGCTGCGATGTCACCAGGGAAGTCTGCAGGGTGGGAAGGGCTCGGGGTGTTTCTGTGGCCCTGTAACATGGTGATGATGGACTTGTGTCCATGTAGCAAAATGGCTTTTCTTTTTTTTCCTTTAAAAAAAAATAAAAAATTTAGGAAGAAAAAGAGAAAAAAGATTGTTTTCTTATTTGCAAACAAGCCCATTTGTAGTAGCTGGTTCCCAGGCATTAGTAAACACTCCAGTTTTAATCTTCCTCAGAAAACGTCTCCTCTGGTCCTTTATTTTGTGTTCTCTTTTGAATATGCTGCTGGGGTATTTTTGGATCTAACTATATCTTTTTAATCTGTTCCCCTCTCCCAGCCCCCGCTGCCTCCCTGCCTGCTCCTCCTTCAAACTTATATAATGGCACATTATACAAAATAGCTAAGCAGGTGGTATTTTTAAAGACAGTGAGTGAGCATTTTTTTGGCCTAAATTTGGAATGAAACAGATGGATTTTAAGACTCTGCTTTTTCTATGAATAGTAACCGTTGTTCTCCACTGCCTTAAACACCAGTTTCAAGACCACCTCCAGCAACCAATCAGCACTCTGTTATTTAATTATAACAAAATTCTTAGCTCTGTCTGCTGCTGCATGGGCAAGTGGGGGGCACTGGATCAACTTCTGGAGCCAGGCAGACTTGCCAACAATAATTTTCCTTTTCCCAGAGGGCCTAGGGGGCCTGGAGCGGGTTCCAAGTTCCTCCTAAACTGGCTGTTCAGTTTGGGCTCCCTGACAGAGTGCTTGAAAAGGGTTATAGAAAGGCAGATAAATGCACTTCTTGTTGCAAGCTTCCCTGACAAGCCAGGCCTCCAGAACAGTGATCTCATTCCTGCCTCATTATTAGTGGTGCCAGATTTTTTCCATTAACAGGTAATTGAGTCGAAACTAAAATAAGCAAAGTTTGTTTTATCCAGTGCGTTTTCTTGCTTGCTTGTGAAAGAAAAACACTTTAGAGAGGAGTTTGCTTTTAATGTTCATGGCAATGTATTTACATCTTAGAGATTCCTCCCTGCTCTGGTGTAATTAACCTGACTGGTCTTTTTGTTATTCTTGTTTTGATTTTAAAGCACAGACATTGGTGAGGCTTAATTCTTCTTCTAATGGTTTGAGCTCCTCGGGAGCAGCAGGGCTGAATCTCACCCTCCATGCAGGGCCACAGTTGTGCCCCCAGGGAGAGGCAGGAGAAGGAGCACGGCCGGGTGCTGCTGTGCACCACTGCCAGGCTCACAGGGAGCTTTCCCTTCCACAGAGGCCGTGGGGAGGCTGCCAGGACCAGCCTGTGTCTTGTCTCCCGCCCGTGAAATGCTCGTGGTCTTGCTGAAGATCTAATGGAGGTCTGCTTCTACGCCATGTGGTTACGAGAGCAGAAGGGATGAGTGTAATGGCTGGGCCACACATGCTTCTGCTGCAGTGATGTTGCCGTAGAGGAGAAGGGAAACTTCCCACCTGCCCAGGGTGTCAGCGTGTAGGGATCGCCCCGCTGCCTGCCTCCGAGCCAGGGCAGCGGCAGCAGCATCCCAGCCAGAAAACCTGAGCAGGTTCTCAGCCAGCAGCTTCAGGCTGCCCTTGGCAGCCGTCGGGCCTCCTCCTCCTCCTCCTCCACTTCAGGAGAGCCGCCCCGCCTGGGTGAAAGGCAACGCCCTCCAGAGCGACACGCGAAAGGTGACAAGCGTGTCCTGCAGGGAAATTACTTCCAGCGTGGATGTCATCCCATTTTCTGAGGCTTCCTACAGCCTCCTCCTCCTCCTCTGGCCCTGCACCCTAGGCCACCCTACCCACCGGGCAGCGAGCTCCCGGCAGCAGTGCCCAGAGGCTGCGCTGTTTTCGGGCCTGGCTTGGGCAGCTGTCGTCGTGTGGTCAGCTCCGACCCTGTGGGGCAGGGAAAGCAGGGCCTCTTGTCCGCACCCCCTGCCCGTGTCCTGCAGCAAGTTAAGCACAGGGAGACTTTGCATCATTTCAGCTACCAGTTTAACAGGAAGCTGTTAATGGTGCTGACTAGCAGACAGCTTCATGTTTGCGGATTTGCTCTTTTGCAACTGTTTGGGGCTATTCATGGTGGCAGGCGCCTACTCCACCGTTGTGAAAGAAGCCGTGTTCATGGGAAGGCTACGCTGTGAGTGCTTTCCCTGCAGACCGACATCTCTACAGGAACCATTTTGCTGTGTGCCCTCTTCTCCAGCCCTTGTGACAGAGCAGAGTGATGGGAGCCCAGCTGGGCTGGTGCTGAGGGAGGCCTGGCAAGGACAGGAGGATGCTGAGAGCAGGACGGAGCTGAGGCCCCGCAGACGGGGCAGGGGAAGTGGGGGAGCACGACAGCAGTGCCACGTGCTTCATGCGGCCTCAGCCTCCATCCCCTGGGCTCTGGAGGCCAATTACCAATTCACAGCCTGCTTCAGCACAAACAGGACCTTCAAAGAGTCGGGAGCCTTTCTGTTTTATTTTTTTTTTATGCCCTGCTAAAAAAATAAAAGCAGAAAGACCCATTCTTTAAGGTCAAGTACATAATTGTTTCTAGCAGGAATTTCAAACATCGTCTCTTCCTCTGGGCAGGTATCACGGGGTCAATTACCCTGGCTGCCCAATGACAGACTGAGACACAAGAACCCCCATCTGTACTGGAACAGATCCTATCAAATGAAGAATTAAAAGGTGTTTTTTTTTGTTTTGTTTTGTTTAAGTGCAGAACTTTGGGGGTTTTCTAGTTGCAGAATTTAGGTGGCTTTCATCTCCTGGATGCTGAGGCTTCTCTGGCAGCAAGGCTGCAGGAGACATCAGGCAGGTGACACAGGAGCTGTGGCCAGGCCGTAGCCCTTGTGTGGGCTGAGGCAGAGGGTCTGTGTGGGCAGGATATATTGTGCCCAAAGCAGCGTACCAGAAAATGCTTGGCAATGGCTGAAACAAGCAAACATGAAGCAAGATGCCCAAATTACACTCCTGTCAGTCTGCAATGTGCATCAAAGGCCCTCAGTTTACCTGGCTCTAAAATGGCTGTAAAAAAGACGCAGTCATGTGGCGTGCTGACTTGCACAGCTCTTACCACAATAAGCATGCTCAGAGCCTGCACATCAAATACAGTGTTTTCACAGCGGCAGGAGGTGAAATTCCCTCTTCAGTCACCCATTCCAATGTATTAGCTTCCCTCTGGGGTTCTCCTCGTTGCACCAACGATGCGTCTTATTTCCCTGTTCACTGCATGAATTTTGCTCAAGCAGCCAAGTGGCTTGCTTTCATAAACTTCTCCTTCCCTTTGTGAGAAGTGACAAAGAATTTGGATTAGAGAAAAACCACTGAACAAAGTGGCTTCACATGAAATTCTTTTCCTTTAGGAGATTATATCTTTATCTTTTCCCTATCCTCTTTAAATTTTTAAATCAATACAAATTAACACTCAGACCGGATATCACTCAGGTCTAGGATACAATTTACTTTCTGGGCTGCAAATGCAGATTGCTGTCTGATATCCAATTTTTCATCCTCCAGCATGGACAAGCAGCAGCAGGGCTGCTCCCTTGGGCATCCCATCTGAGGAGGAAGGCTGGTTTGCAGCAAGCACTGGATTCCTTTCATTCCAGAGGAAAAGGAGTCAGTGTAAACTGTCTCACCTTCGACTCTAAAACTGAAGCCAAAACAATCAGTAGATACTATAAGAAAAGCTACAGTGATCTTATTTTATTTTAATCTGTAAGATACACTTAGTACATCTTATGTACTGCATGCAATAACAATATTTTTTTATGTCAGAGAAGGCAAAAGAAGTATGAGTATAAATAATTATGCATGTTAGTTGCATTTAAAAGTGCTCAGGTTTCCTTGTTTCCTGTAAGTCTTTTGGATTTGGTCTAAATCTAACCTAAAAATCATATTTATCCAAAACTTAAATATTTTGGGGAGATGTTTTTTCTTCTGACTATACCTTTCTTTTTTTAGTGGTGATGTTGTTCTGGCTAGTTTTCTTTACTCTAGCAGAGGTGACTCCGCAGCACATTTCTTTTGACAAAAACACACAAAACCAACACGGATCAGTTAACACAGATGACATCTTTAAACTTGAATACATTTTTTCACTATAAACGCCACCAGTCAACTTTCGTGTAGGTAGGTTTCCATTGTTAGTTGTCAAAGTCTTCTTGAGTGGATTTCCCACTGTGTCACTTTTGTGTGAGTCAAATCAAGATTATAGGTAACAGAGAAGAAAAAGAAAAAGAAGAGAAGGTTAGACCCTCATTTTAGAGTTTAAGAAAAATCTACCAGCAGGTTGCAGTTCGAGTTGGTAATATACATGAAAGGGGGAGTCCAAGCCGTGTCACAGGTATCACTATATTAGGCTTTCAGGAAAAAGCATACAAAACACATATTGTAGCGGTCACACACAGAGACATAAATTTAGGAACAAGATCTGCCTTAGCTTGAACATAGTCAGCTCTGATAATAAGGAACAATGGACAGAAGCTATTATGAAACGAAACCCAGGTGCCTGAATCGAGGGAGCTTTTAGTTGAGTTCTCCTGGAATAAAAAAAAAAGTCTAACTTTTTTCACAGATGTATGTTGTCCTAATTTTTCTTCTGTTCTCACTTTAGAAGGGAGCTGATTTTATTTGTGATCTGATTAATGAGCATGATTACCATGTTCCATGCTGAAATTTTCTGGAGTAACTTTTAAACAAGATTTTTTGTTTCATCTTTTCATTGCGATTTTGAGTGTGCAAGAAGAATATGGTAAGCTATCTCCTGTATCATATCCATGGAGTACTAGCTAGGACAGATTGCAGACAATTTGTAATAGTTTGGGTAGTTCCTAGTCTTGCATGAATGGTGTAAGAGTGCCATATACGTGTGATCCTCATTAATTCACTTAGTGAGTTCATCAGAAACATCTTCAAGGAGGAAAAGACAGTGAATATCTCATCCTGCGCAAAAGCTTGATTAATTTTTTTATTGCAAAAAAAATCACTTGTTTGACACTTTGTCTTGACATGCATGGGATGTCAACAGACTAGTGAGTGGTGTCAAAGGAAGCTGAAAGACTGGGAGCACAGAAACCTTCAGCTGAATTTGAAGAGTCCCCCATGGACATAAGAAGGACAGAGGCAAAGTCCAGGTTGTTGGTGGTGCCTGAATGATGTCAGACCTCTGGCTGTGGAATTTGCTGGTAAATTTGACTTTTCTCCCAGAAGGAGTATGGGTACATTCTATGTTTGGGAGATACGTTCATATGTCTTTCGTCATGCTGAAGATCTTTTCTCCTTGCTAAGGTAATTTTCTCCTATGCTATCCAATTTCTTACTGCTAGAGGTAAAACTGCTTATTGAAAGAAAATTTTACTCTAGTCCTAGCCATGGGACATTGGCATCCAACAGAAACCACCACATCTGGGCCCCTTGAAGTAAGTATGGTGGGTCCAAACCCTACTGTGCTTCATCCCCAGAGTTTTGTCTAAGGGACTCAGCCCACCTTAGGGGTTGAGTTGTGCAGAGTAGTGTTCTCTTGATTTGAAGGAGCAGTCAGGATAGCTGGGAAGGAACACGAGGCTGAGCTAGCCTTGAATATGGATCAAACAGGGCTTTTCTCCCCCCAGACAATCGATGACAATTACTAGATTTGCATCAAAGTTTTAGTCAGCAAGAGGTTAATAGAATTAAGAATGAATATTTTGGCCTACTGTGCAAAACATACAAATATTCAAGGGTGTTTGCACTCAGACACTTGGCTGGACCTCTATAAAGATACAAGAAGCAGCCAAACATATGTTCTGCTGTTCTAGGCTTTGATTCTTAATCATGTTCTGTGCTTGTGTTCAGAGGTTTGCTTTGGGACCATCTCCAGTGTGAGAAAATATGACGGAAAAATCAAACACAGAGGTTATGCATAGCGGTGCAGTGCTTGTATCTGAAGGGGAGCTTTTGTAAGCACT
Source organism: Anser cygnoides (assembly GCF_040182565.1). NCBI lineage: Eukaryota > Metazoa > Chordata > Aves > Anseriformes > Anatidae > Anser > Anser cygnoides. Next base: position 9,517,159 of record NC_089879.1, on the reverse strand, counting down.
AACATTATTTTTCTTTTGACAGTAGTTGCACATTTTCACTTGGTTTATCTTAACTGGGAATAACCCCTAAGACAGGATGTCTCTGGGCACTTCAGAGAAGTGCTTTTTGAAGGCAAAGGAAATAATATTATAGGGCTGTGCCTCACATCTCTTCAACTGTTAACAATTCTATAAATACCACTGCCGAGTGCAGTATGTGTCCATGGCTGGGCTCAAGCGTGGCTGCAGTGCCTGGCTCGTAGCACAGGAATATTCTCTTGATCTAGGAGAATGTTCCCCGGCTTTACTAATATTTGGCTCCCTGACACAGACTTAACCAGATCTGACAGTCCATATAAGAAGCATTGGCTGGACTTGTAAACTAGGCACTGTGTCATGGGACAGGAAAAGTCAGATACCAGGCGTCACAAGTTTATGGAGTGAACTCTGAGAGATTGATGGTTTTTAACACTTTAAAATGCCATCATGGAGGAAGTCAGTCAACATATGGGGAAAAAAAGCATAAAAGTTAACCAAAAAGACCATTGTCTAATTCTAAAATGCGCTTCACCTCCTTCATACTTTTTTGCACTTTGGTAATTAAGTAATTACAGAGGAACGTACTTCACTGTGTATATCTAATATCTGATACACACCCGCAAAGGAAAAGATACGAAGCCAGAGGAAATATTTCAGTAGCAAGAGGTCAGGCTGTAGTTACCTGAGAAAACAGAAACTCAACTTCATTTCTTCCAATCAGTCTTGTCATCTCTTCTTCCTCACACGTGCAACTTAATTTTTAAATGCATATTTTTGTCCTACAACTGCTGGGGCATGTGGCAGGTGTGAAAACCTGATCTCCCAGCTGTTGAAGTCAATGGATTCTGATTAAAGTTCACGTTGCATTGGGCTCTAAATGGTCCTTTCCATGGAAAAAGTCACAAATATTGGTCCGGAACTTATAAAAGGAAAATGAGACTGAACTTAGAAAACACACCAACAGAGAACGTTAAGAGTAAAAGAGTGGCAACAGGAAGAACATCATCCACTGCTGGCCAAACTGCAGGATAATTAAACCAGAAATAGCATGGGGCAAAAAAGAGGCCAATTAATTCCATCGCAAGGATGTCATCTAGCAGTCCAAGACAAGAAGGAAGTACTGTATAAAGTGGAGATGAGCATGGCAGCCTGCCAATCTATCACAATCTTCTTTTATTTAAGATGCTTATTAGTATCTTATATTTTGAATTCAATATTTATAGTTCTGTTAGCAGCACAGGGAAACGGGACTATACCAGAGGTTAGTCTGTACAAGAGGTTGTCAACTGATGTAAATTAGATCACTGAAGCTTGGGATGTTCATGCTTGCAGTCTTGCCATCATTTGTATTTTGGGGCTACAGGCTGGGGTGACATCTATGCTACCTCTGGGCACATTGCTCTCCTCTCCAGCAATGTGTGTACCTCTTGCTTACCTGCAAGGTATTTTGCCCGTTACCAACTGTCTGGGGCTTCAGCAAGTCTTTCACATGATTCTGTGTTGTAACCTTCATGGTTGGCAAGCCATTGTTGTTATTCCCATTCTCCCACATATTCCCATTCTCCTGCAGTTTTTAAAGGACTTGCCCAAGGACATACAGAGAATCAGTGCCAGCTTTGTGAATACACAGCCCCACCATTCTTATTAGATTCCATGAAAGATGAGAATAGGGCCTTTGATGCTTTCAGTAAGTGCTGAAGCCTTTTCCAATGTTGTGAAAGGTCATTAGAGAAGAGCCGGGGGCCCAAATTCAACAGCTACACATGGGAATAGTCCTTGGGATGCAGAACTGGCCCAGGAGAAAATGTGAAAACAGAAGTGATTTATACTGAAGTGAGGGTTATGAAGACAGCAATGACCACTGAAAGACACACAGCAATAACTCAGAACAACCTCTCTCTGGCACACTCTGCTGTGCCATCTTTTTAACCCTGGAGGAGGAGACTGGGAAGAGAGATATAGAGCAGCTCTGTGGGACTGATATGTATGAACGAATCCGACTTCTATCTAGGTGCTTCTGTGGTTCTCATCAGCCCCTTTCAAGGTGTAAGGGAAACCATCTTGGTCTGCTGTGATCTGCTCCCTGGGATACAGATAGTAGGACAAAGCAGTCATTCTCTTTTTCTCCCATGGTAAGTGGTCTCTGCCCTTTTGATATTAAATATATGGGGTCTTTCCAGAAGGGTAGTGCAAAATGTCAAAGAGATAATGTATTTAAGCATTCGTCTGGTTTGCAACCATTTTATACCCAACACACAAAGACATAGAAGGCTTCTCACTCATTTCTCTGCACTCATCATGCTGCCATTGTGGGACCAGAAGATAATGAGATGAATAGGAAGCATTTCCACAGCATGAGCAATGTAGGAACATCATTATTAATGTTCTTACAAAATATCCCATCTCTACATGATGTCTACATATCTGAGATACAGCCCTCCGCCAGATATAAAAAACCATGACCATCCAACAGTGATCTGTTACTTAATGGAAAGTCTGCTCAAATTTCAGATTAAATTGCATTTATTATTTATGTCTCAGGTACAGAGTATGTCCACTGAGTATGTCTTCCCCTTACAGTGCAAGAGGATTAGTAGTTTCCATTTAAACAGGCAAATATTGGCCCAGAAGGATGTTGAATAAGTCTATATTCAACATCTAAACACTGTAAAAATCCTTTGAAGTCGGTGCAAAAATTACAACCAAGTAACCTCTAAATATACAGAGGTTCATGCAGCTGGGGCCAGCTACTTACAGCCTTGCTCACAATTAGTAGTCCATTTCCCTGTGGCTTTGATAAAACGCCTGGTGGGTTAAGGGAGCACTCCTGCTGGGTGAGTGTGCCAGCCTGAGAGCAGAATCTGTGAAGGTGGGGTCAAAGATCCCAGGGGTACAGTTATATGTGTTGGAGGCAAAGCTTGTAAGGATGGTTGCGGGGGCACTACCTGTAAGTAGAGGTCACACTGGATAATAATATTTTGTTTCTGGTCATCCTTTTCTCTTTGCACATTGACCAGCAGCAGGGAGTGGTTTTCAAATGTAATCTGGAGGTGACATTTTAGAGGTTAATTTCTGACATTTGTGATCTGTGTCTTGTTCACAAGAGGCTCATTGCACGTGCTTAGTGCTCAGCAGTCCATGTGTGGCTTCTCTTGACCTTGCTTGGTCTGGATGCATGCCACCAGCTAGGAATAGGTACTCAAAGCACCATGAATCTCCCTGGCACAGTGAATCCAGGTGCTGGAATAACTCATTGACAAGACACCTCCCCCTGCATTTGGATCTATCTGACACTTTTATTTTTTATTTTTCTTTCTAAAGCCTTGTAGCATTGCACTTTATCTTCTCACATTAACTCATCCATATTCATATTTGCTGTAGTAGATTTTTTAATTGCTTTCCTTAAAGCTGTACCTACAAGTACACAGTGGAACAGATGGTTGAAAGAGCTAGGAATTTTCTTGATATTTTATGGGCTGGACAACAACCACAACCTGATCCAACAAATTTTCTTGTTCTCAAACATTTTGCTGTCAATACACTCCTCAAGAATGTACTCAGAGTTGTTTGGGGACATGGAAAAATATTTACCTCAGCCTTCCACAATTTATTACTTATTGTTTGAAAAAGTTGCTTCTTTTCTGTGCCAACATTTATCATCCTGGGAAAAATACTGGAATATAGCAGTGATATTAAACAATAATATGCTCTTTGCTGGGATAAAATAATATTGCTGGGCCACTGCAGAGGAAGCCAAAAACCACATGTGGAACGGTTCCCTTGGAAGGGCAAAAAGTCTCAAAGTTTGTTAGCAAATAATTTAGCTAGTGGTGCAGACATCAAATGGCTTCGGCAGCACTTGCAAAGCTATTCTGCATTTGCATTCCCCCTGGAGTGCTGGGGCACAAAGACACTGTAATGGAGGTTAGAACCATAATAATAAGATTTCCTCATCAGAAAGAAATAAAATAAAAAAAAAAATAAAACAAAACAAAACAACAGAAGGGCTAGGGTAAGAAAGGACAGACAGACTGTGAGTCTTTCAGCAACTCATGTTAATTTAGCTTCTGTTTGCATGACCCTGAATTAGGGGCTGTCTCAATTCCTGAACTGGAGGCAGCACCTCAGTGGTCTTTTTTCCTTCTTCTCCCTGCCTGCAGAAGGAGCGGCTGCCATCACTCTTCTCCAGTCTTTCTTAGCTGGTATCACTGGCAGAGCATGTCTTGCACACCAGTACATTTTCCTTGTTCCCACAAAGCAATTTAATATTTTCTCTTGTATGCGCCCTTATGTTTGGTGGAGATTTACCATACAAAACTGCACAGCTACAAATGCAACATTCTTTAAATATTTCCTTAAAATCCCTCCTGTGCTGATCTGCCTGTCACACTCTTGATAAGAGCTGCATAGCCTGCGTGCATAGTAAAACGAATGTCCTCAAGGACTTCCCCACCACGTGGTTGTGACTGCCTGTTACCTCTAGTTGTAGGGCGCACAGTAAGCTTAGGGGAGGAGAAACCATCTTGATCTGATGGTAGTGGCAGAGGGCCATTGAAGCTTCCTCCATAACCCATAAATCAGGTGGACGCAATAACGCAGCTAGTCTGAGAGGTGCCGTGAGTCACCACCCACGTCTGAGTGGACTTCAGCTTGCTCAGCGAGGCACCGGGAGCTCTGTGCTCCTCAGCACCTTGACCTGTTGTTGATGCCTCCTCCCCAAAGGGCCAGCTGCAGCAGGGTGCTTTGTGGGGCCTCCTCTGCTGCCCCTAGCGCACATGGCTGAAGGCCTCAGCATGGTGGGGCCTGATGCGGCCAGGAGGTGGTGGGTTGAGCCTGCACTGCTTCGGCTGATCGCCCTGTGACTGGCTCACCCATGCCGGCGCCACACAGCTTATCACCCAGCCTTCCAAAGAGTCCCTCTTCCAGTGGGTGCCCTCATACCCACTGAAGAACAAATACAAACTTTACTTTCCTTCTGATCTGCGCAAAGCGGCAAAGAGGGGGGGGGAAGGACCAGCGCTGTGCTTGGAGGCAGAAGGAGCAGAATTAGGACAGATGAGTAAGGTGAAAAGGATGGAGTGATTCTCTAAAAATATTAATAACTACTAATAAAGGCACATTTGAATGACGAGTTTTGTTGTGAAGGATCCAAAGAGCCCTGCGTGCGCTGGAATTGTCCTCTCCCACCTCTGAAGTGCTCCCACCTGAAGGGCAGGGTGCCCCAGTTTCTTGACAGCGCGCTCTGGACTCAACACAAGGCGTGAAACAAATCTTTGAACCCTGGGTGCTTTGCCCGATGCCTGTTCCTTTATTAGAAGCCCAGAAGCCAGCATGGAATAAGCAGGGTAGCAGTACAGCGCGGCACATTTTTATAGCAAGGCCAAATCTTTATTATGCTTCTTGGCCCAGTTTAGTGGAGAACACTGCTGGGCCTGATTTCAGTTTTGATATCATACACCGAGGCTGCAGACCCTTAAGAGTACAAGCTGGAGAAAAGAACATAGAAAATGTTAGGAATGAGAAAAGGCCATTCAACACATTGATGCTTGTCTCTTGTAATACAGCGTTTCCCCCAGGATAGCATCTAATTGCTTCTTGAACGAGCCCACTGTCTTTGCCTCAACAACCTTGCCCAGTAGGCCATTCCAAACATTTATTATTCTTTGAGTGACAAAGCACTTCCTTATGTCTCCTCTGAATTTGTTTTTTGAACTTCCATTTATGCCCCCGATCCTGTCATCTATGCAGTATCAAAAGTAGTAACATGCATTGATATTATCCATTCAGCTAAGATTTTTGTATACTTCAGTTAGACCCCCCTTAAGTGTCTTTTTATTTTTTTTTTTAAGTTGAATAGATTGAGGGTTTTTTTCACCTTTCAGTAACTTCTACAATTTTATCCTGGAACCAAGTTGAGAAAAAAATATTTGTTAAAGCCTGACTTACATTAGACCGCACTGAATGGATGTATAAAGTCTACTATAGAAACACATTTCAGTAAGTTTTTTTTTTTCCCCTCTTTTGGAGACTAAACTATCATTTAGTTTCCCTGATTCTTGTGTCTGGTTATTTTGACAAAAGTTAACTGGGAAGAGAGTAAGAATAAAAAGCTTGATATGAAATTTGGAAAAAGCTGATAATCTCCAAATTTTTCCATTTATACTGTGGGCTTTCAACCCCCCTTTTCTCCTTCTCCAAGTAGTGTTGCTTTTCAAGATATTTTTTTTTTTTTATCATATGGGATTTTCCATGTGATGATGCTTTGCAGAATCTCTGTTAAGAAATGTCAAAAATCATCTGTGATCTCCCCCAAAGCCACAGAAACAGTCACAGTTTCAGACCTCATCCACTGTCACAAAGGAGGTGAATAGTTCATTACCTTTTTGGATGAAATTCTACAGCATGTGTTATGCAGGAGGCCAGAACTGATGATCTAATGGTCCCTCCTGGCCCTAAAAAATATCTGTAAATAATGATTATGGATGAAACATATATGCCCTGCACAAAGTCAAAAACAGCAGGCTTTGGGTGGGAACAAGAAATTAAGGAAAGGAATTTTGCCTTAGCCCCATCCCAGAAGCTGGACAAACAGCTACGAGCATTACCCTGACTGCAGCAGTGGCTGTTTATTCATTGTCTCTCCATTTTTTATTTTGTATGTTTTTGTTATAATAACAATGTGAGGTTTTTTAGTCATCTGTAAATCTTTTCGTTTTCTCTGAATTCCTTCCCAATGCATTTCTAGGAATGTGGGATCCAAGTAAAATGGGCGGATTGTCTCTGCAGCGCGTGGCTGAGCTGAGAGTATTTCCTCACGGGCTCTTTACAGATGTAAACATGCTTTCCACAGGTTCACTGAGTTTCGGATCCGATAAATTAGCATCAGGACTAATTAGCTTAGGCAGAGCACCGGTATCATTTATAGTTTGGAAATGAGTTTGTTCAGAGTCACCTCGTGTAGTTCCTGCACAGGGCTGCACTGTGGGATGGAGGCACTCTGCTGGATGCATCACAACCAAGCAAGTAATTCTCCTGTCACCTGGCTGGGACCGTAGCTGTCAGTCAGCCTTGCGCCAACTGTGCGTTGGACTATACCTCATCATCTGGGGGTAATGAGCAAGTCAGTCCCATAGCTCTCAGGAAAGTATTTGTGCTATTATACAAGCAGGGAGAGAAAACTGACGTATGAGATGATAGTTATTAGGATCACGCTTCAGTTCTCTGAAAAATCTGTACAATATTTGTTTTGCTCCAGGCCCTGGGAATCTCCCATGATTTGTCAAAAAATAATTGTTGGTAGTACAATAACTTTGGTATTCAATTCCCTAAGTGTCCCAGGATATATGCAATCTGGAAAGCTGATTTGTTTATATTCATATTTTCTCTGTATTCCCTTACCCATTCTTTGTCATTATCTGTATTTTTACAGGTTTATTTTTCTCCAGTGTTTTCTAGTTGTTCAAACTTCGTGTTTGTGTATTTATTTAAAGACAGATATCAAAAGAGTTCAGTCTCATGGTTTACTGCAGGATAGAACTTCTCGCTAGTACTCCTCTCCCCTGGTATTTTTGTGAATGCTCTTGTTCTCCTTACCCATCTATCTAGTGCTAACCTCGCTGGTCTCTTTGATACTCATGTCTGCTGCTCACAGACCCCAGAGTCCTGTTTTAGAATCACAGGCCCCTTATATTCAGCACATTTTTGGACATTTTCTGCTGCTTGTTCCACACTTTTTTTTTCTCCAGAGGAATTCTGATGCTTCTCAAACTGAGGTATTTTTAGAAGACCCCAACATTTTTCTGCACAGATAGATTTACATTTTCTTGCCTAGGAGGGCTTCATACCTACCCTATGTAATGCTGCTGCTGGGAGTCAAGGGCCTGGAAAATAATGCCCGAGGACCACATGCCATCTGTAAGAGAAGCCACCTATATGTAAGATACCTTTTGCTGTGGCAAGTATACATCTGCTGAGATCTGCCCAGCTCTACATGTCTCAGCTGGCTGCTTAGGTCTGCCCCAGGGCCCTTTGTTCTGGAAATCATTACCAGAGGAACGTGACTATCAACCATATTCAGTCAGAAGCTAGGCCGAAGGCCTTGTGAAGCTCTTTGCATGGACATTCACTGGCTTTAATCTGGGCCTCAGGTACCTAGGTGACAACCTCTTTGCTCTTCAGTACATTTTCAGCCAAAAGCCAGGCCCAAGGCCTCGTGAAGCTCTTTGCATGGGCATTCACTGGCTTTAATCTGGGCCTCAGGTACCTAGATGAAAACCTCTTTGCTCTTCAGTAGTTTTTCAGCCAAAAGCCCCCTCAGAACTGTATGAGGCCCTCAGCAGGTGAACCTGCAATGCAAGGGACAGCTGCTGTGTCCCTTGGATCAGGGATAAGAACATCTCTAGGAGGACCGAGACCGTGATAACTCCATGTCCTGGTGGAGGAGATGAGAAAAGGGCTGTAAGGCTTTCATTATCTTTGGCACATGCTTCCCTCCATTCTGTCCAGTGTTTCAGATTGTTAGGACTGCTTGTCCTGTCGGACCTACCAAATATAACTAGAACATTCACTGGATTTAAACATTTTCAAGTGTTTACAACCACATCTCCTCCCTGGGGGAATCTCTGAACTGCGCTGCTTGCCTTATTGTCTTTGGCTGGGTCTTTAGAGTTCCTGAATTTATGCGCTTAAAAATCAATGAGCCTTGGTTAGACAAGAACCCAAACACTGTGACTTCTCATTTGGGTGACTCCACTCCTAGGATTTCACAGGGATTACGAGAGATATAAATAAACCTCAGCTTTGTAGACTTCAGAGTTTCTATCAAAGTTTTATGTCGATTGGAAGTTATAGGCCAGATACACCACGTGAATCACACTTGAAACCATAGATTTTATGTAGCGAAGTCACAGAAGATATTTAAATATTAATTGAATTGTAACTGAGCTTTCTTCAGCCTCCTCCAGCCAACGAGAGCTCATGACAAAATAGTCTATGGTAATGAAAAGCCTGTTTGTATAAATATTATCTCTCAGCTCCGGGCTCTTTTGCACCGTGTAGATCTCATGCACAGTGCTCCCAAGGGCAGCTGGGTGGCAACCGCAGGCGGGCAGACACGTCCACAGCCAGACCTGTCCTCACCGCGCATTGGGCTGCATGAATGCAAGCTTTCACCTTGCCTGGACTTCAGAGCTCCCCAAAGACCTGTCCAGGCTCTTTGAAAGTGAAATGAGCAGCGTTTGGACCTTTGCTTAAAATACAGCCTGGACATACCTAATGGAGCATACTGGGGCACCCTCACTTGGTCGTGGGCCACATGGCCTAAGCCCTCACCACGGGCTCCCTCTCTGCTGTGGTATTTTATGTCAAGCTGAAGCAAACAAGATTTTTTCCTTCTCCTTTGAAAGAATCATAAAAGAGGCAGGGAGAGATGGAAGACACAACCAACATCTTTAGTCCCAGAAACCACGGAATAAAAAAAAAAAAAAGAGAGAGAGACAGAGAGACAGAGAAGGAGAGGGAGAAAGGGAAGAGAAATAACTTTCTCTCTCAACAGTCAAGGGAATAGGTGATGTGCCATCTCCCTCTCAGTATAAAGAGGATGTGTGGGAAGGGGGAGATGACAGATGATATATCAAAGGAAATGAATTGCAGTATTAAGATCCTGACGTTGCTTTGTCAAATTTGCAGGTGATTATCGTATAGCTCTCTGCAGCTCCTCTCAGTGACGGAAATGTTCTTCAGATCCTCAAGACATAGTGGCAAAAGCAACAGATCTCTAGAGAGGTGCTTGCCTGAAGTACCAGAAGGCTTCTTCCAACACTGTTACCCATTATGTATGTTCTCTACATACTGAAGGTATACTTTTGTCCCCTAATTGGCATTAAAATTGGAAACCTGAAATACAGTGGGAATCTCTGAGGTAAAAATTAGTTCAAATTGATAATTTTCATTGTGCTGTGATGATTCTTCACTTCAGAACAGTTTTTGTGATATCAAAACCCAAGGATAACTCCTATAACATAAATCAGTAAAAACAACAAGGCAGGCATGCTGGAGGACGACTTGATCAGTGGTCCACTGAATTAGGTCAGATGTGATCCCAAAACACAAATTAAGACCATGGATAAGTTTTTACTGACAGGATTCCTGAGCAAACCCTTTGACAATAGCCTTTTTCACAGGTAGTTTGAAATTTGATAGATTTGAAAGCTGAAGGTTTTGCTGTGATTGGACAGCAAAGAAGGAGTTTGGCATGGCCAATGGTTTCAGAGCAGGCAGGAAAGTTTTCTGCCCATGTAGGAAGGACACCAATGAGTGAAAGAGAAAGAATGCATTCTTAGACAGGAAACTCATCTTCCAAAATATTGTGACAAAAAAAGAAAAAAAAAAAAGACCCCCAATCCACAATGATTTAAAAAACAAAAACCCCACAAAACAACTCTTCAGGGAATAGTTTCAGTTTTTTGTTCACTGCTCAGAAATCAAGTCAACCTTTCATTTATTTTTCTGTTTGATCATCTTTTTTCTTTCTCTTCTTCTACCTTCTACTTTTTCAGTGACCAAGGAAATATAGGGATTGATAGAAGAAGAGAGGAAAGGGACAAAAACAAGACAAACAAGTAATAATAATAATTAAAAAAAGGTAAATATTTCCAGGAGCTCTGACCATATTCTATGTCCTTTGGTATGGAAATGCCTTCAGTGTGCTTTGTGGGCTTTATGCCCTCTGTTTTTGAATGTTGGTAGAAATGGGTCATGGACATGGAGAACTGCTGGGCAAGCTGACAAATCCTATTGGTGAGAGAAGCTGCATAGGTAAGGATTCGTACTCAGAAATTCTTCGTCATCATCTTGTGTGATTTTTTTGTGTGTTTGTTTTTTGTTTTTATATGATCAGCTGATCAAATAAAGATTTTATTGTCCTACAGATTAGGCATCTGTTATATCCTTATTCCATAGTAGATACGCTATCCTGGGTCCTTTGAGACTTTCAGCTCCTAAAAATCAGTGTTTTGTCTTGGTAGATAAAGTGAAAATATAAAAAAAATAACATATCAAATGCCTGCGTCCAGTGTGAGCTAACCCTCTCTGGGATTGGGTAGGAGGACTGGAGGGAGGAGTATTTCTTGCTAACCAGTTTGAAGTGGTTCCCAAACACTGAAACACAGAACTCTAAAGGAAATTTATAACAATCTTACTCTCTTGGCTTTTCCCCAGTCCTTATTGTTCATCATTCATGGCTTTAAAATGGTAAAAGAAAGGGAGAGATGTAAATGGAAAACAAAATCAAATAAAAACAAACCTCTTAAAAACAAACTCAGATCCAAGAGATCACTCTTGCCCTCTGAATCAGGAAAATTCACACCTCATTGCCGTCAGTGGGAATTCCAGACAAGGCATATCCAAATGGGAACAAAGTTACCTGAATGAAAAATTCAACTGTCCTCCTTCCTCTGCCTCCTCCGTCGGCTGCCAGAACTGGCACACAGAAAGAGACCTCTTTGGCCTCGTCATGTTTGAAGTGAAACTTTTGGGTGAATACTGAAAGTCACTCACAGTCCCAGGGGGATGGTGAGCCATTTTTTCCTCTCTCCCCTCTTTGTAGTTTACTTTCCCCTATATACATTTTTCTTCTTATCGCAGCTTTTCTGATCACAGTATCAGAGTGACTTTACCACCGTCACCTCCTTATTGTGAACCAGCCCATCCCTTGGAGGCAGAGAGCCATTGTGGAAGTGGTAAGTAATGTGTTTTGTTCAATGGGTTTCTTGTTATGCATGCATGCAAAGCTCCTTTTATCTCACATTTAAATTTGGGTTTTCCCTCTTATGATTGGTTTTGTGACATCAAAAAGCTTTCAGCATCTTCAAAAATCAAGAAGAACAAACTCTTACAAAAATAAAATAAAAATAAAAAGAAATCCTTCCTAATACACCCAGCATTTCAGTGAAGCTTTAGAAATGAACAGATTCACATGGGATACTGGCTACTAACAACTATGGAAATAAGCCTGATTTTTTGATCTCTAGGCCCAAACATTATTCATATTTTTTTCCTTAGCCTCAAACAATGTCTTCAGATAGCCCAGGTAAAAGCAAGCCAGAAACAAAACAACATCATAGAGGAATTGCTTTATGCAGATACTTTCAGCTACGCTACACAACTCACATTGTCTTTGAACCCAGTGTGATGAGAGAATGATTTGAGACTCCAGGGACGACTCCTGGATATGTTTTTACTTCAGCATATTGTAGTGAGACAGAAGTCTTTGGCTTAAGAAATGTGTTCAGCAATCTTCTGCGTTTGGGGCGTTTTATTATTATTGCTATCGCTCTAGTAACACTTTGGACATCGTTGAGAGCTGAGGTCAGGGAGCAGACACGCTGCACGTATGAGGTTATGCAGACCCTCTTTAACCTTTCAGAAAATGGTTTGTCCATGCTTAGTGGGAGGCTGAGAGCAGGAGTGAGAAAGTCAGGTGCAATCTCCCCTCCTCAAAGCCAGAAGTGACTATAACCTTTAGGTTGCTTTTCACAGAAGGACCTACGTATATCCTTTGATTTTCAGTCACCTGCCTGCTTTTCTAAGAACACTCATATCATATTTTTCTTAATTGATCTTTTTAGGAATTGGATAGCATTTGTATAAGTATCTACAATACATTGAAATATTGTACTTCAATGTAAGTAATTTATATGTAGCCCTCATACTGACATATAGTACGCAGATTGTTAGGTTAAAATAATATAGGAGAAGGGTACTCAAAACACAGAAGAGTTGCTGCAAGTTGTTTGGGAAATTATGTCATCAACTGTTTTGGACATCCATTTATATTTCTGTCTTGTTTCTTTGGCCCTGCCTCCCAGGCAGTCTGGCTCTCTAAGCCATGGTGGATAAGTGATGGTGGCTGGGAGACATCTGCTTTTACCAAAATGTTTTTTAGTGTGGAAAAAACAGAACCCTGTCTTGCTGAACCCTGCCATCCCATTTTTTGACGAATTGTTCACCATATCCAAGACATCCACAGAAAATAGAAATCTCTGCAATAATCAAAACCATTATTGGGCGTTAATTCCACTCTAAGTGTTTAAATTGACATGTAGGCTTTGTTAGCCCTGCTATCTAAGTGCTATTGGGAGTCTGGACCCACAGCCACATTCGGTGCCTAAATCTGGTCAAGATGTCTCCTTCCAGCTTCCCAGTGAAATCGTTCTTTCTCAACTATTTTGTGAATGTGGACTTATGTGTATTATTAATCCTGAGACAAGGATTTTGGGTGCAGTGGGAGGCTTTCCACTGCCTTGAATGGCAGCAGGATCAAGCCTTTCGTGCCCTATTAAGGTGATTTGAGGCCATTTCTGGTAAAGGAAGGAGGAAGGAGGTCTTGTAGCAGGGCATGAAACCTTCCCCTCCAGCCCCACACCCACTGCTGCCCTTGGATTTTAGGGACTTTTCATTCTGGCAAATGAATTTTATGAACGTGATGTACACTTAGCTAGAACAATCCCACACTGGGATCTAATTTCAGACCTACAAAGGTTGATTTATCCTTTTTCAGGCTATGTACTCATTTGAACTAAAATTACCCTGCTGCCAGCCTCCTTGATAGCAATTACATCTAAAGAGAGAGAACCACTGAACTTCATGTATTGGTAATGGTCTTTCCGTCTATATTTTTCCTTGGGGATAAAGTTGTATGGGAAAATTAGACACATTAGTCCAGGAAAAATAGTGAACAAAAATACATATTTTACACTTTTTAAAAGTATCCTCATGCTACCAATTAGAGACATTATTTAATGCAGGTATTTTAGCATCATGATGCAAGTCTTTATATAAAGAAGAACAAAACCATTTCTGATAGTTATTTAAGGGCATCCTAAATACACTCAAGAATAGTACATTTTAATTTTCAATAATGCCAGCAGACTCGAGCATTCAGATTTTAGCATAACCAGCAGGAAAACTGTTTGATGTTTTAATTATGTCCCAGAAAATGCTGAATGTGTTATAAAAGAAATCTGAAGAGGGGAGGGGGGAAAAAAAGGTTTTTATTACTGCTCAAGAGGAAGGACGTTTTACAACATAGCATTAAAAATGTAAAATGGAATAAAAAAGAACTTGGATAGTCAAAACTTTGTCTGAAACAAAGTAGGCCAGAGAAGCAAAATAATCTGTCTGTTAGAAGCAGTCGGCAGTGAGGAGGGGAGGGAAACATTTACATAGAGATAGGGCTGATGGAAAGGAAAAGCCTTAAAATAACCCCAAAGTCTTTTAAATTATGTTTAAGACTAGCCAGAACCGTTCCCAACAAGGTATCTCGGAGGATTTCAGAGTTCCTGATTAATGTGGTGACCTACTGCTCTCTGATGCAATGCGTTCAAAACCCAGCTGGGTATTCGCAGTCGGGATGAGGCTGCTGGGACTTCCTGGGGCTCCATCCTGCTGGCACCAGGGTCAGTCTCCGCAGCAAGACTCAGGAAAGGTGTCCCGGAGGGAGGGGGAAAGCGAGAACCTGAATCATTCGCAATGAACTGAACCAGATGTATAAAGCTCCAGTAATTTAAGCAGCGATAGGAAGTGGAAAGGAAAAAAAAATTACCACGGTTTAACTCTTCCTTCCCTTAGCAGGTGTCGGAGCAGGCTGAGGGGGGACAGCATGCGGCTGGGACATGGGCTGTGAAGTCCCACCGTGCCGCCCGGTGTCTGCGGTGCGGGGAGAGGTGTGAGGGGACGGAGCCACAGCGGGAGGGGGATGCTCCACTGTAGAGCCCCTAAGCCTGTGCCGAGCACTGCACATGTCACCGATCCTCACACAGACGAACCCGCGCTATTTCACTAATTCCTCGCACTCGACTCTTTTGCCATTATGCTGTCCTTAAAAAGGTGACATCTTCAATTTGGTGCAGATACATAATTTTAGGCCACGTCAGTAGACATGTTTCTCTTAAAACAGGCTCTCAAATAACTATCCAAGAAATGTTTACCTGTTTGTTGTTTTTTTTTTTTAAACCAATAACTTATTTTGGATATGTATATTTATAGCCATATACATACACAATTAATATGAAAGTGGGGGGTCCATGATTGCGCTACATATATACAAATCTTATAGTCTGATGCTTTAAAGAGAAAAAAAAAAAAACACAAAGCTTTCTGTGGTTACGGCTTATTTAAAAATATATATATAATAATAATAATTAAAAAGAGCTTTATTGATAAAATCATAAATTAAGTATCTAAATAATAATAAAAAAGAACTACTCTTTTATTATGTTCTTGATAATGTCAAAATGATAAAAGAATTTGGAGTCAGGTGTCAATGAAACAGTGTTGTGAATCCTCCTCGTTTGGCATTTCAAAATGTCCAGTGTCAAGCCTAGGTACTGGGATATATGTTTCTTAGTTGACATTATGGTTCTTAGAGTTCTGTGCTTTGTTATTTGGTACCTTGGCTGCTTATTTAAGCTCCATATGCAAATACAAAGCTCAAATACAAAGCTGGAGTGTTAAGATTAAAGAGCTAAGATTCCAAGATTAAAATGGGAGATGAATGTTTCCTGTAAATGTGTATCATTAGTCTGATTTTTAAAGGATGTTTAGCAATGATTTGAATAAATAAATAAATAAAACAGAATTGTAAAGGAAACAGTCCAAAATGCTTTAAAAAGCATGTATGGCAGAAAAACCTTTCTACAGCTGTAAATGAGCTGCAGTCTGACACCCACAGCAAAAGTACTTGTTAGCAGAGCAGCTAAGCCCCAAGTGATGCCGTTTGGATCGTTTTCCCTTATAACACATCCCTTCCCTATCTGACTATAGTCTGAGCAAGCTGCGGAGGGTCTGTATTCCTGGTAGCACCTCAGAGCAGAGGCACAAGGGAGGCAAAGGCTCTTCCCCAAGGCCGGGCAGAGGCTCTGTGCCCAGCACCATCTCCTGCTCCCTCTCACGGGGCCAGCGCAGACACGGACACCTTCGGCTGCAGGTCTCAGGTACCCAAACCGTCCTGCAGCGTGAGCCATCAGGGTGCCGGCTTTTTTTCCCCACCTTCTGCATCGGCGGCGGAACTTGTTGCCAAGATAGCAGCTGGCATTGTTATTCGAGACTGTAAACTTTCACCTTGAGAATAGCATTTCTGTGCCTGCGTCAAGGCTGAAAGTCTGAGAGTTCAGGGAGAAAAAACTTGTTTGACAAGCAAAGCTTTTTTTGTTTAAAAAAAGAAGAAGGAGGAGGGAAAAAAAAATAAAGCTCCAAACTCTTGGGAATAGGTGAAAGCGACAGAGGCTGGAGACAAAGATGAGAAGTGATCCTTAAGGTGCGAGCGTCGGAGGCTGCCTGGAGAGCGCTCGGCAGCGCTGCGGGTGCTGCTGCCCACCCCACAGAGGGGAAAATCAAAAACCTGTCAGCCACCGAGCGAGGTGGTGGGTGGGGGGGCGTCAGCGAGGGATCTAGACGATGGGAATGCTTTAGGTGAAATTGCATACCGCAGCCCTTTTGCTTCTTTCCACTGCTTGGAGTTGCCTCCGGTGGCGACCGGAGAGTTGTGTTAACCCACCAGCTGCGGCAGGGTCTGGGGCAGGGGTGGCAGGGGTGCACTCAGCGAGGCTCAGCAAGCCCCAGCTGCTGGGCACGGAAAGCAGCTGCTAATCAGAGGTCACTTACAGACTGCTTCTCAGTTTCTGTGTTTTTCACCTTTTTTGCTTTGCGGGCCGTGAAGTGTTTTCCAGAGGAGCGGGTCCCTTTTGAAATGCACATTCTTGAAGTGCTGCACAGCATAAATGGACTTGTTTTTCTTAGCCACCTCTCACAGACACCTTAGAAGTAGACCACAGAGCTCCCCAGAGGTCTGCAGACCCCCAGGTTGAAAACTAGCACTCTAATGTTAATCCTTTCAGCTGTCCAGTCCAGGAAATGTGATTATTTTGCAACGGAGAGAACAGAGACAAAGAAAGGTGATGCCAAAAAGCAAGAACTGTGAAAGCACTGTTGTGATCCAGGAGCACAGCAGCCACTGGAAGAGAGGGCAGGTTTTCCCAAGTGTCTTTCAGATGCTATCAAAATTACTCCCAAAGTGTCCCCCTTTCATTAAGTGTCTAAATTCACATCCATAGGTGCTAAGTGCTCACAGATCCCTCTGAACCCAGAGCAATGCATGCCTGCTCACCACCCATGAAATCAGACCATTTTTGTTATGTTTCTTTGTCGATAGATCTGTTTGAAACTGCAGTCGTGCCTAGGCCACGGAGGGAGTCAGTGTCAAGTTTTGGACAAGATACCAAGTTTTTGGAGCCCTGATTACTGCCCATAAACACTAGGAGCATGTCACCACCTCCTCTCCTGGGATTCTTACCCCTTAAAGAAGAGCACACTTTGAGCACTTTGATTCCTGCAGATACATTCAAATTACAGTTGGCATTCACAGATTTGTAGATTTTTGAGGCCAGGAGTGCATCTTTTTTTTTTTTTTTTTTTTTTTTTCACCCGATTTCCTCTGTATTCAGCCCAAAAACTTGCATCTGACAAAAGCATAGCTTTTGTTTGATTAAAGCACATCTGCCAGAAAAGCATTCAGACCTGATTTGAAGACATCAGGAGAGAGAAAATCCACCTCTTCCCTTGGTGGTTCATTCTAGTGGCTAATCACCTTCAATGTTAAATATTTGTGCCATTCTTGATAGATTAAAGAGCATTTCAGTACGTGGCATTCCTATGAGATAATGCTTGCAATGAAGTAACCTTTTAATCTTCTTTTTGATAAATTAAACAGTGTGAGATCTTTAGGTTTCTCACTGTCAAACATTATCTACAGTCAGTAAATCATTTCTGTGGCTCTTTTCTGAGCCTTCTCCAATTTTGTAATGTCTTTCTTTAACATGACAACCAGATCCCATAGTCTACTATATGCTCACCTGGGGTGTAGTCTCTAGCCTGAATTCTCTTTGCTATGAGGGTGGGAAGCATCTCACCTGAGTTTAGCCAAAATAAAAGCTTGGCATCTAAAAGTTAGGCATCTAATAGTGTTAGGCATCTTCTAGGCTCCCTCAGTAGACATCAGAGACGGATGGACACTTCTGAAGAGTTTGCCCATTTGTATAATGTTGCTTTGGGCTATATCAGGGCGCCTTCTCTTTGAATTCAGCCCACCTTCCCAAGTCTCAGTGTGCTGCCTGTGCCACCCTCACATCAGCAGCACTCTCGTTTGTCCCTCTGCCAGGCTCTGTTCTCACGTACTTGTTATCAGCAAAGACTTAGAGAGCAGACCAGGAGGGTTTTCAATGAGAAAGTTCCCCTAAACAATTTGTGGAGATGTTCTGATGTGGACGCAATTTTTATTGAGACTAATTCACAGTCATGCGGCTAATGATGTTTACAAACCGAATCCACTGAAGAAAACATCAGCTAGTTGCACACCAGTACTACTTGCTGCTAAATTTTGTTAGGGAAAAATCCCATTCAGTGATGGCTCTCTGTTGACAATTGTCTTTTGGAGATCTGCCAAGTAGCCAGCTCTTCACCCATTCATCCTGTGCCTTATCAGTATTGCAAATGCCATTTTTTCAATTGAAATCATATGTGAATTAAACTTAACAGCAATTCCATAATTATCTTGCTTAAGAAATTCATTATAAAGTACCTCTAATCTTCATTTGCATTTTTCTGTCTTTTTTCTTCTTCCTTCTAATTTATTTGTGATTAATTGCCTCTTTTGAGCCAACTACATATGTTATTTGCTTGGACTATCCTTTTTGTACCATTGGATGACTATAGGTGTCTAGTGACCACCATCTTTTGTGCCTGTAACTAATTAACTCCTGGCAGTCAGGAATGATGCAGTGTATCTGTACCTTTCTCATTAAAGGATTTATCCTCTACAATTCTCTTTTTTTTTTTTTCCTTTTTTTTTTTTCCCCTCTCTCTGTCTTATTTTGTCAAGACATCCAAGCAATACTTTGTTTACTGGCTGCATGAGACCTCCAGCACATGCCTCCCAAATTGAGGACCCCCTAACAGTGCAGGTTTTCCCACTGATGTATTCCAGACAGGTCTTAAGAAGTAGCACATCCTATTTTCTGGTTTGATTTAGTGGTCTACAAAGCCTCCTACCACTACCACCTCCTGAGCTTTCTGGGTCAGCTCAGTGATCGAAGAGTCACTCAAAGTCCTGGGGTTCACTCTGAGCCCTCAGTAACTAGAAAACTAGATAATGGTGTTTTTAATGTTCAGTGCCATACCTCACCTCTTTTACCTCATCGGTTGTTCCTGAATAGGATGAGATGGCTCCAGGAAACAGCACCACAAAGTTAGCAGCGTGAAGTGGATGATGAGATGGTGTCATTCCCAGAAAGACTTCTGCTGTTGGTATCTCGTGAAGCATCTTGACAGTGTGATGGCATCCCACAGCTCCTTGTGCTTCTTCAGGTAAGTGTGCAGTGTACCCACAGGGCAGCCGACTCATAGGATCAGAGGAGTTAAAGACAGGCAAGATCTGTCAGATCACAGAGCACATGCCCCTGCCAGTGAGTGCTGTCGTCCCTGATACAGCACGCGTCAGATCTCAGATACTACAATTGATCTCAGTCAAAAGGCCAAAGGGAGTTGGATGTATTTTTTTTGTATCTGAAATCTAATATGCACAACTGTTCGGAAAGCCTTCTGTTACGTGCTGGTGGATGGAAACCTGAGTTCAACTCTTGAGTCTGGTCATTATCCTGCCCTGACGGATGGTGAGTCTGGGTTTGCTCCCTATGGGGAGACAATGTCTCCAAGCAGTCCACCTTCTCCCAGGGTCAGTCACAGGGCAAAGGTAGGCAGGGGCTCTGAAAGGGCATAGTTCTGTGCAAGCTAAGCTACAGCTCACCTCCGTTTCCCCCTGCTGCAGCCCGTTTGGTTGCACAGACCTCCCCACAAGGCTATGTTGGGGTGATGTCCAAAGCCTCACTTGTCTGGACTGGGGGTGTCTGGAGCTAGGACTGCACTGGCTGCTCAGGCTCCAGCATCTCCAACCTGCCGAGCTCTGGGGTCAGCAGCCTGCCAGCTGTGCAGCAGAAGTGATGTCACATCGTTGTGCCATGCCGACATAGCAGGACACATGCGTTCAGCTCTGGAAACACCGTAACAACCCAGTCCTGAAAGTATGCTTCATGTGGCTTGCTTCTCCTCTCTCCTCTCAATGCAATTTTTTGGCATATAAATTTAATCCAGAGGAATGTTTGTGACCAGGGTTTTTTTTTCTCTCCGTCACTAGGATTGATTTAGGACCTACTCAAGTCTACCTAGCAAGTCCTTATCTCCTTATCTCTACTGGATTGGCAATACTTCGGGTGAGACAGGTCTCTTGAAGAGCAAAATTTACTTCACGTGACTACAGACCAGCCTTATGAAGCGTGATCTGTTCAGTTATGGGCCAGAAGAAATACTTTGTGACCGCAGGTACCGGTCAGAGCACTGGACTTCTCTGCCCCAGCTTGCAGGGCAGCTGCTGTTTGGAACTGTTTGGAGTGACTTGTGCATCAGGAATGAGGACAGACGCCCTTCAACAGCTAGTTTTGAGGAACTAGCAAGTCAGGAGGAAAAAAACAAAGCAACAACAAAAAAAAAAACACAACAAAACAAAACAAACAAAAAAAAACACAGGGCTTAAGGTATAGAACTTGTCCCTCTGACTTGGGGGGTGAATTTGGAAGGCTTTCTCCCCCAGCCTGAAGTCCATTGAGCTGAGCAACCCCTGGCAATCAGTGCAAACTACGGAGGTTCAAGCTGCTTTCTCTATACTCGTGCTAGGCCTGATTGTTTCTCCCTTTTGCCCCATATTATTTACTGTACAAATCCATTAGCATTGCTTTTTCTTGCTGCATCCAAGATACTGCAGTCTATCACTTGAGCTATTCACATGACATTTCATCCTTTCTTAGGAAGACAATCGTGTCTTCAATCAAAGACCTCTTGACAAAAGGAAATAGGAGCAAGAACTTGAGATGGCATAATGCAGCAAAGTGCTTTCTGTACACCTGCACAATACAACTCAATCTGCCATTACTTTCAAAATTATGCTGAAAGATTCCTCTTGTTTACACTTTTTTTGTGTGCCCCGACCCATTGCTCATTTGACCTTGAGGTTCCCTTCATTCCTCCTTTCCCCCACCCCCTTCTTGCCTTCTTCCCCCGCCTACACCTCCAGCAGTTATTATTTCCTTTGTTGGTTGCAGTTTGTATAATTATCTTGCAGCAGTCAACATGCAAACATTTATTTAGCCTGATTTCACACCAAAGAGACTGTGTGCAACAGCCAGGCCCATGTAAGTATTATAGGTGCTTTGTCAAAAAGAATTTAGTAACTCATTTTTGGACACCTTCTTTAGGGCAATGATGAAAGGTTTCCTGTGGATTGAGGTTTTTTCATGCAATGAATAAAAGGACATATTGGAGGGGAAAAAAATCCTTAAAAGTCTAGGGTATGATGGGAATGACAGTGCAGTACTGGAGTTCCAGCAAGATCTGCAGCTGATTTCAGTTGAGTCACGTTGTCCTCTGAGAGGGTGCTGGACAGATTCCCAGTAGGAGTCCCAGGGAGACAGGAATTACTTCCTTCCTATGCAGAGGTAGCTCCCACAAGGGTGGGTGGAAATCATGCTGTGTTATTGACATTCCCCTCCTCAGGTTGCTCCTGTTACTGATCTTGCTTTGGGTTTTGCTGAGGAAAACGCTGAGACTTCATTTGCTATGCCCTAGCCATCTCAGATCGGTTTTGGACTGTGCTGGTTCTTCCATTTGTTTCCCAGTGTGGCTGGCACATCTGTGGTAAGATTTTGCTTTCTCAGACTGCCCTGTGACAATTTACTTTCAATACTAATAAAAGTCTACTTAATTTATCATTACTCTGCATATCAGCAATATTTCAGGCACTCTTTTAGCAGCCCTTCTGCTAGTATTTCTGTATTTGGACCTTTTCACCACATTAGTGACATCCCACAGACAGTTTCTTCATCCTTTTCTCAAAAGAAAAGCATAACAGAATTTAGTCAATCTCTCCCTCCATGCCTGTGTGTATAGGCACCACCTAGGCATGAAATCACCATTATTAATAATGCAATGCAATTATTCCTTGGCTGTGATAGGAGGCACTGGCTGGTTTTGTCCTGAGGTCTGGACAGGCTTTGACACAGCCAGTCCTTGGAATGGGTTCACCGCATCTTCCCTGGGAGATGTTAAAAGATATTAACTGGTAGAGGCCTCGCAAGACCTTCCTGTGCAGGGTGTTGTACAGGCAGACCTGTTTTGTGAACACACGGAAGACGGGAAGGCCTCGTGGCCTGTCACACAGTAGGGGTGGTGAGCAATCCAGCTGGGGCAAAGCACTTCTACAGCAGAAATTAGGCTGGCAAGGGTGGTGAGGGATTTAAAAGCATGTTAGGAATTCAGATCCCTTTGTTGTTTAGGAGCCTGATGTAGCTTGAAACATTGCAAAATTACTGCAGAACTAGGGCTGTGATGCTGGCAGATAACAGGCCTTCCCACTTTGTGGTAAATAGTACCTCCCCACCTTTTTTCTTCTGCTCCTTGTTTTGCAATTAATGCTGCTTCTTTTCAGTAAGAAGTTGTAAATTATGAGAACTATGTTTACCTAGCAGCAGGTAGCGCCTCTTCATCATTCACCAGGTCAAAAAGAAGAAGGTTACTTAATACTAATCAGAGGGAAACTGGGGTTTCAGTGCTAAAAAAGGTAAACACCAACTTATTCTCTTAGTGTCTCCAAAACATTAGAAATCACCTGTTCTTTACACAAAACATTTTTAGACCTGCCGTATGAGAAAGTAGAAAATGAGCTTAACCTTCTCAGAAGCACTTCTAGCTGATCTTATGTGCTAACAGGGCAATAATGAAGGATCAACTTTTGATACAACACACAACATTTCAATGTGGGTTCACAGAGATTTTTCTCACATTATGTTATTTCAAGCATTTAACCTGAAATTTCCTCGTGTTCAGTGCTGCCACTGTGCTGGCATCCTGGGTCTGCTGAATCCCCTCCGTGATCAGGGATAGCACTGATCCTAGTGTTTAGATGGAAACTTCAAATAACCTACGATTTGCAGAATCCTGTGTGGTGAAATCTGTTCCAACTCACACAGTAATCAAGGTCGAGCCTGTTCAGTCACAGCTATTGGGAATGCTGTAGATGATTTATCAGTCCTGTTCACCCCCGATGATTGTCATTATCTGTGCTCCATATTTAATCTCAGATGGTAATCTATGTCAGGAATTGTTCTCACAGTCAGAAAACAAAGAAAGACAACTTGGTAACTGTGTCCACTAAAAATCCAAAGTAACTTATGATTTATGGGACAGTTTTGTTCTTCTCCATCACTTACGTGTATACTCCTGTTCAATATAACCTGTCATTTTATAGGACATTTTGTCTATCTCAGAGACGTTTGCATTTTGATAGTGAAACCAAGACATTGGTATACATGCGCTGTTTCTAAGACTGCATAGTCCCCTACAGTCTTTAATAGCTGCTACATAAGTGAATCAGTAACGATGATATCCCTATTTGAATGCAAAATCTGGCTACTGACATTTCCTCTGGCTTTGTAAACTCTGGTAAGCCTGTGCTGTGTAAATTCACTGGAGATATTTGGGCTATGTTGATTTGCACCAGTGGAGGACCTGACTCATCCTCTGGTGGCTGGGACGTGAGCGATTCGTATCTTTTGCATTAACGATCCTGGACTTTTATTCTTCCCTTCTTTCCTCTCACTTTTTTGGATATGCCACCTATTAGGCCACCTATTTCTCTGCGACCCACTGAACGCCACAGCACTCTGGATATACCTCACAGGTATATCAGTTTTGCTCCAGATGGATGTACTGTAGATCATTTCAAGAGACAGTTCACAGCATAATCAGGAAATCATACAATTTTTTGTTTCTTTCTCCATCTTTGCTTCCCTAGCTAATTGTTTTCCTCTTTTTAAACTTACCCATAGACTTACATTGTCTCACCTCAGACTTGGGAGCCAGCATAAAAAGAGCTTACCCACCAGGTGGCATTTTCTCACAAGTGTCCAGCCCTAATTCTAACATGAACACTTTGTACATATAATTATAAAACTGAGGGCCACTAAAGTGCACCTGTAGAGCAGAAACTTGACTGTTCTCGATTCTGTTCTAATTATTGAGCCTTAGAGCAAAAACTAGGTTTCAAAGAAAACTTTCTGTACAGGCCTCAATAGAGTTAAAGGAGAAACATTTTAAGTTGATGAGCTGACACTTGTAGAAGCAAATATATTAAATAAATCATGATTCGTTTTGGGGCTAAATCTGACTTACATCAACTCTGGAAAAACTAGATCCTAATGAGTGACAGTTTGGTGTTTTCTGTCACTTCCTACAGTAATGGCCCCAAGCTGACACTGCTCTGTGGGAGTCTAATACTTCTGAACAAAAGTTTTTTTGGAGTGAGATAGACAAGGTAGAAATCCCAAGGTGACTGGAAGGAATGTCTAATGACTGGAA
Organism: Anser cygnoides; assembly: GCF_040182565.1. Taxonomy (NCBI): domain Eukaryota; kingdom Metazoa; phylum Chordata; class Aves; order Anseriformes; family Anatidae; genus Anser; species Anser cygnoides. The sequence goes on along the minus strand of NC_089879.1, from coordinate 9,492,625 downwards.
AGACATATTTACTGGCAGACTGTATGTAAGCTGTGACAGTTGACAGGGCTTGATTGTAATAAATATAGTTGATGAAGAGAAGGCTGACAGGTGAGGACAGAGAGAGAAAAAGAGTCAAAAGATCTGCATTGGCTGAACCCTATTAATGGTAAGTTGGTAACAAAGCCCAGAGTCATAAAAGAAAACAGATATCGCAAACTGATGTCTAAACACTGAAATGTGTAGGACTTGCAGGTTGCTGTAACAAGCTCTGATTTGTTGACCTTTCTTCTAGCTATTTTATAAGAGGTGTTTTTAGTTGTATTTCACACCAGCAGCAGGCAGGCACCTGACATTTTTAAATATCATGTATGATTAATCACGTAACGGAATAAACCCTGATCAAGGTCAAAATTATTGCTTCAATCTATAACTTTCACTGCTTTGATCGGGGGATTTGATGTTGGAAAATGTGCCTCCATGTGCTGTGAAGGAAGTAATCTTCCTGGCGATCTGTTCTGCTCAAAACAAAATGAATTCCTGTAAAGGAAATTAAGCAACATAAAACCTGAAAATATTTCTTTAGATGCACAGGCTCACCACACACACACACACACACACACACACAGATGGAGTGATTGACCCTGAAAATGGAAACGACTCTGGCATATTAAATCATGACACTTTATAACTGACTGGTCAGAGTTTCAACAATAGGATTTCCAATGAGCTCTGCACTTTCTTCCCCCAGGCAAATGTCACACACTGAAACTAAACAGGATCTTTTTTTTTTTCTTGTTCATCCCGACGTGCTGTTTTCTGTGCCCAAGATACGAATCTGTATTTGAGAATGCCTTAACCCTTTGGAAGGACAACACTTCCTCTCCATGCCCCAGGAGGAGGGAGCTTTGTGGCAGTCGTGGGGGACATTGCGCCTGCGTTGGCTCCGGGGTCATTCTGCACGCTTATTGCACTCCCATGGCAAAAGGGAAGAAAGGAGAAAAACTGTCATAAGGGAATGTCTAGAGGAAAGCACTCAGGAACTGCACAAACTTAATGTAAAGGTTAATAAAGAGGAACATCCCGTGTTGAGAATATCAAATGAAAGTTCCTCTAAACTCTGGAAATGGGCCCATTTAACAGCAAAGTCACAGTTAGCTTGCTTTCATCACTGCATAAACAGAGGTGAAAATCCTTTCACTTTCTTGCTTGTATGAAACACAGAAGTGTTGGTAAAATATTTAGACAACTAAAATATTGAGACAACTTTTCTTTTTAAAAGTTGCTGTTATTTTGAACAGCAACTCTTTCCCTCCCCACCAAATGCCACAGTCTCTTCAAGTCCCGCTGCCACTAAATGGGTTGCGGGGAGTGCCAAGAAAAAAAACAACAAATGAGACCATATAGGCACACAACAAAGGCTCACGGAGTAGCACAATGCTTACGTGTCAATCACGTCGATGCTCTCTCTTTGCCGGCTGCCTGTCTCCCACAAGGCAGTGGATTCAGCCACTGCTTCTCAGAGCTGCCTCTCTGGAATCGCGGCATTCGGAGCCGTGTCTCGTCAGCACCGGACTGTCAGCCTAATTGGCACGTACACACACACTTTATACACTCCTCCACTTGCCAGTGACTGCTTACACACATATGCACACTATGTAGGTAGACATGAGCGTGTCCTTTCATATAGAAAGTTATCCGCACAATTACACTGATGGTTTATGGATTGATATCTACCAATATCCACGGTTTTGTATATTGTTGTATTCATATGCGGTTGCATACCTGGACAAACACCCCTACTGTCCTGCCTGAATTTGCTGTTAACTTGGCAAAGTTAGTCTATGATTATTATTTACTTCAGTGGAGGTTGGCAAAGTTAGTCTATGATTATTATTTACTTCGGTGGAGGTCCTTTATGCCCAGACAGAAGACAGGGTGCCATTGCATTTAAATACAATGAATACATGTAAGTACATGTATGTTTTTACGAAAACATGCAGAGTTTCTGCTCTGCAGCCCAGCCCCATGCAGCCTGAATTCCATGTAAGCAAATTTCTTATTTACTGAAGCCTTGAGCCAGACAACGGGAAGCACGAGACAAAGGAGGTGGTATTTAAGCTATGATGTGACCCTTTTCTTTTTATATGTTTGTGCACTCGTGTATGTATTTTACACATTCTTTTGGCTTGACCTTTTGCAGAGACATTACCACAACTTTGGGCTGATGAGAACATGCAAACCGTCTTCATGCAAAAACCAGCGTGTTAGAGCCAATGTACGTGGCTGTAGATTTCTTGACTTTGCTTTATCATCTTTTTTAGGTGAAGTCAGTTCCTTGTCAAAAAGATGTAAGTAGAGGACAAAGCAGGAACAAAAGTCTTCATAGAGTGTAACTTTTTTTGTATGGAAACTTGGCTGAAGTCAATGTGACTTTGACCATTGCCTGCACCAGAGTCAGGCTTTCATTTCAATATTGCTGAAAAGGTAAGGACACTAGTGGATGGCTTTTTGCTACCGTTTTTTTAATGTGAATATAAGATCAATGCAGGACACTATTTTTTTAAGTTTCATGGTCTAATCAAAATACTGTTAAAAGTAAAAACTGAAGCTGAATGTCAGAGAAAACTGTCTGAGGTGAAATTTAAGAGGAAAGAGAATGTTCTCCTCCAGGAAGCTGGGGATACTTTGTAGAGAGAACTGCCACTGCTGAGCCAGGGTTAATCTTGCATTACTAGGAATTTTTAATAGAAGTTGTATAATAATTCTGCCCCACATTTTGCATTTCTGAATCTACATTGGTTTTTGAAAGCTTCTGAGAAACAAGTTTCCCAGGAGGGTAATAATCTTCAATCCATCGCATATGATACAAGGACCCTAATAATGGTTCTGCAGTCTGTGAGTCTCACTTGAGATAAAACTTTTCTGAGCCCACACCTGAGACAAGACTGTCAAAAAGAGCAAAACCAGACTGATCTTGTGATTCCCAAAGTCTGAAGCAGGCTAGGTCCCGCATCGTGGTGAGAACTATTTTAAAAAGTCTATCTAAGCAACCGGGATACGAAGGAGGATTTTTGATAACTCTTCTATGTAACCTCCATTATGCACACTTGATCTGGTCCCAAATGAGGATAAGCACTCTGCTAGAAAAGATTCATAGCTTTACAGGTTTTGCATATTTTTTTTTTTCTGCAGAAATTGCTTGGTGTGTTCAGATGTCCTCCTTCAGTTTAGACCATCCCTGTAATTATTTTACAAGGTGAAAAAGAACAAACAAAAAGTCCCTTTTGTATCATGACTATAGAATTCATAATAACTCACACTATAGCTACAACTAGACACACAGCTATGCGTGACCCCAAACATAACATTAGGGACTAGCTAGTTGTGCTGACATAAGGTTTACAATTGTATTTAAGTTGTTAAGAGAAAAAAAGTGTTTTGGTTGTCACAGTAGGTGGAGGTTAATGCCCAGAACTTCAGCTACAAAACTCCTGTTTTGCCTTTTGCTATTTGTTCATAAAAGCTTGCCAAGTGCATGGACCCTCATTATATACCTTGTTGTTGTAATAACAGTGTGAGAACACCCTGCAAGTGCTTTGCTCCAGAGGAAGCTTCTGTGAGAAAGTGAAGCAAATACATGATGCTGTACTTTAAACTGACACTGTTGAGCGCTATGTTTGGGGTCTGATGTGTTAGCTGCTCATCAGTACAGCCATAGTGTTGAATACAGAGGAAAGGGAGAAATAGAAAAAGCATGGGAGCAGGAATAGTTTGCCAAATTTTTTTTTCCAGTGTAGATGTGCTGAAGCAAATGTAATTTCACCAAGGAGAAGTTTGCCCTGTTGTGTTCCAGGCTTCTCGTTTAGGTTGATTACATGGCAACACAGAATTGATTTCTTGAGCTTAGGACAGTTGGCAAACTTGACTAGACTTAAAATGAACCTCTTTGATTCTGTCTACAAAATTAGAGTAGATTTGATAAAGTAAAGATGTATCCTTTGAAGTATTCCCTATCAACATAAGTGCTAAGAACACTTGAGCGAAGGAATTTTAACAGTTTTGAAAAGAGTAGCAAAGGAACATCAATAAGGATTGCAGCTAAGGGCATGCCCACAAGGCACTATACTAACTGCATCTATCCTGCAGGCAATAAGCAATTGCTAAAGATTCCAGACTTTTTAAAGTTCATAGTTCATCTCATAAAAACTTTACATGTAACTTATGATAGGATTTTGCTGGGTGGGTTTGGCTTTCAATACCTGACTCCAAGAGGAAGGGTTTGTAAGTTGATCTGCATATAATGCTATGAAGGAGCTTTTTTTTTTTTAAATTTTTTTTTTATTTAGCAAATGATGATTGATGACAGGTCAATCCTGAAAGGTGTAAAGTATGCTCATGTCCTGTTATATCAGGTATTACAGTCATGTAAGCTACGCTTCTTCCAGGCACTTCACATAAGGAAGAACACCATCCCAAATGCTTTGTTTATTCAATCCCACATCATGAAGGAGAGCAGGGCTGTCCTTCACACTATAAATGTGTAGTGGGTGCTAGATATGAGGTGCCCATGCTACTGTAAATTCTTTTTCCTTGAGCAGGGAAACAATACGAAGGCCAACCAACAATTTAGTGGTAATTTTGGTTGAACAGATATCTATTTGGCAACTCTGATTCCACTGGCCCATTGACATCAACACTACTACTGCTGTGGATAGCACTTGTGTTGGGCAGCTCACTGTGGCCTAGCAAATTTACCATTAGCAAGGCGGAGCACCACAGATCTGGACAGAAATGTGAAGGAAACCAAAAAGGAAGTTTTGAGCAGCAAAGAAGATCTGAGTTGCAGACACTTGGAAATGAGTCACAAATGGGTTGGATATTTAATTTGGGAAGTATAAGATATTTAATTAAAAAGCTTTTACTTTTCTATGTGGATTTCATACTGGTGGTACTTGATAGAATTCAGTGTGACCACAGTAAAACAGTGGCAACCACAGTAATGACAATTAGGATTCCTAAGCATGATCATGCTACTGTGGCTTAAGGAACTACCACGTGTCAGCTGAGCTGTGACGTGTGTGTCTTAGCTGGCCACAAACACGAGTCAGTGTAAACCTCCTTCAGTAAAATTTAAGCAAACACCTTTCAGCTCATACTTGCAATGGTTGAAGAGCACGTACAGTTAGTTGATGGCACTCAGCTGGTGAGTAGAAAGGATTCATTAGACTGCAGTAATTCAGAAATGTCTGACTCCTTAAATTAAAAATGAGAGAAATGTGTGTGTGATATTTTAGATCACCTAGCACATTTCCCTAAGTCATGTGGTTCCCAAATTCTGTTCGCAGTTCTTCCCCAAATTTGCTATGAAGGTATTACTTCCACAGTGGTGCAGAAAGTAAAAGAACTAAAAGTGGCTGTAAACAGAGAGCAGCTGAAATGGATTCAAGAGTAGCAAAGCGTGAACAACGGTTCTCGCCATGAGCCTGATCCAAAGGCAATGGACTCACCAGGGTAGTTTTCTCTGTTGACTTCAAGAAGTTTGGAACCTTACCCAGTTTCCCATGGTTTAATGAAGAAAACGTAGGCTAGGAAAACACTCTTTGTTCTGACTTAATTTTTTCCTAGATGTCATGATAATAGGTGCCTTGTAAGTACCCACAATAATAATTAATAATATAAATTAATAGTTTTTGACCTTTATGATTTTACTACATGAAACTTGACTTTGCTCAATACTGAAATTTTGCCACTGATTAGGTATCACTCTGAATTCATTGAAAGTTAATAAAAACTGGCTGATTAAACAACCCTAGGCAACACATCTTAAATAGTTATTAAACAATCATTATAGATAGAAACATCTACAACTGGCTTCTGTTGAAATGCTGCTTATTATTATATAATCCTTTTTCAAGTCAAAATGAATGCATAATTAAAGCACAAAGCAAACAGTTTGAAAGTTCTGAGCTGGCTGTGCAAAGCTATAATGCATCAACGAACCTCTAAATTAGAGCTTGAAACAGTGGATGATTGATGTACAGCAGAAAAAGTAACTGAGGAAGAAGTATGGATCCATGGGCATAGTCAGACGAAGAACTGGAATCATCTCATGTAAAGCCCTACAGGAAACCATGGCCTTTGCAGCTTTGACCCAGAGACACTTCTTTGAGGTCAAGAAAAAAAGTTGAGTGCACATTTCTAGTGTGTCATATTGCCATTGTAGATACTGTCTTTTGTGAAGAGTTACATTAAACTTTGCAGCTGAAGACATACAAACTTTGAAAGTAATTTGATTTGGGACTAAAACACTGAATTGACCCTTACCCAATAACATTTATGTTTTTAACAGACTCCTTAATGACAATTCATAAGAAACTCTCCAGATAAATAAGGATACGTTCTGATCTTTATTGTACCGGTATAAATTTGGAGCAACTTCAATGAAACTAGCAGAAGTGCTCTGGGTTTACTAATAGTATAAATGAGAACAGAATGAAAACCAGAGACTTTAGGGAGACTTAAGCCAACAATTCAGCTTTCTGAATTGAGAAGCTTGCTTATTAAATTTATAGTACAAAACCTCTGTCTCCTGCCCTCTTTGTAATAACATCTTTCTTAATAGTTCTGACTTAATCTGCATGAAATATACAGCATGAAATAAATGGTCAGGATGTTTAAGTTTCCACCCTGTACCACCTGCAAGTTACAGGCCAGATCCATTTGCTTGATTGAGGCAACGTAAGAGTCATTACCACATAGGTCAGTCGATTTTTCCCCCCTTAAACACCTGCAAATGCAAGTCACCTGGGAGTTTGAACCTATTAAGGTTCTTATAATTGAAACAAGGGCAAAATAGTTTGTAAAATGGTACATGAACAGAAAGATGAGAGAGGGAGAGAGAAAGAGAAAGACACTCTGGTTGGATGACAGGAAATCATATAACCATATTTGCAACTGAGCTTTGGGAGCATGGTCTTTGTAATGGGGTTAGCTAATCTAGATAGTAATAAGGATAGGAAAGTCAGCAATCATAATCATATTTAATGGATTCCAGATGGAGAAATATAATTGTTCTCATTATCATTGTGAAAACTCCAAGGAAATACAATCCCAAGATACTTTACCTTGACAAGCAACCAGGAACAATATCGACATCAAGTCATGGGTTTTGTAGGTAGAGTTGTCAGTTATTTCCTTTTTGTAACATTCCCTTCTAATGTAATGGTTTGATTAACCTAAGACATTTTGATGTGAGTATAAAAGCAATGTTAATGGAATGCCTGCTTAATTGACTGTGCATCTCTATACTATATGATGTGGTGACTTACTAAATACATTGTGGAGTTAAAAACCAAAACAAACCAAAACAAAAGCCTTGTATATCACGAGACTTTTTCTTTGTAATGTGGTTAAAATGAAATACGACTGTAAGCATCGGTCTTTTTGGGTGCAGCTGTTCTTTTTGTTTGGCTTGATAATTGGAACCAGTCCCATGGGCCTATTTGATGTTATCTCTTGTTTAAAACTAAACTGTCAAAGCTTATCCCCCCTGTGTACTCAACAGGGAGTAGTTCTGGGGAAACTTTCTTCTTAAGTATTTTTAACCCCTCCTCCCCGCACGCATTCTCTAAACTGAACCGGGGCAGTCATGAAATGATGTCTTCACAGGAACACTTGTACAGCAAAATATTTCTTTGTGGAAAATTGAGCCTTTTCATGTTATATAGCTTTGTAAGAGGGGCCTAAAACAAAATGATCCCACGGCAGAAGTCAGATGATCAGGGTGTGCTCTCTTAGCTTTATAACCACTTGCTGTATCTACAAAGGGTGTCCTGCACAGCATCCCCCTGGCATGAGAGGAGCTCAGGGTGTGAGGCAGAGACACAGATGTCTCCCACAATATGAAACAATTTTTGATCCAGCAACAGAATAACTGTGTTTCCGTGCAAGAGTGACTTTAATGTGCCTGATCCCAAGTTAATGCATTCAAGCAGTGTTGCACTGTGGAGAACTACCAGTTGGGGTGACATTACCTCAGAGATTTCTATAAGGGTAGGCATGCCCTGCACTTTGTATTATTTAGATGTAACCTTAGAATATTAAGATTTGCTTCAGGAGAGGTTAGATTCTGAGTTCTGGTTTAGCCCCTGAATGGCAGATGGTAGCAAGGAACATGCCTGCTGCAGTCAGGCGAGGGGACATTTTACTTTTGCTTTACACCTTTCATTCTCTTTTGCAGTTACTGTCTTTACAGTTGCAGAATTGAGACAACTCAACTGTGTGATCTCAGAACAGATAGAACACAAGAGAACAGCATAAGGTTGTGCTAGGGGAGGTTCAGACTGAAAATTAAGAAAAATTTCTTTACCATGAGCATGGTCAAACACTAGAACAGGCTTCCTGGTTGATGCCGCCGTTCCTATCAGTGTTCAAGGGGCACTTTGATAACTCCCTCAATAACATGCTTTAACTTTTGCCTGAAGTGACGGGGCAGTTGGGTTAGATGATCTTTGAAGGTCCCTTCCAACTGATCTATCCTATCCTATCCTATCCTATCCTATCCTATCCTATCCTATCCTATCCTATCCTATCCTATCCTATCCTATCCTATCCTATCCTAAACTGCAATTACAGTAGAGTTCTTCTGGTCATAGAACCAGTCTGCTCTGTTTTAGTTACGTAAAAAAAAAAAAAAAAAAAAAAAAAAGACCCTCTGCTAGATATGACAAAGTTGTCAGTACAAACAAATAAACAACAAAACAAACAACAAACAGTTTTCAGAGAAAAGAATCAGTGACAGATGGCAAAGTCATCTCCACTATCTTGGAAAAACAAAAGAAGGTCAGAATTTACTGGCTTGCTGAGGTAGTGATAATCAGACGCATTAGTACAGATTGTGGAACTGCCTTTCCTTTCCCAAAAACGAGCTTTATCCCATGTTCTCTCAGAACATAAGCATTGCAAAGACCTGAGACACAAGGTAATGAACTGATGCACAGCACAGGAGGCTTTTCCCATGTTTCTTGTGGCTCTTGCATGTTCCGTGACATGAATTGTTTTTCTTGAATGGCTTATGTGCAGAATAAGAGAACCCTTCAGTTATTAACCATAGCTCAATTATGTACATTATTCATGGTCACACTATTTTTGTAAAAGAATAGCAAGCTGAAGTATTGGTTTCTCCTCCAGATGCCATGTCTACACTGTGGAGATGTGGCACTGGCCTGCAGTGATTGCAAGTTGTGTGCTGGTACTATGTTTTCCTTTCTATCGTGCACAGAACATTTATAATATGGGCAGAACATCCAGTGCAGGATGTGGTCTAATCTCTTGCCCTTTGTTGCATTAAATCTTGCTTTTATCTTAGCACTCTTTGTCACTCTTGTTCCTTCTACTCTTTAAGACCAAATGCATCAGTGTCTCCTCATCTTCCACAAATAATCTGTTTCTGTCCTATAGACTCATGTCAGGCCACCTGGAAGAGTCCTTCTGAGTAAAATCAGAAGTAAAAGCTGCTGATAGCTGTAAAAACAGCAAATGAGCTTCCTATCTTGTGTAGCACTCAACGCAACTAAGATGCTTCTGATAAGCAACCTCTTTCCAGAGCACTTCAGAGAGCAACCGATTGGAACATCTAAGCACGGGCTGTAGGTTGCAGGTTGGTTATGTGCCCCAAGAGAACAAAGGTGTTTGTGATGCCCATTCATGGAAGAACAATGGCCAAGCTATGGTCCCTCTTGCCATCTCAAACCAATCTCCATAGAGCTGTCAAATGTGAGATGGGGAATGATTCTTATGTCCCTCAAGGGATGCCAGGACTCAGTATTTTGTAGATAAATATAAGTTTCTATTTAAAACCAGTACTACTGGGACTAGATGTAAGAGGGGCTGGAAAAAGCCAGTTCTAAAAATACAGGAAATAGCTATATGGTTACAGAAGTGAATTTCCAGCTGTGGGTAATCATGTAACTCACATATTAACAATGAGAATACACTGTGTAAGGGGGAAAAACAACAATTCACAAAAGCTTGAAAGACAATGGGCCAATTCCTGATCAGAGTGTGGAAAAAAGGAGCAGAGAGAATATATGGAGGGGGAGAAAAACCAGGGGAGTGGTGTTTTGTTACCCAACAGCCAGTGAAGAAGGCAGTTCTGGAAAGGTCAGTAAGAGCAAAGAGAAATGTTAATTTGCATTTAGGAGGCACCATTTGCAAAGGTAAGGTTAGGAGCATGGAGACGAAACAGCCTGTTTGCTGACAGGCCTCTGCTGGCCTGTCCCATCTGTTCATAGATGCAGGTTGTGAAGCAGCAGCCCCAGAAATAAATCCGGTATAATCTCTGCAACACCTTGCATCCAAGGCTCTCCCAGCAATTTTGAACTACTTCTAATAGCAGACTGTCTCACATTTGACAGAGAAATGATTAGCCCACACATTTTATAGACGGGAAAACTACGGCATTCACCTTGTCAGTCACTGGAAGACTAGAAACAGAACTCATTTGTCTTTGCTCTATTTTCATCAATTTTAATTAGTCATCCAAACTTCCATATTTCCTGTCAGGCCTTTTAGCTGCAAAGAGCCTATCTCTCAGTTTTTTTCTGGTGGATTTCTGGAAAAGTTCATTTTGTCATGTTTTTTTGTCCTCAGTCCTGCTGTAGAGAACTTCAGCTTTCCCTTCTCCTTTCTATAGGCCTCTCCAGTGCCTATTCCTTTAAAATCCCTTCCTAGTAATTGTCAGTGTTATTCTAAGCAATAGTAGATGGTTTTGATCTGTGGAGCTATGTAAAAACTGTGTTCTCAACCTGTCTCTCTATCTGTTTTTATTCTTCAGCGTTAGAGCTTAATTCTCATGGGCTTGATCAGAACAGTTGCTTTTGTGTAGTGGGACTAATTTTAACCAATCATCCAATTGTCAAGGGTTTTCTCCTCTCATTTCAAGGCGGCTTCTTTATAGTATTCTCTTTGGTTCCCCCCCACCCCCCCGCCCCTTTACAGCAGAGGTTGTGCAATAACACTACAGAAGTATAGTTATTGCTGGAAGGCTTTTTAGGCTCTAACATGGATTCCTCCCTAGAGGAGGGGGGCATATTTGTCTTAATAGAATCATTGTGGCTCATTTCAGTGGTGCAGGCTGCTCCTAGGTCCTCCTGCTGAACTGGGGGTTTACATCTGGTTTATGATTTTCTACTCTGCCATGGGAAGCAGAATCCTTCCCTCTACTAATTTGCAAGCTTGAGTAAATCATTTAGTTTTAGTCACTGACAAAGGATGTCATTCAAACCTGCAGGTAGTCAGTGGAAGCACCTTACATGTTTATATGAACAATAATCCCCTCAAAGTCAGCCAGTTATGTCTACAGTTAGTAGTTCCTTCTCCTCCCACTCCACTTTCCGTAACCTTGTCATTACAGTGCATTGCAAAAGCTGTTGTACATGTGAAAATCTCTCCTCTCCCTCTCCTTTCCCTCTCCCTCTCCTCTCCCTCTCCTTTTCCTCTCCTCTCCCTCTCCAAAAAGTCTGATAGTGGTGTTTGTGCTCAGGCAGGATAAAATTCTTTATGCTATATGAACAGCCTCCAGAGAGGTACATCTGATTACATCTCATGTTCTGCAATGACTGCCTGCAGATAAGAGTCATCATACTTACAGAATTACTTGAATCTCAACAGAGTTAAGATATTGGCATTGTGCAAATATAAAACAAAGCAAAACAATTTATTTATTTTTTAAACCTATAGGCAAGATGGACAATATATGTCTGTTCTGGGCTTCTACTTCTATGCGCTTCAGTAAGACCCTTAAATGTAATTACAGTGTTCAGGTAAAACAATTTCAGTGTGTTTTACAAGAAAAATAACTTTCACGACAAAATGGCAAGCTAATTTTTACATATACGGTTTCTCTCATATCTGTGTCTCATTGGTAGTATGCTGGGATATATATTGTTACATTCCATGTATAAACAGAGGGAAAAACCCAAAACAGAGATGAATAGAGCAATTACTCTACGTATTTTTGCTAAATCATGTTTTTTTTTTTTTTTTAGTTTTGTTTTCTAAGGAAGAGATATGTAATCCTTTATGCTTCACAGTTAGATGACTAGGAACTCAAGAGGAATGAATGATCAGGCATAAACTTCAGCCCTGTGAGGGTTATTGGCTGCCCTGCAGTGCTGGAAATTTTGGGTACTTTATTTTGGGTATCCAAACAGAAAGGTAGGAGCCAAACACTAGCTTTTGCCTTCTATAAATTTTGTCTTCCCAATTAGCTATCCTCACACACTGAACAAACAGCTCCACTTTCAGAGCTGCCAGCTTCAGTTTCTCAACAAGGAGGGGTCAAGTTTGTCCTCCTTTGGATAAAACAGCAGCTCTTTCTGTTCTTTGAGTTTGCCCATTGCTTTTGGAGCTTCAGGATTTGATCAGTCCTTATTTTCGGGGTTTTCAGTCCAACCACACAGCTGAAAGCATAGTCAGAGAAAAGTGAGCTTGGTGGTTTTCGAACTGAAGGCAGCGCACCCAGTGCTGCAAGGCCTAGCAAGAAACCTGACAGCCGGCAGCCCTGGACAGCAGTGAGAGCATGTTCATGCCTTCAAAAGCCAGCAAAGGGAGTCTTAGTGGAGCCCTGTCTCCTTGATGTGGAGTTCAGCTTGAAAAAGCAAAATCGGTGCTCATTTCATAATAAAATTGTTTGTTAGTTTTAGAGGGGTAGCAGCTAAGGGCCTGGTCAGAAACGGTAGGCCACGCACGCACAAACAAAAGACAGAATTGAGAAACAGCCTATGGCAAGACACCAAACTGAGCTCATTTGCCAGGGCTTTTTTTGCCAGCTCATTTTCCAGTTTTTACAAATATTTCTTTCTCCCAAGTCGCTGTGTGAAAGAGCTGCACACGGAGGCGGGACCAGCCCAGGGGAAGCACATGGTGAGTGGTCACATGCACCGTGTGGGCACATGTCCCCTCTCACTGTACTCTTGCATATGTCTGTGTTTTCCAACCTGCTGATAGGTCATGTAACCTTGGATTACCTGCAGAAAGAAGTAATTAAAAAAGAAACAGGCAGTGAGGTGGAAGTGGGGTTTTTTAATCTGGTGGTGTGCTTCTGAAGCTGAAAGGGGGGGGGCTCGGCTTGGGCTCACTTTTGTTAGGACCGTGGGGAAAGCTGAGGTGACCATGGTGAAGATAACAATTGTTTCTGTGGCCGACAGTGGGGCTTGGGCTGCGTGGCCTGCACAAAAGAGGTCTATGAAAGGGTCTGCTGAGCTCTGGCTTTAATGTGACACAGAACAAAGGCCAGGAGTCCCCACGCAGCTGGACGAGTTGCTGCCAGCAAGACCGGAGGTTTCTGAAGAGCCTGAGAGTTTTGGATCTCACAGAAGATCCTGGTTTTCCTCTGGAGGTCCCTGTCTTCCATCCATGCAGGCACAGGCTTTCAAGGGATAAGAGGAAAGCTGAAGAAAAATACTGGTGTAAACAAGGCCTTAAGGTTGCTCAGAGACATTTTAATGTCTGTTATGTATCTGGTGTGTTAGCAGGACTTTTTGTTGGAGCTGTTGAGGTGTACCAATAAAATCTGTGCTTAGGGACTTTAAAAAAAGTTGCTTTTTGACCCAACAGACCATAATGAGCCTTTTGGCTGTATTTACAGAGGCCAACAAGTATTTGGGGACTCCTAAATGGGCCTATTATGTAGCTACCAGGAATGCATGTGAGGGCTCTGGGTACTCCCTAAAATTGCAGTGTGAGGCAAAATGCATAGGACCCCAGATGTGTATGCACCCCCTGGCATGGAAGGTATTGCAGCCGGACCCGTGTGTTACCAATACCTGCCTGGCCCAGCGTATGGGCTGGACACTCTTCCGTGGCTGTCTGTGAACGTGGTCATGCAGCAGAGCACACTGAGAGATGCCACTCCTGGCCCTTGGTGCACCTCGGACGCCCGCGTTGGCCCTGGTGGAGCCCCCACCTCCTGCCTGAACCAGAGTTTGAGTTTTCCGAGGAAGGACAATGCCAGGGAAACCTGGGCCTTCCTGAGAGAGCAGCCACAAATAAGTAGTGTTGCCTCCATGTCTGCTAGGCCAGGCTTTGAACGAACTGAAGGCTGAAAGGGATATTAGTCTGAAGGGCTTTTATTTTGTTTTTGTTTGGTTTTAATTTATGTTCAATTATTACTCATAGCAAGCACTCAGAAGCCAGTTCAAGAGCCGTACTTGAACAGCAGCTTGCCCTTTCTTTCCTGTCTTCTCTGGTTCTGTTGTACAGAGCATATTGGAGGTTAAAGCAGGTCAAATATAATATTTGCCTGTGCTGTTTTTGTTTGCGTGTGTGTGTGTGTGTTTCACTGTTTACTGGATCTGACCAAGTGCAGAGAGTAATTGTAAAGTTGAAATGAAACGGAAATCATCTGGGAGGCAAAAAGGCTTGCAAAAGCTGCTAAAACCAAATGAATCCCTCTCAAAGGAGTCGAAAGCATGCAAGATAATGCAGGAAACATTAACATAATATTATCTTAACCTTGTAGATAAGATTATCTGATGCGTGAAAATGGTCATCTTTTGTATTGATTCTACCGTGCCATGCAGCAGTTCTTAGGAAAATGAATGGGTCATTAAATGTTCATTACTTCATAGGCTCTAAAGCAGAAAAGATGTATTAGCAAATGAATTAACTGCTTTGTTACAGTTTGAATATATCATTAATGTGTATGTTTTTCTCACGAAGGAAGTGAATTGTATGCATCTGCACGGCAGCAGTGTCTGTAGGCTGCTGCAGAGTAATATTTACTTTGTACTTGAGGGACATTGACACATCTAGAAAATCCAGGCAAACACCGGTCATTTGTCTGATAACTGGGAAGGGAAAATTTGGTGAATTATGGTGAATTATTTATCCATTAATGAAAACTATCATAGGAGAGTTACATTTAATGTGATTAGGACACCCTCTTGGAGAGTAGAGAGCCGTCCCCCCATTACTCTCATGGCGATGTGCACACTGCAGTAGTGCTGCCTCAGCTCTGCCTCTGCCTGTGGGGAGCACTGCTGCTCCCCAGGGACGGCCGACTGAAACTAGGGGGAGATGCCCATTCTAACACAGAAGCAGCATCTGAAATGTTTCATTTCCCTGGGTGAATGGCTGCTGGAGGGCTCGGCAAGACCTTGTGCAAACAGTGGAGCCAGCAAGTGTGCATACCCTTGGAGCAGTGGCACTCATGAGCAATGACCATTGTTTTGGAGGACACTCGCCTCTGACCCCACTTTCCCCAAGGGGCAGTGACAGTGGGCTGGGTTTTCAGGGCTGGTCATTGGCAACGCAGGCAGCAGAGCTCTGGCTGTTTCGGTGCTCCAGGGGATCTGCTGCCTTTGGATGCTGCACACTTCCTGCAGCCCACAGCTGACCCTCATGAAAGCCACAGGGCAGAGGCTGCTTCCAGCAGCCGAGGGTCTCAGAAACACAGCATCACCTAACCTTGCTCAGGGCTGCCCAGCAGAGAAAATGCTAGTTACACACTGCCTGGAACAACGACCTGGTGCAGCAGTAAAAATGCCAAAGGCCTTTCTTGCCCTGTCTACAGTGATCACTCCCACCAGTGCAAGCAACAGAGATTTATTTTTTTTTTCTCTCTTTCTTTTAAAAGCCAATAAGGCTTATAATTGCATTTGAAGCTGCTTTTCAAAGCCATTTGTGTCCACGCCCGCTACGACTTTAAGCGATATTATAAACGTATTAACCAATTATGTGACATATTACCCAGAGGGACAGTCAAGAGCATGGTTTCAGCTCGCACAATTGTTAGAGAAATCCCAGGCTGCAAAGCTGGATAGCAATACTGTGCCAGGAAACCTCTGCTGATGGTTCTGAACACAGCACAGCTGCGAGTGCGAGTGAGGCTCAAGCTGTAGCTTGGACGGGGCCTCAGAGACTAATAGCTCTGGTTAGAGCCAGACATTGTGCAGTCAAGAGCTGAGCAAAACTGCTTTGTAGCTCACTCCTAACCTGCAACACCACCTGCTGTTTCAATGCACAGTCTCTCCTCAACAGCAGAGATTCTTGGCTCTGCTCAGTGCTACAGATATGCTGAGAGAGGCAAAGTGACTTTCTCCGCTAACCCCAAGTAGGACTTTCTTAGAAAACGTGAATAAGAGTGTTAACTGAAAAGTTGGTAGGGCTGAAAAGCAAGCACAGAAAAATATGTATAAAATGACTGCTTCTTTCTTTTCTCCATTCCCTTCTTCTCTGCCCTCATTTTGTTAAGTGCTAAGCTGAACTGTGGTGCTCCTGCTGGCTACCTACAGGGAGGCTTTAACCATATTATCCATCGTACATGGAGTAAAGTAAGGTGGCAGCCCCCCTTTTTAAACCCTTTCCAAAGGAAGCTCTTGTATCCTCCTACAGCACCTAGCTTTTCCCTCCCTCAGTTCCCATTGTGCACCCACGTACTCCTTCAGCAGAAGTTGCACAGCTGCAAGCCCTCAGCTTGTCCAGAGCAGGTAGACGGTGAGCAGAGGGAGCTTTGGCTCTCTTCCTGACTTTGTCTGCAACACACATCTAAACAAATAAGACTGGGAGTCAGGGCAGACTGAGGTGGTATTTTCTTCCCACTCTACTCCGGCAGTCAGTGACCATCCCTTTGTGGGCCAGCTGAATGTCAGCAGGGAACTCCATCTTAGATGAGCATCCCCATGACTTAATGCCTCCACCGTTCTGCTCCTGGGGTGATACCATTTATGGACTTTTCTCAGGACAGGGCCTAACATCTCAGCCAAGTGCTAAATAAGTAACAGAAAGATGATTTCATTCTTCTGTTTAATTTAGGTTTCACAATCTGCAAGAATATCACCCTGAGCTTTCTGCCCCCACTTCCCAAGCTGATTTTTATTGCTCTCCCATCACTTTTGCTCTGGGAAGCTGGGCGATGATCCTGCAGGAGTAAAAGAGCTCTGCACCCATGCAAAGCCCCTTTTCTTGGCACTATTGGGAGCTAAACTGTTTGTCCACATTCAGCATTAGATTTACAGGGGACAAGAGGAGCTGTGTTTTACAAAACAATGTTTTCACCAGAAGTCTGAGGAGTTTCCAACTTTGGGCTTTATTTGTATTTTAAATTTAGCATTTGCAGATGTTTTATAGGCTTCCAACTATTTCAACAAAATGATCACTTGACAATATTATATTGCTGAGCCTTGAACTCTGTCCAGATTGCTTTGTTTACATAAGACCACCTGCAGCCATGGTATATTTTGTGACCTTCTATGGCGAAACAAAATTGTGAGTAGGGGAGCATTACTCAGGTCTTTTTCGGTTCATGAATGAAGCCCACTACAACATGTACAGCAGGGTACTGGGAGGAGATGAATTAATCATGACACGCTATGGAGAACGAAGTGCTTGCCATTCATTTAACAGTCAATCAAGTATCTGAGAAACTGTAGGCCCCTTTGTGGCACGGGAGCACACGACTCCATCCTGGTCCTACCAGCAGTGACTCAGTGGTGGGAGGCTTAATGTCATGGGTTATTCCTGTTCATTTGGCCTATTTCAAATTTCCATGAAACACCAATGGAGGAAAAAAAGGCCCACTCCTGGGATGAGCAAGGGTGAGGTGTGCCTTGCCAAATGCTACGTGTAATGTCAATACACAAGTACATCTGCCCACCTTATGTTCCTTTACCTTTGTGCAGAAATTAAATACTGTCAAACAGGCAGGGTGCTGCAGAAAAAAAAATAAAAAATGATAAAGCAGAAACATTTATCAGAATTTCAAGGAAAATGTCCTTTCCTCTTGCAAAGGTACCAAACACACTACCTTGTAATAGAAGTACAAGGTGAAATGTTAAATGCTGGTATTCCTTAATCAACAATGTATGACC
The DNA here is from genome assembly GCF_040182565.1 of Anser cygnoides. Taxonomy (NCBI): domain Eukaryota; kingdom Metazoa; phylum Chordata; class Aves; order Anseriformes; family Anatidae; genus Anser; species Anser cygnoides. The sequence continues at coordinate 9,474,773 of NC_089879.1, read as the reverse complement.
TTGTTTCTGAGCAGCTGAACTATGGGTAGAGTAGAAGCAGCTCTTTTGCTGTCAGAACCTCTGTAGGAGGTAATTACTTTCATAAACAGACCAAAAAAATAATAATAATTAAAAAAAAAAAAACAGGTAAAATTTTAGACTGCAAACCTTATTGGCATCTGGCCAGCGCAACCAGTTTGCTTCTATTAAAGTTCATGGAGAGAAAGGGAAGAAGCTCTTGATTACAATTGTTCACAATGAGAAGTTATTCAGCAGCTCTAGTTTTGTATTTTTATGGTTCAGATTAAATAGATTATCCCCAATCTAAATTATTCTCAAATTTTGTTTTGCCTAACCAGTTCATAATCACTGAAAAAAAAAAATAAAGCACGCTGGTTAGCACATTTTAATGTGAGGCAATGCTGAAACCATTTATCAGAATTTCCACTCTGCTTTAGAGGGATGCTTGATAGGCCTGTAAACTCAAACCACAGCAGTTTGTTTATTTTTCATGAAAACACAATATGTCATCTTTACTGCATGTCTGATCTTCACTGCTTTAGCACAGCATTGGCCCTGATCCTGCAACCCTTATGTATATGAGCAGCTTGGTGGGACCAGAGCAGAACTTCCCACAGGGTTTTTCATGAAGAGCTGTTCGCTAGGAAATGTGGCGAGAACAGCTCTTGCTCTTGCTTTTGCCTCTGCGGAGGACTTCGTGCTACCAGTACGTGACCACAACTGGTTTGGGTCTGGTTGGGAGACCTCGTTCCTTGGTGCTCCCTTCCAGTCAGTTACACCAGTGTGAAGCACAGGAGCCTCGTGCTCTTTGCAGCCCCATTTGGTGCACCAGGGAATTTAGATAAAGACTTAGAAAGGGAGCTGAAATTTATCTCCAGGCCTTGAGGGTGTTTTAGCTCTGAGTCTTGGCTGCCGGCACGCCTTGGGTACCACACGGAGAGTCCAGGCTGAGTTAATTGGGTAAATCCATTTGAGCGGCTGGACAACACTTTTCAGACACAACATGTGCCAGTGCCACCCTGTTTTTCTCAGGAAAATCATTGCTCCCCAGCCCACCAGGCTCTTTCACCTGAAATGATTGTTCCTTTAATTCGTGATGTCAGTTTACTCTTTCCTTGCTCCTTCAACAAATATCTTCCTTACACCCCTTTTGTTTCCTTTGTCATCTCACCCTGGAAATTGGCCTTGATTGTTTCAGTCACACAAGCTAAGCAGAGATGAGCTGCAGCCAAATCTCAAGTCTTGGGCTAATTAATGACGCAGTAGCACAGTTTCCCTGAAGAAAAGTCTGTCGCATTCCCTAAGTTCACATGTTAGCCCTTGAACAATTTGAGAAGTGACAAAGCACTACCCCAAACCTGTCTCTCCATCTCTTGTGTTTCCCATTTAATCTGTTTCTCCTTCCTCTCTAAACTCTTTTCTCTGTCTTTCAGCAAGTGTGAAACAATTTCCTCTTTTCACAGGGGCCTAGTGGCAAGTAGATTAATGAACCCTTAACACAACACGGAACGCCGCTGCCAAAAAATGTATGAAATGCATTCAGCAGTCCCCACAGTGCACTGTGTGAGGGACAATTATAGAAAACAAAAGCTGCAGAGCAGTTCACTTATGTTTCCAGCAGTCTGAAGGGCTTGTAGGGAACTACAAAAATGACCCTGACTTTTCTTTTAATTTTTATTAGTCAGCACCAGGTATCTTTTATGACTTCAAATGTAGCAGGAGTCAGCTCCGGTGATAGGAACCTGCAGCATCCTTCGTTCCTGGTATGGCTGCTCCCAAGCTGATGATTTTACATCGGGGACGAATTTGACTTGCACTATCCCCTGACATTAATGTGCTTCTGCTTGAGCTCTCTGTATTGTTCTGAACTGGAACTGAACGTCTTATATTTCAGAAGGGTTTTGAGGGGGGGAGATCCTTTGGTTTCTTACTGGCCTTTGCAGCTCCATGCTAACCCTACCCAATGACTCTGTATGCAATATTTGGAAAATAGCTTTCTTTCTGTCTTCCCTTCCCTTTTTTTTTTTTTTTTTTCTTCTTTAATGAGCCTTTGTTGGTCCAGCTTGCTCTCTTGGTCTCTTAACACACTTGTGTGTGGAACACTAACTCCTTGAAATGCGAAACAGATGGATGAAGTGTGGGACTCGGAGATATTTGTTTTGGAACAGCGCTGCACATCAGTGTCTGTGGAAGAATTTCCAGCAGCTGGGTAAGCCCGCTGAGAGTTCCCCAGTTTCAGTACAAAAGAGAGTCCCCCAAAGAACTTTTGGCGGTCCCTAGATCTCCCCCGGGGAGTTTTTGCAGCTCATGAAATGCAGATTTTGCACTCCCAGGTTGACATCTGGTACTTCCAAGTTCAAGTGCTAAAGGTGAAGGGTTTTTTTATTATTATTTGAGGGAGCTTCAGGCATTTTGTTTGCTTGTTTGTAAAATGCTCAAGAAATGATGTGATTAAAAAAGCTGCATTAACAACATTTTGCATTTCAACAGCAGCTTCTACCCTAAGAAATAAAATTATGCTTTGTAGGCACAATTGACTATAGCCTTCCAGTACTCCAGTGAAAAAGGTAATCTGGTTAAGGCAGACAAATACTCCCGTGAGAAAGACAGTCACATTTAGTAGGTGGGGACACAGGAGGTGAAATCCAGGTCCCAGCTGAAGTCAAAGGGAAAATTCCCTTGATTTCAGTAGGGCCAGGATTCCACTGCCTGTGATTAGGAGGCTGAGTCCGCAAATCCTTACTCAGAGTCTGGCCATTACACAGACAAGCAGTTCATTGTAGCTGCACATTCGCATAAACAAGACTGAGTGGGAACGGGTTCCCAAACCTACATTTTTGTTTTCAAAAGTGGTCACTGATTTGGGATGCCTGGCTTGAGACACCTGAAAAGGCTTTTTCACTGTCAGGGAACTTTTGTGCATGAAATCCGTCTGAGCTGGAACCTCAGTCAGTACCTCCAACAAGTCAATCTTGGTTTAGCAATCACCCTCCTAAAAATTTGTCTTTTTTATGTCACCATGAAAGGCCAAGAATAACAGACTTAAGATCTGGGATTCTTGGTCGTTGGGGCTGTATCCAAATTCTTTACACTTACCATGTAACTTGCAGATGCTGGGAGTACCTCTCAGGATGGGTATCCTTACCTACCGTGAGCTGGGGCATTCCCCCGCTGAGGCTGGTAGCTGGATCTCTGGGCTGGAATGTGCCCGCAGACACAAGTCACCACGAAGCAACACAAGCAGATGTGACTTGAGGTTTCTCAACTCCGCAAACAAAAACGTACCATGCAGCCAGCATCCTCAGGCACTGCTGTCCCCACAGAGCTCCCAGAGGGGTAAGGGGAGGAGATAACCAGGGTTGGGGGATGCAGAGGTGGGCACAGGTGGGGATCGTGGGGGCATATGAGTAGGGGAAGAGTTCATAGTGCTGCAGAGTGAGCCACAGGGTAGCTGTGGGAGGCAGATTTGCTTTCTTTCCCCATCGGAGTCCCTGCTGCCCCTTCAAAGCACATCTGAGCTCAACCTGACCTTTGTGGCTTCATCTTGCAATGAGGTCTACTTCCTGGTGGCTCCTGTTGTGCATGGGAGACTGAATGCCTGGCCTTCACAGCACAGGGAAAACCCCACAGAAGTTGCAGAAGCACTCAGTGCCCCCAGCACAGGTCTGGGCTGCAAGCAGGGAGCCCAGCACAGGTCTCACTGCCCTCCTCACCCTCCTGCCCAGCAGCTGCCTGTCTCTAAAGCAGGCTGTGATATATGGCGCAAACTTACAGCACATCGGCTAGGCCGCGGTAACTCATACTCGCGCTTGGCCCCGTGAGGTAGCTGTGGTAAGCCCTTGCATTAAATATGAAGTAGTTTAGCTGTCAAAGAGCGGGGGCTGAGCTGCCTTGCGTTCACTGTGGCTCGTGAGCTCAGACAGTCACCGCCGAGCAGCTGACGCGCTGCAAATTTGCACCTTAGCATTTCTTGTGGCGAGCTGTTCGTGCGGCCAGAGCCACGGGGAAGGTATGTGGGCTAAAGTCGGGCTATTGAAATCGAGTAGGGCAACAGCTTGAGGGGAATCTCACTCTCACACACGCACACACACACATATCATTTTCTGTGGCTTTCTACTTTCCAGGAGATTAAGGTCAGCTGAACCAAAGCTGACAGTGAAACGCTGCCAAAACTGGCAAATCTTACCTGCTTTAGGGTTGAAGACTGACAAAAGTCAGTTATTGGCTCTGGTTTCTGGATCCCGGTGAATAAGTGCACTTATTTCCCTAGCACCTTTACTGTGCAGATATCAGAGGGCCTCACAAAGTATTACAAGCACATTTTACACATGAATGCAACAGATTTAACGCTGTTGTCTGTAACTCAGACCGCAGTCTGGCCTAGCATGATTGTAATTTTCTCAGGGCCACACAGAGAGCGAGAAGCGATGGCAGGAGGAGATCTCTGGTCCCCCCACCCCGCTCTCTGCTGGCTCCAGCCTGGGGCCGAACCTGGTCAAAGTTTCAAGGCTATTTTGCCTGGTCTGACTTTGCTAGGCAAATATTACACAGACGGCAAGGTTGGATTGATACAGGTTCTTTATGAAGAACTGGCAAAAGACTGATTAGAAAGTATAATTGGCAAAGGAATGAACGAGCAACTGGTGTAAGCAGCATACTGATGAACAGCCGTGATAACAACCGTGGTGGGGACGTGTTCCTCCCTACCAAAGTACATAAATTAATTCTTCCCCAGAAACTGTTTATTTTACACTAGAGCCCACTGGACCAAACGAGGGCCCCAAGAGCACAGGTTACTGACTGGGAGATCCATATTTCCCTGCCTGCCTCCAGACTCCATCAGTCTTTCATTTCCTCACCAAGGCAGGTGGAGGGAGGCTCGTGGGGACCTGGCCCATCGCACGTTTCACTGCAGCTCCCTGGCCAGAGTGGAACTGAACATGGGCTGAGCAGGGCGCTGTCCTTGTGCCAGCACTGGGCAGCAGCTCTGCTAGACATTAAATAAATAAATAAATAAAATTAAATGTGATCCCAGCTGATCTCCTCTCGCAGATCCTTGGTGCTCCAGACCCTGAGGCACCACAGTGATCTGGGTGCTAAGGTTTTGGGGAGGGTGGCATGGTCTGGGCTGGCTGTAGGCACTTCACTGCTCTATACCAGGAGTCAGAGTTCTGAAGGGAGCTGTGCTGAATCACCCAGCTAGAGCCTTCTTTTCTCTTGGCATTTCAAAACGTAAGCCAGCTTCCTCAGGGAGGCATGCCTGGTCTCACACCGTGCTCCGGCAGCAAGGTCTGGAGAGCTTTGTTCTGGGAGGCAAAGCCTATGTGCTCAACACATTGTCTTTCATGGCTGTCTGGTGGAATCAGGTCAGTTATATTTTCAAAGCCTAGTTTAGATTCGTGGAGGTGAGCCACGTTTAATAGATGCTGTTCATCTTTTTGCCAGCTTCAAACCGGGCTGTTATTTATGATGTTAGCCTGTTAACATAAACTTATTTATAAGTCCAAAGAATGTGAGTCTTTTATGGGAGATGGAAAAAATCCTTGGATCAGAATCAGTTTGTTTTTGCTGCTTCTTTCTTTCTTTCTTTCTCTCTCTCTCTTTTAATGAGGAAAGATAAGAAAAGTTATCCGTTTATTACTTACACACTGAGCCAAGGCTGAGATGCTGGAGAGCTGGGGAATGACACTGAGTGGTTTTGTGAAGCCCCTCTGAGGATGATGAATGTGAAGCACTGCATAGAGCCCAGCCCTATAATTTTGTTCTCTCCTGAATGTTGTTGGTTTTCAAGCATTACAACAATAGTGGATTTGGTATTTTCACAGTGTGTTCATCTCTGATCTCCCTGAAATATTGGGCCTGAGCTAGGGAAGTAGGAATGGACAGGAATGTCAACTTCTCTCCTTCATGCAAAGTTACCCACCAGAGAGAGGGAATAACTGGGATGTTCAAACCCTCTGAATGGTGGGTTGCATGAGCTGTCAGTGCAATGGTCACAGCCGCATTACTTATCAGATACTATCTTAATAATAATGTTTTTATTCAAAGATCCTTGTGTACTTAAAAAAAAAAAAAAGAATTAATTAGTGTCTGAGCACTATGGAGTTGATATTACTCCTTATTCTATTTATATTGATTCATCTACTGATGGGTAGCTCTTCCCAGGTTGCCCTCATTCAGTCTGGGTGCCTAAGAGAAAATAATTGAAGGCTGGAGCACTGTCTCCTTAGATCCATCTTGAATGTTAATGCAGGGAGAATTTTGGTTTTCACTGATTCAAAGATGTGCTTCTACCCAGGACTGCCACAGGTGCAGGTCCTCTCATGATTTCATTAGGCAGAATTCTAGCACCAGGCCAAAGCTAAACTCTCTGAGGCAGAGCTTTTCTGAAAGAACAGTTTCCTATCCAACAAGTGTGGCTTCATCACTATGAAATATTTTGCAGGAATGTGTCAACTCTGATGAGGTTTTCAAAGATAAGAAGTTGAAACAAACAATTGTGACACTATAATTTTATTTTAGTAATGCTGAAACATTTTGTTACAGTAAGACAAAATCTTTACCTTCACAGATAAAAAGGTTTGCTGTGTCGTTGGCATTTCAATTCATTTTATTTAGACTCCTAGGTCATATTAACATTTCCTAATCCTATGCTATTTAACAGCCCTACGCTTGGTATTATTCAGATGAAATATTTTAATAGTGCTCATTATTTTTTTAATATTTTATTTTCTGTGAGAAATATATGCTTTTGGTTCCAGAAGAGAAAATCACAACAGCGGGACTTCCCAAAGGACGGAAATTCTGGTCCATCACTATCATCCCATGAGGGACCTCATTCATGACTAGAAGATGTGGACTTGTTCCAAGTGCAATACAGGCTCCAAAAGTCCCAAACCCCCAGAAGCTCCAAAAGCCCCAAGAGCTTGCAATCAAAGTAAAAGGCAAGGGTCAACAGATGGACAGAGACAGATGGAGAACCGCAAAGAAACCAGGAGACACAACAGGTCAGCCTGATGACAACTGTCTCAGTGGTTTCCTCTTCAGCTCACACTCAGATCTTGCAGACCTGTCTCCCTTATGTTGCCTTAACACTTTCATGTCTGGCCATGACCAGAAACGCTCGTCTGACCATCTTAAAAGTACCGTGCACCTTACACCTCAGTCTTCCAGAAGTTCTGGATAGGATTTTGATTCACCTTTGTCTTCACCTCTGTGAGGCCAGAAGCTGTTGGTACCAGTCCTGGTGTGTAAATGCCCCCTGACATGGCTTTTCTATGGGATGGGAGAGGCTAAGTCAGAAAAGGTGTTGCATACTTACAGCAATTAGTAGTAGTTGTCTGAAAAATGCCAAAATGTATGGTGGTTTTTTTTTTGTTGTTGTTGTTGTTTTTAAAGGAAAGTCTGAACTAAAGATCTGTGTTTTATATAGATGTGGCATGCATGGCTGGCTATTATATAACCCATGACCGAAAGTTCTGGGCCCTCAGAGTAGATCAAGGATGTAGCATTGGTTGATACCATTAAACACTTTCATTTTCCTATGACAAATGACCACAGGGAGCTAGAGATTGTGTTGCCTTACAAGACACAAAGGTAATTTTTATGCTTGTAAATTTCATTCTCTAGAAGGAATTATTATCAACATTATTTGGTCAACAGTGAACAAAATCGCTTATGATGGAAGAAAACAAAAATGCACTTTAAAATTGTGAAAGGTTCTATGGAGAGCAACAGGGGTGATGCTGGCAGCACAAGCCACTTGACTAGCAGGAAAGTCCTTATTAATTTCCTTGTTAAATGGGTGAGCCAGGTCAAACACCAGTGCAGACTCTAGGAATCAGAGAGTATTCACTGATGTTGTGTGTGTGGTTTGATGGCATTTCAAGTGACATTTCTGCAGGTAACAGTAGATTTCTTTCCTGAAACACTGTGCTAAAGGCACAGATCCACACGTCTTAGCTCATAGTTCATTATCAGATGGGATCTGCTGAAGGGTATCCTATGGAATGGAGAGAGGAAAGCACTGAATTTCGCTGGTGTTGGCTTTGCCTCTGTGTGCAGCAGGTTCCCTTAGAAGCTGAATTAAGACTGATGAAGTAACCGGTGACAACACCAGACTGGAGATATTTCTTTGGTATCTCTTAAGCTTTCGTGCTATGTGACTTCAGTGGGAGCTCTGTGTGTGTAAAGGCTTGAGTATCATGATCCAAACAAAATATACCATGGTAAAGTCAGCTCTGGAATTCAGTTAGCCATGGTTATAGTCTATTGTGTAAAGAGACAAAGAGAAATGTATCCATCCACAGACTGGAACTGCTGCTGCGATTTTATGAAACAGCTGTATTCAGAGTGCCAGCAGAAGCTGCTGTTTGAGTGTTTTATTGGGATTAAATGTTAAGAATAAATTAAAGATTGCTTCATTTTAAATGCGCTACAGGAACTTGGCAGGTTGAAAAAAATCATTTTGTCACCAGAGATCTCTCTTAAGTCAGTTGTGATGAGAAGATGAGCACTTCTGCATCCTTACATCAACAAAAGGAATAAATTATTGCAATAGCTGGAGTTAGAATGCTTACCCCTTGCAACATTTTTAGTGGAGCAATAATATGTAGCCATCAGCTGACTTGAGAGTGCATTTTTCAACAAGAAACCCAAAGAGCTGTTGAAGCTAATCTTGGCAATAAAGATATAGTCTGTTTTATTGTATGTTGGCACTTGGATTTCATGCCGTATCACTTGATCAGGAAAAGTTAGATGAGCTATGTAATTACATGCAAATGTTCCTCAGGATGGAAGTTTCATTCTGTCAGACTGAGAAAGAAAGATATGTCTTGTTCTTCAGATGTGTTCATTAGAAAAATAACAACTTCATATTTTTTTAGGGGGTTGTTTTGGGGAACTCCGTCCTCTGAAATCTGAAATCAGCCCTGGAGATTTGCACATTTTCTTTGAATGATTGCCTCCTCCAAAGCGCACATACATGCCAGCATTTGAAAGCAATTATCAGAGACATTTTAAGAGGAAATCGGGGACATGTTTGTGGGAATGAAGGAAGATATTTCTCATTCCTCTTTACTTCTCGGGTTATACTGCATATACAGATCTCACATGGAATGAAATTCACCCCTAAGCAGAAAGTCAGCACAAGGCAAATAGGTTTTGCTTAAGCCTGAGGGCTTAGATGAGAGTTAAGTGGTGAACAGGTCCAATGACGGCCCTCAGTACAAGCGTGAATTTTATTAATCAAAGATTTTCATTGTTCTGAGCCGGCACTATCCCACTTTCATTGTTCTGAGCCAGCACTATCCCGCTAATATATCCAATACAACACTCAGAACAGTTTGAGGGGGTCCCAGTTTTGAAAGCCAGGAACGTTAAATGGGGACTTTTCTGTTGTCTCTTGTTACAAAGATAAGGTCCAGTTTTGGAGGAGATTCAGATTTTAAATTTTCTTAAATTTGATTGAAAAATAATGAGGTTGAGAGTTGAGCTTTTGATTGCATTGTATTAGAAGCTACTTTTGTCCCTGCTCCTCACAGGAGGTGTTCCTGCTTTCATCCACATTTTTTGTTGTCTTTCAGTCCAAATATACTCTTCTCAGTCAAAGTACATTCTCTACAGATATAAGAGAAGGATAATAGAGTTTTGTTCTTTGTATTAACGGATTATTTACAGAACTTCATGGCCTAGTTCACTGCTTTTTAAGGCAAAAAAAATGGGGCTGCAATGTTGTTGATTTCATTTTCCCTTCTTATTTTTTGCAGAGACAAAACCACGGAGACACGGATACCAGAATAGGGTTAAATATGAATTTAGGTTTATTTACGACTAATACCTATTGCATTAAAGGTTACTAGCTCAACCTACCTATTAAGACTTCTCCCAGTTTGGTTTTCAGTGAGCAATAGTAGACTATGGTAGACTCCAAAGTTGAAGGCGGTTGTAAAGCCTTTCTGTGTCTTTAGATTTACTGAGAAACTCTGTAAAGCTAAGGTGCAAGCATCAGCTCTTCTCCAGGAGAAGCTAAAGGGAATTAGATCAGCTACAGCAGACGCACTGCCAAGCTCCATCAGCATGCCAGGGCTCAGCCTTTCGAGTTGTAGCCGTCTCGGTCAGGCGCTTTCTAAGCCACCGGCAGCACTGGAGCCTATTGATGCTGAAAACCTTGTAATTTAAGTGCTCCCCATCAGCCCCTCTGGGATCCAGATGTGACAAGGGAAAAACACAACAGCCTTGCAAATCTGCCACTTGGGACAGAAACCTTCCAGACCTCAGACCTGACGGTCGGCCTTGTCCCTGCTGGCTCTGCAGCCCCAGGGTGCAAAACCTCCACCTTCAGCAAGAGAAAGCCTGGGCTGGGGCTGGGAGCCTGAGCTGGCTCCGTGCAAATGGAGCAAGTTGTGCTGCTGTGTCCCTGCCGGGGGGACCTGGCCACTGGTGTCACCAGCATCACCAACAGAAGCAGGGCAGCAGGGCACCTGTGCCACAGTTCAGTGGGGGAGCCAGATGGAGGGAGAGCCTTCATGGCTAAGACCTGTGGCTGCCATCGCTGGGGCTGCTGTGCCAGCATTAACGGTGGTGGGAGACTTTTACCAGCTGAGGTAAGTTCTAAAAAGCAGGTAAGAAAGGATAAGAAAGCATCAGAAGGAGCACTTCATAGCTTTGGCTACATCCCCCCCAAGCAGCACTGTCTGATTTAGAGGCAACCAGCCATGTGGGGAACCGTGGGTTTGTGAGCGCTTTGATCTGCTCCCATCACGCTGATACACCCCCTTCCAGTCATCCCAGGCTGGGCTGGCAGGGCCTAACGTGGTCCAGATAACACTATTTTAAAAATATCTCCATTAGTTTCAGCAATAATAGCATGCGAATGAAGAAATCGGTTTCCTGTGGTGAAGAAAAGAGTTTTTCTGGGAAGTCAGGGTGAGGAGGAAATAACCTCAATGAACCAATTGATCAGGCCTAAGATAACAGGCATTTCAGTCTAGAGCACTTCCATTTGCTTTGCTAATTTGTTCTCATATCCAATAAAGAGATGGATAATTCAGCAATGAGTCATTATTAGGCATAACAAAGCCAGATATGTATTTGCAGGCAATTTTTAGGCAGTTAACAGGCATTTGGAATGCTGCTCTCCCAGCAGATGCTCTCTCTATTTGTGTGATTTGTGGAAATCCCAGTAGATAAAAAATAAAATAAATTAAATTAAAAGTACTTATGAAGTGAAATCCTTTGTAGGAAGACTGAATATTTTCATTCTAGTAGCATTATTGCTTTTTTTTCTATTTGCTTTTCCAGGTATATGCATTGCTTTTAAGACGGAACTTGCTGAAAGACTGAACTTTGTACCTTTAAGATAAACCACGGGGAATTAGTATCTAATCAAGCAATGGATTGTCCATGTACTGTTTGTCCAAGCACTACACAGAGAACACGTAACCTCTCAAGACATTTTTTTTCCCATTAAAAGACTGTGATTTCTTTCAGTAGTCAAGTCCAAGCATTTCATATGATCAAATTAAGAAAATGTGAGATTTTGTGCAACGGGGAGGAAAAAAAGAAGAATTGCTACACAGACAAATTGTTTTAAAGCTTTCTAGGGACTACACAATAGCTCTGGGATCCCTTGGGTAAAAATGAAATAGCTACACCTTAGGAATATAATGGAAAGATATTATCAACCGTGGTTTACAAGGGATAGAAAGAGGATCCAGTCAGACTTCCCACAGAATATGTGAATAATCTATGAGAAAGACTGAGCCCATTAAGGGTAACTACACAGTATATGCTAAACCTTGATAGATGTTATACCCTATTGGAAGTCATCTACTTTTCCTTTTGGATAGCCTTTTAATTTATGCTTTAATATAATCTTTTAAAAATAATTCTGACTGTACTGGCACTTCTGACACACAGACCATCATTTTAAATCCTTTTATCAGCACATATATCATTTTGTCTCATACCAGTAATAGGATGGGAGTCAAGGAATATCTATAATTTCACCTCATGCCTCTTAGCAATAATGGAGTTATGTGTTGCAATGAAATACAGTATAACGTGCTATTCACTGAATGATGCTGAGGTATTGAGGAAATTTGCTCAGTGACTGTTTCCTGCAAAGAACATAAACAGTTTTGGGATCAAACAAAGGGCTCCCATGGCTCGCTGAGCTCCCAGACCCATAGGCTGCAGTCCTGTCTCCTCCTGTGTTTTCCTTCTGCCCCATGAGCAGTGAATCTCTGCTACATGTCTGGGGCTGGACCACTCCGCTGCATGGAAAACATGCCTTCAGTACACTGCAGGATGAAGAGAAACCTGAGTGTGGGTCTCCAAAGTCTTGGCCAGGCTCTGTAAGCTGTAGCTTTTCAAAGACCCACAATGCAGTGAAATTTGGGTGGGTTTCCATCTGCAGCAAAATAGCCTAAACCTACCCAACCTTCACTACTAAGAGAAGATATGGTGTTTTGAGTTCATAACCCCACCTGAATATATTTGTTCCCATAGAGGACCTAGTGCAGCTTCCTGGAGGAAAGGTATCCAGCAATCCATCTACTACAATGGCAAAAACCATGTACATCCACGTAAGCCCATTCAGGAAAATAACTAGACCATTAATGGTCAAACCTTTGCACAAGAAAGATCAGCATGAGGTGGGCATTCGTTGAATATAATTCCCCCAAATCAGCTACAATTTGGGGAATCTAAAAGCTCCCAAGATCAGGGGTCTATGAGAAGTTCAGCAAAACTTAGCTATTGGCTATACCAACTGTACCAGCAGTGTCGTATCACAGTTCTCACAGATTCCCTCTAAAAGTCTTTGCTCTAGAAAATCTTAAATCGAGTTGATCAGACATACTAATAAACCTGCAAAAAGTCAGGTCTGTGCAAGATATCGAATATTCTCAGTAAAATTAAAAGTCAGGGGCTTGTGGTCAGCACCAGGGTTTGGTCTTATTCGATAACCAGAATTTGATCAAAGCTGATTTTCAAAACTGGTACTTGAGACAGAGCCTTTGCCCCATGATGACGCTGAGGGTTCTGTGAAGAAACAAATCGGTCATGTAATATTAGCTTGTCCTCATTTCCAACTGACAAAATGTATTAAAAGACACTAAAAATACGTGGCACACTTTCTTAAGACCTTGTTCCTTGGGGCTGTTTCTACAGGCCTATTACACTATTACAAATGAAGTCTAAGAGTTTCTTATTTAACCAAATGTAGGTTACATGGTGGTCTACAGTAATATGCTGGTAGTAGTTGGTGGGAAAAGTAATGGTTTATTGCATTCAAAACCAATCCATGAAACCCACCGGATGTGAAGATTAGGGCAGAAATCTCCACCAGGGAATACAACATGATGCGTTGTGTCTACTACTAAAGCCCGTTGCTGGTCAGTGTGTTCTGGAGCGGCATGCAAACTTACAAACAGGTGCCAGCAAAAAGAAAGGGAAAGGTAGCCAGCTAACAAAGGCAACAGCGATCGGACAAGGAGAGCACCAGTAACCCACAGGAACAGAAGCAAAGAGCATTAGAGAAGTGTTGCTGTACTACCGTGAAGTGGGAAGTACATGAGCCAGGTTAGAGCCACTTCTTCCCACAGGAAGCTTTAATTTGATTAGTCAATTATTAGCAGTGGGAGTAAATGGTTTTAGGAAGTGGATGGAAATGCAGACCCAGGGGTTCTGATTTTTAACAGTGCTTGCATGCAAAACATTATTTTTTACTTTAATGTCATGGCACTTGGATAAGAAGAGAGTGTAGGTGGCCTCTCAGATTTGAGGAAAACCAAATAAATTGTGCTTCTGCTTGTCAGGACAAAATTTATCAAAGCTCTGTGCAATGCATGCCCCTCTGAAGCAGGTAGATGCTTGGCAGAAGGATGACAGAGCTGAGGAATAGTTTCCTCCTGACAGAAACTAGTATCTCCCAGTCAGGTAAGGCCTAAACCAATCAAGTGGTGTGAACCACAGATACCAGTGTATAATTCTCATCTTTGTACAGTAATAAGATTTCGTGATTACAGCTTTGAAGGTTGCACTCTGGTCAAGCAAGATAAGTGCTGGCAATTTCCCTGAGCCTGAATTCAGTAAGATATCACATGTCACTTTCAACAATGCTCTCTGTATGCTGTGTTGAGATCAAAACCTGGACTAGAGTGTATCAAACAGATCACACAGTTTGTTAGGTGATGGTGCAGTCAGGATAGCACAGTCTATTTCAATATCAGGAATATTCAGGCTGAGGAGTTTTGGGGGTGTGCTGCTATAATTGCAGTGAGGTTTTGAAGAAGTTGCAAAACCAGGTTTTTGCTTGGTGTAAACTGATGGGGAAGGTGAGGGGGTCAGCATTTGTTCTGCTTACATATGGCAGAAAGGTTTAAGGTGCAGGAGGAAAGGTTTAAATTTCCAGGAGGAAACTGCATTTGGAATATTTAAAAAAAGAAAAAAAAAAAAGAAAAAAAGAAAAAAAGCAGCAGATAAATAGGTCAAGCCCATATGAGCACTATCCTGTGTTCAGCATCCTCAGTGCTGCTTGGCTGCCACCAAGTTGAAGACCATCTCCTTGTCATATTTTCAGCATATGTATGATGTATAGCTGGATTTGGTATCAGATATGTCTGAATGCTCAAAAACAAGGTTGTGTTTGGACAGCATCATGGGAGTAGGCACTTTAATATGCTTACTCGATTCTGTATTAAACCTCTGGAACATGACAGAAATCAGCCAATGTACCACACTCAAGAACACAGCCTATTACCAGCAAGGAGTTAAGATGTCCTACTACTGCAGGGGATTCTCTTGTAGTTAAAACACTGTAAAAGTGTCCTCAATTCCAGGCTTTACCACAACTTTCCAAGCAAAGTGAGGCAAGTTGCTTCACAACTTTGTGCTGTTTTGGTAAAATTGGGGTCTTACATCCTTATCTCTCCATTGCTTCTTGCTCTGGAGACCAGGGGAGCAGAGGCTTCTCTTATAAAAACTAGGAGAAAGGAATGATCTGTATTGAGACTGATAGTTATTGCCATAATACAAACAGTAAGTACTAAAGCCTCATGAAAAATGCTACTGTGTTCAGTTGCAATAAATTAGCACTAGTTATTGAAATGTTAGGAAGGTTTTTCTTTGCACTGCAGTGATTAAAGCAGATAAATAAGAAGCTGGACAATTTTTGTGTGTGGCTACTGTGTCTTAGGGCTGCCTCTAATAGCCCCAGTGATCTTTCCTTCGTTGTTAATGGGTATTTAATTGGGATTTATTTCCATGGAATTTTTGTACCTTCAGATCATTACAGCACGGAGGGAATTTTATAGCCATGGGGATCAACATGGTCTCTCTAGAGGTTCTGTTTGATGAATGAAGTTGGAAAGAGTTGACATATAGTTAGAGACCATTGCCATTTAGAAACACAGGAGTGAGAGGAATCCTTTTCAAAAGGATCCTCTTTGTCCTATGCTGTGTGCCAGTTGTGACTTAAAAAAAAAAAAAAAAAAAGTACAATGAATGCATCTAATCTTTTCTTCTGTTGTTAACTGATCTTTCCTCAAAATCCTATATTTCTTTATTTCAGAACACTGAAACTAAATGGAACCACCCAGCTGTGGAGGAGATAGCTATTGCATTTTGCCCCTATCTTTCCACAGCTTATATGAGAAAACACTGATCACAGAGAAGAGGAGTAGCTTGGAAATGGCAGCACTGCCATGTGATTCAGGAGATGTGAAATCAATTCTTCCCATGCCACAGACTTCCTGTATGACCTTGGCAAGTCACCTGTTTCTCAGAACAGGAGAAAAAAATCCATGCTTTTTCTATTTTACTTGGTAGAAGATCAAGTCAATATTTAAGACTCTGGATGAATGACGTGTGCTATGAAATAGCAAAGGCACGATAACTATAATTTATCTTGTCCCTTGGTTTCTGCAATAGAAATACTGAAATATACCTGAAATACTCACTGCATTTCACCAAAATTAACCTGTGTGTATGGGCTATTGCCAGCTATGCACAAGTTTGGTGTCTGTAATATTTTAAAACATTTGAAATTAATACTGCAGCCTTTATGAAAAGTCTGCATCTTGGTAGTGCAGTGTTTCCCATCTCATTTAGCCTTCAGCTGTCAATTGTTAGTAGAATTGAACCAGCTTGCCTGGGTCAACATCTTTTCTCTTGGTCCCTTCCCATCTTCAGAGGGCTTTCCACCTGGTTTCTCTAGTGGTTCCTGTCTTGTTTGTGTGTGCGTGCTTGAACATTTGCAAAGCTTACAGGAAAGACCCTCTTGTCATGAGCAACCACTTTGAAGCATCCCCCTGCTTCTCAGCACCTTGCTTGACATGTAGCTAATTTTATTTATTTATTTATTTATTTATTTATTTATTTATTTATTTATTTATTTTATGGTCCTATGGGTGAGCACTCAAGACAGATTTCATTTCTTTTAATTGCTCCCAACCTACACCACTCCCTGCAATTGGGCCTGAGGAAAGGCATTTAAGGCAGCAATCTCCAGGCCTTTAAAATTACCCATTCCTAAAGGGTAATATTTTCATATTAAACTGTGGGTTCTATGCACAGGTGTTGTGGCATTTGGAAGCCCACCACCTGGTGTGAATTTTGCTATGGCAGGATGGGGTCCCAAGGCACTGTCTGCACTTATATTTTAATTCTCAAAATGTCAATGCATTATTATGGGCCTGGAAATGAATGTGCTCACTGCAGCCTCTTTTCTTACTCTTGATATCTACAGTATTTCCTTGCTTTTCCTCAGCTTTTATGTGAGATCCCCTCAGGTCTCCTCCCCTTCAGTGCATCTTCCACTGGGACCTGCATTCCAAAAGCCTTCAAAAGCCACCGTGCCTCCCCAAGCAGATCTAACCCCCAAACCTCAACTGTACTCCAGGCCATCTTAATTCTAAACTACCATGAGGGGAATCAACCTGATTTGGCATTTCCTCCTTAGGCACAAAACATGGTCCCACATCCATCGATACAAAGTGTGCTTTAGGAACACCATAGTCTTGGCAAGGAACCGGCTCCATCTACCATGGATACCCAAGGACCAGTTTTACCTGAAAATCCTTCCTTGGGGGGCAAAACAGGACCACAGCCTGGCAAATGGTGTCCATGCCAAGGCATGGGACAGTCACCAAGAAATTTGATTCCGGGTGCCAGCTGGTAGGAAACCTGGAAACTACCTCTTTCTTTCTCAAAGATCCAAATGATAGCTATGTGCAAATTGCAATGGCGGGTACGTTATATATAGATGCCACTTCACAACCTGGTTTTGGTGCATATCCATTGCTTACAGACCGAGTATCAGCAAAACAGCCTCCCCTGCAAAACTGGATCCTCCCAGCAGCTCTGGGATAAAGAGACAAGATAAAATATGGGCTAGGTCACAGGTGGCTGAATTAGGTCTGCGTGAAGCTAAGAGCAGTCACTCAGGAAGGCTGCAGGAAGCAGAGAAACCCACGGATTCACCAGTCCCAGCCTTGTGTCTTAACCACCACCAGATTCATCTGTTCTCTTGATCTGGCTTCCCACAGTTGGGAAGATCAGCTGGAAAGGTTTGTAAGTCACCTGTTTCTTGGTTTGTGGGGTGCAATTCATGTACTGGAAGAATCATTCACAATACTTGATGCTTAGCCCAAGAAGACAAACTCTTCTCATGAGGGAAGTCTTCATTCTTACTCCTGGGGCTGAGAAGAAGATAAAAGGGAGAAGGACACTCCATCTCCCTTCCCTGGTGCAGATTGGAAAGGATGCAGAAAGCCATCTAGTCAGGTGAATGAAAAACATAAGCTGCACAGGCAGAGATACAAGGAAGAAAGGTTTAAGTGTTTCTTTGCTTAAAATTGTGTTCGTGTTTGTGGGATAAAATGGATTTTTAAAGAATCTGTTTACAATTGGATGAATTATATAAGTATCCATTATGTAATTGAATAATAGCATAATCCTCCATAATGACAGGCAGAAGCCTTCTAATGTTTGGGACAGGACTGCTATTTTCTTCTTACTTGGATATCTTTCAGATCCATTGTTATGCAGTTCTTTACATGATACTTCCTTTCTTCCCTCTTTGAAATTCATCCATGCTAACTGGCTGTATTTACTCTATTATTATGCTTCCTTGAAAATGCCTCTCCTTTATTACTTATGTCTTGATAGCATTCCAAGCATGCCATGCTGTGATGCTCTTTTTTTCTTGCTATTGCAAGTTTAAGGCTCTTGATCCAGTCTTGTCCCTCTACACCTGTTAGAGCTCAGTCCGAAAAAGGGATAAAACTTTCTCCATGCAAGGTGAAACAAAGGTCTTTAAAGGACAAAAAAGAACTTTGCTGGGGCTGGTTATAGGCTTAGAATGTACTTTTCCCTTCAGTTGTTTGAAAGGACAAGAAGGCAGCTCACATGAGTAAGCATTTTTTAGTTCAGTTCCTGAATCAAATACTCCATTGGTTTTAATATCATTTAATGCAAAACCAGTTATGTTTTTCATTTGAATGTTTCTGCTGGAAATTTTGCTGTTAGTGTGGGTTTTCTTGTTTCTTTTTGTTGTTTTTTGTTCCTTGGTAATATGGCATAATGTTCAGATAAAAAAAAAAAAATCAGTGAATTAGCAATATGTTTAGTGCTAAAGGCGTTTTTCATCTGCCTTTCAAACACCAGTATACGGAGTTCATCTGTAGAAGGGCAGTCTTGTGGATGGGCATTATGGGGGGGGGGGGGGGGATGCTTCTCTTTTCAAAATTATGAAAAAACATCTCATTTTATGAAAAAACCACAACCCCCTTGGGAAGTAGAGAGGCTTTCATTTCAAAACTGAACTGCTTCTGTCCACTTTTCTTGGAAAATCTTCAAGGAGTCTCCAGATTTTGAATGTTGATGTTTGCAATCTCCTGTAAAAGAAAATACCCCTACCCCCAATCTTTTCAAACACTGAATTATATACACATTTGAATATTCACGTTTTGGTGAATTGCTGACCACAATGACATTTCTGTGCCCTGCAAGAAATTACGAGCCTTTTCCCAACTTCTGTATCACAAAGCCACGTTAAACATTTTCTCACAGCACTCGTTAATAGCACAAGCAGGTTTATTCCATGATTGGGGATTTGTTTAGCCATAGGCTAAATTAGATTGGCCACATGTGGTGTTCAGAGTGCCACAGTGGGGTCCGTGTAACACTCCCTACAAGTAATAACACGCTGCTGAAAAACAAGCGAGGGAGAAGAGGGGAGGTTTGGCAGAGTAGATAATTTTGCAGTTTAGCTGGGTTTCTGGTGGCGGTGGTGGTGGTTGTTGTTGTTTTGAGTTGTGTGTACTACGTTTGAAGAGAAAGCTAGAACTGGTTGGAGCCTTAATAAGAAATAAAAAAAATTGGAGGTGAAAGGGCTCACTGATAAAAGAGCTGCTTTCATTTACTGCTCCAGGCATCTGCTGTAAAGGAGCCAAAGCGAATGTGCAAGCATCAGAGACAGTCACAGGAGGGAGGAGGCAACAGTCAGAGCTGTGAGTAACTGTACATAAACATAATTTAAATCAAAACAGCTGAATAACAATTTAGGACATAAAAGGAAAGAGAAAAGGTGGAATGAAGTAAAGAAAAACAAACCCCACAAATCGACCACAGTCAAACGAGTGAGGAACGCAGAGGAGCAGCAAATGGAAGACAAAAAATCAAGCAAAGCTATCAGGGTCCAGTGGTTCATTCCTGTGGTACCGTGTGGTTCCCAGCTCATTTACTCAATAAGGTCTCATGCTTTCGAGGCCAAGAGGAGCCCTGAAGTACCAAATCTCTCCTTCAGGCTTCTCGTCTTCAAACACGGGGCTCTTTGCAGCTCAGCCCCTCCGCACTCACCTCTTTATTCTGCTTTCTGTGCCACCCCCTAGCCCTTCTGCTCCCAGGAGCACAGCGCTGCCCACAGCAAAGTCCCAGCGCACTAGCACTCGTCATCTCACCATCTTATGTCACTGCTGTTGTCTCTTTCTGTGTTTGCACAGCTCTTTACAAAGGGGTTTTCATCCACAATTAAGTCTCCTAAGTCCTAACACAACAGCAGTTGATGCTCTGCAGCCACTGGGACCTTTGTGTCTTCTGCCGTTTCTCAATCCCACCCAGTGTCACTGGCTGGTGTCCTTACAAACAAGTAAGTACAAATCTGGATTTCTAATCCTATTAAGTATTTGGCCTCGGTGCTACCATGTGGCAATGAGTGCCACTGATGACTCAGTTTTAAATGTGTTTTCCTGACATTCTTATTAAATGGGGAGAGCAAGAAGAGCATTGCCAGGTCGATGTGGCTAATGGAGAATGTTGTTGATGGGCTTCACAAAGACTAATTGCCCACTCCTTCGAATACAAAAGATTTTGTTGCGATGGAACAAAGACCTATCTTTGTTCAGTGGCTGAAGAAGAATGGCAAGAGCAGAAGAAAACAGTAGGATAAAAAGTGTCTCAAGCAGAGGCTGTTACCCCATACTTCTGAGGATGTTATTAAAAGCTCCACAGTAGACTTTTTGGGAAATGCGTCCCTGACCCCAGTGCTGAAGCCTCCTTTGTGCCTAGAAGAATGAGGGTTTAAACCCTTTCCAAAATTCTTTTTTTTTTTTTTTCTTTTTGCCTCTCATTAGTGCAAACTTAGCTTTGTTTGCATGTTGGGCATGTTTCATTTCTCAGGTTCAAAATATGAGAAAATGCTAAGAAACAGAACAATCCTCCCTTCTTTAGGAAAGACACAGTTATTTCCCTCACTGCTCTGTATGTTCAATTAGTCCGTAAAAGTTCCTCTCAGCTAATTTGATGTACCATTTTTCTGGCTTTACCAGCATCTGAACCATCTGATGTGTGTGTGAGCATATAGCGGATTGAGGATGGGTGGCAGTACTTTTTCTACAGCAGAAATGTGTGTATTTCTTCATGCATACATAATTAAAAATGGTTGAAAGTGACTTTGATTAAGCTTCCTCAAGAACTCAAACCAATGTTAATCATATTTCAGGAGAGACCATACAACAATATTTTCAGCCAGAAAAGGAGGCTGCTTGTCTTGTGGCTGGAAATCGGCTTGGGACTGGAAACATTTTGCAGTCTTTGCTTCAGCTTGTACTAACAAGTGACCACTGTCAGGCAGTCACTAGGATAAATAATGCATAATAGCAAGGACGGAGAGAAATGAAGAGTCACAGAAAAGGGAGGAGAATATTGTTTCATCTCAGATTTGAAATGAAACAGAGGCCAAAACCAGCAGGGTGGGAAGTCTGTTCCAGATGGCAGGAGCTGCAGAAGCTATTGCACCAACAGTAGCCAGCTTGTAGGAAGAGGCAGAGAGAAATAAGCGTGTTTCATCCAACAAAGTATCAGGTAATGTAAGAGGGGGACTAGCCAGTGCCAGAGCTCTGACTGATGCTTCCTGAAGGGGATAGTCCTGCAATAATTGGGAGGGTCACTGTGACTCAGAAACCACGCGCTGCAGGGGAGACGGGGGTGGTAAGGGGGTTAACACTTTTTTCCTAGATGCAGCACTGAGTCATAAAGCCTTTTCCTTTTCTTTTCTTTCTTTTTTTTTTTTTTTCCTTGGCTCTTCTGTTAAGCAAAAATGATCTGGCATGTTCTTTTTCCAGAAGATTTTGAAGAGGACATTTTGGAGAGGCATTTCACAGAGCCCAGCAGACAC
Organism: Anser cygnoides; assembly: GCF_040182565.1. Taxonomy (NCBI): domain Eukaryota; kingdom Metazoa; phylum Chordata; class Aves; order Anseriformes; family Anatidae; genus Anser; species Anser cygnoides. The sequence continues at coordinate 9,453,094 of NC_089879.1, read as the reverse complement.
GGCAGGCAGCTCCCCTTCTCCCAGGCTAGGCTCCCCGTGCCCCCCCTGTCCACAGAATGCCACGGTCCTGCCCCCAGACTGATGGGACCTGAATAAAACAAAGCAGAAGAGACAAGGTTGATCATCGGCATCCCTTTGTATGGAAGGGGGGCACAAAGAATGTGCAGCCTGGCATTCAGACATGGGGCTGTTCTGTCCCTCCTGTGTCCCACTGAACAGAGCTCACTCTTGGTACCCACTAGTCAAGGGGTCAAATTTTTAAAGGAAATCAGAAATTTCTTCTTAGTACTTATATAAAAATATTATTTTGAACAAAAACAACAACAACAAAATTGCTTTAGCTTGTTATATCCCCCCTTGTTTCTTCTGTTCTTGTACAGAAGATGCCAAGAGTAGTAGAGAAGCTCCCACACATCCCACTGGCTGCCAGCACAGAGGAAGTGGAGGACTTCTCGTGGTCCTTGTTGCAGATGTTTGAAATGCAACAAACTAGAGGTTTTCCAAGGTCCACACTCCCAGACGGGACCCAGCTGGCACTACTCAGGCTCTCAGCAGAGCCTGGCATTTCGTAAGGATGGTCATCAACCTGAAGCTTATGGATGAGCACTGCGCAAGTAGGGCTGATGTGGAGAGACCGTGCTCACATTTGACTTAGGGTAAGGTTTGGGCTTGGAACTCACAACTCAGGAGTTGCCATTCGATGATTTCAAATGCAAGATGTCAAAATCCTTCGTGTTCAGAAAGCTCCTCACCAATACTTTGCCATGTTTCTGTCTTAAAAACCAGCTTGAATGTTGGAACCAAACCAGTTAAGTCATTTGGGGTTTGCTGATTTGACTGACTTCACATAATTTTAAAGTAACTTGGATATAAACACTAGTTTTTAAAGATGCCAGGTCTAAACAGTTGGTTTCGAAACTGAACAATAAACACACTTATTAACTTGCCACAGAAGATACACACATTGAGTCTGCGTTAGTTATTTGGCAACATCATGAATGCTTTCTTCAGACTGATTTTGTGACTAAACACTCCCTACAATAGCAAACGATCCTTCTGAGAAAAAGTATCTTTTAGGACTTTGGGGTTCGTATTGCTCACATTCTTCCCTGAAATTCTGTTCAGCTTTTGCTCAAAATTTTTCATTGGGAAAAAAAAAAGTCTTTTTGGATGATGCTGAGGTACTACAAGGTTCTGCTAAACTCTTTCTTTTATTTTTTTTTTAATCTGAAAATCATTCTGATTTTTAATTCAGAACTCAAATCACTCGATGAAAAATCTAAGTTTTGACACATTCAAACAGCTTTAATCAGTGTGAGATGATACTTTTGGACTAATCAGTGAATTGAAAGTATCATTTTTCTTATGCCCAACAGGAAGAAATAGAACAAAAGCTCAAAATGTTCAATGACCTGAAAAAATCTATTTTGTGCCAGCTCTGTTGATCGAGCTTTAAATCCAGGGCTGGCAGTAGGAGGACCCTGAAGGAGCCTCACCCCATTGAACTGAATGGACCACTGTGTTCTTAAGGGGCCAGTAGTTTTCCAAGCAGATTTTTTGTACGTCACCCCCAATTTAGAAAGCAAGCAAACACGCAGCTGATATCAATTTTTGACCAAATTGTCTGTAGGAAAGAAGCAGAAACCTCGCTGCTCTTGATCAGATATCTTTTCAAGGCCACAGTGTATTTTTCAATAGTTGGGTTGTGTTGAGTTTAGTGCTGCCATCTCAGGGAAATCTGAGAGGAACAAGGTTATTTTTAAAAAAATTAGAAACAGCAAGCACTATATTTCAGCAAAATGTGACGATAAACAAACAGCAAAAGTCTAAAGATAAATCACAGTTGCTGAAGGGACCTCCAAGACTTTACAAGCCTTTCTACTTACTATTTACCTCCTCAGCTCTACCTTCTTTTGCCAGAAATGATATTTTGCTGATTTATTTATTTTTACTATTGTGGGCAGGAGGTCTATAAATTGATCTTTATAAGTCCTGGTAGAGTATCTATATTATATCCTGTAGGTATTTCTAGGTTTGTATATAACACCAGTGCAGTCTACCATGGCAGGCAAACCACCCTGAAACCTAACATTCATGCCACTGGGCTTCTAATCACTGAATGAGTGACAAATCTTTGAAGAGAAATAGTACTGATGACACCAGGCGACACAGTGAAATGGGCCCCTAAGCAGAGCTTTGCACGCCAGGGCTGGGTGCACTCTCTCTTTTTTGAATCATTGCTAACCTGAGAGAAATATTCATTCTTCTTGTTGCCTCAGAACGAATGAGAAACATCAAACCAGAACAGCAATTCAATTCAGGTGGGGGAAAAAAAAAAAAAAAAAAGTTCTATTTCAGCTGCTGTTGTTGTTTTTAACCCTTCAGAAATTTAATTCAGAAATTTAATTTGATTTCTAAATTAAACGCTCTTTCAGAATGAAAAATCCAAACATTAATTTCACAAAAGTCAAAGGGAAAAGCACTAAACATTCATTTCTATTTTGACCTAGGATGATCTGCTGAACCTAGCAGTGATTCATGAACACCTTTGTTTGGCTTGGAACAGAGCTGTTCCCAGCACGCTGGGCAGAGCGGCGGCGGGGATGTTGAAATGTCAGCTTGTGCTCAGCCCGATGCTCTCCGTGCCATCTCACGCTCACCAGTGAATGGTGATTGATGGCATGCATCAGGTGTCAGGGGACACAAGGCGTCATGGGTGAGTATTCAGTGACAAGCGCATGGCCGGGGTGTTTTGCTGGTGTGGCGGCCCCAGGGCATTCCTGTGCAGTCACCAACCACAGCACCTGTTGTGAGGTCCTTCCTTGGCTCGTGAGGAACCTCCTTGGCTCTCCTTCATCCCTGATGGTGCCAGTGAGCTCCTGCTGGGCTCCAGGAGCTCCAGTTCTATCATACACAGAGGAGCCATGGCAATGCAAGACTCCTCTGTCTTCTGACTCTCCTCATCCTGCAGCACCACTCTCCTCACCTGCTCAAGAGCAACTCTCTTGCAAGTGGGCTTCTGACATTTGTCACACATAAAACATGAGCAGAAACATTCAAGAGGTGCAAATTTTGCTGTGACCGACTCTTCTAGGATGAAACTCGAGACATAGAGGTGGCTCTATCTACCTGTCAGCCTCCACCCCCTGCCATGCATTTTTTACTGTTGACTCTCCTATTTTTTGTCATGCTTTCTGCTTGTTGTCTGAGATGAGATGAAAGATTTTTAATAGTGACGGCATACAGCTCTAGAGACAAAAGGGCCTATTCTTTTCTTATCTTGGATGTGTTAAAAACACTATACCTTCATCCTGCTACGTTCAAAAGGAGACAAAAAGTGAAACGAAGTGAACTATTTTTCAGCACCATTAATAAAACAACCCCAAATGATATAAAATAGCCTTGCTTTCCAGCCCCTTGTTTCACATGACAAACACTGTACCCATGAGCTTTGGCTTCTCTCATGAAGAGAGAGAAAACCTTCAGAACTTTTTCTGGGCTCTCAAACTTCCAGCGTGGTTCGTAGGGGCTGTAATTTAGCCCCAGGCATTTGAGAATCTACTTTGTGTGTTTTGGCAATGACATGAAAATGCAGAGAGAACTGTACATCTTGCAGTTGTATGCTGAGCTAGGCGATCTGAGGGGCCTGTCTATAATAGAGGAATCATCTTTTCTTCAATGAAGTGCTACTATTGTTGTGATCTTCAATAAAGGATATAATGGACGCATTCATGTGGTGGCTGTTGTTTGTGTGTCATTCTTTCAGCGTACAGCTAAGCGCACAAGAGTCTTTTAAACTCTTCTCTACTCAGATCCAGTAGTGCTAGTATTTTGTGCCAAACTAGGTTGGTTTTCCCCCTGCAAGCTTTTTTTCCTATTATTTTTGGATAAAGCCAATTGACCATGAAATACCTCTTTTTTGCAAAATGATATCTCCAAGCGCTCACTGTGGGATCACGGGTCAAAACAGCAGTGTAATGCACGTTTGTGTGGAGGTGCTATTGGTTTAAATATCCCTCTTTCTAGAAGTAGTCAGTTTGGCCCCTTGTAGGCACTATAAGAAGCTGATATTCATTTTGGGGTCAGAAGTAGTATTCAAAGCTTCGTTTGCTTCTGGGTGCCATAATCATATCAATAGCCCTTTTTTGTATAAGTCCGAACTGAAGCTTTCAAGTGAGTAAACAGCATCCCCAGGACTTAATAGGGTGACCTGAATAAAGTTATTTCCTTCTGTTTGATTACAGCATGGGGCAGGGGAGAGATTTTCAAAGACAAAAGGCAACAGTTGTGTCTGCAAAGACAGAAATTTGCATAAATCCACAGAGTAATGGCACGAGCAAAGAACATTTCAGCATGCAACTGTGTGTGTGTGCACTTAACTTACCACAGATGCAATCACAAATGTGTGGTCAGATAGCTGGCTCCGAAGTAGGGTCCAGGCTGTGAAAAAGGGTGCTGAGCAAGGGTGTAGCCAGCAGCTGGATGAGCACAGAATGAGGCTCTCATGGGCCATGAGATGATGCTAATTTTTCAACCATACAACAAGACTTTTAAAGGAGGGGTAGGGGAGGAAATGTTACCTTGAATGTACTCTAAAGAATTTAGTTGAATCAATAGGCCTACATTTAAATAAGTTTAGATGTAATTATCCGTTACAAATCTGGTTTTCTGCCTTGTTAGCCGGAGATCCTAGGCACTTTCATTTAAAATTTGTACCAATCTCAACCTCATTTAACTACACAGTGTGAACAGTTTAGGGGAAGAGAAAAAAAAAAAAAACAAGGAAAAAAAAACACAAAACCTTCCAACATCTTTTCTTTTTAGGTGAGTTGAAAAGGATGAGCACCTAGCAAGGTTTTTTCTCAAGTCACTTTTTAAAGATTGTTATTATCTTTTCATATTAAAGTTAACATTACCATATGCTGTTGAGCTTTTGTTGATGGCGATGCTTAAACTGGGATGTTGTTTCCTTTGGAGATTCTTACTGCCAGTCATTAATTTACATTTTTTTGAAATCGTACAGCGAGTGCTTTGTTGATGCCTGTTTTCATTTTGTTTCTCTCTCTTTTCAGGTCACACATGAGGAGTTTTTTCAAACAGCAAGTTAAGGAGATGGAATGAAATCAGTGACATCTGCCACTCACACTCTCTCCCACCATCCTGTTTACCCATAGCCCCCCTTTTTTCCTTTTCTTTTTCTAATGCTCACGGTTTTCATCCCATTCAATAGCCACCCCCAATTCCACTCCTGACCCCCCAGTTTCTCCAGTAATTACTCTGGGGAATGCATTTGAATCTGAATCTCTCTCCTCCATTCTTTGGTCCTTTTTGCCTGTTGATTTGGGGATGTCTTAATGTTCCCATTTGAGCTGAGTTGTCTCCCTTCATAAACTTCAGTCGTGTCCATTTTTATTTAGTCTCAGAGGAAATCAAAGATCATGTCATGAAAATGATGTGTCCAGCATTTAACATGATCCCATGCTGATTGTCACAGGCTTCTAGGAATTGTCATACTCTGTGTTTCTCCCTTCCCTATTGTGGTTGACCATCTCCATAACAATTTAAATAAATGAAATCTAATTAAAAAGAAAAAGAACAAAACTGCCTCCCCACTCCCTCTTTAAAAGCTGAATGAATAACATTGAATCCTCTCCAGTAGAAAATTTATGAGGCTGAGAGTTAGGGTCCTGATCCTGAAATCTTTACTCATGCACTAATCCTCACACACTTGATTTATCCTTTCAGCTTCAGTTCACACAATGACTCATAAAAATAAGTGATGTAGGATCGGTCAGAAACTTCAGAAACTTGAAATGACACAGTTTTCCCAGTGTTTTCTTTCATTATTATGATTTTTAACTACTGCCTATGCAGGCAGAGAAAATATATTCTGCATAGAGATCTTTCCTCAATCCTTACTCCGACAAGTAAAGAGAGTAGGAAGAGATGGATTTGATGTGACAAGCACACAGCTATACCTTTTAGATTTCTTCAGCAATAGAATTCTCTGCCTTGTATCGGATTGGGACTATTGCCAAATAGGACCATCCTATCATGCATCCCTGTGAGAGCATGGAAGTTCCCTACCACAATGCTTTAAACTATCTATTTAGGACAAGCTGCTTTAACAACAAAACAGCAACAACAACAAAAGAGGAAGAGAAAAGGAAACCTGGATGCTTATTTGCTAGTATTGCAAACTGTTTGCAATAAAGATCACTACCAAGACGGAAACAAAGGAAATTTGAGACTATAGTAAAGCCTGATCTGTTTAATATATGCCCCTAAAACTTAATGTGCACAGTTAGGATCAAGTTAAGTGAAGTGCTCAGTCGCTAAAACTTGGATCGAAGCAATCCTGCTGTAAAGCTTCTTTCCTGATGTCATTTTGAAGTGAGAAGAGGAAAGAAGAGAAACAAATTGACACGTACTGTGATAAATTCCTGTAATGGATTAGAAACAGTGCATTGCTGACACTGAAGTCAGAAGAACAGAACAGTTTGGGAAATGGTTCAGAGATGCTGGCTCTGGTTATTTCTTCCAGTGGAGTAATAAGAATGCTGGAAATTTGCCTTGTGTGTGTGTGATCTGGACTCAAGTCCCTCTGGAAATGCATTAAAAAAAAAAGGGAGGTCTCGTTGCTAAAGGGTATTGTTTGGAAAATTACACAAAACAACAACCAGCAGAAGAAATGGCTTTTGTACATGATGGGAAATATCAGGAATGGATAAAGTTATTCATACTAGGCTGAATTCTCATGTCTTTCTTCCTATCTGAAACTTAATAAGAAGTAAAGGGAACTTAGGATTTGTCCTGCTGCTGCCTCCCAGGTATTCGGCTCAGAAGGTCCCATCGGGACTTTATGAAGGCCAGCTCTGAGGACCGCTGGAGGGGTGGAAGATTGCTTGTTGACTGCTCAGAATCACATTTACCCTTTCTTCTTCCTCTACTGTTTTGGGTAGTAAATTTTGGTACACTTAGGAGGTTACCCTCCGACATCTGGGAATCATTTTCACACCAAATGATGGAAAGACAACCCTCAATTACACCACCGAATCCCTCCCCACTGTTGAAAACAGCAGGTCCACATGTGTGCACCCCACTTGCTGCACGATCAGGGGCAAACTACCAAGAGGCTCCCCTTCTTTGCTGCCAGCCCACGTGAGGGAATCTAACTTCCCTGGACTCTCTGTCCCCTGAGCAGCTCCTGTCCTGCAGGAACATGCATTTTTGTGCCCCCTTCCCTGCTTGCCGAACTTGGGAGGAGATTTGTGGAGGCTCTACCTCTCCTGCTGTCTGGTTGCTGCTTCCTTGCCCTCCCCAGAGCATCATCTCCCCTCTGCGAGGGGATCGAAAAGAGCTGTTGCCTCTGTTGGATTGAAATACAGGCATTGTGCCCCAAATGAGCAGTGTGTTTCAAAACAGGAGGAAGCAACGGGAAAGAGGAAGAGAGGGCTTTTCCAGAGATATGTCTGGCTGGTGGCTCTTAATGGAGGTGTAAAACTATACAAGTGTGAAATATTATTATTATTTATGAACTACCCTGCACCCTGTCTGACACTGCCTGAGATATCATTTTACTGGCACATGAAAAGCAGCGCAATTCTTTGGCTTCTTTCCCTGCTGCAAGTGTACCCACAGCCTCAATGGGGTGTCCAGGGACCTGATGCCAGCACAGGGATCTGACTGACCAAAATGTGCAATGAAAAGCCAGTGGTGTGTCCTGAACAGGGTGAGCATGCAAAGCAGTGTTCCTGGCGAGGGATTTTTAGGCTGGTTCATAACCAGGGAGAATTTGACGTGTGAGACACACACACAATAATGGTGGAGCAGGAGATACCATCACTGGAAAAGCAATGCATAGTTTCATGCAATAACAGACACCCCCGTAAAATAATCCTCTGGGCAATTTGAACCTTGTGCTACCACATAACTCTACATAACCACCAAAATGGGGCAGAAGGGAAGGGGAAGAATCTCAGGCAGAACATGAATCTACACTCAGAATAGGAGAATATCCAAGGAAAAGCAGGACCATGGTGAGGGGACCTTGTGGGGCAAGGGAGGAGGGGAATGAGAAAACTCTGGGCTGCTCTTGCTTTTTTATTATCTGCATGCATGTATTCAGCACGCTGAGGTTGAACTATGGGAAACTGGAGGACTTGGACAACCTGTGAGTTAGTCACAGGGGGTTTCCAACAGGCAGCAGAAATTTCAGACCTAGAAGGTGTTATTTAGGGGCCAGAGGCACAGGCTCTCTGGCAGAGACAGCCGAGGGGCTGACCAGCAGCCCCCTCCCACCCGTGGCTTCTGTGTATGGGAAGGGGTCGCCAGCTCCCCGCTGACCTGGGAACAGTTTGCCTTAGATCTGGTGTCTCCAGCAGCAGTGACTTAAGAAGTGACTTTTAGTGGAGAAACAGCTCTAATGATCCTTGCTCTCCCCACTTTGGCAGTATAGAGGAGCTGTCATCAGGATTCATCGAACCTACTATTGTCCTCCCCCTCCCGCTTCAAAATGCTAAGATTTCCTGCTGCTTTCCTGTGAGCTAAATACCAGGGATTTAGGATGAGCAGAGCAGCAAATCATCTGCTGGCTCTTGCTTCCTTTCTCTCCCTGTAAGCAGCGTTTCCTCCACCAGTGATTTATGTTTGGTTCCGCAGGAAAAGGAGCTGCCAGGGGAGGGTTCAGCCTTTGACACTGCAGTCACCAGAGGCCTGCAGCTGAGCTCGTGCCTTGCAAGAGCAGTTGCATGGATGCCCAAAGCAACCAAGCCTACCTCCCTGCCCTCACTCCCAGCCCATTTCTCAAGGACTTCGTTGTTTTGTGCCCACTGGTTGTCCTGATGGATGTGATGGAAAGCCCTGAATGTCTCTCATCTTTGCGTCCCTCTCCCCAAGCCTGTTCCTGACCATAATGTCTGTGAGTGTCCAAGGCACTGCCACCACATCATGGTGCCAACAGAGGTTCAAAGTTCCTAAAACCAAACCCTTTGCCTTTGGCTGCAGTGGCTGAGTGCAGAACCTGGGAGCTCTGAGATTTCTTGCAGACTCTGCCATTGCTTCCAACCCTCACCATGCTGAAGTACTTCTTATGCTGAGCTTCCTAACTGTCTGAAAAATCCTTTGAGATCTTCAAACAGAATACCATGTTGCTCTTAAGTGAATGTGGCCTCCCAAAGGGAACGCAGTGAGCTCGGGCTGTATCCCGTGGTTTCAAGGGGAGCCCCTAGAATTTGGGAGTGGTAGTTGGATTTTCCATTAGTGATGGCTAATGACCTTGCTACCAAATAAGCAGTTCTGATTTGCCCATCCAAGCAGATAACCACATCATTACATATGTTGATCATGATCTTTTATTTTGATGAGGTGATGCAAATATTCACATATGCCCAGCCAGCAGGCAGTTTGCTACTGTATCGGCCCAAGTGTTGGGTGGAGCAGGTAGATGATCAGCAGGGGTGGACCACCTGCAGCTCTAGATTTTCATGCAGGACTTTTGTGTCCCACCCTGAGGCTTTGCAGGTGACCTGCAAGGGACTGTGCTTGCCCAGATTTTTGTTGAGGGATGAGGGCTTTGAGATGATGCAAAGCAGCTGCTGCCAGCCTCACTTGCTCTACAGCATTCTCTGCGAGCACCAGCTCCTGCCTTTGGGGCCATCTACCCCCAAGAAGCACCATCTCCCTTTGGTTCCCCCCAGGCTGTAGGATGTACCCCACTGCCTTGGCTGTATAGTGTAGGATTGCTGAGTAAGCAACTCAAACTGGCTTTTGTTCGTTTTTGTAATGTCTCTCCCCCACATGCCACAGTGGTCAGGAAAAGACCCCATTGACTAGCTCAGCTTTCCTTGGACTTGAATGTTTTCAGCCAAGTATTTCACCTAACATAGCTCTGTGTAGGGTACGCAGATACTTCTGCTTGTCTGCTCCGACAGGTGGTCTTGAAAAAAAAATATGTTTCCTAGCTGAACTTTTATTCTGACTTGGGAAAAAAAAAAAAGAAAGAAAAAGAAAAAAAAAAAAAAAAAAAGTCTTAACTTGACTCTCCTAGGGTCTGTTTTATTTCAATAGGGAAACAACTTACTAATTAGGGTAAGACTCTTTAAGAAAATATGTTTTCTATTCCACTGATAGTCAGTTACAAGCGATAACACTGTTAAATGTAGTGCCTAATAAATCTAGAAAAACTACCCAATAAATGTAAGTAATAACAATGATTAACAATAAATTAAATGCAGAGAACTAGGAATGTACCACATTATTTTTAACTAGTCTGGTCCATCGGGTTCTTATTATTCAGTTTGTCCTCCACACCTGGAGTTTATTAGAGTGTAATACAAACTAAACAGTCCCTCAGAGAGGCCATTGGAAGGGCTTAGTATAAAACAATATACAAGTTTAATAGTGGTAACTGACCTTTTTTTCTTTTGCAAAAACGTATCTTGGTAACTTGATGCATAAGGAAATGTAGTGCTTTTTTACATAATCCTAATGGGTAATTTTATTTTTTGTTTAATTCAGATTATTTTTATTCACAAGACAGCAAGACCTATGACCAGCAGTCAGTGATCTCCAGTTCTTCTAGATATAAAATAGTTGCTCAAGAGTGTTTTTCTTTCTTCACCGTTTAAAGATCAAGCAAGAAAAAGGGTTAATGCTGTATGCTCTTCAAATGGTGATAGCATATAGTTAGAAATGGCTAAACTACACCACATTCATGCCTGGCAAAAGGTTTCAAGCAGCTTAAAGTTCAGGGTTGTTCAGACTCAAGTGGCTTTTGTTTGGCACAGTGCAGAGATAAGGTTCATTTGCTGCAATATGAGTCCGGGCCTGACCTTTAAACACCTCTGAAGTTGGACTAGGGGCTTTGGCTCAAATCAGTGTAAGTTTTCTTTTTAAATATATACATATGAGTAACAACCTAATATTCACAGTGATGCATATTGTTTGGAGCTGGGATTTTTAGTTAGTTTTTCAGGTTTTCAGTCCAAAATGTCGGAAAATTATCATAGTCTTTTTCTTTCTCTCTTCTTCCTCTTCCTTCCCATTTCTCTTTTGAAACCACAAGCTATGGGCAATAGTAAATCTGCAAGACAAAAGATTCTTTTCTAATTTATTTCCCTGGATTTCCATTGTTACACTTATGCCATCTAATGGACTACAGTGATTTCCTGTCCTGTTCCTACTTTTTCAGATAAAATACAGTTTAATCTTTCTGAGGATTTTAACTGTTTTAAAACTTAAAAATTGCTATAGATGATACATTTTCCCTACACAATGACCTGAAATATTCTGTGCTCCGTGTATTTAGTATTGCACTATCACTGCACACATACCCGTGCGTTGTTTCAGACTAAAAATCCCTTTGTTTGGATGCCTTTATATTATGCTCTGAAACAGAATGGCTTGCAGACATTGACACTGCAAATTAGCCTATTTAAAAAAAAAAAACAAAAAACACCTCTGAGACAATTAAGGAAAATGTTAAATTTGGCGCTGTTCGGAGGTGCAAATAAGTCAACTAACATATGGAATTTGGAGCAGGGACAGAAATATTTCTTTATAGTCTACATTATCTTCAGACCTACTCATCTTGGAGGATTGGCTCCAATTCTTACTCACTCAAACAGTGATGCCAAAAACCACATACAGTTTGCTCACTGTAAGCCTTCATTTTATAATCAAAACCATTTTTATTTTGATTCACTCCCCCTTCAATTCAAGGGATGAGAAACTATTCCTTGGTTCTGCAAAGCTCATTTTTGCTTCAAACACAGACTTGTTTCATTGCTTGATCAAATGACCAGGAAAACACTACAAAAAATAACTAATATTTTTGGTACAAATAAAAGACAGGCACAATGGACTATGATTTTTCAGGTGGGGTTTTGTTTTGTTTTTCCTAAGTATCTCTGGCAGGAAAAAAGCCCTCAGAAGGAATAATTTTTCTGGATCCTTTTGCAAATGCAGCCAGGAAAAATGGAATTTGCTGTTGCACCAAGAGGATTTAACTTAATGGATTATAAATCCATTGGCCAATAAAGTTGGATCCATGACTCCAGTTCTCTGTATGCAATCTGCTCCATATTCCTAAAAAGTTACAATGTGATGCGAGGCATTGGCTTTGCGGAGGGTTTTGGGTTGTCCCAGCTGCGGGGTGGGCAGGGGCTCCCAGCCGTGGACACGGCCACCGCTGCTTTTGGCCAGCCGGCACAAGGGTCCCCCGGGGGCCAGGTGGCAGCACGTAGCCACCTCTTGCAGCAATGTCCAGCCCATCGGTGTCCTCGGGACTGCTGCTTCCACCAGGACGCCTGCTGTGGGCCTTGCTGGTGTTAATGAAAAATTCACCAAAACCAGGAGAAACTTGAAGGTTCCTCGTTGCTTTTGTTGTCACTTCACCTACCAGTAGGGAAAACGTGCTGGTTTTGTAGTACATGGATCTGCTCTCATTTACACTGATGTACCTTTATTCAAAAAGGAAATCCTGGGTTACTCCGACTTAAGGTTTGCCCCTGGGAGCCATCCCGAGTTGTTTTAACAAAGCTGTGCTCTCCAGGCTATCATTTACATAACCGGATGTCTGTCCTGCTTGATCTGTGCCCTCATCAATATGTTTAGTGCGAGAGCTATTTGATTTGAGTTAGTCTGCTTTCTTTGGAATCATGGATTGATCCCGCATAAAAATTTCTGGGGAAATCAGGCAGTTCTTGTGTAGTGCTTGATTTCCACTGCACTGCAGCCCCCTAAAAACTGCAGTCTGAAGAGGAAAGGTACAGAGGCTGAGAATCAAAGAAGGCTTCCACAATAAGCTGAGACTCGAATAAAAATGCATAGACATAGGTAATGATGGCTTGGAGAGGAACTGTTCTTTTGCAATTGAATGTATTGAGCATCCAAACAAACAGTAGATTGTTTTTGGATTTCTGATTTTTTTTTTTTCCACATAACATATCTTTTGGGAGTCAAAGCCCTATACATAATTAAGGAAGTTTCTTTTTTAACCAGATGCATTGTGATGTGTGCTCTCTAAACAAAATAAATAACCATTACAATATGAGAACCGCAGGAGCATTTTATCCCTCCCCCTCTCCCTCCGCTTTGAATTTTCTCTGTGGAAAATCAGACGCCATACCCACTGCCTCCTAAGAGCAGACTGTGATCTTGCAGTCTCCTGCATCCCGGGAGCCGGGGTGCTGGCAGGCAGGCAGCAGAGAAGCCCAGCTCTGGGAGGAACAAAGAGCGCACGGAGGCAGGAGGGTGGGCTGGGGACTGGGAAGCCCGAGCATCCCCGGGTGCCCTCCTCCCCGGTCCGTGTGTTGGCACGGGAATGATTTCTCCTTATTGATTCCTGCCCTCTCTCACGTGCATGTCTCGTGGGGATGTTTTTGCTCTGCTCGTGTTTATGCTTTTCTTTGGGGATCTCTTGGAGAAAAGTGAGAGCCAGGAGGGATATGTAGTTATTGTGTGACTGGGTTGGCATTTAGGAGGCATAAGCATGAGAGAATCTGTCTCACAGGCACAGCCCTGCCCAGGTCGAGGACCTCTGGTGCCCTAAGTACTCTTTGAAATCACTGGCTCTCAAAAAGTGATTTAATGGTGCAAGCAACAGGCTGTGATAAAGACGCAGGGTGGCAGGTCCCACACTAGTAAGGAGAAACAGAAGTGCTACTATGACACTGGCTGTGCAGGACTGATTCTAGCCATGCTTATGGGAAAAGGGGCTAGCTGTGCAGTTCTGTTGCTGTGCTCCGGCACAATCTGTGGGTCTGAGGAATAAATATGACATTTTAGAGAGAGATGAAAAGCCTGGAAACAAATTGCTGCTGATACAAATGAACAAAAAACCTACACAGGTTGAACGGGGACTGCCTAGAGGCAAAGCATTTCTGAAAATCAAGCTATTTGCTCAGGCGTTTTGGAAAATCCTGCTGTCCTTCATGTGTCAGAGGTTGGGAGAAGGCGGGTGGCTAAGGAATGCAGGGCCCCCGGGATTCCCTTCTCCGTGTAGGCAATGTCGAATTGTATTTTTTTTTTCCTGAGGTATTTACATGGAGAGTTCCTACCCCATGTTTAAGGAAGAAAAATCCACAAAAAGTTTAAATTCACCCTGGGGCAAAGACTCTGCTCTTGGACTTGCCAGACGTCTGGCTCCCATCCAGGCAGTCTGACTAGCAGGCCAGGCTTTTAGGGAAGAAAGCAACCCTTGGGAGCGAGCAGGTAGGCGGGCTGCTCACAGCCTCTCCTGTGGGGCATGGGGTGGCAGGGACAGACGGATATTTGCGGCTGCACCAGGAAGGCACTTCTGCCAGAGCCTCAGCACGGGTGCAGTGCTCTGGTAGCTGGGGTGGCTGGTGGCCACCAGGGAGCAGTCCATGGGATGGAGAGAGGAAGGTCCATTTCCTTCCATGGCATTCATTTATCAAGATTAATTTTTCATGTCAGGAGTTCTCCGCCCTCACCGAGCGGGATGTCTGCATCCTACCACGCTGACCCAACGCCTTCATCCTTCTCTTTGGCTGCGAACAGTGAGATGCCCAGCTGCAGCTAGACAAGATGTGCAGAGACATTTCACATTCACAAGACCTGGGGAGATGCGGTGTCAGGAAAGAGTGGCAGTGTCAGGCCTTCGGTGTTTCCCATCCCCAGTCTGGTCCCTTGGTTTTCTGGTGGTCTCAGCTGGACCAGAGAGCTCCAGAGCCCCCTCAGCTATAGCAGACTTGCTGGTGATGCCCCTTATCCTTTTTCTGAATGACATTATTTCAGCATCTGGGCTACAGACCCTCTCTGGAAGCTGTGTCCAAGGCCAGTGCTGTGGGGCTGGCATGATCTGCTAGGAAATACTTGGAACCTTCCAGCTTTGAAGCAATGAGGAGGTGAAGGCACATCTCTTCCAACCTTTTTTCCCCACACTTTTTCATAAAAGTGTCAGGGTGACATCAGGGCCAGCGTGAGCCAATCTGCTCATTTGTGCCAAGCCAGGAGACTCTCAACTCTACCACCTTTGAGGCTTTTTGAGGGACAGAGAGATCCTCAGATGAAATCCTATAGTTCAAGATGATTATTGTTATAGCTAATGGGAAAGCAGTTTATATGAAACACTCTGTTCTCTCTTTGTCCCGCACTTCTACGGGACATGCTGGATAACTGGTACCATAAAAGTGTGCTTTTGGCAGGATTCAGACAGCAATAAAGTTATGCACTTTAGATTGCAGCTAGAAGAGAGAAGGGGAGAAAGAAAATTCCTTTGAAAATTATAATTTCAACATGATAAAGTTGGCTGAAGAAGTGCAGCAACAGATAAAAATCAGCTTTGGTAAAAGGCTGTGACCATTCAATAAAACAATGAAACACTGAAATGTGCAGAAAGTGTTTTACCATGAATTAAAAGTGCAGAGAGTCCATCAGTGAGCAGCAGTTAGCTAATGAGAAAAGCAGATGCATGCATTTAGGAAATGTAAAGAAAATGTAAACCTTGTAAATTTTTATGTATTGCCCCTTGCACCAAAATATGAAAACCAGTTTAAAAAAAAAAAAAAAAAAAAAGTAACCTAAAACAACAAAAAAAACCCACCACGTATGTTCATAAAAGAACTAGGAGAGCTAGCAAAAAGATAAACAAAAAATCTTTAAAAAAAAAAAAAGAAGAAGAAGAAGAAGAAGAAAAAGAAACTATTGATATATTGAGAAGAGAAATAGTGAGACATAGAAAAATACTCATTTTTGATTCTCCTGAACATATTTTTTTATTCCCCAGTTATAAAACAGATTTTTTCCAGCTCCTTTTGGCAAGCTCAATCTGCTGGAAATATTGAATAATGGATATGTTCTATAGGTACATCCTCAGAAGGACACCTAGACATGATGAAGACAGTTTTATCAACTGTCTATTGAAGTCTACAGGTAAATGTTTGCCCTAGAGCCACCCAAAAATCCAGAGTGGCCTCTGGAAGAGTAAAAATCTAGGGTCCTAGATTTTCATAGCTTGTTCATCATTTTAAGAAAATTCCCTTGGAAGGTACAATGCTAGAAAATCCAATCTACAAATATGCCTTCAGGATAGACAAGAGAGTGCTTTTAAATCTAAGTCAGCAGTTGGCTAGACCGATTTAAAAGAAAAATACGTGCGCTGTGTGGAAGCAATATTAATACAATCCAGCTTATGAACGTCTTGGTCTGTGAGGTAATTTTGCAGGATATTAACTTTTTGAAAAATCCATCAAATTCTTTCCTTCTTAGTGGTGATTATTAGCACCACTGCTACCCATTTTTGGGAAACCAAACTTCTCTCTCCTTGGCGCAGGTGAGAACCTCCTTGAGGTGGGCACACCGATGTGCTCAGCAGAGCATGAACACCATCTGAGCTCAGGCACTGGCTCGAGCACTGGTGCGCAATGTGCTTGAATGTTTGACTGGGTGAAACGGTTTGAAACATGCCTGGCCAAACTCAGCGTCAGCCCCTTTCTGTCAGGATCTCCCTGACACTAAAGCACATTCATCTCTGAGGTGCCGTCAGGAGGGATCCCATGGAGGTTGGCTCGAAGGAACTGCAGGACTGGCCGATGGACCCCCAGTTTTGCCAGCTGTGCAGAGTGCCTTCAAACAGCCCCTTCGCCATAAAATAGCTATCACCCCCAGCTCATGCAGACATGCTCGGCCCTGCCAGGTTCCCCGCAGGGGCCTTAAGACATGCAGAGCTCTCAGCCCCTCCTGACCAACCTCCAGGTCTTCCCGGGGTGCTGGGGGCTGCTGGCTGGGCAGCTCTCCGGGAGAGGATTGGGTTCTCTGGTTGTCTTGCAGGAACCACTTAATAGTCCCAGGATTGCAGAGATCTCAACTGAAAAAGCAGGGGGCTAGCGTGATCGAGACCACTTTTAATTTGAAGCAGGCATCTGTAAATCACATAACTCTGTGGATGTCAAATCTGGCCTAGAGGACATACATCTACCTCCCTTTCTATATAATATACAGTAGCAGTTAACTGTAATGAGTGGTAATATAACTCAAGTGCCAAAGGGATTAGACATAGAGGGTTCTGCATAAAACACGATACTCAGGGTTTCTCCCTTCTTTTTCTTTTTCTTCTTCTTCTTCTTCTTCTTTCTCTTTTTTTTTTTTAATTTATTATTTTTTTATTTTAATGTGGAGGGCTGGGGCGTTTACATTTAATCCTGTTGTTGTATATAAATTGCATTATTTTCAGTCTATAAAATTTATATTCCTCTTCAATTAGATTACAGCTGGACCAAAAAGAGGGGATTCTGCTCTGCGAATGCCATTCCAGTTCCGACACAACACAGGCAATTGTCACCTCCTTCTTTCCTTCCCCCCCTGCCCCCTGTGTCTTTCCTTAACTTGGCTGTGCTGTAGCACTTGATCAATTGCAACAGCACTAAAAAAAAAAAAAAAGTTAGTCATACATGATCAGCAAAATGGCCCAAATGATGTCATCCATCAAGATGGACATCGCAATTTGCCAACTATTTTCTCATAAATCAAATCATAGTCCCTCAAGGAAGAAGAGCAGCTCATGAAGAGCCAACATGGCAGCAGTTATCGGCAGACTGAGAGAAATGCTCCCTCAAGTATACAGTAATTATTTTTACTCGATGGGAAATAAAGAGGGGAGAGATGGTAGTGTAGAACTGGAGAGTGTCTGCCTCACTTCATTACTATTCCCTAGGCAAGGGGCGCAACATATGCTTTTCATTGTGAAGCCAATAATTTTGAATCTTGGGACAGGTGAAAACTTAAATGACATTTGCAAACCTTGATTTATTTCCCTGCTTAACTCTGGAACATGCTTTAGATTTAGCTCTATAAGTTTCCATAGATTAGTGGCCAGTGTCACTGTATTTGCAGTGACCTTTAGCAAGTCTTTCCCTTTCTGTATCAGTTAATTAAATATTTTGTGTACTAATAATGCCTTACTGAAACCATCCCTGCTTTCTTTTTGTGTACATGTATGAAACAACAGGGGATAGCATGAACATTTTAATTTTTTATTGAGATTCTCTCTTGCATGTTTTTTCCTCTCTTCCCTTCTCTCTCCCTGCTTTTCCCCTCCCATGTGCGATTTTACTTGCTGGAAATCTCATTAAAAGTTATTTATGAGCTGCTAGTGATCCCGTAAGGATTACACCTAATTCAGCCTGTAAAGCTTTTGAGTTACATTGCTTCCCAGGAATAGTCCCTACAGCAAGAAGGACCACCTTTCCCATTGTTTGACTTTTGTTATCATTAGTATAAATACTTCATGAGAGGTTCCTTGCAATTGCAGAATGGATCACTGACAGGACTTAGGCATGAAGTGCCATTTGGTGTGTTAAGATTTTGCTTCCTAATTCTTTGGTTCATCCCATTTTACAGGTGGGGAAACTAATGATTCATAAAGGTGACATCATTTGTGCAAGACTCACAGAAAGTGTCAAGAAAAGACTGTGTTTCCTTGAAAACAGCCAGAGGTTAATAATATTAGGGTCTAGAGTTGTATTTGCTAATCAAATTAAATCTGCTAGTGAAACATCAGAGGAGCCACAGATCCAAGAAAAACATTCTTCATCTCTCTAAAAGTGAAGACTTTCCTCCTTTCTTAGCCTCTAATTTTACTGGCAGGCTGTATTTTTTTTGAATTATTTCAGAGTGACAGTGAAAATGTGACTAATATGTTCAGAATATCACATACAGCATCAGATATCTTTTTTTTTTTTTTTTTTTTCCCCCTGAAGACTTGGGACTTGATGCTTCTTTGTCTTAGTTCATTTTACCACTTGGGTTACTATCATTATAAGAATAAAAAGAAAATGAATATTGGCTTCTTATTTTCCTCCAGTAGGTGGATAAGATAAGGAAAAAGAAGAAGTTAAATGACCTGCCCAGTGTCAAAATTATCAGCATTAGTAAAATAAATGAGAATGAATATTGTTTCCCACAAGACCACACAGCCACCTCATTGTGCTGAGATGCTGGAAAGGGAACATGCAGCAATGAGAGCAGAAGAGCTTTCCTAGGGATTAGGGTCTGGCCACAGAGGCATCAGAGCATTTGGGCATCTGATTCACTTCATTGTGAATAAGCATCTGCTAAACTTCAGCATTTACAGCTCTCCAGCCAAACTGGGCTGGTTTATAGTTCTAGAGACTGCAAGCACAGTAAGAGATGGTCTCTGCTCCAATGAGAGAGGAAGCAGGAGCAAAAGGGGAGTGTTATCCTCTTCCTTTACAGATTTCAAGTGAAGAGGCTATAAATACCCTAACTAAGGTAAGTGAAGTTGTCTGCCATGGAGCTGAGAACTGAACCTCTGTCTCAAATCCAAGTCCTGACCTGTAGCCACATAAAGCCTGTCCTTCCTCCTACCTCTGCTAATTGGTTTACCCTGACCACCTGGTGAACATCAAAACCCTCCCCAGGTCAGCTGTTCAATAAAGGGAGAAATTTCAAGGCGGGGGAAATAGCTCACTTGGGATGTAGCAGGTTTTGTTTCATCAGCTGTCAGGCAGAACTGCTGCTTTTGTTTGAAGGAGGGGTGAAGAAAGGAAGTAAGCGAGATGAAATCCATGTTATTTCCCAACTGGTCAGGGCAAAGTAGGAGGCAGACAAAGACTGAGATGACCTGGTCCATTCACCTTGCTTTTGAGGGTGGTCCTCTGCTCATCACCACTGTGCAGTCCTGGGGCTCCTCTCCTTGTTCTTACCCAGCTGATGTCCAGGAATTACTGCAAGACACAGAGAACGGTGTGTAACACCTTAAACAAACAAACAACAGTGACGATGAACACCAAAAAACACAGAAAACCTTTGTTTTGCTCAAGGCAGTAAGGAAGACGAGGAGGGGAGAAGACAGAAAGTAGACCCTTAATTGGCGATTCGCAATCCAGTTGGTAGAAGCCATGAAACAATGCTATAAAAAGTCTCTCTAGGGAATTGCTAATAAAAGAATAAATATTTTAAAACATGTCTTGTGCTTAATTAATTGTATAACTCAAGAACAAAGACTACATTTCTTCAAAGTTCTCAGTTTTCCCTCTCATGTAGTACAAAATCAGCACTGAGACTCGTAGTTCACTCTTACTGGAGTACCACTTGGCGCCATTCCACTTGTAATTGGATTTCCAACTTTTCAAAATAATTTACCTTAAAAAAAAATAATGTTTATTTTCCTCTAGGCTACCAGGAGCTAATAAAAAGAGAATATTTCCCCCGTTCTCTCCAAATTGCTGCGAAATCACATACATTTGATTAAGCAAACAAGCAAAATGATTAACTGCATCTTTGCAAAAGCCACTGAGCAGTGCATGTGACTGGCTTTACGATCCAGGTTTGAGGGCAGCAAAATGTTGTTTGTTCTCACCAGGGGAGAGGCTGCCTTGTCTAGTGGTTGAGGCAGGACACTGGGAACTCCTCCCCCCAGGTTCTCTGCAGCTCTTGTCTTTGATTTGCCACAGGAAGCTCACTTTGGCATCGACTTTGCAAGCCTTTAAGCAGCTAGGGAGAAGGGGCTGTCAGGTGAGACCTGGAATGACTAAATGGTGATGGTCTCAGGCTGAGGAAGGAGACATGGGAGATGCCGGGGTGAGCTTTGGTGTCTCCCTACCAGGAATTACATAATGGGACACATTAGATCGATGCTGATAGCTATGGTGGTCCCCACTGCCATGGTAGCTAAGGTCTTAAGTTTTTGATTATAGGGAAATCTGCATGGCAAGCTGCCTCTTTCCATAAACATAGCAGGCTGTGTAACTGCAGCTCTGCTCTACCTCTCCGAGTAACAAATAGCGACTGGCAGAAAATAACAGTCTTTATTTCTGGAAAGTGACTGATTTTTACCTATTCCTCCATTGCTTCCTTGAGCAGGCACCGGAGACTGCAGCTGAAGCACATGAAAGCCACCTCACTCTGTCTCTGAGCATCACATTTCGCCTGCCGTGCCGGATACACAGCGAACAGCTTCACCTGCCTCGGGACCAGCCACCAGCAAACTGACATAGCCACCAGCACTGCTAGGAAGTCATAATGCTCAGACAAGGGAAACGGTTTGTAAGGCTAAAGAGGAATTGTCACCTGTGCAAGCCGCCTACCAAGGGCAGCGTCAAGCAGAAACAAATAAAAATCCGCCACTGCTGCAGAAACAGTGCTATTAAAACAGGGATGACATTTTGTTTGGGTTAATGCATTTTCTCCTTGTGGTTTCGAGGACCTGTCAAACAAACATATCACTTTGGGTTATCTGGTGTGACATAAACATTTCACCTCAAGGGAACGTTATTACCAGTTGTACCAACAACACATTTTTGAGGCCATAGTGGAGACGTGGTTGGCTCCACAGCAGACTAGATGTCCTTCTTGGTTCTGGGCATATCTACAGGAGAGTGAGAGTAAATGCTCCTGCTGCAAAAGCTCGGCCTAGAGCCTGCCACTTACCCCAGGAGCCGCTGCTCCAGCTGGGTCTGTGGGCTCCCAGCAGTCAGGCAGAAGCCCAAAGTCCTTGAATTACGTCCAGATACAATTACCAGCTGGAAAAAAAGTGAGCGTGCCAAGAATATACAGAGGTGTGGAAGCTACTAAAAAAAGGGGGAAAAGGATCAAAAAGGGAAAAAGTTCTCTTTCTGAAAAAAGAGAAAAAAAAAAAAAAAAGCAGCTAAGAGGTTTTCATGTGAATAACACCCGCTAGTTCTGCGTGCTACAGACGTCTCTCCCAGCTTCCTGAGAGTCCTGCATGGCCTGCAGCACATTTCCTGGTTCTGGTCCAGTCAAGTTCCAAGCGAGTCAGGCTGAAATCTGCTTAAAATTTCCCTTTTCTCATTTCCTATGGCTCCACAAGAGTCTGCTCTCCACAAGATATCTTCAGTAATTCCAGTCCCTCCTGCCTACCCCACGCATGCTCTGCTCAAATTAATGCAAGCACTGGGGGAGGCAGTAAGAGGAGAAAATTTCCTTCAGTATCCGTAATTCATCTCCTTTTTAGCCAAGTGAAACACAAATGATAATCCCCTACATTTCGTTTATAAAATGGGTTTCCACAGCTATGGAAAGCTGAAGTTGCTATTGTTGTTGCTTTTCATCTCATTTCCACCAGGTCTTCAGTCTCTCCTGCCGACTTGACACCCTAAAACGAATGTGTAATTTGATTGCAGTCAGGCTAGTCATGGATAAGAACTTCCTCCCGGTGCTATGATTTCTTTGCATTTATGTTCCTAACGTTTATTTGCCAATTTTTTTATTCAGTGCCATGTTCTACTCCAACTACTCTTAGTTTTCTGCCTATTATCACTCCTAAACTTCTTTTATCTCTCTTGGCTTCTTCTTTCCATTAAATATTACTAGCACTGGAATATTTTTCTTTCAGATCTTGCATTTCTTCTACTTGAATCTAATTGTGCTGTGGTTTTAATATTTGGCTTGACAGGAACACAATTTCCTCAGTTCGCAGGATGAAATTGGTTTTGTTTTATTGATAACTCAGTTCTTTTCTACTATCAAATAATTGTTGTGCTTTCTTGTTTGGTACAACTGCTCAACCACTTTGCATTGGCAATAATTAACAGTGAGAAAGTACTCGTAAATGAAGTGGAAAAATAGTGGTTAAAAAGTCACCTTGCCAATCAATTCTCAAGAAAAAAAATAAATAAATGTAAGTTTGTACCTATATTCACATTAATTAAGGTGTGTTAAAGACAAAAGTCAAATAAGCAATGGTTTAGTTTCTTTAGCTTTCAAAAATGCATTTATTTATTTATTTATTAATATAGATGGTTCTAGCCTTAAACAATCCTTTTGGTCAAACTTCAAATTTTCAGGGGGCAGAAGAAAAAACTCAGGGTTATAAACACAGTTTCTGTACACAAGTGTACACCTATCCACATACACACGTATATTTACTCTGGGCATAGTTTTCTGAGCATCTGTTGCAGTGCAACAGGGCCAATTACGCTCTGGTTCTGCCTGGGCGGACAGGGGCTGCGCACAGTATGTTTTTCCAGCAGCCGTGCCAGTTAGCACGCAGGATTCCTCTGCTTTTCTCCTACCTCTGTTTGTTTTTTATCAAGCTGAACAACAATTGTATTCAGCTGCTGTTTTGCATGTAAAATAATCTTTGCACGGATGACTGCAGGTCAGTCTTTTCCTTTTGCCATAATTTTAATGTTACGTGGTAAGCGTGCATTTCATCACCCCAGCATGTTCTGCTCTCTGAAATATTTTCCACTCACCAAGGGTGGAGGACGCAAGCCTTGCTGTCACTGTGTGCCATGTTTAGGATGTCACTAATGCTCCCCTCTCTTTGCAAAGAGGCTTTTTTGGGGGCGGGTGGGTTCAGCTCAATCCTGGGGGACCTGCTGTGGCCATCAGGTTGTGAAGAGGTGCCCTCGTGTTCAGGCATTAGATGTTCGCGTGTTGGGATGCAGCAGCTACAGGCATCACCCCAGGCCTCATCCCAGAGGATCTGAGCTTTGTGCATTCTCACAAGTGATGGCAAGGCAGTCACAGATCTGGGTATTTTGGGTGGAAGGACACAACACTGTAATACTCACATGTGTGTGTCCGCATCTCTGAAGGGACAGCAAGCAAAGAGCAGGTGGGCGATGTGGCAAAGGAAAATGG
This sequence comes from Anser cygnoides, assembly GCF_040182565.1. NCBI lineage: Eukaryota > Metazoa > Chordata > Aves > Anseriformes > Anatidae > Anser > Anser cygnoides. The sequence goes on along the minus strand of NC_089879.1, from coordinate 9,429,502 downwards.
GAATTTTCAGGTGGGAAACCATTCCTCAGGGGCTTCTGTGCCCACACCAGCTCCAGCGCTGGCTGAGGGACACTTGGAGACAGCCATTGCCACCTCTGCTTACTGCAGAGGGTCGCTGAGTTTGAGTCCAGGCCAAGGTTACCGCACCCCTCACGCCTCCTTCACAGGCAGAGGAAGAGACTCACGTGTGGAAAGAACAGCAGAGTTCTGAAAAAAAAATATGTCTAGGGCAGTGGAAACCTCTTAATTCATTTATTTGCATGACTAATCAGCTGTGCTTTCCACTCGCTCCCCACGCAGCTAAGCTTATACTATTTATTTTCCACATCGCCGCGTTTAAATTCGAGTGTGGGAGAGGAGAATGTGGGCCCTTTCATTTGTTCAGCACATTTATAAAAGGCACAGGAATGAACATGTGGCATCCGAGGAACACCTGGCAGTGCAAGCAGGGAGAGCCAGCTGTTGCCTGTGCGATCGGAATTACAAATTCACACCGCCCAGCCTCTTCCTACCATGCCCGCGCCGCTCAGGGAAGCGGGGAAGTTAGCTCTGGGTGCATGGGCTGGAGAAGAATCAGCCAAAGACGATGCTGGTGCTATCTGCTAAAAAAAGAAATCTCCTTGACTTTTCCTGTAAGAAGCGGTGGTTTTTAGACCAGCTGTGCCTGCAGCTCCCGGTTGCTACAGAATTCTGTCTGCGCCAGACGAGTCTTTCCTGCAGGGCATGCGACTTTCAACAACTTTGCGCTTCCAAGTTGAACCCTCTTCGTTCCTGCCTTCCCTCCAGCTGATCCACGTGGAATCCTTCTTGCTTGAGTTCATAGGTCTCTCTTCTTCTCCTCTGGCTTGTTTAGCTGCTGAGTTATTGAAGACCATGGGTAATAAAAGATGCCTGTGTTACCTTCCCCTTGCACAACCGGTACTTGAAGGCATCGGTCAGGAATCCTGTGCATTAAAAAAAAATAGGGAAGCTGCAGACCAAAGGCAGCTTGAACATACAGATTGTACCTAAATGAAAATAGAGTCAGAGCCACCACTTGAGAATGTGCAAGTCAATAAAGTTTTATAAAAGAAGCCCATAAAGCTGCCGTGGAAGTTTAACCATTGCGGAGAGCTGAGTGAGTGCAACTCACTGGAGCTGGAAGAGGACCTTGAGCAGTGTTCCTTTTATCTCCCACGCCAGGATCCTTTATTTAAAACACATGGAGGAAGCTAAGGTTTGTGCTGAGGGACTGTGGTTAAAAAAAAAAAAGCAAAAAAAAAAAAAGCTCACATGCACACACATACACACACACGTATGAACCCAAACAGATGTGAAGAAATTAAGACAGACTGACAGACAGGGTTGCACTCGTGGCAAATCACACTTCAAGAAGCGAAGGACAGAGGGGCCTGGCTCCCTGGTGGCGGCTGATGGACACGAGCACTTGAGCAGTTCACAGCTGGTCGGCTGTCCCCGTCGTGAGACTTGCAGGGCGCTCTCAGCCAGCCACCAGGCTCACCGGTCAGGGGTCGTGACCCGGTGATTTACCAAAGCGTGATCAACTCACACGAATTATCGGCGTAAGAGAGCCCTGACAGCTTCAATATGATGAGCAATGAGAGCAATCGTCTGCGACGTGTGAGGCCGGGGACAGCATCGCTCCGTGCTGCAGCAGTGGTGGCGGTGGCAGTGTCCCCACAGCCAGTGCCACCTTCCTCTCCCTGTGGCCGGGGACAAACCAGGCCCAGGGTAACGTGGGGCAGAGCATCTTCTCAGGGCAGGTGCAACCAAGCAGGTTAAAAAGTGTTTGAAGGGATGGATATATTTTTTTTTTCCTCTCTGCTGTTGCACTCAGGGCTTGTGTGAAGAGATGTTGATGAATGGGGGCTTTAAATGAGATGGGATGCACTGGGGAATTCAGAGCTAGGAAAATCCTGGAGCTGGTGGTGTTTGTGTGGTTTAATCAAACGGACGAACCAGCCTCTTCGAGTCATCTTTGGGGGCCGTTGTCAAAATGTGTGGTTTTTTTTCCCCCCCCCCTTTTTTTTTTTTCCTAGCTTCATTCACATAGGAAAAAATTTGCCTGGGGTGAGATGGGAAAATTATAGCTGCTGGGCATTTTGCCTTGATCCATCAATTCCCCTTAATGGTCCGTGCGATTCAGATGGGGACAGAGGCAGCCGAAAGGATGCATCCCTTCAGCGGGGTCTGCTGAGGGGCCAGGGAAGGTGAGTGTGAGTGTGTGTGAGTGTGTGTATGGGCGTGTGTGTGTGAGCGTGTGCATGGGCAGGGGGCGGAGGGGAGCCCCTCGGATGCTGACCCTCCGTGTGAGTGCTGTCCTGGCTGTGGCACAGCCACGGAGCCACCCAGGCTGCAACAAATGCACAGACCAGGAGCATCGCCACCACTTCACTGGGTGTTTTATTCACAGTGGGCACAGTCTGGCACAGTCTGCCAGCCTGCTGCTGTGTTTATTTGAGTCCGTTTGTTCTGCTTTTGGGAAAGAGAGGCTCAAAATAAGTGTAATGCCAACTAGTTTTAATTTCTTACTAAAAAAACTTCAGAACATTTATTTCACAGCCACCACATTGACCACGATGTATGAGCTAGCAGAGATGAAAAGTCATTTTTTTTCATCTGTCTTTACTATAATAACCTTTTTAATATATCTTCTATATATATGAAAAGGGCAGAAAAAGACGATGTTCTAAAATATATATGTCTAACCTTGGGTTTAAACCAAACAAAATAGTATTTAAAGAAACATTGAATAAATTATTTATTACCCTGGTCAATGGTTGCAGAAATGCAGTTTATATAAACACATTACAATCCCAGCCATTCTAAGTACTGGGTTTAGAAAAAACACAAACCTCTTAATGCAATTTTAATAAACCTTAAAAAAAATAAAAAATAATAAAAAAAAATCATGCTCTTGTTTCAAGCTGAATAGTTTGCTGTTTCTGAATAATAATCATTCAAGACTTAAATCTAACCACAAGAGTTTAGTGCACAGATGAAATATACTTGCTGGAAAACCCTTAAGAAATAGATGTTTGATTCAGGATCTGAGTCAGTAAAACAAGATGTGATGGTTTAGTGGGACTGGTGCTAAATAATAGAAAATGAGGACAACCAATCTAGAGAGAAGAGGTGTGACTTTTAGGAGGATTAATTAATAAATTAATAGCTGTGTGCACGGATGGAGTGCAAACAAGTCAACAGCAGATCATTATTCCCTTACATGAATATGATGAGCAGAGCCCTCCAAATGGAAGCTGAGCTGTTTGTGCTGTCATAACGGCAGCGTGTGAGTGGATGGATGGACGGATGGACAGACGGATGGACAGACGGATGGATGGATGGATGGATGGATGGATGGATGGATGGATGGATGGATGGGGAGAGAAAGATACGTGTGCAGGGTGAGCAGGCAAACACACATGCATGCAGGCACACACACATTTATATAAAGCGGATTCTTCAAATGTATCTTTTATTGCTCTCCAAGGGTCAGACTGTAATACTCCAGCATTTAATCGTATTTTTGCCTCACATAAAATCTTATTGTGTTTTAGTGAGTGAGTCATGGTATATGAAATCGTACTAGATTCAGCTATGCTACATCAGGAATAGTTAAAGATCACTCCTCTTCCACACAGCATTTTTATTGCTGGAGGTAGTCATGGCTTGTTCTAAAATAAATTAAACAACCCTTTTGTCAAAAACTGCTGATTTCTTGCCATCAAGGCTTTCTACGGAAAATGTTTATGGTTTTGCATTTTTAATTAAATAGTTTTTTTAATTGTTGGAACATAAGTTTCAAAACAAAAAAAATCCAGCTTTTCAGTTCAAAACAAGATTGTTTGAAATGTACGTTAATTAGCATACAAAAATAACAATCTGAATACCAAAATGAAATGTCTTGGAATGATCAAAACATAAACAGGTTTCCACAGCCCTGAAGTGATATAATTTTTTTTTTTTTTTTTGCTTTACAGAAGTTTTCAGGCTTTTCATTATTTGTCAAAAAGTGCAAAAAAAAATATTTTTAAATACACAGGAGATTAGGGGAACAATATTTTGCCCAATTTGAGAGTACTGCTCATAATAAGTAAGAGTATCAGAGTCTGACCAGAATAAATGAATAAATGCATTAAAAATAATACATCAAAGCAATCTGGTTGTGAGCAAGAAAGCAGTTCCAATTTAAGGGTCAGCAATTTTGACACAGATATACAAATATTCATGTGTGTATTAAAATAAAATGGCAGGATATATAAATCTATACACACATGCACATCCACTCCCTCTAATCACTTTATTTGATTTTCTATTTGACATTATCTTTTCCATGCTAACGTGCTGCAGAATTTTCACGTCAAAACTTCATAGATAAAACAATCACCACGAAAACCTGGATTAATGATTAACTCTGAATCAAGAGTTATAAGCACTCATCAAGGTAATAGATGATACAACTTAGCCATTTCCTTTCTCTTTTCAGTTTTTCAAAAGGGGCAAGGGAGCATGAAGAATAAAGCCAGGCATCCTTATTTGGTTGAAATAATAGCCAGTATACCAGAACTTCAGACAAATCCTTCTTGCTTTCTTTCAGTGGCCTTAACCATTTTGATCTCATTTCATCATTGAATGGACCCCTTAACAGAGAGTGACCCCATATTTTAGGACTGAAAACATACACCTTGTTAGTGTGAGTTTATTTTTTTGTTGTTTGAAAAGTGGGCAAATGTAGTCAAAGCTCTCACAAAACATCACAAGAGGCCCTTTCTTCTTTCATGGCACATTGAACATGTAAAGTAATCATTGTTTACAATACAGAGGCAGATAGCAAAGACGTGTTTGTTGTCTCATGCTGTATCTAATTATGCATTAGATTTTGATTTCGGTTGCTTTGCCTTCCCATGTTATTTTAATTTTGAATGATGATCACTGAAGGAAAAAAAAAAAAAAAAAGGAAAAAGAAGAGAGGGGGATGTGTCAGTGAGGCAGCATCACCCCGTGCAGAGCAGGCGCAGGCTGGACCCGATCACTGCACTTGGCAAATTGGAGGAGTCAGGGACAGCTGTGAGCACGATGAAGGGCTGCTAGGGCTGGCCTGGGGAGAAAGATTAAAAGGCTAAAATATGGATGGAGTGGGCAAATGAGGAAGCAACCCCCTCCCCATGCACCCAAAGGAGGGGAGTCCTTTACTACAAGCCCCAGGGACTGCATGATGGAGGATCCTGAGCAGAAAGGAGGCACCAGGCGCAAGTGTGATCTCGGGAGCTTCTGGGTTTAGCTGTGAGACACTGCACATGGAATGGCCTCCCCCAGGATATTGAAACGGGGCTGGGCTGAGCTCTGGGAGCAATCCTGGAAATGCCCAGGGCACAGGGGCACACCATTTCCACTCCTGCCATTTGTTTTTCTCTCCCTCCTTGTCAGTTCATTGCTTATTTACTCAAAATGTTGAAGCTTCCTAATGTTATAATCCTAATGCCTTTCATCTGCTCTGAAGGGCTTTCACACCCGGCCAGGGAGCTCCCAGCCTCCCAGCCCCACCAGTTCTGCTCTCCATGCCAAGGCAAGGATCACAGCCACTTGAGATAACTGGGGGGAAATTCGGTGTTGGGTGGTGCGAGCAGTGCTAACCCACCCCCTGCCTTCCCTCTTGTCCAGGAAAGATCTAGCCCAAGCAGTGATGAAGTTTAAAGGTGGGTCCCCATGCCCAGCTCCCACACTGACTTTTGTCTGACCGATAGACAAGAGCGTGCCATGGGTTTTCCTGGAAATGGAGCACTCGCAGTCCTGCCAAGGATGCTGCTAGGCACAGCCAGCAGTGACGGTGATATGTTTAAATATGCGGTGACGTGGGTAGTCTTAGGATACAGACAGACACTAGAACTGGGTTCAGCTGGGCAGGACAAGGGTAAAAATGGATCCTTTTTGTGTTAAAAAAAAAAAGGCCTGAAAAAGTTGGAACGTTACAGATTTTTTTTCTCTAAAAACTTCCAACTTTCTTCAACCATCTCTTGTGAGCATATTAAATGAAGAGGATTAGCATAAGAAATCCTGCTCAATGCAAAACTTGTTAATATTGAACAAAAACTGACAATTAGCCAGGAATGAAAAGGCAAAATATAACTACAGAGAAAAAAAGCAGTTAAAAATTAATTGAAATTACCCCCAAAATAAGGACATTCACTGATGTAAAACCCAAATATTTTGAGATAGTGGAGAGATCAGACATCTGTGCACAGATGCCAATAAACAGATAGAAAAATAAATGAGAGTTGTGTGTGAGTGAGCCAAGGGCCTTGATTCGAAAAATGTCAGAGGAAAGACTCATACAGATGTCAGCAGACGGTGGATCAGGCCCCAAGCCCTACGTGGACGTAACGGAATATTACAAATCACTCCTGGGATCACGTTTCATCCATGTCATCTAATTACAGATAAAACTACAGAGCATTTAATATCTTGTTAATTTAAGTACCTGGGGCCATATCATGACATCAATTTTTAAGTAGATGTCCCCATTGATATCAAAGACGAGTTCACACAATACAGCCCACACAGCTGAACGTGAAGGGACGACGAAGACAAAGAGAGGGAGAGAAGATGTGACAAAATATTGCTTTTTATTACACTCCCTTTCTCAAGCTCCTTCCTTTTTCAATTATCGGCTTGGTTGTCTGCACATTTTGTTAGCTGGTCCCCCAGTGTGATTTCTGTGCTACCAGGGACGATGCTGAACCGTGCTCACACAAGGAGGATCCTCAAGTTCAGTTATATGTCCCCTTACCAGAAAGGAGGTTTTCAGTTGCAGAAGGGTTATCACGTTTCTCTTTCAAGCTGTCAGAGGCTGTCAGAAAGATTACAGATTTTAACATTTGTTCTGTTTTGTCTGGTTTTGTTTCTAATCCTGACTAGAAAAATGAGAGGAAATGCAGATACTGACATTAGATGTGTCAGGGAATATTTTACAGTTTTCTTGACAAAAAGAAGGTACATTATGAAAACAATTTTTTAAAATCAGTTTTTAAATATTTTAAAAATATCTTTCCCAATTTTTTCAGAATGATCTGAAATTATATGTAACAAAAATAATGTTTTTTGTTTATTTTTAGAGTCAGAACATTTCAAACAACTAGGATTTTAATTTTTGTCACTTCTGCTTTCTTTTCTTTGTGGCTCCCCAGCAGTACAGACTTATACTGTGATGATAATGGTTACAGTTTTCCCCTCATCTTCCATTTGTACTAGTTTCAATTGTGCACCCAGAAAAATAAATTTCTTTTAAAAAGTTGTAAAAATGTCAAGATAAGGAAAACAAAATATGACAAAGTGTCGCTTTTGGAAAGTTTACATTTCTCTTCATAATCAAGTTTTAAGAAAATGGGAAGAAAGAGATTATGGAGGGATTAAATTATTTTTTGCATGTTTTTTGCAATTTTTCTCCAACTTCTGCTAGTAACATTGTGATAATGACAGGACAGGTGCTCAGATCATGTAAATGTGTTACCTTGGATTTCAGTGGAGCTTTTCACACTCCTACCAATGGAAGACCTGTTTGTACACTATTTATTGTAATACTGATACTGCCCACTGCACCTGAGACACTCTTTCAAGATTTTTTGAGATGGTTACCCTTATCTTTGCCCTTAAAAAATGCTCATGAATACACATTAGATTGTGACCGTGAGTTCCCCCGCTGAGTTCAGTGACCGCAGACATGAAATTAAACCCAGGTTGACATACCTTGCTAATAAACCTTAAAATCAATACAAACACATATATTTGATTCAACTTCCATTTTACCTGGAATCAGACACTGAAATACGTTGTATAAGGCTGAGAATGTTATAAGAGATGGAACTTGGTTTTTGTCAAAAAACACAAAAAACTTTTTTGTTGTTAAGCTCTTTACTTCAGAAGGACAAAATGAAGAAAGTTCAGTTAGGTGTACCACGCGTCCTATTCTTGAAGAATCTCTACCTAAGGACTTGCGGAGGTTACGGTACTGTGTGCTGAAACACCCTTTCTCTCCAAATTGGAATTTATTCCAGGGCCTTCATTAAAGTTTGAGGATTCAGTTCTTATCACATAATAATACAGGTGTCACTAACAAAGTATTCAACGGAGAAGATGGTGGCAGAAAGGCCACACTGCAAGAAGATGACATTTCTTTCGACTCCCTAGACTTCTGCTTTGCAAGTAAAATTTCCGCAGTAACTCAGATGCCACACTTTTTTTCTTTTTTTCATATTAAGAATGTTTCACCATTATTATGATAAAGCTCACTGCCTCTACCAGGTAGTTAGCGGGAATAAGCTTCCTCTGGCTATTTTAGGAGAGCTTCATGTTCTCAAGCTTCTGTGTTTCATCAATTTTGGACTTTTGCTTTCTGCAGAGACCAAAATGACAGACCTGAAGCAAAGCCACTGCAAGGGTGAATCAGAATTGCTGGGCTGCAGTGGGGTGTAAAGTGACTTTTTCACCCGACTCTGAAGTGTTTCTGAACTTCTCAAATGTTTCTGAAGCTAGTTTTGAAATTTTAATCATGAGAATATTTTTCACTTTCATAACACCACCACTAATATTGAACTAAAGAACAAAATGCATTGGTGTAAAGATTCAAAAACATATAATGATTTGGTGCTTTTAGTTTAGAGCATCAAGATATTCAGCACACATTAGGAGTTTCAATAAGTGCTCAGCACCTGCAGAAAACATACCCTTTTGGAAGTCACTAGGGTTACTTCTAAATTTGTTAGGGAAAGTAAATGAATGATGCCATTACATTGGGAAGAGAAAATACCCAAGGGCAGAAGCCTCTTTCAGGAAAATTCAGGAAACCAGTCTGTCCTCCAGGACCCAAACACTCACATCCAAAGTGAAATTCTTGTTTAATAATACCATCCTATTCTTGGTTCAGATTTTTATTTTGTTCTTAAAATAATCTTCCCCCCCTCATTTTTCCTTTACATAATTCTACAAGGTTCTGAGAACTGAGACCCAAATATTTTGCAATGTGAAAATCACAGTTTAGAAATAGCAATCATGTGCATGTGCACAAGAAAATATCAGAAAGTTGCGTAAATCAGACCAAATCTTTGGAAGCTGATGGAGTCTTTCCATTGACTTCATCGGCTTTGGACCGGGACCTATGTAGGAGGTTTTTATTTTTATGGGACATTTAAGGCTTATTTTGGAACATGTCACTAAGAGGTAGGATGGAATTAATTTGAACAGAAAGAAAACCAACCTACCACCAGAAACAACTCCGCAGAGAAAAGTGTTTAAAGAAATGGGCAGAAGGGTGAAGCCAGGCTTTCTGTTCAGTAGGGCCAGAGACCATGAGAGAGGAAGAGGTTGCTGAAGTAAACACTTGGACAACAGGGAAAAAAATCTTAAGTGATGATACAAATAATGCAAGATCCACAGAGAAGAAAAAAAGTGCAGAGAGAACATTAAGTGAAAAAACTCAGGAAATGGAACAAAGGAAGAAAGACAGACATTCAAAGGTCACCTAGGAAAGTTTCTGAGTTGTCTGTATACAAATGTGAGAAGTGTAACAAAGGAACCAGGGGAAACAGAGAGACCAAGAGGTAACTCAGATAGGATGTGATTGATCACTCCTTCCAGGAACTTTTCTAGGCATTTTTGGTATGACACTTAAGCGCATGAGTAGCTGCAGACAAGTAAAATAGTATTAGGTGTTCTAAAATTATACATGGGTTTACATCATCTGCTGAATATCCCTTCACTGCAGCCTGCAGCAACAGTGGCAGTGGAAAAGGATGCTGAGTACCTGCATTTGGGAAGACCTGCAGAACCTTATCATTAAGGTGGGAGATGTGCTGAGGGTCAATTTCTACTGTGGTGAGCTCCTTCTGGGATGCTCAGCACTCCAGATAGCCCAGCATTTTCTATGGAAACACTTTATTTCCTATCCCCTCTCCTCTACAAGAACTAGCTTTGAAGTAGACATAGTCCCAGGCTTTCTTAGTTGTGAGTGGAGAAACCAAAGTCAAAGCACTAGGAACTTTCTTTCCTAATCCTCATTACTCCTTCCTCCCTGGCTGTCAGTCATTATTTATAAAAATGAGGTAATTAGGCACAACTGGGCTGGGTGGTGGTAGTGGTGTCTGTGGCTCCGGTATATAAAGGGAGGCAGTCCCCACTTGGGGGCTCTTATGCTGGAAAATTTGCAGTCTGTTTGGGGGGGAAGTCATCTCTCAACTCTACTTGAATGCAACAGCAGCTAATGATGAACCTCGAGAGACAGGCACTGGAGTGCCACATACCAGAGTGCCCTTTGCAGGGGCAGCTATATAGCTTCCCTGAGCAGAAACAGGGTTCCTATCAAAGAGAATACATGTGACTGCTTCTATGGAGCAACAAACTGTGTGAGCCCAGGTATTGTTCTGAATTTTTGTACTTCTTTAGGTATAAGTGCTACATTAGTTTTAGCTTACAGAAAAACAGAGAAGTGGATTTGATTATTTCCCTTTGAGATGGGCCTTATATCACAAAAGGGGACTCTTAGGCTGGTGAGGAGCCAAGGAATTTCTGTCCTCAGATTATATTGTTTAGTGATGTATGTCTAAAAGCTGATGAGCTCCCTCCTTCCCGTCAGTAAGAGGGGATCCCAGCTGTTCTCAAAGCTTTGCATATAAATTTTTCTTCAAAAATTTTACCTACCTGTGTCTGGGGCATTCACTGAAAAAATACTAAATGAATCAATGTGGTGCATGGCATGTCCCTAAAATATCAGGGCTTTCTTAGATGTACTGCTGCTCTGCTGTCCCTTTCTTTGCCAGAAGGGGTTGGTGCAAATTTCTATGTAATTAAATACTAGTAATGCATAAAGAGTGCACTATATACCTAACTGCAATCCTATTTCTTGAATCATGGAGTTCTAGAGGGAAAAGACAGGATAAGCAGATAGGCCAGGCAGCCTATTAACCTGAAATGGTAACCTGGAATTTTTGTCCACAAAACTTCAGGTATAGACAAGTCTGATTCTCAGCTGTCTCACTGTGAAGACAGGATTTTATAAAGGTAATTTCAGTAGGAATAAGGTTTGGGCTGGGAGACTTCATCTTACAGAATATTTGTCACTGAAGGAGCCATTCAGGAGCTGTACTTGCCCTTTTTCTCCATCTTGCCTAACCAGGTTATATCTACTTGAGGAATAACATTATGAATATGGTTGTCCCATCCTCTCATCCTCCTTGTGCATCTTGCTTGAAGTCTCATCACCTTGAATTGCTTGTTCTTAGCAGCACAGCCCAGTGCAGGAGTCTGACAAAATACTGCCATCAGGCTTCAGTAAGCGCAAGCATTAATTCAGGGGTGGTATATTCCCTTTGCTTCAATACTGCATGACTGTCTTTGCTTAAAGGTGGAGGAATTCATGCTGGAGGCATCCTTTGATTGACATTCAACCAAAATCTGATTGTTTCACCTGGGAGTTTTAGAAGTGCTTACCACTGACTTCTTTTGTTACCTTTCCCATTAACGTGAGCACGTGTAGGTTAATACACAGGACTTTGAAAATGTTTTGAGGAGGAAAAAAAAAAACACCCACCACTTGAAATATGTAAGATGTTTGTGCCACTTCCAGCAAAATTGAAGATGCAGTGACCAAAGTCCCACTTGGGGTATTATGCTTTGCTTATGTAAATTCTTCCCATGTTTCCAATAAATATGGTGAATGCTGCACTTACTGGAAAGTGGTAGACCATTAAGATACTGCTAAGTTTCATCCTAAAATGATGCAATCCAGGCAGATAATAAATAGGAGGAAAAAAAAAACTCACTAAAACAATGGAGATATGAGGCTCTACTTGGCCCTGAGGTTCTTGCCATGACTTACTGTTTTACTACAATTAATAAGAAGGCAAGGGGGAATAGCTGCTGTAGCTGCAGAAGCACCATGACAGCTTTGCTTTCCAGCATGGTGCTGTCAATGGCTTCTTGTGCTGCTGTTTCTTGAATGTGCTGTCATTAGATGTACTCACCTGACTCTACTGGTAGATCTCAGGGCTGCCTGTGGGTGTGATGGAAAACAATGTTAAAAGTGCTCACCTTTCCCACTTAGGGTATACTATGGATACAAACCTTCCCAGCATAACCCCTCTACTGGAAATTCAGCCCATGCTTTTGCTTTTACATTAAAGACCTGTAACCTTGGTCCCTAAACCTCAGTATGCTGAAAACAGCCTCTAGTTCCTGAAGCACTGGGAGCTCTTAGGATTGTTAATTTGAATCCCAGATTCCTTCACTCCATCTAGGAACCAATAAAGTAAAGGAAATATTTCAGCTCTTCCCAAGCTGCTTTGGCTTTTTAAATCTGAGAAAGACAAAAGACCCAGTTTGTATCTGATAACTGTGCATCCGTTTCTTGGCTGGATATAAAATACTTAGAGTAAAGTTTTGCTCTTTTGTTTTCCTGATGAGATGGCAGACACCTTAACTTAGTGATTGTTAATTTTGGAGCAAAATTTGTTGCTGACCTCATTTTGAGTAAAGTAGCCACCTTTAATTTGAAAAAGCCTCCTCTGCAGCTAGTGCCTTTGATCCTGACTATCTGTAGTTCTTGAAAAGTAATTGGGGAACAAGCAACTGTCTATTTTTGTTTTGGTCTTGAACCCTGCTGAACCTTTTTGTAAATGGACTGTACTTTTAACATTTCCAGAGCATCTAGAAAGTGTCTAGAAAAGCATCTAGAAAATGTAGAAAGTTTTTTTTTTAGAACTGTATAATGAATCTGAATATGCAAATATAGGTTTAGATTCCTTCTTCACTCCTAAATACAATAGTTTCTAGATCAGAGGAAGTGAGAGATGTTGCTGACATGGGTATGAGTGCGTGAGCTCTCTCCACTAACATAATTAAGAGTTCTTAGTAAACGTGCTGCACGCAGTAGTTCAGTTTTCAAAAAATATATTCAAATGAACATGTATTCTTTCTGTACAATATCTTTTTGAGAGTAACAATGAATGTATTTGGGGATAGAAGTTTGGCAGTAGTCCACATTGATCTGTGGAATATCATGCCTTGATTTTTTTTCTAACACTTCCTGGAAGCAAGGAAGTAAAATCTTTTGAATGGGTCAAATACAAGAGAAGGAAGACTCACCCAGCAGCCCACCCCAAGAAAACAAAGACAAAAAACATCAGAATAACTGAGATGAGGTGATTCTGATCTCTTGATGTTGGGATATTAACTGTAGACAGACTGCACTAGCGCATATGTTACTTGAAACAACATCAAGGCTGTTAAAATTTATGATGACTCAGACATCAATGAAATCTGATTATATTCACCAACTGCAGAAACCCACCAGCCATCACCTGACAAGGACCCTAATGTGTCCCAAGGCTTGCCTGCAAGAAGCTGTATCACAAAGCAAGGAAACTGATAATATTTTAATGAGTCTGGCTGATCTCACGTTACACTTGAATGAGGGATGCAAGCTGGAACAATCCTGTTAATTCAGGTGCTCTTCAGAAATGCCGTTTGGTGTAAGGGGCATCTTCCTAGGAGAGGAATGAGAAAGCAAAGGTTTTGGGTAGACTTGAGGGTGTGTGCAGGTGGAGGGAGAAGGGGACCCTGCAACCCATATGGGAGATTGTGTGGCCTTCTCCATGCCCAACACTGGAGAAGGTGCTTCTGTGTGCTTTAACCACAGGAAAATGCCACCAACCTCTTGCTTCCTGTAGGACAGTGTCCTGCAACTTAAACCAGTTGTAAGCACTTCAACTCTGCTTCTTCTAAAGCTGTTTGCCCTGACTGCATTGGAATGAATATTGTTTCTATCCTTGACATGTTTGGCAGAAAAAGCTCTGGAGAAAGCTGTTTTGTTGTCTTAATGCTGCAACTCCTTTTGTCTGCTGGTAATTGCCATTCTCACCACTGTAAACTCAAGTTCATGTAAAAAGGATTGCACCCAGAGGAAAAGACAGGTTCCCCAGTGAGGAAGATGAGCTGAGCTGGGAGATGGTGCAGCGCATCCATCCCAACCACCAAAGCAAGTGTGGCAGAGACAGGAAAGGGCTGTTTTGGAGATGTTAATATTCTAAACTGCAGCATATTGCCTTGAACCAACTTGTTGCACTTTCCTCGAGTTTCCATAGTACTTTTATCCCAGTGACACCTGAGCATGCCACAGGCCTCTTGAAACAGCAGGGAAACTTAGAGTTTGCTGAACCATCGAAAAGAGCTCCGCAGTAAGTTTTCCTGTCCTCACCTATAGTAAAAGAAAACCGTAATTCAGAAAAAATTAAGGATAACACAAGGAATTGCAGGAAGCCCATGACTGTGACGACAGGTTTTACAGCTATTTCTGACAACCATCTTTCCTCATGTCAAACCAGAAATCCCACTAGTTGCTCGGTGGAAATGACTGCACTTCCCAGCTACATGGCTTGGCCTGGAGGTGCTCCACTGCCAGCTGAGCAAATGTGTGCCTGTGTGCTGCCATCAGGGATCAATGTGGCTCCTTTTCATCCTACACAAGAGCAGGAATATTTCTCACCTTCCTTTGTATAAAATCTCTTATCCTGGAACTTGGTCTTTTCATCCATGTACCAGAGTTTGATAGGGCACTAAATTTCTGTGAAAGTTCATTTGCTTTTGTTTTTTGCTGTTGTGTTTGTTTCAAAAATCTTTGTCATCATTTTCACATTCTGTTTCCATTCAAACAAAGAGCAGCTTTACATGGGGAAAGAAAAGGTCAGAGGTTATTTAGAGCATGCCAAAGAAAATAAAAGGGTAGCACATATACAAATGTTTTCATCATTCTGGCCTGATTTTGCAATCTGGGACTGTGCTCAGCTTTCACTAACATCACATCTTAGGGCGTGCATCCCACTTGCAATTGCTTTCAATAGAAGAGAAGGGCGGTAAGTTCCTTGAGATACTGGATCCTTTACAGATGCTTTGTAGGGCCATGGTAACCAGAAAAAGTCCATATCCAAACTCCACGCTAAGTTTTGTCACAGATTAGAGAAGACTTTTTACTGACTTCAACAGGAACTGTGCAAATGATCCAAGGGAGCATGTAATTTTTCATAGAATGTCAATGTGTTGCTGTGAAGCCCCCCATGGGGGCAGAACCCCACTCCACACCCCAGAACAGAGATCTGCTGACATACCTCATCCCGATGAACTGGCAACATTTCCCAGACATTCAGCACTGGGTACCAGTATGAATTGTGCTGCCACAGCTCAACTCAAGAACTCTGCTTTCAAGGACCAATGACTTTCACATGCAATAAAGCTGAATGTTTTATTAAACAACACCTACATACAAGGTCATATACGTTCAATATCCCCTTTGGCAGTGACTGAATGGCATATGTCTGTGCTTAGGGACTGAAAAAGGCCTTTGGAAAGATTTGGATAGGTTCCTTTATTTTCCAAAAAAAAAAGGCAAAATCTGGCCTCCATAAACATGGCATTTTGAGACCTCTTATCTCTGCATGCTGAGGTTTTATTTTGTTTCATTTCTCAGGGTGTGACTGCCTGTAGAGGTGGAGGATCACGGCAGGATGCTGGGAAACAGTATTTCCCACAGACCCTGAGAAATTCCAGGTTCACAAGTTGACCCAGCAAGATTCTGTTTAGGAAGCTGTCAAATTAGTGCGCCCGAACCCCATGGCTCAGTACACTCATTTAAAATGCTTCTTACTTGACACTGCAGTATTAAATGCAAGATCCAGATCAAAGACCTCTTACATTTGGCCTGAGAAATGATATTCTTGAAAGCTGTGCAAAGTCCTAGATCTGTATTAAATTCCTCCGAAGGCTTAAAATCCGGTCCTCATCAAATCCAATCTAAAAAAGTTCATATGCCCTGTGAGTGTCTACCATAAATAGTCACTCATGACAAATTACTCACCGTGCAAATACATGTAAATGAATTCCCGCCAGTTAATCCAGGGCCACAGATACAGCTGAAAGTGTGCCTTGCTGAGCAAGGAGTAGAAAGGAGCAGTGGCTATCTTGCTTAGATTAACTGTACATGCCAGGCACAGTTTGTTTGTTGGATTAATATCGTTTTGCGACACAAAATGAGTGGGTCGTGGAGCATCCCTGATCCCTATTTTATTTATTTATTTTTCAAGGTCCCATAGTTTCTGCTTCTTTCATTTGCTGGTATTTTTAGTGTGCTCAGGAATTATTTGGTAAGATATTCAAGATTTCTAGTGGGATTTCTTGATAATGGACAGATTCTTTCTCTTCATAATGATAGCTGAGCTTCTTGAGAGCAAAGAGACACTTTGTTCTTTGTTCTCAAGGAGACAAACTGTTATTTCTTTCCCTGAAGAAGCTTCTAATATGATGGGTGAAATATCAGGAATAATTAGACCAAATGGTGATGTAAATCCCACTAGAAATAATGCATCCGTTATTTCATTTTATGTCTATCGCTCTAGTTTCTGCCTGATTTAAGTCCATGTGAAGAAAGCTGTGGGTATTCCCTTTATAAGAACTACAATAAATTTCTTCATTGAATATTTACTAGTCCTGAGTTGCTCCTTTTTTGTTGGACCATCATTACACAATTAAAAAATATGAAGGTAGTTTAGCTGTTCCAAGGGCTGGTATTGCTTAATTTCAGGGGAGAGGGGCTGACAGTTGAAAGGTTAATGTATTTCACTGGTTGGGCCCCTGGGGTTCATTTTCTGGAGAGAGAGAGGAAAAAAAAAAAGAAAAAGCTCTTTCAGTTTTTATTAAGAAACCCATGTAATGAAAAGGGGAAAAGCATCTTTTACTTGGCACAGGCAAGGCAGCGGCTGCAGGATCCCACACTTCTCTCCCCGTCTCAGTGCACAGCTGCCCCATGTGCCTTGCTGCCCTGCACTGGGGACAATGAGGATGCCACCTAGGTCCAGCGTGGGCATTGTGGTGTCATGTCCCATCAGCATGATGTCCTAGTGGAGGGACAAAATCCTGTTGGGTTTTCTCATCACTGTTCCTGGGGTGAGAGGAGCAAGGAGACCTGAGCAATGTTGAGTTAAGTGAAGTTGTGTGCCGTAAGGGTGACCTGGGTACCCAGCGGTGACCATCTGCACAAAACCAGCTCTTTCAGCCCAGGGGGAGCAGCCCCAAAGGCAGCATCCCATAGCCTCAAGGTCTGCACCACCTGTTATGAGGGCCCTGTTTGTCCATGTGGGGAACCACTTGGCCAGGTCAGTCATGTTTCGGTTGGCCAACCCCATGTCAATGACCAGGAGGAAGCCTTCTGCCCACCAGCAGCTTCAAGGCTTGTCTGGCCTCGGGCCTGCAATGTAACAAGCAGTGCTCTTTGGGGAACAAGAAATTAAACCACGAGAAAATATTGCCAGCATTTTTCCTAAAATTGTGCCATTGAACCAACCCTAGATCCCTTCCCAGTGATAGTCCCCTTTTGTGCTCCTGCTTGCTGCTTGTTTCCTACTATGATCGTGACTGACAATTGACAAGCAGAGGGCTGTTTTGCTAAGGTTTAGAGAAATGCTGGGAAATACCCTCTTCACGCAATTAAATGCATTCGTGCCAAGACAGCCTTATGATTCACACATCCACGGAAAAAGCCGATAACCTCTGCAGCATATTAGGAGACAGCAGCACTTCATACCAGGTTGGCATACACGTGCTAACTATTAGTAGGGAGACAAGATATTGGTAATACGAATTAGTTGGTGTGGGTTATTTCTCACTGCAGTTTAGCAAAGTGAAATTTCTTGAGCTGAAATATTATTAGTGACAATGCGCTAAGTCTTTCCCATTAGGTAAGTTAGCATGCAAGTAGTATTACTTGACATAATTTAACTTGCTTGATTTTAATGTCTGCATCAGAAGATTTTAATCCATCATTAGAAGAATTCTGTAAAACTTCCATGGTGCTGATGTCTCTGGTTGATATTTGTATTATTATGAAATCCCTGAAATTCAACATTTATAGGCACGACAAGGCAGTAAAAATATAAAATAGAAATAAAATTGTTTTCTTGGGCTGGAAAATCCTGAACATTGGAGAAAAGGCTAACAAAACAAAAATGTCTCAGTCTTCAATTCATCTAGAAGAATTGTAAGAATGTCCCTTTATTTTCTTTTTTCGCCCCCTATAAAAAGCGTTTCCCTCTAAGCCTTTAATGAGATGTTTTTAGCAGTGGTTGTCTATCCCAAATTGCCATCTGAGATGAGCGTCAGGAGCAATGTGGTTTTGGTTTGGGGAGCTGTGCTCAGGATGAAGCCTCTGTGCTCGCTGCAGAGTGCCGCGGGGCCGGGAGCACCGCATCCTGCTGCAGGGACCGTCTGTCTGCGGGCTCCTGCGCTGCTCCTCGGTATGCTCCGGGGCTGGAATGGCTCGAGAAAAGGGGGAAAAAGTTCTGTCTCCCTCTGCAATAAAGAATTCGTGCTCCTTTATTTTAACGAAATTAAGCTGCTTAGAAATGAACGAGAGAAATGATCTTTTATGGGAGAGAGGAAAAATGATGAGTTAAACATAATACTAAGCAAGAAAATAGGAGAATGGACATTTCTAGACATCCGGTTGAAAATCAATTTCAGAATTCAGGCAAGTATTCTGAAGTAAAATACCTTTCTGAGTCCTGGTTTGGCTGCACTAGATTCATGGAAATAAAATGCCTTTGTTTTCTGTAGCCCGAGCTTCAGAAAAGGATTGCAGCTACAAGGAGAAATTCCCTATCCTGCTTATCTCTCTTCCCTTAGATGTGATGGCCTGCTAAAAATAAATATGCAAAATTCAACATATCCATAATCCTGGAAAAATTGGTTGTAACTAACAGATAATGATGGCTTGGTTAATTAATGGAATAAACAGAGAAGAACCAAGATAAAGCTGTGGTAGATTTTGGTAATGAGCTACAGTCAAAGAAACCAGATGCCTATATGCACAGTGTAATAGAAGGGAGTGTTTTTTTTTACAGTTGTTGGTGTTAATTTTAGAAACTGTTAAACACACTGAATTGGATGACTGAAAAAATGCTCGCTTCCAGCAGTTAACAGTCATTCCCTGCTCTCATCTCCATACCCAGAGATCAGAACATAGGACGAAACTCGGTTTTAAAATCAAGCTGAAGATATTCCCCCTTCTTCTGCAGATATCCACTTACGGTCTCAGTATACTAATTTTCTTGCACATCTGTAGAAAAGCTTGTTTTTCAAGGTATTGTAAAACCATTTTCCTTAGAAATAATTTGCTTTCTTTTTTGTAAAAAAAATAAAAATGAAAGAAACGCTGGCTTCAGGGTTTTGAAATGAACGTACAGCAAAAATATAGCTTTCATTCATATTTTTAGATACAGCCTAAGTAATGTCTGAAGAAATAGTTACTTCAACTTTAAATATTGGTTGCCAAATGGTAATTATATTGTTTAATTTTAAATCATACAATAGTCATACCATCTGACACTGTAAGCATGATGCACAAATACTTTTTGTTATCACGAGGGAAGGATATTTTAAAATGCACAAAAACATCTTTAAAAGCAAAGTAAAAATCTATTTTTATTACGAATGTGAACTTTTCCTATCTCCTTTTCCGAAAGTTACAGCGCTCTGGACAGCGTTGCCAACTCGTTGTGGTGAATAGCCCCTAAATTTAGCCCTATGTTGTAAAATACGCTTATATAAACATTTTGCTCTGACACAAACCTATATATGTTTTTAATGTATTATACTTAAAATCAACTATTGCTTCTCTTCTGGGGAACTTCTGGTAGGAGCGGAGCTTCACAAGGAATAATCTTCTTGCAAACCTGCAAAGCCAGCAATTAGTTAAGACTGCAGCGTTATTTAAGAATGGTAAACGTTTGCTTAAAATAAAACGAAAATCCCCAATAATCTAAAAGGCTGGCATGCTAATAGTGCTTGAAATAGCTGATAATCTGAAATGTAGATATTCATTATTCTGCCCTTCCCTCCTGGTTACGGAGCCGTTGTTTATGGAGTGCCAAGGGCATTTCTGTCTCATTATCAAATACATAAATAGAAGAATATGCATTTAGTGTGGGATCTATTTTATTGTCAGGCCTCCCCCCCACCCCCCATGCACACTCGTGATATTTCTTGATGTTTTCTCCTCCCTTCTGCAGCCTGGATATTTCCAAGAAACTGTGTAAAAAAGCCTAAAACAAATAACAGCTTCAGCCAAGAGGTGCAATTTCTAAAGCAAAAGCGACTTACTTTAAGCTTTGGAGAAACATCCACACTTAAGACCTTTCTCTCTTTTTTTCTTTTTTCCCCCCCCTATGTGAAGCGTTTTTATGTAAGCTTATAATTTACCCTAAAAGCTATGCTTAATACTTCCCCTTTTCATTTGGATACGTTCTGTATATCCTCATGCTAAGGGTACCTTCATGCTAAGCCGTGCTGGCTGCTTTTTTAGGGACTCGGCTCCAGCTCCCGTTTGCTCAGTGCTGAGGTTCCTGTGGTGGCCAGTGAAGCTGAGAGTCCACTCCCTTTTCTTTGCCCCAGGTGCCACCGATGTCACCCTGGTGTCCCTGGGGTGCTTTGAACCAGGCTGGTGGGGCCCAGTCGGCCCCAGCACCTCTCGTGCCTGGGGGCCTCCGGCTCTGCCCCCAACTCCTCCACCACCGAAATCCGCACCCTGGTAAATGCCCGAGGGTCAGGGGAAAATATGTTGGGGAACAGCTTTTCTCTGAGGAAAGGCTAACGGGATCAGGCCCTAAATTATTGTCCTCGTGATATCTCAGATAAAATAATAGTGAACTATAATATAGTGGAAATACAATTATACGCTCTCTATATGTTTTTAAGTTTGGAAAGTTAATGTCCCCTGTTCTTTTTTTAAAGCAGCTTTTATGATTATTGAATGTTGTAAACTGAATACGAAGTAGAAATCTGATTTTTTTTTTTGAAGGATAAGATTTATTATTATTATTATTATCACTGGAGTTGTTTTGGGAAGTTGAAAACTAACGAAAAATCATTCTCTTTCTGGTGGGTCATGTATTTAATTGGATCACTGTAGGAAGCAAACGGAGTCAAGAATGTTTTCCTTCCTTACTCGGAATGTGTACTGTCCGTTATTTGTGAAAGAAAATATACGGATGCTGTAACAGTACTTGGGGGGGGGGGGGGGGCGATGGACACAACAAAAAAAAAGGCACCAAAAGGGCTTTGTAAATAACAAAAATGTGGAAGGAATGCATCAGTGTGAAAGTAGCCTATGGAAGTTTTTATTCATACATTTAAAATATTTTTTTGAATATTTCAGAAAAAATATTTTGCATGTATAGGTATGAGAATCAATACAACAATGTGTGAGAATTCTTGCATTTTCAGCTGATGTCGATGGAAGGTTTCCTTCTTCTTTAGGTTTTGTGTGCCTGCATAAAACCGACCACATCTATATTTGTATTCCTCATTGCTGTTTTCTTAAATGATTTCCCTGCTTTTCCCTTAATTTCAGCTTGCTCTATGCAATAAAAGAAAAAAAAAAAAAAGGAAAAAAAAAAAAGAAAAAGCATTTTTATACGGTTAAACTTGTTAGCCCAGACCTCAGGAATTACAAACAAACGCTGAGTGCGGTGCTTTATCTAGGCAGAGCCGCCCGGCGTGGCGGCTCAGCGTTGTGCAGCACTGCCACCTTCCGTCGCGCGGCCCCCGCCGCCGCGCTCCGCGCCCACCCGCGCAGCCCCCGCGCCCACCCGCGCAGCGCCGCGGCCGTGCTGAAAGGAGCTCGCCGGGTTATTGCTGCCCGCGGCGAGTTTTGGTCCTCGCCGGCTGTCGGCTCGCTTGTCCGAAAAAACCAATCCTGCCGTCGTTACAAGGGGAAAATGAGGAGCGGAGGGAAAAAGCTGGGCATGGGTGGGAGATGTCGGCCACCCAGACCCCCCCCAAACTGCCCCGTGGGCTGTGCGAGCATCAGGGGCGAGCTGGCAGTGCCAGGGTATGGACCCGTAGGTCTTTGCTGGCCATCAGTCTGTAATTCTGCATCTGTACTGGCAGCCCCTATTTATAAATCGTTCCTTACCAGAGTCTCTGCATTAGATGTATCCCGTTAGAATGTGGTTTTTTTTTTCCTTACTGTAATTTTTATTTGTGAGGTTTCTAAAACATTTGGCCTGAAGCTATTTATTCCCCTTAGACAGCGATGCCGAAAGTTTGATCGCTGCTATTTATATTCTAAAAGAAAGAATTGATGTCGGGTTGTTCCCTTTCCCTAAATCCAAGCCCTGGGCTGAAGGAGAAGCATCGGGCATGATGGAAATTGCCACCACGAGGTCTGCAACTTCAGCTGGTGAGCGAAGGCTTCCCTTTGACGCGTGGGCCGCGGGTGGGAGGTGGTTTGGAATCGGACAGAGGCACGCTGCCAAACCCACGACAGGCAAGGCCAGAGCAACCTTTGCACGGTGTATTTTTTGAGTGGCGACCCCTCAAACACGCTCCTCCCTACAAGCCATGGGGGTGACGCTTGTGGGGGCTCCCCAGGCCATGGGGAGGAGACGTGCAGGATGAGGGGGGCTCCATCAGCTGGTGTCCCAGCTCCCCGCTGCCCTTGAGCCACCGTCCCCTCGCCGAAGCCGTCGCCGCTGCCTTGCTGACTCCCCCCACCTCAGCTCGCTGCTTTCAGGAGGCCGAGAGGAAGGAGAGGAGGGCTGGGGAGGGATGGAAGCTCTTCTGCACAGGAGGTGGACCATGTTTCTTTCATCCTTACCAAAGGGGAAGGAAAAAGCCTCAGGAGGGTATTCCCAAGGAGGAAGTAATTCCCTTTTCTTCCACCCAGCGGGAGGGCGCATCCTGCCTTCAGCACACTGCTCTCCAGCTCCCAGGCTGGCAGGGCCACAGCAAGACACAGTGCCCACACCTGCCTGCTTTAAAGGTCCTCAAAACCCCTTCGGGGCTTGGCAAGGTTCATCTTTGTCTGCAGGCTCTTGTAGTATGGGCTGGGGACACTCACGTGTGGGTCCCAGCATGGCCAGGCATACTTGCTTTTGGTGCTTGGACCCTTCCTAGTGCTTTCACCTTTGTTTTCTGGGCAGGACAAGGAAGCACTGATGCCCTCATGCCCAAAAGTGATAGAGCCTGGTGTGCCACCAGTGGCCTGCTGCCCTTTGTCCCCCTTTTTGCCAAAAAACATGTTGTTCCTTGCACCTCCAGCATCACAGGCATGGAGGATGGAGGGGAGGACGGAGGGGATGCTGGAAGGGACAACGCAGGAGGAGGCCGGGGGCAAGCCACCCCTCCTCGCCAGCAGTAGCAAGTGTCAAGTGGGGCTAGGAGTTCTCTGCTGCTTAGAGAAACATTATTGTTAAGTACTGACTTCACATGAAAGGGCTCTTGCTTGGGCAGGCATTTCTCCCAGCACCAGACAAAAATTAAAGAGAAAACCAACAACTCGGAGATGGCTCCCTTGCCTGTTAGATGTCTACAACCTTGCTTTGGCTACTACTGTTGGGAACCCAGGATTTTTTTAACACCCAATTAAATTAGTGTAATTGGGATAGAGTTGCAATTTCTTTGCCTCCAGCTGTGAGTCATAATCTGTTTAGCACCTGAGTGTTATTTCACTTTATTTTTAGTGCCTAGCCCATAGTTTGGAAGGGAGAAAGCGAACCCACCAGTCAGTCAGGATTTTTTGGAGGTGTAGATTACTTATCGTTAATTTAAACGTGGCATTTAAATGACTGTTCACAGGTGGTTTTAATGCTGTTATTAACTTCTTTTTTGGATGGTGTAAAGGATACATTTGAAAAAAAAAATAATGCCAATGACCTTGAACTACAGGCCATGCCAATAATACATTACCATGACTATGTCATGGGGAAAACTAAAACAAGAGTTTCTGGTGAGGGGAAAAGAGAGCTTTATTATATATTTTAAAAAAAAAATAACAAAAAAGGAGGAAAAAATGATCAAAACCTAGTCCTGTTTGGGCTACCAGTTCAGCCTAAAGTACATTTTGAAATGATGAATCAGCTGGAGAGAAAAACATATTCCAGATGTTTTCTGTGTTTGTCTCCAGTATTTACTTCATCATGTTTTATCCAGAGGGGTTATTCCATGGAAATAAATGATATATCAAGTGTGATCGGTGAGGAAAAAATATTGATTGTAGCAAGTTTAAAAGAGAAGCTAGCACTGGGCATATAGCTCAGAATAAAACACAGACCAAAACTTTGTCTGCAGTTCAGACCCTAGGTTATAATTCAAGCCAACCCATCCACCAGCCTCAGAAAAATCCTTCCGAGTTGTGGCTGATGAAAACTGTGGACACAAATATGTGTGATGGATGCGCAAAGCAAGACCCCAGCAGTGCTGGGCTTTGGTAGAGACAGGCCAGGCTGAACCCCATGGGCACTGGTTTGTCCCACTGGTAAAATCAGGCAAGTGATGCTGGTGCGTCTTAGTAATGCACTTTGGGATGCTCAGACGAAAGTGGCCACAGAAACGTAGGTGTTCATCAGCTGGGCGTTTGTTTCCTTTCTGGGTTTCTTTGGGGCACATAGGAAAGCACTGCTGGCTGCCTGCCTGCTGGCTGTCCCTCCTCCTCTCCCACGTCTCCCTTTTGAGTTCAGCCTTCTCCTGTCCCTGCCCCACCATCGTGATCGGAGAGCTTTGTGCCAAATCCTCTGTTTCAACCCTAGCCTCAAGGGGATCGCTTGGAATGGTAAAAGATGTGTGGCCATCAAAGATGGAGTGAATCACTAAGGTTACCAACAACTAGAAGGACAGGTCTGATAGCGCCCCCATAGCCCATGCCCTTCCTGTCGGTCCTAAATGAATAACAAAATTCACTTCTCTCCAGGCAGAATAAATATCTCTAACGGGATATTTATTTTGCAAACCAAGACTGAATGTCTTAAAAAAGAAACCCATCTCATCTTATCCATCTATCTGTACTCACTGTGTTAGGCTTTCTTTAAAAACAAAATAGCCAGCAGCTAATTGCAAGTAAGTTTAGACCTGAGATATTTTTGTGACGCTTAGAAGGTGGGGAACAAAAACCCCATCACTAAAATGATGTCTCCAAAATATCTGCCAAAACAGCTCTTTAAAAAGATATTTGCACCTTTATTTAGTTCCCTCTTGTGAAGGATGTTTACTGCCGTCCGTAGATGTGGTTATGTCATGTTTCCACTGTGTTTTCATTCAGTGCTGCTCTGTATTTGTGGTTTTCTCATTTGTGACAGTCTAGTAACTGGAGCCATTTGTACCTGAGCAAATAATATCAAATCTGAATACTTTATAAATATTTACAATATTTGGTGTGTCTCCCACTCACATCAAATGCAAAGTATAAAAAGCAAAAACAAACAGAAACAAACAGAACCTGTGTTACGTTATAATAAATATTTACTGTATGTACTATTGACTAAAGAGTCCCATACAGCTATTTAGGAGGCATTGTTTCTGTCAGGCTGTTCTATATTAAAACAAGCTAAATGAAGTTGTTTGAGAATAAAAATGTGCATGTTACGGAGTGATTGATGCCTATGACTTATTTAATTTTTCTGGCAACAGGAAGTTGTTTTTTTTCTGCACATGTGGGTAGTGAATTAGGCAGGGGCCTGGGACTTTCTGGCACAGCTGCAGAAGTCATTGCAGCGAGGTCCCGGTGCAACGTGGAGGCGAGGTGGCCTTCGGACCCTCTGGCTTTTAAGCACGGATCCTGGTTGCAGTCATCTGCCCCTTGGCAGGGCAGCAGCTCGTGCCTGGTGCGCCAAAGCCAACTTAAAGTAGGGAGGAAAAGCTGCGAGATTCCAAGGGGCAGAGGGGCTTGCAGAGCAGGGAGAAGGAAGCCCTTCAAGCCGTTGGCTTTGTCTGGTTTCGAGGAGCAGCCTCACCCAGCCCTGGACACCCTGGACACGGGTTTCCCCAGCAGACCCTCGGGTTCTCCTCGCGGCGCCTCCAGGTCCTGCTGTGGCAAGAGCCCCGAGTTGCACCTGCAGCCGAGGTGCCACAAGGCACCTCCCAAGCTCTTTGACTCACTCAGTGGAGGCCCACTTGTATTCTTGTTTATTCTTACAAGCCTGCTATATCCCCTTTTTACCCAAACTGATGTATTGCAGATCACCTGAAGCCTGTGATGTCCATTCCTTTTCTATCACATAGGAGCTGTGCTGTATTCTCAGCCACCCATCTGCGAAGGCTTACTGGCTTGCTTGACTTTAAAGAGCCTTACTGAACTCAGTGGCAGTAAGTTTCAACCCATATTTTGCCCCAGTTCAGCTCCAAGGCCAGGTGTTTTCTCACTGGTAGGGGCCTGATTCTGCACAGAGGCTCTAAGCAGACGGTGCTCTGCAGTGTTTGAGCCTCTCCTGAGTTGTCCTAATCAGGAATACTCCGGGGGGCTTTCCCCTGCCCCAGCTGGGTCCCCTGATGGGCCATGAAGTGAGGCACAAGGGCATGTTTGCTGCCTTTAGCGTGACAGATCTTGCAGAAGTGACCTTACAAGTTGTGCTCTTTGCTCAAATTGTGTTGCGCTTAACCGCAGATGCAGCTAAACATTTTTCTAGGGCAGGGTTTTCCAGGTCTGTTCCTTTGCTCACCACCTCAACCCTTTCACACTGAATGAAATCCCAATTCTTCCAGCACAGGCTGTAACCAGGTACCCTGTGTGGCATTGCGCTGAAATCTGTGTTTTGAGCAAAAGAGAAGTACTTTAGAAAAATAAATAGATTTGGTCTGAGCAAAACCTTGTAAAAACATCAAGATTTGACTTGGTCTATTTGTAAAATATACGGCAGATCCCCTGCCTGAGAACAACTTAAATCATCAATATAGAAGTTAAAAAGCTCATTTCAATTGGAAATTCCAGCTAAATTGTTCCCAGTTAGCACCAGAAAGGAATGCTTTAGACTAAGACAAAACAGATGCAGTCTGTTAGGTTCCCATTGTATTAGCAGACTTCCCTTGCAGGGAGGTAGGTAGCTTTGCACAAAAGCCCCCCTCGACTTGTAAACAGAGATAGAGCCGACTGCCTGCACACCAACACTGCAGTTTCTTCCTGGGATTCTTCCAAAACAGCCAGGGCAGGGAAGGAAAAAAAACAACCTCCCAAGCACCACCATCCAGGAGCAGATGAACCCAGCATGCTTCAGACGCTGGAAAAAAAAACCGTCCCCGTAACAACGGGCTTGTTCCTTAGCCAGGCACAGGCTTCGGTGGCCATTTCGAGCAATATGCCGCCAGCCACCACCCGGCTGGAAAATCAGAGGCAGCTCTCGGTTATGCTGGGGCCCTCCCTGCAGCACTTCTGGCAGCGGAAGGCGGCCGGCAGCTGAGCAGAAAGCAGCCCCTGAGCATGCCTCTTGCGAGGGCTGCCCCACAACCTCGCTAGGCATGGCTGTGTTTTTCTGCAGGACCTCCACTTTATCCCTTCTCCTCAGCCCCAGATAGCCAGGCGATGCAATTACAGTGTCTTTTGCAGAGCGCATTGGGTACTGGAGGAAACAGCTGCTGCTCAAACTCCCCTTCACTCATGTTGGAGGCTGGATAGAGCTGCAGCAGAATACAGGGAATAGGGGAAAAGAGAATTAAAGATACTTCACAGCCTTCCCCCCAACCCAGTATTTGTCACATTCCCAGGAAGGGGAGTTGCCTACCCATGGCATCATTCCAGATTAACTACTGATGAATTAATTCCTTGTGTGCATGCTCATATATGCCAGAATAAGAGCACGTTATTCCAGATCTCTCAGCCCTAGATCATGCAGTGTTGGAGTGAGGAGTTTTAAAGTCAGCAGTAAGAGCAATAGTAGTAATTGTGGCATGTGGCAAAATGTGTTTAATCCGGATTAAGCCACTAGGCATAATGTAGTCTGCCTCACACCAGCTCCCTGTATGGAGGCTGTTATTCCCAGGTGAGGTATAGCCAAGAGAAGCCCCAGGTGGACACAATCTGTTTTACTCTGCTTTATTCCCCCCACCTCCTTCAGATAATTTCCCACCTCAAGTGGAAATATTTGTTGAGCTTCAGATGTTAACAAGGGCTTTGTTTGGTTATCAGCCCTTCCATGCTGTGCCCATCCGGAGCAGAAGGCTGTCCGCCACCCTGCTGCCCTCACCTCAGGCCAGGTAAATGTCCTGGTTTATACAGGAGTAACCAAGAATGGAACAAAAATGAGCAGAAGTATGTTCATTAATAGTTGATTTTGTTCTGTGCTTTCTGTTTGTTCGACTGAATATTAACCAACCATGTTGGGATGGTTCACAGAGGTCTAAAGGCTTTTGGAGGTATTCCTCCAAAGTTGGGTCACCCTGATGCCGAGGAAAATAATTGCTTCTATTATTACAATATCAAATGATTCTTAAGTCAACACAGTTGTCTGCATGATTACATTAGCCAAACCTCTGCAAAGGAACTGCATCAGGGCTGTGGATGTGACGAGGTCCTGGTGATGTTGTTTGGGGTTCTCCTGGTGGGAAATTGAATCTGTACCTGATGCATTCATGTTGCACCAGTAAAGACCACTGCAAACAACATAAACAAATAGAAAACATAAATTCTAAATAGCATGAAATATATTTAAACATATTTTGGAATATGTAATGTTGGTAGAGTTGGGGTCCTATAAAGTCCTAAAGCCCCACTGAAAGAAAAGGTCCATTGTTTGCAAAATGTCTTAGGGCTACCCCCTCCTGCTCCTTCACCCTATTGTTTTTGCAACGGAAGTGATTCCAGAAGCTATAAAAATGTGTTGCTTTTGTTAAATGGATTACTTCCCATCTTGTGGCACCAAAACTGGCTGACCCCACCAACAAGCAGAACACATTTACAGTAGCAGTGAGTGACTGAGACCAAAAGCTAGTCAGCGAGCCTGGATTAGGTCACAGCTGGTGCAGCAAGGAGTGCTGGCCTGACCCACAGGCAGGTGGGAGTCCTGTTTGCTAGGTCAGACCAAAATTCTCAGGAAAGAAACAAATATTTAGAATAGTTTGGGCCCCCCTAGCCTGGGCATGCACCCTGGGCCTGCTGTGCTTCTAAGCTCCTACTTCCAAAGACCCTCGTCGTCCTCCTCGACAGGCTGTGGTCACCATGCACTTTCATTCTGTTGCTTTGAAATGTGCTAGGTAGAAAAAGTCAGTTTTAATGAGCATTGTGGAGTTATTTGAGCTGCAGAAAGGACAAGTAATAAAGCATTCATTTGCTTTACAAGCAGGAAATTAATCGTGCATGTGCGTGTGTGGGGGTAAATTCTTTTAGTGCTGTCTTTGTCTAGCGCTGTTGCAAAGTTTGCATGTAAAGCATTTACGAGTTTTATACTACTGTTACAGCAGAGAAATGCCAGGAAAATCCTGTACCTGGGAAACTCGCTTGGTAAACCCTTGCATAGCGGATACTCAATAGCACATATGAACTTATTCTTTTGAAGGTATATATTTTTAAAGACATGTTTAAATGAGTAATAAAACTGCTAAATATCTTTTAATGTGTTTGAAATGATACATAGTTTTCGAAGATTTGGGGCTTCATAAAACCCAAAGCCTTATTGAAATAGAGTTAGTTGTTTAAAAAAAAAAACTTGGATCACCCTCTCCTTCCTTTCCCCATTCTTCAGCCCTATTGTTTTCTGCAAGGAAGTTATTCCAGGAGACATCAAAATGCAGAGGATACCAAGTAATACACAAAAGGCTAGTGGGCAGCACCAGGGCATGAGCATCGCCCTTTGCTATTGCTGTTGAGAGAAATGGGAATTTCCCTCCAGCCAGGGTGCAGTCTCAGTGGGGAAAGCAGGTTTCAGAGATTCTGCAGATATTTTCCCTTCTTTGAAGATGTTTGTTTTCTCAGAACACATCTACAGGACTGTTTGTTGATTACATCCTTAACTAAATAATCATTTATCTGTCAAAATTCACATGCTTTGGTTGTGTTATGGAGCTCTGACACCAAAATACACATTGTCCTGTGTCTGTCTGGCTGGGAGATGGAGAACGTCTCCTTCCAGCGATAAGCTGCAGTGGCCCACCATTTCGTGAGTGGCCTTGTTGTAGGGTCCCTCCTCAGGAGCCGTGCCCTGGTTTTCACCTCTCTGCATCCCTCCTGGCCCAGTTTGTCACGTTAGGCTAAAAGGCATGGAAAACTAAATCAGGGACATTGTCCTGTGGGCAGCATCCTTCTCAGTTCACTCTTCTCAAGAGAATCAGGCTGCTGAAAACATTTGCTCATTCATTTCCATTGCCAGATCAGAGCAGAGAGTAACCCAAATGAACAGCTATGCTGCAGATGTCTCTCTTCCTGCTTAACAGCTCTTTTCTCTCTCTTAGCCTTTTCTGCAGAACTGTATTTCCCAGCCCTTTTTCCCTTGAGACGCCCAGCTGAGCTCCCCCTATAAGTGCTTAAATCCCCTGCTGTCAGCTTGAGCCCTGCTGATTATGTGGGTCGGAGAGAGCCTGCAAAAACTCAGTGCTCTGAGACTCTTATTCCCTTTGCACCTTCCCTTCCCATCCCTCCTTCCCATTTCCCACTGCATCTTGACCCCTTTGTCTCCATTGAAACCAAATCTGGCTCACGAGGGGAAGTGACATTGCACTCCAGGGTGTGCAGGGGAAGATTTGTTGCACTGACTGGCTGCAGAGCATCATCCCTTCAGCAAAAAATCATCAGGTTTCACCTTGCCTTCCCCCCGCCTCCTGTCTCCCATCCTCTCCTCTTCTCTCTCATCTCTTTTCTCTCTTTTCTTCCATCCTTAGGTGGCTCCTGCCCAGTGGAGCCGTGCGTGCGTGTGGAGCCCTGCGCACAGCTGTGTCCCTGACATACTTTCGCACAGCATCTGACAGCATGCGAGAGGTTAACTTACAGTGGCACGTACAGTATGTGGCCCAGATGTTCCTGCCATCCCATGAACTTTCTCATGCAATTCGTTCCATTGCTGGTAAAGGTTATGGACTTGAGATAGGGGGGGAAGCGAAGTAATGGATTGGAGGTGAAACAAAGGCTAGCCCTGACCCTCCTGAGCTCATCTTACACTGCTGCGTGTTCCTGCTTGAGAAGTGGGGATGGGTGAGGGGTTGGTGTTGGAGGGGATGGGATGTGAGCATCTCTGCTGTCGGTGCTGCGGGTGGGTTTTGCAGCAGGACAGGGAAGTGCTGTGTGACCAGCCCCAGGCCGACGGGGCACCTGGAGGTGCAGGCTTCGACAGTCACAAAGACAATAACAGAGACAAATTGCCCATGGGCCACCCTGCTGGTGGTGACCGCTAACATGGTCAGTCCCACCAGGGGCAGCCCTGTCAGTGAGAGCCAGGTGGGACTGGAAGGTAGGAAGATCCCTCCTTGGTGCTAGAATTGCAGGGCATGCTGTGCTGATGACATCTCCATCCCTTCAGCCTCATGGGTCCAGAGGACATGGCTCAACACCACGGCTCACTAGCAAGGCAATCAGAGACCTCCAAGCAGCTGTGGACAGCATGGCTAAAGCTCTGTCCTCAGGAAGTGGAAGTCCTCTATCCCAAAAAGAGAGCAGAGCACGAGTTCTCTGAAAGCCACAGTTTCTTCCCAAATCTCTCTAGCACTCCTCTGGGCACTGACCTTGCTTGGGCAGCAGAAAGGAGAACTTTGCATTTCCCAGAACATCTCTGCTGATGTATTTATAGGGAAATTCCTGCCCAACCCCTGAGACGTCCTTTGCCAAACTCTAGCATGTCTGCAGAGATTGTTCTTTTTTAACAAGCTCACGATTTGGCCCAAGTGCAAGGGGAAGGAAGAGAGGGTTAACAACAATATTGAAAAAGGTATATCTCTAGAACAGAAACATCCCTACAAATACCAAAGCAATGAGGTAGAAAAGAGTTTTTCAATAAAATCCTCATAAGATTTAACAGGGGCAAAAATAATGTATTTTCCTGTAAACCCACTCTAAAAAAAAATAAAAAATAAAAATCTGTCTTGGCAGAAATTTCCAATATATATTCTTCCTGAAGCAACTAATCTGCATGGAAAAACAAAACAAAACAAACAAAAAAAATTGCCCAAACTGTTAAAGCCTGATCAAATATGTTATAAGCAACTGAACTAGGTCTTGTTTGGGAAAGCATCATGCAAGCTTAGCAATAGGTGTTGTTAACAGTGCCAGCTATAATACACACACACAGCATTCAGCATGTATCTCCAGGAAGGTTTTATGACTTATCAAACATACTTTCCTCGAGAAGTTCCCTTCCAAGTCATGTGCTATCGCTGTGCAAGGCATAGAAATCTTGTCGTGCCTCGCTGTATTCAGCAAGTCAGGGCTAACAATGGGAGCCGTGTTCACCCCGAGGAGGCCACGGCGTTCGCAGGGAAGCTGAGCTCGCTGTACAATGTCAGACACATTTTATGGGCTACATTTTTCAAAACACCGCAGGCGGAAAGAGGGAGCATTATCTGCTCAATATTCCAGGGAGGGCATTTATGGATTTCTCAAGGGGGTTCAGAACCACTGGTCTGAAAAGATGCTAGCATTTCATTGCGCGCTTTGCTGTGCCTGCTTTGCATGGCTAAAGGAGGGTGTAAGAAAATGGACTCTGTGTCGGAACCTGAGGCAACAGACAATGGTAAGAAACAGCATGAAGTTTGCTGGGAAAAAAAAAAATTATTCCCTTAGTTATATCTTTGTCGAGATAGAGTTTGGTCTGTGGGCTATAGGATCGTGTCTGAGGGTCAAGCCAAGAGATTTTCATCTCTGTTCTTCTGGGCAGTACCAGGGTATCCAGGACACATTGCACGGAGTAGAACAGCTCGCATCAAACTCGGTGGATTTCTGGCATGTGTAAAGGTTCTGCCAAACCTTCCCAGTATGTTATTCTCCTAATTCTCCTGCAAATGGCATGTTAGTAGCTTCATTTAGATTATCTAAAGCTAAGCAAAGTTCGTGTTTCTTAGCTTGGGTGTTGGATGCTACGGTGTGTCTGTTCAGGGAAGCCAACACAAGCTGCTCTGCATGCCAGAAACAGAGTACACAGAGCGTGTAAAGAAGGATGTTCCTTATATAACTCGGCATCCTGATTTACAGGGGTCTATGGAGGGTAAGCACGCTTCTTCTCCAGGCCTCCTTGGTCAGTGGCTTGCAGAGTGCAGAGAGACCTTAGGAAGGTCTCTTAGGGCATGTCTACTGCTGTGCACTACCAGTTGGTAGCCAGCATTGGATCCTTTGGATATGACATGGATTTCCTCCTCCCAAGAGCCTGCTCCCACTATTTAGTTACTTGTAAAGCCGTGCTTGGTTTTGTTTGACCTAAACCTGAGCAAACACATACAGAAGTTCTGGAAAGACAAAAATTTTCCCTGACGAAAAATTAGTGAAGATTTTCTGCAGATGACAAGCTTCCATGTTAAGCAGATAGCAAAAGAGATGCCAGTGGTAGAAAATGTATGGACAAAAGAACTGAACAGAAATCAGGACGGGGACAGGAAAGGTGGATCTCTCCTTCTTAAGTGTCTTAACAGTTCTATTTCCTTGCATACAAAAAGGAAAATAATGATTTAACCTTTTTTAATGGAGTGCTTTGAGACCATGAAGAAAATGCAGTGGTAGGTGCCAGTAGAGGGGAGGTTGTAAACATTAGCAGTAGGTTTTGCAAAGGAATCTGAGGATAATTAGGCACACAGACTTCAATAGGATTCGGACACCTGTCATGTTTCCCATACTCAAGGGAAAAAATGTTTTCCTTAGAAGAGGGAAAAAATGAAACAGCTCTCAATTTGTACCCCCAAAAATAAAATAAATTAAAAAATCAGTCAAGGCAGGCGCAATAATAAACTCCCTTTTATAAAAGCAGAAACTATAAGCTTCTGAAAAGTCCAAGAAGGAATATAATATATTAAAAAGACACAAATGAGTTGTATTACTTCAGTGATCTTAATTTTTCAGTATATTTTTGATCATTATTAATTGCTTAATTGGAAGTCAGACTCGAACCATGGATTGGATTGGAGGACCGCTGGCAAAGAACATTGTTTTAGTGACCAACTTTTATGGCACTGTTGGGTGAGCATCGCACGGGGTCTAACCATTAACTTGGGTGCTGTGAATCGTACTCAACAGCACGTGTGCACAAACACGCACGTGCACATGCACACAGCTTTACTCACTCTTTGAATGAACCTGAATCTTCTTTTCCCTAAAATGTTTTTGTAGGTTTACCAAACCAGATATTTAGTTCTCTGGAAACTTCAGGTGGGGTGGAAACGGTCCTGGTAACACTCTGCAATCTGGATCTGGCCTGAGCATTGATCCCATGGATCCCATCAACTGTTCCTCAGTGGGGATGGCAACAGGTGAGGCGTTTGGTACCAGAGGGGCTGCTGCTGGCTCAAGAGCCTCCCCATGGAGCTGGAATGATGTGTGCAACCCCACGCCTGGGGCTAGAGCTGGAGGTCTGCTTTGCTGGGTCAACACGATCAAGAGGAGTACCCAAAGTGAAAACCAGCCACTGTGAGTGTGCAGGTTGGGCAAAGCTGTGGAACCACTCCTAGCTTCAGGATAAGCAGTTTGGAGTTTTGTAAGAGCATCCAAACTTCATGTGGCTTTCCTGCACTGAGCCTAGACACCAATCTTTGTGAGGTTTGCACTTTGCTGATTTAAATCTGCCCACCTGCTGATGCTCTGAACCTCCTTCTGTAAAGAGGAATGAAAGGTACCATTTCACTTAAGTCTGCTTCCATGAAGGCAAAATAGGAATTGTTTCATCTTCAGCATTTCATTAAGTCTCATAAGAATTACATAAAACTCCCTCTTGCTGACTTTCCAAGGAGAAATCCTTTGCCTTTGTGTATTTATACTTGCAATGGATGCAGCCCTAAAAATGAGCTTGGATTTATTATTCATTATGTTTATAATGGCATAGATGTGTGCAGAACTGAGCAATGGGGAGCAGCAAATCAGCCAAAACTCTTCTTATTCCTGCTCTTTCTCTCTCTATAACATTTTCTGCCTCATTGGGGAATTTAAGCTGTTACAGAGTCTCTGCCCAAGAACTGGCAGACCAGAGAAACAAGAAGCAAAGTTAGGTTCTGAGATGACTGCTTGGTCATTATCTTCTTTGGAAGAAATGCTGGAATAAAAGATTTCAGAATTTAATTTACATTAGGCTATCATATAACCAGTAGATTATACCAGAACCTTAACCTTACTTTGGCCTCCAGACTTCTTTAGCCAAAATATTTAAGTAAATATCTCATTTTTCCCCAGAATACAAAGACATCAACTTTTTTGTTTCAATTTTATGATACAACATTCTACGTTTCCAGCATGCTTATTAATAATTTGCTTAGATTTTTTGCTCTCCCAATAGTAAGAGAGCACTACACTGAGACCAATACCTCATTTTTAAATACAAAACCCAGATACGTTTAAACCTTTCATCCATCCTGGGAGCCAAGAACATGCCTTGACTGTGGAGCAGGAGATATTTTATTTCAGCAATTCTTAAATGGAGAAACACCCAATTGATTCAGTAGCAGAAGTGTGAAATCATTTACACAGAGAACAGCCAACTGAGGCCATAATGCCGCTGCTCCTGGAGTGTCCATGCCTGAAAACAAGCCCAGCTTGTCATTTATAATCATTTTCTGCCCTCTCAATAGGCAAACAACGCATTTGTCAAAATCTTATGCTGATGTTTTCAGATTTAGTTCATTAGCTCTCATTGTGTCGGTGGGGAGGGATCACTTCGAACAAACACCAAACAGCCTCCTTAGTTTATATTAATTGTGTGTCAGCATTAGCAGGGAAAGTGTGGCTTTTCCTCTCATTTCATGATGTGGTTTCAAGGCATATTGACAATTCCAGGGACCAGAGGTAAATCCTCTCTGCCAACACCACTTACGGGTTTATACTGGAATCCAGTGGGTTTGTTTGGTTTAAAAACAATTCCTGGTTTCATTTCTAAATATTTCCTTCAGCTTATTGCTAGAAAAGCTAGGTATCCGAACTTCAGGGGGTACTTTACCCTAGACACAACCAATGTACTCACTCCAGGTGAGAAGTGTCCCGAATTGCTTGCCCACTCTCTTCCCCTCACAATTTTCTGTTGACTCAGAACTTGTGAACATTCTGGAATTTAACGCTGAGTTTAGCTGCAAAACTCCCGTGTAGGCACAATTTCACCAGTCCCACCGTGTTCCCAGGAACACACTATTAGCTCTGAAAACTGTGAGGACAGATCCCTTACCAGTCTGTGCTGTGCTGATACAAATAGAGCTGTGCTTCAGCCTCAGGAGTGTTGCACATCCTTTTAAAAGAGCGTTAGAACACGCTGAAAAAGGAGTCTTTAAATCAAGATGTGAGTTGGGAAGGAGGTGGTGGCATTTACCAACAAAAAGGAAAGCAGGCTGCATTTTCCTGTCTTTTAATTTCTCCAGCTCCTCAAAAATTCCTAGCTCTTTCTGAATCATGCTCATCCTTTTTTCAAGGTCCTTCCCTCGGTTTAGTTCAGAGCTGCCCTAATTAAGCTGACACATTGTGTCCTTAGGCCCCTATCCCATCACGGCTGCAGTTACTGGTGGAGGGATGTTTGTGAGTTTCCACTGTCATATAGAAGAGGGCTGTGGACAGGACATCCTCCCAAAGGGCCTGGTATTATTGAAAATAAATTTGTAGGGTAAATCTGCAGAAAAAAAAACTACTTCATCTTGCTAAGCCTTAAAAAAAAAAAAAAAAAAGAGAGAGAGAGAAAAAAAAAGGCTCACGCTAGTGATAGATAGCTTGAGGTCTCTGAAGCTAACATGTTTAACAAGGTCTATTAAAAAAATCACTTAGCATATCAGCTACCATATTTCTAATGCATGCACCGCTAAAGGCAATATTAGCTTTTGTGACATGTTGTTGTAAGACGGTGCTGTTCAAGGATGTATCATCTCCTCTGCACACTCGGTAGGGAGGATGCGTATTTGTCAGACAGAGATCTACCTGGCAGGCTTAGATCTGACTGAGGGAAGCCTCCGGTCAGCACAGGCAGCAACCCTCCCTCTCTGTACACAAATGGGGAAGGCTTACAAACATGTTGGAGTCAAGGCATTTTGCCTTGTTTATGACTTTTTAGGGTGGATGTGACGGTCTTGGGTACTTACCAAGGGCACAGGTGCTGCTATTTTTTCTGTTGTGTTCCTCCTCTTGTGGGAGGAGGATGCTTCAGAGTTTATAAGAGACAGATAAAAGTATTTTAGAAGGGTATTCTCTGATTTAAAAAGCTATATGGGTGCCAGTACAGCAAGCCTGAAACACTTAAATTGTCCTCTTGAAGGCACTTCATTACTTGTTTAAATATTAGGGATTTGTGGCCTGTATTTGTAAGAAGTATATTTCCTTCTCTCTGTTACAGAGTGAGCAGAAGCCTCCACTTAGCTTTGCGCAGTGATGCCCTGGTCATTTTCCAAAGTGGTCGCAGTTCATTTAGAAACCGGCGATGTACGTGAGGAGACAGAGTGACCGCCGTCCAGCGGGCCTGGCCCTGCATTGGTCGGAAAAGAAA
Organism: Anser cygnoides; assembly: GCF_040182565.1. Taxonomy (NCBI): domain Eukaryota; kingdom Metazoa; phylum Chordata; class Aves; order Anseriformes; family Anatidae; genus Anser; species Anser cygnoides. The sequence continues at coordinate 9,392,075 of NC_089879.1, read as the reverse complement.
CTCTAGATGACTTAATAAATATCTTCCATGTCCAAATTTTGTCATGTCCTTGGAGTAATGGAAACTCTGACTAGATGAGGAAATAATTTATATTATTGTTGGATGGGTCACACCTCATTGTAGCTGCAGAGTGCAACTGCCACCACTCCTCTCACATAGCTGCAACAAGTCAGATGTAAAAGAATTAGCTGAAACAACCAGAATTCGGACTAAACACAGGCCTTTTGGTGCTGCACAGGTACTAGAATTAGGTGGTGAAAACTTCCCTGCCAAGTGCTCAGTGGATGGGAGCATACCCGTGTAAGAGAATGAGAGAGAGAGAGGGAAACCCAGCACACTCATTGCTTTGTCTACTGACGCTGCTGATAGCAAGAACTTTCAGGTGAGATGCTGACAAAAAAAAGACTTGGTCTTTGAGCAAAAGAGCTACCCTCTGTTCCTTAAATACCCTTCTACTTAGGGGACTGGGATTTCAGATGTTCCTTAAAATGTTGTCAATCCTTCCTCCTCTCAAAGCAAGCATCACTGGGAATTTTCCCTGGCCTTTCAGATCAAACGCAACAAAAAGGACGTGCTGATGGTGAGAACTACACACGTTTCTACAAATAGCATCTGCAAGGCATTTTCCTCCAGGATGGCCATTCCTGTATCTGATGCTGCAGTTCCCGTGTAAGCCAAGATACAACTGGCTTTCATTGATCTTCTTGCTAAGATTTTTGGCTTCAGTAGGAATTTTGCTTGGGAAAAGACATCACTGTCAGTCCTTGAAAGTAAGAGGAAATCCCATGGATCCTGTTTTATAGTTTGTGTTTAATGTTGTCACATTAAATGTGAGAAAAATCTCTCCAATAGCCTAGTCCATATATATATAGGATCTTCTCACTACAGTCCTGGAAGATTTATGATTAGACAAAAGAGACATTTCTTAGTGGAAATGAGCTAAGGCAATAAACAAATATAAAAGCTTTTATTAGAGAAGGATACATCTAGCAGGAAGTCTGGGAAATACTGATTTAATCTACTGTTCTGGGCAGCTCTTGCCAAATCTTGGTTGGAGTGAAATTCATGCTGTTTTAATTCACTGTTAAAAAATGCACATGCAGTAGCAGGAGCAGAGCAATTATTCCATCTAGCCGAGAGCCAGACTGACTTGAAAGTACCCTTCAGAGGTCTTGGTTTGTCCAGCAAATGGCCAAAATATCATAAGCTTATCAGGAAGTGTAGATGAGGGCACACACACCTTTTAAAACTGCATTTTTGGGGGGCTTGAAATCTCACAAAAATAGGCTTTTCTTGTGAGATTTGTTCTCCTTCCTACTTATGACTAAATAAGCAAGATGATAGGCAATTGGTTTTTGGGGGCTGTAGCAGTGTTCCTGATCTCCACAGAGATGCTCAAAGTATTTTGCCCAATATGACAAGTGTCCAAAACTTTTGTGTGCTGAGCATCCTTTAGCGGTTTTATGATAGGATGGCATGGTTTATCCCAAATGGGGGGAAAAAGGCTGTTGAGGAAACAGAATGTGATTGATGTGTTCAGGTGCTGAGAACCACAGACACCAGGCCCTGGGACAGCATCATTCATTTACCATCTTGCTACGTTTACTTCTAGAGTCTGGAATCTTCACATCTCCAAAACAGATAAATAAATGGATAAAATATATATATATATAAATAAAAATAAAAATAAATAAAAAATCATTAATTCCTCAGAATAAAGCTCCTTTAGAAGAGATGAGAGAAGTCACTACTTCTGACCTTATTGATCAAAAATTATTAGTGGCAAAATGAAGGAGCAACTTTGCTGAGTTTTCCTAATGCTCACTTTTCAAAATTTACACCTGGTTTTAATCTGAATTCGTCTAACTGAGTGTTATTTTCCCCTGCAGTACATCCCCTGGCCTACTAGTCTCAAGCTCACCTGCAGGAGCAGTGAGGAATGGGAGTTCTTAAAATGAGTTTGTCACAGGCTTTAGAAGCTCACAATAAACTGAGATCAGCCTGGGCATGAGGTGGCTTTTTTTTCTTTTTAAAACCAATCTCCACATTCTACAGTTATCCAAACAACAGCCCATTATACAGTGAGCACTCAATGGTCCTTATGAGAGCTAGACAAAAGGCTGATCTTTTCTAAGGCTTGTAAGAATTTATCATCACTGTCATCCTTAAATTTACTCTTCTATTGGAATTTCCTCCTTGTTTGACAACTGCTTTTTCCTTCCATCTATCACAATTTAGGGTGACTAATCAGGTTAGTCACAAACCCTTCAGAAATATACCCTCCAGGGCACTTTTTATTTTAGCTTGGGGAGGAAAGCATTTCAATTTATAACATTTAACAGAAGCCTCCATGCTGTAGCCATGAGAGTTTCTCTTTAGTTCAGATTTGCATATGCAAATTACCCAGCCATCAGTTCAGTTCTCCCTTTTCACAGATGGATGAAATTTAAGGAAAGGAGAATGATCTGGAGATTGGAGGAGGAGAAGGCAATGCAGGAGATCTCTCTGCTCTGCCACAGCATCATTCCATGACCTGCAAGGACTATAATGTGGCTGTAATAGACTAGACATTAATAGACACTAATTAATTGGTCTGTAAGGCAGATGATTTTTTTATGAAGTCTATTAAAAAGTACAATTTCAGAGCTACTGTTCAGTAAAAGGAAGCAATGAAACTGGAAAAAAAAATAAAAAATAAATCAATGTTCATTTCACTACAGAGACACCATAAATTCAGAGGACACAGCTGTAATATCTGAGAATTTGGGGATCACAAAATTGTAGAAAATAGACAGGCAGAACCCCTTGACCCAGTTCCTGACAAATGTTGTCTAACCTATGGATTTCCAAAGTGCAGCCGACAGACTTCAGCGTTTCTGTGGAGCATGTCTGGGGATGTCTCAGGCAGTTATAACAACAGCAATCCCATTAGCACTGGGCTAAACCACATGTATGAGCAGCCCTGCTAGGAGCAATGCTAGGATCTCACACACCAGAAAATGCTGAAAATTAACTGTGTAACCTGTGCTTAAAGACAGCCAACCATATAAAATTTTACAAACTGCCAAGATAATGCATTCCTGTTCTTCGCCGCTCTAACAGCTAAAATACTTCTCCTCGTGCCTAACCTCCTCTTGAAGCTCATTATTTCTTGTCCTGCCCTTGGTGGCTGTGAGGAATAGCATGTTCCTTTTCTCTTTGCAGATCTCTTTTACATATACGAAGAGTGAGCACCAAGAATTTGTTCTACAAATACATTTATCAGAAGATGAAAAGAGGAAGGTAGCACCAGATGGTACCAAGGGGGTGAAGTGTTTAAAGCCTTTTTTTTTGTACCAGTGTTCATTTAAAAAATCAGTTGAGAGCAGGAGGCTAACAGGATTAGAAATTGAATTGAAAAAAGGATAGGAGTTCAGCATAGAATAAGGGAAGTAGTCAGAAAATTAGATAAGCTTAATGTTTTATAATTGGCTGAACCTGATGAACTTCATCCTAGAATATTTTGAAAGTGGACTGAAATGATCTTAGATACCTGCGGTTATCTTTGAGAAGCCAGAAAAGGCTAGGAAAGATACCAGAAAGCTGGAAAAGGGCAAATGTGGTACCACTCCTCATACAGAAGAGGGGAAAACAGAGGAGCATGGGAATTACATGCTCCAGCTCGTCTATATTTTCTGCTCCAGGAAATATCAAGCAATTTAGTTGTTTGGAAGCACCTTTGTAAAGAAAAGAAATAACAGAAGTTGTAGGTTTGTCAAGAAAAAAAATCACGTCTTCTTATTTCCTTTAACACAGGAGTGGTGAACAGAATAGAAAGTTTGATTTTAGTTAGGATTTAACTGTGGCTGATGAGAGACTTTAAAATGGAGTAAGAATGATTCAGAATAAGCTGATAAGAAAATATTTTAATTGTGAGACTCATGGAGAAGTAAGCTAGGTCGCCTTGGGAGCTTGTATACTGTGTACTGGCGGAAATCTTTATGAACAGGTCAAAGAAATATCTATCAGGAGTGATTTAGATATTGCAGAGATTGTCTCAAGGAAGAGGAATGGATTGGACAACCTCCAGAGATCCCCCTTGGCCTTATTTTTCTGTGGTTATTTGTCTCCTTATATCTCCTTTTCTCTAGACTAAATGAGCCTCATTCTTTCTGTCTCTCTTCGTACCCCTGGTTCCCCGGCCTCTGATCACTCCTGTTTCTCTCTCCTAAATGCTTTACAATTGCCTCACTTCATTCTTGCAGTGTGATATTAAGAATTATCACGTAGATGCTCTCAAATCCCCAGCATGTGCCAGGATGAGGGGAAAAGATGTGGGTTCTTCTTCCTCTACACAGACAGTTCTGCCTGCAAAACATCCAACTCCTTTCAGAGGAAAACCTACCACAACCTAACCATTAATAGAAGGTGGATTTTTTTCCTCATGTTTCCGTGTTCATTCATATAAAGACACTCCTGCATTTCCTGCTTACTGCCTGGAAGAGATGGTTGAATATTACAGCTCTTTCGGGGATCCAGGGAAGAGGGAGATTCCCAGAAATTTCATGTTCTAAGATAATGCCAGCATTCCTATCTGCCCCAGATGTCTGCCTTTTCAGCTTGAAGTGAAAGGAGCTCCAGCAATAACAAGTTAAAATAAAATAAAATAAAATAAAGACGGCATGAATTACTATATTCTTCTCATGGTACAATAATGGAGAAAGGTCTCCATGTTGGGGGGGGGGAATGCATGTCACTGGTTCAGTACTTAAGAATCAGAAGTGATTCACTGCACAGAGCAAAATAGCAGCTGTGTTCAGATCTCAGCCTTTCACTGGAGAGAAAGAATAGTTTTCTCTCATAAAAACGGGTATGTGCCTTTATTCTGTCATGGGATAATGATGCACCTTGGGCCTGATCCAAAGCTCCCTGAAATCCAGAGAAAGGCTCATGTTGGCCTCTGTGCACCCTTCACCAAAAAGAAGAATTTTTTAGAGCTTCCCCATGCTCTCCTTTTCTCTCCACACTGGAATCCCACACCACAGCTTGCCTGCCTGGTAAATATTGACCACCAACAAATAAAATCTACAGGATGTTTAAAGGCACACCAGCAGTCCAGGGTTCAAACCTTGCAGGCACAACGCACAGTGTAGGTGGCCAAGGTGCAGTTCGTGGCTTTGGAGCCTGCAGCATCTCCCTGCACACAGCTTCTTGTGGGGAAACACGGACACTGTTCTCCGGCCCCTGGGACAGGAGCAGTGGCCTTCAGCACAGGGCAAGGTGAGCCGTGGTGGGTATCAATGCCTCCAGCAGCCCTTTGGTGGAATTTGGCGGGCTGAGGCTTTGTGAGATGCTCACAAGGAGCTAGATGGGCTTGCTGATCCCTCAGAAAACCAGAAATTTCTCTCGTATGGTCTGTTTTTAATCACCAGCATCAGCCCATGTTTAAAGAAAGTGATAGATCCAGGCAGGAGCAGGAGGGAGGGTAGGATTGCTTCTTCTGGTGGCAGGCTGCCTTGGATTGACTTAAAATTCATCCCCAAACCGTACTCATTGTCTGTTTAACACAGATTAACCAGATCACCTGAACTTTCTTGAAAATCTATAATCATAACATCAAAAACGTGCAGAATTATCATAGGGAGACCAAGGGTCTGTGACAGCTTGCTTGTAATGTCTAAGAAACACACTTCATACTTCAAGAAAGAAAATCCCCCCTCAGATTTTCTTAAAAAAAAAAAAAAAAAAAAAAAGAAAAGAAAGCAAACTGAAGCAAACGGCTCTGCTTGTCTAAGTGAAGAAGAAAAAATTGCTGCTTAGATCATTTACAGAAAAGAGACTAGCTCATTCTTTTCTATTAGGGAGAAAAGAAACCTTGTTCCACCAAAACGCTTTGAAGACTCATAGAGGCACTTCCAACTGCAGTCCAAGATGGCCTGGTAGAGGAAGACCTCCACAAAGCTTTAGAGCAGTAGCCCTGTGATTGCAGTACAGCATACTCCTATTTTTTTATTTTATTTTTTTAAACTAAACTCTTGCAGACAGAGAAAAGAAAAAAAAAATGAAGAAACTTAAACAGCAGCCTTCCCTCCCCCAGCTCCACAGAGATCCATCTCACCAGATAAAGAGCAGCCTGGAAAGACTCTGCACTCTTCTTCTGCCAGAAGCATTTGAAAAAACATTTGGGCTCCTGCAGACCAGGGTGCCTTTTCTGAATAGGTCTCTGCACACTGAAGGACAATTGATATTCTTCTTTCAGCATCTTCCCCACACAACAGTGTTTTATAAAGGCAGAGAAACAGAGGAAAGGATCAGATCTGAGCACTAAATATTTCACTTTCCTGTTAGCTGAAAATATCAAGTTTGATACCTCTCACCATCCAGGTGGATGTTTCTGGTCTTTCTTCTTGTCTAGGGTTAAATCTCATCTGATACAGGTTTGGGGCAAGAAGAAGGTGAGGTTAGAGGGAAACTTGAGCTGGAAGTGGCCTGAAACAAATACCAAGGAGGGTGCTGTTTTGCTGCCATGCATACAGGCATCCCATGGCCTCCTGGACCCAGCCTCTGCAGGTCAGGACTCGTAGAGCTGCGGAAGGGGTGTGCGTGTTGCCCAGCAGCTGCTCACCAGCCTCAGCCCATTTTGGTTGTTAGCATCAAGGTGTCTGTGCCACACGAACAACCGGTGCAACTGGACCTGGTTGTTATCCCATGCTGGAGCTAAAAGAGGGCACAGACTGACAGGGGCTGTTCTGGGACACTGGGACAGAGATGCCCAGAAGAAACCACCCACAGGGATCTTACCTTGCTCTTTCCCCCTCTATTTGCCCTGGAGGGAAAGACCTGCCATTTCATGGTGACCACCCCAACTCCTTTCAGTTTTTACCATTTGAATGGATAATTCATGTGATGTTTGCAGAACCAAAGCCGTGTTAGGGAGTCACACAGAGCTGTTCCAAAAAAAATGGGATTGCCTCCTCTAATTTGCAAGAGGTGTCAGTTTTCTTTAAATCTGCCCCTCTTTTTCCAGCTCTGGGTGTGCATGTGTGGAAGTGCCTGCAGGGGAAGGTGGGAAACAGGTACAGCACAGAGCTATTTTCTGCCCTTGAGATGTTGCCAGCGCATTTCCTCTGAGGACTTTGGCAAATGTTCCTGCAGACTCTGTACTGCGAGAACAGGCTCTGCTTCCTCATTGCTTTATGGCAGAGATGGCCTCTTATTTGGCTGAAGCTAGACTTTTTATTACTGGAAATTATTGGATGGAGAAGCTGGAGATGTCAGAAGGATGAAAACATAGGCTCTTGCTACCAGACTGCATTTCTTTTGTTGCTACAGGCTTGGACAAAGGAAGTCCGTAGTTCATTGGCTAATTTGATTTTAGGAATCTGCTGATCCAGTCTCGTGCATCCTCACGTCTATGCATAAAATCTTCCATCTAATATTCCGTACAAAAATAAATAATATAAATATAAATATATATAAAAATATATGTGTATGTGTCTATCTACGTACAAACACATTCTTCCAAGAGTGTACATGGTTCACCCTCACAAAAAGGCTGGCCACTGCTCGCCTAGGTTTGGATCCAGATCTCAAACTGAAGTCCAAATGTAACTGTGTCTTAAGTATTTAATGCCAGTAAGAGACTTTTGCAATGGTTTGACAAGATCATATAGTGGCACCGCTTTGAACTCTGGAAGATCGGTGGGTAGGACTTAAGATACACACACACGTTTTTTAATTGAGAGGTTAAAGTATTTTTTTCCTTTTTTCACTGTGGAGAAAGATAACAAGGTTCTGTTACTTCAGGGGGAGGTTTGCAATTCACTTTTTTACTCTAACAAATTGAGAATATCTTATCTTTCTAGGTCAGTTGAGAGGAATCTTAGCAGTGTTTGCTTATGGTGGTCATTCCTTAGCACAGAAATCCTTTCTCCCAGATGCTCATTAGGCATTTAAATGAAATAGTCGTGTCCAAACAAGCAAGAAGCTGCTACCTTGTTCACACTAATTGTTCTGGTCAAACCTCCCTTTTAGGGTTTGTTAATGTAGGTCAAGGCCATGTTTGAACCCAGGCTCAGGTCACATTCAAGCTGCCAATGCAAGGCTGCGTGCCCCAGGCCTTCAGACTCCTGGCATCCCCTCCACAGGGAGGTGCCTGGCTCAGCTGGAAAGCCCAGCTCTACTCTGCAGTGAGGTTTAAGATGGGAGACGAGGAGGAAGCTCCCAAGCACACATCAACCATTTCTGCTTAAGTTGTACCAGGCTCTCCCTTTGTCCCACACCCCAGCCACAGATTTCCCACCGAGAACTTCTCCATCCCTTCTCAAATGAAGACACAACATCCACTTTCTCTTCTGTTTTAGACTGAATTTTAACATCATCCTCAATATAAGCCTCACTGAGGCACAGTACAATAGGGCATGGACGTTCAGGGTCACAAATGCCCACAGAATAGTTTCCAGGTCTCTCTGAGGAAGCTGCCTTGCTGCTAATATCTTTGCCACCATTTGCTATGGCAGGAAGGTCAGAAAACAAACGCTGGGCCTCCGTTTAACATTTTTACCGTGTGTATCCAGTGTGTCTGTTTGTGTGCGAGGATGGGACCTGCATCTGCACAGAGCACAGAGACAGCGGAGCTTTTGGCTGGAACCAGGAGGTTGTGAAACGCTCGATGCCTTGACCTGTAACACGCGACTGTAAATTCCTCAGCTCTTGTTATGTTTTCCAGGGGTCATGGTCTTTAACAGTTTATTTAGTGGAGGAGGAGGAAAGAAGCCCTTTGTATTGTTGAGCAGCGCACGATAGTTTCCCTCGGCCTGGCAGCTGGTGCTGACACGGGGCTGCTCTTCAGGTGTTACTTTGATGGATGGTGCCCTCAACAGCCACAGAGCAGCAGGGGTGGTGGCAGCCTCCGCTTACCCGCCTTTGGTTGAAGAAGAACCTGTGAAGATTGCCCGAGAAGGACCCAGCGCTACCTTCCCAGCGTTTTCATTGCATTTCAGACGGAGGCTGAGCTTTGCTCCCGCCTAATTGCCAGTGGCAATGGCCTGCTGAAGTGAACTTGTGCTGTGATGCAGCACACGCACAACCGAATGCTTGCGGTGACAGGTCTGCATTAGTACAAAATCCAAGAGCAGATTAAGTGAGGCTGAAGTCCTAAGGCTAAAGACCTTTCATATCTCCAGTGTGGGGAGGAGCAGTTGCTGTTTTATTGTGCTGTAAACCATCTTTGCACAGGAAAGCAACCTGACACTGTGATCTCAGTGAATCACGGCTTCCAGCTGCAGCCTGGGATGTTCCTACATCCATGATTATTTTGGTACTCAGGGACACCATGGTACGGAGATAGCTGCTTTGAGTCACCCTCCCAGGGGCACTACCAGCTCCTCTTTGGCTGGTGGCAGTGCAAGTCTGGACTCAATGTTCCTAGTGCTGGTAAAAATAGCACCAGGATGCTCCAAGTGTCCCTGACAAGAGCTGAAAGCTCCCAGGCCAGTCAGAGTCCATCTGGGACAGAGACCAGCTCACACCCAGTTTTTATTCTGCAGCACTGAAGTTAAGAGCTGAAGAAGAGGGTTCAGCTTGTAGAAGTGATCTCATGCCTTTCCATGCAAGCTCTTCACCTTGTTACCTCAATAAATGTCTCTTCAGCTAACAGCTTTGCAGTTGCAAGGAGCTACAACAGAACCCAAAATGACTGCTGGCAGCACATGTTGCTTTGTGACACCTGGACTAGGAAATGCATTGTGTGAGACTGAGCTCCTTTTGGATCTGAGGAAACAAGAGCCTAAAGTAGCTAGATGTGACTCCCAGCCCTCTGTGTGCACTAATCCAAAATCACACACCTCACAGATTTTCTATGAGATACTGATCCAAGGCCCATTGATGAGCAGTTATTCATAGTACTGCTACAGGTTTGGGATGTAAAGGTCTATAGCATCTTATTTTTTACTCTCTATACTATAGCATTTTATTTTTTACTCTCTGTACTATTTTTCCCACGGAGAGGGTAGTCCTGCCACATTAGCTGGTTGGCCAGGGAGCTGAGGACAAGCACGCTGCCTGTCAGGCTCTGACACCACTTGTGCTCAGAGGGTTTGCCAAACTGGTTGACCCAGCCAGCATTAAGAGCTTAACAGGAAAAAAAAAAAAAAAAAAGTGGAAGACAAAAATATACTATTTCCTCTGTGTGTGGCTGTATTACGGAAAACCAGCTGACACAAAATACACATAACTAGAATGGGGGTGAAGGCAAGCTACGAGACCTTCCCAAGCAGCAAAATACTGATAAGCTGAAGGTCTCACGTGTTTATATTTTCACATGGACAGTTGAAGTAAAACAGAAAGTTTCTGGTGCAAACATATAAAAAACCTTCTCCGTTCCCATCTCTCTCTCTTTCTGTGTCTTTAACTACACGTTCTTCCACCTTTTTAATTTTAAAACGCATGTGGGTTAAGCCTAGAATTTCCTGTGGCTAAGAGGAATGGGGTCTGATTGATCGTAATAAGGGACAGTCTAAATGAAGTGCTTGGACTTGCCCCGGGCGCTTCTATCTGCAGGTGCTGGGAGCCCTTGCCAATGCGAATGACTTTTTGGAACACAAGTGATTATTTACTGCTGAACCAAGCCAAAGGCTATGCTTTTCCTTGCAGCTCACAGCCCTTGGCCTCCAACAGGAAATGTATTTAGTTTTCAAATCCCTCTCTGACCAAAAAGAAATTCCAGCAAAATAGCAATAAACATTGACAGAGTCTCCTCTTCTGTAGGAAAAACATGAGCTTGGGTTTAAAATGAAATATCCTCTGACTAATCTATTCTAGGAGAGGGACAGGGTCAGGCTGTGGTGTGTGGGAGTCAGCAAGAAGACCTGGGAGAAGGCTACCCCACCCGGTTTGCCACCCAGCCCCCTTTACAAACTCAGTGTATCACCAACATGATGTTTTCAAACAACGATTGCAAAAGGGCTCGCTGTTTGATCCTCCTCTTCTCAGTTTGTCGTTGATTTCCCCCATCAAAATAGTTTGTGCAACGAATCCCAGCTGTATTGCTGGCACTTTGCTCGCCAGTAAATACAATCCAAATGTTAATTCTTTGGAGCTGAGAGCTCCGTGCCAAGAAATGAATAATCTGTGCGAGGCTAAACAAACAGTTTATTGACGGGGTGGGGTGGGGTGCAGGTGGGGGGCGACTGGGCTGAGGCGCAGGCAGGCCCAACCAGAAGGACATCAAAGCTGCTTCTGTCAGAAGACTCGGTCACATGTGATTTGTTTTCTCTCTCTACTAACGCAGTTACGTGTTAAACTACTAATACTCCCAGGCAGCGGTGTGAGAGATTTCCAGCAGGCAGAAGAAGCAGATGTTTGCGTCCTGCCCACCTCAACTCGCCCTCTTTGTGTTGCAGGAGAGCTGTGGGTGCGGAGATCCCGGCCGCCAGGCCACGTGCTGGCTTCGTCTCTGCTTGATGAATGGGGAAAATGAGGTGATTTGGAAGTCAGTAGTGGCATTTCTCTGGCAGCTGATCGGCAGGGCTACTCTGCTGAAATTTAAACCGATAGATGGAAATTCCCTTTTTCAAACTTTGCACTTTCTGCTTTTTTCTTCCAGGTTATCTCGGAGGTCAAGCACAGAAGCAGAATTAGAGCCAAAGCCCCTGAGCCCCAGGCCAGCTATGGTGCCCACTACTCATCACAAATGATACTGGCCCCTGACCAACAATACATACTATAGGAATCTACTTCGCAAAGTTTGGGCTGAAGCCAGGGCAGGGCCTTGGGAAGGCAGCCCAGCCGTGTCCCATCCCTCCTCCAGCCCATTACACCGTAACGGCTCCCTGACTGGGCATCTTCTGGTAAAGGGCTGGGCTGCACTGGAAACTCAAGCCCAGTAAAATGCCCCCCCCCCCCCCCCCCCCCCCCAATCTTAATTTTAAAACTAAAAGTTGAGGCAGAGGGGCTCCCTGGCCACCAGCCCAGCCCTCAGGCCCTGGCCCCATGCTGGCAGGAGAGGCGAGGGCCTGCAGCACAGGGGTGCAGGAAGTAAATGGCAGGAAAAGTGAGGGGCTGTGATGGCCACTTACGGAGTTGCATGCATGAGTAGCTAATTCCACCCAGGGTTAATCTAACTCGGGTACTGATGTGGGCATTTAGATAGCGGATAACTCATGCTGTCATTAACCTGTCAGCATTACAGCAGGAAGATTATATCTTCACAAGAATATATTGATCCAGAAAGGGACGTGTTAGGCATGACCAAGCTTTTTCTATGCTGTCTTTTACCACCTGCTTTTCCCCTGATCAAAGATGCTTAATGTGTGTGGTCAGTGCAAGAAAAACCCGTGTTTTCCTCTGGGCTGCATAGATATTTCTCTTTGTCCTCTTCCCCATTATCTTGGGTGCAATCTAGATACCTGGTTGTTTACACAGCCTCTTCCTTTTCATGCTGATGGAGCAGCAAATGTAAGATAGCAGTCTCTGACCACCTACCACAGCCTTTTTCAGAGAGACCTGTGGTCACTATGTATCCTCTCAGCAGCACAGAGGCCAGGTGGCTCTGAAGTGGAAGCTGAGTGTGTAACACAAGATGTTGCTGGAGGTACAAAGTCCTGCTCAGCAGAGGACTTAGCAGCTCAAGGACTGCACTGCGCTCAAGTAGCTTTCCAGGTTTTGGATCAGAATGAGTTTCTCTAAATATTCAGAGCTTGGGAAGAGTTTACCAGGGTACACTGGCTAGAAATGTATTGCAGCACCTGGTTTCCTCCATGGCCCGCTAGGGAACAACAGCTTCCAGCCTCTATTTCAGAAGAGGCTGGACAAAAGTGTGCAGGGCACAAGCAGAGGACAAGGGTGACAGCACAAATGTTTTAACGTTTGTGTGAACTGAAAAGGTAAAATAAGAACCATTGCACTGGCAAATCCACCCAGGGGAAGTGGTATTTTAAGGGTGCTGGAGTTCTTCTGATGGCATAGTATATCCATTCCCAAAGGGGGCAAGTCTCTTGCTCCCAACCAGGATGACTAGTGATGGTCCCCAGAACCATGGCAGGTTTTGTTTCCCTTGCTTTCAGGTGGACAGGATGACATGATGGTCCATGTGAAATCTAGGTAGTTGGCAGACAAGTAAGAACTAAAAGTGTAACTGTATGCATGAGCTATACTTAGCAGCAGGACATCTTGCCCATTCCTGACTGGCATCAGCATTTTTGACCGCATGGTAGTGTCAGCTAAAGGTAGGATTTTTTCCCTTGTGTAGATTGGCAAAGCTTTCTGAAACAGAGTTTTGCAGTATGAAAGCAACAAAATTCCCTGGCATCAGCTTAAAAATGCTGATAGTGGCATTGCTTACCCAAGGTACAAAACTGCCTTTCCGTGAACTGATTGAACTCTGAAAAACAGGTAAGATTTTGTTTCATGTTTCTGGTTCCCCAGCTTTGGGCATGGGGGCAGCAAGCTAGTTGGGTTGAGCTGAATGTGTTTTGCTTGTTGCTTATGTAAGAAAATAAAGATACCCAAGAGCAGAGACCTTCCCCAGTGGCTCTACACACTCTGTGGCCATCCAGAGCTACTCCCAGTAGGGCTTCTTCCTTTCTCCATGCGCACCCCAAAGCACAGCCTGAGACATGCGTAGCATTACCACACTTTCCTCATCCCTTTTCTGCTGAGTGTCTGCACAGCACAGCCTTGGGCTTCCAGACTCTGACTAGAGTTACCCGGGGAAGCATGAGAGGCCAAAAGTCTCCCAAGAACTTGTCAAACTTGGCATCCAAATGTTGACATTGTTTAGACAAATCCTTGCTCTAAGCCTCTTGAGATGAAATTGTTTTCAATACTGCAGTGGGAACCAGCAGCTCTTGATTATGAGGCAGGTGGAGGTTGAATGAGCATGTGTGGTTGGTCCAAAGTCCTCATGCCTCAGACCAGGAGTCTCTGCCATGTGTTGGCAGCTAGTGCTGGAGAGCTGGTGGATGTCCACAGGGCATCACATGCACATGCACATGCATGCATGCACTGTTCAAGCGCTCATAAATAGTGCCTGTGTTTCATTTACTCAAACAGCACTGGGGTTCAGGGTGAATGACAAAGTAGCACTTCATCTCCCCTTAAATGCAACCACAAATTAGGACTCATCCTTAAGAGCAGAGCAAAAAGCTGGCAAAATTGTGTGTCTGCACATGGCAACAGTGGGGCAAACTCTTCTTTCCCAACCTCTCGGCTAAAGCAGCCCTTTGCGAAGAGGCAATACTGCCTTAGCAGAGACTGTACAATCATGGCTATTCCTTGTGCACTGGCCACACAATAATATACCACCAAAAAGGAAAAAAAAAAAAAAAAAAAAAAAAAAAAGGAGAGAGGAAGAGAAATGAGTGTTCTTAACAAAAGCAGAATAATATGCTAAGGCAAGGCTCTCTGTGATGTGCTGTTTGAAAGCAGGCGGGCATTGAGTTGTCGTTACCAGCCTCCATCATTTGAGGGCACCCTAGTCTTTGATGTTGGCTGCAATTAGCTGCGGGAGTAGTGTAGCAGCCATCTCTCATGATGGCAAGTCGGTCTTTCATTGAAATGCTCTCTTTCCTCCAACCCTCCAGGTCAATGCTGCTGGGACTTGCTTCTTTACTGATGGCAGGAGCACATGCTGGGCTCACAGATCACCAGCCTTATTGGTGTGTTGGGGATTGGAGGTGAATTGCCTAAAGGAGGGATGCACTGGCATGCCAACATTGCTATTGATTAATGCTAATTATCATTTAATTTAACCTCCAATTAGTTTTAATCAATTGTCACATTCTCCCTGAGTATTTCTGCGAGGATGATGTACGGTAAGGAGGATAATTGTCTTGAGCTTTTCCTTGCTTCCCAGATGGCTATTTCCTATCTCTTTCTTTTGCTGTTAATAGAGCTGGGTGAATAATTTATTTGCCAAATTTAGCTGCTGCTGCTTCTGTGCCTCAGAATTGTCTGTAAGCATAGTTTGAGTGTGTTGCTTGGTCCAAAACTTCTCAGCACAGTTCTTGGTCTGTACAATGCTTTACAGCCATTTGATCCTGGAAATTCAAGCGGGGCGGTTTCACTTTAATCAGGCATGTGGTGGGGTCGCATGGCCCTGGCCCCAGTGTTGCTGTCAGTCATAACTCTGGGGATCCAATTTTGCATGAATTTTCCATAACTGTTTCTTAAAAGAATGGTCACATTAATGTTTCTGTCACCTGGAGTCTTTCCCTTCAAAAGGGTAAAGCAGAGAGAAAGAGAAATTATATCTGTCTGTCTGGGTGGATCATCTCTAGGTCTTGAGTCCAAGCTCTAGCAATCAGTGAGCACCAACTCAACTTCTTCTCCCATGGGACTAACTCCTCTCTGTGCCTATAGCACCAGCCCTATTAACACTCTCCTGCATGGCCTTTCCATTTCAGCTGGAGAGACTGGTTTTATCTTATTATCCCTGTGATGGCCTGGGCTTTCCATGTTGTATTTGAATGGATGGTTGCAGAATATATTCAGAGGTCCTTGTCCAATGCTAATAATAGCTCTATCTGTCCAAGTGAATTACAAAAAAAAGTATCAATTCATTAATCACCCCCACTGATTTTGTGTACATAACTGATGAAACATCAGGCAACATTCCCTGAAGGTCAATAAATTAGGGCAGTTATCCAAAATTACCTTCTGAGATCTCTCTGAAAGCTAAGGGAAAAGTGAGCAGAGCACAGTCCCATCTATTCTTGCTGAGGATCAAAAGCAACTCAACAATACCTCAGGGCATCAAAGACAGCTGATAGATCTAACAATAACATCTTGGAGCCCTGATATTCATCTGTAACCTGGACTGCCCGTGCAGTGCAGTCTCTGTGCTGTACTCTGTCTGTACCCAGACCGACACAGGTCAAGAAAGGCTGAGATAGTCAGGTACTCAGGGAATTCGCTTCGCTTCACAACTTTCTCATTAACCATGCCCACACTTGAAGAACAGAAACAACACAGCCAGATTGCCAGCATCCAGTAATAGCTTGTTTGGGGGTCTTTCCTGCACTTTCCAGAGAGATCCTGCATTTGCTGCCCATCCCGATGTCAGGCAGGCCGGTCTCTTCCCCGTAACAGGTAGCTACCGCACTGATCAAAAGCCGTGGTGGATAACGTGGGTTCAGTTCAGCTGGTGGGCAGGTCACGTCCCCGCCACCAGAGCCGCCACTCATCTTTGAGCCTCCACCTCGAGCTGAAGGGAGGCAGAGTGGTGCAGAGGCAGCGTGCTCCCAGCCTCCCCGTGCCCTGCCCGCAGCCCGAGCCTGGGTGCCTGATCTCAGGGCACCTTCCTCCCTCCCCTGCTGCAGGCAGGACAAACCTTACTGCTGGAGGACTGAGATCTTCCAGCACGACATGAATCAGGAGGACTCAAGTGCCTCACAGAATCGCACAGTTCGTCACAGGACTATGTCCCAAAAACTTGGTTTTTTTTCTATTTCAGGAACCAAAAGACCAGCTTATGTGTACCAGCGTGCTCTTCCTCCTACCCTACCCAACCCATTCTGTCCTCCGTGGGTCAGGTTACACGGGCTCAGATGTCCCAAGCAGATAGTTATGACTTGGTTCAACATTATTTCATTATAACCACTTAAGTTACAGGGGAACTTTAGTGAAAAATAAAACTATGGTAAAGCAAATCCATTGCTCCATAGAAACAAAAGCTGACCCCACACTCGCCTTTGTGCATGGGCTGAATAACAAACCCATTGTGAGATTAAAATGAAAAAAGAAGGAAAGCCAAAGCTTGTTTGGTTCATATAAACATGGGACTTTCGATTTACTTTTCACAGAGCTTTGACTGGGCAACAGAAGAAATGTGAGCTATCTCACAATGTTCCCTTGGCATAACATGGTGCTTTCAGTCTCATTATTATTGCATTATATGTAGCACATCTGTTACTGGTCAGGAGCCAAACTATTTAATTCTATTAGATACATCTATACAGCTAAGTGATAATCTACACCAGGTTTATGGAACAAGCACTTAATTCTTGGCAGGGAGCAGCTCAAGACTTGATACAAGAGCAACAGAATATATGCAGTGTAGTTGTAGATCAGTGTCAGAAACTGGCCAGAAATCATTTCTGCATTCTTCAGCATGCAGGCATTCCAGTGTGGGAAACTATTCATTCAATTTATTGTTCTAACATCTGTAAGTTATTGGGCAGGGGGAGGGGAGAGGGAGGGGAGGAAAACGCTCAGAGGGAAAAACGTTTACCTAACAAAATACTAACTCTTTCAGGGGGTTTCATGTCAGCACTCTGTAAATAATAGGAGCCTTTTAATGCACATGTGGTAGTATTTACTTTGTGGAGAGGTACACAGAATCCTGTCTTGTTCAGAAAGTTTTCTGCCCTGATGCTGCTTGGGCATATAGTTTTAGCTGTACGTATTTTGTCTTCATCCATCTTTTATCTTGCTGAACACAACTGCCAAACTCAAAGTCACATCGTGCTGCCTCTGCTTGCCTGCCTCAGTGCAGGCTGAACCTCGGGGCACTGGGCTGGCAGAAGGAGCAGCTCTCCCCTGGCAGGGCAGGCAGCAGCTCCGACGTTTCCAGCTGGCACTTTTGCATCCCGGTGCTTCTTTCTTCCCCTTTCTGCCAAACCCTTCCAAACTCTGGAAGACAGAAGCCACGAACCGTGTGCCCTTCCCAGAAAGGGCAAGTAAGCATGGTTTTACCCCATTTTTAGAGAGGAGGAGGAAGGGCACTGCAAGGTGATGACTTGCTTAGGGTTGCACAGGATGTCTGCAGCAGGGCAGAAACAGGGGCCAAAGCTCTGAACTGTCAACAGCACCTCTACTTCTATCCACCAGACCATCCTTCCTTCCTCTACACTGAAGAATTGAAACAATTCTGAAAAAAAAAAAAAAGAAAGATAGAAAAAAAAAAGATGGTCTCCACCTGCAGAATTTTCTGACCTTCCACTGACTGCACTTTTCTTTTCCTCCTTTTTTTTTTTTTTTTTTTTTGTCCCCATTATTTATCTCTCTGTGGAAGTAATTGGATCTATTTCTGAAGGAAGTGATGTCAGGAGACCTGGGTGTTCCAAGAATAGTTATTTCCATATGATCCGAACAGGTTCTTACACACGGTGACACATACATTGTTGTAATTTAAGCATATCTGCTTCTTTGGACTGAAGGCCATTTGTAAGAGTCTCCATCTGGAAAGGAATTCATTTACTTACAGCCTTCAGGGAGTGGCAGGATCTTTTAACTCTCTGTTGTCTCCAATGCTCTTTCCTTCCCTATCACCAGGCATCTGAAATTTCCCTGAACCCCATCTTGTGCTTGCCCCAAACCCCTCTGGAGCCAGGCAGAACATCTACTGGTTTTAGAGGCCCTGCTCTGCTGGGCGTGAATGGAGGTGCCAGGGGGCATTGCAGGGAGCAGACCATCAGACCACGAGCACTCGTGGTCACTGCCAGTGGTACCTGAGTTCTTACAAGAAAAACCCAGTCCTTGCACCTGAATTTACACGGTGACCAGGTGACCTCAGGAAAATTAAAAAAAAAAAAAGGGGACCGGACCGTAAACGAAGGGAAGATGCTATACTATAAACATCTATCACATGCTATAGTATATTTAGACTTTGATCTTTGGGGACAAGTGCTGCCTTTCTTTTTCCCATGCAGTTGTACAGCATCTAATACTGTAGCGTCCTGGTTCATGACAGAGAGCTGACAGATGACCAGAGTGCAAAAATAATAGCATTAAATACCAGTAATAACATAATGAGGTAATAAGTAGTAATAAAACCTTGGAGGGAGGCCAAGAAGAAGGGTGTCCAAAGGCTGTGCCACCCAATGTTACTGAATCACATGTGGTCTTCAAATCTGAGTGAAGTGGGAAGGTGTCAAAGACAGGAGGCTCCTGCTTAATGTGGACCCACAGCACTTCTGACAATCTAGAGCAATGCCAGGGCTTGTCACAGGTCTCGGTGCTTTCAGAAGCCGTTTGAAAACTGGCTCATGATTCAGCATGATACCTGCGTTTCCCAAGCGCTTGCCAAGCCAGGGGTGCCCAAAGCAAACCCAGTGACAAGCTCAGGTTTATTAGGTCTCCGACACAGCCCTGACCTGCCTTTTCCCTCCAGCTGAAGGCCTTGGGCAGAGCCGGTCGGGAGGAACCGGTCACTGCTGACAATAGCAATTTGTACGGGATTTGTCAACACGCAGACTTGTAAAAGTTAATATCCCAGTGGTTGTGTTTCTTTTCATTAAGCAAATAACTCACACCCCCACACGGCCTGGGGATGCCCCCCAGGGGGCTCAAGGAAGGAAGGAGCCACCGGCGGCTGCACCTCTGACCTCCAGCAGTGTTTTTCAAGCAGAGCGGGCGCATCTGTTACAGCACCGAGCCCGCTCCTTCCACTGCGGGGAAGAACTTGTGAGGATGTCAAGTACTTTCTTAAAAACAAGAAAAGGGAAAACAAAACAAACCTTAAATGGTAAGAAAAGTAAAACAACGTTTTTACTGTTTATTTTCCCTTAGCTCTGTTAATTGCCCCCAAGTGCTGTACCTCGTGGCAGCATCCACCAGTTGCCGGCGTGCTGGAGGCGGGTGCTGATATCCAGTTCTGCATTTCTCTCCTTCCTTCCTCAGCACACAGCTCCTCAGCCATGCCAACAAGGCAGCTTGGTGTTGGGCTGCAAACTGGACTACTGTGGTTAACAACTTTAAAACCTTCCAAAATACGGGTGTTCTTGGGGAGTTGGTTTGGTTTGGGTCCACATCATTTCAGCAAGCCCTGTGAGAGCCTGGTAGCACAAACATTATGTACTAAAGTGAGGTGATTTCTGCAGGCAGGACAGTAAAAAGGGGCTAAGCAGGGAAAATTTTAAATATTTATTATAAGAATCAACCTCCTAAGAGTGGCTCTTGCTCTCCTAGAAGTCTGCAGTTCACCAGTGTAAAAATGCTGATGTGATAATGGCCATTCCTGGGCTTCAAACAAAAAACTCTCACCTGTCCTCTGTGTAATCTTCGCTTTGCATGTTATTTGCTTAATTCTAGATAGGCAACTACTATCCCTAGAAAGTGCCAGCAAATAACATATTTTTTCTTACTAGTTTCTTGCCATTGTCGTATCTTGCCCAGAGTGGAGGAGGCAGGGACAAGATATCACAACATTACTGGAAAAAAGGTGAATGAAAAGCATTTAATTTCCAATGTAGTTTATCAGATATTTATTCTTGTGCTCTTCCCATGAAAGAGAATAAGATGTAGATGGAATACCACAAGGAGAGCAGCTTGTTTTCATTTATGATTAGGCCTTAAGACTAGCTGGAGGAGCTAAGCTACAGGTCCCAGTCCTGGTATTTTACCTAACAGCACACCACATTCCTGGAGTTTTGGCTGGGCTGAAAGCCTTGGCTTTGGTACCATCATAAAGCCACCTTTGGGGAAGTCAAGGTGTTTCTGTCATCCACTGTTGTCAGTTATAATCCATTTGGACCATTCCTAGGAGTACAGCCAGACAGTGTAAGGAAATATTCATGAAACCATAAAGTCTGTACGTCTACAAATACAGGATACAGTTCCCCTGGATAAGATCAGCGTAAGACTGTGGAGGGAACAACAGGACCAAAAAAAGCCAAGCAGAATAGCCCCTGGGATAGTAGGGATCTGCTGACAGCTAGCACTGCTTATGGAGAAATCCCCGGCCAGCAATAGTTCAGTGGTTACGGTGCTGGGCAAGGTTTCAAGTGTTGGGCAAGGTTTCAAGAGGCTTGGGTTTTTTTCTTGTTTTTCCATAAGATTTCTGTGCCCCAGCTCCCCACCAGTGGAACTGATAGGGGATTGCACACCCTTCTTGAATGTGGTGAAGGTAGCACACAGCAATGAAGGCCCTGTAAATCCCCCACAGTTATAGATCCAGTGGCATTGCACTGCCTTCTAGAGCCTACAAGTTCTCCACGTGTAGTATGAAATAACCATTAAATCGTCCATAATGCAGCCAACTTAACTGTAATTTTAAAAGGACAAGTAGCTAACAGAACTGCTTAGCAAATATGGGAATCTTTCAAGGGAAAATTTAGAATAACTCTTGCATTAATTTTGTGAATTTGCTTGCTTCTAGTTAGTTGAGTAGACTTTTCATTCTTCCCTTCAGCAGCTTTTGTTCTTCTTTATTCTTTCTCATTTTGTTTTTAGAAAAACAGAAGGGGATGCAAACAGGGAGGGAAGAGGTGCAAAATACCAAAAATGTTCAAACCTTCCTGGTTATAGTTTTGGGTCATAATATTTTTTTGTTTGTTTCACCAATGAAAATGTTTGCACAAAATAGACATGTCAATCCCATAAAATGTGTTGTTCTTCACTGGAAAGCATGGCTGAATTGAAGAGGCCAACCATCCCAAGGCCTTATCTTCTCCATTTGCACCCGGAGAAACTAAAGTGAAGCACCAAAGCGATGACCCCAAGACCACAAAGTGGAGCAGTGTCGAATATTTAGACCACAGGAATCCCTGGATGCTAGACCCAGACCATCACCGCTCGCAAGGCACCTACATGAGGTTTTCTCCCGCAACATGACCATGCCGCGCATAAACAGAGTCTGAGGCCTTCCCTCTCCCCCTGCCCGCACACAAAACACCCCAACATCCCCAAAGCATCCTCAAATAATTTTTCGGAGCTGCTTCCGTGGAGGAAGGGGTGGGAGCAGCCACGCACAGAGCTCAAGCACGGCGTGCTGCCACTGGCAGGTGGGGAGGCAGGGGGCCGGGCGCGCGGTGCGGGGCACGGCCAGGAGAGCGGGGAGGGATGCTCATAGATCTACAGACGCTCGAATTAATTGGCTGCTGTTTACAGCCTGGGTTTATCGCTCAGCTTTTAATTAACTGTTTCCGGATTTAATCTCACAAATGTTCTGTCTTCGTCCTTGTTTAATCCGGCAGTCTAATGGCAAGCTTATTTATGCAGATCAATACTGTTTACAAACATGAAAGCCGCCTGTCGGTTTTTGAACTTTAGACGTGATGGCATTGGTTATCAATAGCTGAAGCAGCCCCAGCAGGTGGCATGTCAATATGCAGCCAGTCAATATTCATGGAGCAGCAAAGATTAAAACTTTTTTTAGCAGGAGTGGGAGGGAGCTTCCTAAACTCCTCATCGTAACATAGACGGAGGATTTACTATCTGCTCCCACCCCTGCTTTCTTTTATTTAGTTGCAGCCATCTGAATGGAGCGCTAATGAGAATAATCAGGTTATTCGGGAACATGCATGGTGGAGGAAAAACCATTCCCACCATCTGCTTTGAACCAGCTCACCTGCAAAGGGTGTCTCCCTCTACTAAAATATTTTAAGTAATAGCAAGGCAGACCTGGCTTGTTCCCTGCACCTAGTCTACCGTTATGTAAATTTGAAATTACTGAAGGAACTGGATCATTTTCTACTTATTCTATTGTCTTCAAGTAAAAAAAAAAAAAAAAAAAAAAAAAAGAGCATGGAGGAACCATTCAGAAAATGCTTGCTTAAAAACAAAGCTTGAAAACCTGAGGGCTGGTGAGGGGATGGATGTTTGGGGGACCAGCGAAGAAGGACCATGCGGGCCCACTTCTGCAGCCTCATTGCTCTTGGACTTGCTTTTCTGCAGGTACTTGTGTGGCTCTTGGCATAGTTGTTCAGGGATAAGGGTGTGTTTGCAGCTGGGTTGCACAGGTAAGTGCCCAGTCCTCCAGGGACTGACACATGCTTCTCATGTTGCTCTGGATATAGTCTCTGTTTAAGTCAGTGGCCCAGTTTTTAACACGCCAGGTTAATCCTGTGCAAATCTTTGAAAGAACAGAGCCGAAGGTGTCAGTCACCAGACAGAGCTTGTGAGATTTTCTGTTAGGAAGAATTGTAGGTAGAAATGGGGAACATACAGCCTCAGCCCGATTTTATATGATATAACTTTAACCTGCCAAGGCAAATGAGATCTGGCTTGCCTTTGCCTACCCTCTGTTTGCAGCGTACTCCCATCACGAGCTGCATTCAGGGACCAAGCCCCTGCTGTGCTGGGAACGGTACAAGCATAGCTAATTGTATGTTTGCTATAAACACAGCTCTTACACAGTTGTTACACCTTCCATAAATACATTTCTAATAATCAGCAGACAATAGTATGGGCAAGCCAGAAGCATAACATAAAGCATAAGAATAAATTGCATTTAATTACAAGGAGAATCTAATTAAGCCTGATTTTCTTAGACCAGTGTTAGACTGTGAGTAACTTCATACACATTAATAGAGTTGTAACACATGTGACCTGTGGTATAATGACAATGACTACTCAGGGGTGGATTGTCAGATTGATGCACGGCATGACACTAACTCGGTTCCTTAATTTCAAAGGTGCAGAGTAGATCATTTCCATGCAGAGCGTAAGGGCTCCGATCCTCCATTTATCTTCATGCGTTGGCTTTATATTTCTGGCCATTTGCAGCATTTGCTGACATTTGCCAGTCTGTTTGTTCTAGCCTTCATTGCCGATTATGTAGCCAGGATCAAGCCTCTTGGGACAGCAATAGCAACGCTTGTGCTTGGGTCCCGTGGCCCCTCGGATCGAACGCCCTCCCAGGGGGCTGTTTTGTTCTTTGGGCTCAGAGTTGATTTCCTGATGGTTTCATTTTGACTCTTCCCAAACGACTCGCAGAGGGGGAAAATAGGACGTGGGGACGGGGGATGTGTGGGGACATCATGGGAACAGCAGAGCAACATAAGGTTTTGCAAGACCAAGCTCCATTGGGTTTTGAGGCAACACACCCTTGTACCCCATGGGCTGGTGTGGGGTGGCTGATCTGTTCTAACAACTTGTGGCACACCACAGCCAGCAAAATTGGAGCAGCTCATCAGCTCTGCTTTATTCTCTTAGCCACAGACCCCAGCCTGCAAAGTGCAGTGCCGTTTTTAATAGCGACATCTCGAGCGCCTTTCAGAGTCTGCTTGAAAGCAAATATAGGCCTTTTAATAGGCCATATTAATGCATTAAACTACGGAGAGGAGGAAGAGGGGGGGAGGAAAATCCCTGGCACATACATCTCTGCAAAAGTTTCAGAGTCTGGAAGAATCTGATCCAGAAACAAAAGCCCTTTGAATCTCCCCCCTTCCCTGCTCCCCGTGCCTGGCTCCCCCCTCCCTCCCGTCTCTTCTCCTCCCCCCGCTGCGCAGTAACAGTGCCAACTTATCAGATACTTTTAGCTGCCAGCTTCCCAGATACTTTCCTTTGAATGTGACCTGGCAGCAGCTCGCTGCAACTTTTGAACTGCTATATATGTCATATGCTAAGAAGAAGAAGAAGAAACAGCTGAAGTATAATGACTACTGGAATACGCGATTCGAGACAAAGTCAGGATGCTTTCAGTGGGGAGCGCGAGGCAATTTATTTTAACTCGTAAGGCAACTTTGCTATCCAGTGGGAAGGGGGCGGGGAAGCAGGCAGGATAATCGCCGTGTTTTATCTTCACCTGAGGGCCGTAAGTCCATCGCCAGCACCCACACGTTGCCCCTCCTGACAGCCCAGGGCTTTGGGGTGAGGAGAGGGGGTTCCCGGTGGGCAGCAGGCAGCTGGGGGAGCATGGAATGGGGAAACTGAGGCAAAGCGACCCACACTAGGAGGTTCCCCTGCAGTAACACGGCAAATCCACAGCAGAAATAACACCGGGGACCAACCACCTGGGTTGCCAGTTTCTGGCTCAACAGGATCCCCCTGTGATGTGAAGGAAAGAAAAATCCCCAGCAGCCCAAAATACACATGGAAACGGGCAAGCGACTGAGCCTCGTGTGGCTGTAGTGGCGGGGGCAGCAGCTGATGTAGGTAGCAATGGCCATTCATGGTTGATTGGAGCTTTTTTTCCTTTTATTTGGAAATGGATGGGGTTTGGGCATGTTGCTTTAAAAATCCACAAATTAATGAAATTCTGGAATGAAGCATCTGATTAAGAAAAAGAAGATGAAGAAGCAGGAAACAACCAAAGCCCAACTCATTTCAATCAGAAGAAATAGTTTGGGCTTTTGAAACAAAACAGGTTTTCTTTTAGGAAGGTAGGAATGAATGGAGAAGTTCACCATGCTGAGAGGTGCAAAGCAGTATCACTTATGAAAATGTTGTTTCAAGTGATTGGACGTTTTTCCACTTTTGCATGGAAGGAAATATTTGAATTCCAGAGTTTTCCTGTTTCGGAACAGAAAGAATGGGGTTTTTACAGGCTGTGGGGCGTTCTGCAGAGTGGAAAAGCTGGTTCCCAAAAACTCCAGCTCTAATACATTTAATTAGATATCTTCCTGCCCATAGCTACCAGTTGAGGTTGCTGTTAAAGCAGGAGAGGGAAGGCTGAGAACAGAGGGAGGTGGTTCAAGATGTTCCCTGCAGCTCCTGGGTTGTTGCTGCAGGAAGCCCCTCAGCGCTCCCTGTGTCTTAGTGTTCCCCTCCCTGAAACAGGTAGACCTGTAATTATTTGTTATAAAGTTTATTAGTGTCCTTGGCACGTTGCAGCAGAGGCAGATTAAGACCACCTTGGCCCCAAGGAGTTTGCTGGTACACTGCCACCCTCACTGGGGCTTGGCAGGAGACTTAATACATTAATTTCACAAAGCGCTTTGAGATCAGGGGATGAAAGCTGCTATAGAAGTGCAAAATATAATGATTAATTGCCTTTTCTTGGTGGGAAGTTGCTATCATCTCTTCACTTTCTATGACTGGCAAACCGGAGGGAGTATTTAACTTTTAAAAAAAAACACAACATCTTTACAAAGTAACAAATTAAGATGCAAATCTGGAGGGGTTTTTTCCCTCTTCTTTTTTTCCTCTCTCCCTTTCTCTCTCTCTCTCTCTCTTTTTTTTTTTTTTTTGCTAATTGGCAGAAAATTAATGACTGTGTTTCTGACTGAGCAGATGCTCCTGTCAAAAAAGGCAGATTTGGAATTTCTCTAACCCTCCTTTTAAAAACACATCAAGAAGGCAGTAGCATGTGGCAGGTCAGAAATTAAGCGAAGGTAACTGTGCAGATTGTACAGAACACAAAGGAGGTTTTGTGCGTGCGCGCGTGTGTGAGGCTGAGTGAGTGGGGGGGCTTTTTCTTTCCCCATCTCTCCCTTTTGTTTTAACTTCCTTGCATCGGATTTTATGGGATTTTTTTTTATTTTTTATTTTTTGTTGTGCCTTTTTTTTTTTTTTTTTAAAGCCCGTATTCCACTGCAGCTCATAATTAGCAGCCAGGCCTCTGGGACCTAATTAACCAATTCAATTAACAAAAAAAGCATACAAGTCACCCTGACATTTGTCAGCCATTAGGAGGGATGTCAGGCTGGCAGGTTCTACCGACACATTAATGATGATTAGCTCATTTGCAGCTCACTTTTACCCCAGGTGTCCACCTGGAGAGACTGGCACGAAACACTCTGCAGACAGAGAGAGGGGCTGGGGCTTTGCCGCAACTGCGGTGACCCTCAAAGGGAGTTTTGACCTTTCATTGAGCGTATAATCAATAAGTTTTTTGCCTCGGTTAAGAGAAGCTGCTGTCCCCTCATCTGGCTCCCACGTTCGCTAACCTTCAGAGAAGCAGGAGCCCAAAGAGCCAGGGGATGGCTCTTGCCCCAGGGGCTGAAAACCCTCGTTTTCAACTCCTTCAGTGGGAGAAGCCTTTAGAAACATTTTCCTTGTCGATAGCACTGTTTGCTTGCTTACCGCAGCAGGGCTCCTTCACTTGGCTGGGGCTGCTTCTTAGTTCAAGCCAAGCTCTTTGTTCTCGGAATTGATTAACTACAGTACTCTATATAATATAGGCAGATATTTATATAGACGTCGCTTCCGTTCCTGCCTCTGATCTCCCTTAATTTAACTCCATTTCCCCAGCAGCTCTGATTTAATAATAAGTGGCTGATCATTACGGAAATGGAACCAGGAAAAACGCAAGCCAAGAAGGCTTCCAGGATGGAGGGGCGTTTGGCGCTTTTGCCTATTTCCCTTATTTCAGTACCTGAGAGCAACTTTCCTGTCCCACCTGGGCAGCCTGTTCCTGGTCACTGGAGTCCCCTGGGGGCTTTGACATCTGCAGGGATGCTCACAGCTCCCCTCTCATCCAGACCCATCTGACCATGCTTTTCCAGGGTGCCAGAACATACTGGTTGCCTCCCGGTTGCCTGCTATTCTTGCCCATAGTGCTGTTGGCCGGCTCCAGACGAGAACAGAGCACAAAATGCTATCAAGGAGTGGATTTCTTCCTTGATTTGGGAATTTTGCAAGTTTTCTGTGCACAGGGTGAAGTCCTCGCAACCAGATGCGGCGATGGCAAACTGCGAACCCCAGGCACCATCCCTCAACAGGAGAGAAGCTCAGCCAGCAGTTCAAAGGGAATCAGGTGCTTGTCTTAATTTCAATTAAATCTCAACAGTGCGTCCGCATTGACTAATCACCGAGGGGCTGATCCAGCTCCCTCTGCAAAACAGGACCTGTATCAATCGCTAGAGCCAAACACTCCTTCCTGGAAATCGGCAGTGCACAATAGTAAATACAGAGAGCTGGGACTATTCATGTGTTAACAATGCAGTGGCGGCAGCCCTTTATTGTCACACACATTGTTAAACCCACAAAGAGCAACTGGTAGGTTAAATCTATTTTAGCTGGGAAAGCTTGACAAAAATCCTTGCCACCAAGCATTTGATACTGATCACAGTGTCACATCAGGGAACAGGCAGCTCAAAAGAACGAGTCATTTTTATTTCTGAACTTTAGAGGCAACGGCCTCTCCTCTACACTGGCTCCCCAGGTCTTAGTCCTCTTAGTAGGAGGTGGGCTTTTTTTTTTCTTCTGTGCCACTCAATGAGAGCAGATCTGGGAGGGAGAAAAAAAAAAAAAAGCAGGAAACATACAATGCTATATTGAGGCAATGCAGGTGGATGGGGAATGTGAACACAAGCTTCTCTTTCTCAAGGGAAATCAAATCCAAAGCTTGGGGTGGCAGCAAAAGGTGTGACTGGGGAGGCAGCAGGACACCTTGGTGGCAAGAATTGTGGCGTAAATCAGCAGTCCTCTCCCACAGCTAGAGTATCACTCCGGTATAAATACCTTGGAATTAATATGAAAGCCTCAATTCAGATGGATTTGTTTGAGTTGCAAACATTACTGTAACCTATTTATTTTTTGTAGGAGTTTTATATGCAACGGGACTGGTCATTTCCCGGTAATGCATCTCCTTCTGAAATCACGCTAATTTTTATGTCCTCCCAGGCAGATTCCACAAAGGTCGCTATTAAAAAACTTCGGGCATTGAGAATGACAAATTTGCCAAAAAGAATATGGGAAAATTTTCTAATACAGCCCCTATTGGTTTTATAACACATGTATTGATTTTATGGGGACAGTGAAGATAGCTCTGTAAATGTAGATGCGTTTCATGTTAAAGTGCCACTCTTAAATTTTAAAAGTGGCCTTTGCCAGTAGTAGGGAGTCAGTGGGAGGATAAGATCTGGGGCTCTCAGCACAAGGCTTCACCACTGCTTATAACCCCGGTGCCTCAGAGTGATAGGAACAGCAGTGGATGGAAAGTTACATGTTCTGTATTTGCTGGAGAAAAGGGGACCAAGTCTTGCCCAAGTGCCATCTTGGTAGACAGCATCACATCAGCTGCCTCCAACACCTTTTTTCCCACCTGCATCTTGTTTCTTCTCACTGAATCGTGCCTGATAGGAGCAAACAGGTCCTAGAGCAGCATCTCTCTCTCTGCCATACCACCAGCATAAGGGGGCTGTGACAAGAGCACAGACCATCTCCGAGTCTCCAGGATCCCCACATAAGGGCAATCCTGTAGCACGTGTCAAACCACGCATGGAAGGGAGTTGTCTGCTTCTTTGCCACATCTCCTCTGCTCAGTTTACCCTGCTGCATTAGTGCTCTCAGAACTTCCACGGGGACACCACACGCCAAATAAGCATCACCCACCTGAGCTCGAGTGTTGGGAGCCTTGGAGGTACCCCAGGGCCAAGGGGAAACAGCACCTGTGGCTTGGTCCCACTGCAGGAGGCTGCAGCTCAGTTTTGGTCCCTACACCCAGAATTTCTCTGTGGTATTGCCGCTCTGCTGTGAACCTTATGGCTCAATTTTATGGATGGATTTTAGGCCATTGAAAGTCAGCCAGACAGCACGAAGAGGTTGTTTGCTCAGCTATAGCAGGAGTATCTGAAAACACTGACATCTTGTGACAGTTTGGAGTGAGATGACAACAGAAAAGAGCTGGAGAGACTGCAGGATGTCCATGCCTCTTTAAGGACTGGAGATTTTAAAGAGGTTTTTACATATTATTGCCATTTTTCACATGCCTTCTGCACCACAGCCAATTTGCAGACCCTGCTGTTACCAGCATGCGCAGGTCTGCATGGGCAGTTAAGCACATTTAAGCCCTGAGCTTCTGCCCACCTTGCTGCCCATGTTTACTCTTCCCCTTCAGATGAAGGCATTACAGGCTGAGGCTTGAGATACCGAAATCCTTCTGGAAAATGCTCGAGCTCCTGTCTCCACAAGGTGTGCATGAATGGTGGCAAATCTCACACAGCCAGAGGAAAGGTGAGGGGCAGATTTCTTGAAGACTCCTGCTCAGCGATATGAATGGTCCTCATCCAGCCAAGTGCAAAGTCAGGCTGGCTTGCTTTCCCCCTTTGGCTGTGAAATGGCCAGTCAGGGATTCTCACCAGGCTGAGCAGGGGACCTGCTTTAAAATTATAAGATAAAAAAGTAATTGGAGGCATTTATTCCTTTACCTATTTACTTATGTCTTTTTTTAGGGGAGAAAAGAGTAGTAACACATTTTCAAATTTTATTGGCAATGGCCACGACTGATTATTTTTTAAAAAAAAGAAATATCAAAACTTATGTATATTCACATGACTCCCAGAACTGGCAATTTAAGGAAGATTGAAGATTCAATATAAAGCTGCGCAAGCTGGTTGTGGTGCACTCAGATTGAAAGCTGATTCTTAACTTATTTGAATGGTAGAAAAGCAATAAAAATAATGTGATAATAAGACATTAATTATTCCCCACTTCTCAACTCTACAAATGGTGTTAAATAAATATGAATCTTGTCTAATCAGTTAAACAGTCCCAGAATTCTCATTTGCAAGAATATGTTACAAGGAGCATCAAATAAATAGATACATAAAATTATGAGAAACAAAGTGAAAGGCTTGCTGTGAAAATTTCAAATGAAAAAATAAAGTTGTTTTGCTTTGAAAAGAAATAGCTGTATGCTGGTTGAGAAACCAGTCAGCGTTTTCCAACTACTTTTATTAAAGAGAAACTAGACTGTTTTCAAATTTCTTTCTTTGAAAGAACCTGAGGTGTTACGAATACTCTGCTAAGCAGAGTCCAGGTAAGGCTGATGAACTGCTTTAACCAGCCTCTGTTTCCAAAATTAAAGTTCTGTGGGCAGAAGAGGTCATGAGGGTGGCTTGCTTTTTCCTTATTGAAGTCGTGTTTGGGCTTCACAGATTTTAAAGCCAGAAGGGACTATTATGATTCCCTTGCCTGACCTCCTGCATAACACAGACTGCAGAACCTCACCCAATAATTTTCGCATCAAACCCATAACTTCTGTTTGATCTAGAGCATATCTTTTACATCAAGACTGGATATCTTCTTAAAGACTTCAAAAGTGATGGGGAATCTACCAAGCTCCTAGATAAGATAGTTTGAATTTGTCTAACTTCAGCTTTCAATCACTGGATCTCATTATGCCTTTTTCTGCTAGATTAAAGACCCCTTTTCCATCAGAAATCTCTTCCCCATGTAGGTACTTGAAGACCTCGAGAGGGTGATAAGAGAGGATGATATTTCTTGAATGGGTGAAGAGAATGTGTCATCTTAACAAAGATAAAAACTTATCCCATGGATATTCTTTATTTTCCCCCCAGCTTAAAGCTGGTAAAAGGTGAAACGGTGGTCTACTCAGGTGAGTAAAGATTGTTCCCAAGAATAAGGGCTACATCATCAGACTCTAACTCACTCCTTGTAAGGTGTATTACTGAAAATGTCTGTCAATTAAATTACATTTCATTTTGCCAGGTAGCAACATGATATAGTGGGATGCACCGTCTGCCCACATGATCAGAGACTCTGTTTTTAACAGGCATTTAACAGTGTTAAAACCACTCAGGAATGATTCGTTTCATAATTTTTTATCCCTCGCTTTCTAAACACAAGTACAAGAATAGCTTCACCTCAGGCTACGTCTGTTTTAGAAATGTTTACTACAGTCCCTGCAAATACAGTCCATTTTTTTTGGACAAATCTACATGAAGGGCTAATTTTTGCTGTAGGCTAATTGTGAAATTACATAGACATTCCTTTAAAAAAAAAATCAACAAAACCCAGCACCTCCATTCCCAAACAACCTCTTACACACCCTTCTAAAACAGTCGTACTGTTGGAAAGTAGGGAAAATGAAGCAGAAGAAAGAAGCATTTGCATGAAGGTCAGTGTCTCCTATTCTTCATGGAAGACCTCTTTTCCCTGCTCTTTGCACTACTTGCAGGAAACCACAGTAATTATTTGGCCAAGGAGTTTACAGGAACATTGGCTTATTGTTGATCCAAGGTGGATACTGCCACAGTGTGTATTTAGCCAGAATGCCCCACGCCTCTGTGTGAAGGAACAAAGGAGATTAATAATGATTAGTGGTGAGCTGTGTGCTCCTGGGATTCAAGTTATAAACTCTGTCCTGCATCCCTTTTGACAGGACACACCACTCACTTCCACACACACTGGCTGATTTTAAATGCCTGGAAACATTAGTCTGTTCAGCATTGATTTTGTTGACTTTTCTTGGTTTGCCCTTCTCATCCTCAGCCCTGTGAGTCACTCTCCTTGTTTTTTTTTTTTTTTTTTTTTTTTTTTCCTTTCTTTCTCAGTTTCATTTCAGTTGGAACTGTGTTTTCATTTAGTATTAAGGAGCACACATGGACTCTTCTCTGCTACCTCTTCAGTCAAAGCAGGCACCTCGAAATACACATTTGTGCACCTGAATTTGTGGTTGCACGGCTGAAGGCACCACCACTGTCCTGGGTCATGGTGGCAGTCACTAACACCACACTGCAAAAGCATATATAAATGTGTTTGCCACTAGAACAGCAGAAGTTAAGCACCCGTAGACTAAAGGGGAAAATGAGGAAATGTTTAATTAGATGCCTTCAGTAGGAACTTAAAAAATCTAATTATTACAGCAGCTGTTTAACTCAAACTGATCTTTCCAAACTGTGTCACGGATCAAGCTGGGGCAGTTTTCCACTAGCTCCCTGACTCCTTTGGCCAGCTCTAACCTGTGTGTGCGGCTGCCTGGTGAATGCTTCCCCTGACTGCCCAGGGGCTGAGGCTGGGCAGTGTCCTTCCTCTCCCTGGCAGGGCACAAAGCAGAGGGACCAAGTCTGGGGGGCTGTGGCCCACTGGGCATCTGGGCCACAGCTGGAGGCTCCCAAGCTCATGCCTGGCCTCCTTCCAAAGTCTGGGAAGAAACTGTCAGTCTTCATGCTAACAATGGCTTTGAGACTGTGGAAATTTTGGATTTTTACTTTTTAAAAAGGTAATTAAAACTTGACAGCCAACCATCATGATGAGCATGAGCCAGGGGCTCTGCAGGACCAAATCCTCAAAGCAGGAGAAGGTCAGAACAACCTGACAGCAAGAACAAGTCCTGCTCAGAGCATAGCTTCTCTTGGGGTTGAAAAATCTTTTCTTAAGATAGCTGTTCACTCCTTTTCATTGTGTGCACATTAGGGATGTGGATGGAAACAGTCTAATGGTACTTCGGCCCAGCTCAGTGATGCTTTGGATAGAGACCAAATTCAGTACATTTCAGCAGAATCAGCTCTATCAACATTTCAAGGTGCTCCAGCCTCTCCTGTGGGTTTAACCACAGGCTTGCTGGGCAGTGGAGGTCTGGCACTCAGCCATTATCATCCGAGGAAATGAAAGGATCTGAAGAAGCTGTGAGGGCTACGTGAACATGGACAGGTCTGTTTTATTAAAGCAGTCAGGGCACACTGTTTACCTTTTGGAGCCAGCATCTGCCAGTATAAACTAACCTTTCCAGTGCTCAGCAGGGAATTAGCCCACAGGACCCACTTTCAGACGCACTGCCAGGTCAGGAACTAAATGAGCACCAGCTGACCCACAGATTGCAAGCACAGAGCAGAAGAAGCAGCGGTTTGCTTCTCTGCCCACCTGTCATGCTGCACAACCATGCCTTCTACGTGCAGGCTGGCCACGCTGCACTAGGCTCCAATCACAAGTATGTTTAAAAAGCTCTTTAGCCTGATTAAACACCACTGTCTTTGGCCATACGCAGGCCCTCTTAAGCAAGGGTTATTAAACTGACATTGGGTAAACACATTTTTTAAGTAAAGGCTTTTGTGAAGGCCAATTATCATTCCAAGTTGTATCAGCTCTCCACGGTCACTGTAGCCTGCCTCCCCACACACAGGTGATGGCTAGTAATGTTGTATATGGGAAGAAGAAAAAACTACTTGGAAATAAGTTTCTTTGCACTTGATGGAGGATGTTTCGCTGAATAGATTTGTATGAATATCAGTTTTATTCTTTTTTTTTACAAAGAAAAGATTTACCATACACCTTCTCTCCAAATGACTGAGCAGACCTATGGGGCTGCAGGGTACATATATAACATTTTCTCACATTGGCACATTTTAGTCTCTCCTTCACTGAGGCAATTTCTTAACAGGAAGGAAAACATTGATTTCTATTGACAAGTAAAAACAGTCAATGCAGTTTGCTCCTCTTTGTGCTCTGCAGTTACCTGTTCCCTGCATTAGTAATATTCACAGACCAAGTCAAAGAGTCCTTACTTAGTACAACGCTCACCCCAAAATCAAGATGCTTTTCTGTACATGGTTAATCCAGATCTTTATAACAATTTGGACGATAGATGACCAGTTATCACCTCTACTGAATGATGTTTCAGTAAGTACCAGAAATTCATGTGATGTCCTTCCATCACTAGAAGTACCAAACTGGAATCAGACTGACTGTGGCAGTAGGACAGACCAATGCGCTACATCAAAGAGCAGCCAGTTTTCAGATCATCTCTAATTCATGCTCTTATTCAAACTTACATTTAAGGCCAACCCACATTTCCAGCTCCTCATCTAGTGTCTTCCATGTCAAATTACTAAGTCTTTCCTGCACGGGGGCTGGCCTCCAGCATCACATAAAATGCATTCCCCAAGGTAACAGAGCTGCACAGAGACAGACAACTGAGGCAAGTTTGGAGTCTGAAAACTGGAAAATACTATGCACCAGGAAAGGGCCATTATTTTCTCCCTTTAGGCTGGTAAAGCTTCTCTTTGACAATGCAATGGAAAGTTGTAACATTTTAACCAAAATTCAAATTGATAACAAAAGTGTCATTCCTCTTGGGGACTCTACTTAACATTTCTAGTATTTGAAAAAACAATACCACTGCACTATCTGCTGAACCAGAGGAATATGTCCTTCTAACAAAGGATATATTCTTTACTCAGTTTTTTTTTTTTTCCTGTTAAAAATCTGAAATTCTGAGAAGCCAGCAGCATAAATACATATTTTGCCTTGCCTTCTACAGCTACTCTTCTAAATAATAACAAAAAACAACTCTGGCTTCCTGTTGAAAACTTGAAAATGAGAGTGGATGGAAGAGTCACTACATGGTTTTGAAAAGCAGACAGAAGCTCAATGCACTCAGGCTCCGAGCTGGGAAAAGCTACATGCCTCAGCAGAGTTCGTGTCACCACCTCTGTGCTCAGGTCTCTCCAACTTGCAAATTACTCGAAGACGTGTCCTTACCATACAGTTGGTACAACAATAAAGACAGAAATGCTTTTTTTCCCCAACAATAAATGGAAAAGATGAAAGACTATGCTGATGAAAAGAAGAAAAGCAGATAAACCTAGGTTGTCTCCTCATAGGCCACCAGGCAGTGGGCTGGAATGGGGAAGGGTCCCAGGTGGGATGGGTTACTCCCTCAGACAGGTGCTGGTCATCTGGGGTGAGGCACAGCTGCAGAGAAGACATATAGGAGAGCTTGAGAGGAGGCTGAGCTGCTGCTGGAGTCAGGCTTCAGAGTGCATCAATTCTGACTGTAGGAGGTTTGGATTCAAGGGTGTAAGAGGTTGGGACACCCTGGTGCAGCCTTGCTGAAATTGTGCTAGGTTGCGTACCAAGTGGGTGGCCTTAGGAGAGCACACTGAGGAGTCCCTGTGTGTTTTTTCTGAAGTTAGTCCCTCCAAACTGTTATAGGCTATTAGCTGTTTTCTGCTTTGCTCAAATAACAGGGGAAAGGGCTTGTTCCTATACTTGTTGGGGCTGTTTCCTACGCAAATATGGATGGCTGCTCTCTTTTATAAGGGAAAAGAAGGGTGACAGTGAGTATTATATTCTACACAGCTATACGAAAGTCTTAGTCTACAATGCCCAGCTGGCAAATCACCTGCAAATCCAGCACACCAGACCTTGTGAGGTGCACGTCTACCCCTTGAACATTTGAGATTTTTGGCTGCAGGCAGGGAGATGGTTTGGCAGCCTACAAGGCAGTGGGGTGTAGGGGCTCTCTGGGCCCTTGCAATATCAGCTCAACCTTCTCTGAAACAAGTCAATGCCCAGGAGTCGAGAGCCAGAACAAGACATGTATCTCACCTTGGAAGGTGCAGAGAGGACTGATTACTGACACTTTGCCCCTAACTGGATGAGGAAGCGAAATTCCCCAGATCAATTGGTAAGTACTGACAAAGGTCTGATGAAGACCGTTATTTCCTTTCTCCTGTTGGACTCTGTTGCTCTGTTGTTTTTTTTTTTGTTTTGTTTGTTTGTTGTTTTGTTTTTTTTTAATGCAGGAATGTTTTGTTAAGAGTCTTTCAGTAGAGGGTCTATGGTATTCTCTGCCCTGAGCTGGAAGCCCCTGTGAGGTTGTGCTAACCAACAAGGGGTTTGTAAACTAAAGTCTTGCTGGGCAAGCCAGGTGAGAAGGGCTACAGGCTACTTGACCAACAAAGAATAAAGGCATGGCAGCCAGAGGGTTTAGATGAAGACATTGTTACCACTTACTGCACTAAACAGAGATCTAGACTGTTTTTTTTCTGCACATAGATAATGGGTTGAACTTTAAATCTAATCCCTAAAACACAGGACTGCTTATTTGAGGAACAAAATCCAATTTTCTTCTGACAATGTTCTACTGAGATATCTTACAGCCTCACTTTTCTTTCCCCTTAGTGTGAAGGTTGGCTGTTGTGCCAAGCAACATTTATCTACTATCTAATGGAGTGGCATGAAAGCATAGCAGGGAACGTTGTCCTGCTTGTTGTTCTGTATGCATCTGCCCTGACTTAAATCAACAGGCTGATTATGTCTGACTTGAGCAGTGTCTAACCTGTACCCCATTAACACGACATCCTGGCTTGGTGCTGTGTCCTTCCTAGAGGCTGCTGTTGTCAGGTGTACCCATCTGTGGTCCCCACTTCAGTTCAACACAAAGACTTGCTCTGTCACACCCCCAGTAGAGTGTTACAGCTACAGCCATGGAAGGAGAGCCAACTATAAATGAAACAGACTTAATTACTTCCCATGGGCACAAAAGCGCCCCGAGCACAGTTAGGAAGGTGGAACCTGGGTGACTGTCAGAGCTTCACTGTTCTCCCAAAAACCTCCTCCAAGGAGCCGGACTCCTCACTGTGTCCTGGTCTTGGCCTCTGAGCGGCCTCCCACTTGGAGGCACACTGTTCGGCTGCTGGAGATCTCCCCAAGTACCCAAAGCTGTTGCTAGTCTTGGTTTACCTGT
Source organism: Anser cygnoides (assembly GCF_040182565.1). Taxonomy (NCBI): domain Eukaryota; kingdom Metazoa; phylum Chordata; class Aves; order Anseriformes; family Anatidae; genus Anser; species Anser cygnoides. The sequence continues at coordinate 9,355,279 of NC_089879.1, read as the reverse complement.
GTACGAACTGCAGTGACACCTCACAGACAAGCTATGAGCTCTCCTTAATGAATGTGCATGGAGGACCCAGGCTGGAGAGATGCAAAATAACAAATGAATACAACTGTGTAGCCTCAGAGTGCTCCTAAAGAAAGCTGAGTATGTGATGAAAACAAGTTTTAATAGATCCTGACCAAACATCCCTATGTTGCAGGCCTGCGAGCAAAATCCAGTCTGCCTCATGCCATGTGTGAGGAGACTTGGAGAGCCAATTAAAACTGCAAGCAAAATCTTGAAATTTATTTTATTTTACTTTTATTTATCTATCTTGAGCAGAGGATTTTAGGATATGCAATCCTAGGCACATCTGAAGTGTACAGCACCTGTGCTTCACTGTGGTTTGGTGATCTAGCACTGGTATCCTGGGTGGCAGCATAAAATATTCACAAAGACAAATGCGAGCTGAAGCCGCTACAGGCTCCCTCTACCAGCTGTGTGGGCAATAAATAAAGAAATAAATAAAATAAAACCCACCCAGCTAAACTGGATGTGGCAGGCAAGCAGAAGTGCCTCTGTCTGAACTTGTGCATGTGTGAGTTAGTCTGTGTGCTTTAAGAGCCAAATTAGCAGGGTTTTGTGAACAATTTTCTCTCGACAAGTCAGGTGAATTTTATTCCCCGCTTTCAGCTGTTCCACTGAATTTTATGCAGCTCTCCAGAGACTTGCAAGCTCAGAGAGCTCTTTCCAAAAATGTCGTGTTTGCTCTCTCAGTTACATTCCTCGCCCTGTCAAACCTCCGCTGCTCTAGTCCCCATCTCTTTCAAATGTTTTTTTTCTGTATGTGTGCAAGCTTTAGTGACTGCATATAGCCAACGGTTTTTCTTCCAGTCAGCTCTGAAACAAAAGTGAAGTTAAACCACTTCCCTTCAATAGAAGGAAAGGGGGTACAAAGATTTAGAGAGCGACTGAAAGAAGGGGTCTGCATGAGGCTGATGCTACATACGGGATGTGATGTCCCTTCCAGTCAGCATCCAGTCCCTTTGGTGCCCTGTCAGTGTCTCTAGGGGATGGGGCACAATTTTCTACAATATGTAGGGTTTGGACAACTGTGGAAGAACAAGGAATAGAGAAGGAAGGGTTTGGAGGTTCCCCCCCCCCCCCCCCCCCCCCCCCCCCATGACCTCATCAGATAAAGGATTTGAGGTTCCAAATAGCCAGTGAAGGAGCAGAGGCCTGCTCGGAGGGCCTGATCTTTCCGGGAGCTGCTGGATGTGTCTTTGACCATCATGGGCATAGCAGTTGCTCAGACTGGTCTCAGACCTCAACAGACTCACCCCTCCAGGGCAGGCTTGTTTCCCTCTGGTCTCTCCTGACTTCACCCGCTAACTGTGTTGTGAATTAATGCCACGTGTAATGCTGGGGACACCTGCTGGCCTGGCCCGCAGGGCCAAGTGACCCCACAGTGACAGGGGGCTCGTGGGCACTCATGACCGAAGGAGAATTTGAATGAGTGACCCAAAGGCAAAAGGCTCATTTGGTATCCTGTTACTAATCCCCTCATCCAGCCGGATCCCCATCTCTTCCCCCCCTTTTTTTTTTCTTAAAGGGCATTTGCTGCACCAGCTGCCAGAATATCTCAATTGCATCATGTCAACAGATCCATCTCAAACTGATATTTTATACTGGGGAAGGCTGGGCTTAACTCTTCCATTAAACAATTAAAGCCATGCACACCAAACTCAAAACAGGCTCTGCTGTAACAGAACAATAAATATTGATGACTTGAGGCAAGTCTGGCTTTTATGACGTTTGATGACAACTGGTATCACTTACAAAAATTACATCATAAAGAAAAAGCAATGAAGTTGTATGTCATCAGACAACATTAAATGTCAAAAGAAATATGTTTATCCTTTGTTTTCAGATCCAACTTCAGTTCTAACATTAAATGAAATCTAGGGCTGTTCTCATATTTATCAGGCACTGGTGCAAAAAAGTCCTGGAGTATTTTTGTTTACTAACTTGCTCATTGCCAAGGGTGGCGTGTTGTTTATGTTCTCATTCTTTCAAGCCAATTTGTGCTGAGCAGAGGATCCTCTGAACTGAAACATCCCCTTCCTCTTTACCCCACCCACCTTATTTTTATCTGCTCTCATCCTCTGGAGGAATTGTTGGCTGCCAGCTTTTTGAAAACCTCAGGGTAATCAATGGCTCTGTTGGGCCTGGGGATGAGATTCATGGAGGTCAGGTATTAGCAATAAATCATGGGTTTATTGAAGATGTTGGAGATGAAAACAGTCTTTTTTTTTTTATCTAAGCTAAATAAATTAGGACTGTCTGGACCACTGCGGCACAGTTGTGGTTTAAACAAAATAAACTCTCTCTGAATGTGAACCTCAAGGTCCTATATATATCCAAGGATGTTAAAATAAGTGCTATTATTAGGCAATTATAGAATTTTCAGCTATTCTGAGTACTTTAATAGCTAGTGCTATATACATATAAAACAAAAATAAAAATGGAGAAGCCTTTAAATACATGTCTTAGTCATGAGGTCCTTTTGTTGGCCAAATTCTAAAAGTGTTTTCTTAGCTTTGCATGAAGTAACAGATCATGTGAAAATCCTGACCCAGAGCTTGTTGCAATGCTTGTTTTGTTTCTCTTTTGATAATTGACACAAATGTAGAAAAGTTACCTTTTTGGTGGGAACAGGTGGAAGAAAGTAGAGATGGTGCTCAGCAAGCATCAGGGAGAGTGGAAATGTCACTATGAGACAATTCCTCATGGCATTCACCACGTCCTACCTACATACTTATTGGCACCTAAATATGAACCATTTTTTTTTCAATTGAAGAGCATTTCTGTTGCATTTCACTGCTTCCAATGTCTGCTGGTATAATGCAGGGGAAAAAATAATGTTTTTCAGCTGTGCCATATTAAATGAATGTGTTTCTGATTCTCCTATAGCCTGTACGTAAAAGACGGAGTTATCCACTGTGCATCTCCAAGGTAAACTGTTCCCTGAACTTCAGCGTCTCCTTGGACATAATCAAGATTTTGGTATTAGGAAGACTGGGGAAACCCTGCTCTTCAGTGTAACTTAAGGTCACTGAAGATTTCAGTGTTTTTCTTCTAGATGTCTGCTAGAAAGGGTTTGGGGGTCATTTTAGACTCAGGAGGAATCTAAACCCGGACAATTAAAAACTACGCATAAAAAGGCGTTTCTAGAACAGTTTTTGCAGTAGAAGTTTCAGTTGAGGTTTAACTTATTGAGGGTTTTTTAGCTCGTCCCTGATGAGAAAAAAGTAGGGGGAAATGCTGTATGTTTTTTTTCTTCTTGAATGGCACACAGGCTGTCAGTTCACAGGACCTGAATAATCACTGCTGGGTGTTAGGTCTCAGATTTTCTGACTGTTTTCAAGCCAGACAGGGGCATCTGCAGTTGTTTTACACTAAGGAATTTCAAAGAATCATCATATGCTTTTTCTTGTGGTTGAATTGCTTAAAATATTCCTGTTCCTAAAGTAAGCTGAATTTACACACATCTATATGTATATATAAACAAACAAACACCAAGGCTGTAAATCAGCTGGGGAAAAAATGGTAGCAGTTGAAGCAGGAATACATCTAAGTTATTCTGGGGGACTAAGAAAACATCCAAAAGTAAATACAGCACACATAAAAAAACAAACCAATATATATAAATAAATAAAAATCAGGCATTAATAAGCACTGGAAGATATTCCATTGTTTCTTGCTCATTTGCATGTCAATACAGCAATGCTATGCCAGCACAGAGCTACTTCATAGCAGCACTGGTGTCTGAGCCCAAGGGAACAATGTAAGAGGTCGTATCAGCATATTTGTAGGTTCACTGATTTCTTTTCCGTGTGCTCTGGAAAACAAAACAAAAGGGGAAAGACTGGCGGTGTATCCTACGTGGTGATTTGTTGCTGACCTCTCCGGTCTTCAGCACAAGCACAGTGGCTGGTTTTCCAGCCTCACAGCTGTAGCCCCACATGGTTTATGTTGCACAATGTGGGGGAAGCAGAGACCTTTGAATTCCACCGTGGGCTCTGCTGCTGTAATACGTTGCTGTAGCTTCACGGTTAACACAGCACCTATCTGGGTCTGCTTTGACTACTGGCTTTTCCTTGCCTGAACTTAGAGGTCAGGATGTCTTTGGCTGAAATCAGAGCAGTCAGCTTTAATTATCACTCTGTCAACTTCTACAAAACCTTTTATCTGAGGGTTCCAGGGCATTTTACGGATGTTAAGGGGCAATTTTGGCTCTGTTACACAAACACAGCTTCCTTCAATAAGCTGTATTTGTGGCTCTGATTTGAACCAATTAACGAAGTTTTGTATTCTCACATCAGCAAATCCTCTTCAGAGGAGGAGCCTTCAGCAGCTGTGACATGGAAAGCATCATTATACAGACATGTAGGGTGAGAAACAGGGAAGATGCTGTGTGTGCAGATAGGAAGGGTAAGCAAGCCTGACAAGAAGTTCCTGCTTCAGTAGTTAAATAAGGTGAAGTACTCTTCTGAAACACCTTCCTTGCACCTTATCAGTTTTACGTAGGGTTCCTGTAACTTTCCTTAGCACTTTCCACTGCCCAATTATCCCAAACCTGAATTTTGTGGTTCATGCTTTCAGATGGGTAGTGTTCTCTACAGGCTTAACTCTGGGCTACATCCTTCGTTGGATGGTTAAGTGTGTTGAAGTTGCAGCTGTAAGACTTGGTCTTTATGGAGCTAGCTCTGAGTTGCCTTACCTGCTTAAGATGACTGCTTAAACAAGTCCAGCCGTTGCCATGGGATAAACATGAAAAACTGCTCTGAATTTGCCCTCCCAGTACAGCTACAGCTGTATTATTCTATTTATTCATTTTTAAATGCCTGGGAACCTGTGCTAGGATCCCACCATGCCATAGTACCAAAGCAACAATAGGAGACTGGCAGGGAAATCTAAAATCTCTAAAACTAAAAATAAATTCATCTACCGGGGGATACCAGGAGGAAAAGTAAGAGCTGCCAATACATGCAGGATTTTTTTTGGCATATCACTATGTGCCAATTTTAGCTTGTCAACTGTTGCTGGCAGTAGGCAGAGAATGTGAGTGACTTTCATTAATTACCATTTCTCTGCCAACATAGATAACCAGAGCTTTCTTCCACCTCACTGATGTGCGCTGTGACTTTTCTTCCTTTTTTTTTCCTCAGTTGCAAAACTTCAAATTATCTTTTTACTCAGGAATTTTTGTCAGACCTTAAGTATGATTTTTTTTTCTGGATGGAAATTGTATCTCCTTGATTTAAGCTGTGCTTTACACTTGCATGTTCCTTCTTGGACACTGAATGTTGAACAGCCTTCATGTAGTTTCAGCTGTAAAATTTTTCTCTTCTCTGGACTGGATTTTTTTTTTTGCATTTATAGAGAGCTTCAGAGCCAGGCAGGGAATCCAGAACTCCACATTTTCTTTCCTTTGGCCACAGGGTACCTCTGCAGAAAGCTGGAATGAAAGGGGTCAAAACAACCCAGCTGGGGAAGATGACGTGGTGTTCATGAGGCACAGTGTATGGCAATAACTAATGCATTTGAGTAAACCAGCTAGAGAGCAGATGTTGCTGCTTAATCTGTCTCATATTTGGTAGTTGCCCTTTCAATGGTGAACTTTACCTTCCGTGCTGTACCCATGACTGCCAAAGTGTATAAGCAAGACCTCTAAGAGGAGGCAAAACCGTTTGGTGTAATAAAACTTCCTGACTGCCATTGGCTTGTTTGTGGTCCTAGACCAGCAGGACTAAAATGATTCTAATCCTTTGTCATTAGCAAGACCTAGTATTTTCTTCATTGAGTGAGAGATAACTTTGAAGGCCACGTGGTTTTTGCTCAGGTTTGCTCCATGATTCAGTGGCTGATTTCTTTCTTCCTACTTGGAATATTTATTCACATTTGAACAAATAATGGATGAGCAAGTCTGAGAAAAGGGACAGTTAATTTAAAACACTGATTCAAGTCTGGTGTATTCAGAACACTTTGTTTTATGTTTTCGTTAACCTAAGCTACTGTATTTCCAGCATGAATGGGAAAAGTGCTGGAATCTTCCAGTAAAAACCTGCTCAGTCACTCCACCACTTTCTGTGAGGTTAAGTTAAGAGTTTTCTTCTCTTTCAAAAGTTGGATCTGCTCTGGTCACTACTGGAAGGCTCTTTCTGAATTAATCCCTGCAGTTGTGTGACTTAGACTGACTTACAATAGTGTGTTGGTGCAGAAGATCGACCTGTATTTAACACCTGTAATCTGTTCCTTTTTACAGTCTGTCACTGAAATCACAGCAAAGAGTTTAGAACCAAACCGTGGTTTATTTTAATGGTGGGAAGACAGTGTTGAGAGAGTTTTCATGATGGCAAACTGTTGTTATCTAGCTCTCCAACAATTATTCTAAACACATGTAGTTTCTTCATGTCCTGGAGGGTGTCTATAGTCTAGTCTGATTCCTTTTCTTCACTTAATCACCTGGGCACTGACATTTATCAAAAAAGTTAGTCTTGCAAATCAGATGGAGTGGAAATACAATTTTTTAAAAGTAATAATTTGACATGCTTCTGTCATGCCTCCTTCAAATTATTCAAGGCATTTTTTGTGCAGTTCTTAGCCTTTTATTTGGTTCATCTGCTGGTTTGTCCTCCCGTATATTATTAAATAAAATGATTCATACAAGAAACATAGATATCTAAGTCATCACACCATGGAACATGCGTGCAAGCTCCTGATGACCTTCCTACCAGGTGAGGTGTCCAGATGGACTATTTCATACCTGTCGCAGTCCAAAATACTATTTTCAATCTCCACTTTAGGCTCCTCTTTCTGAACCAGGGTCTGCGTGTCCCTTCAGGTCATTTTTCTAAGCAAATTGAATCTGTGCTCTTAATCCCTTCATCCTGGGGGAGTTAAATCTTCACTAATTCTGCCGTGGGGCCCTGAAGCCTTTTAGTTTTCCTCGCCTTCAGGCTGTGCCACAAAGAAAACTAGCCAGGCTCGTTCTTGTAACTCAGACGATGTTTCAGAGTGAAAGTCTATGAAAAACTCTGCTAATTGTGCTTACGTGTTTGCTTCCGCATGATTATGTTCAGCTGCTGATCTCTAGGAACTGTCAAGCCTCGTTAACTAATCATACCTTCAGTGGAAAAATTGGGTCTGACAGCTTCATGGACATAAATGCCCTCTAGTGACTGGTGATCACTGTAAGGAGCTGTATTTTGTGTAGAGCTCGTGTATTCTTTGGTATGCATCTTATATGGCTGTTGAAGAGTTACTTAGCTGGACCTTTGCCCCTTATGGTACCGGACTGTTACAGGACACTTTATTAATATTTGCTTTTTGTGAAAACATTCGCTATTTGTCCTTTTTAGCTCCATACTACATGAAAGCTATTATATGTGAGAAACCACTCTGCCACTGCTTTAAGCTTTTCCTTTTTCCTTTCCTCCAGTCTGGAGTAGTCAATTTCTACCCAGTGTTGCTTGGTCTAATTGTATTCCTCCACAGCTGGAATAGCTTTGCTCTCCCTAATGACTGGGAGAAATGGGAAGGGGAGGATTGGGAATGCATGGTTGCATTTCCAGCTCTCACTGTGAAATCACTTTTACAAGTAGAGCTTTTATTAAAAAAAAAAATAAAAATAAAATAAAAAAGCTACTTGGATCACTAATTCTGTGTTTCTGCTCCTGTTAGCCATGGTTGAGCAATCCTGTCCTGTGAACCCCCAGGAGCTATTACAAGGGTCTTGGACCAGGCAGTAGATCCTTCTGCCAAAACACTGAGGAGGAGCTTTTGAAGTCTTGGAAAAGAAGATCAAATGGTCTTCTAGATTTTTGAAAGCTAGAGCCAAGAAGTAGCTGGAAAGGGCTGTAAGAGAAGTATTCCTATGTGACAGGTACGTCTTTTAACCTGTTTCTTCTCCACTTGTTGAAGAGCGCTATCTGCACGCTGGATCTGAGGGTTCAGACATTTGGCTTCTGTCTTTTGGTGTGGTAGTTATGCACTGGCAAGCAACAAACTAGGTGGCTCCAACTAGAATGGCATTTGCTGGGACAGTGGCAATGGGACAGACATAAATGTCAGAGGAATACAAGTTCCTCCTGTTTCTCTCCATCGTCTCCCAAAAGGAAGTGCCCAAGATATCTTAGGATACTTTTTCAGTCAGCCTGTTCTCTGAGGTTTAATAAAATTAGTAAATAGAGACCCTTTACAGGGCAAGCAGCTGATATTCCCAATATTAATGCTGAAATCTAGGCATCTGCCATTATGCTCAGCTAGAGAAAATACTTGTGTACTGGTTTTCCTATGGAAGCTTCTCTGTAACCAAACAACTGTCAACCTGTGCACCCATGTATTTCAGTGAAAAAGGCTAGGACTGGAGCTGTAAATATAATTGTAATGGCTTGGATTTTTATGTATCAGATGGAAGGGCTGTGCTTTTTATTGGTTTGGAGGGAAACTGGTTATGGGAAGTGTGAAAGAGAACAACGGGGATGTGTGGGAGTGGAGACAAGCTTTGGGGCCAAGCTGTAGTCTGCCATGGTACCACCAATCTATGTAAGGAACAAACTCCATTTAAAAAAAAATTAGTAATTAAAAATATCATCAATTTTCTAGGCTCACAAACAGCATGACCTTCATCTAGAGGAAAAATATTTAGAGGTCTGACAGCATAGCTGTTGTTGTTGTTGTTTTGTTTGTATTTAGCACTTCTTGTTCTGCATCTATTTGGGAGCTTGGCATGGAAATCTTTGCTTACTGTCCATTTGTGTTGTCATTCCTATCACCACCAGTTTCTTGGGAGTGCAGGCTGTGGCTTGGGTGACCGAAGCATGCTTAGATATGTTACTGCAGGGTGTTGTCAGGAGTAAAAGGGCTCTGTGGAGACTGGGAATTAAAGGCCAGTACATATAATATGCAGAAAAACATAGCTTTGGGTAATGCTTTGCAGCAGGCTGTCATAGAAAGTACCAGAGACACTCACCAGAGCTTGATGTGAGGCAAAGTATTGTCACAGGTTGGGATCCACTAGAAACAGTGAAAGAGTAAGTGGCAGTAGTTTAAGTCATGGATAGTGTAGGTGGCATGGCTAGAAAACACTGCTGAAAAGCAAGGACTGCGGGAGGTCCCTTCCAACATCCATTGATATCACACCATCTTAGATTTATAGAACAACCTATGGTACAAAGAGAACTGAAGGTTTCTGAAACATTTATTCCTTCTATGGAGCCTGTAGTAGGTAAGGAAGAAAGCTCTGGCTGGGCTGTTAGTCTGGACTTGCTGGCTGTGGCAGTCCTTCCCTTGGCTAGCAGGCTGCTATTTCTGGGAAAGGAGCATGGTATCGTCAGTTGGGCTGCTATGGGATCATTCCTGTTGCTACCAACCTGCTCCCTTGTCCTGAGGTGGGCTCACCTGACTCCTGGAAGTCCTCCTTCCCTGCTCGTTCATCCTTATCTCTGTGCCTGAACAGGCTTTCTGGGGCTGCAGGTTCTTTGTTGCTGGCAGCCCCCGCTGAGGTCCCACGTGCAGCTGCTGCTGATTTGCATGTGTCTGCATCGCTGCCAACAAGCTGCTGCCCGCACTGACCCTTCCGGGTTGGGTTTGGGTTTTGTTTCCTGTAACACTGCTAATCCCCAAACCTTTTTTTGGAAGCCTCGCAAAAATCTGTAGGCAGCATGTGAGCGATATCTGTAGAGGGGGGGAAAAGCATCTGATACTGGCTCGGTCTCATGGTGGCTGAAGGTTTCACATTAGCCTGACTTGTGTGGGGCTTTTTTACATTAGGGTATTTGCAATATTTGCTACATAAACATCATTGGTGTGCTTTCATGCACATGTATGTCTCTTCTCCATATTTCTCTTAGAAGGGTTTCTCATTGCGATTCATATGCCTGTCGCTTTTGGGTGTCACTGCCTCCTGCCATGCTAATTAAACCAAAAAAGGGGGAGGGGGTAAATAGCCATATAAATAAAAAATACAGACTTGTCATATTTGACAAAGGCACGGATGTTAAAACAGAAGTTTTCAGCACCATGACTGCTTCCTTGTTACCCCTAGCTAATGGAAAATACAACTAATGCTGTGGTTTTTAGTGATTAAGTGGTTAATGATTTAATGAACTAAAAAAATCTCATTTGTTGCATCCCTTGGACTCAGAAAAAACCTCAAAGAGCTGATTTTCTGTGTACCTCAGTCCAATATTGCTACCTGCTGGGATATGAACACAATCTCTAAATAAATTGCAAGTGGCCTTGGGCAAATGGAAGAGTTTCGCTTTGATCTTGCTAGAGAGAATGAAGTCAAATGTTCAATCAATCAATCAAATTCATAACTTCTAGCTACAATCGGCCTGACAACAGCCTATTATTTATTTTTAAAATCATATATTTCATTATTGCAAAACACACAGTCTCTCGTGGGGGGAAAAGACTAAATTATTGATAAGCCTTATATGTGACTGAGTTTGTTGTTTTTGACATGCTTGTCACTAACTATTGTCAGGAAGAATTTACTAAGATGTTTAGTCTGAAAAGTTGGCTGGGAATGTATGTTGTGCCACACTTAAACTGGGTAGAGGAAACTTTAATAGCTTCTTTCTTCTTGAATTCCTAGTTGGTAAAGACAGCTGAAGGCAGACAGGGCTTTCTAGCGTGAAAACAATGCGTTCAAACAAGTGTCCTTTGTTTTAATTGCTGCAAAACAGATGATTCAGGCTCTGAAATTATCCATGAGGTGGGGATATGAAACTTTTAATTGATTTATATATTTCTGGAAATAGCAGTTCTCAGGCTGCGGAGTACTTATGTAAACAGAAATGGGAGAACAATTAACCCCACACCTCAAGAGTCTGTTTTCACTCATGTTTGTCAAAAGCATCTGAAGAGTGGGTAAGAGAAGAGCATGTCAGAGAAGTCTGTGGGGAGACTTACTTCACATAGCCACGCTATTATACAAAAGCATTTATCGAGGTGTTGTAACGGGTAGTTATTCCAACACAGCCAGTGTGTGCGAGGAAGCCGCACAGATGTGTAGACACATCTCCCACGTGGCTCTGGGGACCCCACGACTGACCTATCGCTATGTGCCCAGTAATGGATAGAGTTTTTGTAGGAGAGCCATGACCTCTTCACTCCCTTATTGCTAGTTCTGCGACCCCTGTGGGTCTTACATGTCTGTAAATAAAATACAAGTACTCAAGAGACCTAGGTCCCTGGATATGTCTGGGGGAGCTTGCAGCAATACCTGAGCACCACGGGAAAGAAAGAAGTGAAATCCCGGCCCTTTTGAAATCAATGGATGTTTTTATAATGGACATTTTTAAGGTCAGGATTTTGTCCGCCTGTGCCTTTAGTCATTATTGGGCAGAGCAAGGAACCAAGGCGAGTGCTATGACCCCAATCCAGCAAGAGATCCTCCAGCTTAGTACAGAAAGGTACAGAAAAATAGCAACTGGTGTAGGGGAATTGAGGAATGGTGAATCTAGTGACTCTTAAACACATTGACATACGTATTTATCCATAATACATATTTGTGCACTCCTTGTCTGCATCCAAAAATGAGTCATAACTAAGGTCTTAAGCATTTGTGTGATTAACATGTAAGGCATTGAGCCTTACAAAGGTGCTGCATAATGTATCTGTCAATACATACGAAATAGAGCTTTCACTGTACCTTCTAAAAACAATTAATGAAATTAGAGTTATATTTTTTTTGCTTGTTTGTTTGTTTCTGAAAGAGAAATTACCAACTTTTATTTTCAGATGGCCTGAACTTAAAATGTCACTTGTTCCTTGTGCTGGTACAACTGTCCAACAGATAGAGGGAGGCAGGCTGGTAACACTGCCCTTCTTGCTGCAGGGAAAGGCAGGCATGGCCCCTCCAACCCTGCAGCCTGATTTCAAACCCCAAACCTTCAGGCCTGATGCTCTGTTCCCTGCTGCAGTGTCTTTCCGTCATCCTTGCTGATGCAGGTTCAGGTTATCTCTTCTGATCTGCAACATGGATCTCAGCCATCTTTTGGATCTGCTGCTTATTCTGCACCCATTCTTCTAGTGAAAGAACTGATACAGAAAAATGGTGCAAAATACACAGAAAGCATCCAAATGGCAAATGAGACCTGTTCTGTGTGTAACTCCTGCACAATTCCTGCACTCATGAGCCATAGATAGGTAAGGGCTAGCTATTTAAACCTGGTCTTACTATCTTTCAGCTCTGTATATTGTAACCTGTATTTGTAACAGGATTTTTCTAACAAGTCTTTTTTTTTAAAGAAAAAAAAGGAAGAAGCACCACCACTTCTGGGGTTGAGGTGGCCTGCTGCAACAGTAGCAGCTGCTTTAGTGCAAGTGAGACTTCAGGGTTAAATTCTCCAGATTTTTACTTTTATTATATCTGTGAATGAGGTGTCTAAAACTTTAGTATCACAGCCATAGATCTTGGTGCAGAATCCTGAGGGTAGATTTTATGTGAAAGTGATTCTATTACAAAATTAATATGATTAGAAAAGATTTGCTTTCCTTCCAGAAATGCTGGTCTTCTCTCTGAAAAGTCTAAATAAGATATTGTATTTCAGGTTAGTATAATACTGAGCTAATTTTTTGTCTGTTTGTTTGTTTTGGTATATCTTGATTCAAAATAAAATATTTTGGGCCAGTGCAAGAAGAAAAAAATGTTGCCATAATCTCCAAAATGTGGTTTTAGTCACATTGAAATTAAACATCTTACTAATTCTGGCTGTGTTTGTTCCCAAGCAGTTTGCTTGATGAGCTATTTGATATTTCAGCATATTATATTGATTTCACAACCATGGAATATATCATGGGTTAGAGGTTCCAAGAGGAGGTAAAGGAAAAGCTGAGCAAAAGGGTTGATTTAACCAAACTTTAGCCATCTAAAAGTTGAATGTCTCACCCAGACAGGACCCCTCTGGAGGCACTGTCAGAAGAGGTACTTGCAGATGGTCCTCCCTATGCTACAGGCATTGAGCACAGGCATCTTTCTCCATGGGATGACTGTCTCCGTCTTCACTGACTGCAAGGGGAGGTAATATTGCTAGCTGAGACCGGAGACCTTGCACAAACTGACAAGAAGCAAGCCTTGCCGTGAGGGAAGTGGGAAGTTTGGGGCTGGATAGAAGGAAAGCTCTTTTTGCATTGGCACAGGCTGGGAAATTTCCACCCTTGAAGACTTTGCTCATGGCTTTGCCTGGTGAATCTGATCTGTTGAAGATTTGCTCAGGAGGTTGGACTAGAGACTTCCAGAGGTCCTGTCGAACTTAAATTCTTCTGTAAGGTTTCAGCATGTCCTTGTAGTTTTACTAAGCAAACTTGACCCTTATACTGCATTTCAGCAGTTTGTCTGCATTGCCAAAATGGGCTCCTGCCCTTGGCATTGCTACTTTAGTGAGAGGTAATGCATCTGTCTTAATGTTTAGACTTTCTGCAGATAGATATAAAACACTCTTTAAATAAAATCATGTCTCTTTTCTTGGTGAGGTAACTTTAAGTGATATTTTAACATCAAGATTTAAAACTAACATTCAGTTGATTTTTTTGAGAATCTCAGTTGACGCTTGAAACCTTTAGGTGATGGTTTGCTTTGCAAGAAAAAGGGGGAGATGAATCCCTGCTGCAAGATGTGTTGCCTGAGAGATAGCTGAGCTGCTGAAGTTCTGTAGGGCAGTACCTCTGGTGGCTACGGCTTCTGCAATGGAGCACTGATGATGAACAGTCCTCAGGGCTACAGGCTGCTGGGGACACAGCAGTGCCGCTATGGGCTAATCACAGGTACTCAATACACTTCTGTATCTGAGTACCAGATCAGCATGGGTCAAACGTGATTTGTGGCTATTTTAAACTGAAGGTGGGACCTGCATTTTAAAAAAAAAAGTCATATTTGGAGCTTTTACAAACAACAACAACAAAAATCTCAGGAAAATGTGTAGTTCTGAAATATTTCTTCATTTCTCTTGCATTTCCTGGCTTTAGCTGCTGTTATTTCACAGTCACAGAAGCAATAATGCAAAGTCTCCCAGCCTTTCCAGGTCCCTCTGTTCACATTTGTCAGAAAAAACACTGCGGATGTAACAAGCTGTGGATGTGTCTGGCTTTGGGGAACTTCCCTTCCCAGGGCTTGCTTAGCAGCTCTGAGCATGACCTCGTACAGTTTGTCTGCTTTATGTTAGTCCTATTTGCACCTAGATTTGGATCTAGGCTGTGAATGCCTTTTAAGCCTCGGACCAATTCACACTTGTTGCAAAGCCAGGAAAATGAAGCCTTTCCTGAGTTTTACTCTTGTGGCATCATTACACCATGTAATTATAGACTATAATGTTATTTTATTATGAAGGTTTAGTGAGATGAGCAGTTTGGGACATTTAATGCCTAATGTGCAGTTCAACTTGGCTTTGATTGCTGTTATGAGATTTATTATCACAGGGAATGCATGTTCCACTTGACACTGCCATGTGTCTGTCTGAGCTGAGAACACAGACTTTTTAAGGCTAGAAAGATTTATTTGTTCTTTTTAATGTCTGGGACTAGATTTTTGCATGGCAGGAATGTGTTGCATAAATACACTCTAATCCTTCCAGGTACAGGAGAGGTATAGAATAATTTGCTTTATTTCTGCTTTTCTCAACTGGGTGAGAAATATTTCAAAGATCCTTTCTGCCAGGTTTCCACTGGCCTATAAGTGACTATTGTCTGTTTTCAGAAGTTCACAGGTATATCAAAATGTACAAGCAAATATCCATCTTTCCTCTTAGCACTCACACAGGCTCAGATCATCGTGGGAGGGCAGTGCCAGTGTTGTGTACTTTGCCAGATGCTTAGCTGCTGTGATAATGAGGGCTATTAAGGAAGCAGGGATATTAGATGCTGCAATCCATGATAGTGGGGGATTGTGCTTGATGACTCAGAAAGGTCTCCTCAGCTGCTGTGTTCCTGTGTTTAAGGGAGGTGGTGTTCGTTACCTGCCAAGCAGCCTCTGATTTACAGTCTCAAAGCACTGTGAAGTGTCAACACCAAATTAATTTCTTTGTGTGTTGGTTGTGATCTCAGAAGGTCCCTTCTGATACTTGGTGGTTGCAAAAAGGTGGTAAATTCAGCTCTGAGGTTGTTTTGTTTTTTTGGCTCAAGCGAACATCAGAGGAAATCTTTTTCACTCAACTGTGCTATTGAGAAGAGCAGGGAAGTGGCTCAGTTGTGCAGCAAGAGACGGTTAGGAGTGATTTCAAAGGAAAAATGGTACTTGTAAACTGGATCGTCCTGTGATTTCTCTTAACCAGGTATATATTGCTGTAGTAGTCAGGTAATTGCAAGTAAACTACATACCATCTGTGTGCCAACTTGTCCCTATGGAAAAAAACACACAGGGTGTAATTCCGCTACAGTGGGTGGATCAGCCACAAGACGATGAGCATCAATTTCTTCTGTTTGAATCGAGAGGCCCTCTGTACCAGTCTCCCATAGCAGCAACTGCTGGAAGCTGACTGCATGGCCTACCAAGGAGGACGTTTAACACCAGTACGTAGCACAGGGCATGTTCCTGTTGCCGTTACAACTCTCAGAAATTTTTCATGGGCTTCAGTAGGCCCAGCATCCCAGCCAGAGCTTTGAGCATGTTTAGCAAGGGATTGTGTATGAAGAGCTTCGATAACATGGCATGCCTACTGCCTTTGGGTTTTGTGAATGCTACTGCTTATGTGATATTCAGACGTTTTCCCAGTGAGCTTGTACATGCTGCTGCCTTATCCTGTGTTGGTTTTGGCTCCCTGTTCTTCTAATTTAATACAGGATTTCATGATCTTGAAAGCTGAGGTCTGAAGGCACCTTTTTGCACAGGCAAGCAATTGTGCGCCTTGCACACTTACAATATTCAGGCATTTCTGAAGAGACTTGAAGTGCCATCTGAATGTTTGCCTCTGGATTTTGTTCTTTTTGCCAGCAGTAGGCTGGCATTTTAACATACCAAAAAGAAGCATCTCCAGAAAGAAGCCCTACAAACAACTTGATATTGTCTCCAAGTGGGAAGTGAATGTAAACAAACCAGGCAGCATAGGATGTCTCTGTTCCTTCCTCTGTCTTTAGCAACACCCTTGCTGGAGAGTAAACTGAATTTCTTCAGGTTCTAGGGATGGTGTTCATCTGTGTTTCATGCTTTATCAACATGTAATCATAGGCAATCATCTGCTTGTTCAAAAAAATATTTGACTGCCTTTAATGTTCACCCCATAAAAGATTGGCCACAACAAACTAGAGGAATGGAGTTTTATTCTTAAAGAGAACGGGGCTCTCTGAACTTACGAAGGGACAAAACTGAAGCAAGAAGACTGACAAGCAGAAGACTGATTTTTGCTATGCAGTAACATTGCTTAGATCTGCCCTGCTCCCAGGAAGAGCAGCACTGGAACACACCACCACTCATCAATGTCCATCCTGATCCTGGCACGTGGCTTGGTGTCTGTCCAGCAATATTAAATTTGCTATATTAGCAGGGGACATGATTTCACAGGGGCAGTGGAAAAGAAGATTTTAGCTTCATGCTTGACTTTCCTAGAATGACACTTCGACGCCAACTGATGACCAATCTCCATTGGTCTTATTTTAGTCTAGCTTCTTAAATCCTAAAGTGCTTATATCCCCATTTTTATCCTTATGGTAGCATAAACCACATCTCATCTTCTGGATATAAGACATGGTTATCTATAAATACATGGGAGACTGGATTATGCAAATATGCTTGTTACTCTGTTACGGCGCTGGTAGTTGTTGGTTTATGTCTTTTTTAATTTGAGCTCATTAACACTTGAGGCAACATGTTTTTTTCCCCTGTGGTTTCAAGACAAAATCACAGGGAAAAAAAAATGTTGCCACCTCTACTTTGTCTGAGCTGAAATGTACAAAAATAAGAGGCTGCAAATTGTTGACCAAACCTCCTTCAGATCCACCCTACCCTCACACATATCAGTCCTTGTTTTCTCACTCCTGAGCTGAAAGTATCAAACAGGAGCAAATGTACAGTTTTTTTAATAGTGGTTTCCATAGAAATTAGGCAGTTTTTCCGCTACACCTTAATTGCATATGTTGCAGATCATGTCATAAGTCACTCTGACAAAAAGGCCAGGAAACCTTAATATTTTTGTTTACAGTATGTTAAACAGATGTTTTTTTCAGTGTAGAGATAAGACTACATTAAATATGATTTTATAAATAGAGGCTCGCACAGCTCAGCTCCTCTCGGGACTGCTCTGATTTGCGCATTGGATGATTATAATGGGTTTTTAATTACACCTGTGAGCCAAGGTGTATATCAGAACTAAATTACAAAGCACCCTACAGTTGAGATTTTTCCAGTGTACAATGAGCTGAAAAAGGCTTTTTGTCCATAAGGACAAAGAAATTATTTTTCACATTATTAAAATTACAGAAGCTTTCTGGGCAAATGCAGTGATAACACAAGATTAAGACAGACAAACTTTATTTGTATATTTTTATTATTTTTATTTATTTTGGAAGGTGCTTAGCAGTTTTTTCCCTAGCGGGTTTAACTCCTTGTGAGCAACTGACTGAGCCTCTGGGATTTTCATACTTGGTGATGAAGTTTATAGCAGGATACTGACTTTTGTTTCTAAAACTTTCTTCACAAGCATAAAGAAGCCCAATCATACAAATAAACAAATATGAACGTTTGTGTGTTTTTTTTAAAGTGATTTTTCAGTCTTGAAGGAAAGAAATTGAAATAGTTCAATTTTTTTCTGAGCAATCTGCAGTTGTCCCTTAGGTTAAGAGGTACATCTTTGTGTACTATGAGGAGTCAGACAGCTTGAATCCAAAAAATGACTATTTTGGTCATAAACTGGTGCTCAGAAAAGTAACAGAAGCCCAGCAATTCCATACAAACATGCAATTGGGCTAATATTCCGAACAGACTTGCTTAGTACAGGCTCTTAAATGCATTATTTCAAACATAAATATGTCAGCCTGATCCAAGGCCTGCCAAGCCTGGTGGAAGTAGGCCCTGTTTTCAAAGGTTTGTTTTGGTTTTGACTAGATCCAGCATCTTCTGAATATACCTGAAACACTGGCTGCAGGACATTACTGACATGGTTTTGTATGTTTTATCCATGTTCCTGCCCTCTTTTGCCCAGAACTGTTGGGCGCTTCCTTCTGTTGAAATATGTGGTGGCTTGCTGCTGCTGTCAGGAGTGACAGAAGGCCTGGGCCCCAGAGGGGACATGCTTTGCAGGGCTGCCACCCTCTTGAGGGCTACACAAAGGGTGTGACTCCAAAAGGCTCTGAGCTTGCTCAGGAGCACAGCTTACTTAGGTGTTAACCCAGCAAAAACATAGGTCTTGGCTAACCTCTGAATACATTTCAGCATGCGGCAGCTTCTGAATCCAGACCTTCTAGTCAAGATCAACTAAGGCGGGTGCATAAATGGTTTTCAGAAGTTTTCACAGTGTCAAAGATGATCGCTAGTCATTGCTGAGCTCTCACTACTGTCACACGTGTTTTCCCTTTTCCAGCAGTGTTCCTGGGTGGCCCAGCACACCAGGACGCTGCAGGTCATGGCGCTGACACAGGCCCTGTACCTGGGAGGCCATCAGCCTGGGAGCAAGCACTCTCATGTTTGGAGAGGGCTGGGCCGCAAGTGTGAAAAGTAACAACTGACATGTCTTGGTTCCTGGATTGCTCTCAAGAAGAGTCATTTCCCTGCGTGACTGAGTCTTTTGTTCTGTCTTACAAAAGTCTTCAACTTATTGACTGCTGTAGTGAACTGGCTACAATACGTGATTATCTAGGTCTGTACTTCTCCAAACAGCACGAGAGCAGGTGCTCCCATAATGTGACTCTGGAATGCACAAGTCCATTCAAACAAGGTGTTTGTCTTGGTAGAAGTGTAAAAAGATGTTTTATTGCCAACTTCCTTGTTACCATCTGGCTAATGCTAATCCCAATTGTTTGCCACTTCCCGAGCTCGATGCTGTTAGGCTAGTGAAGAGAACAAGAAATCTCTTTTCTTCCCTTTGTTTTGAGAAGGGAAGGAGTTCTTTTTTTCCCAAAATTTTGGGAAATGATGAACTCGTCTATAAAGAAATTAGAGCTGATGGCAAACAGAGCAATGGTCACCTGCAGATACAATGTGGGAAAGCTATGCAGTCCAAGGAATTCTCTTTAGTAAGCTACAAGAAGGAAAATAGTGCAAAAAGCACAGCAGATGCTGTGCAGGGAAGGAACCCTTCCCTGTTGAGTTTGTTGCTCATAGATGAGTGGTAAGTGGGCTGAATTTGTATCCCATCCTCAAATGTCTTTCAGAGCATGAGCTTGTTGTTTTTATAAAGGTATTACTTAACGGCCCAGGGGTGAATGGACCACTTGAGATAAGCGATACTTGAAGCAGCCTATAGGCATGTTGTTCATGAATTTTTATTTTTCCCTGAGTTGAATTAGAAATGAATAAGCTAAACGTTAAAAGGTAGTGTTGGAAAAGTAACAACAACAACAAAACAAACATATAATAAAGGATAGGGGGAAAGGCAGGGCATAAGATTAAGAAGTGGGTAGGTGGAAAGATGGAAGAGATGGAAGAAATGGAGATGAAAAGAGAAAACTGAATAGCCAGAGAGTTGGCACTAAGTGCAGAGGCATTGGTACTAGGAAGTGATTCCAGAGGGAATGGTGTTATTTCAGTTGTTCTGCTCCAGAGGTGCAGAGAGCAACTGACTGCAGCTACTGGCTTGGACACTGGTTTTGGAGACTGGTTTCACCCACCACAAGTGTTAATGCTGGTTTGGTGGCAATGAAGGGCTTTTTTACAGTTTCATAGAGCAAAAATGGTATGTGATCCCACTGAGCTCTAATCTGACAGTGAATGGGGGTGTTTTCCATCACAGGCAGTGGCTCTGGCTCAAGTCAAATTAAGAGGGCTCACTCCTCTAGGGTGTCATCATGCTATGCTCCTTTTATACCAAGTCAGAGGCTGGCAAACAGAGAGCCTCCAACTCCAATTCCTGGGTATCCCTCTCTTGGAAGTATCAAAATACTGGCTGAATCCTGCTTGATTTTTGGCAAGCTAGATTTGGCATGGTTGCAAATGTCAACTTGTTTGATGAGTTAAAGTGGGGAACAGTATTTCTTTATTTTACTTAGTACTTGCATAGGACCATGAACACAGAGCAGAGAAGGCCAGATTTGTAACAGATATGAGTTCTCTACAATATTTCTATTCCATTAAACTAAATAATTTTTTATCACTTGGGTGAGTCTCTTCCATTTGTTGCCAGATGCTGACAGCAGGGAGTCTTTCCAAAAGTTCTCTTTGTTGCTCTGCTGGCTTTGGCCACTGTGGGATGACTTGGAGAGCCCCTCCGAACTGAACAGAGCAGGCCTGCCAGTTTTTTACACGTTTTTCAGGGAAAGCATCAGTGCAGTAACTGAGTAATTTCCCTGACGTTGCTGACTTGAAAAGTACCCAGGTAGTATGTCTAGTACAGTTTTCTGTTAGAAACAAAATTACCTTTGATCTCCAAACCCTCCATTTATTATAACTCAAGACCAGAAAGGCTGATACATGAAAACGAAGGCACAAGCATGTTAAAATGAAGCTGGCCACATCCCTTTCTGTGGTGTTTCAGCCCCTTGTTGGCACATGCCTTAAAGGCCTCCAAATGACCAGTGAGCATGTTCGCAGCAACCAGAGACATACAGTATGGCCGTATCAACTGTAGTACACAGCTTTATAACAAGTAGCTCTCCAGTTGCTGTCAGCCTTGACAAGCATCCTATTGAAATGCAGATGCCTTGTTCTTGCACGGAATAGTTCAGGCCGAGTCCCTTCCTCTGGCTCTAATGAGAAAGAGGACACGCTTCTGATGATACATAATCATCTCAGGTTGTCTGTGCCTCGGGGTAGGGCCAAGTTGTGCAGGTGCTTTGCACATCTTGCACATGATTCTGTTATGAAATTTAATATTGGGCCTCTCCTATGGATAGTACAGCCAGGAAAGTTCAGTGGTATCAGATTTGTCCCTCATTTTTTGACTTTGTGTTGGTAAGTGGGATATGACCTCGGTCTTGCAGAGGAGAAGAAATTTTATAAGCTTTTACATACAGGTGAAAGGTGTTAACAAGTATTTCTGACATTCTAATAGCCTTCCATTTAAGCATTATTAATAAAATCTCCCTTTTTCCTTTAATCACCAGAGCTAGACATTTCTGAGCTTTGCCATTGTTTGATAAGAAACAAACACGTAACAAATCGCACTTGACTAATTTTGTTAAATTCTACAGGAAAGCAAATGTGAAGTCAAGTCTCTAGAGGTCAAGTCTTTGGCAAGAAGAATTTATAAGCAGAGTACGTATCTATTTGTTCTCTGATTATTTGCTCTGCTGACAGTAGATGAAGAAAAGACGAAGCAGAAGATTTGTGCTAATTTAGAAAAATGTTTGAAAATGTTGGGCTTGCAAATCCAAATATATTAGCTAAATGTTATTGAATAATAATGAGAACAGGCGTGTATTGACCAAAGGACTTTGGAACTAGGCAAAATTAATTTGTATTTATTTAACCCTGCCTTTCAATGGATCTTTGTTCATGTTTCTACTGCTTGGATTTCCTTGTAAGAGCTGATCTTTCTTTTTATAGCACTTCTTTATTTTAGTAACCAGCCTAAGTGCCTTGCTTCCCTACCAAAGCTTGAACAAGAAACGAAGTAAATATACAAAGCAAAGGTTTGCTCCTCAGAGGTGCTATTGTTTGTACAATGGCAAAGCACAGGCACCTCCGCTGAGGCCTGGGCCACCTCTTGCTGGATGTACAGTAACCCCAAATCTTCACAGATAAAAAGCTGGAAGAAAAGAAGTCTGTTATCTGTGACTCCTATGCAGTGAGCTGAAGTGGGGAGCGAGCAGGAGATCTGTCCACATCTCTGGAAGCAGTGATCCGGGCTTCCCCGAGTTGCAACCCCTTACCCCAAGCAGGTTTCCCTCCTCTCATTCTAAATGGAGCTCTCCACCTGATGCCCTTTTATTATAAAAAGAGAAACGTTTCATCATATTAAAATGAAGAAGGAAGAGTCAGAGGGAAGGAGTTCTGAGAAGGGCTTACAAGCAAAGCATAACTACTGAAAGTGAAAAAACAGGATTTTAACCACCTTTGCTTCAAAGACAACCTCCTTGTCCACCCCATTCCCACAAACACCATGCA
Organism: Anser cygnoides; assembly: GCF_040182565.1. NCBI lineage: Eukaryota > Metazoa > Chordata > Aves > Anseriformes > Anatidae > Anser > Anser cygnoides. Next base: position 9,333,045 of record NC_089879.1, on the reverse strand, counting down.
GGAGGTGAACTGGAGATGAGCAAGTTGCCTGCATAATCTTCTTCGCTTTTCCAGTGCCTTGAGTGCTTTCCTGGCATTTATGTGCCCCTGTACCACTGTGCTTTGCATGTCCTCCATCTCTCCTTCTGCAACCCGTATGTGGGGTAGCTGGGCTGATTTCATTCCTGCATGTTGTTCTGTGGCAGAGACCTCAGGAGGACTGAACGCTCCTGAGCTGTTCCCAATGGACCTGTTTCTGAGCTCTTTCCTGAAAGCTCTGTGAAAGGCATCCCCCAGCTTCCTGCCGCTCCAGGGGCCTGCTGGCCCAACTGCATCAGTCTTTCTCTCTCTGGGGAACACAGAGGACTGTTAGTCATCACTCTTTTATAATAGCCATTCGTATTTGGAAGATTTTCCCCTCTGCCTTTTTCTTTTGTTGCTAGTAAACCCATGTTTTTCTGCCTCTGGCCAGTTCCAGCCCACCTGTGTGTGCTGGTGTATCCAGAGCTTGAGCTGGGGCCCTATGAGCTCAAGCACTTCCACTTCCCACATCTCTCCTTCTATAGACCCCTTGTCCTTCCCATGCCCTCCTTTTCCCCCTGGAGTGAAGGATCCCCCCCATCCTTCCCATTTGGGAAATGCTACTGTGCATGGATTCTTGGAGATACCAGTGAAAATGTTTCCCAATGCTGAAATCAGGTGGCATTTCTCAAAAAATAAGAAGGCAGAAGATCATGTTCCTTTTTAAGGGAGTGGAGTGTTTAAGGCTTTTAAGCTTTGCCGAGGATAAGGTAATGAAGTCCTCAGCATGTTCACAAGGACTGTTGCCCACACGTACACGCATTATCTGTAGCAACTCAATACTTTGTAGAGGACTTTGGAAGTGTGAGAATGAAACAGACTCTTTTTAATCTCATTTATTTCCTCAGGCCATCTGGATTTAGTATACAGTCAGGACGCCTGACAGGACAAAGCTGAACCTTAGCACTAACAGGTTCATATGTGCTTTAAGAGCCAGCACTGCCTGCACTCGGCGTGCTGGCTCCAGTCTTGGCTCGCTGTGAAGCCTTAATAGCTTTTCCACAGTTTATGCGTCTTAAAGTAGGCCCAGCTATGACTTCTTGCCTCATGGGGTGTTGTGAATGCTTATTACTCATTGCTGAGAGTGGACAGTGTTACTGGAAAAAAAAGCTAGAGGTCTTGTTGAAGGCTCATTAAAATCTTGCAAATTTGGCTTGTGTAAAGTCATCCTCGGGAATTACCTGCTGAAGTCACTTTGCACCTTCTCGTGTAAGAACTGCAGAGCCGAGCCTTTAAAATGCATTTCAAATGAATCTGCTCTCAGCGTGGTCAGGAGAATCTTACAACTGGCTCCAGTAGAAGCACGGGATGTAGTCCAAAGTGAAGGAATCAGCACTCTGGGAATTTGAATGAAATCTAGTAACTAATAAAAGAGAAGTACTTTTGTTTATCCCTGCTGGCAAGTGGCCTGTCCGTAGTGGGAGCACTAGTGCCCGAGTATGTTCTTTATCCATTTGGATTTATATGATGCTAAAATGGGAGCCTGGCCAAAGCATGAGGTGCCCCTGCCACAAAAAGCAAGGACAAAATACAAGCTGAGCTCTGAGAGCCGTTCATGAAATCCGTGCAAAACACAGCTAACTCCATGAAATTGCTGCCTACACTGTGGTATATAACCATATATACCATATATAACCATGTGTGTCATTCATATTTGTCTATCTAGGATAAACTTACACCAAAGATGCTGCTATTTTGCTGATGTCTGTGCAGTTCTAAGAGAATGGTGGATGTATTTGGGTATAAATTGTTCCAAGCATTGCTTAGAGGCCTGGATATTTTATTGTCTCTTATTCCTTATAGTTCCTGCCCATGGAGGACTCGGGTGGTTTGGTCAGCTTAGCTGTTTTACTGCCTTGGAGTAGCACCAAGCCTCTGAGCAACAGGCACACGTGTGCCCCTGTACCTGCCTCTACTCACCGGTGTCAGCAGGCACGAGCAAGCCATTAGTCAGATTTCTGGGGTTTAAAGGAAAAGTTCTAACATTGATTGATTTATTTTGATGGGATTGTAGCAGAAGGAAGGTTAAAGTGCTGCTTTTCCAGTACTGCCAAGTTAGCTGATGTGTGGCCCTATCTAGCCCTGCTGTGACTGTTGTGTATTGAAACAGTGTTGATGGTATGTGTCTATGAGAAGGGGGCTATTCCCTTTTATTTTGCTGATTCACAGAACTGAGGAGCAAATATTCTGCTTAGGCTTCATAATGGGCTTTAAAATTAGGTGGTGGAGTAAGAAAGAGCTATTAGATATGATGCCTTTTCCTGAGCTTTACACTCAACCTACTCTGTAAATTGGAAAAATTTGGTCTACTTAATGCGTGGATGCAAAGCTGCTGGAGGGAATTTAGAGAAATCATTCCACGGAGCTGCACCTTAAATATTTGCTTAATTTTTGTGCCTGAGCATCTTTATTTCATTACGGAAACCCTCCACAGGTAAAACCTGTGCAAGGCACTTAATTCAAGTCAGACATACAAAAATAGATGATATAGCATGCCACAGATGTGACATTTAAGAAGATCTCTAGCTCTAACTTTATGGAGGGGCTTTTTGAATCACAGATGAAATGTTCCCACCTATCAAAAGGCCTCTTTTTTTGGCTAGTTCATGTCTTCTGCTGGAGGGGGAGCGTGTGGTTTCATCTGAGCTGGCAAATCTGAACCGCCGCTTGCCACCACCTCACTCTGAGGTTGAAGCCATTTGAATTTCACCCGTATGCAAAGTGACTGGGATGGAAGGTGTGGGGGGAAGAGGCTTTTAGCTAGTTAGAGCTTTACTCTGTTCTTGGTATGATGCCTCCTGATGGGAAGCAGTCTAATAAAGCTTCCATTTTCAAGTTGAGATAAAAGCATTACCTATCCCATAGATCTGCGTGTAGACACTAATGCCTCTCTGCTTTGTTTTCACATATTATATGTACAACTGGCATTAATTGTTGCATTTTTCTTATGTTTTTCCAGTACGTTTTTAATCTCTGCAGGCTGTATTGATTTTTTTCCTGTGTTGCTTCTGCACTTGCCACCAGGACCTCCTTGTAGATAAGGTGTTTCAATTCAGTGTGTGATATTTCTTGGGAAAACACTCTAAACCACTTTTTTAATGTTTTTTTTTTCTTCTCTTCCCCCCTTTTGCGATGTATTAAAAGGAAGATGCTGGAAAAGAATTCAGAGCACAAAGCAGGGACTTGCAATGCCCTTTCTCTTTCAGCGAACTCTTTTATTCTACTGTGAGGAATGAAACGCTTCTGTTACAGCAAACAGACTTGTGTTTTACAGCAAAAGCTGTTTAAAAGGTTATACACAGACTGTACACAGGGTTGAGCTGGGTAGTAAGAGTGTTTCTGTGTTGCTAATACTGAGAAGAAGAGAACACTTATTCTGAAGTCAGAGTTGTTATGGAAGGACCCTTCTTTTTAGTGCCTCTGTCATCACCTCTTCAATTCAGAGCTGAGGGGGGTTCTGTCTGGACAGCTAAGAGTTAAGGCAAAATGTTAGGCTGTCACGGAATTAGGCTCGGGGGCTAAGAAGAGGGTGTCCTTGGCCATTCCTCTTGTATGATGGATGATGATGGGGAAAAACAAAGTTTGACATGGGGTGGGCAAATCCGGTGACTGCAGAAAGATAAATCACAATATTTTCTGGGTTGTTGAGGCTTATCAGGCATTCCTTAAAAAAAATAAAATAAATAAAACAGGCCCGTAATTCTTCATTATCTCAGCATATGCGAACAGCAGATACGGAGCAGTCTGACAATACTGGGAGGTGGGTCCAGGCACCGTGTCCAGGCCAGCAGTGCTGCCAGGGATGACTCGTGGTGCAATCATGCTCACCAGTGTTGTGCAGACACCTTTCCCATCCCTGTCTCTCCGTGCCAGCAAGCTCAGCAGCTCTGCCAGGGGACAGTTTTGCTCCCCAACGCATTATCTACCTGCTGCCAGCCTCAGCCAGCGCCCTCACCTCCTTAACCACAAGCTCAGCTTGTTAAACCTGGTGTGAACACAATGTGGCGTGCCTAAATTTGTGCCATAAACTCCAGCCACCAACCAGCCCTGGCTGAGGAGGTCGGACAGAAGGGCAGGGTGCTCCTTGCACCCCGTCCTGCCTTTGGCAGGCAGCTGCTGTGGCAGCTTTGCCCCAGGGGAGCAGGGGGGGGTCACAGTTGTGACCAGAGGTCCCTGCCAGCCTCAGGCATCCTGTGATTTGGGCAGCTGAGCCTCCTGCTTGATGTTGCTCCGGGAATGGCAGAGGACAGGGAAGCACAGGCTTCTCTTGCTGCCTTATGCACTCAGGACTCAACCTTGTTTCTCCCCTTCATCCTGCCTTCTCCCTGCCCTGTGTTTGGGTGGGATTTTGTGCTTATAGATCCCCACAGTGGCTGCTGGTGTTGGTAGCATCCCGCGCTCCTCCCAGTACTGAGATGGTGAGATGGTTGCTCTGGTTTGGATCTCATAGCAAGCAGAAGGCAGAAGCAGCTCCAACCACAGCTCAGAGTTCAAAACCAGACCAGTGTCTCCCACAGCATTTTATTGCCCAAGAACCCTTATCTCAGCTGTGCCCCACGTGCCATCAGCCTGGGATGCTCCAGCACCTCTCCCGAGCAGGGAGATGTGGAGGAGGAGAACCTCCCATTGAGCATCAGGGAGAGGGAAAGCGCAGCAGCCAGAGCCTCTCCCAGTGTGCACAGTGAAAGAAAATGCCACGAGTAGGTCAAAGTCTGGGCTCTGTTGTCAGAGGCTCTACCTCAGGCAAAACGCAGATGAAGGGAAAAGCAGAACCCTTCCAACTCAGTTAACTTGGATCCTAAGCAGAGTGCGCAATTTTACAGCAGAGCTCTCTGTTCCCATCTGTGATGTCCCTAAATACAACAGTGATCAATTTTTAAAAGAATTTAATATTAAAAATTCAGCCACCTTAGTCAGAAATAAGCCCTGATTCAACACAGATGTACAAAAAATGTTTTGAATTTTAGGTCTACACCCCAGCCCCAGAGAGCTGAATGCTGAATCGTCACCGCTCTGCAATGCATGCCGTCTCTTAGAAAGTTCTGCAAAAGGTGAAATGTGTTGTGGTTTGTTTTGCTTCCAGACTGATCTAACTAACTGTTCAAACTCTCAAAGAAACCATGTAGGAGCCTGACATTTAAAAGAAGGGAAAAAAAAAAAAAAGTAGGGAGGAAGTCAAATCTTCCGAGAGAATCTGAAGTCGTCATCTTCCCGCCCGCCCCTATCCCAAAGGAGAATGTGTCTTGAGCACTGCTGCGCTGGGGTTTGCTCCTGGCAGGCAGAGCATTGCTCCTTGTGTTTCCCCGGGGTGCAAAAGCGAAGCATGTGTAGAGGGGTGTGCTGGTGTCAGGTTTGCTTAGCTGGGTGCTTCAGGGGGAGGGAAGCATTCAGGAGATCAGATCTACCTGCATCGTGAGGTACTGTGCTTAACAATAAGAAATACTTGCAAAGGTTTTTATGGGCCATGGGGGATTTAAAGCTGGAAAATACTGAGTGCTACAGACTGGTCATCTACCCAGGAGCCAGACAAATCTCTACTCTCCTTAATCAATGTAACCAGGAATTTACCAGATTAAACTCGGATGCATTTCCAGTGATTTGTTCCCCCTCTGTGGTAGACAGAATTTGCATACTGATTGTGTGCGTGCAGCTATATAATAGAATGATGCATAATATACACAGCTCTGATGTGTGCAAGTATTGTGCCTGTGCGTTCATGTATTTCTTACGTATTTTGAGATACGCTGCAGCTGTTTGGAAACACAAGAAAAAAATTGTCCACGGCTTAGGCTGAACCCACAAAGAGGTGTCCCTGCTGCATTTTTACCTTGCTATAAGCTTTCCAAAACACAGCGCAAAGCAGGGCAAAAGCTATTTCTTTTTTCCTTAGAAAACATCATCAGGCAACACAGATTTTTATAGAAGGTTTACTTTTTCCCCACCATGTCAGCACACACACACTGACATAAGTGATCTGGATTGAGATGTATGAAAAATCCCGAGGTCTAACGGTTTGACAAACAATGGCAAAATTCCCCGCAGTCCTGCTGAGTTGGTGTCCGTGGGTTATTCGGTGCAGCTCCGCTCCCAGGGCCCTCGGATGCTGCGGAAGCTGCAGATCCACGCTAAGTGCCAGAAGGATGCTTTTAGTATCGGGAAGAATTTGGCTCTCGGTCGTTCAAATAAATGCCTCGTTCAGGCTGAAGGTGGTGGATGTTTCTTGTGTTATTAAGGCACGGAAATAACATACCAGGCTAAGTCTTCCCCCTTGCTAGCACTAGATGTAGATTGTGGTTGTGCAAAAACCTTGTTAATACAAATTGTTCTTTCTTACGAGATGCTTCCCACTGAAGTAAAAATGAACTCCTATGCCATCCCTTCCCCTGAGCCCCCCTCTACACCCCGTCTCTTTTGTTTCTCCTCCCTTGATTACGGAGGTTAGGAATGCAGGCTGTTTGGGGGCTTTGCAGCGCTAAGACTGTTGTACCTAACAAACTATAAATAGTGCCACACCAGTGAGATAAGAGGTAATGAATTTCATAGAAACATTTAAATATATATTTTCAGGGGGTTCAGTAAAAAAATGCACTCCTAGGAAAGTATTAATTGCTATAACTCTCTGCAGAACTAATTTTTTAACTAAGTAGTATATTGGCATTATTGGACAAATGCGAACCAAAATCTTTCTTCAAATAATTTATGCAAGAAATCTATGAGTATCCTGGTTTCTTTTTCCTTTTTTTTTTTATTTTTTTATTTTTTATAACAAGATGAGTTAAGAACGCTAAGCAAAAAAAAATAAAAAAAAAAGAAAAAAATTTCTTTTATATAAAGTAAAAGAAAATGTGTTGCTTAGAAAAAGACAGTAACAGGAACTCTTTTCATTCGTTTTCTGTGATGAGGTTGTCTCTTGGAAATTTTAAGGATATATTTTATTAAAATCATTTCAGTACTTATATCTTACATATTCCAGTTACATTTTAAAATATTTCATATCTTAGTGGCGTATTTTCAGTTCTGAAGAATGAGTCTTTCACTGCTGAATGTTTTTAATATTGGGGTTTCTTACATCTGGTTTATAGTTTAAAAAAAATGTGTGAACTGATTTGCACCAAATTCCCTCATAATAGCAAGAGTTTATTGTAAAAAGGGTTTGTGGAAGTGAAGGGGAAGTATGGAAGAATTAAACATAATGGCAGAATTATTCTTGTAATCACTCCGTATAGGATAAGCATAAAATGCTGCTATAATGTGAATGATAATCTGAAGGGGGAAGTAACGGCTGAAAGACAGAAAGAATTTCAATTAAAATATACTAAGCTTAACTGATTGTGCAGATAAAGCACACTGATACAGCAATGATGGACACTATATAAATGCCAATGCAGATTCCCAGAGCACAGCAAACAGTTTAATTAAAAATGAATTTCAATACAATTATTGTTTTAGCCTGACAACCAACTACAACAGAAAGTCATATTTCATAGCGCGAGCTCCCGACGCATAAAGCATTGCATTGTGCGGTATTTATGAACCCAGGTTTTGTCTCAGACCTCATAATGGACAGTTGAAACACAGAGCCATGACTCTACCCTTGTATCGGTTCTTTGTTCTGGAATTTTATCTAAAGATATAATTACGGGGAAAGCAGTGGCATCAGATGGGAGACCCCCCTTTGGCGCAGGAGGCTGAGCGTTTCGGCGCTTCGGTTATGTTTCAGTGCCCTCTCGTGGCTCGCACGACTCGGGGACACGGGGGACAGAGAGCCCCAAGTGGGATGCGATGCACCCGGTGGGGAACCGGTGGGCACTGCCACCTCGAAGCGGGGACGTCCCGTGGGTCCCCGTGCCCTGGGTCGCACCCCGGGGGGACAGGTTGCCTCGTCGCCTGCCCCGGGAGGGAGCACGGGGTGCCGTCGTGGTCTGTGGGTCAGGGTTGTGGCTGGACCCCGTTTCTGGACAGGGTCTGGTCCATGCCGTCTGTCCCTGGCCGTGTGATGGCTCATGCTCTTGTCCTGCAGCTGGGCATCAAAGGATGCTGCAGCCGAGCGTAGCTCCCTGCCTGGGGCTCCTGTAACAGCCAGGGGTTACGGTCTGTACAGCGGCCACATCAATACTGAATCCTGCATTTCACAGTTCCCCTGTGATCTAGCTGTAGGTACATGCCGATAAAACAGCTTTTCTGGTTTTCTCTTCTAACGTTTTTTCATCCGCCCCTTCCTTCCTTCCCGATCCAAGAAGTGCCTCTCGCAAGCCACAGTGTCTAGAGCAGGCGAGAGGGGCTGAAGGCTGAGGGACCGGCACATTTTGGGCTGCTGCTGGGGGAGCAGCCCACACCCAGCGCTGCCTACAGCATTCTTTTTGGAGACTGAGTTCCCTTGCTCCCTGCTTGTCCTGAAACCTGCTGCCAGCCATGCTGGTTTGTACCCAAGCTTGTGGTCCCCATGCTCTGACATAAAAATCCCGCTAATTCTGTGTGAAGTCACTCATCCACGCCTGGTGAGGAGTCAAGCTGTGACCATTACTTTCAGACCACTTATGACACGAGCTAGATTTAGACACGTATCTCAAGAAGCATAAACCTGTATTTTCTGACTTCACTGCAGTTCTAGATGATGGTAAAAGTCAAACCCGCCACAATAATTACCCATCTATTTCTCATCATGCTTTCTGTAGTGCCCGTCACTGTAAAACCCAGGATATATTTGAAAGTTAAATAAATCATGCGAAACTCAGATCTTTGTTTCAGCGAGGCATTTTTTGCAGCGTCGGAACGGAGTGCAAGTTGTAAGTCTTGTCTGTGCGAAGTGTCTTTTATAGCTTCCTTGCTTGTACAGCGCAGCTTGGGAATTTTAAGACAGAGGAGGGTACATAAATTGTACAGCTCTGTGCTGCAGAGGAGACTGCTGTAACGCTGCTGAAGGTGGGAGAGTTGTAAATGGGAAGGACTTTTGTTCAGTGTTTAGTATAACCATTTCACTTTGTGCTGAGACAGAGACAGCAGGTGGAGAACGCTTTTTGGGTTTTAGAAACATTTAACTGAGCAAGAACACACCTTCCTTCCTCTGTTTTTCAGGTCTCAGGGAGACTATACAGACATCACTTTTCATTCTGAGGGACACAGCAAATCAAAGCCAGACCAGGTCTGGGTAGTTTTTTCTCTCTTGCTGCTGCCTTCCACAAGTGTGGGAATTTCGTTGGTAAGATGATGCTGATATCACTGGTTTTATCTTCTGCTGATGCTGATGCTGAGCTGATGTGCCTGGTGTAGGAAGGTTTCTTACAAAAGTGTTTTTGGGAAGAGGTAGAGATAGATGTACTGGGATTCTCTATGTCTGTGCTGGTTCTTACAGGTCAGGGATGATAAAGTGTCCGTGGAACCGAGGTAGGGCAGGATGGCATCCCCTGGAGGTGTCCTGAGGTGGTCCCATGGCTGCAGCAGTGACTTGCAGGTAGCTGCCACTGCTGCCTACTGTTCCGAGGGAAAACCCCATTCCTCACAGGGGGATTGAGGGAGAGGTCCCCAGTGTTGCCTTCATGGCCCCTCTGCTGTCTTGAGATTCTCACTGAGGTCAGGGCAAGTCCAGATGAGCATGTGTCAGGGTCACGAGTTACACCGCTATCAGTCATCATCTAGGAAAGGGAACATCTCTTCTCTTCCCTGTCCCTTACACTGGAATTTTGCTGGGTCTGCATGGGCCAGGTTTTCACCCGGAGGGAATAAATAGAGTCTTCACCTTTTTGAAGAGGGTGAAGAGGAGCTGGTGCCACAGGAGCAGGCAAAACTTCTAACAGGACTGTCCAACGAGACTGGCCAGCCTGCTCTGTTGTATCCATTAATAACGGTGCTGCACACACAGAGTTCTCAATCCTGTGTTTTGTGAATCATAAAACAGGGGGAGCCATCCTTTCAAGTATCTAGTAGGACACCTCCTTTTCAGACCTCAGTGTTTCAAATACCTCCAGTGTTGAAACGGATGTGGCTGGAGAGAGGAGTCACTCCTCTGCCCTGTGCAAAAAATCCCGGCGGACCAAACGCCAAGAGACGCTGCGCACCCCTTTCAGTAGCTCTTATTGATGCAGCCAGGCAAACTGCAGGTCATGCTACACAGCAGTCAAGTGTGCGCCCCACGGTGGGAACAGCAGAGGCACTTTGTGGCTGCAGCCCACTGCCGTGGCTGGATGCTGACCTGCAGAAGCACCGTCGCTCTGCTCTGCCAGTCCCAGCGCAGCTCGCTGCACACAGATCGAGCGGGCGAGAGGGGTTCTTTATTTGCTGAGATTGCAGAGAAGTCTGTGTTACCGTGACCTTGCTTTTCTGTGGCTCCTGTTCTAGCCAGCCGCACCGTGTTGCGACCTGACCTTTCCTTGAATGTAACTGTTATTTGCAGAACGAGAGGTGAATGCTCAGAAATGTTTTTGGAAGCTGGCGGCAAAGGCCAGGTTAATGGTTACGTGTGTGCTAACACAGACTCTGACCCACGGAGTCTCGGCGCAACCGAGAGCGCTGCTGTCATCTGCTCGCGTGGCGCAGGACGGCACAGCGCAGAGCCCACCTAGAGCAGCGATGTCTCCTCACTGCCACATCTCTCATTAGCAGCAGCCTCTACAGCAAGAGACACTTCTTTCAAAACTTAAAAAGTGAGCGTGAATGCTGTTCAAAAGCCTGCTTGTTAGAAGACTAGAAGCGGATGGCAGCCTGAGCTGGGGAGATATAGAAGACTTAAAATACATATATATGAATCATATATGCCAGCCTATAAGCCAGCGTGTACAGAAACTGACCTTGCTGTTTCATCACTGCAGAGTACACGAACTGCATAATTTGCTCCATCCCACGAGTACTTGTCCCCCTCTGCTGTCTGTCCTGGTGTCACACACTGCAGCTGTGTGGGGCAGCTTCGCCCCCTCCCTCTTCCATCCGTTCCTTCTCCTTCAGCCGACAGCGGGACAGCCGACCTTCTGTCTTCATCATTTCTTCAACAAAAATATGGCCCAGTTTCTGTTCATTTTGGTGCAGGGATGAGTCCTGATCAGTCAGGGTGCAGCGTTTTAGTTGGCTGGTTGCTTATCTGAAAGGGAGGATCTCCCGCCATAGGTGGGGGAAAAAGAAGACATTTCTGACTGGAGAGATGAATGGAAAGGTCTCTCTCTCAAAAAATGCATAAGAATGAAGTGCTTAGACCTGGACATAATAGGTGTTCAGGAACTCAGCTTTGAGTTCAGATTCAATGTCAATGTATATTCACAGTCTTGTCTGAGGATGTCTCTGCTCCCGCCTGACAAAAGTTGTCAAGAGTAGTCACTTTTTCCATTTTCTAGCTAAATTGCACAAAAAAAGTTATTGTTCTCCAAGCTGAAGATCTAAATTTAGCTTGCCCTTGAGGTAGGCAATCTCCATCAGAAAATATGTGTCCTTCACAAGTAGAAACAAACAACTATTCTACATGAAGCTGATATGTGAAATAAGCTAAGAACGCATCCTCCTGGGAGTCCAGCAGCCTGCTAGAAGTCCTGGGTCCGCAGTGCTAGAAATGTATTTTGTTCGTGGAGTCTGGAAAAGATCTGCTTAATTTTTTATCCCAGATGACAGTTTTGTTAACCTCTCTCCCTTTCGAGCATTTTTCATTTAAATATTTTTCAATAGAAAATACATAGAGAGAGTGTCGTAAAGGAGCAGGAAAATTTAAGAGGATGTGAGACTGATGGTGCTGGACCTGCCATAAAGTGTCAGCTCTGCAGCCTGGTCTCCTTCTGCTCTCTCATGGGTTTCTGCACTGAAAAACCGCAAAGTTCCACTGCATACGAATGAATTTGGGCTGCACACACATACTTCACGTGTAAGGACAACGTGAAGCCTGTCTCAGTGGATTTAGCCAGGAACCTCATCACCCTAAGCGTGCTTATGAGTAGGTGCACGTGCTGGAGACACACCTCAGCAGTGCCTCTGAGCATCAGCCTGGTGGTGCCCTTTGTGGTCAAACACATGGCTGGATGGAAAGGACTCGCGTTACGTTCACAGAGGGCCAAACAGGCAAAGCCAGTTCCGGCTGGCCTTTTGGGTGACTGGGAGTGTGCTGGTGTAAATCAGAGCACACAGCTAACTCTGCAGCCCTACAGCACCAATCCATACATCACTTCTCCAACGCATGTTGCTGATGTTGACGTTCTGATCTTCCCACTGTGGAAAACGTTACACTTGGGAGAGTGTCTTTTGTTTTACTCATTCCTTACCGAGCTAAAACGTGTGGTATAGTCTCTTTGCGCTCAAAAATGTTACAAAGATGTTTATGTCTTTGCTTAGAAAAAGCTGCCCTTGATTAGCAGCCAGGTATTCACTCACCAGTCATCCCTTCACTGGAAGAATGTGCCATGCAGGCTGCAGAGGAAAGTAATTATGCTTAAGAGAAACTACCCCTGGCTTAAAGCCACCGGGGAAAATAAATCAATTGAACAGAGACCGTGGCATCTATATGAAGATGCAAGGTATCTGTCCCTCAGGCAGTAATGAAGGGCAGGGTAGATGGTTACACACTTAAGGAATGAGACTTTGCTCACAAGCCTGGCATAGAATACTAGAAAAAAATTTTGTAGCAAATTTTCCCAATTTGTGGTAGAAGCAGAGAATTTTGCCCAGATGTGTCTTTTAGGAGCACTGCTCCTCAGAGCGGTGTCACTGAAGGGTACCACTCAATATAGCTGGCTTCACTTCAATGTGACACTGAGATCCAATTACAAAATAGGAGTACGAGCTCTGTATTTGTTCCTGACTGCTGATTTCGGGCATCCACTGAAGGGTAACCACCCTTCCTCTTCTCGCAGTTCCAGAAGCTGCTCAGCAGTTATTTTATCATCCTTTTTCTCATTGTTCTGATGATAAATTTTCCTATAAATTTCCAGATAAAGGTGAAACCATGACCACTGAGAATTACAGATTGTAGAAAGGTCAGCCTGCAAGAGCGCTCTCACCTGCATGCCCTGAATCCTATGCATAGTATTCCCCAAGCATAAAGAGCCAGAAGGATGGTAAAGACTCACCGTAGTGGAAATTCTGGACATGTACTAAACCACCAGGTGTTAAGAGAGCTTTAGGTTATGGGACTGGGGAAAAACTTAATTTGTGGGGAAATTATTTCGTAACTGGAAAAATCCTTCCTGACCCTTGTTTTGCACCAAGGCGCTGGAATGGGCAGCGCTGGGGAGCTGCAGTGACTGCGCCGTGTGAGGCCCCTGAGAGCTGGTTAGAGGAGACTCTGGCCGTCCTAGGGCAGGGCATGGATTGCTGAAGACTGTGTGAATTTGTGTGGTTCTTTGCTGGTTTCTGACAGCTTGGGTTTTGGGATGATTCAGCTGCAAGAGAACATGGGCTGGGTAAACCTCTTTCTGCTCCCCACTGTAAGTTCAAATTAGTTCTCCTCTCTCCCTTCCTGTGCTGCTAATTGGGATGGAGGTTAGGTGACCTGGCATCCTTTATTAATGAAAGAAGCCCTATAACATATATGTGTTTGTTCTATGTTTGTCCGCTTAATTTAGCTTTGGCAAAATGTGTCAGAGAAGCAGCCCCAAAGACAGAAACCCTCCATTTACCTTCCCAGAAGCGGGTTGTGTTGCTCAAGCTGCAGGTTCCCTGTCCCAAAGACTTGCCTCCTGCCTCCCCTGCAGCGGCAGTGGGTATTTCAGCGGCTGGTGCTCTGTCCTTGCTGAGAACTGCACAAAGTGCTGGTGCAGTGACAGACAGTACAGGCTCCCTTACCTCCCCCTAGCTATAAATTTGGTTGGCAGAACCCAATGCATCTCCGGGGAACCATAGGGAATCGTGCTTTGGTGGCTCACGTCACCTCCCTTCTCGCTGCCCAGCTGTAGCTCACGGGCAGAGGGCTTGCTGCTGGCTTCAGTGCTAAATGAAAAGGTTGTATAAAAAGCAGTTAGCCATCCTGCTTGTAGTAGGAACTGTCCCCCTGTTTAATTGCGAAACTTAACACCATCAGAATATTCCTATTTATCCCACTTGAGCTATTATGCAACTTCTCAGAAAGAAACCACATTCATCACTGGGGAATAATAAGTCTTATTTATAGAGTAGCCCATGCATGAAATCCTCTGGGCAACTAACATAATACAGTCCGACTTTAAAAAAAAAAAAAAAAGTCTGAAAAAACATCTCCATGTAGTCCAATAAATGCCAAGAGGGGTGAAATAATTTCTTATTGTTTTTAGACCAAACGTGGTCAGCAGTAAAAGAGCGTCAAAGAGATTTTTAACAGACATTTTCTGGAGTTAGATTGCTGTCCTTCTCCAAACAGTTGGTTGCTGTGTGGGATGATCAGAAAAAAAATAAGGAGAATATTGTTGAGGAGGTGAATTGTTTTGATCTTCAGCTCACCAGATCACCCCTTCAGTCTCTTATCAGCTTTCATTTAAAACTACTGAAAAAAAAACTAATATGGAGATGACTTTGCTCAACACCAAGTGACATTAATTTTACGTAGGTATGGCAACTTGGGAGAAAAGGCCTTCTCTTGAACATATTTTCATGATGAAGCCGCAGGTTCCCACCCTAAGGGAGGAAATTCTGGTCTGTCCCAGGTGAGGGGACACTGTTCCCACTCCAGAGGGGCCAAAGCCACGAAGGGACATGAGGGCTGTGTGTGTGGCTGTGCCGCCCTTGGCGATGTGCCAGTCTCCTGTGCCAGGGTGTGGATGTCACTGTGTGTTAAACCAGACACAGCACCTTCCACGTGCCCCGTGTCACATTGGCCACGTAAACTTTTGTCCCCCTCAGCACGCTCATTCCCAGCGCAGGGCACTGTATGGGACCATAAGCAGGGTTGGTCTTGATGCCTAGACTCTCATCCTTGCTTATTTTTTAAGGAGAATAAGAGCAACGTTAGGATGCTATTGAAAACCAGAAGATAATTTATGCAGGTACAATATATCTCTTAATATCTTCCTTCCAACTACATTTCCTGTATGTTGCAGCTTTTATTTTAATTATTGCATTCCAAATGACTTGCCTTTCAGTCAGCAAGACTGAAAGATCTTGAAAGACCCCAGAAGTAATTTATGAGCAATTATCTGATTTTCATTTTTAGCAAGTCTGTACTGTTCCGATTTCTGTCACCTTGGAATATTCTTCGCCACAGTCTAGATAATTTAACTAATAGGAGGGACACCCGTTTTAAAAGGGGGCTTTCTAATGACAGGCCCTGCTGAGCCTGCTGACACTGGCGCGGGTCGTTAGAATTATTATGGTGATTCTCAGCATTTTCATTAATCTCTTCTGCATTCTCTGGGGTTTCTGAGCTGAAACTTGCCAGGCAAGGTCTTAGCAAAGTAACAATTTTTTCTTCTCTTTCCTTAGGGTCTTTTTTCCTAATGTAAGAGTGTGTTAAATAAGGTAAAAGTGTTTCACAAAACTACAAATGAAGAAGGTGATAACAGGCCTAAGGCCTGTTATAAGGAGCTCCATGGCTGTCTGCTGGAGTGGTGAATTCCCTCTTTCCCATATCCCCCACCTGAAAATCAGGGTGCGGCAGGGAAAGGCCATGTCATTTCTGGGTGCTGACCCACTCCTCGCTCAGGATCATGAATTTACTGAAGGATGCTCTGCTGCCTCCACAGGGAGGTGATGGCCACCAGCAGGTCCCTGCAGAGAGGCCCCGTGGCCCCATCCCAGTGTGTGGCCTACAACAAGCTCTGAGACCAGCTACGCCTACCTCAGAATCAAGGGAAGGTGAGGCAACATGACAGAGACATCAGTGTGGGTTTGCACAGCCTGGTCAGCGACTATTCCCACCCCCCCGCCGCCCCATCAAGTGAAGGAAGACAAGAAAATTCCATGATCTGCTTGTACAGCATCTACTGTAAGAGGCCTCATTTTTGTGTGGAGCATTTGGGCGCTTCCACAAGCTGAATCACGAACGTCACATTTGTGTTTATCTCCCCTTCCCTTTGATCTTTTCCACCCTCTGGTTGCTGATAGATTCAACTGGCTTAGAAACAAAGATTTATTGCAGCTACGTTCTTCCATAAATAGCAATTGTATACTTTTAATCAGAACAACTTTTTTTTTTTAAAATAAAAATATATATCTGGAAGCTAAAGGGAAGGAGAGTAAAATCATTTAGAAAAGCACAGGATGTAGGCATGTGCATGTGTACCTGTCCTCTGTAGTACAGTGTGCAGAGCTGAGCACAAAAATGACTGCTCTTCTTGGCAAACGTCAGAGTCTTTAGACATTTAAACGTTCAGCATGCAGGGGAAGAAAAGGCATGGCAGCTACCAGTTAGCTGGGAGGTTTTATTTTATTTCTCTCTCTGCTCCTCATGTTTGCACTTAGAGGAGATGGCTCAGAGGATTCAAACTTCCTTGCTTGCTTGTGGTAAAAAAAAACCACAATCATCCTTGACTTGGGAACCCAACTTCTCTTCCGGCCAGGAAGTCACAGGTAGAGCAGATCAGTGGGTAAGAGAAACGCTTGCCTTGCCCCCACCCCAACACATCAGAAGTGAAACCTGGGTCAAGTCTTTTCATGTGTTCCTCATAGCTTCTTTAAAATAGTGTTTCCACTGATGCACACCAACGTGATGAACATTTTTCATGTATTATTAATGCGTTTCTTTGTACCATGTTCCAAAAAAGAAAGTTTTGATTTATTCCACACCTTAAACCCAATGTGACAAACTAGTGAGATGGCAGCGGGCTGTCTCTTTCTTTCTCCAAGATTTGAAAACTGAACTTAAAAGTCTGGAATTATACTCAGATGCATTCCACTCTTGTAATATTAACATTTTTTTTATTACCTGAACTATTTTCCCTGTCTCCCTTGACTCCCACAGCAGGGACTCTCACATTATTTCCCGCAGTGTTCCACCCCCACTTTCAGAGACCTGGATTTGAGGAGCTGCCCTACCGTTTATCAAAGCTTTTCCCTTGGTCATCAGAGAGAGTCTTGTCTGGTTTGGGCTCTATGAAATTGTCTGCTTCTACTTTTTTCCTTGCTTTTTCTTCCTCGTCTTTGTATCGAGTTATCTGTTCACAGCTGAGTAATCTCAGTAGAACTGCGGGGATGGAGATCTTCTTGCCTTGCGTCAAAGATACAGAACCTTTTTCAGCTGAGCCAGGGATTGGCGATACGGACAGGTATTTGTAAGTGCACACACAAAGTAGGTATGAGGTGTCTGCTGTGGCAATTCCTGTGCAATATTGTATTGATCATATATACCTCTGACCTCTTTTTCTGCCCTCTAACCGTAATGTTCGCCTCCACCAAGCCTAACTACTTCCAGCCTTCTTTACTGCTCAGTGCTTCTCAAGTAGCAGCCTTCTTTCTGGGAAAACAAAATAAAACAAAGCAGAAACAACCAAACCCCCCCCCACACACACACCAATCAGATAAAGAAAGCCTTTGTTTCATTCCTTCAAGCTGTAGGATTTTCTCCCAAACCAGAGCTGTACAATTCATAATACCCTTTCTTAGATGAGTTAATATTTTAAAAGCTAAATACATTGTAAATCAGGTTAAATCATCACCATTTTTATCCTATAGAATTTTGGGAATTATTTCTCTGAGAAGAGAGAAAACACTTGATTTTAAGCCCAAGGTAGACAATGAGATAATAGAGTTTAAATTGTCAGTGTTATGCACAGAAAAAATCACAGATATTTCCCGGTGAAACCATTAATAACAAATTCGTAGACTGACTTCATCAGCAGCAGGTATTATAAGTATATAGTGCTAATATAGGTGATCCAACCACAGAATGGGGTGACATGGCTCTAAGGAAATGTTTTAATTGGACTTGCTTGGGGGTTAAATTCTTTGTGTTTGTTCAACCATCCTGTTCAAGCCTTTTCTCTCACAGTATAGAGCTTCTATATTGCCTGCACTTTACTTCTTAAACTCTCTAAAAATACTTCTCTGTGCAATCTTTTTTGTAGTGCAGTGACTTCACATATGTAGAAATGGTTGGTTGTTCATAATCTTGTCCATTTGCATGATGGTGCTGTGAGCAGAAGCTTCTTGGAATAGAAATGAGTCTTGCCTTCCTGGGAGTTTGGAAATCATCTAGACCAAATCAGCATCTATGATAAAGTTGCTGACACCAGTGTTACAGATGGTTATTATTTATTTATGTTCCCATGACTGGGTAATGGAGTTCTCTCACCTGATGATAATAGAAATATTTTTTACAGCAACATTATATATATAAGTACAGATGATGTGGACATTTTAAACTTCACAAATCAGTTCTATTAGTATTTGTTTGAACAGAGATCTAAGTCTGCTTTCTCTGTTATTTGCTTTTTTTTTTTCCAAACACTGTTGTCACATTAAAAAAAAAAAATCTGCTGCATTTTTATCTTGAGGCCTTTTCTGAGTGCATGCATTTGCAGCGAACCTAATCACTTTCTGTGGTTTCTCCAGCTGATGACTTTAATTACAAAAACACTGATGCTTGCATGATATCCTCAGCTTTTCACAGAGAGAAAATTTTGAATGCTAAAGTCAATGTAAGGAAACAAAATCAAGAGAAACACTAGACAATCTGCTAATCAGGCAGACAAAAGGAAAGCCATACGAGCTACACACCAAACCAAGATTTACCAGCCCAGCTTAAACCACCCTTACTAGAGGGTGGTTGAGACTGTTTTGATAATGGTTACAGAACACTAAAGCTGTAAGGTATTAATGTACATTTTGTAAACAGAAAAAGTAGGCAAAACCATAGAATAAATTAAACGTAATTTTCCCCCACTTCTTTTGCCTGCCAGCACAACTATGCCCATACTGTGCTGAAAAAAGGTTTTTCACAGATTTGTGATCTTAACTGTTGAATCTATATTTATGAGTTTCCATGATGTTTCGGTAATAATAAGATTATTAATGTCTCTTTTACTTAGTATGAGGCACTAAAGCAATCAATGCATGAAACTCAACCGCCTGTAACAGTAACTGGTTCATTAGCAGAGACTGCTGTACAGGCTGTGGTGAGCATTAAGGAATATGCATTTATTTTTAGCTGGCCCTCAATATCATGTGCAAATTCAGCATGGGAAAAGGGAATGGAACTTATAAACTTCTCATAAACAATCAAACCATCCCAGAATGGTGTCATTCAAATATCTCACACCTTTTCTTCTAGTCTTGCACCCTAAGGTGCTGATAAAAAAACATGAATACCACCAGTCCGAAGGCAGACCCAGAGATGGACAGTATTTTGTCTAGTTCCCATTTCCACATTTTTTTCATGAGAATATTATGTTGTGCTCCTTTGGAAGAGTCATCTTCAGACACACCCCGTTCGAGTTGAATTCTGCTGTGTCCTGACTGTCTCTTTTTCATTCAGGTGAGAGTAGGACAAATGGGGACCCAAGTCTGGTGACACACAAAACCTTTCGAGGGGACTTGGTGATCATTGGTCTCACCAAGGTCAGACAGGCTGAATTCATCACTCCCATCAGACCTCATCACCATGAGGAACAGTTGCATGGTGCTGAATACATCAATTTGACTGGGGCAGAGTGTGAATATATTCGTTTTTTTAACTCTGTTTAATCAAATTGGAAAACTCCTTGCTCAACTGAAGAGTTTGCAACAGCATGTGAAAGAGACAGCTAGGGAAAACACCATCATTAGGAATGTTTCTGTAGTGTCTATGGCTCTCCGTCAGCAGGCAGACATGCTGAAGCAATGCATGCAGTATTTTCAAATTAATACAGAGTGTGTATGAGTGGCCTTTGTAAGTTTGCTGTGTGTTCAGGGAAAGCTCAAACTGAGGATCTGACCTGAATTTGGAATGGAGTGGTCCTCCCAGTTAAGTAAAAGCTCTTTTTCATGACATGAATCCATTTATTAGGTGAACCAAAAACCCCATAAGCAGACAGTTTTAGGATTTCAAAGTGCCTTCATACAGGTTCTGGGAAACAACTTGCAAAACATGCAGGAATTTATACAGAGATGTTTAATAAATCAAAGCGACACTTACAACAATGAACATCACTCAGTTTAGGTGATTAGTTCTTTACAGTCATTAGGATTGGAGACCAGAGTGTGTGGACTAGTCTCTTTTTATAGATGATTGATGGGATGAGAGAGATCAGAAACAATATTGTAGACAACAGATGAACAGAGAATATTAAAAAAGCAATGGGGGGAGGATTGAAGCCCTGCTGAAAGATTAAAGAATAGAAAGAAGTACAAATGAGCAAATCAATTATTGTGTGAAGATTTCTAGGATGTTGTTTAA
The DNA here is from genome assembly GCF_040182565.1 of Anser cygnoides. Taxonomy (NCBI): domain Eukaryota; kingdom Metazoa; phylum Chordata; class Aves; order Anseriformes; family Anatidae; genus Anser; species Anser cygnoides. Next base: position 9,312,737 of record NC_089879.1, on the reverse strand, counting down.
TTCATATTGGCCTGTTCTATATTTAGTTTCCTCACAGTTTCTTTTTTTATTGATGTTTCTTTTAGTTCCCTCTCTGGAATCTGATTCTAAGATGCATCATTGAATGATCCTTTGAGGGGAAATGTTACAAAATGAGACCCAATCTAGCAAACATCTTCTGATATGAGCCATCTTCCCTTAACTAAGCAAAATTCAATGATGCTCTTTCCGAGTATGGAAATCGCTCAAAGAAGCAAAAAGTTTGCGAGTGTGGGCCACAGAGCATGCATCTGCCTGGGGATGCAAGGGCAGGGGCAGACAGGGAAGTGCTAACTTCAGACATACTTTTTCCTCTCACCAAAACTGATGTTCCCTGTGGGGTATTTTAGCACTGGGTTGAAGGATGGTCACAGAGACAGGCAGAGCAAAGTGGGCTGCGAGCCGAGTGTGAGGATTACGCTGGGAATATGTCTGGGGAAGGGTGTTGGTGTGGAGGGACCTTTGTGCTTAGGGGAAGCACCATGGGAGGGGAAAAAGAATGAAAGAGGAAATAAATACCCCTTTAAAAAGTAGTGCACTGTAAGCACAGACCACGAACTCTAAAATAATGTGACCGTGCTCCTGCACTTACTTTGAGATGTCATTACAGAGCTAAGTCCAGACTGTGCAGGAATCAATCCTACTTTGGAGCACATTTGAATTAACTTTTAAGATAAATTATTCAGTTTTGCAATGCTTAGCTTAGGGATGGTTATAACATCGCTGTAATTACCTTTAAGGTAAACACTGATACATGCTGACACCTATACCAGCACCTCAACACTCAACATTTGCAGTGAAAAGTTAGGGGCCTGTCTAAAAAAACTGTATGCAAAGTGCTGCTTCCCGCACAAAATGTTAACTTCTTCACAAAAAGTCCTTTTTAACAAAAAAAAAAAAAAAAAAAGGATTCATGAATAGCCTGATTGCGAGGTATCTCATAGATATGTGGTGGTGACTCTTAGCTCAGCTCTTCAGGAGACCACGAGGCACCACAAGAAAAGTGCCAACCAGGAGCTCCATGTTACCACCAATGTAACATTAGCAGAGGAGGAACTTTGCTGCTGCCATGAACCACTGCGATGGCTGGCTCCTACCAAAGCTTTCCGACCTTAAAAATTTTTAGTTTTGTTTAGACTCTGAAGCAGAAAAACCACATCGCCTTTCCAGCGACCAGAGCATCTCACTCCTGTGGCTTTCACTGGTCTGGCTCAGGGACAGGAAATCCCTTAGGACTTGCTCACAATTCCAGTGACTAATTTATAACCTATTTGTCCCACAGTTATCAGTCTGGAACTAACATTTAGCATTGCTTCTCAAGAGACAGCTTTCTTATCCTTGACAGTCTTATAAAAACCATGATCAATTTTGTTTTCAGTCGCCATTGCTACACGGAGAAAAATGCAAACAGTGCTGTGCTGCTTCTTTTATAAGCTTGGGAGACTTAAATTAAAAAAAAAAAAAAAAGACTTGGTTAAATTCAACTATGTAAAAAATGATCTTGAATTGTGGATTGGTGTCCATAGAAAAATTGCTTTTCAGAAAGAAAATCCAGGGATAAAGCACAGATCTGGGATGATGGATCAAAAAGAGGAATTGCAGCCTGGGGAAGCTGGGATTGAAAAGAAATCAAGATCCAACCAAATAGGCCCTGCTCATCATGCTAGGCCAGCCAAGTTAAACATGAAGCCAAGATAAACATGACATAAGTATTAGAGCTGCTAGGTATTTCATCACCACCTCCATGAGGTATGAGGACCAAGGAGGTAAGGCAGGGGCTCCAACTGTGCGCTGCTTCAGCTGTGCATCCACTCAGATGGCTAACTCTTTCTCATGTGTAGTATTGAGCATTAGTAATTAAATTAAAACTGGAGAAGAAAAAAAAAAAGTATATTCTTATTCAGAGCTCTGCACAAGGAAATGTAAACATCTAAGAAGAATAATGTAGACGTATGGTTCTTACTCAAGCAAGATTTGTTGACTCTCTCAGAACTGCGAAGCAGTGCTCATAGCAGCTGTGCACAGTTGCACCTGAAATGATTTGTCTCTGTTATTTTATCTATCATTTAGACAATTAATAACATAGTATGCTAAATTATTCTGCCAAAGAGTTCCCAAATATTTAGGATATATATTATTCCATGACCTCCTGTTGGATTCCCAACAGGAAACAGATGATATCCCACTGTCCCATTGAACATGCCTGGCTCCTGTTTAAAGCAGCAACACTGCAGCGAATAGGAAAGAAAAAAATATGTCAAAAAGTTGAAGTAATTATTTTAAGGCATGTCTTTTAGAGGCTTTTTTTTTTTTAAAAAAAACAGGTGTTGCTTAGTTTGTGCTTGCCTTTAAATGCATGCAAAATAACATGGAGGTCAGCTTTCATTAGGTTTTTGCTTCTTCAACAGGAAAAAAGTATTTGCCATAATGTTCATTATATTTAGCTTGTTGGGGAATGGTAAAAATAAATTAGTACTGTGGCTGGTGTCATCTGCACTGCATGAAAGGAGAAAAGATGTGGATGCTGGCTGAAAGTGGCACCAAGATGCATGCCAGGGCTTGCTGCTATGCGGGGCCTGATGGCTTCAGAGCCTTGGGTACCCAGGCAGATCGGTGCCTTTCTCAGCGCAGAAAGGACACGGAGAGACCCTGGAGGTCCATGCACCTCTGCTTACTTTGTTTCTTGCCCTTTCCATGCAGCTCGTGGCTGAGGACCACCTCAGCAGTTGTGCACTACCCACGGCAGCTGGTGTGTGCCACAGGAACCCTGCGTGAGGAGGTGGCAGGGGTTGCTACCTTCAGTTGATTTGCTTGCTGGTATCTGAGGTGTTTGGGGGGCAGCTGGCTCAAAAACCCAAAGGCTGCACCTTTCAGAAAACCTCTCTTTTCTCCCAGAACACCAGGGCAGCATTGTCAGCTCATGCCAGCTCTCCCCAGCAACCACAGCATGGATCAGGCCTGACACTGCATCCATCTCCCTGTCAGAGATCCCCTCACAGGGGCATGGCTTGTCCAAATTCCCTCGGACTGGTGTCCCCTGAAGGACCACTGGAGCCTGTGAAGGGAGTGTTTGTAACCGGAGCACAGTAACTATATTAGCTCTACCTTTCCAGAGTGAAAATAATCTGTTTTAGGGTGGTTGAACAGAATTTGGCCCTTGGGATTCATAGCCTAGGCAGGTTAAAGTGAGAGCTGCGCACATTAAATGCAGACTTTGAGGTAGGCCATCGCATCTTTCCTAAAATGATGTTACCCTACGGTCACATTTTGTTTGTTTTTAATACTCCATAAATTTATGGCAGGAGCTTTGATGCATGTTTTTCAGCTTGAAAGCAAAACTGCCTTTCTTCGTCCACCGCTTTACAGTTTTAATGCTTTTAGCAGGCAGCTTCAAGACACAAAAATAGGCTCACAGAGCTGTGCAGCTAACAAGAATATCCGCAGCTGTTACAGGAAAGATTTAAAAGAACACCCAAGAGGCAGAAAGGGACAGAAAACCTCACGGCCAGGGCATACACCAATCTCAGGCTGGGGGCAGGAATAAAGTTCCTGTGTGGCAGGTTGTTCTTCAAGGGCTCAGTGCCACATCAGTGTCAGAGAAGTCGTGGGGCACAGTGTGTACCTCTGGAGCCAGATTGCCTCTCCTCCTAACTAGCCAAGCCCTGCCTTGCTCTATGTTTGAGTTTGCGTAAAGCCTTTGAAGTATTACGGGTGGGTTATAGCAGCAGGGACAAGGGAAGTGTCTTCTTTCACGTCCAACAGAACTTTCTGCTGCCTGCACTTATTCTGGTTTTTGTTTGTTTGCTTGTCTTTAAATTTTTACTCTGCTTTTGATCTGAGCCCAAGAATTGAAACCATCACTGGGAATTTGCTGCTAGAGAGAATTATGAAACAAAATGCAACCGCAACACTTTAAATGTTGATTTAAGTGGTGTCTAGACCTCATGCTGGCTTTCTGCACCAAGATGAGTTTCACAAAGAGAATACCCCTCCTCCCCTTCCCAGAGTTGATATTAAAAGTCAGTTCCCAATACTATCGCTCAACTCTGGTTCTTTTGCATAAAGAGGAATAATAGGGCTCCTGCTTTCTTATTTTTATTTGCAGTTTGAAAAAGGCTTTTGTTTAAGGGAAATAGAGGGAACACAAAAAAGGTAGCATGAACATATATACAGATTTTGAGTTATTAGGTTAATTAAAGAAAGCCACAAAACTGTAGCAGTGGAAAAGGCCAAAGCCAAAGCATTGATCTTTGCATATTCCACAGCATTGCTTCTGGGTGTGAAGAAAGTCCTTCTTATCTGACCCTCCTAGAGACTTGTTCATGCTCTTGCGGGCACTGTGCTGGTGCCTGATGCAGGCAAGTATTTCTAGAATCACTGTTTGTATTAAAGTTGATTATTAAATGTTTTTGTTTTTCTTTTACCTTAGGAATTTTCTGTCTCCACTGACAACTGCGGTGATTTGTTCTTTCAGGTATTAATAGCTATATTTGCAGTTACCATACCCAATACCATAATAATCCGCACACACATGCATATCCAGCACAGCATGTTGTTCATTTGTTCTCTTCTGCTTTATGTTGGAAGATGAAGAGCTATCAGCCAGGAAGGGTTGGAAATGCTTTCCAAAATCAGAATTTGCTGGCTGTGCATGGTGGCAAAAAAAACGTCCAAGTAAATATCTTTACACTGGAAATTCTTATTTTAGTGAGGAAAAAAAGAAAAAATAGGGGGAAAAAAAAAAGATTGACAAAGTGATGTTTCTGGTATTTATTTTGGCAACAGAATTACCCAACCATTATAGAGTATAATACTCAGTAGTAATTCCAAATAAATCATTGAGAGTACAGTCCTTTAAGTTACTCTTTTCTTACTTTTACAGTAGGCACCACAGCCAAGAAAAGGCACCTCTTGTGCCTGGAGCTGTTCATTAACATAGGAAAAAAATAGTAAACCAGAAGAGTGTTGTCTAAACAGGCAACACATAGGGAAAGAGGAGGTGTTGCCACCCACACTCTTCAGGTGGGAAGCAAAGGAATACTGAGAGTAAATGATTTGTTTGAGGCAGTATAGATGACTGCAGAAGCCCCTCCAGTCCACCACAGTTCTCTTCCAGCATTTTAAGCGGTTGTTTTCACCTATTCATTCTCGATTTTAAAGGATTGGTTAGTTCCTCTCTACATTTTTTCTCCATATTTTTAGTTGAAGCCACCTAAACTGTCACAGAGAAGCACTTCATGTCTGGTGAGCAAGCCAGAAAATGGGTTTGGAGTTGTGGGAAAGGGTCTACTCCAAGAAATAGAACAACTGGGCCCAAACCCTTCACTGCCTTTGAAACTTTCTACTATGCACAGCAACATACTTTATGCACCTGCTGTGCCCTGAAAGGGTTGGCCATATATCCTTGTGGACAAGGAAAGCAAGGAGGTATAAGCAGGTTAACAACTTTAAGAATCAAAATGTCTCCAAAGCTGCTTTTAAGTTTCTTAAAGCTTCCTAGTGAAAAGACATTTGCACATATAGGAAAAATAAAGGAGTTTCACTCATTTAAACTTTAACCCATCTTCTGAAATTGATAGATGTTGTGAGCAGGTTTGTCCTCCCATGGGGTCTGGCATGAGGACCCCTTTTCCAACAGTGACAGAATGAAAAGGATGGGTGGGATTTCTGCAGTGGGCAAAAATATCCCAGGAACAAAGAGCCAGTGGCATCTCTGTCACTTGTGTCTTACTCTTAAGGTTTATGTGGCACAAAAGGGTATAAGCAGGCATTGTGCTAACACTCTGCACATAGACAGATTTCACTCAGCAGCTTGAGAAGGTCAATTAAGTGTTAAAAAGCACCCAGGATAACAGGTTTAGATTACTAGGTGCCATGCAATGTTTTTTACATATCATGAGCTGTGCACTAGGGCATATCTAAATAAAATGCATAGGAAATAGCATCACGCAAATATGATCTACATTTTTTCTTGATCAAAGAGGCTGAGGGAAAAAAATAATTAAAAAGTAAAAGCCTTATGCAATGAGATTTAAAAGAAAACTTTGGAGGCTGACAAGACGCATCTGGCACAACTTCAAAGTCCATCAAAGTACATATAATCAATGTTTGTCAATAGCAGTTTTGCATCCTTTAATTTATCTTTCATGGATATAAAGCATGATGTTATTAGGATCCAGTCCATACCTTAATTCTGTTTGAGATTTGATGAATCAGGGCTCTATTAAAATTCAGTGCAAATCAGCTTACTCAAGGACACATTACATAAAGTTGTGCATTATCTAACTCCTTTCATCTTGCTGTCTTTCCAACTAGTTAAAGAATCTGGAATCTCTCAAACCTGAATGTGTGGCCACCAACATACTAAATCTCAAACACGTTTTGCTTGTAGGCACCTGCTTAAATTATGCACGTGTGGCATAATTATCATACTTAAATTCTTTGTTTATTTCCTGATGTATGAAAGCTACCTCATGATGCTCAGGCCCCAAAGTGAGCAATCATCAGAAGGAGGGTTCCCTGGCATCCAACTTTTAGCACTTGCCACAGAGTCTGTAATCGAGTGCTCACATCTTACCTTTTTTCACCAGGAAAAATATCGTTCAGGGTGGGAAAGCTTGAGGTCCTCATGATTTCACTGTTTTCTTCCTCATATTCAACATGTGGATGCCCTCTCCCTGTTATATTTACTGTACACTACTCAAGTCCTTCCAACAGGCAATCATATTCTTTTCCTCCTGGTGGTGTGGAATGTGCTCAGCTTTATAAACACGGAGAAAACATATTACCAGGGACTTCCCTGTGAAAGTGGGCTGTGATCTCAAAGCACTATATTTCTGCTGGATTTCATCCTCTTGGCCTTTAAATTATTTGGGAGAAGAGTATATCTTTTCACTTCTCTCTTAACATGTTGCACAAACAAGATCTGATCAGTAAAAAAAACTGATGGCATTTCTGTAATAGGGGGTTGTTTGTTCTTGTATTGTGATTCCCTCAGTTGCCACCATTGTAAATGCTTCAGCTTCTAGACACTGGGGGTTAATTGAGAATTTCAGTTTTTATCAAAAAATGGATCTCAAGTTCTCAAATCTGTGGAAAAATTCTTGAGAACATGAGCCTTGATGTTTGAAACTTAGAAAATAATAAAAAGCATGTTTTCTTGTTTCTAAAAATCTTATAATTTTTAACTGGATCTCACTATATTTTCAGGTGGAGGGGACAGAAACAACTCTGACTCCTACCTATTTAAAATGACAATAACAGAAGAAAAATATTTCTAATACAAGAAAAATTCTTTGTTTTGCCATTAGTTTATACTGTTTCCAGGTTGGATAGTTACTGGTTTGGAACATTTACCAGTAGCCAATGCGGTGATTATCTGGACAGGATGCACTTATTTGATCAGGGCAATCTGTTGAACATTAAACAATATTTGAAGCACAGTTAATTATTTGTGCTGAATTAGCTCACCCTCAAATGATTGTGCCTCGTCTGAAAAAACATAGGCAACAAGAAAAAAGCTAATTTCACAACAAATAGAGCAGTGCAAGGATGGCTAACGGCGCTTTGTCCCTTCAGGTTCTTCCACTGATCCTTTTCCTAGGGAACACACATTTGTGCGTGAGTATGGTTTTATTTCGCTTTACTTGTTGCATACCAGTCCTGTACCTTGCTGAATCCTTCCTGGGCAGCTGGAGAGGGTAAGGAGCAGGGACTGCCCACCTACCTTGTCCCCAGGCAGGGCATGGGGATGGTCCTGGGCTGAACGTGGGCGCTCACAGTGCGGTGCCCCATGCGCTAATGCAGCCACCACAGCTGCCGTGAGGACAGGCTCACAGGTTGAACAGCTCAGGCTCGGGCTGGGAGGTTTTGCAACATCTTTGTTTGAAGGTAAAATTTATCCCAGCCATACATTTCAGATGGCTGAGTGGTCATTGCTCTTAACTCTAGAGGTGTGTTAGCAGCAAAATGTCCAGCAAAGCAAGGCAGAGCCCTGCGTGGGTAGGGCTGGCAGTACTGCCCCAAGTCTCTTCAGCTCATCTTCAGGGAAGAATGAAAGAATGGCTTGTACCAAAGCAAAGTTGCAACTCAGTTTTAAAAATATTTCTTTTGTTTCTCCAAGCACCGCAATCAAGTAGATTTTCTCGTGAAAGACTTCCAGGTACCCTCAAACTCCCGCTTTATAATGCCAATTCCTATGTACGGTGATTTCGTATTTACTGAAATTAATTTCAAAATTTTAGATGTTGACATGTTCAAATTGAGTCCTTTGGGAAAAATATGTAGTGAGGGGCTTTAATAGGTGATGAATCCTTTTGAAGAGCTTGGGGAGTTTATAAGCAGTTATTTTTGCGACACGCTAGGGTTTTTATTAATTAGCGTATAATCGGGACTATCCATCCACTGGCAGCAGTGGATGTGGCATACTTGATCCACCAACACATGACAGCTTATGGGAGGATCAGTTCTAGAGCAGCTCAGTGTCAGTCCTCAGATGTCGTGGGAACCCAGTCTGATATAAATCAGCCCACGATAAATTGGGTTGTTAATTCACACTCAGCGAGGCAGGTGTAGGTGCAGTCTTCGACAATGTGAAGTCTTGCACGGATTTTCCTGAGTAGCTCTAAGTATTAGATTAATTCGTTTGCTTTGACAAGCCTTTTCTGATTCTGGTCTACATATTGCTGTGGAAAATGCAGTGCATGTCTCCCCCAGTCCTGAAAATTCATTAACATTGCTAAAATGCAAAAGCAATTCTGCTGTCACTGAAAAGCAGCACGACAGAATATTCAGCAGGCTAGTTTTTAATAAAACATGTTTTTTCTTCATAATTAATATAACAAGGTTTCTGGCTTAGCACTTGGCATGAATCCCAGAAAAAAAAAAAAAGAAAAAAAAAAAAGAGGGGAATGAGTCTCTGTGACGTGACCATTGCATGACAAACATGTTTTGAGAGGACATTTTGCCTTAATGATTTGTTCCAAAGAAGAATTTACACTGAAATATTTTGAATGAGAAAGTAACAGAGTTTGCACATTGATTGTGGACCTCCCCCCTCCATTCCTGTTTCCATCACTCTTTCCCATACTATCTCTTTTCACCATTCTCAGTTTTATTTAAATATGGTTTTAGGAGTTTTTATAAGTAACACCCCTCTTGTAACACTCCTCTTACTAAGTGTTATTGGTGTAATATAGCAGAAGTCGAATACAGATTTAGACAGTAGCTCATATTAAGTCAGTCAAAATAGGACAGAAAAGAGCTGGGATATTTATGGATCCAGAGGGTTTGGAGGAGGGCTGTAAGGCGACGATGTCCATTTGGTCTTTCATATTCTGAGGAGAAAGTGGTTTCACTGGAATGAATCCAAATTATTTCCATGATGCATGAAAATGCACCATGAATGCAAGTAAAAGCAAAACTTGCTCCTTTACTTTAACATTTAAGATGCAACTGTACAAAAGATTGTCTTCAGATGTGACAGGTCTTCCCAGTTTTTGTTGGGAAGGGCAGGACTTGGAGCAACAGAAGTGGTCATTCACTGAATATTTTGGAACTTTGGAAAATCGATGCCTGCTTCGTAGTGATGGAGGTGTTTTGAAGTCACCAGCCATGTCCAGGCCAATAACTGAGTGCACATAGGAACAGAATGGGAAGGATTAAAGTTAAGATTAAGATTAATTCTAATATATTAATAACTGCAAAGAAAACTTATCAATGCCTATCTCCTAGCTCGCCCACAGCACATGCGAGGCTGTTATCAGCAGCACAGGTCTTTCCATGTCTGCAGTGCTTGGAAAACCATATTTTAGGGTGAAAAGACCCCAGGTGTCTCTCTGACATCTTATGGCGGTGTTTCTACCCATTCATGGATCCGTCCCTGTAGCAAACTCTCATTTCTGCTCCCCTCACCCTCTCCCCATCACTGCACCTCTCCTCTGAGGTCCTTATGCTCCCCTGCGCCACGACCAAACCACTGCAGAGAGGAGCGAGTGCTGACAAACACCTCTCCATTTGCACCCCACTAGGTGCAATGCCCTTCTGCAGCGCTCGCCTAAATTTTCCTGATGCAGCAAAAAGCGAGGAAGCCCTGGGAGCGCCCCCAGCTAATTGTGCACCGCGCGCTCCGGGAGGGACGCGCGCCTCTCTGGCCCCCCAAGGCAATCAGCTTATGCCCTGAAGCGTGCAGGTTGATATCCCCTGGAACTAAAGGGACTTAATGACTTTGCATAAGCTTTAAGTCTAGCAGCATAACCTGCGAGCCTGGCACCGGCTGCCGAAGCGTTTGATAACACGGCGCATGCGTCAGTGCGACATTTCTGGCTCGTGCAGCCCCCTTGGAGCAGATTTTGGAGCTTCCCCTTGCTCTGGCATCCGAGGCTGGCTCTGTTTTCCACCGGGGAGCCCACGCACACCTCGTCCACGAATGAGCAACTTTAAAACCAGCCAGCTGCTAGCAAGCCATCTCCCACAGTGCAAAGATTAACTTGAAAACTTTGATCTCTTGGAAAGCAGGAGCAGGTCGCGCCTGTGTGGGGAACCTGGCTGGTTTCTGCAGCACCTGCGAGGGCCGTGCGGCTGTTCTTGTGCTGGGTCCAGTGGTTACTGTGTCAGGTGCTACCTCAGGAAAGGTTCGCAACCAAATAATCAGGGAAATAAAGACATTGCATGTGAACTTCCCTGGGTGTCCCGGGACTGGTCAATAAGGAGCGTGCCACCTACTCTGAGGCAAACGCTGCAGTTCAGCGGGAGGCAGGAGATGGCTTGCTAGCAGAGAGGTGAAGAACTCAGAGGTTTTGGTGGAATCCTTTAAGGGAACGGTTTCCCAGGCTAAAAATACAACATGTGCTGCATGTGTGCTCCAGATGATAATGTGCCCTGCTTTCATTATGCTTCAGCCATCGCCTTGGCTGAGAAATATAATGTCATTGCTGGAAAAGCCACTTTCCCTTGAAGTTCAAAGACTGTCACTATCCAAGATGGTTGCAGGCAAAAATCTGGCCGATTGTAAGAGCATCAGAACCGTCGATTCCCTCCTCCTTTGGCGAGCAGCCCAGACAAAGGTTCCCACTGAGAGCTGTCAGCAGGATCAAGGGGTTCACGAGGAAAAGGCAGTAGTTGTGCCTGCCCTCGTGGCTCCTTCGTGCCGGATGTCAGTTGTGGATGGAAGTTGATCAAATAGCCGTCCTCGTCCTCCTACGCAGCCCCGTGCCACCGCCTCCTCGGCTGCAAAGCCGTGCTGGCGCAGGGGAAAGGGGCGACGTTTGTGCTGCTGCTGCGGAGGCTGCTCCGTGGCAAGTTGCAGGAGAATTGCCACGATGCAGTGCAATTAAGCGTGCAGGCCGATTCATGCCAAGGTAGCTGAATTTTTGAACTCCTGTAGAGCTTTTGTTGGGAATTATGTGCGTGTACAGGGGCAGGTTTTGTCCCTCTGCTAGTCTGCCACAGCAGCTCAAATAAGTACATTATTTGCTCTGGAATTACTTCTGGTTTGCACACATGTAAATCCACAGCCTAACCCTGGGTTGTCACCTTTGTGCTCCCTGTTTCTCCACCTGCGTTTGTGTTTTAATTATTCATTTTGATTGTAATAAGGGGTAGCAAATGTACCCGAGACACAATCAACAGTTCAACTGCAGAATGCCCTTGGCAGCTGTAAATAATTTCCCTTGAATTTAGGGTCAAATCTTCCTGGCTTTATTCAGAAAGAATTGCCAGAGATTAACTGGACATTTTTGTCAGAGCTGGAGCTGTAGGATTCTGTCCTGAGACCAAGAAAGCTCCTGGTTCTGGCGCTGCTGTTTGAAATCTATTATATTTCAATAGTCTTCCTTTCCTGAGGGGTTGAAATGGAAAAATGGAGAGTATCCTGTATCTGCAGTGTTTAACCTTTGTACAAAGCCCAGTTAGCAAAGTTTGATGGCTCTTTGGAGAAACAAAGATTTGGTGAAGTGCTAATTATTGCAATGATAATGACAACAAAGGTCAGGTGAAATTAGGAGATTTTGAATTTCAGCCATTTTTCCACCATTTTTTTTAGGAACCCTATAAATGTAATCGGCTCCACACTCAGCAACGCGCCAGTACCCACATAAAATGTCTCTCCTGGATCTTGTTTTTGCAGGGTTTCTTTTTTTTTTTTTTACGAGCCTAAAGTCATAAAATTTAAAATTGCTCTCCGCCAGTTCTTCCAGCTTCGTCCCCCGTCCCTGCGGACCCGCCGCGAGCAGGATCCAGCGATTTTATTCCCTCTTGAGAGAACGCACAAAGTATCAGTGTCGGGCTGCAGAAAGGAGACTGTTTGGTGAAACAAGCCCCACAGTCTCGTTTCTTTTCTCTCCCCCCTCCTTCTCCTCCTTTTGTTTGCATCCTGCTCCCGGCTGGGCGCAGTATTGCACCTCGTCGGAAGGACAAGATCCTCCTCTGCTGGCCGTGAGCAATACGGCACGGCGGGCGAGGGGCCCGGCCACATCGCCGTGCTGCCCTGCCTGCCTGCAGCCCCTCCTGGGCCCCCTTCCTGCAGCCCCCTTCCTGCAGACCCTCTGGGATCCCGCATCCCACGTCCCCTTATCACACCCCGCATCTCCTATAGCATCGCCTGCATCCCGCGTCCCACCTCCTGCACCCCACCTCCCTCATCCCATCTCCCGCATCCCGTGTCTCCCATCCCACATCCCACATCCCGCATCCCACGTTTCCATGCCCAGGAGAGGGCAAGCTCCCACAGGAGGGAAGGAGATGGGTGCTTCTCCAGCTTCTGCCACGTAGCGCCATGGAAAGCTTCGTGCAGGGAGCCAAAAGGTTGAATCTGGCCCCGTGCTGGCTTGCGGAGGTGGAAATGAGTCTGAAGCAATGTGGTCTGGTGGACCTCAGGAGGGAGAGGAAAGTCTCCTTGCTGAGAGACCAGGTCGGCCCGGGGCTTTGTACCCCGCAGATCTGCATCAGGCACGTGAGGGGCAAAGGGACAAAATGGTTTCATTTGTTGAAATGGTTTCATTTGGTTTCATTTCATTATCACACCAGGTTAGTGATAAAGATTAGGTCGATCTCCTGGACTTGTAAGGTGGAACTCTCTGTGTTGGGTGCTCCAGGAACATTTGTTCCGAACGACATTTGTGTTGTGGCAGTGGATGGTGGCCTTTATCCAAAACTGGGAACCCAAATCTGGGGCTCGGCCACCCTTGAGTACAGGGCACTGTCTGCTCTGAAGGAAACTTGGACATTTTCCAGGGCACCAGGTCATTGCAGGAGGTTTAGGGTGCCAGCCCTCTTACAAGCAGCTCTGTCCATAGGGGAAGGCTTGGAAGGGTAGCCTGGACAATTAGCATAGCAATGTGCTCAGGCTCACTTCTGTCTTCTGTTCTTGGTATTTGAGTCTTCCCCTTGGACACTGGGAGACTCCCAACTGTGCTCTGCAGCTGGGGGAAACTGAGGCACAGAAGAGCTGGATGCAGCCACCTCCATGCCTCATGCAGCTCATGGTGGCACTCCCTGCCCTTCCCATCCAGAGCAAATGGCTGCCCTGAGCACAGGTAAGGTTTAGCAACCTCCTTGAAGACAAAAGCTTCTGCCCTGAAACCCTCTCCAAGTGCATTAAGCCCAGGGCAGGAAGGGGCAGTGCTCCCTGCCTCCGGCTGCCGGGGGACACTCAGCTGTGAGCACCAGGTGGCAGCCACAGCTGGGGGTTGTTCTGGGTTATTGGGGCAGGTTCTTATTCACGGCTGCTTATTTACTCATTCCTAGCTACAGCCTGGTGTTAGCTGAGAGTGCCTCTCTTCTGTACAGAGTACTTAATATAATGCACAAGTAAGAAGTGTGTTTTTACAATTAATTACATCTGTAGCAAGGTGCATGTAGTAACTGTGTGTCTATACTGTCTTGATTACATGCGTTAAATTGTTTGGAAATGCATTTTCTTCTGACAAATCATGTGAGGGATGCAGCTCCAGATCTCCTCCTTCACACCTGCTGTTAGCGCGTGCTCTCGCCGCAGCCAGGTAGCCCCATCTGTAGCTGTGACTTACAGCAAGGCGGGATGCACGCTGACATCTTCACGTGGGGGATGAGTCCTGATGCGGCGGCGGTACATTTTCTTTCTGCCTCGCTCGCTCTTCAAAGGCTGAGTGTTGTTTTCCTTCTCCTTCTGCTCCCTTTTGTCATTTGCCCTTGATCGCAAGCCAAATAGGAAAGGCTGGAGCCCCGCGTCAGAGGGCGAACGCATGGCATTTCCTCGCAGGAAGCACCAGAAATATTCTCCTCCATCCGAACGCTGTTGATCACCTTCTAGCTCAGAGGGCTGGCTCCCTACACGTGGGCTGCCCTCTGCTCCATCCTGCCCAGCATCTCACGGCCCTTGGCTCCGGCACCTGGCTGTGATGCCATTAGGCAAACACTCAGTGCATGGCCACTTAATACATAAAGGCAATTAACTCGTTTGGGACAGGTTTCTCATAAGCGTGCTGCAACTTGGGCTGGGTGGTCAGAAAAGCTGAAGCTCCCCTGAGGTTGTTGGGAGCAGTGTGGGTTTTTGAGGCATTTTGGTGATCTTTGGAAAGAGCTCTTAAAAATGCGGCCTGGGTGCATCTGAAGTGGGTAATGAGCTTCTCTGGCTGACCAGTGCTGGGGCAAAGAGGAATGTGTCAGAAGTTGTGCTGTAGCCATGCTCCAGGCTGATTTTTCTTTTCAGAAACTGACTCTGCCTTTCTTTATCTGCTGCAGACCTCCTGGTTCTTCCTGGCCGACTTGCTGAATGGTAAGTGGATTTGATTTCTTCCATCGAAGCTCTGCATGCAGGCCTCACTGTTGGCAACCTGGTCCATCAAGATCCTCAGCTAGTGCCTAGCACTGAGTTTTATTAACTTCATGCATGGCTTTGTAATGCCTTAAAATAAGGCCTGAGATCCTGAGAAGGTCTGTTGGACTCTGGACAAGTAACACAGTCAGCACTTCCAGGCCTTCCCACGTGCTCTGTGTTGGTGCAGAAAACATCTCTGCATCGGGTCGCGGCACAATGGGGTACAGAGCAGGGCTGCAGCAATGGTAATGGGGGACACCTGGGGGACACCTGCAGCTTGCTGTGCTGTTCAAAGCCAGGAATCCTCCGCTGCTCCATGGCCTCACGTGCTTGGTGCAGCTTTGGGGACCTGTTGATGGGCTGGGTCTGGCACGTGGGTCTCAGAGTGGAGTGGAGGTCATGGTGCTGAGCTGCAGAGCGCACAGGAGGGTAAGGAAAGAGTCTGGTGCAGTTCAGTGCCAGCTGTGCATGAAAACTGGAGGTCAGATAAAGGATGGATAGCTTTCCCTTGCTGCACACAGCTAACTGTGGGACTTACTCTGGAAGCGGGTTCAGAAAGTGTTTGGTAGCTCCTGTGAGTAAAAAATCATTGAAGGTGATGTAACGTTATGATGCGGGTAAGAGAAATGCTGTGATGAATCTTAGGGAGTGGGAGGGTGGGGTGGGGGCTGCAGATAACTTGTGAGGACTTGTACATGCTCTTGCAGCCTGTTTGATCTATGAGAGGATTGTGGTTTTATTGCTAAGTTTTTTGTGATTTTGTGGGTAAGCCCCATTCTTTTTTTCTTTGAATTTAGTGGCTCTTAGATTTGAGCTTATAAATTATTAAACTAATGATGAGTAAATTAATTTACTAGTAAACTATTAAATTAATTTTCCCACCAAAGAAAAAAAAAGTGTGCCTTTCACTGTGCACTCCTTGTTCAACTACATGCCTCTTCGTTCTGCTGGCGTTTTGGTCCGGCCTGCGAGTCCAGCTGCCCTGTACCCATGCAGCACCGGTTCCTTCCCCAGACCAGTGTTGCTCTCCTCGTAGGACGTGTGTGGCAAACACCTTGCCAGATCAGTGCTTAGCTTCTGCAAGTACTCGGGCTCCTTCAGCAGCCATCAGCAGCCAATGCCCTCCAAGAGGTAGGTGCTGCAGAACTGGGGCTGTAACAGCCCCAAAATTGTTTGAAAGGAGTGAGGGCTTGGCTGTTAGCTGTTCCTATCCCTTCTGCAATTTCTTTCTGAAGCCACAGATGCTCCCAGCCAAAACCCATGTGGAACGGAGGAAATACCGAGAGGTCTGTGCAGAGGTAAATGGGAGACTTATTGTTTTTTGAAATACCATCAGGATTTCAGCCTCATAAAAATAACTTTAGATTATTCACAGACCTGCAGACAAAAAGTATTTAGAAATGTGGCAGGAAAACTCATCCTCCTTAAATTAGGGCAGATCTCAGTCTGTCCCTGGAGGTTCAGAGAGCTTGAAAAAATGCTGGGTACTTTCTGTGTTGGCAATAAGCTTTAACTTTGCACACCACTCATCTCGACAACTGCAGTCCAACAAAGTTACCTTGCCATTCAGGTCACTCGATGGCATCCTAATGCATCACTTTCCGCTCGGAACATTAGTCATGACTTGATCCAGGCAAGGTTTTGAAAACAGTGTGACTGCCGGCATTGGCATATCTGTTCTCCCCGCAAGAGAGAGTCCGTATAAGCTAATGAACAAGAGGATATTGATCAGAAATCCATTACTTGATTGACAGCTCTTGGCAACGTGAAAAAGTGCAGATGAAAGCCTGAGCAGTTTAAAAGATCACCCAGACCTCAAAGCTGATTTGAAGCTTTAAAAGTCAATCTCTGCCTATCAATTATGGGGGGATTTTTTTTGTACTACACAGAGGAAAGTTATTCTTTGAAAATTTGCATGCAGGATGTCTAATTTAATTTCATGTAATAGTCACATTTCAGTGACAAATGTCAGATCACTGCTTTTTTAAGCATGTTAAGGTTTTCCAGCACTTATAAAGAATGAGCACTCTCATTTAATAATATGTTTAAATCAACCAGTGTATCAGGCTGTGTTAATTATGTGCTCAGATTAAAAAAATGCTATTTTTGCTTTACTAAACCTATGGCTTGTTATGAATAATTTAAAAAATGGAATGGAAACACTTCTTAAGTAAGAGATGTGGAAGCCAAATAGTTATTTAGTGTTGAAGCAATGATAAACAGGAAGACATCTTTCAGTTTGATGTACCCAAGTCGGGTTTCTGTTCTTTCTTTTCTGGTGCTCAATAAATGATTGATCCATCGCTAAGGACTGACACTAATGTAACAAAATGAAGTGACACTATCATCATTTCTTAACACCATCCTTACACTGAGTAGTCGGTATGCTTCTGCAACAACTTCCCTATTTGTGCTTTTTGGGAGCACTTGTATTTTTTTTTTTGGCTACCAGCTCAGCAAAGTCCTCTCTCGCCCCTGTAAAGCATGCTGGGCATGTCTGCAGTGTGCTCTGAGCAGCTGTAACTCCCCTGTTCATCCTTCACAACTTTTACCAGGTATGTCTTTTATAGAAAAAAGGCTACCCCATCTCTCTGAATAGTTCCTTAAAGCACCTGTGGAACAAAAGCCAGCGCTCCCTGCTAAGATTTTGAAAATAAACAAGGAAACAAAATCAGGCTCCTTCACAATATTCCCTCCAACTCAAGTCTGCCTGCAAAATCTCCCCTCAGACAAAGTGAGCTCGCAGGTTGCATTTCAGGCAAAACCCTCTTTTTGTTTTCCTTTCTTAACTACATCACATTAAATTTAATTTTGTTCACCGTAGACAATGTCCTTATCTTCCAGCGAGATCCTTCTGTTCCTCAGCACGGCACACACTTCTGCAACACTTGCACACTGTCGAGACTTAGCTCCTGTGGAAATAATGAGCTGAGGAAAAGGAGTCTTGACTTGACATAGCAATAAATGAGGTGAAACTTTCCTCTTTTTTTTTTTTTTTTGGTGAGAAATGAGAGTTGGCTTGTAGGAAGGAAAAAAAAAAAGACGAAAAAAGACGGTTCTATTTTAATATGAAATATAAAACACCCATTGTACAAAAGTGGATTTTTTTTTTTCAGAAGCAAAGAAAGAATAAAGATAAAGGCTGCAAGAGAATGAATGAGGAGAGAAAACTAAGATAATGTAGTTGATAATCAGTTCAAGGCAGAGCATTATCCGTGGGGCCATCAGTCCGGCCCTAGGGGAGAGCTTTTTAAAATCTCTCTGCTCGCAGTTTAGCAGTGCTCATTACCATAGCTCGTCTCTGACACGCTGGCGGGGCTTCTGCATGCCCACGCGATTCAGCTCCCCCAAACACAGGCTGGCGAAGCGCTGGGGGATGCTGGCAAGCATGGGCGCGCTCTGTGGCACGTGTCCCATGGCATGGCGGGGACATTGCGCCCTCAGAGGGGCTCTGTGGGCTCGGAGATCCGCTGCTCTCCCCCTGCCAGCAGCGGAGGTGCTGGGGATCAAAGCAGCGAGACAAAGGAAACCTCTCCTGCTCGCATGGCCTCACGCGCTGCGGGTGGCAGCCACCCATGCCTCGTGTCCGTGCCTGCAGGGTCCCCCGCCACCAAATGGCAAAGCCCCTGTGTCCCACTGCCCCAAGCATCCTGGCAGGAGCCAGCACCTCCAGCTCCCTCTGGCAGCGGTGGCAAGGCCACAGCTGGGGACTGCCACATGCGGGGGTGGCCTTGTAGCAGTTGTAACTCCTCCACGCGTCCATTCCCTTCTCCTCCCCGCAGACGAGGCCGCCGATGACTACGAGTACTACGACGAGCACACGCAGGCCGAGGAGGACCTCTTCCACCAGACACAGACCTCGGAGGACCCCGACTGGTTTGAGGAGTTCTTTGGCTACAGCGACACCCAGCAAGGTGCTCCGGGGTGGGCCGGGGGGTAAGGAAGGGTGAAATCCCAGCCCCGCGCTCACGGAGTGCGGCAGGCCTCGTCTGCCAGCCTGCTGGTGAAACGCCTGCATCAAAGGGATGAGTTAGGAGGATTGTTTGCTGTGTTCTCCTTTGTGTTTCTCTTGTAAGGAGCCTGTGTTTTATCTCTGGGTTTCACAGAATGGATTCTGATCAGGCAGAACATTTCTGATTGCTACTACAAAAAAGCACAGGCTTATTTGTCTGTAGACACTGTAAGACGTAATTGCTGTTTTCATGGGATATATGTTCTGTATTTATGCTGGGAACCAAATGTAGAGCAGGTTTCCTTTTATTTTTTTTTCTTATTTCTATTTTGCCAAACTTCAGGAGAGCAGGAAAGGGTCCTCTGGACTGCTTAGGGAACACACGAGGAGAGGCGGGAGGCTGCCTGCCATGTCCCTGCTCATCCCCTGGTGCAAGGGAAGCAGAGCTGCCACGAGGCTGGCCCTGCTCACCCCAACACTGGCTGCTTCAGCACGGTGGTATTTATACCCCAGGGGTATTACATAGCATAACAGTGATGGACAGCTTTTCCAGGGGAGTTTCAGTGCCATGCTGCAGCCAGGGCAATGCCAGATCCAGCCACCACTGCACTAAGCACATGGAGGCAGATGCCCAGGGCCAGCTCTGGTTCTGAACACATCTGCTTCTTTCACTGCTGTAGAGGCAAATCTGCTCCATCACAGGCTTGTAAAGGGAGTTGGAGAGCTCCAGACCCAAAGCCACGAGCTCTTAGACCTTACAGTAAGCTCTGCAGCAATTTGTAGCTGCTCCTGTGGCTGCTGAACCATGGTGTGTGTTACACTGGATGCTGTGCCCAGCCTTCTGCACCATTAAAATAAAGGGGGGGCGGGGGGCAGGAAGAACAAGTGAGGAGGTAGAGAAGCTAAAAGGCAAACTAAAAGCCCTCCATTCTTACCCTAGCTGACCCTTGCTCTTCTGATCCCTGCAAGAACAATGGGTGGTGTGAGAAGAGAGGAAGCAGCTTCAGATGCGTGTGCCCCAAGCCGTACACTGGGACTACCTGCGAGAAAGGTAATCGCTCCTTGCTGGCCGACGCTCCTTCTTCCACAGCTGATGTTACTGCCATGGCTCTGCCAATAGAAGCAAGCACTGAGGCTTTACAAACCCACTGTTCACTGAGGTGAGGGTTTTAGCAGCCCGGTGCAGTCACGTCAATATGTCTTGTACTTAGCTCGTGGTCCGAACCCAAGTCTGTCTAAAGCAGTTATCAGTAACAATCTTCTGGTGTGCAGAAAGTGTACCTCTGTCCCCTCCCACCCAACGTGGACACTGGTGAGCTGTTCGTTGGTCTTGCAGCCTTTTTGCTGTAGATGCTTGAACAAGAAGGAAAATCCCAAGCCACACTGCTATGTGGTATGGTGTGACAGCCGGGTGACCAGCTCCTGGGGAGTCAGGAGAAAGCATGGCTTCCCACCGCCCTGTGGGGGCACAGCTCTGTGCGTGCACAAATGCTGGTGAAGCAAAGCGTTTACCTGTTTACCTGTTTCCCACAGTGAAGGACATGTGTCTGGAGAAGAGCTGCGTCAGAGGAGACTGCCTTGTTACGCTAACCCCACCTTACTCTCAGTGCAGCTGCAGTCATCCCTACAAGTTACCGGACTGCCACCGCGGTGAGCACAGCCCCAGCAGAAGGGGCTCCCACTTTGTGGGGTGCTGTGTGGGTGGTGGTGGGACTGGGTGGCAATTCAGTCCTGCTCTGGCCGAGATGGCTGCAGGTCCCAGCCGTGGGGATGGGATGGTTCTCACCACATGTACAGCGTGGTGGTTCAGTTGATAAGAATTTCAATTTGAGGCTAAACGGGGGCTTTCCTGGATTTCCATGGGGTGTGTGAGCGGCTGTGGAGCATCCAGGAGAGTTGCAAGGCCTTCTCTGTTTTCCACCTTGACAGCATCTTCACAATGCAGGCCAAACCCATGCAAGAATGGAGGAACCTGCATACGGCACAAAATCAGATCAAAGTTCACCTGCAAGTGCCCTGAGCCATTCAGAGGGAGGTTCTGTGAGATCGGTACGTCACGGCCCCCAGGGAGGCTGGGGCTAACCCTCCTCAGGCTGCCTTCGCCCTGCAGCCGGGCCGACCAAGGCCTTCCCCACCAAGAGCCCGACCACCGGCCTCCTTGGGGAGGGTGTCAGGGGAAGAAGCTGAGCACTGCGGCCTCCATCAGCCAAGGGGATCAAAACTGTTCCCATACCGATGTTTTCTGAGCTGTGCTTCAGCAGGCTCCTACTGGTAGAGCATGAGTGAGCACGTTCTCCAGGGGTTGTATGTGACCCGTAGGGAAGGAACATTGGGTTTTCCTTAAACACCAGAAAGATGATGTAGGGAAGGTTCACAGCCGGTTGTCTGTGCCTCCCCAGGCTGGGGACAGCTGTTGATACATGGTTGGGTGGTCCTTACCATGCAATGAGGTTTCAGGTGTTTGAAGTCAATCAGGCTTCAAGTTGGACAGATGCTGGGACACAACTCTTGTTTCTGGCCTGTCTAGGCCAAGAGATATCACTATGTGATCCCATGGGTCCTTCTGATCCCTCATCAAATTAATGTAAGGCAAGGAAGGGAAGGAAGAGGAGCCACTTCAGGCAAGGAGCAACTTTTTATAAAGACTTTTTCATATCAACATTGTCTTCTTACAGGATTGGATGACTGTTATGAAGAGGACTCCCTTGGGTACAGAGGAAGAGTGAACCAAGCAGAGAATGGCAAGACCTGCCTGCACTGGAATTCCCATTTGCTCCTGGACCTCCCTGTTAATGCATTTATGGAGGATGCCGACTCTTATGGAATCGGTGAACATAACTTCTGCAGGTAATATTTTGAAGAAGCAGCTGTAGAGGTCAGTATCAAAGAGATCACTGAGTACAAACTGCTCCCAGGAATTTGGCAAACTGAGGGTGTTAAAATCCCGCATATTTCAAGACAGTGTCTGTCTATAAAATACGAGGATGTTAGGGCTGCATTCCCTAAGTCACTGCACTGAAGTGAGGCTTCCAGAAGTAGCCCTCAATTTCCCTTGTTTTTTTTTTTTTTTTTTTGATTAAGATAGGTAAGGGGACAGTAAAATGGCAGAAGCGGCACTTCCTTATCTTAGGTATCTTTGTCAAATCTTATGAAAGAGTATCTCTCAAAGACCGGCTCTTTTATGGGAGCATGAGGCATCCTTAAGCATCCTTAGCTCCTTTGCAGTTTCATGGAGATTTCCCCGCTCTGGCTGATGCTCAACTGTTCCCTTCAGGAATCCTGATGAGGATCAAAAACCCTGGTGCTACATCAGAAAAAACAACAAAGTGGAGTGGGACTTCTGTGACGTTTCACCCTGCTCAGGAACAGGTAGAGTAATGAATTAGAAGTGAGCTGTTTGGCAGTGTGTAGGTGTCTGGATGAGCAGGTCACCACCCGTTGCTTAACTCCTCCTGTCTGATATTATCTCTGCATTACCCATCTGCTGCCTCTTCCAACACAGCTCAGGAGAGCCAATGGCCAACAGACAGCCTAGCAGACCCAAGCGGAACAAATTCAATATTCAAAACATGTGGACAACCAGAAGGTCAGAGGGCACTCAAGAGGATCTATGCTGGAGTTAAAACTACAGCTGGCAAACATCCCTGGATGGTGTCTCTGCAGAGAAAGACTTCAAGAAGAAGCACACATTTCTGTGGTGGAGTGCTAATTAAATCGTGCTGGGTTCTTACTGCTGGACACTGCCTTACGTAGGTGCATGTCCTGTGCTTAGGGTAGATAAACATAAAAAAAAACCAGGGTGGCAGTTAAAGACAGCTTCACATTCAAATGATTTACAATCCAAATTATTCTGGGAATCAAATTGAGAGGAAAACATACCAAAAAAAAAAAAAAAGAATATGCACATGAAAATGTGTAAGTGTATATGAAAAAAATGGTGCTTGCTGGAATTAGAAATTAAACTTACACCTCACTCGTCTAAAATGAGCTAAAATAAGTGTGTGAGAGGAAAACAGGAGGACTATAAGGAGGTTTTTACAGTATTTGAAAGAAAAGACCCATGAAAATCTCAGGGATTATTGGGATACCATGATCAACCTGACAAATTGCATCATAGTTAAGATCTTTAGAAGAGCACAAACGTGCTTTTTGTTTCCAATTGTTTATGTGCCAGCTAGCTCAGAAAATGACATTTCCTTGAGCATTCTTTTTTGTTTGTTTGTTTTTTTTTGAAGAGGTTGGAAGCCACTACCCTTGGAAATTGGTAAATTACACTCTAGAGACCATTCCAGCACAGATGATTTTAAGTGTGCTTAGTGGCGAAGGATTATAATCCCATGGCTCTGTGAGTTAGCACTCAACATCACAGCCATGGTAATAGACTATTTGTACACTGCTAGTCTGCCCCAAAATAAAAAGAATCAAAATAATAAATTAAAAAACAATAATAAAATTAAAAAGCATGTTCATACAGCTTTAACTCATTTTGTTTAATGACTGCAACAAGTTAAGAGCACATGTATTGTCCAACGCTAGAGTTTTCCTGACCAAGCCCAGTTATAACAATCTTAGGAAATCTTCTGGTCATGCTCTACAACAGGAAGCAGTGTCTTGACTTCCAGATACTAAAGCTGCAGGTTTTCGCCATTGATATACAAGGTCTGTAATGTCTGCACCACCACAACAGATAATGTTGTTTACTTTACTCTTTTTGCAGAGAGCCAGCAGAAAATCTCCAAGTGGTTCTTGGAAAGCAAGACCTCAAGAAGAGGGAACATCAAGAGCAAATATTTGATGTGGAGAAGATCATCGTACATCACAAATACACAGAGAAGGGTGGTGTCCCACACAACGATATTGGTAAAACCCTTTTTATTAAATGTATCTCAGCTCTAAAATCAGTTGCCTGAAGTGCCTCTCCACAACTGAAGTCAGTATAAAATTCCACTCCTAGAATGTATTCTGCAAATTATTAGGTCAAATTATGGTTTATACCCATGTGAATCTTTGGGATGTGAATCGTGTTGGGCAGGGAGAAACCACTGTATGTGGGGACTAAAAAAAAAAAAATAGGGACAGGTCCAGCACATAGTGTGAACGATATGTCAGTGCAAGCCCCTGTCCCATGGAGTTGTGGCACAGACTGATAATGATGGCTAGGGATTAAAATCAAAATACAAGTTACAAATACTTTTATCTTGTCTCCAGCATTACTCAAGTTGAAGCCAGTTGATGGTCACTGTGCCGTGGAAACAAAGTATGTGAAAACAGTGTGTCTGCCTAACTTCTACTTTCCCGTTGGGACTGACTGCTTCATTTCAGGATGGGGCGCAACAGAGACAGGTACGTGAGCCCATGAGGGCTGGC
The DNA here is from genome assembly GCF_040182565.1 of Anser cygnoides. NCBI lineage: Eukaryota > Metazoa > Chordata > Aves > Anseriformes > Anatidae > Anser > Anser cygnoides. Next base: position 9,288,606 of record NC_089879.1, on the reverse strand, counting down.
TGTGTTTTTTCAGAGAGCTCTGAAAAAATCCCCCCTCCCCAATTTTTTTTTTTTTTGGTTTGGTTTGGTTTTCTGCTTGCCAGATGACACACCATATCATGGTTTCATCTGGAGCCAGCTATAGAAGTAAGAAGGTATCGAGAGAGACTATTGTACGCTTTGTGAGTTTCAAGACAGGACTAAGACAGGCTGGAACTTTCACATGGTTTTCCAGCCCATTGGGTCAGATAAAGCTTTTCAGAAGCAGCATCTGGATCTTCAGATGTGCTGGAAAATAATATAAAAAACCCACCAAGGCTTTTCAAGTTGAACTAGCTCTATCCAAAATCTTTCTTGCCCATGGTAAATCCTGAGGGGAGAAATTACTATGCTTAAATAAAAGATAATGGCAATTTTCTGAAAAATGCATTTTCTCATGTTCTGATTGATGTGTTGCTGTAAAGCAGCAGAAGGAAGATGTGTCACTGAGGCTGCAGTAGGTGTCCTAGTGCTTTGTGACTGATACAGTCTGATATGATACACAGGACCAAATTCTCCCTTCTGATGTAACTCTCATTGAAGTCCACAAGAGACAAGCACATATATTTGATCAGAATGCACCAACAGAATTTAATGGACATTTTTTAAAAGTTCCAAATAGAAAGTCTCTCTTAAGAAGTGAATGGGGAATTTTATTATTATTTTCTTTTTCCTACAAAGAATATCAAGTATCCTGTATGTGTTCAAACTAGATGGCTCCTTCTTTGAGCAGAGCTATTATTAGCATTTCAGGAAATCACTGCAGAAATAGAATATTTCCTGAATCTCAGGCAGAACCTAAGTTATAAACCACCTTTAATTATCTACAGATGTAGTGCTTTGAAACTCTGGCTATTGCCTTTAGATGTCAAGTTATGTCTTTAGATTCCATGTAATTAATCATTGCCTTTAAATATTGCATGATTTTCAGTTTTCATCTGTTTCATTAGCCTATGTGTTACAACATCTAATGGCACTAGTCTGAGAAGTGCTGAGCAGCTCTAAGTCCCGTTGGGACCAGTGGGAGCTGCAGACCACCAGCACCTTTGAAAAGCAGGATACCCCTGACAGGTGTAGAGCTGATCTGAGCCAAATGCTGAATACCTGACTTTGCTTTTGTTCAGGCAACAGCTCAGTGTCCTGAGTGAAGCCTACAGGCTCAAACTCTAACCCTTATCAATGCAGACATGCTTCTTTTCTTCCCAGGCTAGACCATGCACCCCTCCCTGCTCTTACCCTTTCCCATACAAACGGCAAGCAAGCTCCTATTTTGAACAAAGTCAACATGTAACAGGACTGGGAGGAAGGTGACTCTCTTTTTTTTTGGTCTACATCCTGCAGATGATATATCCCACCAGCTGCTAGATGCCAATGTCAAGCTGATTTCACAGAAGCAATGCAATGCACCCAGAGCATATGATCAGCTACTGGATGAAAGTATGTTTTGTGCAGGAAATCTTCAGAGACCCAGAGCTGATTCTTGTCAGGTCTGTTGCTTTTTCTGTATTTGAACACTAATTTTTCGTGTAAATAGGCTGTGCAGAGTAATAGCTTTGGCAGGGTGCTGCATATGTATCTGTTTCTCCCATCAGTGTATTATTTCAACAGCCATCATCTTTCTACAGTACAGTTTGAGACGTATGCCCCTAGAGCTAATGTCTTCACTGTCAGCCACAGGCAGATCTATGGGGTCTAGAGACTAGCCTGGGAAGTTTGGCTTCTGAGGCATTTTGTCTTAATAACTTGAAAACTTGTCTTTTTTTTCTTTCAATTCTATTACAGCCACTACCACAAGGAACAGTTCTAATCTGATCTTCACTATCAGAGCTAATACTTACAGAGCAAGTCAGCTAGTGCAAACGTGAAGCCAGTTCATATTTATACTGTTGTAAATCTGGGGAGGAGTTTGAACAATGGTTCCTGGGCTGAAAACTACCACTGCAAGGATAGTTAGCAAGAGAAATCACCCGTAACACTGAAAACTATCAACCAGTTCAGAATAATTATTTTTGTTATTGTTATCTGAGGGGATCGGTGGTAGGGGGATGGTGTGGGGAAGATCAAGTGGTTTCTTTTATGCTAAGTATCACATCTTTGTCTTTCTGAGTTCAGACTCTGACTGCCTGATACTTTCATGCCTGGGAAATTTCATTTGACTTTGTCAGATATACATCACAGACTTAAACAGAAATTTACGTCCACAAAAGTCTAGTGTTGTATGACCTGTTTCCAGAACTGTAAGTCTACTCAGGAACTGAGCAGCACCTGCTGATACATCTGCTAGGAAAAAAAAAACCACCATCATTCCAATTTCAAGGTCTTTTGATGAGAGAAGGGAATTCTTATATTGGTCAATGTTTTGCTTCACATTTTGAACTAATTTTGTATGCTTTTTCGTATTTTCTCTTATTAGGGAGACTCTGGAGGCCCGCTAACTTGTGTAGAAAACGGCTCCTACTATGTATATGGCCTTGTGAGCTGGGGTGATCAGTGCGGGTTAAAAAACAAGCCAGGAGTTTATACCCAGGTGACAACATTTCTCAGTTGGATTAAATCCAAAACTCGGTCAGAGTCAAGATCACTTCAGTAGGAGACAGCTCTGGAATGGCAAAAGGTATTAAATCCTGTTGAAAAAAAAATGTATCTAAATCTATTGGATTATTCTTGAGTTTTTGCAAGGTTTGCGAATAGAACTATATTTTTTTTGTCCAATGATTCTGTAACCATATACAGAAATTTGAGAAACGGGATTGGTATTAAATCAGGATATAAAAAGTAGACATCTGCAAGCAAAGATTCAATTCCTTAAAATAATCTCTCTCTTATCTGAATTCAAGGGTTTACAACCTTCTCTAAGCAGCTACCTAATCTATCTATAGTGACCCCTCCTAGCTTCTAATGAGCTAATCTTGATATTTTGTTTTGAAATAGAGTGAATAACTAAAGTGATCCAAATACATCCTGTTGATCAAGAACAAATTCTCTGTTGTCCACTAAAAGACATGCCCTTGGTTAGTTAATAACTTTGCTTCCACCGGCCCTTGTCTTGTTCACCTGTTAAGCCACCAAAATCATGCTTTTGTATTCTCCTAGGTCAATGATGCCAATAATCCAGTAACATGAAAAACTCCAAAGGTTAGAAGTATGAATAAATCTGACAAATCTGGTTCCAATACAAATGATTTTATATTCTACCAATCAGGTTCATTCATCTGTAGTACAAAGCTGAGCCTGCCAGTCATCTAGTATTAATTTCATTTACAGCTGTAAATAAATATCAGCCTCTGTAATTCATACAATGATAAATCACAAAGTATCCATGCAAAAATTAGAAAGATCAGTTATAAATTGCAATGTCTAGCTTGCTTTTTAAAACAAACAAACAAAAATCTTAGATGCCATCTATTGTGCTTTCCAGAAAAATGGAAAAGCTACAAGATTTGCAGGATAAGATGAAAATCTATTTGTGTCGTGTCACGTTTCTGTTTACTTATACAGCTGCATTTTCTTTCTCTTGACTTGCAGAATTTCTGAAGCATCAGGATTGACTGTGACCTGCTGAGATCCTTCTGCCCCCAGTTGGTCCTGTAATAAGATCAAACAACTAAATTGTGAGAACAGCCAATAGACAGGAGAAAGCTTTAACTATTATTCTACAAATATATTTACAAATTAAAAATTACCTCAACTAGAAACAACTGGACAAAATCTGAATTACTGCTCTGTACTGAGGACATCTCTGCCGTGGAGAAGTGCAGATACCTGACCCATGCGTGTAAGTTAAATGACACACATATCCAAGGACAGAATGTGCTCAAGGCCTAATTTCTAAATTGAGCCTTAAATAACGAGCAACCTAGCAAGTTCCAAGTGAATTGCACACCTGTAGATTTCCCTGGGACCATCAGATCAGTACCACATAGTGCTTAAGAAGATACTGCCTGCAGTCACCACTGCCTGCATTGCTCAACCATAGTTATAATTTATTTCCTGAGTAGCTTTTCAGATGGGAATGTAAGTCATGGGTATGTCCTGTTTCTTTTGTGTTGGGTTATTGTTTGACTTGTTGCCAAGGTTAAAACTTAAATGAAACAAGTATTTAAAGTGCAGAGCTTCTCTCTTACTGCAACTTAATGCTTCCTAACTGCAGGGGTTACAAGATCCCTGTATGGACTTTTGTTCTATTATGCTGGGAAATTGCAGGCTGGGAGCCATGCTGTGGAGGTGAGGGAGAAGGAAAACCTGGGGGAAAAACAAGTTTGTAATTTCTTGAAGCTTGGGACAGACAGAGGTGGAGGAGGCTGGAGCAAAAAGCTTCCCACAGTATGCTTTATGTTCTTAGGAGTCTACACTGAGCTTGTCAATACAGCTGTCAGTGGAGATTACAGGGTAACAAGGATGTGTCTTGCCAAAACCAGGAAAAGAGAAAGGGAGTTGCACAGGGAGTCCTTTCCAACTGAAATTTTGCTCTCTGTGGATATAGCAGGACACTTTGAGATCTGACAACATCCAAAGTTAAGGGAAACGCATCCTGTAGTGTAAGTAAAATCCTGTCCTGGGGCATTTCCTGATCCCTAAAGGAATTACTCAACCCTGACATAGCTGAATTCCCTTGAGAGGTTCCTTCATACTGAGGTGTACACAAAGCTTGATGATGGAAGCAATATATATTCTGTTTAAATAATTGGGAGAACTGCAATGTCCAGGGAGCATCCAAAAGCATTAAACAGGATGTGTGCCTGCCTGCCTTCTACAGAGCAGAGCTCTTGCAATTTGTGAGAAGAATGATTTACTTACAACTTGAGGTCCATACTGAGCAGCAGCAGCTTGCATTGCCATGTCCCGAAGGTATGCCAGCTCAGCAGCTCTTCTTGCCATTTCGACTTTGTAAGAACCTGGGGGAGTCCAGCCAATGCCTCTGAGCCAGTTCAAGTCAGACTTGTATTTTACCTAAGAGAATGAAACGTACACTAGTGTGTATTTAATTTGGTTGACATTAATCAAACCACATGCCCTGGGTTTTCAAGAGAGAACATATAAAGAGCAACGGGGTCAATAATAAACAAACTGTTTGTTCTCCACAAACAGACTGTCGTTCTTTTAAGAATGATTTTGTAGACAGACAAGCTCTGTGAAGCACATTGCCACAGACAGCTCCTAGCGCCTGACAGGACAGTGCCACTTAGCTGTACTTACATCGCTCTGCAGCTTATAGGCCTGCTTTGCGTGCTTCACATTTAGCTGCTCAGGATCACAAGTATATTCGTGCAAGGGCTGCTTGTAGTTAACATTGCTGGCGAGCTGCTGGCTTCTCTTAGCATGCAGGAACCCCGGCTGGTTAAGGTGACTGTGGAACTGCGCCCTGTTTTGGGCATATCCACTCCTGTATTGGTTGTCACTCTGGAGTTTCCCCACTCTGAGGACATGTCTGATTTTGGGATCATCGTTCGCGCTGAGGAATCCAATCTGCTGGCCTCTGCCTCTCAGGAAGGTTTCTCTGTATTTGTACTGCAGGAAATGTAGAAGGGCATCTCACTTTCATATTTACATCACCTTCAAATTCCATTATGAAATAAATTATCCTCCCCTAGCTATCCATAATGCTTCTTGTAGTGCACAGAGACCAAGGGTTTGTTTGGTATCAAACTGTATCTGCTAATTTAACGTGACACTCTAGGAGAATGACCTTTGTGCTAATTTTTTAAGGGAGTGTAATGGCTTAGGGAGCCCAAAGTAATCCTCTCTCAAAAGCAACCAAAGGTCATCTTATTATGCACCCAATAAGCAATAAAGCTCTTCCATCTTCAGCTTTCTTGACGTCTTCTCTGCTCAAAGGTGACACACTTTATTCTAGCCCATGGTTGGCTATCCCTAGCCTGATTCCTAGCTTATTTACCTATAATATAATACACTTCCTTCCCAAGGACAGCTCCTTGAAATGAAAAGCAGCTTGGTCTTGGACATTATTAATGGGAGCCTTTAGCTGGAAACCTTTGCACTTAACTGGCACTTGGTTTCACTGGTCACCCATTTTTGGGAAACAGAACAATGTTCTCTTATGTCAGAATTCAGCATTTTTACAGGGTGGGGGTGGCATGGGAATAGGGTTGGGAAGTGTTTGAAACAGAACAATTCTTACATCACTTGCAATCTCTCTTGAAGCCTTTGCTGTCTGGAACGGAATGGCGTCAATCCTAAAATCATAGCCAGATGCCCTTGTCTGTTCCCAAGATGTTTTATACACTTTCTGTGTTGAGAAGAAAAGAACAAAACAGTCATTTTCCCCCCAGTGTCTTAAACGTAGTCCCATAACAGCAATAATAAATGTTTTATCCTACTGGGCTTATTTGTATCAAGAGTCATCAGTACCATCTCCAAGGTTTTGATCCAGTTCTATAGCACTTCAACTTCTTTTCTATTCCCTATAATGATAAAATGTCTCATCTGAAAAATGCCACCAGGGTTTCCTTTTGTACTTGAATGTGGTTGTTTTTGATTTGATTTAATTTCTATTAGAAACTGTGATGCATCAGTCACATCAATATTGCATTGATATTGCCCTTATTCTCTCTTTTGATGCATCCACTTGCAGTGTCTTGGGTTTCATGGCATCATAATTTCAATGCCAGTTATTTCAAGCTTTTCTAATGATCCCTGTCTCTATTCCACAGCCACATGTGGCTTCATTAACTCATCTGGAATAACAGCCAGTTCTAACATATTTAATGCGACTTTGTGGATGTGAAATACATTTACATCCTGAAGAGAAAAATTTCTCTAGATTTCGTTCTTCCTCCCTTAGAAGCATTCTTACACCAGCCTCCAGTCTGTACATCCTGTTACCCAGCCGTTGTACCTTAGCAGACACTTCTGGCTGTCCCTTTCTGATTTTATTGATTTTCTTTCTGTAAGACTTTGATTCATCTTTTCTGGGGTTTGTGACTGTATGAAAATCAGCACAAAATCCGCTTCACATTTCAAAAGATATTTTTATGTTTCACTGATGGATTTAGTGCTAGGTGGTGCTTAGTCCAAAGGTAAATTGAGATGCCAGAAGTCCTGCAAGAACCAGTAGGCAGCCTGGGTAGAACCAATACAGTCTTTCCTGTGTGCTTTGTTAATAGGTCTAGGGCTGACTTTTTGTTTGTGTGCAATCACCTCTTTGCCATGTTACTTTTTTCCTCTGTCACTTCAAAGATTGTAAATCCTATTTCTTTCTTTTACCTATAGAGGACCTAACACTAAACAAGGAACTCAAAGCCTTTTTCAAACTAAGGTGAATGTGACCCTGCAGCTAATGATGACAACTGTTTAATTACAGATTGGTATATTAGGGATAAATTGAGTGCCTCTGCCTGGGGTAAGCTGTCCACAAGCTATGGCTTTTTCAGTTCATGTCAGGCTCGAAGAACCCAGCTTCTACATATTCATGAAAGTTTTTCATTCCCAAGCAAATTTGTTTTCTTTAATGACCATTAAATGGTAATGGTCATTGGTAATGACCATTACCAAGTCAATTCCTCAAAGTAAAGGCCTCTATTACTTACATCACTGATGTGAAGTGCATTCTGGCGGGCTCGGATAAAGTCTGGATGATCAGGAGGCAGGGTATACTTGTGCCTGGCTTCAGAGTCTCCAGCCTTGTACAGCCTCTGAGGAGTCAAAAGTCATTGAGTTTAACTGATACTAGAACTGAGGTCAACTCTATAATGCATTATAGCACAACGGAAATTATGATCATTTATAGTAAAATAAAACTTACGTCACTGCACTGGAGGTAGCTATTTTTAGCATGAATCAAATCTGGAGAGTCAACTACAGAAGTGAACTTCAAACTTTCTGGCTTCTGACGGTACTTCGTCTGGAGGAGGCAACAAAAGCAAACAACAGAAAAAAACAGGATGTTTCTGTTAGACAGTGATATATCATGATTCTGGGTGTGTGATAACTGGGGCAAAACACAAATATCACCTTCCTGAAGCCATAGTAATAAAAACATACCATTCTGCTTTAGTCTCAGTTGCTCCTTCAGCTAATGAAAAAGGACACCACTGTGTCGTTGCTGTAACGTCCAGGCACCAAAATTTGTTGTTGTTTTGTAAGAAGGACTTTGCACTGGATATTCACATGCAAAATATTTTGAACACTACACTTTTGACAGCTCATAATTCTTCTCCATTAATACATAATACTGAGCAGGCTAATGCCCCCTCAGTGTGACTGTCAATGCTGTACCTTTCTATAATATTTCCATAAGCACCTGCTTAGAATTTCATAATAGAATTTACTGCATTTATTTATTGCTACATGTTTTGTTTATACTCTTGTGTTTCATTCAGAATGGAAAATATTCAGCAGGTGTCACACAGTGGACTTGCATCTCCCGTACTGCTTCTTGGTAACTTACACCTTGTATAAACAGGCTCCCACATCAAAAGGAAATGATAAGCTACATTCGTAAGTGTCATGTAACGAGGAGCCTTGATGGTAAACAATTCCTACAGACGTGCTATCCCATGAAAGATTTATCAGTTACCTCACTGATGAGCTCTCCAGCCTTCTTTACACTTTCTATCTGCGGAGATCTCAGAGCCATCCAACCAACTCCTTTCATGAAGTTCAAGTCTGATTTATAGCGATGCTGTTAAAAATGAAAATCGTTAGCTATCAGTTTTGTATCCACAGCTATTAAGGTTTTTTAAAAAATCTCCCTGATTCATATTAACATTTTGAGGTTTTTCATTTGCCATGCACATATCAGATCGTAAAGCCAAACTGTTTGCATTTGTTCATTCCACCAGGAATTAAATAATGTATCATATGCAAGTTACAAGGGAAGGCCCCACCAGTGAATTAGCATGACTCAAAGCAGTAAGTAATAACCTGTTTGTACTGGGCGTAAAAGAAACCCTTTTGAAATAATTTTCTGAGGTGAGTTCAAGTCAAGAATACTAATTATTTTATCTGGTGCAGGCTTCCTCATTAACCCCATTTCTAAGAGGAGACTTAAGATTCTTTACTCGCATTAAAGACTTCCTCTACCTCCTGATCCATAAAGTAAAATGAGACAGACCCAATAAAAAGTCAGAACCAGTAAAGTACTCTCAGTCCCAACAATTCTGACTTCTCCTTGCATGATATTGGCGCACTGTGTGACTAATCCAAACATCCATTTTTTCAGTATTTTTTTCTCCTATACACAAAAGGGGACAGCAACCAGGAAGCTCAAATGGGTGCTGTACCTTATCCTTACTAGACAGTGAGGGGATCGGACAAAACCACCTTGATCTTCTCTGTGGTGTCTACAGGCAGGGAACCAAGTCCTGAGGTCCTTATTCATCTCCTACCTTGACCCTTGTTAGGCAAGCTCTAAACTACATGCTGTTAGGACTAAGTCCTTGGAAATTACACTTTCCTATAGTATAAACCACCATCACAGATCAGTAAACAGCAAAATATGCTGCCTACCTGGATCTAAATAACCTCTATGTCATCAGTTACCCATTACAGAAGAAGACAGGAGTGGCATTTGGAAAGGCAAAGAATTGCTTCTAAAAACAGCTTCCACACCATCCCGAGAATATCTCCAAAAACCTGCATAGTGAATTTAGTTGCTTAGTCACTGCTCCCTGAGACAGCTAGCATACTTTGACAGCTAAGAGCTCTTTGTCTATTACCAGCAGTGCAGCTGTGAGGACTAGTCATCAGCCAGGAGGCAGCAACTGGTGGGCTCTACTGAGTAGTAAACCAGGAAGAAGAAAGTTTAATCAATCAAGTAGTGCTGATTTGCACAGCGGGGGGATAGGAGCAGTAAATTTGGAAAGGGAATAAGTAGACTGAGATTTCTGTGACTTCACAGAGAAAGTACCTATGGCATTGTTGGATGGCCTGAGCAGGTGTATTAGACTTTCCTCAGGGAATGGCTTAACATGTGATTATTTTATTAATTTTAAAAGCATCTGATTATATATGTATATGCGTACATTACATATATGTAACATTATAATTGTACACACAATACCAAGTGCTATGAAGGTTGTTAACTGAAAGGCAGTTGACAAAGTGTTTTCCCTAGTGAAAACACTCTCTAGTGTCTGTCGTACTGATCTGAAACTACAGCCAAAATTCTCTCACTCATTCCTAATCCTTATTTTTGCTGCCCTCCACTGGGATACCTCTGTTTCCCAGGGTAACACTTTTTTATTTTCATCTAGACAAATGAAAAAAAGACAATTTTATACCATAATAATAAAATCCAACTGGGATCCTTCAGTTGGATCATTTGCTCCTATTTGAAGAGAGAAGTTAAGGAGGGTTCTTTGAAGATGTCTTTTTCTGGCAACAAAGAGGATATTTATATACTCTATAATATATATAGTATTATATCTAGTATATTTGAGATACTAGATAGCAAGTGCACTGAGTAAGAAAGGTTACAAGCTCTACAGTGCTTTGATTGCCACACTGACTTTCATAGCTGGACTATCTGTAAATATCTGACCTTCAGATCTGACATCCCATCACTTTGTCTCTCAATAAAATCCTGAGTTCAGTGTGATCAGCTCTCTGAAAACCTATAAAGAGTTACAACAACTTCCTGAACAACCTTTTGCACTTCCTTGTTGGATCATTCAGTCTCTTTTCTAACACAACAAAAACCCACCCAAATATAGCTTTGTGGTACAAAGCACCTAAGGAAAGATGACTCCAGAAACTAAAGCATTAAAATACAGCTACCTGCATCCATGCAGCCTTATACATGAACTCAATATTTACGTGTGTTTGAACGTAGCCAATAGCTTGCCCCTGAACAAAGGTAAACATGCTATGACGAAGTGACATTGGATGTTGCCCATTCTGAGATTCCATCGTTTCTGTCGAAGTTTGTCTGAACTTACATTTGTGAGATCAATTTCTGTGAACACATCTGGGGAACTGGTTGTTTGATATTCCCAGATCTGTCTGCAAAATGACCCTCTAGCACCATATCTCAAAGCAACCTCTGAGCATTTAATTTCCTGCACAAAGAATTCTGCACGTAGGGCAGTGGCTGTCAAACCTCTGCCTGGCTGTGATCCAAAATGTCAAGAGAGCTTTTTTACATCCCTCAGGTAAGTGACCACAATGATTTTCTGTCAGATTCATAACATGAGAACCTCTGATTCACATTTATTCCATATGCGCAATCAGATATCTTGCTGCTACACATACACAAGTTTACAATCCTCCTAAAACCACTGCCCAATGTCAGCATACAATTTGTTCCAGTCATTCAAAGCTTTGTTATTGCTAAGTTCAGTTTACTATCAACAGAAGGAAAGTCTTTACCTCACTCTGTAGCATGTGGGCTTTTTTGGCCCATTTCATCTTCATGTCTTCTGGGAGCGCTGTAAATTCATGGAGTCTCTTTCTGTAATCTTGATCACTTGCTAAGGCCTGGGCTTTCCTTGCATGGACAAGATTCACCATGTCCATGGGCAGATGGTACTGAGACCACACTCCTTGGGATCCTTTCTTATATTCCTGTTCACTCTGTAATTTGGCAGCATGCAAGCAATGCAGCAACCTGGTATCATCCAGAACACTTCTGGCACCAATGTGCTTTCCTCTCTCCATCACAAAGTTGTATTTATACTGGTACTAAAAATAAAAAAGGGTAAAAGTGAAAACGTGCCAAACTTAGGCTGGCTGCTCTGGCTAAATAACTCAGGATAAAACATGGAAACATCTATGCTGACTGTAAAAACAGCCAGAGTATGCAGTGCTACAAAGTAATTTTTGAATCTCTCATTGCTCTCAAGTTTAAATATCACAGTAGTGGCAACATTTAAGTTAAGCACAATTCAATACATGCTTTGAATATCCTCTAAGCATTTGTCGTGTTTAACCTCAGATCATGGACTTTCATTATCTCTCATAGTTATGATCCCATCATTAGGAATGAGAATGTAAGAGAAACAAACAAAAGAAGAAAAAAATCTATACAGAGAAACATATGCACTTTGTAGCCTTCAGATTTGCAAATGCCACCCAGCTATTTTATAGAGTAAATTCAGTCTTTCTGGATCAATAACTATGTTGAGAAACCTAAGATGGTGGCCTGAACACAAGAATAAGCACCAGCAACCCCTCATTCTCATCTTAGCTGGGACTATAACTCTCCCTATGATCTTGCATTTATCCTCTCTGTGAAATAGTGATGATGATGATAATGATTATTTATACAGCATCAACAGGGTGCTTGGAACTTTAAAGGGAAGGCCTGGGCCCTGAAGAGTTCATAATGTAGTTGAAATGGGATAATAACACTTATCTACCACACAAGAGAGTTGTGGGGATTAAATTACAGTAGCTAATGTTTATAAAGTGCTTCGAAGATGAAGGGCCAAATTCAGATCTGTTGTAAGTGGATGTAATTCTATTATGGATTTGTACCCTTTAGAGCAGATCTGAAGCTGTAACCAAAAGCACTCTGCAAAATATAGTTAAGTATACATTACAGCTAGATATAGCTGCTTCATAAAACAAATGCACATGAAATAGATTCATATTTTATCATATTAGAGATAAAATATGCAACTAAATACTACACAAAAGAAATACTTTCTTTAATTAATTTTAGCTTAATTGTCAGTTTTTTCTTGTTAAATTTCCTGAGATGAACTTGGGCTTTCTGAGAAATGGATAACATCATGTCTGAGTATTTTCCAAACAACAACCTAAATGAGAGTATATTTTTAGGGGTAAGAAGATTTGTTCCCTCTGTTTTAGGCCGTAAAAAAACACATGTACAAGAGAATTCACTAATTTTCACTTCCTAACCAGACAGTCAGCTCCTGATTTACAGAGATTTAAAGAACACTTCTTCTGACTTCATTTCAATTCAGGAGCCCTAAGCACTTCCAAAAGTCAGTTCAAAGCAGGGTGGACAGAATTAGTGGGCACTTTATAATATGAGAAGCTAAAAGCCTGGAGAGGAGCAGAATCTCTCTGATTTATCTGTCTGCAAATACTTTAATTCACCAGCTATTTCCCACTGGAAGATGTTTAACTGAGCTTGGTTCCCGATTAGCAGTGATTCTTCCTCTCTTTTTTTTTTCTTCCCCCCCCTTTTTTTTTTTTTTTAAATTCACACAAAGAATCTCATTCATAAGTAATATATTCTGTCTCACACTTGTCTCACATGGTTATGGAGTTGCTTTAATTCAGTAAAATCTGCTTTAGACATTGTTTTACATGAAGTTAACAGAAATTAGGCAAGATGGAAGGTTGAATCATTCAACTCACATCACTGGCAATTTCTCTGGAGGCCCTCGCAGTCTGGAAAGGGAGTGCTTCCGTTGTCAGCTTGTAGCCTTGAGCACGTAGATTACGCCAAGATTCCCTGTATTTTGCCTAAAGTAGGAAAGGCACATTTAGATTGCTCTTTCACTTTTAAATGCACAAAGGAACAAACAAAGGAACCCTCTTTCATTTGTTATTCTGAGTTACAGTCTCATTCCTCATAATCAAAGGATTTTTTTTTTAATTATCTTGAGGAAATCCTACTAACTTAGACAAAACAAGTCTTATTCTTTATGTAGATTTAATTTACAACTGTATGTATGCTAATGGAGATAAATATAATCAAATCAGGGAAAGCATAAATAGAACAGATCTAAAAAGTCCTCTACTTATCCATCTTTCTTGACATTGCACAACTCATCCTCCAACTCATATAAGAAATATAAAAACCTCTTACATCACTGAGATTGGCTGCATTTATTCTTGCTCGTGTAAACTCGGGCAGACCCAGCGTTGGTGTATAGTGATGCTGACTGTCCTCTCCTGCTGCTTTATAGAGACGCTAGAAAAGAGATCAAAAAAGACGATTGCAATTAATTTTCCCAGTGTTTCAATAATGTAATAGCAGTGCTTAAGTTGTTTATGATTATGACAATTGTAGTCAGCCACTGAAAAAACAGCTGAGAATATAACAGTGCTATTGTATGTTTTTGGTTTTTTTCTGGGCATAAAAGAAAAGCAAATTTAAAATCAATTTTTATGCATATATCATGAAGCCTACCCACTGTGCTGTTAGGCTTGAATTTGTATGTTCCCAGGAGGCCAAAAGTTGACCTAAGAACATTAAGGGCACCTTGAATGTGGGTTATTTAAAAGAGCTGGCATTTCAGTAAGACTCGTCATATTTTCTAGCTTGGATTTTTTTATCCTCGTGTTATTACAGACAATTCTGGTAATTTACCTGTGGGTTTTCTCTTGTTTTTTGAAAATTAGAAAAAAGATTCTTTTTCTGGAGGCCTCAAAAGTGGACTGCATTATGCAAATAAGCTCCCTCAAGAACACCCCCCAGAAATGATCTTTTGAGGCTTTGTTTCATGTAAAAACACCTGATAACAGGACATATGGGCACTATTCAAGCTTTTTAAAAAGAGACTGAATTGAAAAATGGGATTAAATGTTTGTCTGGAAATAATAAAATGTGATCTAACTGTGCAAAAGCAGAATTCAGTGATGCTTGCTTTCTTTTTGATGCATTTTCTTTCAAGAACAGGGTTGTCTCTTTCCCACTCCTCCATCCCTCTCTCTGCATTTTGAAAAGCATATTTTCTGATTCACGTTAGGAGAGCCTACCTCATTAGCAATCATATTGCTGAATTTTGCATGAAGGAGACCAGGAGAGTCTGTCACCGATGTGTACTTGAAGGAATGTGGCTGCTGACGATATTTACTCTGAGTTCATACACAAAGAAAAATGAACAGAATAACTAAATTGTCTTGTCAGATAAGGTACATTTTCCAACACTAGTACTTAAACACACTAGAAGTGTGTTTAAAACCCTGCCTTGCAAAGGATATGTTATCTATTAACCATTAGACTAATTTACCTTTTGCTTCTCTGAGTGATGAACTCAAGTCTCACAGGGGAAAAGTAAGGAATAAGGTGTGAAACAAACAAACAAAAAAGTGCTGCTATGTTGAATATAGTAATAAGGTTGTTTCACCCCTTGGTGCCATTAACCCTAGCTAGTGGAATTACAGTAAAGGTAAATCCAATCCTAAGAAAAGGTGCTGCATAAGCCAAATGATCTTTTTTTTGGTGGGAAAGATAAGGTTCCATCCAACCTGTGGTGTTATGTCAGAATTGTGAACAAAATAACTAAGATCACTGCAAGAAGGGATCCATTCACTAGAATGCAGCTATGAAGAACACTCTTATTTTTCCTAATTTCACATCTATCTGAACATGGGCTAAAACTCCATGATTTGAAACTAGTACAGACTGTAAGAAGACAACAAAACAAAGGAGAGAAAAATCTAGTTAAAGCAGTGTTTAAAAAAATAGCACATGAAGGCAGCAAGTGAAAAGCAATCTAAGACCACAAAGCAGAAGTCAAGCTGAGGACAGTGTAATGTACTGGGCACTCTGCAGTCTAATTTTGGAGGAACAGTACAAGGTACTTAAGAGAGATAGTCACAACCTTATTTTTTAGTTGAAAAACAGAAAAGAAAAACCACAACATTTTAAAACTAAAATAAATCACATAAACTAACAACCTCCTAGGTCTGAAACATGGGAGAAAATATTTGTGAAAAGTTAGCAAAGCCTGCAAAACCTTGAATTCCATCAGGTTCGCCTATCTGCAGTTAGAACATGATTGGAGTGATCAAACGCAAGGGGAGGGAGCCTAGCATTATCCAGTGAGTCACTTTGCCAGCCCAGTTTAATGGAAAGACATCTGGCAAACTCTTGTTTGTAGGGGAGAAATCAAAAACCTCTTTTGTTACCTCACTGATGAGTTCAGAAGCTTTCTTCTTTCCTTCAATCTCTAGGGCCCCTGGAGTAATACATCCAACTCCTCGCATAAAGTTCATGTCAGACCGGTATAAATTCTAAGGAAAACCAAGCAGAAGTAATTTCAAGTTTGTATTTGAGATGCCCTATATTTATTCATCCAAAAATACACAATAAGGTTATTTAAATAAATCCACTAAAATTAGTGCCTACCACAGAGAGCTAAGATACTTTCCCCTAGGTTCTTGTGTTTCTGTGCATACAGCACCAGCAGATCTACTGTACAGATGCAAGATTCTAAAGAGTACTAAGTATCATGAACACTGAATGATATTTGGGTTCCTAACTTCCATTTGAAACCTTGAAAAAACTTTTCCCAGATATATAAATTTCATTTGCATATAGTATATAAATCAAATCTACAGAGTATTCATTTATAAATTTACATAAAATAAAAGCAATTTAGAAAAGTGTATGAAATATTACAAAAAAAGCTAGTAAGTTCATAATAACTAGAATAGCAAACAAAATAAGGTTACTTTCAAACAATTCTGCATGGTTATGACATAAATAGGGAACACTACAGAAAAATACCACTGAGACAGCCTGCAGACTTTGTTAAAATATTTTCTGGACCACCAAACACAGCAGAGACTCATTGTAGACGTTACTTTTTCAACTGTTACCACTAGATTACAAGTAGATACTTTACAACAAATATTATTTCGTCTGATGATGAGTGATGATGAGAAGGAGGATTGTCTTATTTTCTGCTTCAAAAGAATTATAAAGACCAAACAAGTAGTAAAACACAGATTTGTCTACTTGATGGATATGTGGAAACTGCAAGCGCTTACTAAGTGAAGAACTAGCTTTACTTAGGAGTTTTTGTTCAGCCAAACACTTGTAATGGAAATGGACTATGCCTAGGAGAATAAAAACAGCTTTTCTTCTATCCTCTCACACATATGCCTGCCCAGTGCTAAGCTCTGGACTCAAAACCACTGCAGTGCCGTGTATGGGAAATACCCTTTGGGAGTCTGTAGATTAGAGAGGACAACAGTAGATATCTCTCCTCACCTCTTGCCAGCTATTAGCCAGCTGATAAAAGAGGTAAATTCTGCACTCTGAGACATGTTGCTGCCTATCAGCATTTGATTCCCAAGTCAGAAGATAGGCATGGAGGGAAATCTGCTTCAGAATCTCTGATTACATCTGTTTTCACTCGAGTTAGGGCAGCACAACCGTAGCTGATGTTAACGGTTGTTTGAACGCAGTTGCCATCTTTAAGATTGTTGGCTGAAAATGTAGAACTTACGTACAGTGGCATTCTTGGGCCAGACTTGTTTTTAAGATACAGTCCTTCCTGAGGACTCCTGAGGCAACCTAATTTATTGAAAGCCCTTTACTTAGAGATTAGTGCATACTGACACTGCCTACCCTTGAATTTGCAATGCGTTATCTAGGTAATTCTACTCAAAATCATGTAGTGAGCTAAACTCGTCCTTATGAGAATTGCAGTGGTTATATCTTGGGCCACAGTGTACAGGTCTCTTACAAATCAGATCTTTAACAACAGGCATTTTTCTTGTGGAAGTGCACATTACTCCCACCCAGGTGCAAATCAACTCAAAATACCTATGGGTAAAGAGTCTTCATGGTTAGTAAGACCTTAAAACGAGTAATTCGCCAACAGTGAATTACAACCAACATCCCCACTTGCAAACACTTCTCTGCCCCAACATCAAAGACTACCTTACTTTATCTTTTACCATGGTGTGATCACACACTTTGTACAACTGCCCAACAAATAAATGTCTAATTCCTGAATGTAATCAAGGGAGAACAGTAATTGTTTATCCCTCAGTTGCCATGCAAATACATACCATCAGCTGCCATGATTTGGAACAGAACTATCTTGCACCAGACCCAACAGGGAAATATTGAGGGGATGTTTTGCAATTACCTCACTCTGTAGTTTATATGCATTCTTGGCACACTGCAATCTCAGATCATCAGTCAAAGAAGTGTACTGGTGTAGCAGCTGTCTGTATTCTTGTTCACTGACCAAAGACTGGGCTTTCCTGGCATGTACCAAGTTTATCATATCTAGTGGCAGATGGAAGTGAGCCTTTGCATCCTCAAAACCTTGCTTATATTTCACCTATAAAATTAAAAACAGATCACATTTATAATCACAGCATGGTAATCAGAATTCAAATTTTGATCAGCAGATGCATTATCCATCTTTCTTCAATTTTCCAGCATAAACTATTCTTTTTAAAAATGTTTTTCTTAATCTGTTTAACTATGCAGTGAAGAATCAACATGTGCAATTATAATACGTGGCACCCTACTTTTCATCAAAATAGGACTCATCTTTATTATATTTAATTAAGATGAGGTATAATTTATTTTCATTTTTATTAATTGGACACATTAAAGCTATAAATTATCAAACTGAGGAAAGAATTCTTAATTTACTGCATTTCTAGAATGCACAACAAAAAGTTGAAGCTACTGCCTGAAGATAAAACGCAAATGGCCACATGTGTATCAGAATTAGTAAAAATCCCTACTCAAAATATTTGTCATTATATACTAATTTGGCCAGCTTAATTTCAAAATATTAAATATTATTGGGGGGGGGGGAGGGAGGGGAGGGTGTTTTTGAATTTTGTTTTCACTTCTTGTTCCAAGAAAAGAAAGCTGGAGAAATATTCAAGGATTTTTTTCATATGAAATTTCCTAATCGGATTATGCAAAAATCGAGAAACATCCAGATCTATTCACAATCAAACTGACAAACTAACCTCACAGATGACTGATTTATTCAGACAGTTGTTTTACCTATCTCAATCTACACATACCATCACACAAGAAAGAATCCCAGTGTAAGCACACTGCAATCAAACAGTATAATAAGAAGCTAGTCCAAAGCTGTCCATGAGGAACTAGGCACTGTTAACAAATCAATTCCAAAACATCCACATCTTCTTGTACTTACATCACTCTGCAGCGATGATGCATGAACTGAATGAGCAATATGAATATCACCGTCCAGTCCACATGAACCAACCATCTGACCTTTCATTTTCTCAAATGCCTCCTTATACTTGTGCTGAAAAAGAAATAGGAAAAAAATATGAATAGGACTGAAGAGAAGCAAGTATTAGAACTGTTAAAATCTGAATAAAATGGTTTTCTTATTACAGAAGGAGAGCTATGGACATTTAATTCTGGCTGTACTTAATATGATAACAAATTTGAATAAATCTTCAGTGGATGCTTGGGAGACTTCATCTACAGAAACATTTAAATATTTTATCCTACTTATAGAAAGTCACACACATACAAAAATATATAAATAAACCCACAACAATGAACACTTAAAATAGTTTGGGTCAGTTACCTGCTATTACACAGGTGGTGAAAGACAAGAACCTGATGCAGGTGTTTAGAATCAACCTGATGAGCCTCTCTCCATTAGCTCTCTAGCAAATTCAGAAAAACTAGTCTCCTATGCTTGAAATTAAACTATATATCTCTACAACCTGCAAAGGACACCCAAGACAAACACTGAAGGGTAGAACATCCTGACTAAGCTCTGTTCTCCAAAGGTTGGTTATCTGACAGTGGCTGATATCTCCTGAACAATCCCTATCACTGTTAGTGACTGTAGCCAAGTCAATACATTAGGGAGGTTGGTCAGCTTTGCCTTAGCAAACCTTCCTTTGATGGTTAACTTGATTGTGTCCACACCTCCAAAAGCACAATAACTAACTAGACTGAGGCCGGATGTCTCCCAGCTGTAGAGTTCACTGGACATGCTGTTTCCATCAAGAGTCACTCAGCAGAGCAGAAACACTCTGGAGTGACTGACATCTCCTACTGGACAATATCAGCAGTAAGTTCACCTACGTCGCTTATGATTTCACTCGAAGCCTTTGCGGCCTGGAAAGGAATAGCATCTAGTTTCATTTGATATCCACCGTCTTTCATCTTTCCCCAGGACTCCTTATAGCGAATCTAGGAAATATGGAACAGGACAGAAGCAGAGAGGCTGTTCAGAGGGTTGACACTGCAGCATTGTTGTTATCCTAGCAACGTTACCGGAGTAGTTCCATTCTATTGTAGCACAAACTGCTAACATAAATGAAAATATCAATACATACAACGTGAATAATCAGATCACGTGTTCATTCTTATCTTTCTAACTTAAGAGAAGTTTATTAAGAAGTTTGGTAAAAAAATTGATTTCTGATTTTACTTCAGAAACACCTAGACCATAGATCTGGTGAAAAGAAAAAAAATTAGTATGATTTCTGGTGTAGGATAAAGGGGAAAGCACTATCAACTTTTTCCATTTCCCTTTAAAGTATTAAAGGTAAGATTTATACCTCACTGATATTCATGGAATTCAATTTGGCCAGAAGGAGTTCAGGAAAATCTGTTGTTGGTGTATACTGATGCTTTACACTCTCTCCATGTTCCTTGTACAGTCTCTGCAAACAGAAAAGAGTTTCAGTAGCAAGTGTTGATTACCCATTCATCACCTAATTCAGACAAAAAATATTTTCAAATAGGTTTATGGCATGCAAAGACTATGGAAAAATTACAATAGCATTAAACACAGGCGACTATATCAGTCAAAAAGTATTCAAAAAAACTTCTAGTGTTTGATGCACCCATCAGCTAGAGTATGTGAGAAGTTATGAGCATACAAACCAATTACTATGAAATTTCATTTATCTGAATATTAATTTGATAAGACTTCCAACATATGTGAATAAGGAAAGGGAGAATAAACAGTATTTATTACAGATATGCAGCCTTGAGAGGCCCACCAGCACTTCTGAAACTCCACAGGAATCTGGGAGTTGAAGTTCCCCAAACACATCTTTCCAAATTTGTTCATTTTTAGTAGATGAATACTATGACAATTATCTGTGCAATTACTCCAATTTTATTTCCAGAGCTAGTTGCAAGGGGGTTGCTCAATAGACAATGGCAAGAAACAAAAAAACTCAGAAGGTGACTGATCCCATCCTAAATTGCCTATGTGGGCTACTCGTATCAATCTTTGGAGGAAGAATATAGAGTTGGCTCAGGACTTTCGGATGTCTATAGACAGATAAGAGGCATTTTATGAGGTTAACTGGAACTTCACCTACCATGGCTAATCAGATCACCTCCTTCAAATTATTTTTCTTTCCTCTCTTAGTTTATTCTTACATTAACACTGTAGTTTTCAGCCCAGTACAGATAGCCACTTTTTTTGTGGCCTTTGGCCCATGTCTTGACCACCCAGCTTGCCTTTCCCAGGCATGATGGGTTTGAGACCCTCTAGATTAGAATGAACGTCTCACTGTTTCACCCTGCTGCCACTTTCTTTAGCAAGTAGACCCACTTGTAATGCAGCTCCATGAGAGGAAAATTAATGAGAACTCCACGTGTGAAGAAGTAGAGCAGCAGACTGATTTTGACTGCGGCTCAGTGGAACAAAATGACTTTTATTTATCCTGCCTGAGATGTAAGCCTTTTGGATCTTATTAATTAAACCAAAGGCACAGACACTATAAGTATTACAATAGCATGTGTTTTACACAAAGTCTTTCATCTTCTTCTTCACTTTAAAAATATCTATTTTCACAATGAAACATCCTCTCATGTTTGAAACTTGTCTTTTTTGAGTGACTTTTGCGTATTATTTACTTCAGTATTATCCCAGTTAAGTCTACAATGGTTTTAAATCGCTCTTCTATTAAAAATAAACATGTTTAAACACTAAACAGCCTCAATTCTTCCCTTTAAGGTTTCCCCTTCTGGATTTCTCTCTCAGGAGGATGACAGCTTGAAATAATTTATTTTTTCTTCCTTGTCATGCTGCCTCACATTTTCTTTCCAAAGAATATACGGAAATTGAAATTTGAAAGATCTGTTTGAAAAGGCGAAAGAACCCCATATATGTTCTTCCTCAGTGAATCTCAAAAGGCCAACAGCCTCTAAAGGTCAAAGGTCAGTTTTACTCTTAAATTTTACGGACTGAAAGCCCTTTTTACACGAAATTCCCATTCACTTCAGTGGGATTGCTACGACTTCCCATTCCAAGTTAGAAACATGCTCTTTGTGAGATGCGCCACACCAGAACACAGAAGTTTCATGGTTCCCAAGGATAATCTCAGAGAAAGAAAGAGAGAGAAAGCCAGTGCTTCAATCAGGTCGTTCAAAGAGGATACCACTCTTATAATCATAATGTATATACATTATAACTTACATCCACAGCCTGGTTATAACTAATTCTAGCCTGGATCATCTCAGGAGTGTCTTTAATACTGGTAAACTTCAAAGCATATGGATGCTGACGGTACTTCTTCTGTTGAGCAGAAAAAAGATCAAAGCTGTGAATTTTGTGCTGCTCTTTCATGCTATTTGAAAGAGAAAAATCATAGGTTGCTGGAGATTAGAGTGAATTTGTGAACATAATTATTATTCCTCTTTCCTCATCTTTATGTCCTAGGTACTTTCAGATTAATATTTGTTTCGATTTAACGATAACCTTTTGCCAATTAATATTAAAGTATTTCTCCGTAAATATAAAGAAAATATTTCAAAATCAGGTTCTGCCTACTAAAATACTCCAGGACTCAGGATTTTAAAATTTTTTTCAGATGGTTTCAAATCAGTATGACTCAGTATGACTGATTTTTTTTTTATTTATTGTTCCTTTAAGCAAGAAATGGTATACAATTGCGGTGTGTTAATAATGGCAGCAGAAACTTACTGTTTCAAGACTCAGGTTTCCTCCTAACTTACATATAGCAAATATGTGCAGTCATTAACACTGTGTCTATTTGTTATGGTATGTGATATTAATTCAGCTGGTTTGGAAGGACCCATAGAAGCTTCTCAGAAAACTTGTTATATATGTACATAATTAAATTGAAGACTTTGATGGGAAACTGACACTTTTTCCACATTGTCCCATTTCTAAAATCTTCCCTTCCTGCATGAGTTGTCCTATACCCATCATAACTCTTATTTCTTCTCCAAATAGCACATACTAAATTTTCCTGATGCCTGTGATGAACTCCCAAGTCAATAAACATATTCATGGCTCTTTTGGAAACTTTATATCTCAGTGTTCAAGTTTAAAGGCATATCATCCTCCTTTAATTTGAGCTATGATCTGCAGAAGCTTCAGACAACATCTTGATTCTTTGGAGACTCTAAACGACTATGTAAGACACATTAAATCTTTTAAGATATCACAAGCTTATAAGCAATGTTTTGGTTTCAGAGAGAAAATCCTCAATAATGAGCAATCTCACTGAGTTTAAATGGGGACAAGAGTGGGGAGAGTGTTCTGTTCAGTTGTAGAGACAAATATGAGTTGACCAGAACATCTCTACAACAATTCTGAGAAATAATATTGCTTTTTAGCAGTAATACAAGTAATTCGTGGTTTGTATGTAAAAAGGGAGGAGGCTCATAGCCATCTAAAATTTAGTACTCACAAAAAAGACTGGCATAAACAACCTACCAGGTCAAATTTCTACATGGCTAACTTGCCACTACTGTACATCAAAATGGTATACTTATATAGATTTACAGTTATTATCCCAGCTGCCATTTCTGTACTAGCTTTTATGAAGCTACCTTGCTTTATACCAGCTGAGGATCTAGTTTGTTGTGTGTAAGAAAAAACATCCTTCTTCATTGTAGTTAATTGTATAGGAAGAAAAAAGTAGTGTTAGGAATAAGGCAAATGTGAAAGAATAACCATGACACTACACCAGTGGTTATACTGTTATTCTCATTGAGCTAATGGACAGATGATTCCTGTATCACCAGTGGTTATCTTAAAAAAAAAAAAAAAATCACAAAATTCAGTCTCCTAGTGCAGCAGATTTGGCCCATAGGACTCCTTCTGAAATAACAGAGACAGAATACGATGAACCTTTTAACCATTTCCACCAGTACCTCCTTTGAAGGCTTCATGAGACTGGCACAAATGTTTCTAGAGTTTGCCTTTCCTGTAAGTAGCATTGGCTACTGAGAGAAATAAGGATGAAAACTACTCAGACATATATATGTAGCTGCATACAGAGATATCTATGTGAATTTCAATAGCTAATGTGAATATATTTGGAAAAGGAGCAAGAAGGAATATGTATCTGTTACAAAAGAAGGTTCTTGGTCCAATGACTGCATCTTTTCATCATCTCTCCTGTTTTGCTTCATTAAAAAGGTAGGCTAGTGGGTAGCAATTGAGCACTGTTTGATTGCCATTATTATTCATAATATCATTTGTCACCTACTTTGTTTTTGCAAAGGCTATATGGACTCCTACTGGTGTGTGTTTGGTATCTGGTTTCCCTCTAATTACCAGTCCTATCCCTGGTTTTGAGGGCTTTCATGTGGTATGCCTTTTTCTTTCCCCTTTGAGTGGAAATTATTTTAATTTTATACAGACATTTTGCACACATTATGCAGCAAATTCTGTTGCATGCTGTCATGAAATCTCACCTCACTAATGAGTTCTCCTGCCTTCTTAGCCTGCTCCACATTTAATGACCCAGTGGCTATCCATCCAGCTCCTTTCATCCAGTTCAAATCTGCTCTGTATCGGTTCTGACAAAGAAAAAAAATCATCTTATTGTTGGTGTTCATACACTTAAAATGGCATTAAAGGATTCAGAAATCTCAGGAACAACAGCCAAGTCAAATTAGTTCCTGCTTGTGTTTTATTTGCTATTGAGCAGTTGCAAGGAAAGCAAAATAAATTACAGAATGAGATAACAGTATCAGGACTCACCAGCACTTGTGCAATATACTTTGCAAGGCAATTTGTAGAAGTGGCCTACACCTTACTGTCATTTGTAATTTTTACTCTAATTTAGCTAAAAAAAAAACAGTTCCACTCTACATAGCATCTGATGTGCGCTGTTTATAAGATTATTAATGATTTGCAATGATATGAAAATGATAATTAGCATTTCCTAACCTCTAACATGTTGCTGTACTGGAGGGAAAGCATTTTGTCGTTTGTTTGTTTTCCATGTGTCTTTAAGGAGCAAGGGTACAGATGTGCTTCTGTTTCCTCACTAAATCTCTTCTGCCAACAGCCTACTAAATTCCAAAAGTTTATACAAGCTCAACAGATGGGTTTCTCAAAGAAGCCAGAAGCATTTCAGCACCTGCACCTCGACAAGACCTGTACACATATCCATCTTAGTTTTCTTTAGAAGTTCTGAGTTAAAACCTCAGGATGGCAGACTGACTTAGATTAACCACACAGTGTCAGACAGTGTATCTGATGGTTACAGCTCAGTACATGGGCTCCATGTG
Organism: Anser cygnoides; assembly: GCF_040182565.1. NCBI lineage: Eukaryota > Metazoa > Chordata > Aves > Anseriformes > Anatidae > Anser > Anser cygnoides. The sequence goes on along the minus strand of NC_089879.1, from coordinate 9,263,441 downwards.
GAATTTTATCAGCATTTTACATAAATTATTTAACCTCCCTATACATTAGGTAAAATAAATAAACAAATGTACATCATATGCAATTAGTAGGGTTTTATTAATATAGGCTCTGAAGAAGCCATGATCATAAATAGGATCATAATTCCTCTCAAAAACACTGAACACCTTAAATATGTCTCTTGAGCAAAGAAGTAGTTGCTAATTGATCTTTTAATATTAGCTATTTAATGGTTGAAAAACTAAGTGCATAAATATGTCATGGCATTAAAAAGCATAAACATTCAAAGAAACTCAGCCCTAAGTATCTGAAGGGGTTGCATGAAAGTGTTGAAATACAATAAGTTCTGGACTTACATCACTTTGCAATCCATAGGCCCACTTGGCCCACGCCACTTTCATGTCAGTAGGCAAGGCAGTGTAGTGATGGAGGGCTGTCTTATATCCTTTGTCTGTAGCCAAATTCTGAGCCTTTTTGGCATGGACAAGGTTAACCATATCCATAGAGACGTGGAACTTATTCTTCGTGTCCTCAAATGCCCTCTTGTACTCCAGATCACTCTGCAACTTTGACATTTGAAGGGAATGAGCCATTTTTGAATCTTCCTCTGCAGCTTTTACTCCAATCAGCTTACCCTTCATTTTCTCATAATCTTCCTTATATTTAATCTGTGAAGAAGGAAACAGACCATGAGTAAATGATCTAAGCTGTGAAACTGACACCTTTGCTACTACTAAAGCAATGGTGTATCAGTGTTGGGTCCCCAATACAAGGAGCCCATTTGCCAAAAAAAAAAAAAAAAAAAAGAACTGGAATGCCTTAGAAATTAGCACCTACCAAGAATAAACCCTATCTCAATAGTAATATGCTCTCAAAAAGCTCTAAGAAATATTTTCTTTTTGGTTATCTTTAGAAAAAAACAATATTCTATAAGCACTGATGTCCAAAGAATCTTTCAGGGATTTTCTGGCCACCCATAGGTGTATTAAGTTACTATGTTTCACATGAGAACCCCACTCTGAGTTCTGAAATTCACCCTCTGGTCAAAATGAGAATAGGAAAACATAGTCAGCATGTAGGGAATAACTCTGAATTGCTCAGAGCAAGCCTTCTGAATTATTATGGAATACCATTCACCCAGACAACTCCTCCATTGCTCTTTAGCATGAATTAAGGAGGGTGGCTCAGGGCACTGGGACAGATGTGACACATCCCTAACACTCTGGTAGCAGCCTGGACCTTCAGCTGTCCTACGGATAAAGAACCCTGATGGAGTCCATACTCACATCACTTGCCAGATCCCTCTTTGCTTTAGCTGTCAAGAATGACAAAGCATCCAGACGAAGCACAAATCCTTTTTTCTTTTGCTGCTCCCAGCTACTTCTGTACAGTTTCTGAAGAGATGACAATAATAGTGTTTTTATTACTATCAATAATATTCTATTCATTTTATAGTTAGAGCGGAAGTTCTCAAGTAGTATCAGACTATCATACACTCCATGACCATCAACCATATGTGTAAGGATCTGATCCTGATCATACCTCACTGATATTGGCAGCATTTGCTTTGGCGAGTATGAAGAAAGGCTCATCTTTTGTGATGGTGTACTGATGAAGAAACTGCTCTTTTCCTGACCTGTAGGCAACCTGTCCAGAAAGCAAGTGTGGTTAACAAACAACAGGCCATGTTTAATTTTGAAGAAATATCGATTGAAACACTCCAAATATTCAAGAATTTGTTAAGGTTAATTTATTTGGTGAGTTAGTCTTCAGCTTCATGACTTTTTTTTTTTTTTTTGTCAAGTCTGAATTTAAAAGCTAACCCACAGAGACAAGTTGGCCTAATTACTCATAGTTAAATTTCAAGGAAGCAGTGAAGAAATAACATGCATATCAGGATACTTTAATTCTTCTTCCTAAAGTTAGTTACGTAACTGGCTATAAAGCTGACATTAATTCACAGCCCATACAAAATGTCTGCAAGAATATATTTCATCCAATATTAAACTGCAACTACTTTCTAGGTGGAATGAAAGAGTTTAATAGGACATAAAAACAGTGAATTTTGGTCACAAAATGAAGAACACTAAGCAGTTCAATCTGTAGAGAAAACGTGTGACCTAAATATAATTGGTGACATAATACTCCAGCATTTAAATAAAAATATAAAGGTCCCTTTTATGATCCAAGTAGCAAACATCTCTATTTTATATCCCAGAGCAACTTCAACAGAGAAGTTAGCTACTCTGTTTCAGAACCCCATAAAACTGTTGGCAGAGCTATTGAAAAGCTATGAAAAGATGTACCATTTCATGAAGCATTATATTTCTTATATCTCACAGGAAAAAAAAATAGATTGTCCTAGTATAAAGCCCTAAATTCAGCATCACTATTCGAGCTTCAACACATTCAGAAATGTAGAATTATCCAGTACATAGAAGATAAATAATAGCAGTCAAGAGACTAGCGCTCTCCTCTGATTCACATTGGTGTTATCTTTGAGACACACAGCACTCATCCAAGTAAGTGCCACGTTTTTCTTGATGCAAAGGAACAAAAAAAGGAAACAAGGTAGTTGCCAGAAAAAAAAACAATCATGAGGCAATAACGCTTTGTTCATGTAACACCTGTATCTTCAGTTCTGACTGTAGATGGAGCTGACTGTACTTCAGTTCAAGGAACAGCACATTAAAATGCAACCCCCACACCAAAAATAATAAAAAATAAATAAAAAAAAAAAAACACAGCTTGGAAAGTCACTTCTGTTACAATATTAGTCAGTAATTTTAACACCAGGTTCCCCTTCTTTTGGAAACTTAAGAGAGTTGCCATCTGCTACTACGTTGTTTTGAAACACTGCCTGAGGATCAGCTGGGAATACTTCCTGCCTTTTACTTCCTCATGGATAGCCAATTTTTGTGCAGATGACATTAATGTCCCAGGAATATCCAGGCAACCTCTCATGAACACGTTTCAGCCATACTTGAATCCTGCCTGCACCACTCACAAGTTTGTTGCCAAGGCTGTCTTGTAGAGGCATCGCCTCTTTCTCTGGCCACTGACATCATTTATGAGAAGCCTGGCTTGCAAATTTCTGTTCCCATTGTTTTTTGGGGGGCAACTGTTGTTCTAGTTCAGAAAATTCAATGAGAGAATTCATGTAATCAACAAATAAAACATTTAGAAATAAATCTCAATAACTACCAGAGGTTGAAAGCTTTCATGACGAGCTCTTCTTCCTCTCCTCTCCCCACCCTCAGTGTATAAACCCCAGGCATGACCACATCATGAGAAAACTACTTGCAAAGAGAAAATTATGGTCAAGGACTTACATCACTTTGCAGTTCCTGGCTTTTCTTGGCATGTTTGATCTGAGAACTGTCCGCCACACTGGTGAACTTCAGAGCATCAACTTTCTGTCTGTATTTTTTCTAGATCAAATTAAAGCAGGTTACACAAAAGTTGCTATAATATTTATCTTCCCAAAGATTCAGTGCTTTCAAAAAGCATATGACCAATAGAACCAGAAGTCTGCTGCAAATTCCCAAGGCAGTTTTAGCATAAGTATCAGAAAAAAAAAAAAGCTTCCAAATAATATATTCTGCTACTGTCTCCTGCTGAGAGGACCACAGTGGCAAGGAGGTTAGTGTGAGAGTATGCCTAATACACTGCTGCTGACACTGCAAGCAGAGATAATCTTTGGTGGCAGAGGTACTAGCCACATATCTTACAAGATCTTGGCTGCAATCAGACTGAAAAGTGCTCTTTACAAACTGGCTGTCTTAACTGAGGGCCCACGAGAGCCTGTGAGCTACGCAGTCAATATTACTAGCTCATTTTCTTACATGAGACTTCTCAAACATAGGCATGTGGTGTTCAAATCACAGAACATACGAGCTATTTTTCAGTTATCAAAGCATTTGTAATTTATCAGTTAAATGAGAACGGGAAATTTCAGTGTCTTGAAATTAATTGTAATTCAAAATCTTCCCCACCATCAGCTGAGAATAACACCCATGAGAGTCCAACACAAGGCTCAAGTCTTGGATATGGAAAGAAACATCCTAAAGAAACATCCTGCTCCATTCATCCTCTGGTACCAGCACTTAAATGAAATCTACTTGCATAGACAAATTTGCATACAGACTAATATTTCTAGCTTGCTAAATAAGACTTCCCTTACTTTTATTCCATTTTATTTTATTTTACATCTGAGACACACTAAAGAAAGAGGAAAACTTCCACTGATTTCATCAGCCCTTGGATCAGGCCTGTTTTGTATCCATGCCTCTGCCCAAGTCTTCTGCATCACTCATTTCAGAGCAAGCTAAGCACTTCTATCTGTCTTTGAGACAGTGCAAGGTAATTCAGCACATCATTTCAAGACCACAGAATAAGAGCGGAGACCAGGCAAACACTTCTTGCATACTTTAGTCAAATTCCTATTCTAACAATTCCACAAGGAGGTGGGGCTTTCCACCTAGGAGAGGTTTAATTGCATTTTTTCAATATCTGGCATTTCAGGAGAGAAATCCTTCTGTTTGAACTGATGGGTGAACAGATCAGTTTATGCTATGACTTTTCTAGGGGAACACAAAACAGAAGTTATAAAAGCATGCAGAACTTCAAAGAGGTGCTCATCACTTTGTTTTAGGAACCTGGAAGGGAAGGAGGCAGATTAAAACCGGCATGTTTTGTCACATATCATGGAACACAATGTAGTGACATTCTGCAAAGAAGTGACAAAATGCCAGGTAAGAGATCTCTAAAAAATATCCACCAGTCTCCAGTTTAAATGACTGTCAGCCATCTCTTGGCCTTATACAGCACTGAAGTGAAAAAGCAGATCATTATGGATTAAGTATTTGTGGAAGTGATTATTACTACAGCACACCACAGCAGCAGATGTCAGTCTATCTCTAGCAAGACACTGGATCTGAGAGTTGCTGCTCTTCTTTTGTTTCTAAGATGTATTTTTTTTTCCCCTTTACAGTAGCAGCGAGAGGATGTCAGAGACCCAAGGTATCAGAGAGTGTGATCTCCAGTAGCTAACTGGCTTCCGTTCCTTCCTCCAGCACTAAGTGGGATTTTAACCTTCTTGTCAAACTTCCCCTAATTTATTTGTTCTTCTATCCTCTGGTTTCCCCAGCACTAGTGAAACAACTCAACCATAGCTAAGCAGCTGAGGAAGTGTACTTCCATAAGGTTAATGGCAGTGTGGAACCATGAATTAGTCAAGGGAAAGTGATGAAAAGTAGCACAGGTTGAAACTGCCACTAAAGTCACAGCCCTTATTTGCTGAAGAGCAAGAAAATTTTCAAACATGGCTGTCAAATATCTAATTTTTCAGCACCGTTCCTTAGAATTCTACACACTACATGTAGCACATCACGTAGGAAATTCTGATTCCTTTCCATGCTGCTCTGCAAAATGGGTACGTGAATGAAAAGAGATGAAAGCACAATTATGGGGACTTTTGCCTCACAATCTTGACAGAAATCAATAATCATAAAATGGGAAAATTGTTTTTTAACCTTGATTCCAGGATCTCCTAAACTGTAGAATATCTAAATTATGTCCTTTTGATATAGGAGTTCCTTATCTATTTCACATGATGCAGTGGAATAAGCATGCATAAGCCTCTAAACGAACAACAGACAGAAGGCTGAGCACTCCGCTTACCTCACTGACCAAATCTCCTACATTTTTGGCATGTTGTATATTAAGACTTCCTTCTGTAATACACCCAACTCCTTTCATCCACATCAAGTCTGACCTATATTGAAGCTGTTGAGGGAAAAGGACATTTATTAGCATGGGGGACACAGATACAATATTTGCATGTGAACATGTGCACACTTGCCAGTTTCAAAAAACATTTTGAAGACATTTTAAAAAGTCATAGTGCAAATCAAGGAGTGTCCACGTGAAATAAGAATGTCAAATTCTGAAAAAAAGTTTATAAACATCCATATTGCTTGTAATACATAAGCGGAGTACATATAAACTTACATCACTCTGGAGTCCATAGGCCTTCTTGGCCCATTTTGTCTTCATATCTTCTGGAACCACTGTGTATTCATGGAGTCTCTTCCTATAATCCAAGTCACTAGCAAGTGCCTGGGCCTTTTTAGCATGCCTCAGGTTTACCATATCCATAGGCAGATGGAAATGGGTCTTACTCTCCTCAAAATCTTTTTTGTAGGCAATCTAGAAACAGAAAGAATGAAAATAAGTTGTCTCTATCAGTGCATTGCAAATCCAAGTCTATCTTAAATGTCCAGTCCTGTTTGTTTCCAGATTAGGAAAAAAAAAAATTAATCAGGTCCTATGAGGAATCCATAAAACAGCTGGCAGAATTAATTTCGCAGTATCTAGAGACACCCTCTCTATTACAGTACATCTTAGTTTACAATATATTATTATCTGCTTGAAAGTTCCGTGTAGAAGTGGTTATACTGAGGTTTTAATAGGATGATGTTATTTTCCTGCTCTGAAATTAGGACATCATCAACACAAAATTCTCTAGGGGAACAAAAATATTGTGCAATCATTGTACATTAACAGACTGAGGAAGGAAAACAGTTTCTGTCAAAGGCTTCCATTTCTTATAGTTAAACATCAGTAGCAGTGGTAGGTCAGGTATTTGTTGCTGAAAGATTCATAATTACGACAAACACCTTTTGAGTAAGGGAAATAAATAATTTACCTCACTACTCATCTTGGCCACCTGCAGAGAGTGCAAAAGTCTTGAATCTTTGGTTCCAATTGCTTTTCCTTTTGTTTTTTCATACTCTTCTTTATACTTAATCTGTGAAAAAAATAGTTTTAAGTCAAAGAACATTTTTCACTTACCCCAGAGATAAGCAATATATTTTTCACTGACAATTTGGGTGGTCAAAATTTAGAAGAGTTTAGTCTGATTTGCATCTCATCACTTCACATTTCCCAGACTTTCTCAGAAATTCCCACAGGCACAAGATTGGTATTACTTATGTTGTCTTTAACCTTATTCTTTAAGGCTTACTCCTCTGAGATGTATGTGCTTACAGACTTTAAGTCTTCTGAATAGCTAAATTATCTGGGTCTTCAACCAAATGATAAAAAACCAATCATGTAAAAATCAAGCAAGAAATCCAAGACTTGATTTTCTTAATGAAGTGGGAGAGCAGCTGAGTGAGAAGAAAACTCTTGTATTCTATTCCATTCTTAAGAGATTTCTGAATCATCTTCATTGCTGAACACTTTCCAACTACAGGCTAAGTTTCTTCCTTTTCTACCTCTCCAGAGGCTAAGAATTGTGAGATAAGTTGTTTAAAAATAGTTAGTTTGGATATATATTTTTTTACTATGCATGTGTTTATGTTAAAGAAACAGACTAAAGAAACACACAGTCCCTTTGCAGTGGATGATAATAGCAATTTTGAAGCTGTAAATAATTCAAAACACTGAATTTTACTATGAGAGGATTGAGCCATTGTCCTTTTGCAAACTTTGCTTCCTTCCATACACATATTTAAAAAAAATAATAATTTCAGAGAGTGAATTTTCATAGCAGAGTCTGAGAAAGTTTCCAGCTGTTCATCTGCCTTTAAGAAAGATGAATGCATGACAGCCGAATGCAGGGCTTAAACACCCAGATGAAGTGAGCTAAGCTTTATTTCCCTGTGCTACAGCAACTTTATGTAAAGAATAATTCCTAGGTAATTAAATGTAACCTACATCACTGGCAAGATCCCTTGAAGCTTTTGCAGCAAGTAAAGGCAGAGAATCAAGTTTCATTTCAAAGCCCTGGCCCTTACTCTTCTCCCAGCCTTCTTTGTACTTAATCTGAGAAAGGAAAGACAGCAACATGTTAGTAACACACAAGATCTTCAAATGAGCATGAGAATGACTAAGAACAAAAAACAAGTATAAATACTCTCTGCCCACGAACTAGAACATTATTAAATCACAGTTTGTTATCATTCTGTGTTAATTAATTGGCTAGGATTGAATCAAGAGTTTTAATCTTGCAGTTTAGAGTCATTTTAAACCCCGGAACTTGCACCAGGTTTGCATGCATAGCTCTTGTTTTTTCTTGGCATGGAGGAGGGAAAGGTTTCCAAAAGCGTCCGTGGTTTTGTCTAAATATGCAAATACTGTAGATTAATAGCAGCTGATCTCTAGGGATGAACAGCTGGTGCTGTTCACACTACATGTTTCAGACATCACACTACACGTTTCAGGATTTTTCTTCCCCCATCATACTGCCAAACTAGAGCTAATGATGTGAAAATCACGTTTAACTTCTGAAAGTCAATGGAAGCTAAAGCACTAGTTGTTTAAACTCGTTTTCAAGGTTCCACTTTAAATTCCATTAGATCAGGATCAAGTATGCTTGCATGCATACACCTACATCCATGAACCTCTGATTTCTGGATGTAGCTTTTTTTTTTTTTTTGATAATATCTAATGCTGAGCATGCATCCCACCACATTATAGCCAAAAAGAGCGTTTCTCCACAACACAAATGCAACTCAAATGTAACTTAGCCGTAGAATAAATTGTATGAATATGCCATGAAAAACTTGCAGCAATGCCAACTCAAAACCATGAAAAATTATTAAGCTGGCTCAAAAATAACAGTCACACCAGTAATACATTTGGAGGTTTTTGTTGTTGTTTTCTTCTTTTTCTTTCTGTTTTTGTATTTAGTCATCTGTTGGGCTTTTTCCCCACAAAATTATCTACAACGCAGGTCTGATAATTACTTAACAACTTAAATAGAGGTTAAGGCTTTCCTGTAAGTGTTTTATTTTAACATCCGGGTCACTAAGTAAATCTCTATATATTGTAATGAATGAAGAACGGTAGCAACAGTGGGCTTCACTGAAGTTCACTGAAGTCACTGTGACTCATTGCATGGACTTCATTTCCATTGCAAAAACTTCCTTTGAGTTATTAGAAATGAAATAAATATTGTCTTTTTTCATATGAATACCACCACAGAAGCTGCTAATTTTGTGAAGTGACCACTGATTTATTAAACAAATTCAAATCATTGGAAAAAATCTTGGAAAAAATGTCTGTCAGTTTCCATGTACTTGAAATTGCATGCTCTCTCTCTTCTGGTTCCTATATCTCATGCTGTTTAGTAAAAACAGACTGTAAATGCTAACCACTTCCAGAAACAGTGTCATCATCTGTACATTCATTTCTCCCTTTTAATGGCATCATGAATACAAGTATTTCCACAACACTTGACTTACCTCACTGTATAACTCAGCATTGGCTTTCGCCTTGACTAGCTGAGGTACATCCTGAGGTAGAGTGTAATTTGTTTTTGTCTTCTCATACTGGGCTCGGTAGTTCAGCTGTCATAAATTGAAAAAATCAAAACCAATCTCAGTTATTTTTAACTCACTAAATGATATGCCTGTTACACTGATTGACTGCTGTTGAATTGTAGGTTATTGGTGCCATATGATAGTGAAAGTCATAGCTGACAAATATATTGGGTGTGAAAAGCTAATTATAACTTTCACCTGGGTACTAGCAATTAGAACAGTTATTCTATAAATAGAGTCATTATTGATTGTTTGTAAGCAGCAAATATCTGATTAAAAAATGCACAGAAGATAAATCACTAACAAAGCACACTAATACAATTGTTAAAAATGGAAGACAATACTGTATTTAGTGGTATTGTTTGTTACATTTTTTGAAGTAATTTCACTCGTTTTGTATTCTTGTTTTATTTGTAAATCTGCTGGTTGTCTGTCAAAAATAAAAACACTTAAGTGCTACAAATGCTGTGAAATAAAGTTATCTCATAATTCTAATAAAAAACATGGCCAATGTTGACAGAACTTACATCACTGAGCTGCTGTGCATTTATTTTGGCTTGAGCAATTTGTGGAGTACTGGCAACAGAGCTGTACTTCAGCTTGTCTATGCTCTGCCTGTAGTTTACCTAAATTAAAAGAAATAAATGAATAAATTTAATAAAGGAAGAAACTTTCAGGCTAGAAAATGAGAGATTGAGTAGACAAAAATTTGTTAGCTAATTTTCATAACTTAAATCATAATAAGTTGAGAAGGGGACGAATGTCAGGATCTCTTGGATGAGATCTGTAGTTAATGCTCTGAAAATTTCCTAGTCTGAGGTCATAATTTTTATTCCACTTTGAAAATGAACTTCACTTATAACCCCTTTCCCTCAAAACCACAAATTCATAAAAAGGTGCAGTTTCAGCTGGTCCCTCAAAGCATTTCTATACAACTGACATCTCCAACCATCACTCAGACTATTTTTATCTTTATCAGACTATCCTAATTGACAGTTATAATTTTCCTTTATAAAGAGGTCTGTCCAGTGCAACTCTGTACAGAGCAAATGAACTCTCTTATGCATTGTATTTAATTATTAGATTAAAACTCAGTAATCACAGAAGTTCCATATGTCGTAAGAGTTTTGTAGATTGGAGCCCACAAAATTTCTAATACATTAACATGGTAGCAGCAATAATAAACTATAAAAAGAAACATATCAAAGCCCCAAATTATGGAAGATAACACATCATGGAGAAGCTTGCTTTCAAACCTGTTGCTGCCTAAGGCTTTAGTGCTACACTAAACAATTCTATAGAATCATGGAATCATAGAATCATGGAATGGTTTGGGTTGGAAGAGACCTTAAAGAACATCCAATTCCAACCCCCCTGCCATGGGCAGGGACACCTCCCACCAGACCAGGCTGCTCAAAGCCCCATCAGACTGGTCTTGCACACTTCCAGGGATGGGGCATCCACAACTTCTCTGGGCAACTTGGAAACATCTCCACGGCTTCTCTGCTTATTGACAACTAACATGCTTACTTTGAAGTCTTTAAGAATACAATCCTCTCACACACTAAGTAATCAAACAATGAAATTTAACTTTTTAAAACCTTTTCAAAGAAAAAGCTGGAATTATTGCTCAAGAGGCAATTGCACATCTTATATTTGAAGTTTATCAAATACTTCCTCAAAGATGTCAGGGCTCTTAATTGTATGTCTTCATGCTATCATCCTTTTCTTGGAAGAAATATTGAGGCCCAGATACATCTCATACAATGTTGATGGCCTCTGTAAGGCATCTTGCCCTTGGTTTCTTGCGTTTTCAACAGTTATATACGCCTTAAGCAATCTGAAATGCCCCGTAGAGGTGCTGCTCTCTTCCTGACAATTTTCACGAATAATGCCCTGTGACTGTGGTCTTAAGTAAGACACAGGTTAGGTTCTTAATGCTAGGTAAGATAAACCAAGACTTTACTGCTTGTGAGGTGAAAGTATGGTATCCTCTAAAGTCTGATCTCCTCCCTTTATCTGCAGAGCATGTATAGCCACAGCAGTACACAAATTTATTCACATTGTTTCACCAGAATCTCAAATCCAAGCACAGTGCGTACCTCTCTCACACCAACCAGTGGCATAAAGAAGGTTATGTAGCCCATTAGTTTCCCTTCAGAGACAAACACCTGTCTTGGGGAAATTCACAAAAGGGGGGAAGTCTATTTAAGTCTCCCTGTCCTCTCAGTGTTTGATGCTGCTGTTGACTCTGTCCAGGATGGTGAGAAGTTAACAGACTAGGGATGGGGCAGAACTAATTCATTTTACCCCACTGTGCTCAGCTGAAACCAACGCCAGGTGGTGGCAGCACTTTCTATTCCCCCGAGCCCTCTTAACTCCTTGCACTTTTTACTTTAACTTTTTTTATCAATGGCTGTTTGCTTCCGTGATTAAATCATCATTTGACACATGCAATCCATCACAATCTCTCCTACAGAGCGATGATGAGCCATGCAAGGCAAGGAAAAAGAAAAACATAAAATTATTTACATCTTTCAAAGGGACCAACTTCCTTGTTGTCTGATATGAAGGAGTGAGAGTAGCTGGGTAATTGTAGTCAACGCCGTCATGTTTGTAATCAGATTTATAGGCTATCTGAAACACAGGGAGAACAAAAAAAAAATCATTTTTTTTTTTTAGGCTGTCATTTGTTTGAATAATTATCAGTCAAGAGGAAAGGAGAAACAATAATATTAATATTAAATGCAGGAAACAAAGCAATTTCAATGTCGTGAGTGACAAAGAAAATGAAATTATTTGCATAGTTTAGCCACTAATTGATTCTTTTTCAGCTCCTCAATTAATCCAGTGCCAACAGTGGGAGCATTAACTTAACTTCCACCTATGACACATCTCTTTTATCTTTCTACTTAGTTCTCAAGCTTCTTACAGATTTGTAAATAATGTACTTGAAGGAATAGTATGTAATGAAATAGCTTCTTGACTAACCCAGTAAATTAAATTGGAATCCAGAAATCTTCATTAAAGACTGCTTTTTTTTTCACCAAAGGTCTGACCCTGAGGGAGGGTAGCAAGCAACCTTCAGCATCCTACTGGTGTCAAAGAAAACTGAAGGAGCTCAGTATGTTGCCAGATCACTGAATTTGCTTATTTTAGCACACAGTGAGGTATAAATCAGTGTAAAAGGGTTTCCAGAATTTCCTCTCTTCCCAACATATCTAGCCTTCAGATCCTCAGTACAATATGATCTAAAGTTTCCTGTCAGTTTAATTATGGAAAAAAAATTAAAGAAAGCAACAACTCTACAAGTATGATTAAAAAAGACTTACATTGCTTGCCAAGTTGCCAACTTTCATGGCATGCAACATTCGTTTGTCCATACCAATACCTATATAATGACCTTTCATTTGGTTCTGGTAGGTTTCTCTGTATTTAAGCTGTACCAAAAAAAAAAAAAAAGCATAAATACTCTGACAAAATATATTTAGTTTTTCCATGCATTTCTATGTGTTACGGTAGTGAAACAAATTATTACAGCTGTGGTATACTAGTGTTGCACTACTACAAAAACCCACAAGTTCCCAAACAACCTCAGTACTTTAAAAATTAAAGCTTAGAACACTGTGAATTTCCTAATTTAAAAGATGTTATTCATATATTCTTCAGACCACCTGGATGCCACATAAAGGGGATATTCCAACACTATGGCTGCATGTTATTTAATCAGAAATAGAATACAGTTGCAAGGAAGCATGACTTGTACATTAACAAATGAATCATCTACTAAAAATGGTCTGTTTGGGTGCACCTTTCACCAAGTCCAAAGCTGGGAATTCAACAACAAGATAAATTAACTACCCTACCATCTCATCTGTATGACATAAGATTTACTCCCCCTGGATTTCAGACAATGGGAGCAAGCAGTTTAAAGCAAAATTATATTTCAGTATAATGAGATACAAGCAGTATCACTATTTATATTGATTACTTTCACACATGAAACGTGTTCCTCTCTGACATTAACCCTGGTAAAATAACTCCTGCCTGCCTTTCCCGTCAAGAAACGGAAAACGAAAAACTCAACATGAGCCAGCAATGTGCACTTGGAGCCTGGAATATATCTTCAGCTGCATTAAAAAAATGCCTGGCCAGCAAACTGAGGGGGATGATTCTCCCCCTCTACTCTGCTCTTGTGAGACTGAAGCGCTACGTTCAGCTTTGGGGCTCCCAGTACAAGAAGGACATGGATCTGTTAGATCAGGTCCAGAGGAGAACCATGAAGATGATCAGAGGGAACACCTCTCCTATGAAGAGAGGCTGAGGGAGCTGGGGTTATTTAGCCTAAGAGACAAATCAGCTATAATCTTTCCCAGAGCACACTTATCTGAAACACACATATAGATGACTTGCAATTCCAGCAGCTACCAGGGTAAGCTTTAAACAAACCACAAGAGGCACTGAAAACTTACATCACTGGTGTATTTTGAGATCTTGCTCACATTCTTGAATTGCGGAGTATCACAGTAGTTAATGCTGTAGCCACTGTTGTTTCCAAGATCCTTCTTATACTCCACCTTGGTGACAAAAATACACAAGGAAAAGTTATGGTAACACGTTAACTTGTTCTATCAAGTTCCTCCACACTCTTTATTAGCCAGGCCCACTGTTCAGACATTTTGATACATGTCTCTTACCAGATGGCATACAATGAAAATTATTATGGAGATGAATTTCATATAACTCAGTTCTCTTTTTATAGGCAAAAGAAATGCAATCACTTTTATTCACTTGAACCTCAGCAAAGTGTATGAGACTGTGCCATGTGGAAAAACATTAGCAAAAACGGGCATCTGATGGGATTTTAAGGTGGGTGTGAACCAAATGAAAGCACAAAAAGCAGTGTGTGGTTTTCAACAAGAAGGACTGAACAGGAGGAAATTTACTAGCGTAATTCTTCAGAGTGATTTTAAAGACTACTGGATTAATATTTTCATTAAGTTCCTTTGCTCCAAAGTAGGGATGTTCAGGGGCATATTAAAAGGACTTAAAAACTGGAGCAATAGAAATGGGACTAAATTCAGCAGTGCAGAGGTTAACATACATACAGACTAGCCACAGAAAAAAATCAACTATAAGAACTCATCACCTGGAAAGGCTGAGAACAAGAAAATTGTTCATATGTTGGCTGATCACAGGAAAACGGCAAGATGCCAAAGTAATTCAGCCATTAAAAAGTCCAAGGCAGGAGCAAGAAGAGATTTTTCAGCAGGCACTGGGAAGTGCGTGTGCTATGTACCATGTTCCAGCAAGACCTCATCAGGAACTTACGTACTCTTACAGACATTCCTGTTTAAGGAACATGCACTCAGCCTGTAACAGCTGCAGTGAAAGACTGTGAGAGAAGAATTTGGTGTGCTTAGTCTGGTAAAAGAGAGGCAGACAGAAAATGATATCTATCTGTAAACATCTCAGCAAGGTAATCATGCAGGGGGATGAACTTTTTGAACTAAAGGGCAATGTTGGCACAAAACACAACAGTAATAAAATGGACAGGAATAAATGCAGGCTTGAAATTAAAAGAAGAGGTTTATACAATACTGTGCCAAAACAGCAGAAGTCAGGAATCACTGGCCCAGGAGGCCCCTTCTAGTCCTACTTCCAGGGGTTTTTCATTATTGAAGATTTTATTCTTTGACATCTCAAGCGTATAAGTTTTTAAACTGCCATGGGGAAGCTCTAGAAACTCACATTTATTAATAGCTTTATAGCTGATATGACAATATAAATAAATTAACAACTCAGAATCTACTGAGAGTTCCCTAGCAATCTTCCTTTGCCAAGTAGAAGAAGAATGTGTTATGAGTAAGTCAGTCTTTTACATCATGGAAGAAAACAGAAATCTGCATTAACAGAATGGTACAAATTTTGGCTCTGTTGGTATTATTTTTTAATTATCATTAGAACATTCTTTGAAACACTGTAATATATACTGCCAAGTCATCCTTAAGCATTTATGTCTATAACCTCACAGCACATTAAGAGCACTGTCCAGAGTTTTCTTAGATTTCTATTCTCCACGTGACCAGAATTAGAAGTGCTCTCCTGGTATAATTCACCATCATGGGCAGGGCCAGATAACAGCACTTGGAGATCTGTTCTTGCACCTTATTCTGCAGCTACTGTGCTAAACACAGACTATATTTGTTAAACGAGAGACAATAAAAACAGCAGCTTTTTACACTTGTAGTCCTTATCCATCAGACACAAGTGTTTGTATGGTGTGAGCTACATCTCACACCGGTCCATAGATCAATTCAACCCCTTACCTCACTGACAAGCTTGTTAGCACTTTGGGCTTGTTTAAGGACTAGGTTGTCTTCAGCTGTTAGAGAGTGGAAGTGAGCTGCACCTTTCATCTTGGAAAGATCTTTCTTGTATTTTATCTGAAAAGAAGAGCAATTATAAAATAGATGTCTACATTTTCACTATTGCTATTTAGACAGACTTTATGAGCTGGGATAACACTTTTCTTATTTCTGCTCTGATAATAAAACAGAATTTATGAAGTTATGATCTAGTAACAGAAGGGGATCTAGTAACAGAAGGTATCGGGGGTTTTATATTCTCTCAGTCGTAAACTCAAGTAACATCGATTCTTTCCCTTTAGTTTACTGCTAGTGTCTGGTTCAGGCTAGCGCAAGCTGAAAGACTCAACTATCTGTTAGCTCCCCAAAAAACAGATTGAGCCCATCAGCTCAGATAGACCCAGAGGGGACAGGTGTCCACACTACAAAGTTTGTCACTAACAGGAACTTTTCACAGCAGCCACAGGGTAGTGACCTCATTTTTGTCACTGCTACAAATAGCGTCCTTAAGCACGACTGAGGCTCTTTAATCAATGGGCTGCATGGCAAGAATCACACATCTCCACCTTTCTTGCCAATTCTTCAGCTTACCACCCAAAACTAAAAATCACCAGCCTAGAAATAACCTCAGCCTTATGAGGTGACAATGTCACACTCTATAGTTTCTTTCCCTCCGTATGACTTGCTTTGCGCTAGAGGCATGATACACATCAAAATATCAAAACCAGTTCAGCTCATTCATCCCCCATTTATTCACTACTGGGAATACCACAGTAGTCCAGAGGATGATTAAGGCAGTTGAAGGTTTCATTAATAATACAAGTGCAGATTTGCCAGGAGGGTTAACCTAACAGTAGGGATCCCCATTAGTTGCTACATCCACCTCCTCCCTCATGCAAGCTGGAGCTGTGTCCCCTTCTATTAATGGATATTATTAATCCCCTGAGCCACCCAGTTCCCGGCAATGCAGTGAAATGTCATTGTTGTTTACTTCTCAAGTGTAATTTTAGCATTTTCCTTCTAGGCACTGCTCTAACAAACTGATGTTTTTAATTGTTTATGAATTGTATTGATTCAGGTTTCATACTTACATCACTTGCCAATTCATTTGCTTTCTTGGCATTTTGATAAGCTGGAGTGATCATAGCAGGAAAGCTTCCTTTCCCTCTGCGTTCTTCATATTCATCCATATAATCCTGAAGAAAATTCAAGGTGTTTACTCATCATACATGACCAGGTGGGGTCATGAGTAATTTCACAAAACATCATAGTCCTTGTTAGCAGGAAAATTCATTACTTTTTCTTTATTTTAAACAAAAAATAGAATAAAATGACCAACTTTAAAAATAAAATCACCTATTAAATTAACTGTGCCTGTAAAATTATTTATGTGCACTGAAAAAAAAAAAAAACACAACAAAACAACAACAACAAAAAAAGGTAGCAATTACCTAAGGTTCAATACGGCATTCAATTGTACAATGACATACATTCTTCTAATTTTACCCTAACTCTTATAGAGATGATATCTGCTAGCCCCTGTCTTTGTAAATATATGTTTGCCTGAAAAACTAGAAGAATATAAAATGGCTTGAGCAGCCAGAAGACTTGCTTAAACTTTTCAAATTTAGGGTGGTGACCTGACAGACGTCTCTTGACCTCATCATGGCCATTCCTCACATCATAATTGACCAAACCATAACATATTTCTAGTGTAGTGATATATTTTGAAGAGGGATTCATTAATGAAGCACAAACACCTTGATATTTTAGTGGTAAACTCCTTAGGAAACAAGCTAACAGAATTCAATTTGTTTGAGTTAAAATATATATATTCTGGAATTAATACTATTAAAACTGTAAATAAGTTTGCCCATTTGAAAAGCCTTTTGAAGATTTAATAACAAAATATTGGAGCTTTTTTAGTATGGCAATGCAAATAACCACCCCAAAGATTTCCAGATCCGGGAAGAATATGGCAAGTATACAAACAAGTAAGGTATAATGTAATGTGTCTTCTCTCTTAATTCCTTTGTAGTAAAGAGCCAACTTAAGTGAAAAATACAGTGTGACATGTCAAAAAAATGTCATGGAGAGTACAGCATAGATAGAAATGACTATAAATATTTAGGGTATCTCTCTTGTGGCTTCTCAATACAAAACAATCCATTGTAGGTCATTCTGTGCAACATCAATGTCACATGATATGATATGTCATATCATAAGTTTGCAAACAATATAACATAATTACAGTTATTTCATCTAAATTATTCTATAAACAGGCATAGAAAATAAAAAATATCCCTGACTAATCTGCTGAGTTAGTCTTTTAAAATGTCATTCACAAGCCTGAATTTTCCAGGCTAACTTGTAATTTTCTTTTTCCTTGTACTTTCCTCATATACATTTTTACATTATTTCTAATATCACTCATATTCCAAAACAGTATTTTTAAAGGTCCAGATAATTAATTATAGCCACTCGTAAGATTTTTAAAAATGAACAAAACAGGTGTTCAGAACACAGGTATTTTACAGTAAGATTCTTTAAATTGCCTCATCATATATATATATATGCATATGTGTGTTTATATATTTATATAACATATGATGTACTCTCATGATCTTGAAAGCTAGAATTCTAATCCGTTTACCCATATTAAATCACACTTCACTCAGAAAGATCCATTAATTTCAGTGGCTCTCTTTTATTTGAATAAAAATATCAGAATCCAACCTATGAAGATTAAAACTCAAATTAAATTTGAAGTCTGTGACTGAAGTTTCAAAGATACTTTCAAAGAAAAAAAGACTTAAATTAATTCTAAAGATAGAAGCATTCCAATGCTTGAAGATGCAATTAGCACTTTTTCAAACTCATTTTATTTGTTTATTCTTGCTAAAATTTGTAGTAGCTCAAAAGATAGAAACTAATTGAAGGCTCGATTGCTACATATTCTAAATTCATATTCTTTCACTATGGTTTGCTTTTCACACAAGATGTAGGTTTGGATAGAGGCAGTGAATAAACTTCCATATGTCTTAGAACAATGCATTTCTTGTTCCTTAATTTCTCCAAAGAATATAGGTTTCATGAGGAACTAGGATGACAAACCTAAACTAACCGCATTGTTTTGTTTATACAAAAACACTATTCAATTCTTTTCAAATTCCTTTTCCTATTCAGTTCTATTTTAGCTGTACTATTTCCCTGGGACAAGCCTAACTTAACTGGGATAGAACTTTGGATGATTATTGGAAGACCACAAAAATAATTATATTCCCTTAAAAAATGAAACAAAACCAAGAAGAATGCCACAGACCAAAACAGAAATAAAGCCCATTTGATTCCACATACGTACAACTACAATTTGTCAGGCTTACAGTACCACTTTGATAGAAGAGCCAAAAACTAAGCACTTGTATGACCTTCGGTGCCACCTGCACATATTCAGAACCGCAAAGCTTTTCTCAAAGATTTCTCAAAATATTGGCAGGGAAAACACACTTAACTACCTACTAACCTTCTATCATTTCATGACCCTTTCATATTTTCTCCTAGCTGATTTTACATTTTCTTTCATTTACTTTCTAACAGCATGGGAATGTTTCCACATGTAAACATATTTCAGTGTGATACATAAAAACATCACGATAGAAATGTCCACTGCATACATGTACACAGATAAAATTTGCCACAGTAAGTCTTACCTTACCCTACCGTAACCCAATACCTTACGGACCATGCACCTTGCAGTCCCATATTGTAAGTGTCAATGCCAAATATATTACACATTCATAGCATGATGTTACTGCAATCATCTTTTCCTTTGAGACCTTGCTTTCTTATACAGGAAAGCAAAGTGAAAATGGGTCCCACTGCAATTTCTAAAGTCTTGAGCAATCGGCCATAGTAATGATCAACATCAGCATGGGATCTCCTGGATGATGCATACCTGGTCATATTGATCTACATTTTCTCTTGCAAAATTAACATCTGTTCCAGCTGAATGGCTGGCTTTTCCCTTGATCTCGTTTTCATATTGTTGATGATACTTCACCTAAAAAAAAAAAAGGAAAATGAAAAGAATCATCTGGATGAGTTTAGTCTGGTACACAGATGCTGATAACAACAACAAAAAATGCAGATAAAAAAAAAAACAACAATAAATGCAGACAACAACAACAAGACAAAAAAAAACAATAAATGGCACACACATGTTGATAAAATATTGTTAAAAGTCCCATAGCCACCAATCTACAGAAGTCAAATATGCTATTTGAAGATATAAAAACAAAAGTAGTGGTGTACTTTTTAATACGCTAGCAACATGAAAACGTGGAAGTTGCCATTTTAACCTATACCATTAGTTCAGTGTATTCAGTAACCTCTGATTGTCAGTGGCTAATCCCTGATGTTTCAGCAGGTTAAAAAAAAAAAAAAGATTGTAAAATAAATTCATGGTTACCACAGAGCACTTCTTCCTACCTAATCTGCCACAAGGTCACATGCATGCCATTAATAAAGTGACATGTTTCTGAAATACAGTGATCTCACCAGTGATCAAGGAAATTGTACGAAATCAACCTGCAAATTTGGACCAAGAGTTGCATCGCTGTTGCTGAAGTAAAAGTAGTACCTATAATCTGATACGGTCTTTTAATCAATGTATATCTTTGCTGAAAAAAATGAAGGGTCTTCCACAGATCAAAGGCAAACTTTAAGGCATTTAAATGTTTTAGAATAAGTTCCTTAGTAAGTTGCTTTTGCCTTCAAAATTACAGATCTCTTCTCATTCTCCTTGGTGACCCTTAATAATGTTTTAAATTCACTTCCACTGAGTTATCCCAATATGTTATTTTCTCCAGTTAAAAGAGCTTTACTTTCACTCTCCATGAGAAAACACAATTAATTTTAGTCACAAAAATCCACAGTGTTTATTCACAAATAAAATGCCAGGTTTTCTCTTTCTGCATAAAAGTCAACTTTCTTCCTTCAATAGAAAATCACTTGAAAATCTGTTTATAACATGTGCTGCTGCTGTAACTCCACCGTGATAATGAAATTTCTGCCAGTAAAGATTTTAATCCAAACTTTGTGAGAGAATTTATTCTCTTATTTCCAAAAAGAGACTGCTTTGGACACTTACATCACTGGCTAATTCATTTGCTCTCTTGGCAATTTGATAAGATGGAGTGATCATAGCAGGAAAGCTGCCTTTTCCTCTCCGTTCTTCAAAGTCTTCAGTGTATTTCAGCTGTAAAAAGAAAAAGAAAAGAAACAAGACAGCTCAGAAGCAATTAGATCAGACAAATGTATCTTGATTACACACATAATCAATCCTTAAAGTTGCAAAGTCAGGCATTCAATGTCTGTCAACTGCCAAAAGGAAGATGAACCACACAATCTGGGTCTAACCTCTTTGTGTGCATGTTTTACAATGTAGTCTTTAACTATGTGATCATATATCTTCTGCAGAACCTCTGTGTCTCATTCAGTGTGTAGGATGGATCACAGTTGTTTAAGGAAAATACTAAAATTGTCTGCGAGATGCCTGCTCTATTTATATTAGTCAGACAGTTTCCTTCTTCAGCTTGCATGGCACCCAGTTGCTGGATGTAGAGCAGACTGGTTCTCTGCCGTCAGCTCTGACAGTCAGCTAATCCCGTAACAGTCTAGAAATGAATATGGTCTTTACATCTAGAGGTACTAAACACTTAATGGTGAAATGTATCAAGTGTATTTTAAGATATGTACATTTCTAGTACTAAATTTTATTTATGTTTATATTTGCCAGTGATGTATAGATATCCAAAGTTTCTCTTTCATAGTCAAAAATGGGTCAACCTATTTTCTTTTGTTTCACTTACATCACTTGAAAGCTGTCCTGCAACTTTTGCATGAAGTATATCTGGAGTATCTACAACAGAGGTGAACTTTGAAACTCTCTCTTCATGTCCCCGCTTATATTCTACCTGGGGGAGAAAACATATGTAAGATACATATTACAAACAATGAGTAGCAAATATCTGTTTTCTCTAAGAAAGCTTCGAGAGAAAATGAGCAACAGCAGACATGACATTCCCCACTGTTGGCTGAAGCTATTGGCATACTTAAGTCTCAATTTCCTTAAAGTGAATGCGGGAGATTTATGTGAGCCATGCATTTGATTAAAATATTCCAAGAACAGCTCAAAGTACTAAGATCATACTGCAGCAACAATGCAGACAGTGTTGTAGAAATAAATGCAATATTATAAAACCATTTGTACAGGATTATTTTTTACTAGATCTTGTTCAGTTGAATTGTTATTTTTATAGAGAGACAATTTTGTGTGCATATATGGTTTAAAGTAGCTTGTAAATGAATTAAGTTTAATGTTACCAGTATTTAATTTCATATAATCAAGAGAGCGGGAGTGATCAGAAGATGTAAAAAAAAAAATTAAAATATAAATTTAAAAAAGACTAATTAAGCCATCAAATGAAAATTAAAGTAATGAAGTAAACATTATAGAGTGGTTCATGATCTTATTCACATTGTAATATGGTTGCTTCATCTTTCAGAAAATGACTGTATTGTCATTTATCGTATATGATTGTGTTCCAAAGCAAGTAGTTTGCTAATCGTGTTTCTTGCATCATGTTCCAGTTTTCTCACTTTGGAGGTTCATCATAGAACCTACTGTCTAAAGGGAATTGCCTAAACCCAGAATCCTCCACCTTCAGGATGTCTAATATACAATTAAAAAAAAAATAACACTTACATTACTGCTTAGTTGAGTAGCTCTCTTAGCAACCTGGTAACCTGGAGTGATCATAGCAGGAAAGCTGCCTTTGCCTCTCCGTGGCTCATATTCTTCTGTATATTGGAACTGGAAAATTAACATTTCTGGGTTTTGTTACAAAAGAACCCACTGTAGTTTAATGTAATTCCTCTGTTTCCCAAAAATATGCATCAATTTATTTAAAAGTAGACAAATTAAAGAGCATATACCATATAAGTTAAGTTTAGTTAGGTAGAAATATTTCCTACATACAAAAGAAAAGGTTCCCCATTCATATCTATTATTCAGTGTTAATTTGCTATGTTGATTAGGTCACTAAGATATTTTATGGACAGAGACAGTCACAATTCAGAATTGATTTTCACCAGTAGGGGAAAGGCAGTCAATGAAAGGTCTACACTGTGGAAAATAAGACATTTCCATCACGAGTTCTGCACTACCGAGGGAAACAGCGCTGCATGCTGGATAAGGACATAATCAAGGTCAGCTCAGATACCATTTCTCAGTAGCTGAAGTGCATCTCAATTACATAAATACAGAAATGTAGGATCTCCAGGATAGGCAATAACTTTGTTATCTGACTAACTGCTCACATGGCTAAATAGTGTTAATGATGAAGTAGATATATCAGTATGTTTTGGTAACATTTTAGTAAAGATTTGGGTTTGATGCACTCTTACGTCTTCAGATTATGATAGCCCATGAAAATAAAGGTATTTCAAACGTGCACTTACATCATTCAGAGTCTTCTGTGCCTGAGTTACCCTCACCATCTGAGGATCTGGGATGCTTCCTGAGTACCACGAAGTTCCCCCCTCATAGGCAGCATAGTAAGCGTTCTACAAGACAAAAATTAAATAACTACCGATCTGTATCCTTGTTTCAAAAAGCAAATAGGTGGTCTGACACAAACAAATGGAAACGCACAGTGCTGTGGAAGAGTAAATATACCCTCTGATGACATACACCACAAGGCCTACACTCCACATACTTTCGGAATGCCAGGGCTGAGTTTATATTCCAAGAACTGACATCAAGATGTCAGGATCTGGGATCCTGGAGTAAGACTCAAATAATTCTCCCCGGGAATCAGACCACTTGTTGTGAAGCTTCAGTGTCAGTAGAGAAGAGACATGTTGAGTATGTCTGTACATGCAGCAGTCTAAATTGTTAGCTGTATAGGTATGCTATTCCTTTCCCATCTTCTGATTCTTCCGTCCTAAGCTACAATTAAGCTACATTGCCATAAATAGTTCAGCCAAATGAGAAGTAATGTCTTTGTTAGCATTGGAATGCTGTGAGTAAAACCCTAACAATCACGACCGTCAAGTCCTTGCTCTCCTGCAGGCTAAAGGCTTGGAGATTTCAGGGATATTTCTTACCTGGCTGGCCAGTTGTTGGGCTTTATATGCAGCTTCAATGTCTCTAGACCTCACATCCCATTGAAAGGCGGACCTGAACTGTTCACCCTGTTCTCGATATTTTATCTACAAAAAAAAAATGACTTGGTATTAGTAGCTTGTTAGCACAGACTAAAGCACACCACTCTCAGGAGGAAAACAAGAAGGAAGACAAACAAGGTGAACAGAATCTTAATTCACAGTGATATGGAATCTACATGAACTGTAGCAACCAAAGAAGAGTAATGCAAATTACAACAAAAACAGTGCAATTCCCACCGTAACAAATCCACTTCAGTGCCTACTAGTTTGGGCTGCAACTTAGACCAGTCTAAAGGAAGGCAAAAATCACCCTTGGCCATACTGGGCAACCTTTCTTGTGCTCTCTTACACATTGACACCATCAGACAGACATCCATGGGCCGAACTGGATGAGGGAACTGGTATGCAGGCTTTTGCTGTGTTAGTTTTCAACCATGCCAGTTCCTTCACCTGTCTCACTGTAAGAATCATCAGTGCCAACACAACAGAGGCAGAGGAACAGTGTGACTGCACAGAACAAATTCTCTGGGTGACAGCATCAACCTGACTCAGTTTAAGACAATTTACTCTAGTCATTGTTTATCTGTGTCTCCAATTGCTACAGAGCAGCCTAGTTTTCAGTGCCAACTCACTATTTCACCCTGAAGACCCATTTCTATATGATACAAATGCAGAAACTTAGGGGCTAGGACAAGAAAACTTGGTCCACCAAATCTCTGCAGTCCACAAGAAAATACCAATCCTATTCTGACAGTCTGCAAAACTCTCCATCTGTTCCTCCTTCTCACGCTTTTGACCAACACCATTTACAGCCAGCTTATGTACAAAAAAGCCACATGGCCTGTAGCTCCATGCCATGCAAAGACTACATAACTACTTCCTCCTTGCCACCCATTCTTGGCAAAGGAATCTCCATGGAAGAGAAGACTGGGTTTAGCCTTAAGGTCAAAGCTCTACTCTCTAATCCATACAGCCAGCTTCTGTCTAACATCGGCTCTATTTCTGGAGCTGCACAAGGAACAGCATATTAGACCTGAAATCTAACATGAAGTTCTGCAAGAATAATTTGGTCTTTAGATTGGGGAAATATTTGGGGAAATATCTATGAACACTGAAATCCTGAAGAAATATTAAGCAGAACATCCCAATGCAGAATTAGATTAAAGAACTAATACCTGCTGGGCAATGTTCTGCTCTCCTATTTCCCTGTGCAGTGTCCATAAAGTTTCATGACTGTGTAAATGCAAGTGGATACTATATTTAGTTCTGAATCATTGTTTTCCTCCTGCTGCCTTTATCATGACAGCATACCAGAAATTAAACTGAAATCATACCTCTACTCTATAACGTATTCTACAGATGCAAAAACAAAAAAACAAACAAGCAGTCACTGTACTGAAGAGTGCAAAATCTAAACTGACTGGACAGAAAAGTCACCAAGCATGATTACCGTTATCCGCATTTTATAATTTAAGTACAGAGGTACACAGAGATGAATGATTTGTCCGCACACAGAAATTCTGTGTAGATGAGGGAGCTGAATTTTTATCTCTGCATTCTACTTGGTGTCTCAACATAAAACTTATGTGAGAACATTATGTTAGGATTGAAGAAACATTTTCTGCTCAAGAAATACTATTAACTAAAAAAAGAACAAATTACAGTAGCAATTGGAACAAGTTAGCACCACTTTATTCATCTACCAATGAAAGAGTTTTCCTACACCCAAAATTTCTACAGAAGTACTCCCTTTAAGTAAGTACTGCAGAATCAGCTTCTTTAGTACCCCCTTAGCAATTTTCTCTCTGGAGCAGGACCTCATTATGTGATTGAAAAGGACAGAAGGTGCTTGAGGTGTAAAAAAAAAAAAAAAAAAAGAAAAGAAAAAGAAAAAAGAAAAAAGAAAAAAAAGAAAAAAAAAGACAAGAGAAAGTGATCTTTGAGCTATAATTTGTCTGGCGTGTATATTCACATGCACTGGTAGTATCGGTGTCATATCACTGCCTAAAACCAGAAATAGAACCTGCAGTAATCCCAAACTCATTCCTGACCACTTCTGTCACACACAGCTTAAAGTAAGTGTGATGGTCACTGCTGAAATAGTTACTGCCTCTGATATTGCAAGACCTGATGCATAGTAGTAACGTACAAGAATGATAAAGATTCAGTATCTGATAAGGGTTATTAAATGTATATCAACTTTGTACAGCTAATACAGAAAAAAAGACTGATGCAGTATGCTATAGTCTAAGTAACAGAATTCACTTTTTTAAATTTTAATAATGTCTAATCATGTTTAAACACACTAGTTTACTAAATATAGCTATGCAATGAACAGTGCTATTTTAGAGCACGGAAAGACACGACACTCAAGAAAGCAGTGTTGCACATAGAAGTGAGCTCACAATCAACTATGGGCTGGTTTTGCGTTTCTCATTGCCTGAAAGTTCATAGACATGCAAGTTTGAAACAAATGTATCTGGAGGAAAACAATGCAAGGCAGAACAGAATGGCATTCGGCAAGAAAGAAGACTTTGAGCACCCCTAGAGGTTTACCGGTGCACAGCAGCCTTTTGGAGTGCGGATGCAGTTCCATGGCCATAGGAAGCTATCCCATCCTTAACGTCCTAGCAAAACATTTTCAGCAGCACCATGCGAAGTTCCCTGGACTTTGTGCTTTCTCACAGAAGGGAAATATCAGCTCAGGTTTTTCAGAAATACTTGACAAAGCATTTATGTGAACTTTTGCCTAGGTCTCACTAGATCTAATAAAAAGATAATTTTGTTTGTTTGTTTTGTTTCATAGCATTTAGTATCAGTTTCAGATGAGATCATAAAGCAAGTAGGTCATTCTTCTTTCAAATGGCAATGTAACCCCACCTGATTTAGTTACTAATTTTCCATAGCTCTGGGCAGTATCTCCTGCAGTTTACCCGAAAAATTCTTCCATGTCGATTGCCAGATAAGAATCTGCTAGCCATTTCTCTTTTTGAAAGTGTAAACAATTTCAAATCTAACCTTCCTGTTTGGTTTCTAATGAAACAATTCTAAAAACTATGACTCAAGCCTGGGCTGAGATTTTACCACTCTGAAAGTATACAGAAGTGTAAATAAAGAATACGTATTTATATTTTTAAAACAAGACCCGAATATTGTATCAAAATTAAAATCAGAGACAAACACATTTGGCAGCCAAACTTCTTACCTCACTTACTACTTCCGATAGTTTTTTTGCATTTATATTTATTGGTGTCTCAAATATGCTTGTGAATGCATTGTTTTTTGGATTATGCCTAGAAAAGGAAGTGTAAAAGGATATTAGGAATGTGCCAGACAGCCCACAAAAAAGGTTCTCTTTGAGCCCTTGAAAACACAAGATCACCCTCCACCTCCCTCTACATAACTTTTCCCCCCACTCAGACACAGGTCTTAGATTACATTCCAGTTATTATTGCGTGGAGTAGGGTGCCTAGAGCAAAATTAATTTTAATGATCATCATATCAATGCTGTGTTTCTAATAACAAAAGAGAATAATAGAATAAAAAACAACTGTCATCTCTCCTTTTACCACTGACAAATTTGACAGGAACTGATCATTATAGAATAAAAACTTCCTAGAACAAACCAACTCCAAAATCTGCATTTTATGCATTTTCCTGATGATTAACTCAACCTTGTTAACTCTTAACTGCTGATTTGGAAAGCACTGAATTTTATGGTTGGGTTTATTTTCTTCCCAAAATACTGAAATGGAACTTAATTTGGTGTCTTTTAACATATCAGACAAACGAGGAAGCTTTATCTACGGTAATAAAGAGTTTCCCATCATTGTTGATTCACGTAAATGCAAAGCTATGCACTCAGGCACTAACAATACATAAAATGTCATCACACAGGACCAGGCTGAGTCCAAATTGTGATCTTTTGTTATATTAGGATTACTTGATGTTTTAAACATTATTTAAAAAGAAAAAGAAAAAAGGAAACAGACTTACACTTGGCAGTAAGGCTTTTTCTCGTGGCTAACAAAGTTGTTTACAGTTAACATCATCTTGCACACTTCGCAGTGAAAACAGGCTTTATGCCATGTCTGGAAACACCAAAAAAGAGAAACCAAGCACGCATTATTTGTATTGCATTATTATTGAGTTTTAAATTTCAGCATTGACCCCTTCCGTCCATTTCACAAATCTGAAGAATTCTTCAAATGCGTGCCTATTATTAACTCATTTCAGTTCTGATCCCAGTTCTGCGTAAAGAACTTCTGGAACCGAGAGATTTGCACTGTGTTAAAAGTGCCAATCTATACATTTATTATAGTCCAAAATAATAAAGAAAGAGAACTGACCTGATCTATACAGTTAATCTTCTCAGCAGGGTAAACCCCATAGCCACATCTAGCACACGGCTGCACATTCATCTTGAAATCCACAGAGTGAAAAATATATAGGTTTATACAAAGGGTTCAAAGAGTATGAAAGTGACTTTTTGGCCTGTGCAAAGCACGCTCTAGACGCTCCAGTCAGGGCCTTTTGCTGTGGTCAATGGCTCCCATTAAAGCTCTGAATTGAAGTCTGTTGCTCCGTTTCCTGACCTTCTGTTTCAAAGTCAGCTGCAGGCTGGCTTTTAAAGCTGCCAGTTAGTAAGAGGGTTATTTTGGCAACTGTGTCAGTGCGTAAGGGAGGGTAGCAATATCATTCTCGAAATAGAAGAATGAACTCATAGAAACAAATCATGTCCATGTGAACGTCAGAATCTGGTCACTTAGTATTTCAGTTTTGCTGTAAAGCCAGCTCTCAGTAGCCCAGGATGAAGATCAAAGCATACACAGCAGCAACGCATCAGTCGCTCCGCACCCTGATACACAGCAAATGGCTCCGCGTAGGACTGCTCTGTGTTTAGGAACAGCGTTGGATGAGATGGAGGTACCACCACAGGAGCAGGCCAGGGATGAGTTTGGAGCATCCCAGCCCTTTGCTACACCCAGGAGAGGTGCACTCGTTCCTCAGTTCTCCATCTCGTCAACCTACCGCTCCGTGTCCAGCTGCAGGACATGCAGTGACAAGGGCATCTCAAAGAGCTCTAAATCTGGGGGGTGCAAATCCAAACATCTGTCCCCCATGGAAAAGCCATCAGAAATGAACTTTTTTTGTTTTAAAGAATGAACAAAGAGGCTATTCAAGAGTGTTTGCAAAGAGTAGGCTGGCACGGATCAGAATATAAAAGTTCCTTAGCCAAATAACACTCTTCAAGAATCATTATTCTTGACGTTAGGGTTCAACCACGTTATTATGGATGTCAAGTGTGCTCCAAACAAAAGAAGTTACTAAATTTTACTCACTACAAATGGTCAGGATTTGAGATTTACATCTCGCCTAATCATAACACCTCCAGTTACAGGGCGTGACAACCCTGGGACATGGCTAAGAGCGCTCCCTACCTAAATAAAAGTTTACTCAGTTGTCCATGCATCCGCAGCACTTCCCGTATCTGCAGCATATTGCTAAGCACCTTCCTTCTGTGTAGACTACAAAGAATTATCACAATCACTTCTACCCAAAGCTTCTCAGTGTGCTTAGAGAGCCTCCTATTCAAGAGATGGAGAGACACAGTTCTGCTTCACTTCTAACTCCTTTTACTGAATGCTGACAATGTACTGGCACAACGCACCGTCAGCAACTGGTGTGCTGAAAATAGCGTCTCTAATCTGAAGAGCACTGGGTTCAGCACAAAATCCTGCAAACATTTATGGCAATTTAAAATAGGTGATTAATAGGAACATACAAACAGTTGTATTTTCTTTAAAAAATACAGTCACAGAACAAAACCTCTTGTATTAAAATAACTGCAGAGTTACCTCATGCTGTTCCCTTTGGGATCTGGAGCAATTTTATGTTGACTATGTTACATCACAATAATATTTATCATGCTTACACCTGTGAACCAAAATAATTTGGTGTTCTTCCAGTTCTCTTCTCACATAGCTTTTCATGTTGTCCCAAACAGCCATTATATTTATACAAGTGACCTATGTTAGGGTCAGGGTAGCCAGGCTGTCCTCTCCTTACTTAGCGTCAGGCATACTACCAGCTGCAGCCTCTTTGTGTTCATCTACTGCAAGTGTCAACACATCATTTATTTTCTAAATAGTCCAAGTTGTCTTGATCCTTTCTGTATCCATGTTACAGCCCTCTGCCAACACTGTGGCAAGAAAAAAGATGCATAACCTTCTTTTGTCCCAGCACGGAAAATCCATTGCTTAAGGCACTCACTCCTGAAACGAGCACTGGGAGGTACTGAAAATAATACATCCCGGAACACACAGAAACAAAACAAGTTGGTTTTGTTGAAACCACGAAACAAATCATTGATCCAGGAGCCCCTGGAAGGCTTAAGATCTGGACAGGGCTCTAGGATGCACAGTGCACCATGTGTTCCTCCCAAGAGCCTTGTCACACAGCTAAAAGTTCTTTATTGCACAGAGAGAACCTATTCAAGATATACAGAGCACGTTTGTTTCTTTTCACAGCAACACAGATTA
The DNA here is from genome assembly GCF_040182565.1 of Anser cygnoides. NCBI lineage: Eukaryota > Metazoa > Chordata > Aves > Anseriformes > Anatidae > Anser > Anser cygnoides. Next base: position 9,232,975 of record NC_089879.1, on the reverse strand, counting down.
CCAGCTTGGCTGAAAGTCAGCAAAGATTTTCCAAGTTCTCCTGCTTCTCCTACGTTACAGTATGTTCCAAAAAACAAGCATGGTAAGCAACAACATCCCATACAGTTACTTTCTTTCCGAGCCACATTATTTCCCTCGCATCCATTGTGCACCAGTTCTGCTGGAGTCTATTGAAGAGTTTCCCATTTCTGAGCACCTCAAAACTGTCCTGTTGCATGGTCTGTTCTTCACCACTCTGGAATAAAATCAGAGTTGCTAACAGAAGAAAGAGTTTATTGAAAAAACAAGCATTGTCTGGTGTCATTACAAAGCGCGCACTCCATTTTGATCATGCAAGGAATTAAATCACAAAACCAGTGCAAGTTTGTTATCTTGACAAATCTTAGCAAGACATTTTCTCTTCAGTTAAAAGCTCATTGTGTTTTTTTTCCTCCTTTAGTAAGGCCCCATAAAGGCTTTTTGATATCAATGAAAATCTTAAAAGGCTTTACTTAACAGTAGAACCTTAATCAATGCAGTTTAAAAGTACTGCAGTTACGTATAAAGTACAAGGAGACAGTACCTTGAAAGTGCAAATTAGTAGGAAGAAACATTGTTACCTCTCCAGCCACCTTACATTCATTGAATTAACTGCATAGAAAACTTAGAGCATGTCTGAATCATGAATCTGAATCTAAAAGCACACTCCAGTTACACAAAGTAACCTCTTAACAGACATTCAAGTCAGGGCCGCCTTCTCTGTCATTCCTGAACAGCAGCTGTGCCCTTCCAGCCACATGAATAGCAGGAAGCCAGGCACCACAATTCATGGCAACCGTAAGAAAAAATAAAGGTTCTGTTTCACCACACAAACTGGGGCTGGTTGTTAAAAAGCTGCCTGTAGAAGTTCAAACACCAGCCCAACCTCATCGTAACCTTCTCTGAACCACGCAGCTAATTAGATACGTGGGCTCATACAGTCTGTTTGTGCTAATCAAATTTAGCATAGTAGCAAACCCAGCTTGCAAGAACATCATAAGAAAGCTGGCAAATATTTATCAGTGCCAGGACCTCCCACGACTTGAAGAAAAAACACTATGGGGCTGCTTTCCAAATCTGTACAGTAGTTTTTTACATTTTTGCTGTTTTGGAAACCAACCAACATCTGTTTACATTTCATGACTTGTGCTTACACTTTCCCTTTGTTGACAGTGTCTGGAAAACTTGAGAGTGAGGGGATTTTGCAGACACTTCTAATAGAGCAAGAGAAAGTGAAATGGTGAGGATGTGGCACAACTTAAATTGAAAGCTTGAAGGAAAGTGTGCATAGCATGCACAACACAGCCCATGTGCAGACGATGAGACTTCCATTGTCCAAATATTCCCATTTATCATGTATCATAACCTAAAAATGCCACACATTTAAAACCAGTAAAACATGGCAAGTGCAACAGATCATCCCTGCCTAATTCCAGATAAATCCCACCCAAACATATACGCCAAGCTGACTGAAATGCATTACTCTACTGAGTTTCATAAAGCTTTTGTGTATCATACATCATTGGGAGTGTATCATATCATACACCTCCAATATTCCCAACAGTGTATCAAACCATCCACCTTTTCTTGCAAAATATATAAAATCCTAACAACCATAATTTAGGAGGGAATATCTTGAGAGTCATTCAAGTTCTCCGTCCTAGAAGTATCCCCACCTCTGCCTCCCAGGTCACAGCAACGACTCACCCTTGTTTTCACAGCTGTTGTGCAGAACACAGCACAAAGTTATTATTCCAGACAGGTACTACTTAGTTGCCTCAAGCCTTCTAGTATGTACCCGCCATCTACGTTTCTATTTCCCAAAGGCGTGCTCCATTCTCATCCTACAACTGCTTACATGGTAGTTAAATATTTCTTTTCTACAATGCAAATATCCACTCAAAGGCTTCATTATTAATGTTTTTAGAGAGTGCAGTGAGTCTCTGGGGATAAGAAAAGGAATGCTGATGCATCCTATTGCTGGCTCTTCCCTTTGCCCAACAACACACATGGCCAGCTGTCCAATATTATATGTGAGAAAAATTTTCCTTCCTGACCCTTCCCCAGGTAGCAATCACTCTATGCCCTGAAGCAAGGTATTTTCTTCTACTTCTCTATTTTCTAATTTCTCCCTTACTCATCACTGAAAACCAGCAACATTTTCTGAAAAATCTAACACTTTATTCTCCATTAAAATCAGTTAAACTAACATGTAGTTAAGAAAGGTATTGCAACACACTCAGGAATCAACCCTTCACTTTGTGAATGTCAGCAACTGACATGAAAATAACAAAGAGATGTTTCACCAACAGTTTCAGTCAGAAATTCCCCACATATAACTCTATTAGTGATCTCTTCAAAATTGAGAAGTGTTATCAAATACCATACTACTTTTTCAATAGCATTACAATGACTTTAGGAAGAGACACATTTCTAGATCTGCTAATATGCCTGTGAGGGCTAGGTGGCAATGGATAAGCTTAGCCATAAAGACATGGAAAGCCAGTTGGCATGCAGCTACCGGATTTCCTGGTAACCCCACACATCATCAGGAAAGCATATTTGGGTGTTCTGAAGCTCAGGCGCCAGTGCCACTCATTACTGGTTATGGCATAGTCCACTCCCACCTCTCCTCTCCACACGTTTACTCAAAGATCTACACATTTCCAATTTCTCTCTTGCCCGTAATGCTCTATTACAGATTTAGAAACGGTGCCGGCTTCTTGAAAAGCAGCAGCTAACAGATGGCAAGAGAGGAGCCATGGGATTCTGTCAGAGTTTGGTTCTCAGGCGCAAACTTTGGCTACACGTCCAACCAGGAGCTACCGGCGTAATCCCACAGAGCCGAGGCCGGGCCCGGCAGCAGCACGCAGACGCGAGGCGAGAGCCGCGGCGCAGTTCAGACGCCGCTCTCTCACATCGAAGCGGTGACCTGTCGGGAAGCAAAAGGCTGTTTGTTACGATGCCTGTGTTTTGTGCCAATTACGAAGCGGTTACAGTGAAAAATGTCGCTTTGATGTAAATCTCTTCAGGTAGTGAATGTTAAACACCGCGCACCGCTGGGTAGGTGCATGATTTTGCAGGATTGGAGCCCGCATCCAGGAGTAATTAGTAAGACTGTGCCGATCTTCAGTCCGTGTACTGGGCTGCTGGGCCTGATGCAGCGGCTACACAGTTGGATACCGTAATTAGCAGAGATGCAACACAGTGAATAATTGGAAAGATACGGAAATGCCACAGAAGTTTATATAAGGGGAAAAAAAAAATCCTTAGATCTAGACAACCTCGTGTCACCATGAAACTTCAGGCTCTTCTTTTGAGGGGGTGTGAGGGAGCGCTGCTATTAAACCTGGCAATTTTCTAATTTCCTCTTGGCTGTGCCCAGGCTGTGGCTACGGGCAGGTAGGGACGGCCACAGGGCAGCACCGAGCCCCCTGCCCCGGGGGGACGAGCCGGGGGCGTCCCTGGGGCACCGGGCGGAGCGGAGCGGGGTTGGGGCCGTCCCTCCCCGGTGCCTGCCCGCCGGCCCGGCACCACCCCGCCGCTTTCGCTTTCGCTTCTGCCTCGCCGGAGCCCAGCGCCAAGGCAAGCCCCGGAGCCGCTTCACTGCCCCTCCGGCCGCCCTCCCTGCTCGTCTCACAGGCGGAGGCTTCCCGCCGTCCCCCCCCAGCCCCTCCGCCTTCCCGCTCCCCGCCCCCCGCCGGCCCCGCTTCTCCTCCCCCGGCCCCGCTTCTCCTCCCCCGGCTCCCCCCGGCCTCCCCGCCGGCCGGCAGTCCCTCTCTTCTGGCCGGCCTTACCTCCCGTGCCCCCCGCGGGGTGTGGAGGGGCGCCGTCCCGGCGGCTGGCCGCACGGCCATTTCCTGGAGGCGTGCTTGCGATTCCGGGCATGGCCGCTGGTGGTTGCCCCACCTGTGTGGGGCAGCTGCCCCGGGGCGGCTTCTCCTCGGCCTCCTCCGACTGCTCGCTTTTCCTTTCTTACCTGTTTTAAACGTGGCTAACAAATCTGTTTGTTTGTCGAAAGCGGGTCCGCTGTTGTTCTTGGGGTGCTCAAAAACCTGCTGGGTGGTGTTGGGGGTCATGCAGCCGGCCTGGTCCTGCTGCGGGCTGCCCGAGCTAGATACAGACGTGTACACTACTGAGTAAACGCGTTGTAAAAGCAACTTTAATCTGCCTAAATGCGGGGATGAGGCAGGAAAAGCTGCTGCTTTTCCTCCTGAAAATCTGAGGCCGGAGTTGGACAAATGGCTCTGCAAATCCCACCGGGAGCAAAGATGTGGGGGTCCTGCTTTTCCTTCTCCGCTGCTCTTCTCACCCCGTGCTGAGCTGATGCAGATTGCTATGCTATCAAAAAATGACTCTTTACAGTTTTCTGCTAGCTTAACAATCTAAGTAAACTTAGTGAATGGTCAACTCGGTACACAGAAGAAAAGAGAGACCAATTCTTTTTCATCACAAAAAAAGTAACTAGACCAACTCAGCCATGTGGTACCTAGTGTCCCTTTTGAGATGACTGAAGATGTTCCAAGCTTACACCAGAGTAACAAAAAATTGGCTGAAATATAGCAATTTGCATAACAGGCTGGTTTATGTCATGAAAAGTGTCTTAATTTCCAAGAAACGCTCCTGTTTTTTTCCTAATGACTGTACACATGTATTAATTAATCATTAGAAGAATATAAAATTGGTATTTACGGTTGATATAGACAAAACAGAGAAATTAAAAATTAAGATCCCATCCACGGAAGATAACACCAAGTTTTCTCTTATGCTCATTTGCTTATGCAGATGAAAACACAGGAGCTTTCTGGGTGTTTCGGTACCAGGTGGGACTGCAGTTCTAAATATTTTGATGTTAGTTGTCCTTGCTTTCTTCTCAACGCACCTCTTCCCAAGCATGAAGCATTTTCAGGGAATTAGACATAAGATCTTGCATCATAAAATGATTTTTATTTCTGTGCTTATCTGCATTTCTGAGTGCTGTTAGACAAGTCACTTGTTGGTAACTACCACAAGGTATTAAGTACAGAGATGGCTGGGCACGTGCAGTGTCCCATTAATGTGGTGTCAAAAATCTATAGCCACTCTTCCTTAAGTATCACACGAGACCAGCAATCCCACATGTATCTGGTTTAATGTTTCGGTTTGTATAAGAATTTCTGAAATAACAGTTTTCACTGAGGAACACTTACGTTCTTGTACTTCTGTTTGTAGATGTCAGGAGCTCACCATGTTGATAATTCTACTGAAGAGAGAAGTGATGAAGGTCAAGATGATGTAGTTGATGCAAAGCCAGACAGAAGTAGTAGACTCTCAATTTTTGCAAAGTAAGTTGCTACTTTTATTTCTGTTATTTTTCTATCAGCTATGATACTGCTCTTCGAATAGGATTCTAGTATTCAGTGTGCCGTGCCCACAGTGTCAGAGAGGGTCTGATAGAGAGAAGCTGTATGTTGTGTAAGGTCTAATGTATCTAATCAGTACCCTAAAGCTGAACAGCCCTCAAGCTGCTCTGATTTACAGAGACCTATAGTATCTCTCATCAGCTTACTTGGTAGTCAAGAGACCACTAAGTTCGTTTAGCATCAATTGTAGCCCCTCGTCTTAAACATTGCCCTTTCGTAGATCTGGGAATTAAATATGCCATTAATTATCTATTTTACTGCATTCAGCTCAGCTAATCTCCTACATCACTGGAATCCCCTGCTGACTATTTAAGTTAGTTTGAAGCCTGGATGTGCCATCTAGGCTGTAGCACAAAGAAGCCTCACTGAGTCTAGAGATGTAACCCATTACAGAGGAAATTAAAAGCATTTCATTTTAAAGCCTAGTAGTCTCACTGAAGCATAATCTCACTTTCATTAAATGTACAGGCAGCAAGAACTATGTACTGCTGTCTGTACTCCTGAAAACACTAGATAAATGTGATTGAAAATGAAAAAGACAAAAAATGAACACGCAAAATTTACAAATACTGTTGAATGTCAGAAAAAGACTACTTCTCATTGTGAACTTCTTGTATTTTATTACAGGTGTTTATTACTAAGACTATTGCATTTACAGAGGGGTTTTGATTTTTTTTTTTATTGGACATTCACATTCAAGTGAAAAGTATAATTCAGAGAAAGTATATGTGCCATTTAATTTTATTTTTGCAGCTTATTATGAGAGGCTAATGTCTATAGCAAATCTGTGAGAGAGCTGAAGCTGCCTTAGTCTTAAGTCTTAGAAGACTTTTGATGTGCTGTTAAGCAAATCACTCTACTTTTGCTGTCTCTCATTTTCTCATTCCTCAAGTGTGTTTTATGATGTGTATGCATATTATTAATTTTCACAAACTCACATACTACAAAATAGACAATGTAACATTTATTTCTAAATCTTGCAAAATACTTTTCAAAGGTTTCTTTTAAAATGTATTAAATGTGTGTTTTAATATACGAATGGTCTTCTTTACAAGAGGTGATATGCTAATATTATTATTAAATTATGCAACTCAAAGTTAATCATTCCTGAAGGAAAGGCAAGAATCAGCATTTCTATCACTTTTCTTTTTTTATAAGAAATTTTTCAAGTAATTTGGCTATTCATCAGTTTGAGGCATTCATCTTTTGGCAACTCCTTGAAGATACAATTTGAAACATTTTTCTTTAGAAATAAAAAATCACTCAGATAAAATAAATACAGAAAAAAAAAAAAGAATAAATATGAGGTACTTGAGAAGATTCAACGTAGATTTTGTAGAAAAAAAAATAAAGCCCAAGAAATCTATCAAAGCTCCGTGAAGAAGCTGATGATAGTTTAAAGAGTGATGAGCTGCTGTTCTACCAAGAAGGTCTTAAAAATCCAAGTACACTGATAAAGTCTTTGTCTTACAGAAACTAAAACTCTTTGGCCTGGAGGAAGATAGGAAAAGAATGTGAGAGCATAAAGAAAGATGGGGTATGATCTAAAATAGTGACTGTGATGTAGGAGAAAGTGAATAGAGAGTGACTGGTCATGGTGCCTCACAAAACAACTAGGGGGCATCCAATGAAAAGTTTATACAGTCAGTTTAAAATAATCAGATGTATTTTCAACATAGCTCAGAGTGCAGTTGTAGAATGAAGTTGTAAAATGTCACAAGATATGCAGATGTCAATACTTTAGCTGAGTTCAGAAGAAATTAGATGAATATATGGAAGAAAAGGCTGGTGGGAATACTGATGTTAAAATCTTTGGTACAAGATGTCCCTAAATGAGTTTTCTCTGAGAGTATTCCGTACCGCATTTTTTCATTTGTTCTCTTAACTCTCATTACTAGTCAGTACCAGATACTAGGTTAGGTGTACTGTTAGGTGGAACCGGAGTGGTTCTTGATTGCCAAGTCTCCACTTTGGCAGCATAAAATTAATACCTGAAAAAAAAAGGTGTCTGGAAAGCTTTAGATTGACTGCAATTATATGGTCTGTTGTTTTGTTTTAGCAACCAAATTTTTACCAGCTGTGCAGTACTTTCAAGGAAATTCAGCATCTGTTTCAATTATTAGTGCTTAAAATACGTAATCTCGGTAGGAAAACAACTAGCTTGGTAGATCCGCATGTTAATTTTAATGTGGAAGAGAACAGAACAATGAGAAACTGTATTCAAAGCCATGCAAAAAGACCAACTTCTTCCAGTAGCTTCACAGCTTCAATTCCTTTTCCTTTGGCTGTGACTGGAGATTTATGTACAAGAGCAGTAAACAGGTGAAAATCTTCTTCGATATAGCACATTTCTCTCCAAGAAGTCTGTGACCCTGGTTTACTAAGGAGGTGACAAATCTCAGAACAAAGCACAGAGTGGCTTTTTTATGTGGCACAGTTTATGGGAATTCTCTTCTACATACTTCCTTTTCTTGGAAAAAAAAAAAAAAGTGCTATTACTTAGATAATTTGGGTGAGGAAAGTGTTTGGGCTTGTTTTAGGGGTGTTGTTTTTTTTAGCCACTAGATGGCAGACGGGTTTCACTTTTGTTTACTACAAAACACGACATAAAGGATAAAAATTACAGAGACTTGCAGTTCAACCAAAAAGTTACATTTCAGAAAGCAAAGACCTCAGGATGCGCTCTGGCAAGCCTGAGCCAAACGAAACTTTAAAAGACACTGATAAGCAAATGTTGAGCTGAGGATTTGAAACGCATTTTTTAATTCTTCATGTTATAATTAAAAACTGATAGAACTTTTCCCATATATTTTTTTTCTCTTCTTTCCTGCGTGTATTCATGTTACGCTTTTTGAGACTTTAAAAATAGTCTCTACTTCTCCAAAGGACAAGTTAATATCTTCATTTGGAGTCTTTTATTAGGGAACTCTGTTAGGGAGATTGAGAAACAGAGTAGAACCTAGGTTAGCATCCAGGTAACATAATTTGTCATGAAATAGAGTAGAATTTGTGTTCCATTGTATTATATGGAGCTAGGATTTCTCTTACTCCTAATGTATTATTATATTTTTTAAAGTTACATTTGAAAATGCCCAAGATAGACTAGCACTAGCTCTGTTAATAGTCATGATGGTCGGCTTCAGTGAAGAAGCATAATACAGAAGAGGGTAGTTGTTAGTAGTATCTAGATACCAGGTTTATACTACTTTAATTATATAGAAACCTCTCTCTGTCCGCTAGTTACTTTTATCCACTGCAGCTCTGCTGTCTGGAAACAGAAGACATCATTTAAATGTATATATAAGAATTACAAATACTGAGTTACCATTGAAACTGATACTGTTGTATCATCAGTGCAAAAAATTTTGAGTCATAGAATCATAGAATGGTTTAGGGTTGGAAGTGATCTTAAAGACCATCCAATTCCAACCGCCTGCCAGGGGCAGGGACACCTCCCACCACACCAGGTTGCTCAAAGCCCCATCCAGCCTGGCCTTGAACACCTCCAGCAATGGGGCAGCCACAGCTTCTCTGGGCAGCCTGTGCCAGCGCCTCACCACCTCTGAGTGAAGAATTTCTTCCTTTTATCTAATCTAAACCTACCCTCTTTTATCTTAAAGCCATTACTCCTTGTCCTATCACGACACTCCCTGACAAAGAGTCCCTCCCAGCTTTCCTGTAGGCCCCTTTAGGTATTGGAAGGTCAAATACATGAAATGTATTTTAACAAAATCCCCATAAGGAAATTGAGAGTCTGGTAGGGTTCATTGACATACACTCACCAAGAGTACTTCATCTGTTTAACAGTGTAAAGTAACAAAATATTTGTATATTATTTATTTCTGCCAAGTCAGGCTACTATAAAGTTTGAGACTCTTAATTAATTTGAAAATTTGCAAGAAACATCAGTGCGTATCTTACTTCTGTAGTTCAAGAGTTATGATATCTACCAATTAAATATCCAGGGTTCACAGGTATATAGGGGTGTTTTCTTTTCATCTGTATGGTATTTATTTGGGCCACATGGCGTCAAAATGAGGAACCATGGATGTTACTAAAGCTGTTTTAACTTCATGCCCCATATATCAGCATAGTCACATTTCTAAAAATAAATAATCCTATCTTTCAAAGAATAAATACTCCTTTTTGAGATTCAGCCACAACTGAACCTCAGCTATGGAGCTGCAACAGGAGTAGAAAATTGTCTTTGTTTTGGCCTTGCTCTTTTATTGTTCCTCTAGCTTTTCAGGAGATATTTTCCATTCACTTTTGGTTACCAACAGTTTCTTTTTGTTTGGTTTATAAGATGTTTTGCAGGTAGAACTTAGTGAAGAACAGATTCGCATCATGTATTTCTCTTTTCGCTCTCACATCTGCATATGTTTTCTAGAGTTTCCCAGTTTGGTTTTTTGAGGGACAAAACTGGGGAAACACTGGGGAACACTGTGCTTGATCTAATACATTAATTGCTTTATTTACTGATAAACTACTGCTGGTATCATTGTATGGTTGTGAAGCAGCTGTATCGGCCTCCAGATCAGCTGTTTCTGCCTTGAAATTAACGTGTTCAAATCCAAATGATGCTTTGAATGATACCTCATCTTTTTTATCATAACTTTCACAGTTTTAAAGTAAAAAATGCAGTTTTGTTGCAGGTTTTTCAGCCACAGAATATTACAAACCTTTCAAACCCAAATATTGCTAAGTACCTCTTTTATCCTTAAATTAGGTGTAATAAAAACAGCAAGCTACCTTAAAACAAATAAGAGCCAATGAATCATTATTTGAATTTATGCTCTGGGCTGGAATGCAGAGATCTGAACTGAACACTTGGTTCAGCCTTAGGTTTCCTCTATGTCTCTAAGCAAATCACCACGTGCCTTAGTTTTTTTCTGTAAATGGGTGATGATCTTTCCTTTCAGCATCCTATAAAGGCTATCATTTTAATTTGTTTGATGTTTGTGGGTTTTGCCTTCACAGGCTAAATACCAGAGTAAGTCCCCCAAAGCACTGAACATTTAATTTCAGAAGTAATAGCTTTTGGCATCTCTAGTCTGCTAATATTAATTCCTACATAGACAGTAAAAGAGACTTTAACATAGTACAACAGAGGTGTTTCTTTTTCATTACTCTCTCTTAAGCTGGAGGTTATTTTTTATTTTTTGTTACTGTACTTTTTGTTAGATCTAGAACTCAACTTATAGAGAACGCGGCAGGAACATTTAACATCAAGTTACAACTGTGGGCAGTGCTTTCCCTTGGACACTTAATAAATGTGCCATATAGGAAATACCCAAGTGTCTTCAAATAGCGTCTAGCCTAAAGTATTAAGAAGTCGTTAATTCATAGTCAGTATTTGCTTCCAGTCTCCTTGGAGACTTTCTCATGTGCTGCACAGCAAACACTGGGTTATTCTTGAACTATATCTGTAGCAATCACAACAGTGAGCTAAGTAGCCTAATTCCTTTTTATTGTAGTAATTTATTTCCTTCCTTACAATAAACTCTGCTTGTCAGCAGTTAAAATTTGGAGGAAAGCTGTTGTATATTTTCATTTTTAACCTTCTAAAGCAACCAACGACTATCCAAATTTATAATAAACAAAAACTGTGTCAGAGTAAACGTGGGAAATAGTTCTGTGAATTAGAATACAAAAGAGGTTTTGTAAACCGTGTGTGTTGTTTTGCATTATTTTCTTAGGAACGTTCACTGTGTAAATATTGTAGTGATGGTGAATGGGGTTCTTAGAGAAGGAAGGAAGATGTGTTAAAAAGCAAAGCTTGCTGTCCCACCTGCATCTCAAGATCTGCTCTGTTTTCCTACACTTTTGCATAGGAGCAGTGATAGAATCAGAGTGATGGGAGCGTGTTTTCCGCTTGTCAGCAAAGGTAGGTCAGGCCTGCATGACCTCAGCTCGCAGGGCGATAGTTGTGAGGGTTTGAATAGCCCCATAGAAAAGTCCAGCGTGACCCACTGCTGACATAGGCGAATCTTTGGGCCTGAGCACAGAACACAACCTGTTTCACTCTCCAATGTAGCCCTGAGCATGGTGGGCTCCTAGCATTAGCAAAGAAGATTAGACTTGCTCTTGGCACAAGCTGAAGCTATTTTCAGATGCAGTGTGGAGTGCCATTTGATGATGAGCCAAGGTACTGTAGAAAGTTACTTATCTCCTTCTTTCTCTGCCACCTGTTTGGAAATCTCATGGATGTGCACCCTGAAAGAGTTTGGCTGTGGTGCTTATATCAAGCTAATAATAATTATACTGGTGTTTTCCGATAGGTAATCCTAGCTAGAATGTTCTCTTAGAAGCTGTATTTGGGGGTTTTGCTTTATTTTGAGTCATTTTCCAAGCAGCCTCTGTAGACCTCTTAATAGTTCCTAGTACTAATGACAGATAAAAGAGGCTGTATCTTTTGTATTGTATAATTGGGAGTTGCCTATATACTTTATACTACTTAGGATATTATGTGCAAGATTTCAGTTTTCAGAACACCCATGGAAGGTGTATACGCTCAGGTTTTCCAGAAATGAGTGGAAAGCCTTTCAGCAAGCAATATTATTTTTGATAAAATTTTACCTTTTGAATATTATGTTGCATATAATATTGTGAGACCTGCACAGCAGATACCATGCAGGAAGTTAATTAGGAAGCTGAAGGTGAATTACAAATTGATGGTTAAGAGTTTAGAATATGCTCTATTTTGGTCAACTGCGGGTGTTACATCTCCAAATTTTCGTGTAGGCTGTAAAATATCCATACAATATTAGGTGCCCAAAGACTAGGATACTGCAACCTGCTGTTTGTTTTTATCTTATTTTATCCTGTCTTTTTTTTAACTGTCATGAAATGTGGGCAATATTAGACATAAAGGACTGTTGAAACTTTTTTTTTTTTTTACTAAGTGGGACTGGCTTAGCACCAGTGTACTCCATCTGCTTCATTTGTATTTAATGAATAAAAATGTAGCCATGATTTTGATTTTATGTTAAAGCCATCACTAACACAAAATTAGGACAGTGAGATACTTGGCACTGAGGGTCATGTTTTAGTGATGGGACTTGGTAGGTCAGCTCGATGGTTGGCCTTTAGGATCCACCTTGGTTGGTCTTTGCCAACCCAGGTGATTCTGCGATAGATTTAGGTACAATGACTAGAACTCCAGAAATAGCTGTAATGTACAAAGTATGTTAAAAGCTGTAGTCTGAGGTTTGTTCTTTCAAATAGCTCAACTCAATTACACGGTGTGTTTCCAGTTGTGCTTAACTGGGTTTCTCTGTTTTCCAAGTTCTTAGAAAACTTCCCCTCCTGATTGGAGAGTGGTCTGAAACTAAAATGGCACTAAAAAAGCTACAAGGGTAGTTCAGGTTTTGAAAAAAAAAAAAAAAAAAGTCCTATAATGAGGGATTTAAAATGTATTCTGTTTAGTTTCTCTAAAGTTGAAAGATAATTTGTTTATACTATATATGTGGGATATGGTATTAGGAGATAGGCTCTTTTTGCAAGAAAAGAATTCATAAGTAGATCCAACAGAGTGAAAATGTACACAAGATATAAATTCAGACAAGCAGATATTTAATAGTGAGGGCATTTAAACACTGGAATATTTTATTTAGGCACAGCAAATCTTTGAAAAAGCTTGGGTATGTATCTGAAAAACATGCTTCAGACAAAACAAGCTGCAGGTTTGTAGAAACTACTGAATGGGGTTGTGTGGTTCGTTTTGCAAGAGATCAAAGGAAAAGCACGCTCGTGCTCACACACAGGAGAGTCAGCTACTGCAGCGAGCATGCTGCAGGTCACCGGTGGATTTTGCTCGCCTCTGCGACTGTTGCACTTGTGAAGCTTTGTGGTAGGCACGGCCGTACTGGGGCTGAAGCTAACACACTTCAGATTGTGGCTTCAAAGGATGTGGAACACGCACAGAGCCACGGGTGCAGTTCAGCTGCAACCTGGTAAACCATGGCAGATTGGCCATTAAGGTGCCGGGGGCCTTTAGGGGAATGCCGTATTCTGTGGACTGCAACTGTTTGTGTATTTTGCAGTTAACGTAAAACTGTTAATGCCTACACGATCATTTACTATTCAGGGAAGCTAATGTGCGGTAACCAAAGATAGGGAGTGGTTTCTGGACTAAAATCCCCTGTAGACCTCCACAGTACACAGTAAAAATGCCTTTGGTTGCAGGAGTTTTTTCCACCAGGCACGTGCCAGTAAGCTACCTCACCTGCTCTGGACCTAAAGATTGTGCAAACGTGTGCTTGCTAAGGGCAAAACAGGGGATTTTAAATTCATTCTCTAGGTTACTGCACACTACTATCATCCTGTACAGAAGCCATGAGATCTGTAATTGCTTTATGAGATCTGTAATTGCTTGAAATAAGTTTGTTTAGGCTGCATTTGTAATGAAAAAATGAAGGCCCAGTGACGTGGAGTTAGTTTCTCAAAGTTACTCAACAGCAGAAGCAAAATTCGAACTCAGTTCTCCATCCTGAGCACAGCTATATGGCTCTGAATGTTGGTAACAGCACGTATCTTCCCCCTGGAACCAGTCAAGCATTTGGGGTTTGTTTAATACATTTCATCAAGTTAACTCAGCAAAGCATAGTCAGCATGTTATCTTAATAAATACTTTTTATGGCTTGTGTTTTACTGTTGGAGGTGATCCAGCATGCTACAAGAAACTTAGGAAAATGCCGGGATTTCTTTAAAAAATTGAAGCATTTTATTTTGCGAATTTTCTGCAAAACCTGTAACAATACTGCTACATGTTTCATAGCAAGACCAAAAGTCAGATTTTAATATGAAACTGTTTTACTGGCCTGGAACCCAGTCTTGCCTTGGGCAAAGAAATTGTTAATGAAAGCTCAGGTCTTTCCCAGCCCTATTAGTATCTTCACAAGTTCAAGGAAGTAATTCCATTATTTACTTAACTCCTTTCTTTCAGGACTGATACAAGAATATTTTCCTTTCAAAATGAATCCTAAGATTAGTGTGTTTACAGTTAGAAGAAGGACTCGGGGCATGTTGTTTTCCTAAGAAACAAGGGACTCTCTTCATCAGCTTCCTCATATCAGGTCTGTTCAAGGAAAAGTCTTTTCCTCTGGTGATTTTAAATGATCTTTGTTCGGTCAGCTGACAATCCCGTTCCAAAGAAGTCATGAACCAACTGGCAGTTTAAAAGGAGGCTGAAGACTAGATATTTACTATGGCCCTGATCTTGTGAACAGTCAGAAGCAGACTGTATTTAATGGCCTGTCTAGTCCTCTTACTTTTAGTAGGTCTGTGGGATGTGCTCACTAGGGGGTGTGGTGTTAGAGTAAACACACTTGCCACTTCCTGGCATTCTACCACTTCCTAAAAATGACTTTTGTGGTTTAGGCACTTTGGCAGAGTGGTATGTGAAGAAGAAAGCACTGGCCAGACTTTTTCTGTCATTGATAAATACGAACCTTACGCTCTGGTGTTATCAAGTTGATCTGCTTCACCATCATTTAAAATTTCTTTAGCATAGAAAACAAGGCTATTCTATTAGAGGGAACAAAAGTATAGGACTGTATATTTGTTTGTTTTCTGTTTAAATGCTTCTTTTTTGTATTGTGTTGCTTGTTTGCTAGTGTTTTCTAAATTGACACTGTCAGTTTTCATACCTTTTGTGCAATCTCCTTGCCACAGTAAGTAATATAGGTGCAATTACGTGTAGGTGCTTTCAGGGGAACTTCTATGTTCAATTTTGTAGGACCCCTTTTATCTTCTAAATGAAGGGTTTCTATGTTGTTGAAAAGATTCTGACTTCAATATTAGAAATCTTTTCAGCTGTTTTAATATTTCTCTGGAGCATATTTAAAAATGGCCTTCTAAGGACTGCTTATTTTGTTGGTGCTGGTTTATCAAAGTCAGCAATCATTTGCTAATAGCTTTCTGTAAAGAAATTGAAAGTATGCAATATTTCCTTGAACTTCTTCCTATATTATCAAATATTCCTCCTTTTTCCTCAGGAGATAGTTGCTTCAACTATTAAACCATTTTTCAGTTTACCAACTGGCACATAATTTGGAAGCTTGGAGAACCTTTAAAGTAATAGATTGTGAGGCGTAGTATTTATTTTCTGACTTGGTTTACAATTATATTTAAGCTCTTTCAGGAGAGTCGTTGGTAAGGTGTTACCTGTCTGGAAAAGAGAGAAGTGGAAATCGCATCTGCTGCTGGGGTATATTCAGGAGAAAAGGTTTGAGAGCCAGTTGTGTTTCACAGGCAGATTGCAAACAGAATGGAGATCTCCCAAAAGCCAATCTCTTATGCAGTGGCTCCAATTAGTATTTAAAGTAGATTGTATTTCATATTCCAGCATGCAGCCTTGCTAGCCTGTGACCCAGAATCATATAATCAAATGCAGCGTAACACAGATGTAGTATTTGGACTAGCCTTTCTGGGTAATGCTTAGTTAATCCCACATAATTTATGCTTGCTGGTTATTAACAGTAAAAGAATATTCATTTTATAAAGGAAGCTTCGAATAGTGACACATTCATCTTGTCCAGAAATGTTGCTGCTTTGCCAACCTGATGCAATATTAATGGGAAAAGGCAACAGGATAATCTATTATTTGCATGCAGCTCTAAATCTGCATGACATTTTACCAAAATGGATCTGACAAAGAACAAAGAGTCTGCCTTAAAGTACTTAAGATCTAAAAAGCTCTAGTCAGGTTTAACAAGTGTCTTGTGCTTGTTATTACTAATAGGTTCCAAGAGAAAAAAAATCAAAGAGGGGAAAGTGTACAGCAATTAAAGGTGTACTAAATAGGGTAAAATTAGACTGGATAAAGTATTGAAACAGGCTAAAAGTATTAAAGCTGGCACTTTGGTTGTATAGGAGTAAGACCTATCCATGCATGATCATCAGAAAGCAACAGACATACGAAGAGACCCCTAATTACTGAGACTGGAGTAGAAACAGGAAACCAAATTTTGAACCTTGATTTGTCTAATTTATGAATTTTGTTTCCTGATCACTTCTTCAGAAGAATAATTTTGAATTGGTCTCCACCACACTCAGCTTTACTACACAGAACTTGATGGTGCCTTGTAAATTCAGACAAAATCTTCCTTGCATTTTCAGTGTTTCCCATCTATCCTGTAACTATTTACTAAAAAGAAAAATGAAAATCCACTGCGGGAGGTTTTCCCCAGGAGAGCAAACATAGCACTTGTGATAAGTAGTTGCAAACACCCTGCATACTATACGTGCAATAGTGGAAGAAGTGGGGCTTTTAAGACAGATAAAGCAGCATAGAACCACACAAAGTGCATATAAATAAAATCAGCACGATAGGCTACCAAAGTTTCTGTAGAAGTCTTAAAAGTAAAATATTGTCCTTCATGCTTACCCACTCTATTCAATGGGGAATTTATTCAAATGCAGTATTTTAAGAGGTCGACAAATATAGAAGTCATGAGAGAGACACCTCAGTGGTTAGTAATAGAATAAAAAAAGAGCACTGCAGTTTTAAGATGCCTTCCATCCCACAAGATTAAATGCATCAAAGTTCTTTTGGATGTTGACGGATTAACTGAGATTTGTACTGTGGACTTTGTCACTGTACCACCACTGTCATCTTTCTGGGTGGACTCAACAGAAAGGCTGACAACCTCAAACAACGGTAAATATACTTTCCAATGGCAAAAGGTATGGGGACTCCAGAAGCAACCCTGAGATGATGTATTCTGTAAAATAAGCATGCTTTTTTAGACAAACAATTTTTCTTTTTAATAGAAACCCGTTACCAGTCATTCAAAAATGATACATGGCTGCACACCAGATTAAAGAAACATGCCAGACTAAAAAAAAAAAAAGCTATCACAATATTCTGAGACAGTCCTAATAAAATAAAACTTAAATTTACTGAACTTCGTAGAACAAAAGTCAGAGTTCTCTCTTGCATGTGTGTGTGTACTTTGAATAGAAATACATGGAATCAGTTTAACCTTTTCCACTCTCCTATGAATGGAAACTTCCTTAAATTGAATAATATCTTAATTGTTGTTTTTTAAATCTACTTACATCTTCTAGTATAGCAACAAAAGTCCCTGACTTTCTGTGGCGTAAAAAGGAATACAGCTGTTTTCAAAGCCCAGGTATGCCCTGTAATATCATTGTTCAAATTTAATTTCTAATTAACACTATAATTTCCCTTAGAAAAGAAAAAATGTAAAAACAAACAAACGTGAAACAGGGAACCCCTCCCATCCTCTGAGTAGGAAGTGATGATCAGGACCTGAGCCCAGGAGCTTGGCTGGAGCAGGTGGAAGAGATGATGAGAGACTGGGACAACCGAGGAAGCCCTTGTCCTGTACACAGATTCTTAGTACGTTGGTTTGTCATACTAGTAACATATGTGGTAGCAAAGATAGTGCAAGAGGGATGCTAGTAGAAAGGAAGCCAAAGTAGAGGAAATTGTGGCTGCTAAGAGACACTGCTTTCAGTAAAATTGACAAGATTTTAATTTTTTATTGAAAATAATCTTTAAGGATGTTTAAACGTTAACAGTGGTATTTTTATCTGTAAATCCTGATATCTTTACATACTGACATCATAGTTTATCCAAAGTGTAACGGAAAGTTTGTTGTGATAACTAGCATTCCTTTGTACAGTCAAGATCAAAGTTACTACTGGTGCAAATGAATTTATCTCCATTGAAGTCCCATTCCCAGACAGACCATTGTCAAGCCTAAGCCCTCGATTTAGAGACACGGTAAGGATGAAAACGTGCAAGATACATGAGTGTGCCAAAGTGGAGTTTTGATCTTCCTGAACTCTTGACCAAAAGGAGAGAACATGAAATATGTGAGAGCACTGATTGAAAGACTGTTTCTGTCCAAGGGAAAGATCACATTGACCACTAGTGGAGTGGGGAATTAAGGCATGGCTGTAATTAAAGGCTAAAGGAAGACGAAACAGTCATAAAATTCAAGCTTCTATTTAGTCTGGGCAAGTTTGAATTCAAAAAGAGGGATGATGCTGGATGTCAGAGAAGCAGAAGGAAATAAAACTGACGGCAGATAGATGAGAACAGTTTATAACAGCACATAATTAACCCATGAAAACCCTTTCAGAAACTACTGTGATTAGGATGCCTAGAGAACAAGTCAACATTTATATTAACATGTGTCCAGTTCAGCGCTTACAAAATAAAAAAATTCTCTGGAAAGCTTTATCCTTTCATTCGTAAGCCAGCCTCTCACTAACAAGGAATTTCCCTTAAGGACTGATAAGTACATATTTATTACATTATTAATCATTATTGCAATTATTTAGCTTGTTTAAACTGAAGAGTGGGATTTTATACTATCAGCTTAGGTCACTCAGGCAATTCCCATATTGCACTGTTTTGGCACGGCAAACAAAATCTTAAAAAAAAAAAAAAAGAGTTCTCACTGGACTGTAGAGTGGGGATAAGTATATAGCACAACCTTATTCATTCAGTTTGGACAGATACCAAAAGATTTCTGGAACTGTTTTGTTGTTCTGCCAGTAAAGAAATGATAGGCGTAACCCAGTAAGATACACCGTGGTTGCTTATTATCTGATTATCCTGTTCAGGATGGAAAGAATCGTTAGAACAAAACCATACTATCTTTTGTAAAGGAATGGGGAAATGAAATAAAGGGTTCGTGCGGACTGCCATGCTGGCAAGGCTCGTCTGTGACATTTTGACATTGTACAGCCCAGAGCTTCTGGCCTGCTTTTGGAAATGCCAGCAGTAGCTACATCCCGTAAAGTCCTGAGACTTTCTGCATGAATGAGTGCGAACTCCTGAACTCGGAAGTGAAGTGGTTTCAGAGCAGAAGTTGTGGGGCTACATTCCGGGGCCAGTTCACCCAGCTGCTATTTTCAGAGAGCTTCTTTGTAGGGCAACGTGACTGCCTGACTTCTGGTCTACAAGTAGATCACTTCCAGCATTTTAAGAGAGCGGACAGTATAAGCACGACACTGTACCACTTATGTAGATCTGTCCTAAGTGTTCATGGGCTAGATAAAAAAGGAATTTGTGTAGAACAGCCATGAAAATATCCTATTAGATGTAACAGCCACTGCTAGTCATACAGCGTAGTCAGGAAGCTGCTGAAGCCAGGTAGATCTGTAGTATTTGAATCCAGTGTGGACTGAGGAAATTAGCCTCTTCATTGATCTGAGTGCTTATTTGTTGTTTTGAAATTTATTTCTCTTTTTTTTTTTCTTTTCTCTAAAGAGTTGTCTAGTGATATGGGATAGGGGGAAATCTTAGGCTAAAATAAGAATCCAAGATCTCTTTGAAACTCAAATGTGATATTAACACCATACAACTGTGGATAATTCTTTAAAATGGTTAAAATCTTTTTTTTTTTTTTTTTTTTTGAGGCAAAGCATATTTAATTATTGCTCCCAGGGCCCTCAAGAAGTAGTATGTAGGGAGAATACCAATACTGGTGATTTGCCAGAAAAAAAACACTGTACTTTCAGAGTATCAAATACAGTCCTCAAGTAGGTACAATTCAAAACCTAGTTTCATAGTCTCTAAAAGAATTCTTAAGAGAAGAGATGACATTAGGAGTGTTATGTGTAAAAAGAATACAGACACAACACTCACTAGGTGCAGCTATTTGATTTGGTCCTTTATAACAGAGCACTCAAAGATACGAAGGAACTGTTTTAAAATTGAATTGCAGTAGCATTTAAATATGATGAATCATCCAGAGATGGTTTGTTATGGTTTCCAGTTAGGCCTGTCCTTTAGTCATAAAAAAGAGGACGCTTGGAGCCAAAACAATTGCTAAATCAGGTAGGTAAGAAAGCACGTTTCCTAAACAACATTTCATCAGTTTGCAGCAATCTCATGTCTACAGGCTGTTATTGAAGCAAATAGCTTCATAATTCTCTAGAAAGATGTCAGAATGAGGAGCTTGAATTATGGGAAAAATCTCATTTGGTTAAAAACAAACTGTAAAGTGCAGTTAATTGTGCTAAGAAAACAGGTTATGTTTTCCTCCCAGACTTCAGCAGTAAGTACTACTGGAAGCAGGATGCTGGACTAAATCAGTAAGAGATTTGTTGATACCTTCTGCCCTTTCCTGAGCGTTGTTTCTAACTGTGCTGCTCCAGAGCTCGGTTTTATTTCTGAGACATCATCAGATGCTTTAAAGGCACTCATTGGCTTCAGTTCTGCTTGTGGAGATCTCAAAATCGGAAGCCAGCTGGCTGGACCAAAAAGTCCACCTCAGAGCAAATACTGTTGAGTTCCTCATGACTGTACCTCAGGCGGGCATGCTGGCTGTAATAGATTGTTCTATAATTCTTCATTTAGAGTAAATTGGTGGGTAAGGTCCATGCTATCTCTCAGCAGCTCTTTCTCATTCAGTCTATGGTTCCCTCAGAAAGCAGAAAGATCAGTGCATAGCTGAATGAATGGAGAATATTTATAGGGGACTTTTTTTTTAACGTGAGGTTCAGATGCTGATGAGATTACACTTAAAATTTACTTAGATTTTGCTTAGTTTCAAACTATTGATTGACAGACCAAGTTAACACATGACCTGTTCACACCTATAACATTTCTCAGTAGAAACTATCAATCTTCATAAAATCTAGGGATGGTGATTATTCAGTAAACAAATCCTATCATGCTATGGGGTATACTGTGTATCTTCTTGTCATGTTTGGAATAGTTAGTAAGGATGATCTGTCCGTGCTTCCATGAATTACTTGTAGCAAAAATAAAACAGTACTTATGTCCCGAACCGTAGTTTGCAAAAGCCTGACTTAGTGTTTAACCCATTTGTTTTATCCATGGTATTTGGGTCAGGGTCTGCTGCTGGCTGCAGTTCAGTCAAGTGTGACTTTACCGTCATCAAAATCCAATAGCGTACAGTAATCGCTGCATGGAAATGACAAGACTTAAGCAATGAGTTAATATCTCTACATCTCTATCTGAAATATGAAGGAAGAAAACAAATAAGAGAGAAATAAAAGCACGAGTTCAGGCTGCTGCAATAGTCTGAGTCAAGATAAATAGGCACGTTGCATGTGACTGGCCACTAACAGTATTTTCATTTGGTTCACATAGAAAAAAGAAGAATGGAGAAGAAGAGCAGCCAAAGTCCTCTCTCAGTAATCAGTACCGAATTGTTACACCCACATTCCAGTATAATATGGACTACAAGAAAGTTGGCAAATGTATTA
Source organism: Anser cygnoides (assembly GCF_040182565.1). Lineage (NCBI taxonomy): Eukaryota > Metazoa > Chordata > Aves > Anseriformes > Anatidae > Anser > Anser cygnoides. The sequence goes on along the minus strand of NC_089879.1, from coordinate 9,211,337 downwards.
TTATAAACAACAAAAATTTTGAAGATAAAACAGGTAATGTTCTTTGCCTGCTTGAGAAGGGAGGTTGGACCACATGACCTCCAGAGGTCCTTTCCAACCTAAAGCATTCTGTGATTCCTTTGATGACATTCATTACAGATTTTAGATTTTTTATACTTTCATTTATCAATAAAGCTATTATTTTCAGAATATTGCATTTTAATTACTATACTTACCTTATTTGAGAAATAGTTGTTCCTACAGTTTATTCCTGTTCTTTAATACTTACACTGGAGTACCTCTTTGCAGTTCCTTTGCAGTAGATATTTCAAAAAGGTTTAGTTTGAAGTTAGCAGAGCAAAGTGACATCACTTTGCTCTGCTAACTTCAAACTAAACCTTTGTCCCAGACTTTAAGGCTGTGTTGTTAAAATTTGAACTTTGGTATCTGCACCCCATGTTATAACTTTCCTGTCCCTGAACTACAGCTAATAGCCGTAGCTGTGCTACAAAAGCTAGTATCTGTAGCTGTGCTCGGTTCACACTCCTGTGGTAGAAGCCTTTAACTTTCCAGCCTGTGTACAGTTTTGAAGCAGATGATATTTGCGTTATAGTCAACTTCATATTTTTTTTCCCCTACATGCTGGGCAAACACATTAAATGAAGAGCTTATTCCAAAGAATTTACATCAGTGTCTTTTATGTGGGTATCATAGGGACTCTTTTTCGACAATCATTCCTTGGGGTGCTTTATGCATGTGTTAGTCTGCATAACCAGAAGGAGATAGAATCCTCCACAGAGGTTCCATGTTCCAAGATTCTGGAGGTATGCCAACAGTTTTCAGGATAAGATACATGTTAACGTTGAACTTTGCATTATTTTACATTAAAAAGAACCTCACAACTGTTCTAATGCTGAAAATTAACGTTAGAGGATTGTTTTAAAATTGTCACCTTTCGATATGTAAATTATTTTGAATTATCTAACGTGCAATCAACTGTATTCTTTCTTTTCTGACAGGAATGGGTACACGCAATGGCACTGATAAAGATGCTGGAGATCTAACTAAGAGTTTTAGAAACTTAGGTTTTGAGGTTCATATATACAATGACCGAAGCTGTGATGATATGGAAAAACTACTGAAGCAAGGTAAAAATTTACAATCATAGAATAATTTATTGTGGAAAGGACCTCTGGAGATCACTCAAGTTATGCACTGCACAGAGCAGGTCAGATTAGAACAGATTGCTTATGCCCCTCTAAATGAAGTTTAGAAAGTGTAGAAAGACTGTGTTTCTGAACAGATTAGCTTTAATTCCCCACCTCTTCCTCTAAAGTCAATTCAGCAATACAGTTTTATTGTCATAGTAGGTGAAGAGCATTGTCATTTAGTGAAGAGTTCGGCCTGTTTACTCCAGTGGGCTATACTCTGCATTCATTTATTCAAGGTACTCATCACATTATTAAAAAGTGGGTTGTGTCTTTATCCACTTCTTATGCCTTCCAGAAGAGGCCCACTGCATTTAGTCTCAGAAAGTTTTCATTTAAAGTTTTACTTCCTTTTGGCTAAAAAGTATTTGACTTGTAGCTGCTGAAGAGAATCACAGTGATGCTGCTTGCTTTGCCTGTATCCTTCTAAGCCACGGGGAAGAAGGCCTCATCTATGGCACCGATGGACCTATGGCTATCAAACATCTGACTGCACTCTTCAGAGGAGACAAATGTAAAAGCCTTATAGGGAAACCCAAATTATTTTTCATTCAGGTAATAGCTCTAAGGTAAATATAATACACTACTGCAGCAGCAGGGAAGACATGTTTTGTCATGTGTCTGGTCTTGTCGTCTTCACTGCTGTTTCAGGCATGCCGAGGCTCTGAATTCGATGAAGGTATACAAACTGACTCTGGACCTGCAAATGACACTCTGGAAACAGATGCCAATCCCAGATACAAAATTCCTGTAGAAGCAGATTTTCTGTTTGCATATTCCACAGTGCCAGGTAAAAAAAAAAAAAAAAAAAGAGTGGGGGAGGAAAGAAGCCTGACAACTTATCACTCATATGAATTAATCACACACTATTTGTAAATTAGGTGTGCACTTTTACATTTAAATTTCAGTAACGGGTATGTGTTAGTAAATAAAAAAGAAACAGTTATATTCTGTTAGATTTTTTTTTTAATTCTGTTTTCCGTCTTCAGAATTTTAATTTTGTTTTTTTTTCTTCAGCAACCGTAACATTTTTATTTTCAGAAGTGCAAATAGACGTGCTGTATATGTTGACTTTCGCTAACATTCAGAATTTTAATTTACTATGGTTAACAACCTTCTTTTTTAATGAGAAGTTAGATTCTAAAGAAAGTACTCCTACTGTAGTGCTGTGGAGCTAAAAGTATAGCATGCATGTCACAGTAGCAGTGAGTTTGTAGGAGGTACATAATTAAAATAGAGAGTGTGAATCTGAGTATGAAGCTATAATCATCAGGAACAGAAATAAGTTATCTTAAATATGTTTTTTAAATTGCTTGATAAAAAAACATGATTTGAACTCCTTTATTACAGCATAGACAAAGTTTGTAGGCAGAGAATTAATCTTTGATTCGAGTTGCTAATATAGGCGGAAGAAGTTGGAAGTCCTATCTTCAGTTCTCAATTGACATTTTCCAAGTGTAATAGTTACTCCGATAAAACATGTCATTTCTACAGAACTTGTGTCTCTGCCCCCAGTGCATCCATCACAGCCGCTGCAGTACTACCCTAGCATTGTAGATCCGCATTGATAAGCTGGTGTACATTGGTGGGCAAAAAGCTAAGACCCAGCATACGTTGGGCCAATGTGTTGTATCTTTACCTTTCGTGCTAGCTACCACTGAAACAGGAGAAAGCCCAGATTTGGCAGGTAAGAAGGCACTGACGTTACAGATGGCAGAGGAAGGGGATACTGCCTTTTCACAGCCCGTTTTAGTGACTATGTTGAATTTGAGTTGAATGCAGGAAGAGGATAGTTTATGGCATGAAGCTAATACAAAAATAAGGCTCTATGGAAAAATATAGAATGGTACCTTGGTATCGTAAGGACTGGGGAGCCGATGTTATTCTCCACATTAATAAAGCAGGATAGGTGATGCAAATAATAAGAATTAAACTTTGTATGTGCAGTTACTGTAAATCCAGAATCTTTCACACAAACTAGTAAATCTCTGATATTCCATTCTTCAGTGCAAGACAATAAGAAAAAAGGAAAAATAATGTACTTTTTTTATCTGTCTTCCCTGTAAGGTTATTATTCGTGGAGGAATCCTGGAAGAGGCTCCTGGTTTGTGCAGTCTCTGTGCTCTGTGCTAAATGAACATGGAAAACAACTCGAGATCATGCAGATCCTCACACGGGTCAACTATGTGGTTGCCACAAATTTTGAATCACAGTCTGATGATCCACGCTTCAGTGAGAAGAAGCAGATTCCCTGCGTAGTGTCTATGCTCACTAAGGAACTTTACTTCTGAAAGCAGATTTTAATGCAGCCAATGATGTGAGATCAGGATATGGTTTTGGGTGGAGATTGGATTATAAATTGGAATAACACTATTTTATATAATGCAATTACACTAGATTTATAAATTGCATAAGCTGGGGTATCTGATGGATGGACAATATACAAGATTTTAAAGAAAGAAATGCTCTGGACCAACCCTACAGCTAATACAAATTATTTTGATTTTCCTTAGTGTGGCTCTCTTGATTTATGGGTATTGAAGATGTTCTGAGAGTTAGCTACCTGATCCATAAAGGCTTATTCCAGAAAACAGATTGTAAAATTTATTTTAAAAAGTATCAGTGAGACTTCATCTTTTCTCTCACTACTAGCTCAAGGAACTGTAAATTCCTTGTAAATTTCTGAAGACTGTCATACTATGGGAATGTCCAGAGATGAAACTGATTTTGTAGCTGTTTAAAAGGGTGGTTCATAGTCTAATTTATTCATTTCCTTTTTTATGAACATTATTAATGATGATTAATGGTTGCTCTGTGCTTAATATGGAAGTCAAATTACTTAGTTATCATTCTAGCAAAAGGTGGTTTTATTTGTAGGTGATTCAGTTGAATAGTATGGAAATGTGACAAATACAAACAATTTTATTTTATTCTAAAATTGGGCAAATTGTAATTGGATGATGCCTTATTAAAATGCCACTTTGGAGACTTTTGCTTTGCAAATGACAATTAACTGTTAGAACGACCTGAAACAGTGGTATTGCAATTTGTTTGCCTGCAGAAATAAAAATACCTGCTTGTTGATTCAGAAGTTTTGAATCAACAGAAAGTTAATGTCTAGGCTTTGTTATAAAAAAATAAAAAAAGGTTTAATGTTGAAATGATAGAATTATGTGAATGTTTACAAGTGGATGTTTAGATTTAACTTCTGTCTGTGAGGAATTTTGCCAAGACTGGAAATAGTTACTTGAATCAGAAACCAGAAGTGCCTTTTTAGTTACTGTGTTGTCTTGATCTTGTATTTTGGAGATACGTCAATGATGATCATATTCCTACTTTTTATATTTTCTTTACGTTTGGTAGCTAGTTCAGAAAAGTAAGTTTTATGATTTGGTTAGACTGCTAAATGATAAGTTATTCACCCTTTTCCCAGCTAATGCATTCTATACTTTTTTTTTTTTATATAAATCTTCTAAGAAAATATTTACATGTTATTAGGGCCAAATTACCAACGTATTAAGTTAATTTTCTTACAAGAACTGTGGCATAGTGAGGCATATTTTTTCATAAGTCAAATTTACAATCGTTTGAATAAAATGAATTACTGTTTTGTGGAAGTCTTGAGCATGACATCAATAAAGACCTGTTTTGTTTTTTAATTTCTTTTGAATATCTGCCTGTTTGTCATTTAATCTGGCAAAGTGAAAACCAACCAAAATACTTCCCAAAAGTTTTCTCAGAGAAGAATGCAGATGGTTCAGCCAGTGACTGATGAGATCCCCTGTGACTGGTGAGGAATCAGGAGGTAATATTTGTGAGTTTACTCCAACAGCAGGAAAAGGTTCTTACCCTGTTTGACATGATGTCCTAACGAAAAAAACAAGTGGACAGAGGGGGTCTTTACTAGATTTTGGGGTACATTTATCCTTATGGATACTAATACAGCTTGGGAATTTCCAAATAATAGCTGAAATGGTTGCTGTCTGTCTAAGAAAAAAGGGCAAAATAGTAGTGTTATTTGAAGCTCTTCAGTTCTCTAGTTTGCAAGAGATCTCTCCTGGTAGACCAAAGTTTTCCTGGAAAAAGCACAAAGGAGCACAGCAATTCTTTGTGCTGACTTACAATGAAAGGAAGAAATTAAGGCTGAATCTTAAACAACCTTCAGGCTTGTCCGGTATGTGAAGTATACAAAGATCGAGCATCAAATACCTGAAGACACTGCCAGAGAGGAAAGTAACTTGGAAAGACAGCTTAGAGTAACATTGAAAGAAAGAGATAAAAACATAATTCGTTGTGTAGGGGCCAGTGTCTCTGGTAGGTGGAGCATTACTTTAGATCACGTCCAAAAAGCATGGGAGGAATCTGTTCAGAGTAAGGAAGCCTGACCCTTTGACCCGAGCAAGGCCAGATAGCTGCATAGTGACTTATAAGCTGTTGAACAATTTAGCCTATTTCCCATTCAAATTTAGAACAATTTAAAACTATTTTCTGTCTAAAAGCACATCCCTTGCCTTTTGCAGGATTAGCCAAATGGTTTAGTGCATAATATCAGTATCATTAATTATGCTGGATGTCTCTGGAGAGAACCCAGAAAGTCACCTATGACCAAAATGGACATTGATCCTGGAACAAAAGTACGCTGTCATTACATAGGTAGCGTAAGAGAGCCTGCTCCACCTCGTGTTTTAGTCAGTACAGCTCTTTAAATCAAAACTTGGTTACATTTTATGGCACTTTATGATCTTTTATGGTTGTTAATGTTGGTTTATCTTCCATTTGTGGGTGGATACGATCTCTCAGACACAGCTCTGGGGGGAAAAAAAGGGACTGTTTAATAAGCTGAAGCTAAAAAAAGTTGTGTTTTGTTTTGTTTTTTTCTGCATGGGAGACATTTATGGCTGCCTCAAATGTGTGTATTTTTTATTTGTTTGTAAGTGAATATTAATCTGGATTTCCCCTTTCAGAAAAGCCTTTAATTTACTTCCCCGGGCAGAAACGGGAATTTCCTCGTGGGTCATATTTCAGCTGCATTTATACCCTGGCTATAAGAAGGCAGTGACGATGCAGGGTGAGGACACCGTGCTTGGCCGCAGAAACCAATACAAGGAATCTTGAAATACTTCAAGGTGTATTTCTCTAAGACTTTCTACGCTATAAAGACATCTGCCTGTAAGTATTAACACCGTTTGTTTTCCTTATCTTGGTATTATATTTGTGAAGGTTTGTAATAGCCAACATCTCGGTCATTTGCAGTGCTTTATTTACATTTTGACTGAAGTGCCTCGCTGCATTTCCACAGGTTGAAATCAGTCAAATCTCTTAATGTCAGGTACACAAAAATCTGAGGGGTATAATCATGGAATCGGCACGATTTATTCTGAATGAGACATAATGCTTTTAAAAGGTTGCTTTCCACTGAAGTGAAAAAAATTATTAAGTACAACACTTAAAAACTTTTTTTTTTTTTTCAAAATGCAGAGTGAGATAGCACAAATGGTGAAAAGCCTACTGTAATCTCATGGGTTTCTGTCTTTCTACCTGCAAATCTTGACTTTTACTGATACCTAGATGAGACTTCTATCATGTTATAGGCTCTTGGAACGCAGCTTTGAGATGCATCGCCTGCCCGTCGTGGTGCCTTTGTCAGTCACACTGAGAGGAATATTACACTGCATTTCATTGCAACCCCAGACATGTCCCCCCACTGCTGACATTAGGAATTTGACTGTGTGCAGTCACTTGTAGTTCTGGAAATAGCTTTTTTAACCTTTTTTGGTAGGCAATAGATGAAAAGACTAGGCAGTAAATTTTATAATAGTCTGTCACAGCAACCAATCTTTCTTCCCAAAAGGCAAAATTGTAAAGGTTTCCCTAAAAAAACGTACAAGCAGAAATGCTCTACAGAGTTCTCCAGCAGACCTGAGTTTGCAGTGGTTTGTTCTCATTTACAGCTTTGCCTGGAGCTGGGTATGGAAGCTCACAGCTTGATTTTTGTGCATAACCCACCCTGTGTCGGGTGACAGCTGGTGCTCGCCATCACTCCTGGCTGTTCTGTGTTTACTTCTGGCACCAGGGAGTAAATTACTGAAGAAATAAAAGCAAACACCCTAAATCTCTCAGTGCAGCCAGGGAGTGCAGCAAAAAACTCGAGGACGGTACTTGCAGTCCCTTGGCTTTTCCCAAGAGGCTCTGCAGGTTCATGTGGCACACACTGGAGGCTGTGCCACCTCGTTGTAGCTGACAGGGAAAGCACTGAAAGGCAAATGAGCTGAAGATCCCCATGGAAGTCAGTAACCAAAGCCACCATCTACCATCTGAATGTTCCAAGTCCCACGGAGTGTTGCCTATGTGTTTTGTTAGGGGGTTATTTAGCAAACCGCTGGCGAAATCCATGGCAATGCATCAGTGCGTTCTGCCTCCCTCCTAGCCTCTGCTTCCATCTCTGCCTCAGCCTGGCTATGCCATGAGCAGGTAACGTAACTTCTCAGGCTCACAGGAAGATTACTTGGCTATATTTATATATTATATTACAATATAATATGTAGTTATATTTATATATTATATTATATTACCTGGTTAATATTGGAGGAGACATTGGGAAAACCAGTTGACATAAATAAAAATAGATACTGTGAAAAAACATGATACTAATCCACATCCATCACTGTTTATAAATTGTTGGGAGGACATTGTATTAAAACTACTACAGGCTAGCACATTATCCTAATTACTATAGCACTCTGAACAGATTTTCTAAATGCCCTCAGATGTTAAGCTCTGCAGGCCCTGCTATGCCTCCTGAACGCGGGGCTGACCACACTGCCAAGGCAATGTCAGGAACAGGTGGGATGCAACATTCCTGGGTTATAGTTGTTGTATCTACTGCAAAAGAAGGGACAAAATACACTTCTCCTCACAGCCAAAGCAAATCATCCCATGGACTTATAGAAAAGTATACATTTTATTACACATCATTTTAAATTTACGGTATAAGAATATAGCACCATAACATATATGTAATTTATAATATATAATCTTATATATAGTAATATATTTAATAATTATTATGATTGTTTCTGTAGTTTCTTATGAATTTTTTTCTATGTTTAATTTCATTTAGTTTAACCATCACTACAAAAATAAACACATCTGAGATATTTGTTATTTTCTCAAGCAACCATCCATGCAGCGAAATGTTGCTCAGCAAGAAACAGAGTGAAAGGAATTAGCTTCAAGTTCGTGGTTCTCTTTCCTATCTCAGAAGAAAAAAAAAACAATCAGGATGGCTTCAGGAAACAGGAAATATTCTGCAGGTACAAAGTGTCGTTTATTAAGATTCACCAGTAGTGAGGTTGGATCGGGTTTCAAACTATTATTTTCAATATTTAATACTTGTCTCTTTCACCTCCAACTGCCAAGGAGTTTGTCATAAACAGTGGGTGAAAAACAGGGGAAAACAGTGTGTTGAAAATTCAGAGAGCTCAGCTGGACTTATATTATATGTTAATTTTGCTCCTTTGCTTCCTTCATTAAAGAATCTGTCCTAAACGCAGCATTTCCCTCTAGAGCAGAATCCGTCTTGTCCCTGACACAGAGGCTGGGCCGATATTTCTGAAAACATTAAAATCCTTAAAAATTAACTGGGAACTGTCAGTAGCTGATGACGAAGTCACCACAAAGCTGGGTGTTTTTTTATTGCCACCTTTCCCAGAACTTAGGCATGTCCTAGGTTGCTGGAGGTTGACTGCACTCTCTTCAGTCATTTGTTGGTTTCTTTAAAAGTCTTAATTTCCCATACACTGCTTACAGCTTAAAAAATAGAGTAAGATTGCCACTCCTTTCACTGGGTGTTCAAGTGCTCGAAGATTTTGATCAGAAATCCACCAGTGGTTAGAAAAAAACATGAATCTTAAACTGTAGTTGAGCACAGAGTACACAGGGTCATGAAGAAATGCATTCAGGTATTTTTACCCCCAATCTTTTAGCTTATATTTTTCTTGTAAGACTTCTTTCTGTTGCTGCATTGTGATCTGCAGGGTAAGATGATTTATCCTTTGTGGTGTTTGCAGCCTGTCCATACTGAATGCCATCTACAAATTTAATTAGGGTGCTGTTTACTGTCTTTCAGATCGCTAATGAAGAAGTTAAGTAAGACCAGAGCCCAGAACTTTAGTCAGATCAGTTAAATAAGACAGAGCTTTCTGATATCTTCTGAGCCACCTCCCTCAATGCAGGACATTGCCACTGTCACTTGTTTACAGTTTTGGCCAGTTGTCAGCAGTAACAGGGACATCAAGGAAGCATGGCCTGGCTCTATGTTTTATAGCTTTGATTTCTGTTTGTCTTCTCTAATTGAATGTGCTTTATGGCCATTTAAGCACAGCAACCCAGTGCTCAGCATCATTTTCCAGTTCAAGGAGGTCCCTGGAGGAGATTAATTGGCAACAAGTAAGAGTAATGGTGCCATTCGTTTCTCTTTGATTAGTGGGAGCTCAAAACACGTTTTGCCCTGAAGGTGGAATCTTCCTGCATGGATTCCTCATCAAGTCACCACCTTTTCAACTCTTCAACTCACAGGTATACTAGCACAGATTAGTCATATTCCAGCAATCCTTCAAAAGATATCTGCTCTTTCTGCTATCCTGAGTTTTAATGAGAGACAAATTACTTTCTCTTTGGCAGAAATCCTGGAAAAGGCGTTTTTTCATCCTGTCCAAATCCAGCAAGGGCAAGTACATCCTGAAGTATCTAAAAGGCCAGAGCGTGAAAGGCTCCATAGCTGTTGATGAGTATGTAACTCAAATGCATCACCTTTTTATTTTATATCATGTATCAACCCTCTTAATTAGCTACTGATTGTACAGACACTTGTTCCTGATTGAGGTTCTTCATCCAAATCCTACTGAAGACAGAAAAAGAGTTCCTTGGGCTCTTGTAGGCTCTGGGTGCAACTTAGAGTGTATGTTTTTTGTAGGAGTAAAAATGCTAAATGATTTTGATGGAATTTGATACGTTTACGTGAGCAATTGTGGTGATGTGGAACCTGCAAAGCAGACAGGTTGGCTCCGTGATCCCAAAGGCAGGATTCCTACAGTAGGAGACATTTTGTGTTCTGTGAGGACAGTGCTATGCATTCACTCACACAAGAGTAAGGATGGGCTACAGCACTCGTAACTGTGTAGGCACACAACCTTTCTCACCTTACAGCTTTGCAAAGTGCTTCGAAAGTCGTGCAAAGGTCTCACGGCTTTCATGTAGCCCTTTGGGCTGATGCTGGCTGCCCCTGCCTCTTACCCTGCCAAGAAATTGCTCTGCTTGGCTCATTTGGGTTGGTCACTTCATCCTCATGGCACAGCATCCACTGCAGGCTTCAGTGAGTCTGAGTGTCATTGGCTTTGTGCTAGCAGCCTTACCGTGTCAGCTGTGGTGTAAGACACGTTGAAGGGAAACAGTTCTGGCAAAGAAATGTAAAGATTTTACCAGCCAGACTTGGAGCTTGAGCCAAAAGCTCCTGGAGCTGTTAGGAGTTTGCTGGACTCATTGGTGTTTTGCTTCTTCCATTAAAAAAATTTATATTACGAAGTTCTGAAAAATTTCCAGCTTGCTCAGTGATATGTGGTGACATTATTACCATCATTATCTTTATTGTTGTTATTATTTTTAATGATTTAACTTCTTGTAAGTTACTGGAAGTAGTGCTTCCATTTCAGAATGCATTAAGAGTACATCTTGTCTATTCCAGATCCACTCCATTAAAATACTGTTAATATGCAGTTTCAAATCAAATTTACTGTTCTGTCATGGATCAAAAACATCTGCCATGAATTTTTCTTACTATCATTTCTGTATTAGAACAACAGGCCCATTTTCAGAAATGGTGTTCTAAAATCTAGACATGAATCTTTGTAAAAGTTGATTTTATTTTTTTTTTTTGTTTGGAAATGTTCTTCACTGTGAAAGTCCAGATGTTTTTAATGTGGGCACTTACTTTCTTGAGAATTTATTCCGTTGAAAAATGTTCACCATTTTCCGTGTAGATCTCCTCATGTCATGCTGTGCTCAAATTAAAATGCACCCCTACACACACACATGTAAATGTGTGTCTGTATATGTGTTTGTATGCATGTCCAGTTATATAGGATGTTTCGTATCGTTACCTACACAGGATTGTAAAAGTTGAAATTGGAATAAGTAGTTCCGAAATCATGGCAACGGTGAAGAAGATGTTCAGATGCTTTTTTGAGGAGGTGATGTCCATCACTACTGGAAACAGATGTTACTACCTCATTGGGAAGAGCAGGTAGGCAGAGGAAGATGTGTAAATGCAACATGGCATTACAGTTAAGCTCGTGTAAGACCAAGACCAAGGAATGGCTCTACTCCTTCCCTGCAGCTCTGGCCAGCCCTGCCTGTGTCCGTGCAACTGAGTGTGCAACGCAAGGTTTCAGCTGGCTGATCCCAGGGAAAACTGCTCTCTGGTGTGCTGTTTTATCCCCCGCAGCCAGGCTAATTCCTTGCCGTTTAGGGCCACTGGGCTAAGCTCCCCCGCAGCCACGCTGCTACAAGTCCAACACGTGAAAGCAGTGGGAGCACACGGCTGGGAGCGGGCACGGCAGTGGCGGTGTGGCAATGCCACGTCAGCCCGTACCCGCTAGGGCCGAGGGGGAGCAGAGGGCTTTGCCTCCTCACCCAGCAGCTCCTGGGAGCTAAGAAAGCTTCTGCAGTAAACAGTCGAGCTCTGGAAAGCAGATCGGTAATCGAGGGAAGCAGACCGAAGGGGAAAATTCCCAAGAGAGAGCGAGTAGGTCCCAAGGGGAGCGACTCGGGGCCGGACTGCAGCGAGGGCAGAAATCACTGCTGCACAGGTGAGCCCTGAAGCTCAGCGAGGCCAGGGTTTGGCACAGTGCTCCTCTGCTGCTGCTTCCCGGCCTCCCCTCTTTGCCTTCCCAGCCCCAGGCACGTCGGGGGGTTCTGCCTTGCTGCAGAAGAGCAGCTGATGTGTGAAATGCTGATAAGCGCAGAAGGAAAACACATACCTGTGTGCTACTTGAGCGTGCCACCCCCACGCCTTCCCCCCGGGCACTGCTCTCACGGCCAGCCCTCCCTGGGAAGAGCTGCAGAATTAATCCAACAAAACCCACTCACAAAAACAGGGCTTCAGGGGTGCTTTCAGGAGAAGTTTCTCACCCTGCATTCCCAAGCCCCAAAGTCCCACTAGAGCAGCATTATATACAGAGAATGAAGCAGAAAGCACCGTTGTACAAAAGCCTCTTTGTGCCTCGTAGCTCCTGGCCCTGGGCTGCACTTCCCTGAGGCCAGACTTTGCCGTCTGGCTCTTGAAAGGAAGGTGCAGATTTTCCCTGTTGATTTCAAGAAGCATTGTTTTGGGCCCATGGGAGGAAGTGGGTGAGCAAATGGGTTTTCCTTGTGTTTTACCTGGAAGTAGGTGTTCATTTCTGTTGTTCCAACCCACAGCCAGGAAATAGAGAACTGGGTCACTGCGATATCTTCAATCAAGAAGGCCAAAAAAGATGAACACTGCCCTCAGGTGATGTTTCTGTACTTGATTTTAGAAAGAAATAATCTTGTAATCTCATTAGAAACCTGTGCAAAAGCAAGGAATTGTCTTGTCCTGGTTTTGCAAGTTGGCTCTTGACTTGGTTAATCAGAAATTAATTTTCCATACAAATCCTGTACCCTGGGCTTATGCACTAAGCAGGCATTGCACAGGTTTTTTGTGCAGGGATCGTTTTTACATTGAAAGAATCTCTTTGAAGAGTACGACACATGGAAATGAGGAGGTGATTGACACTGTGCTACAACGAATTCCACCTTTGATGTGTCAGAATGAAAATGTGTGTGTAATTCTTACCGTGTACTTTTTGGATATATCTACACACTGTTTTACAAAGCAATCCACGTCTAGTCTGTCAATGCTATGAGCGAGCTGGAAGCCCTGTTAGTTCCAGCTCCAGCCCAAATTTCTGCACCATGTCAGCCAGCCAGGCCATCTAGTTCAGAGCCAGCACTAAGCATCTTACACCCCATCGGCTTCCAGTCTACTCAAAGTGCTAGAAGCACAAATTTACATCTGCCTGCAAAATGACACCTAGACAACCTCCCTGAGCCATTAGGAGTAAAACCTGCACTGTTGCGTGATGTGCCGGTACATTGTAGCTCATGCCATACAGGTGCCTGTCTTACACAGCTGTTATCTTATTTGTAGAACCAAGACCTTGCAAATCCAGAAGTCAAAAGCCGTCCCTGCTCTTTGCCATTACTATTGGATTCTGTAGATGTGACCAATTTCCTGGAAAGGCAAAGCTACCTGGAGGTAAATGGTTAGCCATCTTTAACAATGAGTTTGCTGCCAGGGGTGTCTGTGAAATTTGATTTGTATTATGGCTTGTTTCAATCAGAAGTTCTTCAGAGCTCATGCAATGGGTGCCCAGGTGGTCTGTTCTGGTCCGTACCGGGGTTCCTGAGTAAGAGCTGGACGATAGCATCGTCGGAGAGTCCCCACAAAGGGCCGGTACTGGCATGTTAGTTTAGGTGTCTGCGTGTAAGTAAGGACAGGTGATGATGACAATGAGCACTGGTATTTTCAGGCCATCTCAAATGACCAGCAAAGGTTGGTCGGGGTAAAATAGCTTCAGATTAGCTTTGACATGCCTTGGAAAAGCCATGGAGTGATTGTTTCAACAGCTGCTAGCCACATTCTTCCTGTTCTGTGACTGTGCTTTTCTTTGTCTCTCTCTTCAGGCTCTCAAGCCTAAGGGGGAATTTGGTCCAGTGCTGTCCACTGGAGCCTGCACTCCTTGCTCTCTGTGCCTTTCACATCTCCCCCCTCAGTATTTAAATAGAAAGGAAAGCATTGCTGCAGTCACAGAGCAATTACAGCCTGTCCTTTGGTGACAGACTGAAGAGCTGCCAAAGCGTTGGCTTTCTGCAGTCACAGGGTGACATCAGGGCTGCAAATGGCCCTGGTGGAGGAAGCTGAATGCAGAAAAAGCACATCCAGTGCATCTCCAGAAGGAGTCAACATTGTTTTCTTTTGAATGCAGGATTATGGTCCCTCAGAAGACAAGAACAGGCCTAATTCAGATCCTGGCCCTCATCAGGCTCAGAATGACTCACTGAGGGGAGTTTTTCCAAACCTGGTGAGCAGAACAAATAAAACTGCTTTTGACTTGTTTGGTATGCAGAAGTGACTATGGGCTCTTATCTCACCTGTCTGTAGCTATAGATTATTCATCTACTTCCCCAGCACACTGAGCTGGTTTTCATTATGAGGATTTCCTAAACATAGCTAGTCAGTTGTCGTCTTAAGCATTGAAAATAACTTTCCAAGAACTTGCTTGAAATACCCTTTATTTGCTTTGTTTCTTGGGGGCAGATCCTCAGAATTTCTGTGCAGTGATTGCAACTTGTGGCAGCTCTTGCAAGCTGGATGAAGAAAACTGAAGTTGCACTGCTTGAGGATTTGTCCCTCCTGTCGTATTCCCCAGCTGTGCCACACTCTTTGTAAATGGCTTCTTTCTGCAGCCTCCGCAAGTAGCCTTTAAATTGAGGCACACCTCAAGTCTGACCTTCTATTAGCATAACTATAACTTCAAGTAATTTAGCTTCCCTATCTTGCAGGAATTGATTAAAAGGATACAATAATTAGTGTTATCATTTTTTTATCAGCTAAGTGTTCTGACCTACGTTCCCCGAACAAAAAGGCATGCAGCACTTTCAGATGTCTGTCACCCACCCTCTGACCTGCCTTTGCAGCAGTCAACAGAACAGAAGGCACAACCAAGGCTCCACCACGCCAGCGTGCAGTTTGGCAGCTGAGAATAAACCTATCTTTAATTGCAGTTTAAGCACTGAACTATGATCTAGAGTAGCTGAAATGCAGGGGAAGAATCTCTGCTGCTATCACAGCTAACAGGACAGTGAATCACATGTTGCAGTCAGCATCCGTGTGTACAGGCTGGCGGTGGGTATGGTATAATACAGTTTGATTTAGTGGACTGAAGTGAAAAGAGCTGAAATTACATTGCAATGCCATGGGTTATTACCACCGTTCAGCTGATGCACTGTAATTTACGGAAGTGCAGTCATTCAGTTATGAGTCTTAGCTCTGAAATGCACTGGGCCAGCCCTTAGTTTGACTTTAGCTGGTGCTGCCACCAACGCTGTCTTTCCGCCCCTTTCCTACATTTGCCGCTTCTGTCTCATTCGTTAATCCTTCTCATACTTACAGTGACTCAGAGGGCATGTATTTATGCAGCTTGTCAGAGTAGGACAGACTGACAAGCAGCACTAAAAGATAAGGAATTTGGATTTTACCTGTTCTTTTTAGCCTGAAGCGAAGGGAGTAGCAGGAAGCTCATAAATCTGTTTCAGCATGTGTGAAAATGAATAACCTTGCCATACAGCTAACAAGGAGCAAAAATGTTCCTTCATTTGATAAAAATACTTCATTTGCCTCATAAGATTAGCATCTGCTAACATCTCCAGATCTATTCTTTGCTCAGCGATGTCTGGACAGCTGACTCCCATAACAAGCCCTTGTATTTACTTCCTGTTAGCAGTTATGACTCCACATTTCTAGTATCTGATTAGCTTTACTTTTTTATTGGCCGTTCCCTCATCCAGGCCCTGATCTTGAAAACTGTTTGGTCAGTAGCCATTGCTCATGCAGACAGGCTTCTCAATGTCAGCTGAGTCTGGTCACACAGGCCAGGACCCAGCCGCCTTCAAGGGCTTTGAGAATCTGGCTCCACTTCAACCCACATTTTGGTGCTACCAAACCACACCTGACTCAGCAGTTGAGTATCAGCTATTTCCATACACAGCATTCAATATGTAAAATGCGTCAAAATAAAGAGCCCAGACTTGTATCATGGTGCTCTTTACCGTACTGCAGGTACCTAGACATACTAGTCAAGAGTCTGGCTTCACACGTGATTTTTTGAAAGAGAAATTCGTCTGTCCAAGGGCAGCATGTAAATTTTGACCCTTTCCCTGAAGAGTTTGAAACTAACAATTACTCAATTGCTTTCCAGGTTTCATTTCCATTTTGTGCTACAGCCAATTTCCTCCATAACCCATTTTCTCTCTAATGTAAATCCACGCCATGGTTCCCCACAGCCTTAAAGAACTCATTCAGCTGTACAGCTGAGAATAATTTTACACTGAAGTTAACTGTAATTCTCTGGTTATAAAGCACTCAGAGGAAAAGATATGTCAGCAAACTCCTTGAGGAAAACACCGTGGTGCTGCTGTTTAACCTTCTCCTTCCTATTGTCCCCATAATCTGTGATGGTGCCAAGGAGAAACAGCATGTGCATTTGGCAAAAGGTGGCCACCGTCAGTGGCCCAGGCTCAGTTTGGGAAGCTGATGAGTGCTCTCTACTCTCTGACATTTTGGAGGAGTTGGAGCATCTCAAGACTTAATAAAATCACCTCCGTTTTTCCCCAGCTGTTAACTTTGATTGATCCAAAGCCTCTAAAATATCACTAGGAAATTCGTTCTTGACTTTAGATCATGACCAGAGTCAGTCTTGTTCCTGAAAGAGTTTTGTTATGCACTTCTTGAAAGACCATTTGTTGGTTTGTTCTGGCAGCTACAGCATGGGCTGCTTTTTATGTCATTTATACCAACAAGGAACAAAAATACGTTCATCATCTCTAATTTCGATTCAATGCCGGTATCTTCTCTTTACATGTGCGAGAGTAATTAGTTTAATTTACTTTACCTGGAAAACAGTAATATATTCTGTGACATATTTAGCAGTTACTAAAATGATCACCATAGAAACCAAGGAGGTAAGTGGAGAGATGAAAAATGGTTGTATCACAAACACGGCATGGAGAATTGCATTGGGAGGCAGCAAAATACTAATTACTGTATCCTTCATTACAGTGAAGTCAGCAAAGAAACAAAAATAAATAATTTGCCTTTGTGACTTAGAAAGATAAACTTGGTGAAGTGATTAATTTCTCCTTGGTTTACCAAATGGCCACAAACTTAATATTTCAGGTATTTATGAACCTGGAGGATATAATTCAGGACACAAAGGACTCAGTATCAGATCTCCAGCCCCTTGGGCTATGTTCTAGCTCATGGAGAAGTATGAGTTAATAGACTTTTCATCAGTCAGGGAAGTTCCAAATAAATTCATTACTTCAGAGCAGTTAAAAGATACTTAAAAATGACAAATATCTCCCAATCCACTTCTAGATTTCCTACAGATTTTTTCCTAGTGTAAGGACTTTAAGACTGAATGCAAATAAAAAATCTTTTGCATACAAGCACAGAAATGCATGCAGAACCATGCATGAAGTGTTTAGCCCGCCTGATTTCTAAATAAAATAACACTTTTTGAACAAGCAGTCAATTGCAGTATTAACTCATACTTCTCCATGAGCTAGAGCTTAGCCCAAGGAGCTGGAGATCTGATACTGAGTCCTTTGTGTCCTGAATTGTATCCTCCCAGGTTCAATGAGAAATATTAATACTAGTGGCCAATTTTGTGCATGTGCAGTGGATTTCAAAAATTCAAGTAGGAGCAGAACTACAGAAGCCTGTTCCTAAAACAACCTGAACAGACTCTTCAAGGAGAAACATATCTTATCATCTTTCCTGTGGATAGTTGCTGATTCTGTTACTATTAGTAATTGGCAAAATACATGTTAAACGATCCATATAACTGAACCTATTAAATATAAAAACATATTTTTAACAGGATAAAACTCTAAGAAAAAGTGACGAAAATTCACTGTCGTCAAATTCAGATGAAGACATCAAAAAGGAAGAGGAAGCTTATTACCAAACTCCCAGCAATCTTTTAGCAAAGGTAATTTATCTGTTGTGAGTTCTTCTGTTTTGTTAACAGCTCCAGGGAGACGGAGATATTTAATGACCCAAAGAGGAACTGGTATGAGGAACCACTAGTACCTTGCCAAAGAAATACGTAGATAAAGCAGTACGTAATAGTTTTAATGTATACAAGGAAAAATGCTCGATTCAAAGGATCTTTCTGCTAAAAAGTAGTAATTTAACAAAAAACATTGCTGATTTTGTTGAAATTCCACAAAATCTCTGTTTCGTTGTAAATGGCTTTTGCCAATTGTATCCATTTATTTTTATCAAAAATGAAAACTTCATTTAGAAAATGTAGCTGTGCATTATAGATTTTAAAATGTAATTCCATTCAAGTATCAGTAAGTGGCATAAAACCAAGCAGTAATTTAAAAATGCTGTCATACATTTTGGTGTGTGCATTTCAGTGTGAAACAAGGGAGCAGAAGGAATCATACTGGTAATTTTAAACAAATTTTGGTGCCTAATTTGGGATACTGATTTCTCTAGGCTTCCCATGTAGTCAGGGGTCATGAGAAGCTAGTTAAGCCAGGCTTCTGCAGAAGTCACAGCCTTTCTCCAAAGACTGTACAGCTAACTGAACATCATTAACAACCTACTTTTATCGTAGAATGTAAGTACTTTAAGTTAAGCACACTCAAAAGACAAGACGCTTTTCGATCTGCTTTTCTGAATTAAATTTTTAACAAATTTTATGTGATGGTACTTAGGAATATAGCTGGTTATATTCCAACCTAAAAGGAAAGCAAATGGTAGTGTCAGTAATACCAGATAACACGAACCTCTGATTTTCAACCACATTTCTAGCTCACGATTTCTGGGAATTGAGTTATTTGAGGAATACCAAGCTGTATTAGCCAATGGTCTTAAACAGCACGAGCACTGAACAAAACAAGGAGATGAAGAAGATTTTTTTTTCTGTTGGAAGAGCAAGAATATCTATGTCTTATGTTGTTAATTGTTTCTAACAGTTCAATGCTGAAGTATCTAAACCCAAGCCTATAGATGAATCCCATGTCCCTGTGCCAAAGAAAACATGGCAGAGGAAGCCAGTAAAGGAGAATGTCTATGTGTCTATGGAATCACTGTAAGTAACATCTCCATTAAAGTTCTGCAAATAAGAAGTGACATAGTGATATAGCTAGAGCTGTCGTTTGCAAGATTTACTTTGCGGTATCTAAAGGCTGCATCTTGTTTGAATGAGTTCTTCAGTCTTGGTTCAGAAAGTTCAAAACTCTTGGGAATATCAGAGTGAAATTCAGACTCATCAAAGTGGCATTTAAGCTCACATTGCCACTCATGCATTTAGGCAGGCTCTGATTACAGGACACAGAACGTTTTGGTGACTGATAGTTTAGCTAGGTTCTCACAACATGCCAGCCCACCACTGTCCTCAGACACCACAGCCAAGCTCCAGCAGCGATTCAGACAGGTCCACCCCAGAGCAGTTAGTGGTTAAAAGAGGAACGAAGAATTGCAGCATCAGCTCCCAGCTTTTCCAATAGGAAGTTACATGGTCCCCAGTAGGTCACCTCCTTCCTTCCATTTTCCCGTTGGAAGTATGGGTCTGATGCTGTGTACGTTGGGGTTACAGTGTCTGGTATGTCACAGAGAAGGACCTGAACTTTGTTTCACAGTTGCAGTGCCACCAGGAAACTTCACAACCTGCACGATATAGCTGAAGAGACACGTGCCTACATGGTAACACCAGTCCTGAGGCACAAACTGGTCGATAGCTGCTAGCTATGGCCTGCCACCTACAGACAGTCAGGTCTTATTTCACATAGTGGGAGGCAATCAGAAATGCAGACCCACAAGCCAGTTTATTGCAATAGACTTATTCAAGTCCATCCATGTCTCTGGCAGTCTTTATGGAGGGATTCACTATAAAAATCTCACAAGCCTACACAATCTGAGTTCATATATGCACCAAGAGCAGTTTTTGCTTCTAACCCAAACGCTGTTTGAGGCACAGAAGGGAGTTGACTCCAGGCATTATATGGCTCGTCAAATAACCTGAAAAGTATTAAAGCACTTCTGAGTTACTGTATCCCCCAGGGGACAGCATTACATCCTGACAAAATCCAGTAAAGCCAAGGACAACAATCTGTACTCATTTCTTTGGAAAAGCATGTTGTTAGCTGGAACGTTTTCAGGCTTAATAAATAGTCTTTAAATACTGAAAAGGTTTATTTTAGGATTTATGGTCCATTTTTAGAAGGACTGTTTATTTTACTTAGCCGTAATTTTGTCCACTGACTATTCTACAAGAACTTGTTATTCTTCGCTTCACTGACAGCTATTTGATCTGGCAGGCGTGTCTGGAATGGCCAAATCAATTCAGTTTTTATCATCATTCTTCTTCAGTAGGCTCCTGGATAACAGTTGCCAGCTCACGTGTAGACATGATAGGCCCCCTACTCCTCCCAAACGCTGGGGAAACAGTGCATGTCCAAGAGACTTGGAGGCAAACAGAGACCTAAAACTCCCAGAAAACAGTACCACACAGCAGTCCACCCTCCAAAGAAGGCACAATTCATCACCACTTTCAGTGGTTCAGTTGTCTATCCTGCTCAGGTAAGCATCTTCTCCATTTTTCATTGCAGAGAAGACAGATATGTTCATGGGTTTCAGTTAAGGCACTGGTCCATGATGTTTTCTCTCACAGTCAAGTTACAGATGAGACGCAACTGCAGGAGTTGGATATTTTCATCCCCCTGGCTGACATTAACAGTTACCTACAACTTACCGAAGCAGCAGGACAAATATGGTAAGCCCTGGATACCTTGTGATGGTGCACGTCAGGTGTGAATGAGTGACACAACCAGTGTTGGCATCCATACATAGTTTTAGCAGTGCAGAACAGCACAGGGTCAGTGTGTGCTCAAGCTGCAGTAATTCCTGTCTGCTTTCTGACTTTTCATGTACTTGAGCTACTACTTCAACTGCTGTTGAAAAGGGCTGTGTAGCATTGAGATCCCTTAGCATGCTGTGTAATAGTTCGTGAGGGAGTCCCCCAAAAGCTAATCTTCTAATGTTAATAGGTGTGAAATCAACTAATTACTGCTACGCAGGTTTGTCTTTGATTTGGTGAATCGTAGTGAAAGCATGTCTCAGAAATACAGTGAGGGGACGTTATCTTGTGATAGAGTAAATAGGGCCTTTCAGCCAAAAATCTTACAGGATTTGGTGTAAGTGGCTAATAATTTGTAACACTTTGTTATTGACAGAAAAAAAGAAAAACAAGAAAAAAAAGATGAAAATTAGGAAGAACATACAAGGGATAGACTTCAAATCCCATTTATGTCCTATGAAGAAAAAGGGGATGTGTGGAAAGAGATGACAATCTTTTGGAAAGCCATAAACCTGTCAGTGGAAAGAGGGACAACATGGAACCTACCAGCATAGGGGAAGGCATTTCCAAACCTAGTACATTCAATTATTTCATCTTTCATCATCTCTTTCATCAAATCCTTTCTTATCTTTTTCCCTTTAACCTACTAGCCCAAATATTACTGACCTACATTACGTCATTTTGTAATTTAAGTAATAGCCCCTGCAAAGTACTCAGTCTCCAGATGTGTGAGCTGTAAGTGAAAATTTAAAAGATGTTACATAAATTAAGCTGACCTGAGTTTGAGGCCATCATAAAGTAATCTCCAAACTAATCCCAGCACTTCTTCAGTGCTAGGAATCACCGCTAGGCAGAGATTTTCACAAGTAGGTGTTAGGACTTTAGCACATACATCCTCTTAGTAGACGCACTGGAAATTACTGCTCTCCCTAAACCTTTAATATCAATTACTAGAAGAAGGAAGACAAAGCAGAAAAAAATACTTTTTTGCATGCTCCTACACTACCTGTTGATCTTTCACTGCCACACAGCACTGAGACTGCCTTTTGCCACTGCTCTCTGTTCACACTAGCCAGGTGCACCGTGTGCACAGCAAGTCACTTTGTTTCAGCCACAGTCAGCAAGAGAAAATATCACTGCAAAAGGGACAGGAAATGGGACTCCAGAAAAATTTGATCTGTGTCTAAGTTTACAGAGCTTTCCCAGTGGAAATTCACATTGAAAGGATTTGGGGCTGGTTCTGGGTGGGAACAGAACACTAGGTCTGACTGTCAGCTTAGCTAGTCCTAGACAGTTTGTCATCACAGAGAGTCTATCGGAGACCAGCAGGAAAGAGATAATGGAATTTCCACAAGGGTCCAGTCAGGACAGCAAGAGATCTCTGATCCTTGCAATTATATCACAGATAAAACACATTATAATACATTTAATTTCATCCTCTTGGGATGACTTGGGACAATTATATCATTCCAACATGAATATGCATGCATGTACCTGCATCAAATCTGGCCCACAGTTTTCAGACTGGAATCCCCAGCTCTCACTGGTGATGTTTCTAGCAGCAATCTCACTTGTTAACAGCCTGGGATGTCAGTGTCACACACACTTTACAAGGCGTGGGTGAAGCACCTTGATTTCAGCTAGAACCAGATCAAGAGGCTGCAGTCATTCAGCCCATGTGTCATTTCCAGAGGGCAGTATGGTAAATGCAATTCTGTTCACTCTTTCCCATTCTGTTAACAGTAACTCAATATCACACATAATTCCTTTGTTGTCTCTCCTCCAAATACCCTAGTGTCTCACAGTGGACTGGTCCTTGCCAGCTGGGATGTTTATTTAACCATGGAGACCGTATAGTGGCTGTGAATGATCTGCACCCTCAGAACCTGGAGGAGGCCTCCTTGTTCATCAGCAGGTCCATGAGAAAGGAGGTATGCTCAACTGACCTGAAAATGATAGTCATGATAGTCAAGTAAATCAAGCCAAATGAGAAAGCACTTTGCTTTTGCCTTTCAGATGTCTTCATTCAAACCAGTTCACTCTGTTTTGAGTGTGGTGTGAATAACCTCAGTACCTAGTAGTGCCTCAGCATCACTTGATGTAGCATTTCTTACTCCTGTGCTATTTGGGGAATGCAAGGTCTGCACTGCTGTGTTTGAGGATTGATCTCAAAGAGTCTGAGCAACTCAAACTTTAATTTAAAGTTACTTGGTACGTTTTGGCTGAGGTCTGTGCATTGAAAACTTTGGGAAGTAAATGATTGTCTCCAATGGATTTGCTTATAGTGGTTTTGGGCATTGAGGGCAGAACCCTAGACTCCTACTTCCTTATCCAGCTATTATCACTTTTTTGAAGAATGTGGGAGATTTCTAAGTGGTACTTTAACACCACCGCAATCTTCTACACATTTATACCCACGTTTCTCTCAGATGGGCCCCAATTTCAATATTCAGGTTCTCTGACCCATACATGAACACCTTCACATTTTAATTTTGCTGAGAAAGTTAAGGTCATTAGATGCTGTTGCCCTCTAAAGAAAAGAAAGCCAGTCTCCATAAGAAAAAGCTATTCACTTCTCTTAATGGGGTATTTTTTATTTAGCTAGTTAAAACACAAGTCAGATAGTAGCACAAATGTTTGTCAGTTTTAACAATCTATAAAGCAGTGTCTCCCACTTTTTCTTTTTAAGGTGAAACTTACTGTATGTAGGATTCCACATTCAGATACTTTCCATGTTAAAGGCTGCTCATGTTCCTGAAAAAAGACAACAATAACGAAGTAAGTGCCAAAGTTCAAGGGAAAGGATCAAGGAGAAGAATGTGATATATAGTGTATGGAGATCTGTACCTTCTAGGGCTGCCAGACAGATTTTGTTGCTAAGTACAAAGAACGGAGAACGTAGATTTCATTTTATGTCCTAACAACTTGTTTTGGTGATATGAATAGCTGTGTTTTTCTTCTGTTTCATGTTATTATATATTTCAGTTGCATAAGCAAGAAGGTCAAATCATTTACAAAACATTTGCACTGTATATACTTTGCAATTCAGTAGAAAGTACTGGTTCATGCCTCTGCTTGCCTCTTTACACTGAGTTATATAGACTTATCCCTAACTCCCGAACCATTTAGCGATGTGGGAACAACCTGCATTTGAAACAAAGCCATCTTTTCCCTTGCTTCCTCTCAGCTTCAGAACAGCAAAGGCAAGCTGAGAACTATAACATTGGAAGGAAGACGGGGGGGCCTCCTCTTTGCTATGCCCCTCATGTTACAGCCAAAAAATGCATATAGAGTGTATACAGAGCTTATACCTATTCTATATGGGTATGCATACGTTTGTACATACATGTGTATGTGAGTATTTACAAACATATATATATATAGCTGTTAGATAGATTGTGTTAATATACAGCAGTGTGACAACAAACTAAATAACCATTTTTGAGTACAGATCATTTTATTTTGCCAGAGAGCCAAAATAAATTAAACTGGTTTTAGCAGGCATAGGTTTACTGTTATTAGCATATTTAAGGTGGATTTGGCCCAGAGAAGACATTTGTCCAGCTTCCTGTTGAATTAGGCCAAATCAAGAAACTAAACTTATTAAAATCAGTGTTTCTGCCACTTACTCCAGTAGTAAATTTGACAAAGATGATTTCTATACTTGCTTAAAAATCCAATCTGGACTTAAAAAAAATAAATAAAATCTTTATAAAATTGTATTCAAGCCGGAGATGAAAACAGTGTCAGTAACTCAAACAAACAAAAACATTTATACAAACAATTCAGACTCAGCTCCTATTCAAAATATTAATTTTCACACTGTTTACACAGCCTTTCTCTTCTGTTTTTGAGATAAGAGTGTTTGTGATATGCTTTTTTCTCGTGATGGGAAAGAATCACTTTCAAATATTTGTTACAGTGGCGTTCAAAGGCCTGCTTGTGCTGAATTCTGCATAAAGACTGAGGGAAACCCCAGTTCTGGAACAGCAGAGACTGAAAACGGAAGAAAAGAAATTCCTTAGGAGCCTTCCTCCAAAGTTGCTGTGGGATTCCTTTGCTCTGGGCTGTCTCTCCGAGCCCAACAAATCCCCTTCTGCCTAAGGAGTCTGTGAGGATGCCAAGGGCATCGCTGTACAGGGCACTGCCAGCTCCGTAACCATGTTGGCCTGCTCGAACAGGCCTCTAGGCCGGGATCCTAAAACCATGAATCATCTAGGTCAAGAGTACCCACCGATGACGTGTCCCTTGACTTTTCTGACTGAGGCTTGCCTAAACTCTTCTTCTGAACTTTAGAAAAGGCCAAGCCTTCCTGTCTTGTTCCAAGACTCATCTGGCTGTATAATTAAGATTTTTCTTGCGTGTTTTCAGCAGGCATGGGGAATTGCTCCACTGTTTCCACAGAAGTCTTTATTCTGGAAGATATTTTTTATGCCTGTTCTTCCTTCCATTTTTTAGACCAAATATCCTGCATTCTTTCAGCATTTTTTCCCAAACATTTCATGTAACCTTTCCTGTGTCACTGACCTGCAGAACAAATACCTCCTTTTTCCAGTTATGGGTGAAAGAAGAGGTGAGACAGTCTTAAAGCAATTTCCTGAAACTTTGTATAGAAACATTTCCAAGAAGAGATGAACAAAGAGAAGCTCTAGACTGTACGTAGTGGTGAGAGGAAAGCCAGGGCCACAGAACCTGCATGTGGCATTGCAGCTGGAGCAGATGTTGAGCAACGTATGCTGCACCCCTCAGCCATGGAAGAATGCTACTTCTGGAAAAAACTACGATTTGGGTAGAGGTATCAAGCACGAGACAATTCCAGAATATTTCAGAAAACTGGGCGGTTACTTCTGTAAACAGTTACTGATGTGTTACATTAATCGATCCTTATGTCAGTTTGCAGTATGATAAATGCAGATAATTAATGTTACATATTGGCTGATTCACAACACTTGCTAGATATACAACATGGAAGTGACATCGGTAAATTCTGGTAGGGTGTGTGAAGTTGTCTGTGCATGTATGATCAATAAATGGGTTATCACTTTACAACACATATTGTATTCCCTGACTACCTCACTTTCTCCTAATACAGCCCCTCTTTATCCTCCAAAGACCACCCCTAACTTTCCAGTAGCTTGTAGATGGGACACCAAATAGCCCTTTAAAAAAATAAAAATTTACCTACCCTTAAAAAACAAGAACAACCTGCTTCTGTAACACTTTTTGCCAATATGAAAATTTTACCTTTCTTCAAATGAGCAAATTCTGCTGAATCTCTATGCTGCCTCTAGAAATGCACAGCAGTACCCAGTACTCACATTGAACCCCAGATCCCCCAAAGACACTGTCTTTAATCCGATGCCAGCTGATGTGGAGCTGCTAATTTTTTAGATCACCTGTGGGCATTTAAAGGTGCTGTGTAGGCAGACTCTTAAATAGGTGCTATTGTAACTTCCTGTTGCAGTACACTCCCTGGCATCAAAAATCTTCTTAGCCAGTCCCCAGGTAACTTTTGGTCTGTGGAGGGTTCCTGACACAGATGTTTAAGTTGACATGAAATTCAGTGAACCCACAGACTAGCACACGTGTGTAAAACACAGTGGAAAGAAGGCTGCAAATCCTGAAGCCTTCCTGCACCACTGACCCCATAGAGCTACCTGTGTGGAAGCAGGGGCTGGTGTCGGCTGCGACATGTGCCAGTTGAATCGTTCTGCACCTGCAGGCTGGGTCTACAAGAGACAGAAACCAACAGACTGCAACACAGATTACATGATTAGCTAAAGATTAATGTGCTCGGCAGTAACTGTATTTCATTCCCATGCCTTTAGGTTGTTTCCCTGACTGTTAGTTCATGGCTGCATTCACTCATTATTAGCTGCTGATTTTCCCTCCAAACTCCCAAATATGAGTCATGCTCTTTCTACCTCTCTAGTACCTTCTACAACAGGAAAGTGGCAAATGTCCAGGAGAAAAGCAAGTCCTGGAACAGATTAAAATTAATGGGAAGAGAAGTCCCCAAACTGATGTGATGTCACTGAAGTTAAAAAACATAAATTATACAGCAAGCACCTAGCAGTACACACAGTCCCAGCACTTTTCCTTCAGGAAAACACCACTGAGAACCAGGGTTGGAGTCAGATATCGATAAGAGAGCACAAGCCCTGCAGGAGAACGAATACGGACAGGAAAGGGGATCTGTGCTACCTGGCTGTGCCCATCCCAAGCCGAGCTACAGGCAAGCCCTGCACGGTGCAGCATCTGGCCACAACGCGTGGGGCTGGGTGTGATTTAGAGTCCCCGCAACCTGGGGTACCCAGCCGTGCATGCTTTGGCATGGCTGCACTTTCAGCAAGTGGAAGGAGAAGTTGCAATGAGGGAGAGCAATGGTACCTTGTACACTGGAGAGAAAACAGGTCGGTGGTGATCTGGAGACACCAGGCACCAGTTGGCGTTTTGCCCCCAGCATTCTGGGTGACCTGGGGAGAACCATTTCTTTCACCCACACAGTAAAATTCAAAAAGCGATTTCACACACATTTGTATCATGCAGTCTGTTACAATGAAAGCAGTCTCCAGCATCACATCCAACGCTACAAACTGCTTTTACTTCCAGAGCACCTGCTGGAGACACCTCCATGAGACCTGCGTGCTGCAGAAATGCACAGGCGGAGGGAGGACATAAAAGCCCTGTGCTGTGGAGAGGTGCCGGTCCTCAGGGTCCTCAGCAGAAAGCTTTAACCACAGGACTTTCAGGTCTGGGGAACTGACAACGTAACCTGAGATGTGCTGAGGGCTTTCTTGGTGTGCTTCCCAGGGACGATCAGCCCTCCCACAGAAGTGCCTCTCCGCAGCCAGCCCCTTCCCTCCCGCAGGCTGGCCAGCAGGTCGCCGTGAGGAACTTGGAGCGTCTCGGCCTGTTCCTAGAAATGCCACTGGAATTTCAAATGTTCCCTTTGGTCCCTTATCACTTTCTAATTTATTGCACCATTTGAAGAAAGCGAGAGGCCAGCCAAGGTTGATGCAAATCTTACATTCAGCAAAAGCACCTGAAGAGAAATCGCGTCTCTGTGCCCTGCAGCACTGAGGATGCTCAGCAGGGAGGATGCTCAGCAGCCAGGAGCAATGCGGCTGACAGTGGCTCAGCCTCTCCTCCCTGATATTGGATCAGGACCAGCTCCTCAGCGGGTGCAAAGCCACTGTGGTGGCAGCGGGACTGGACGTACAGCAGAGAGCGCCTGGCCATGTTGGATTTTCCACCCCAGGGTGCCTGAGTCCAGGTCTGTGCCTGAGAGCTGGTTTTGTTTGTAACCCAGCAGTGGAGAGTGAAGTAGTGAAGTTCAGCAGTCAGTGGGAGCACTAAGACCATGGCTATCAGTGGTAATCTCATATTTTAAAATGCCTTGTCTGTTATTATCGTCATTGTAAAAGTTGATTCGGAGCCCCAGCCCCAGGCACCCAGCCCAGAGGTCTCTTCCCCTGAAACACTCAACACCTCTTCAGCCAAAGCAAGCAAAATATCTGCATCGGAGCAAAGCTTACACCCGCAAAGTTCCCCAGAGTGTCCTTCTTGGCTTGATTCCTTACCCCATTTCATTTCAAAATGGTGTCCACAAAGCAGATTAAGGAAGAAAAGGGCGCAGTCCAGCAAGTGACCCCCAGCTCACAGGACAGCCACCTGCCCGCGTGCTCCAGCTTTGGGGCTGGCAGCAACAGAGGCTGTCCTCATAGACCGTGCCAAACAGCCGGCATGTCAGTGCACAACATAGTTTTAAGCAAACATAATCCTAGGCAGGGCTGTATGGGAACAACAAAGTTTGCTAATCAAGTGTACCTGAAAATCTGAAGCAGCCACTGCCATGAGCAGTAAGGATGCCGACGCCTCTTCCAGTAGCGTTGCTGTGAGTGTACATCGTCCAAACAGTGGGATGAGGAATACCTCCTTCCTGGGAGCCCTCCTCTGCTGGAGCTCTGCTCTAGGCAGCATCTCTCTGGAACCACCATGGCTCGGTGTAGGCCTGTCTCCAGCGGCCCTGGGAACTGGAAAAACAACACACACACACGCACACAAAGGATTCTGACCTTTCTCCACATAGCAGAAGTTCCTCTGAAAAGTGAAATCCCCAAACACTTGCTCCAGAAAAGAAAAAACAAATCAATCTAAACCTCCACCTCTCATAATCCCCGAAGAAAAATGAGAAAGGAAAAAAAAAAAAAAGCTTGGAAGAGTTAGGACATGTGCCTTGTCTGCCTTTGCGTTTCTGCGAAAAGCACTGAATTATGAGTGGTATGCCATGAAACCCATTTGGAAGGGCCCGTCACATGTTTGCATTTCTCAGACATGTCCTTTTCCACCTGGAAATGTAGTTCTGGCAGACTGCAAGGATCTTGTACATTTGCCCAGGATTTCTGGGCACTTGAGCTTCCCAAATCCGTGCGGCGTGCAGCTCCAGCGCTCTGTGAAGCACCCGTCCCGCCGTGCCTGTGCTGCAGAGGCGATCTGTGCAGACCCCTGACAACTAGCAAAGCAAAGCGACTGTGCAAATAGTCCTGGCTGGGGGACCCTGACCTGAAACTCCCAGCTGCAGCACAGAGGAGGGGAGCTGTGGGCTTTGCAAGGCTGAGCAGACATTAAAACACCACAGAACATCCTCCTGAAGCCCAGATGAGCACCACCACCATGGCTGTGGACTTCAGGAGAGCTACGTCCATTTTTTTTCTGCTGTCTCTGCAAGCTTTCCCATGATATCTGTTCCTGTTTCCTGTGTTTGCCTACAAAACCCAGCACAAAATCATGATTTGTGTCCCTCTGCGGGCTGTTAAAAGGGTACCACCACCGCCAGCTGTGAAGGTGGCACAGCTTTTGCACCCAAGAGGAGCCCATGTTTTTGTGTACTCGCTCCTCTGCAGGCCCTACTGACCAGTGGCATGTTCCACACCAGGGCGTATTTTGCCAAAACAACCTCATTTACATGCTAAATGCCCTTGGACTGATTAGATGCCCTGCAGACCTTCTGCCCTCAGATTTGCCCCTCTTCGGTTTTATTCGATGTCCAAAGCCTGTGTCATTGCTCAGAGATGTCATTCCGCTTCCAAGCAAATGTTCTTGTGCTCCTTTTTCTCAGAACAAAGGTGAACGCTGGTAGTATAACATTTCTAAGAAATTCCCAGCAGTGGAAGGGTAGCTGGGGGGAGAACGCAGATAGAGGAAGGAAAACTGAGTCATGAGGAGTAACTATAAACAGAAAGAGGGACAGGGGTAGGAGAAAATCAAGTCAAAGGCAGTAAAAGTGGAGTTCTCTGCTGTAAATACATTTTTGTTATATTTGGTGATTTGAAAAAAACCAAACCAAAACAAAACAAAAACACTAAAAAACAGCTTAAGGTTGTTCCCTAGCATCAGACAAGCAGCAGTTCCTGCTCTTCAAGGCCAGCTGAAGCATCAAAGTAACTCACAGTAAATATGCGTCCGGTCTCTCTGGCAGCGTGATGAAGCATTGCTAAACTCAACAGCTCCTGGCACCCTGAGAGTTTCCATCCATTTGTACTTGTCTTGTTTAAGTCCTGCTGATGCTGGAGATCAAGAGGCTAGGAATAGTGCGGAGAGATTTTGGCACTGCAGCAAGAAGACAGGAGGATAATGTAACACGGTGTACCCCTACAGAACAGAGTCAATAGGCAACTGTCTCGTCCAGGGGCTACTGGGCAGCCAGCTGGCCAGGAACCTCTGGGATAACTCCTGAGTGCTACTTCAGTGGTCTGGCTGCTTTCAGGACCCCTTGCAGGTTTGGGACACCAACCACCCCAGACCCCTGAAGTGCACCTGTGAGTCTCCTGCACCTCTGTTAGGTGACGGTGTCTGGTCTTCTCCTGGCATGGAACTGGTTTGTCCCAGGTCTGAGGCGCTATTGTAACATCTGTAAAGAATAAGAAAAGAAAAGCAGCAGATGGAGGTGTACCTGAGGGCATGATCTGAGCCTCATCTCAGCGAGTGGCCATCCTGCCTGGCTGGCTCCTGCGCACCTTTACCTCCTCGTGCTCATTCCCAGAGCTTCCTAAACAGCAGCTTGGGGCTGCAGCCAAATTTATAGCACACAACGGTAAGGAATTTTCTGTCCCCAGGGGGCATAGAAATCAGGCTGCTTGGTTGAGTAAACATCCCCAGAGGGAACTGGAAAGCACCAAACCAGGAAACAAGAGCCTCCACGTCTGCCAGCTTTGACTGGAAGGTAAGTCACTGACCATTCAGTTCTGTCACTGTGAAATCCCCGAAATTTCCCCAATTGATTAAGCATCACATTTCATGGCTGCTCTGGCAAGCTTCACCACTGTCCTGTTTGCTCCAGGTGCATACAGATCCCTTTGCTGCCTTTCCTGAGCTTTCTGTGGTGCAACGAGCTCCTTCTCTACATGGTATCTGCTGCTGGCTTGGACTCTGGCTTGCACGCTAGCATCCCAAACCACAACCAGTACTCCCCAAGGGGTTAAAAAGGAGAGGAAGAAAGAAGGAAGAAAGAAATGGGTTGTCAACAGAAAGGAAATGACTTGATTTTGGTCGCCTGGTGGGCAAGGTGTTTTGTGAGTGTGCTGTGCCTGATGGTTCACCGGGCTCCTCCATGGACCTTTTGGTTTCACTCATGAGTGAGTGGATCACTGACAGCTCCGTGCAGGCGGCATTTGACAGAAGGGATATAAATCAGGCCGTGGCCTGCTCCCCCACCCTGTCCCTCCGTTTGGGTGCTTTGGTAGTTAGTCGTTACCTGACGAGCCATCAGGCAGTGACCCGCTGTCGTACCACCCTTGCTCCTCTCCCCTGGTCTCTGCTGTCAAAATCAGAGGGCCTGCTGTCACAGGGCAGAAATCCAGGCACCTTTACACACTGCTGGAGCCGTTTGTCTCTCCGGAGGCCCCAGTAGCTCCCAGTGTCCCTGCCCACCACTCAGAGCCCCATTTCAGACCCCCAAGCTGTCAGTCACTGCCCCAGCGATCCACAGGCCCTGCTAAAGCCCTGGGAGGAGCTACCTCCTCCATGAGTGACCATGAAGGACCTAGAGGCAAACCATGTTTCTGCTCTGCCCCAGAGCTCACTCCCTCGGCCTACGAAGCAGCACAGAGGAGTGGATTTCAGCTGCAGCTCCCTGGTTCAGGCAGATCCGACCCAGAGCAGGGTGGAGAGCTGAGCAAGTAACGCAGCTCGGACACCGGGTGAGGCCCAACCTGCCTTCCTGGCCGAGGAAGCCCCGCTGGGATAAACACACCAACCCATCTCCGCTCCAAAACGGGAGCTGAAACACGGTTTGGAGCCTGCTGCTGGCAGTGCTGCGGTCTCTGCCAGGAGTTCACAAATGACTGGAGTGACCAGAAAAAGCAAGTTTTGCTTCTCGCAACACGGTTCACCAAAAGCAGCGTCTCCCTGCATGAAGGCTGGTGGGCAGCCAGGAGGGGTGGGAGGCAGCGCGAGCAGATCCTCATCTTGCTGAACTCAGCTCCCAAGTCACCCTGTTTGCATTTGTGTCCTCGTGTCACCTTGTCCTCACATGCACTTTTTCACGTGTCTTTTTTCCCTGAAATGGTGCATCTTCTCCTCTTCTACCCATAACAACCAATACAGCGTACAGAAGGAAAGGTGAATAAAGTTAAATTCAAATGCAAAATGGGAAAATTTAGGATTTTTAAAAACTGTTTTATATAAGCACTTGCTGGAAACTGGCACAAACAGGATGCTATCTGCCCGGAGATACCATGGCACATGTAAATGTGACCGAGTGGAAAAGACACTTCCCTGCCAAAGTATTTGCTGGAGATTTGATAACGAGGTGCCACTGTACAACAGTGGGTAAGGGTTCAGGGAAAGTGGAACCAGGAAAGGCACCCAGGCGGTGCAGGGTCTGCCTTTGCAGGCTGCAGCTCCACACGAGGCTTCCCAGGCTTCTGCTGGCACCGCAGCAGAACTGGCCCGCCCGTGCAGCACCTCTCTGCCT
The DNA here is from genome assembly GCF_040182565.1 of Anser cygnoides. NCBI lineage: Eukaryota > Metazoa > Chordata > Aves > Anseriformes > Anatidae > Anser > Anser cygnoides. Next base: position 9,178,443 of record NC_089879.1, on the reverse strand, counting down.
GAAAGCAAGCATGAGCCTGCGGTGGCTGTGCTAGCCAGAGATGTAGGGTCTCACTCTTAACCCACCAGCACCTCACACTATGCGCTGAATGCAGGTGGGAGACCGGACCAGAAGTCCAGACTCACTCACGTGATGAGCCCCTTTTCAAATACATACCCAATAATTTCTCTATTTCTGTTCCCTGGTGATCAGGGAGCAGACAAACCAGCTGGAGGAATCCTCCTCTGGGCCCTTGGGACTGCTTCTTGGCTTCATACAGGTACGTGGTGGTGGCTCCCCTTTGAAGTGTGGAAGGCTGCAGGCAGCGTGCCTGGGGGCTGTAAGGCGTGCATGGAAAGCACCAAGCCCTCCTCTGTGATTTTTGTTTCTCACAGCCCATGCCTGACTCAGCTCGTTGAGCACGTTGCTTTCCTCCTCTCCCCTTTCCCCTCCTGCTGCCCTTTTCAAACAGCGTTGCTTTTAGCTCATTTATCTGCGTATCAGGGTGATATGTAATCAGAGCAAGGAGTCCTGATGGGAAATACAAAGTGATCCTTTAGAGTGGGCACTGATTGAGGAGGTTACAGCTGCCCTTTTGCCTGCTTTGCCTTCTGCCCCAAGTCTGTCAGCACTTAACAAATTAGAAGAACATCCAGGGTATTCACGAGCCCATCTTGCTTTAGAAAAATCTGTTATTTACGTTGACATGTGGCACTCATTTGATGTGGAGGTAAGTACAGAGCCTGCCTCATCTACCCTCTGCATGGGGGACTGGGGTCAAATCTTGCTTTAACAAAGAAAGCCAAAATAACCTCCAGTCTATTGACTTTGAGATAGTGGTATCCTCAGTTAGAGTGAACACTTGTAACCAAAATAACTTTTTTTTTCCACTCCAATCATGTATCCCTCATGTCAACATTGCCTAAAGACAGGAAACATTTTCTCCATCATTAGGAAAAGTGGAGCTACTCCCCAAGTCCTACTTAATTACACTTGAGCAACTCTGAAATAAGGTTTATCATATGTCTGTGCCCCCTACAGGACTTAATCAGCTGCGATCAGAGAGCCTTCCCAAGGAACAATCTAGGAAAGGAAAGAGAAAAGGTCCTGCAATAAATCTTCCCACAAAAATCTTGTTTAATTAAATGGTTTTCCACAGCCGTTACTCTGCCCTTCTTGGCAATCTAAGAAATCTAATCCTGTTATTAATCTTCTTCCTTTACAATATGAAGAATAAAAACAATACTTTATTTCCTGAGTTTGGATTCTGAGAAGACTTTTTTCCATATGAAGGAGGCCAAGTAAATGGTAACATGGAGAGCTCCTAACATGAAGGAGGATGAAATGCTGCAGCATTCAAGGCTACCCTCGAAAAACAGCTGGTAGAAGTACAAATACAAACCAGAAAGGAGGAGGAATGAAAGCAATCAGAGGGCTGATGCACCAATACCTACAGCAGAGCAGACAACTGAAAACAGACTCCAGCACACACAGACTAAAAAGGAATCTGGTACAAAAGCCATTCCTCTTCTGCTTTTGCTTTGTGAGCCTATCAGCATCTGTTCCAAATCAGAACAATATTAACTGAGTCAATCTCGTAGATGTCAATGTCAGTGTCTTCCAAGACACATTTTTGTGGTTAGTTCCAGAAATAAGTTTGCTTTAGCCCCCCTGCCTCTCCCTCCCCCCCCCCCCCCCACAAAAAAACCCCACACCCACACAACCCTTTACTCTAGATAACAGCGTAGAAACCGGTAGCACAAGGTAGAGCCACCGTGAGGCAACAGGTGTCTCACTCCTACCATCTGCAGTGAAAGCCGGTTTATTTTGGTTCTCTGCTACTATTTGCATAAAGGCTAGCTAATTGAGTTGCAAACCTGTAACCGCACCAGCATGTTCCGAGCCCACGCACATACTCATTCTCTGTAGGGATATTCATTCCTGAAAATGCAATTATGGAAGCAAGAAGATGTCAGAGCTGCGATTACCATTTTGACCTCAGTGTGCTTACTCCAGCACCTCATACTTTGTGCAAAATAAGTCAAGAAGATGACACGGGAGCCCAAAACCACAAACAATTCCTAAACGATGGAACTGTTAGAAGCATTCACTTATCAAGCTGTACTCCCAAATTTGCTCCTACTTGTACATGTGAGACAGTAATTCAGGCTCTGTAGTTGCAAGCACTTTAACAGATAATTTTTTAACACACCTACTCCAACATGGAGTGGAACTGTAGAAATGAGTATGCCGAATCCAAGGCAATGAACAGTGCTTGTGATAAGGGGAGCGAGCATAATGCATTATGTAGAATAAAAATTTCAGATGCCTTTAATTGCCTAATTTAAACAGAACCATTTAACAATGTCATATTTCAGTGAATGTACTGAAAGAATTGTGAATCGGTGTAAGAACTTTCTTCTGTCAGAGTCTTGCATGGTTATTTCTCTGAGAAGATAAAAAGTGATATTACATTACAGAGCTCATCATTCAAAGACACGGATCTGTTTATACTTACACTGATCATTAAATAAGCATTTTCCTGACAGAAAAGGCATTGAAGATTTCAGATTAGCCGTTCAAGGGAGTTGAAGGATGGTTCTTAAACAGAAATCTAGATCATGCATAAAGTCCTGAAACTTTGGCATTCTTTTATATTAATGCTTAAAATTACACTTGTGTGCCTGCGTGCAACTACATACTTCAGTATAATAAATACTAAGCAGATACAGAAAAAGCAGCACAAAGAATCTGTCAGGATTCAGGAGGAAAACACAAAGTGAAACTCAGTTTTCTGTTGCCAGCACTACTATTTGCCTTTCTTGTTTTTCCAGAATTCAAGTGGCAAACCTGTACATACAACCCCGCAAACCCAGAAGCTCTGTACTACATGAAGAGGAAGCACTTCTGTGCTTTGACCACGTATTGAGAATTTGCACTACAAGGGCAACACAAGCAACATATATGGCATGTTCACTGAAAGCATTAAAGAGTTTTCTCAGATTAGCAACTACAGTACTGAAAAGAAATGTACTTTGCTCTTAGAAAGTACACACAGGCTTCACGGAGGTTCTTTATTTAAAAAAAAAAACAACATAGAAAATCTTGAGTAGAATATAGGTAGCAATATCTTTTATAAAATTCATTCTTCTAAGTATGTATGTTGCAGAAATGTCTGCCAATCCTCTGTCATAAGGTAAACTTCTTACAAGTTTTGAATTGGGGGTGTAACTACAGCCAGTTCTGCCTCATGGAATGAGCTTCTCTGAACCTGAATTAGCAGCATGTGACATAAGCATAATGTTGTTGCATTTATTGCAATAAATTATTTTCCAAAATGATGAACCTGGAGGTGGTTTCACTCCCAGCATCATACATCTAGGAATCTCCATAATCTGAGGAAAAAATAAGAATGGGAAAAAAAGAGTTAGATTTTAGTAAACTGCAATATACATTTGCAAACAAGTTATAAAGTTATGCGAAAATAAATTAGTAGGTACATCAGAAAACAAGGTGCTCTTCCCCACCCCAGTCCAGCTCTCTCAGGAGATTGGCAGCGTAGACCTTCCCATACAGAGCTCCGTGGAAAAAGGAGGAGTTAAACAATTTCACAGGAACTCTCAATTTCCCCTTCAGCCTACCTCTTTTGAAATGTACATTATTCTTTACAGTTATTTATGTCCACTGCCCTCAGTCATCCAGTCTCTAAAATGCTTTTCCATCAAGCTTCTGGCTCTCCAGTCACCAACATTTACAGTGGGGATGATTTTCTGTGGCTTCAACCATTGAACAAAATGCTTCATTTCCAGGTAACTGCTGTGTTCACTATAAGGAATTCCTGAAATAAAACAAATCAGAGCGATCTATAAGTCCACTTAGTTTCTTGCCAAAATACTTTTGCAAATTTCAGCTCAGAAAAACTTGAATTGTTAAAAAAAAAAAAAGCAACAAACTGGAGATCTAAATCTTATAGCTAAGGTAAAATGAAAATCCAGATTTTATTTCTGGAAAATTTACCTTGCATTATGTTAACAAATCAATCATCTGTGCAAAATGAACAGTATCTAACATTCAATTAAACAAATGTTAAAGTTTTTAAGAGATTAAATTCCATGCACTGAAAAGAAATAAGAGGGAGAGAAAGATCCCCAGTCTCCCCAGTGTTGGAGCAACGTATGGAATGAAATCTTGGCTCTGGAACTGCACTGCCACCGGCATCACTAGGGCCAAGATTTCATCCTTGAAGTTTCTGCAAATATCATATAAAAGCCTTTGTTTGCAAGAGGAGGACATGAGCAAAATGTACATAAAAATCTACGTTTACAGTGTCCTCGATTACTGTTCTCCTGGAGAGATCCATCTGTTCGGTTTCTCAAGAATTTATCAGAAAAAGCATTAGTTACAATGAACAGTAGGAGTTTCCAGAACAAAAAATAAGAAAATCATTCACACAACCAGATGCACTGAATCTTTACCACACTTATACCATAAATGGTGATCCTTCCTCTCGTCTGAGGTTTGATATCCAGCAGAGAAAGGCATGAATCAGAGTAGGTCCATCCAGTAGGTTTGAAAGCCAGAACTTGATCAAAATTCTCAGAAAACTTATTTAAGTGGTCTTGCAAGCCCTGTTAAAAGAATATAGCACATACTGAGTCCCATTAAATGGCTCTTTAGTCTAAAGATTGGAGATTTTATGATGGAGACACCTCAGACTGAATTTTATTTTTTCATGTTTTGATAAGGACTTTTTTTCTTTTAAATACCACCTGCCTTCAAATTAATAATGATAAATATTTACATCTGCAGAACACCTTGTACGTTAGGATCTCAACTGCTTCATCTGAACAAGTGCATATTAATAGCTACGCATTACAAATCCGAACACATGAGGCATAATTACATCTTGTATATCTTGTCCCCAAGCTATTCATTTCCTTCGCTCAGCTGGAGGTCAGCACTCTTGCAGCTGAGTTCTGATAAAAGAAAGTAAAAGCCAGCTTCAGTGCAAAATCATCTGGTTAATTTAAAGTACCACTGACATCTCGATATCCGTTTGTTTCCAGAAGCACTCAAAGATTAAGTAAACTACCCAAAAAATTGCAGCAAGCCAGTGCACAAGTACAGTATTGCTCTGACAACTAACTGTGCTTTATCATGTCTCCAGTCATGATAGGAAGGAAACTAGCTCTCATTTCTTCACTCTTAAAAATATTAAAAAAAATTGAAATTTAAATAGTTTCCAAGTTGGCTAAGTTAGCCTTCAATGTTGTTTAAGCTAGGATCAGGAAGAAGATGAGAAAGAAGTATAAGGAATGTACAATCTTATTCCTGGATGAAGTGAAGTCAGTATTATTTCAAACCAAAAGCAGAAAATCAATTTCATGTGTCCTGTATAAAACCTTAAAGGCATATTCTTCATTTGAAAGACTTAGGAGATTTTAGAACTCAAAATCATAAACTTTATGTCAGCAGCAGGAAGAGGAACACAAAAAATTAAGACTGCTGAATAAAAAAAGGGGAGGGGGGTGGAGATGGGGAGGCTGTGACAGAACACTAACCACCCTGCCAGACACTTGAAAATCATTACACAGAGAAGTGGAAAGCTGCCTGCGACACTGCTGCATTTAGCAGCACCTTCAGTACACTGCCCAGTAGCAACGTACAGAGCCCATCAATCTGGGCACGTAAAAGACTTACAAAACACCCTACCACAACACGCTGCACTTGCAACAGGAATTATGGCCAGCCTCCACGGCTCTTAATGCACTGCAGAAGTCCAATCTTCACTAGATTACAAATACAACTGCAGCAGCCTGCTTCTTCACACTTCATTTAAGAAAACTGACAGAGCTTAAGGCAACAATTCAAAAAAACCGTATTTCCTCCCCTTGCCTTCATGAGATCTAAATACAGTACTTCAAATACAACAATTATGATATTAACCAATGCTAATTTGTTCTCAATTTTTGTTATAAATCAAGTGTGCAACATTCACACTACGGATGCAATTTCAATCCCATCAAAAACAATTTGTGCATTTCAATCACAGACACTTTTGAACATCTCCCCTCAATTTTCAGTGAATGACGTTACGGAGCTAAGCACCGTGAAGGAGGTGCACGGACCTGAAGACCCCAGTTCTCTGGAAATTTTCCACTGCATATTCAAGTGGCAGAAGCCCCAACTTTTAACTTATAAAATGTTGTTTTTGTTTCAAGAGAAACATATATGCACTGTAGAAAAGACGGCCTCTTTCCACAAAACAAATGGCTACAGTGTTTGCTCATAACAAGCTCACTTTAAATACACATTCCAATCTCTTCTTTTATTTCTTTGGCCAACACTATTCTAAACCTTCATCCTTTTAAAATGTAAAACACATTTTACTGCTAAATCAAGCTCCTCCAATCACCACGACAGGCTGTTATCTAGTGTTGCTAAAGGCAGCAGTACTTGATCAGGTAATTCTTGAAATATTATTTTCTGAGTTCTTGTTTACTGATGCTACTGGAGCAGAAATAAGATAAATGGCAATGGGAACTCCTCTTTAAGCACTTAACATTCTCACAGTTTACTGATACTACATTTCAGCAGGGCATTCACACCTAGCTACTGGCCTCATCAGAAGCTTAGCCTCTGGAAGACCACTCGGATGCCTTCTTCACATGGACACAAAATTTGTAATGAGAGGGTAAGACAACATTTGAACAACTTCACATTTGAAGTGAAAGTCCCAGTGCAGAGGACCACGGCTGGTATAGCAGGCCTCCCATCTCTGTCCACTGAATCTCTGTGCCTTTAGCCCTTCCTGGCCCTTTGCAGGTTCCAGGCATCGCTTCTGGCATGCTGTAGGTTTGTCCAGAATCCCCATTCTGAGAGATGAGCCCCTGCACACGATATGACTGCCTCACCCTGAGAAGTAAGGCTGCGTAAGACATCCTTGTGGTATAATCACGCCCTCTGCCCAAAAAAGTCCAACTATGTGAGTACTCCACACACACTGGGATGCAGCAGCAGAATCGTGTAACAAGCCAAAAAGCTGCAGAAGAAACTAACATATAGCACAGTTTATTAAGACAACACGTAAAAAAAAAATCCATATACATTCCCACCACTCATTTCCTGTCTCACCATGGAAAAGATTATAAAACAACTCAGAATACTGAAACACTAAGTTCTTTTTCCTGTACCTCCTGTCCAAATCATACAGCCTCCTTTTCTCCTTTTTAGGTCAACTCTGACCTTGACTGAGTCTGCAGCTAAATACCATCTTGCTCTGAAGAATTTGCTTGGGATGGCACAGCAGGCCTGCACTAAAGCAGAAAAATAAATCCAAGTTTGTGAGGCCTAAGTGACCACTGTTTCTCTTTCAGGTTACCTTTAAACTAGAGCCTGCTGCTTTGCCTTAATGCCATTCTGTGTTTTGTGGTCTATTTAGAAACACCTTTTCCCCCCAGGGATTAGTCACCTTTCCTAACTAAGGAATCCCCACAGAAGCTCTCAACAAGAAAATCCTGCTGTCTCAAACCTCTTGACTGAAATGTGTACTTAAAGTCATCTAAGAAGAAATAATGTCTTAAACAAGAACTGCTTTACTTGCTTTTGCTACAAATAACAGAAGATTCCTCTGTGTGGAAAAACTAAAGCATGTGTACATATGAAGTGTCCTCCAATTCATTTACTGAGTGCATTTGTTTACGGAAGGCTTTTCACTGATTTTCCAGTATCTGTATTCTCATGTGTATCCCCAAGTATCCATATCCACATTCTTCAGCACAGGCGCAGAAAGAATATGCTTTTAACAAATGAAAGTATGATTGTAAATCCAAGGAAATTGACCTGAGAGATGAACACGGAGAACCCTACCTATTCCTTTTTAATGCCAAACATCAGGCTGAAATTGGGAAATGTTCACGGGCTGCCTCAAAACAGAGGAAGTCTCAGCCAGAAAATCCTTCTGGTCTTCTCCTACATCACACAAAATAAAAGACAGGCTCAAAGCAGGGACTCAATGTCAAAATATATTAATTGCTAATAGGATAGATCCTGGAGTCATTACATAAACCTACTTCAAAAAGGCCTGCAAAGAGCAAGCCTTTGAACAAACCTTACCTTATCTTGTACAAGCACTGTACAGAAGTTACACTTTCCGTGCATCACGTTTGGAGACATTTATTAATGCTTAATTGCATTTCATTTTCAGTGTATTGCAGTATGTCAAAACTCTACTAAATAAATATGATCTGACAAGAGGGTAAAAAGCACCAAACACTGGCTGGGAGGAACCAACAGTAAGATTAGCTAGCAAGTTAACTAACAGTGTATTTTCAGAACTTACCTTAAAAGTAATTTGCATCATGGGAAGAATGTGAAGCAAAGTACCAGCCCAGTCCACACTGATGAGGGAATTAACAGCTGCTGACTCCAAGCACTGCAGTGTTTTGTATTTATCACGGGACATGCTTGCTTTCGAGCCCAGAACTTCAGCAATTGCTTTAGGATTAATTGGAAAAAAATAAATAAACAACTGAACACGCAGGAAAAAAAAAATATAAAGGAAGAGCTATTTTGTTACTTGTTTTGGAGAGATTCCTAGTTACTGCACTGGAATATCACCCCAAGTGCAGTGTGCAGGTTTGGGCGCCACAGCATAAAAAGGACATAGAACTGTTAGAGAGTGCCCAAAGGAGGGTTACAGAGATAGTGAAGGGCCTAGAGGGCAAGGTGTGTGAGGAGCAGCTGAGTTCCCTTGGTTTGTTCAGCCCAGAGCAGAGCAGGCCGAGGGGAGGCCTCATGGCGGCCTGCAGCTCCCTCACGAGGGGAGCGGAGGGGCAGGCGCTGAGCTCTGCTCTCTGGGGACAGCGACAGGACCCGAGGGAACGGCATGGAGCTGAGACAGGGGAGGGTCAGGCTGGGGGTTAGGGAAAGGTTCTGCACCCAGAGGGTGGTCGGGCACTGGGACAGGCTCCCCAGGGCAGTGGTCATGGCACCGAGACCAATGGAGGTCAAGAAGCGTTTGAACAACGTCCTCAGACACAGGGTCTGATTTTCTGTGTGGTGTCATGCAGACCAAGGAGTAGGAGCTGATGATCCTTGTGGGTCCCTTCCAACTTGGGATACTCTATGATTCTACAATTATTTTTAATATTGAAAAAAAAAAATCCATATTCAACAAGATGAACAGTATTTCATATCCTAAAATTAAGAAGAGAAATTAATGGCTGTTAAAAACAAACATCTTTTTCAGTACCAAAATTTAGTATGACAACTGGAAAGAGAAGGAGAATAGAAGCACTTTGATAAGTTCTAAGTCGTATTTCTTTGGTAAAATGTTACTGGGTGAATTGTTATTTATTTCAAACAAGCCAGAAAAGCTTAGTTTTTGGGATATGCTACGAACAATGTAAATAAACTAAATTTCAGTGTGAAATTCTTGTATTGATGACTTCAAATATACTCAAATCACAAATGGTACACAGCTGCCTGCTCCGGGGTATACATCTGGGCAATCAATTTGTTTTCTAACACTGTAACTGAGTGAAGCATAGCATACAAGATTTTCATTAAGACAGAAAAGATGTGTTTTGGTTTGGGGAATGCTGTGGTAAAACAGATTTCATTAAAACTGATTACTATACATATTCACAAAAATACATAATATAAACCTGGAAGGAAAAACCATTAGCAATATAGAAGTTGAAGAATAACTACATCCCCCTGCTCTCTTGACAAAATGAGATAATTAAAACTTAAAATGACATTTATGCTTTTAAATTGTCTTTAGCCCTTTTCTCGCCACAATCAAACAAACAGGTCCATTCATTTGGTATCCAAATTTGCCTTCTGCGTATGTGTGTGGGGGGTGGTGGTTGTAAAAATGTCAGAAAAATATTTCTATCAGAAAGTTTAAACTTACTGATTAGAAAAATAAAGTACTAACAGTACGATTATTAAATGTGCTTAACTTCTTAATGCAATATCTGACCACTAAGACTAAGGGACCATTTATATCTTAAAAGGCCATTAACACTGATTTAGACATTTATTTAGTTATTTGATGAATTACAGTTTTGTTTTTTTTACATACCTAAAAACACTTTTTCTTTTCCAATGGAATAGGTGCCACAGACAACTAGAGTACGCGGGTTTAAGGTCACTGTCTCAAAGGCAGTATTGACAGCAAACTGGATAACTTCTTGTTGAGAAGGAAAAGTGTATTCAGGACTACAGTATCTGGGGCATGGAAACATGATACACCAGTTCATTACACCAGATAGAAGACATCTGAATTTACCAAGAAGGACCTCCAAATTGCACGTACACTTTCACAAAGTAATGACAAAGATGCTATTCTGAAATATAACTTCAGTCTACTTAAAATCTATTTATTAGAAACCACTGAAGTGCTCAGATGAAACTGTTGGAATAAAATTTACACTGAGTACATCAGTCTTCTCTCTACAACCCTACAACCATTCACTTGTCTGACACTGACACTCAATTCTGTAGCTTTTTTCCTCTATAAATACCAAGTGCTCTTTCAAGCTAGATATTTGTAGCATGTACTAATTACATCCTTATGTCTATTTTTCCTCATGCACACAAACCATAACATAAAGCATTATTCATTCGCAGAAACATATGGAAGAGAAATGAAAGACTGCAGCTGGGCATTAGTCATCATACACAGAAAAACAATTTTATATACATGAGTCACAGAAAGGTCTAATGAAAACCTGGATAAGTGACAACCATTTGGCATTCTATCACTCTCTGAATTCTCTCTTCCCCCCCAACCCTTTCACAATATAGCTGAATACTCATAAAAGCGACGTTCCACGATCCTCCAGTTTTAGAGTTGAACACTTAATGTACAAATTTTGCAACCCAGAACTTAATACCACGTATAAATAAGATGGTCATCTCAACAAATACTTCACTATTTTTTCCAACACCCACTTTTAATCTCTCATGTAACAGCATAAGAGATGAACAAGGTAGACATATAAGGACTTTCAAAAAATACCTGATTTTATATAACAGTAGCTAACAAGTGTTAAAACGGTAAGGTCATTTATACTCATATTTATGTGGTTCACCCAAAGTCTTACTAAACTGAAAAGAGGAACATTACATTGAAAAAATATACGTTAAATGCAGCTTACGTGGTATCAAGGTAAAGGGTGTGGACTTTTTGACTAATCAAAGCAGGGTAGCGCTCCATAGAAGGATTGGCCCTGAAGTCTCCTGTGTGCAGGATAGCAGTTCCACTGGGCAGACGAAAAAGGATCATTGTTGCACCTGGACAACTGGAAAGGAAAAACAAAAAACAAGAAAACCCCACACAAATGATGTTAGTTTCTATACAGGTGTAGTGCCTTAAGACAAGAGATAAACCACTCTCCAGTGGCATGAAAGGATGCAGAACAGCATTTTAAAATCACAGCTACTACGCTGTCTAAGTTAGCTAGAAATTCTTGTTTTATAAAGGAATTCTAAAGCTATCCTTATTGCCTCAAGGTAGCCTTGAGTTCTCAGCTGAGATGGAAAGAAGAAAAATCACCAACAACAATGTAATCAAGCATTATTTCCTTTTTGGGATGTTCTTTCTTCTAGGTACTACAAAGATGCTGCCTCAGTTGCAATCTCTGAGATTCTGTTAGACTTGATTTAAAGAAGAAACAGCACACCAAAAAGCAGCAGCATTCTTATTTGGGAGAAACGTTATTGTATTATTTCAGATGTATCTTCATTCCTGGAGGACTTACTGAAGCATTTCTTTTTAAACTCTATTTGCAGGTTTTAAACATCATCCAACATCCAGAATTCAGTGGTTATAAATACAACTCTTGTGTTGGCCACAATGCATCCACTGCGCCTTCTGCAGTTCCTCACCAAAGCTGTCTGAAGGGCAAGTGCAGACTGGAAAACCAGACTGGGACTATTTTGGACATGAATCATCTGTAAAGGGTAAATGAAATCTCAGAAACCAGGAAAACTGGCATGAATCAGAGCTAAAATGACAGAATTGGTAAACTCTCCAAGACGCTGAACTTCGTACCTAAGGTTTACATGCCTTTTAAATTGAAGGCAGGGGATCAAGGAGGCAAACAGGAAAAATGAAAAGCGTCCAAATTACATAAGAAACAAGGCTTCCTTCATTCCCAGAAAGGGTTCTCAAAGGACTTCATGGAATCTTATCTCTCCAACTATAAACAAATCCTAAGATAAGTAATATTCAAACCAGCTGTGACACAGTGCTGTGTGTCAATATATAGTTTAGGAAAAGGACTTCTCTTCGAGCCCATAGCCAAATAAGGTACCAAGAGAGAGAATGGCAAGAGCACGGGGCTAGAATCCAGCAGCTACTGAACCCTAAATCCAGCATTACCACACACTGACAGTGTAATGCTGGGCAAAGATCTCACCCTTTATCACTAAATCCAGTAGATATTTTTTTTTTCCCCTCCAGATTTCAACAGGGTTTTCTTTATTGTTCAAATTTAAAAATGTTGGCTAGGTTTTGTTTCTCTCAGGATCCAAAGGACCACATTTTTCTTTAGCTGAAGATCTCACTATCTTTAGTTGAAGCTATCTCACTATCTTCAGCTGAAACCTAACAGATCTGATAACCAGTTCTAGGATGTTCCCAGCTAGATAATAAAAACTGAAGTGTCCAGACCACTAGAAAATCACCTAAGCTCTCAAAAGTGTAAAAATTAAGGAGCTATGTGTGGTTAACACTAATGGATTCATTACAAGCAAAAATAAAAATAAGGTAGAGTTATCAAAAAAGTCTAAGTTTGATTTTCAAAAACAACTCACCTTTTTCAAAAGCTAACTACTTGCTATAAATTTAGGTTTCTACACGCCTAGTTTGCTTGTGAAGTGAAAATGCATGTTACTAAGTCACGTCAGGTATCTGAAGAATTTCTACCCTTGTTTTTTCAGATCCACTAACACCTAAGAACTACAGAAATAAAAACTGCCTCTGTACAGCTATCCTTAATATTCTATACAACCAGTGCAGTGATACATACTGATTGGCATCGAGCAACACCACTTTGATCCCATTCACGACACATTCCGTGTCCATCGGCAGCACATGGACGTACTGCTCTTTGACTCGAAGTTTGCTCTTCACCAGATTGCCAGTTATCTGTAACAAGAAAAGGATTTAATATGGAATAGGAACAGAATCTAAAAAAAGCCTTTATTTATTTTAGAAACAAAGGTTCTCAAAGCCAGACATTCTGACTTTGAGAGAAACTATGAGATCCTGTGTATAATCAAGCCTTTCAGTAGCATTTCAGCGCTCAAAAAGCAAACTAAAGAAAAGCTGTCTTAAAAAAAAAAAAAAAAAACAAAAAAAAACAAACTTTTGAAAGCCTGTCAGCAGGTTATGGGTTGGAATCCAAGAGGAGGCCAACACGGAGGAACAACACATCGAACATCTGTTACAGATTGACTAGTCAAGAATCACAAAATGGTTTGGGTTGGAAGGGACCTTAAAGATGACCTAGTCCCAACCTCCCTGGCATGGACAGGGATGCCACCCACTAGATCAGGTTGGTCAAGGCCCCATCCAACCTGGCCTTAAACACCTCCAGGGACGGGGCATGCACAACTTCTCTGGACAGCCTGTGCCAGTGCCTCACCTCTCTCCGAGCAAAGCATTTGCTCCTAACCTCTAACTTATATCTCCCCTTTTTTAGTTTAAAACCATTCCCCCTTGTCCTGTCATTATCTGACTGAAAAAAAAGTCACTCTCCATCTTTTTTAAAAGCCCCCTTTAAGCATTGGAAAGCTGCAATGAGGTCACCCCGAAGCTTTCTCACAGGAGGATCCCACATTCCCCTATAAATATCCACCGTGCCTAACTGTCCCAACAATGGAACTTCTGGTCCTCTATTTATTTTCACCACTGTAGAAGTGATTATAGCTGCAAATAGTTGGATAATATCCACTAAGCTTGAAAGCCCTTACCTTGTTACAGTAGATTGGAAACATGAAGTTTTTTGTCAACCCACAATAGTGATCAGAGTGAAAATGAGTGAGGAAATAGGCTGTGCAGCCTTCAATTTCTCCATACTGGAAAGCATCAACTGTAAAACCAGTTCCTACAGCAAAAAGGCAAAAGAACCTCGTCAGTAAACATGCACTGTTCAGAACAAGTTTCTAAGGGTTTTTTTTCATTATTATTATTTTTTTTATTTATTCCAAATTGAAAAGGGAGAACAGTTACACTCTATAAAGTTTTAGGGATGATTTAAGGATGAACATGTTTTGCATATGAGTCAACAGTCACAAAAAAGATTTTCTCTCATTAAAACAAAGATTTCGCAAAGCATCCAAGTGCAAATATGTTCAAAGGCCTTCCACGTATCTGTTGTTCAGCTGCCATCCTACACAGATGACAACTGGTTAAGCAAATAGAAAATATCTATCTGCATTCAGCTGGTATTTCTGAAAGTTTCTCTGGATTAAAATCTAAAACCAGAATCTTAACACAAGATAAAATGGACAGTGACAGCTTAAAAAAATGCATTTTGTGATCAAACTGTAATTTTTCAATTACTCTATGGTTAATATTCCTCCTAAAACATGCTACCATATAGTTACCAAATAAGTGATCCGGGGTCTTCAAAAAAATTTGTTGAGATGAAACTTGACCGACTTACTGCTATTCCACGTTTTCAGTGAGGTGCTGTTTGTATAAAGACAGCTCTCTTCTCTGCAAACCTTTTTTTTTTTTTCTTTTTAAGTGTAAATGTACGACAGATGGTCCTTTCACATTCGGTTATACTTTTGTAAAACCACCAAATACTGCACAGAACTAGTGCGTTTGGTGGCACTCAAATATTTTTCATTGTTAAGCAAATTTCCCATATCTTGCAGCTGAACTAGAAATAGTTCTACTCACTGGAGGATCGAACTTCAAGTGTTTGCAACTCCAAAAAAATAGAGTGGTCTGCTAACGGAAACCAAAAGAAAAGAAAAAAACAAAAATACCCTTCAAGTCTAGTAATAATATTGAGAACAAAAAATAATATAGATAATAGCAAAGCAACTTTAGAATTTCATTGTAGGCACAGAACTCTGCTCCTCACATTTATTACATATGGGAAATGCTCTCAGCCCATGGAACCCAAGATACTGGTGTAACCTCACAGAGACTTGTAGGTCAATCTTCAAGCAGCAGCTTGGCACTCGGAATCACTGATGTATTTCTATTTGGCTTCCTCAGATACCTTACTAAGACTAAATCCTTTGGTGGTAAACAGACCTGTGAGGATGTGAAGTTTTTTTTTGTTGTTTGTTTGTTTTTTAAAGTTCCTGGTGTATTATTCTGTATTTAGATTGAGAAGACTGAAGGATTCCTGTCTGTTTTTCTGAGCTAAATTCTTCTGCTTGGTTTTAATTTCTTTGCTTACATAGTTGTAGCGCTTCGTATTTCTACTATTTGTGAGCTTCGTATACAAAATATATATATATTTTTTTTACTTACTGTAAGGAAATAATTGTTATTGACTGCCCTATTTTCACTGGCAAATGAAACAACATAGAAGATTAAATTTGGTAATTAAGAGAAGTGCATATTAACAAGGGATATATCCAAAAAAATAAGAATGTAAATCAGTCTTTAAATACTCCTCATGCTTCTTATTCTGTCAAACACATGCAAAAGACTGTCCTTGAAATCACTTTCCTGAGATGGCTGTGTCAGCGTGCTTTATTGATGAGGCCATTGCTGACTCCGGTTCTACAATCACTTTCTTCTGGTTATCTGCACCTAAACAAGACTTCACTGACTGGGATGGAAGAAGGAAAAGTTGTTACAGACTGCAGTCTAAATGACTACGGAGAGTGAATATGCTGAAGGCTTACATTAGGGAAAAATACAACACACCAACCCAAATTAGTTAATCACTACAAAAAGAAAGAATTATCTCTCACCTGGTATTTTCTTGTAGAAGGGGCACTGTTTTTTTCTTGTTCCTTCACCTGTAGCAGGTAATTCTCTAAATTTTTTTCTCCACTTTCGTTGGCCACCAGAAGTTACATCTGCCAACTCTCCATTTTTATTTGAACTTTCTTCAGCTCCTTCTACATCCTCCACAGATCCTTCAGCTTTCCTTTTTTTCTGTCTGGGCCTCTTTCCATTGGGAGTTACTGAACTTGGTGTCTGCTTTTCCTCACTCAAACACATCTCTTCCTTACTTTCCTCTTTTACTTTGGGTTTTAACCCAAAGAAAACACCAATGTCCATTTGTTTGAGTTCTCTGGCAGAATTGGATTTGGCATTCACACTTGCTAAAGAATGAGATGACGCTGTTTTAGAGACAGGGCTGGGAAAGCATACACCAGCTGCGTTAAGGTTTTCTTCTTTCTTCACTACCGACTGCAAGCTTTCTTGGCGAGCACCTTTTTCAATTACACCAGCAGCCATTTTATCTGGATTGGTTAAAACGCTACTTGGGTCCCTCCTAACCTTACTTTTTTGTGACAGAGGAGAGCCAGCACCTTTTCTGACGGACACCAGTGGCGTATCCGTAAGACCCACGTACACAGGATCCAAAGCACAAGCACCGCTACCTTTCAGCTCTGTGTTACCTGCATCAGCAGCCAAGGAAATCAATGCTGGCTGTTGAACCTCCTCCTTAAGTACATCACAACTAAAAGGAAAAGAGGAGTCTGTCGCTAGTGTCTCTTGCTGATGCTGATTACCTACACATGCTGAATTACAGAAGTTGCTGCTCATGTGACTCTGAGAAGCAGTTCTTAGGCTATAATGCTGACAGTTCCACGTATTTACTCCCTCACAGTGTTGGTTTTTTAACATAAAATTTCCCTGTTCAATACGCTTATACTGAGGCTTCTGCTGTAAAAAAAGTCCATCACATTTTTTGACCTCCACAGAATCAGATTCTGTATCTTCAAAGTTCTGGACTTCGAATAATTTATTTTGTGATATTTTTACTTTTTTCTCCTCTTCTTCAGTTTCATCTTCGCTTTCCTCACAAGTACTCAGTGGAGAGTAAGAAATTTCACAGTCACTGAAGTCCACTTTTGACTGTAGTAGACTTGGCTGATTTGTATCTTTTTGACTACTCAGATCCTCTCCTGTAACACTTTCCTGAGAGGACGCAAAGTCATAAAATTCAAATTTACAACTATTATCTGTGGTTTGTGTGAGCTGAAACGTTTGTTGAGGGTTTTGAGCATGTGCAAAAGAGGAAGTACTTTCACTGGTTATATTTAGAGACTTCTTTTGTGGTGAGCTCTGTACCATCGGTGCACACTCATATTTTGGGATGTTTTTTACATTATTAGATGGTTTCTCATTCTGTGAAATTTCTTCTGAATGACTTGGGAAACAACCTGACTTTGCAGCAGCAGAGCATGTGGACTTCCTCTCCAAAGTGTCTGCCGAAGAGTTTACCAGATATTCCCCCGCCCTGCTTGCTGCAAGTAGGAAATGACTATAGCGCTTGTAGTGAGATGGAATGGTAGAAGTGCACAGTAAGCCATCAGGACACTCTATGAAAACAGGTCAGAAGAGAAGTTCTGTTAATAAGTTTGCACATATAATTGGCATAAGCATTAAAATAAAAAACACATATGGCATACAACTTAAAAATTGTTTCTTATAAATGCAGCTATTGGAGGAGAGAAGGCACAAGTAAAAAGTAATTTTCAAGCTGCCAGATCTCTTTCCAGAGAGAACGCCAGAACAAGAATGTTTCCAACCTAAAACCGAAAGGCTGATACTAACACAGCATTAAGCCTGAATTCATTCACCCTTCTAACAAGAAGGGCACGGCACCCTCTTTCAGTACTGTGCTAACGTAGTTACATGGATTCTAGTTTCGAGTTGTGTCATGCACAAGCAATGATCTCAGAGCAACAGCACCAGAAAAGGTCAAGACATGTTTCAAAACAAACTAAGCCGAGGTTCTGAATCAACCTGAAACTGCATTTAAAATTGTCTGCTAGGTTACACGTTAAATTTTAAAATTGTCATGTACTTACTACGTCCAAAAAGTATTCAGGATCTATTTGCCAGCAAAAGACCTGTGGCTGTTCCATAACCATTTTTGAGTTTGTTAGCCTAACTTTTGAGAATTTAAAGACAGATGCAAATCAGTCAGTATTTTTTAGCTGTTAATTATGGGAGGAAGAGATGGAAATCCAGTGTTAACACGTCTGCCTCAAGTCAAAACCACTGCCAACATCAGGAATAAGGGCTCAGATTTCATTGTTCTTAAGAAACTTCAAGAAAAGTAAAAAAGATATGAAAAGATAAGTTGCAGATATTTATAAACATGGTATTTCCTCACATGAAACTAGTCATGGGAATGATTCCATTTCTATTCCTCTTGTGCAGAACTGAAAACCAAACAGTGTTATCTTATGATACAAGAATGTTCGTGTATAATTCTGGATAAAAATTCCAAAGCATACTTGACCAGCAGCTAACGTTTCAAGCAAATTAACTTAATGGACTGATCTCTGATTACAGCTGTCCTCAGAGAACTGAACAAATCACACATCAACATGGGTATAGGATAATGACGTTTATACTTCAAGAAATTCTGTGTTAAAAGTAGTAAAGTCTTAACAGAAGGAGGCTTTTGGCGAACACTGACTGAATGATTGAAACAAATTCCATTATTTTAGACTGGTAAACGTACACCTTTGATTTCTTCAAACCAGTGAAAGTGGGGTTTGCTAAACAATCATGAATCTTTATCAATGCTCCACAAAGTTTTGAGATTAGATTCTAAAATTTCCATATCAGGTTTCCACGTTCTTCATAAAGAACTGAAAATTTGATACAAAAATGTCAATAAATGATCAGTAACAACTTCCTAAAAATCATACCAACTACCATTTCACGTTTCGAACCAAGTATGAAAACCAAAGCTAATAGCAGGATTATGTGTTTAACGTTGTTTCCCGAAGACTTTTTTCTTACCCTACTCATACCTTTTTCAGTGGATCCTGGAGTATCCAGACATTCGGCAACGTGCCACCGAGGTGTCTGGACTAGCAGCAAGGAGAAGGGCATCTGACAGCTCGGACAGTGCCCGTCGTGAACCGGCCTCGCACTTTGTGAGCCGTTCTCTGCCTGGCTGCCCGCGCTTTCCTGGGAGTGCACGCTGCTGTCATCTTTACTCGGCTCTGGATCCTCATTTGGCCTCGATCTCGGCTCACTTTTCTGAAGAGTACCATTTTTCCCCACCTTTTTCCTTTTATTTCCATTTCCCTTTCTTTTCGGCCTGCGTTTGCCGTCGGTTACTTTCTGCAGAGGAGCGGAGGGACTCTCCGAAGCGCTCTGCTGCTTTTGCTTCCTGACGGACTTGTACTCCCAAATGTCCTCTTCCAACAAGTCCTCCTCAGACATGGCAGCGTACGGACCGCTCTCCTTTCCCCCCAGAAACACCTCATAAACCCAGCCTGCTTTCTGCTAACACATCCTCTCTCCCCTCCGCCCGGCAGCGAAGCACTCCCATTCCATCTTAACAAACCACCACAGGGCCCCAAACCCAGCAGCAGCCCGCGAGGGGACAGAAGCATGGTGGCCCCTAACCCCCAGAGGATTTGACGATCGCTTCCCTCACGCTCTGCAGCCCCCGGGAGCCCCGGGCGGCGCCATTGCCCTCAGCGGCCCGCGGGCACCGAGGCTTTCCACACCAACGGCCGCAGTTTCGTCACCGTTCCCGCAGCATCCCCCCCTCGCCTCCCCCCCTCAAAAAATCCCACCGCCCTAATCGTCTGGTTTGCGCCGCTTTTCACATCTTTTAATCTATTTAAAAAAAAAAAAAAAAAAAGGAGAAAGGCGGGAAAATAAAAGGATGTGTTGAATCTGCTGAGACACCGTTGGCGCCGGGCATTCTCCTCACGAATATGCTTCTCCGAATAACAAAAGCCCTGTAAAAATCGGGGAGGAATTAGCAGCTTCTCCCTTCAACACAGCCGAGTTGCGGCGTGCTTGTGCGCAGCGCTTCGTTATTATTTTTATTCTTATTCTTTTAATTACGGCTGTACCGCCCGCGTGCCGAATGTGCGGCGGCCAAACGGCAGGGCGGCGGCAGCGGCGGGCGGGAGGCGCCATGGCGGCGGGGACGCTGCCGGGGCTGCGGCCCGCCCAGACGCAGCTGGAGTACGGCCTGCTGGACGCCGACAGCCCCCGCGACAAGGAGGCCTTGGTCTACAGCTACCTGCAGAAGGCCGACAGCCGGGAGCGGGACCTGACGGTGCCCGAGCTCGGCGGAGGTGGGTGGAGGGGCCCGCGACGGGCCCCGGTGCCCCCCGGGGAAGCGGCCGGGCTCGCCCTGAAGGGTCCCTTGGGTGATTGAGGCCGGGAGCTGCTCTCCTTAAAGGTGGTTTTTATCCGGTTGTGGGGCTGTGAGTCCTGAAAGCACCCGGGGGGAGCAAAGGGCAAGAGAAGGGAAACCCCTTATGGATGCTCGCTTAGGTACTGGTTGCAAAAATCACGTTCTTTAAATCCTCGTTCTTCTCTTAGCTTCATTAACTTCTTTTTTTTTTTTTTTTTTTTTTTCCCCTCCAATAAAGCGTTTCGCTTTTCTTCAGTGTATTGACAGGAAGCTTCCTCCTGCTCTCAGCTCTCTCTCCATGGCTTACCCGTGCTCGTCAGTTTCCGTCCGTGCACCATAGCGCATGCTGTGCTGGAGACATCGTCCTCCTTCAGTGCTCTGCCCGTTTCCCCTTCGTGTTTCACATATTTCTCCATCTCTTCTTGTGAAAAGTGTGAATCAAGGGTTACGTAAAAGTCTTGCAGGTCCTGCTCCAGGTCCTTGTAACCTGAGTGGGGCTCCTTGGGACTCTGAGAGATTAAGGGTTTGCAAGACAGAGGCCTAAGCAGATAAAACTAGGGGATTAAAATCATATGCATAGCATAGGAGTGAATTCTGACTTCTAACTGATGGAGCAAAGTGAATGCTTTTTCGGTCTGGATTTGGACTCCTGAATTTAATTTTCACTTTCGTCATCAGTAACGTTTCACTTTCTGTCTTCTGTCAAAGCTTGTGTTCTCCAGGAATCAGCTCAAATAGTAGCCAAAGTTATTTATTTCCAGTTTATTTTTAGGAAAGATATCCCAATTCTACTGAAGAGGGAAGATGTGTCATAAAACAAACAACCTGCTCTTTTCTTTTGAAAAAGCAAAGTGGAAAGCCTTGCCCATACACAGTGGAAATAATGTATAAATTATTGTAATTACTGTCACTAAACCTGAACGTGTGTGCATTCATTTATGCTTTTAGGTATATATGCATATATAGGTAGGGAACAAATTTCCGCTTACTGAGGGAGGAAACAAACCTGCTGACTTGAGTAGCTGTAACTTCTCCTGGGGCAGTAAGAACTTAGTTTGCTGAAACTTGACAGGGTGGAAGCTTTGAGTATTTTTAGATTATTCAGAGTAAATTTGTATATTAAAAAAAAATTAGTTCTTCAAAAACTTAGTTCAACTTTACAATGTCTTTGCTATCTGTTTTTTATCCCATTATTTTCAGAAGAGTTGGGTGGTAATAATGGCAGACCATAGTCTAGGACATTTATGTCTTGATACCAGTTTCTTATGGGACCAAAGGAATATTAGTTACCAGTGAGGAAACATTTCCTCAATGTCTCATCAAGTAATTGAAATAATTGTCCAGGAGTACTACCGGCTATATATGAGTGGGTTGTATTCCCAGGTGGCAGCGTTATTTTATAACTGTCATTTCAAACTGTTGAAAATCAAGATCAAAACGCTTAAGTAAAAAAATATTGCAGTCATTTCTGAAGTTAGTTCTTTACAAAAATGTTATAAAATCATGAAGAGTTTAACAGGCTTTTAGTTTATTTGCATTTATTTGAGGTTTAAGTAAATAGGTGTTACACCTATGTCTTTGTTAGGTGTTGAATAATGTAGATCATGTCCCAAGATGTATGGGAATCGTTCTGAGGTTTCCGTGTTCTTTCAATTGAAAGGTGCCAATTTAACTATATAAACCACACTGTCATTGTTACATTACATTTTGTTAATATTCTCATTTACTAATTTTGAAGAATTGGATAATATAAGGGTGGGTTTGATAAATATGAGACTTCTGTTTTGCTTTTGTACTTGCTAGAAAGTTATGTTGCAACTTTTCTTTAGTGAAATATACTAGGAATGTGTGTTGTCATGCAAATTAGGTGTGTCTTCCTTTCCCTGCCTTTCCCCTAACTGGGTATCTCTGCTCTCTGAATTGCAGATCTACAATGGTTGAACACCGAAGGTCCTATTTCTCTTCACAAAGACCTTTGTGGAAAAGTGGTGGTGTTGGATTTCTTTACTTACTGCTGTATCAATTGCTTGCACCTGCTGCCTGATCTCCACGAGTTAGAGCAGCAGTACTCTGATAAAGGTAAAAGAGCCTTGGCTGGCTTGGTACAAAATTTCCTGGCAGTGTTGCAGGTGGAGTAGCTGAGTCACTTTGTTGGTTACTAAACAGCTGGCAAAATTTCAGGGGTGCCTAAAAATGTCTTCTAATATTTTAAGTATTGCAAAAAAAAAAAAAAAAAAAAAAGGTTACTGGCTATGCTTTCATCACATTTTTAGATGGGGTTAAATATGGCATCTGTTGTGTCCCTATAATTAAGGAAACGGGATATGTGCTTGAAGCCCAAATCTGGTATCCTCATGAATAGGGCGGTTTGCAAAATGTGAGGACGTAAGACGGGGCTCAGAGTTGATAGATGTACACTTTACTTAGTAGCCAGCTCTGAGCAGAATGTTACGCAGATGGTAGAATGGATGTAGTTTAGATGACTTTTTTTTTTTTTCCCCTTTCTAACTGAAATAGCAAAATACGTGAACATGGTTTAAGATTTTTTTTATTTTTATTTTTTGGTATTTGCATTGCCTTCTTTTCAGTTAGTAGTCCTCTGTTCTGGAGAGGGAATTAATCTCTTTAATTTCACATCTGAGATAAAATCTCCATCTCTCTCTGAATGAATGAAAATGCAGGGTAACTGCTATTTAGAATTTAGTCTCTTGTCATCCTGATGACTTGTCAGAGAGAAAATGTCGTCTTACCCAGGAATGTATCAGCTACTAACTTGGCTATTTTGATAGGCTAAATGATGAGATGAACAGTGTTACTTTTGGTCCTTAAAATCTTGTATTAAATACTATAATAAAAATAACCTTGCCTTATAATGTTTACATTTCTGATTCTCCATTTGCTCTTCTGATTTGATTTTCATTTTGCCAGCATTTATTTTCATGTGTTACCTGCTCCCACTAGAAAAATTTCCGAGTCTTTGAAATTGCAAGTGTAAGTAGTTCACTCGTATGTTGTAGGCTTAAATGGCACTTTACAGAAGATTCAAATAGATGAATTTTTCCTCTTTGGGAAGTTAAGTTGTTTGGCTTGAGAAACTTGAGAAAGGGTTGGAAGAATAAGACTGAAGTTGAAAGGGTGCAGATGTACCAAAAATACTGTAAGAATATCAAGATATATTAATGTAGGTATCTTGATACTCATCCTGATTCTGGAGTTTCATTACACTTTAACGTCTTCTGCTGTCTTCTTTAGTTAATGGAAGTCCCTTCTCCCTTCACAGGATGGGGGCAGATTCACTTTCACTCAGCTGGTTCCCCAATCTCTTGCCTCATAACTGGAAAAATAAAGAGATTAAATATATAGTGAAGTTGTAACTTTATTAAACTTCAGATTTGTAAACATAATATTTATATACACGTTTCATCTACATATTTACAGAGCTGTGGTAGTGACAGAAGGTCCTGATCTAGCAGACAATGATAGAGTGAAAACAAGCATCTTACTCTGACAAAACATCTATGTCACTGTGCATTTGGATCTTAATCTGTTGTTTGAACAGCTGAAGGAGTGTTGCCTTCATCTTTCTGCATAACTGAGAACAATCCTTAATACTGATATAATTAATAGCAGTATCTTTCTTTGATTGTACCTTTTGTACATATTTTTTGATATTCTGATTATTTTTTTCTTATTCACATGGTTCAAATACTGGCATATGTGGAGTATGTTGAAACTTCAGCAATGTGATCATCAGACGTGAGATGTCCGAACCTGAGAACCTGTAGTTTTAAGACGTTTCTAAGCCATTGAATGTCTTAGTATATGCGCACACAGTTCTATTGTCTGGAACTCAAGAAGATTTGTCTCAAAATAAAGACTGCTTTCCATAGGATTAAATGTCGCCAAGCATCTTTATCTGATACATTCTCATTGCTATCTTCAGTGGAGCTATTTCTGTTTTTCAAGTGGCGTTCAGAAAGTTATTTTAAACTCCAGTGCATATTCAGTTCATGTTATCAGCAGTCCAGAAATGACTTCTATAAGAGGGAGTACTTTTTAATATTCAGAAATAGCTTGGCATAAGTCCAGTGTTGTGCTCTGCTATAATCCTTCGAATAAAGTGTTTTAAATGGTGTGCATGTTTTTATATCACAGTGTAGCATCTGTCAGTTTCCACACGAGTTTTCTTCATGAGAGGATACTATAACGTATATGTGCTGTACAGGTGTCCAGAATAGCGTTGTCCTTCTAGCTCTAACGATATTTTTGATGGACAAATTATAAGCACTGCTGCTAATTCTACTGTAGTTAAAATGTTTGACTTTGCTGTTCAGAGCTCAACAGTTTACGATACTACAACTTGAGCTGTCTCACAGCAATGTACTGTGCGGGCAGGATTGGCAAAGACAATATCAGTGATTTAAAAAAAAAAAATTTTATCTGTGTACTTGTTTTATTCAATTAATGTGCAGAATTTTACTGTTTCTTGTTCTCATATTGAAATGTTACCACTCCTGCAGATGCTGTTCTTCTCCATTAATACTGTTTTACAGTTGGGGACAAGGGCCAAAATAGAAAAATAGTTCTCAATTTCTCTGTAACCAAATAAAAAGCCAATCTGACATTAAATAATTTAAACTCCTCTGAGCTCAATAATACAAGTGTTTAAGATATGAAGTAATTGCCTTTCCTACATTTCTACCACAAAACTATCAAAATAATTGACTTGAAATAAAAATTAAATACGGATTGTGCTGCCAAAACAATAGCAGCTCTGGCAGCCTTCCATTTTTACAGAGCTAATTTATCAAATGCTAGCAATGCAGTGTGCATTACTGTAGAAAACTTCTTTCCTTCAGCAGGTGTCAGACAACCGTAATGCATCCTGAAACACTTATTCCCTTTTTGGAGAAAGGGATTATTTCTGCTCTGGCTTTGTACATTATAATACATTTAAAAAAAAAAAAAAAGACAAACTTTTTTTATAGTTTTTTTTTTTTTGCAGTCATTTGTGGTAATACGGAGTTTTTCAATAATCTATGTTACATATTGGTTTAAGCTTCAAAATTAAAAAAAACAAACAAAAACCAAACAATGCAGGCACTAGAAACAAATTGGCATAGAGTTCTTCATGACAGGAATGCTTTCTGAAGCCAGCATCTGGATTTTTGCATTGCAGAATAGAGCAAGCTGGACATGTGTTCCTATCACATCAAATGTTTTTAATGGCTGGGAAGAAAACATAGTGTTGGAAATAAAACCATTGGGATGACAGTTTAGATAGGATCAAATGGCAAAACTTCAGGGGAATGTCATGGTTTAATATCACCCAAGTTGTAGAAATCTTCAAGACTGTGAGAAGGTTTGACGTTATTCGTGTTGTTGGTTTTTTTTTTTTTTTTTTTTTACAAAAAGTGAATTTAAAAAAAAAAAAGATCCACTGAGCAACAGGGAAAGAAGAGATTTGCAGCTGTACGTTTAGGTAGGCCGAAGAAGAGCAACCTAAAGAAAGAGGCTACAATTCTAAATTCAGACCAACTCAGCATGGATTACCGTGCTGGCAGTCAGGCCCTGAGGAATTTGGAATTTGGAAAAAACAATGGCGCAATGGCGAAACGTAGCGAATGCCTGAATATAATCCCTACCCGAAAGCAAAGCAAAGATTTCTGAACTCAGATGGGTTTGTGTAAAAGCAAGCATTGTTCGTGTACCATAAAGCTAGGAGGAAAACCTAAAACCAAATACTGCATTCCGTTCAAACCCATCTCCTTGCATGTGGTTGCTTACAGGTGTCTTCTGGGCCCTTTTCTGATCAGAGGGCTGGTGTTACCCTTGCAGTGCTGAACTTCCCTGGCTGTAACTGCACTGCTTTCAGAGAACGGTTGTACAAAAAAAGGCGTTTTGCTTTTACGTATGTGTCCAGAGTTTTATAAGCAGTGAAGTGTTTTAGTGAATAAGGTAGAAAATGCCAAATAACAGGAATGATCTGACGTGTAAATTTCCAATTCAGAACGAGTTGTGACACGTAAGTTGATCCTAAATTAAATAAAATATGTGATAGGTGAGTTATTGTGGAAAAAAAATACACTTCCTGTGAATTAAAAAAATAAAATGTTAGAATGCTGTTAAATAAAATTAATGTCTTTGATAAGGAGAAAGATGCATTATCATGCAAGCTGCAAAAAGTTACTTCCTTTGTAATTTTTCCCATCTTAAAGAGCTAATTATGGATTTTGATATTTGCAGTTGTAAGTGGAAGAGGGAAAGAGAAACAGGAGAGGGAAAAGAGGCTTTGTTCTGGCAACTATGAGAAACTAGAAGTTGAGAAATAAATTTGCCAGCGATGTTACTGAAAATATTTAGGTTTTGTTCCTTTTAGATTTGTGGTAAACTGATGAAATCTTCACTCCCTTGTAATAAATGGTTATTTTTGAATAAGGGCAGAAAACATCTTCTAAAAACTAAGTAACTGCTGCTTCAAGTAACTAAAACAGGTCATGCTCTGCAATCTTCTTAAAACTTCGCTGAGAAAACATTTATTTAAAATTTGTCTTTTCCAAATTAGAGACCTTTGGGGAGGGCTCTTTCCATTGGATTTTGTTTAGGACAAAACATAACCGTATTATTCAAGTCAACACCAAATAACAGAAGTTGATTGACTTTGCACATCAGCCTTTATCCTTTCAAACTGCAAATTGTATCCTGCTTATATAAATGTAATAGCTGTTAACCAAATCTATTTTTCTGTAGTGATACAATACAACATTTTTGATTGCGGTGAAGGAGCACAAATGAATTTAAGATATAATGTAGTAATTCAAGATAAATATAATTTAAGAACCATGAAGCTCTTCAGGGGTCTACATTGATTTTATTTCAAAGTATAGGCATCATGAGAATTGGATTAGATTGGATAATGTCTCTTCTTCTTCCGTGCCACCCTGTAGGGCCTCCAAGTTATTTTTGTTGGTTTTTTTTTGATATTACTTGCATAACTGAAAAAATTGTTGTGCTACAAGGGATCCACCTATAGACATTGGTGACTCAGGGAGGGAAGGAAATGCTACAGATATTTGAATGTTAATAATAAAAGTGTTTATAAATGCTTGATATTTGTTTAGACCTGACTGGAGGGGAGGACGAAAACGCTTTTTTGTTGTTGCTGTCTAAATATTTTCTAATACTAGAGTAAATTTAACCAAGCTGGGTGTCAACTGTATGGCTACTCTCTTTCCCAGTTAATTTCACCCTTCTCAAAATAACACAAATGATGAGATAAAAAGTTTAAAACTTTCACTTGGACAAAGTAGTAGAATGATCCTCATTGTCTGTGGATACAAAAAGCTTGCACTATCCAAAAAGAAAGTGATTTTTGGATACATAGGAAGGTTAGTATGTAGGGATTTCCATTAGATCAACAGTTCTGGTTTAAAATCGTATTACATCTTTCTACAACTGCGTGGTTATTGTTGTTATCTTCCTTGCTTCAGTGAGGAAAAATCCTAAATGTCTCATGATGGCTATGAGCAGCAGACTCTGGAAATGGAATGTTCTGAAATTTAATCAAATGTCATGGTTCAGACAGTCTCGTTTATTTTGCTCAGATCTCTGAAGTTTAATAAAAATACCACCAAATTCAAATCATCACAGATCTGACAAGTTATTCTGACTATAACAAGATTATGCTTTTTGATAAGTATTTTCTGGTATAAAGTGAGACGAAATATGGAGTCGATGTCGTGTACCTAGCTCGTTGCATTTGGTAGAGCTTATGCTAGGAAAATGGAATTTAAGGCTCTGAAAAAGGCTGTAGTGGTGTTTGTTTGTTTGTTAGGGGTCCTTTTTTTGCTCCTAGGACATACCGAAAGGTGACTCGACTAAAGGAAGGCTCGTCATTCTTTTTCTGTTGAGTAGGTAGGGGGAATGGAAATTTTGGGGCTGCTTACGTAAGTGTCTGCAGGGGGTGGGTGTATATTTCTTTTTTGTCGCACAGGGAAAAGCAAGTGAAGTCTGAGCCATAAATTTTTATTTCTGTTTGAATTTCATGAAACTGAGGAAAAAAGCAATTCAAGGACTCTGGTAATCGTGTGCTTTTTTGATTGTTTTTAGGGCTGATACTATGTATTCTGTGTATATAAGCTGAATTATATTACTTGGTGCTTGTGCAGCACCTTCACAATAGGATTTCAAGTGTAGTTATCTCTATTGTGGGAAAGCCTGAACTTTTCATTGTCTTTATTAACCAAATACAGAAATTAGGTTAAAAACTGTAAGGGGAGGGGCAAAAATGATAATTTAATTGATTTAATTCTTTTTTTTTAAATACAGGATACTATTTTGATTTTAGGCGCCTATACATTTTTTTTTGTTTTGTTTTGTTTTTTTTAACTGTCTGTCTAGAGTTAGATGTGCCAGGATAACTCTGGACTTGTGATCACTTGTTTACAGTGGAAAAGAATTAGTTTTCTGTAAACACCATAGTTATGTAAAGGAAGCAAAAGTCAAAGAGGTATCCTAAACACTTGAAAGAACAAAGCATCAGTTAAACGTAGGTGAGCTGCAGCAGTTCATTTTGAAAGTATTTTCTGCCTTAGAGATTCAGGGCTTAAGAGCAATTTATAACATATTATGCTCTTTATTTGTTCAAATCTTCTTTTCTGGAATGCAGTTAGTAATGTTGTAGGATAACTGTGCTTCCCTCTTACAAGTTTTTTTTTTAATTGAAATACAAATATGTTTCAACACAATACTTCATTTTCCCTTTCAGATGGCCTTGTTATTATTGGTGTCCATTCAGCGAAATTCCCAAATGAAAAAGTCCTGGATAACATCAAGAGTGCAGTTCTGAGATACAATATTGTCCACCCTGTAGTAAACGATGCAGATGCAACGTTGTGGCACGAGCTAGAAGTGTCCTGCTGGCCAACTCTTGTCATTCTTGGCCCTCGTGGAAACATGCTCTTTTCGCTTGTTGGAGAAGGCCACAAGGAGAAGCTGTTTTTGTTTACTTCTGTAGCACTGAAATTCTACAAGGAGAGAGGACAAATCAAGGACAACAGTATTGGAATAAAGCTATACAGAGACTCCCTCCCACCTTCTCCCCTGCTGTTTCCTGGCAAAGTGACAGTAGATAATTCAGGAGAAAGGCTGGTAATAGCAGACACTGGACATCACAGGATTTTGGTTACTCGGAAAAATGGGCAGATTCTACACACTATTGGAGGTAAGGTTATATACGGTTTATTATAGGCATTTTATTTAGGAGTAGACTATGTTCTGTGGTGGTGCTAGGACCTAGCTATTCATAAGCATTGATAATTTTTTTTTCTTATGAAATCACTTTTGCAGGACATGAGGGAATATAGCATAGTACCATCAGTGGGAGGCTCTGTTAATGCAACTGGTTGAGGTGTCCCTTATTTGTCGTTATTTCATTGACTAAGTTTTGTACTGTCATGTGATAGCCAATATGAATTACAAAAGAATAGAGTCATAGAATCATTACGGTTGGAAAAGACTTCCAAGATCATCTGGTCCAACTATCTTCTGAAAGAGTTTCAAACGTGTTTGGATTTCAGTGACATGCATTCACATCCAGCAGCAAGATAGGGAAAAGAGAAAAATACTTCCCTTTCCAAGAGGAAAAAACAAACATGGAGTTTTGGTTGTGATGGTGTGTTTTGGGGGTGCTTTTTCTTTGTTTGTTTTAAATGAAGAACATCCCTCAATAGGATTCACAAACATCAGAAAAATACCAGTGGCACTATTGTTTTAAGAAAGGAAGGAAATATTTCATTATTTGATGGAACAGTGCATTGAATAGACAGGCTAATTATCCAAGCTAACCTGATAAAGGCCTTAATACCCTTCTATGGGAAGTACAAACAAGGTTTCTTATGACAAGAGTCAGACAATTTGGTTTGTTTGGTATGTGAGATGAAGTCTCTGCCAACAAAACACCCTTTAGTATTCTGGGATATTCATTAAATAGCAACTTGGAGGGAAGTCTCCTTATCTCTGAATGGGTACCCCTCCTTCCTTTGGCACTCTGTGCTGTTCCCGATGAATGGGCACCCTGATGTAGTTCCAAGGGGAACTATCGGAAACTGAAACACCAGCACCTCAATGCTTCATGCCTGTTAATGTCTGAATTGTCTTCTGAGAAGAAGTTGTAAAAAGTTTGTGTATTTCAGTGACTCAGTTAAGTGATTCTGTGGGCAGAAAATAGTGTAACAAAGTTGGTAATACTGTAATAAATGTGGGCATGCACAAAGGTTGAAATTACTATATTTGCATCACAAATCATGATGCACACATAATAACTCATGTATCTAAATGTCTTTTGCTGACACACAGTGCTAATGCACTTTAAATGTTACTCCATCTAAAATGCGATGCTTACCTTCACACTGTTTTATTCAGCTCATGTTCCTCCCTCTATTTTTTCTTTGTGCTATACAGAAGACTGTCACTCCATCATTCTCACTGTTCTTCCATGTAATTAGTTGCATATCATCTTTTTGTCAGCTTTTATTATTAATAAGAAAGTGCTGCTAATCAAATATTAGTTTCATTGTAATTACAGCAAAATCTAAATCATTGAAATGTAATTGAGTTTTGGAATTTAAAATCTTTGCTTCTGGCTGCTTTTGGTAATGGTTTGGCTGTTAATTAGGAATTTAAAAAAAAAAGCTATACAAGGTGCAATGAAAGCATCTTTTAGAATATGTAATTATCTTACAGGTTTAAATACATACACTTTGTATTTTTTAAGTTTTATTTTTCTAAAATGACTTTTGAGTTTTGCTTTGTTTCATTTATAGGTCCAAACAGTGGAAGAAAAGATGGAAGATTTTCAGAGGCATCTTTTAACGCACCACAAGGAATTGCTATAAAAAATAATGTTATTTACGTAGCTGATACAGAAAATCATCTAATTAGAAAGGTAAATTTTCCATAAGGAAACAACCTCTTGTACTTTCCCTACTTACACAGGTGAAAATTTATACCAAATTAATTATTCTACAAATACCTTCAACATCAGGAAGGAAATTTGGACTAATATCTTATAAATAAACGCTGTTGTGCGTTTCCTTTTTTAAAGGGCTACATATGCTTTTGTACTTCCGTTCATAGAATCATTCAGGGTGGAAAGGACCTCTAAGATCATCTAGAAATGAAGAATGTGCCACTTGTTCTAGCATAACTGATAGCTTTTTTTTTTTTTTAACTTGTGACTTGCTTTCCTGTTATGAGAAGCATCTATTCTTAGTATTGGAAGCAGAAACTGTTTCTGTTTCACTTACAGTTCAGATTCTTATCTAAGGTTATTGTACTCTTATGGTTTGGTGGATATCTGTATTTTTGTTAACTAGTTGTTTGGGCCTGTAAGCATACCTGCTTTAATTTCAGAATTATTTGTGTGTTGATCTTTTTTTGAACTAAATACTTAAAGTTTTTAGCACACAGGAATGTTGCTCAGTATAAACTGGAGTTGAATCTTAAACCCAGTTAGGTAAAATTTAGAATAATCAGAAGTTTGCTGAAGCAATGTCATATTACCTTATTAATAAAAGTTTTTATGCATCTCAGAAGATATTTTACTCAGATTTACTCACCAGGAGGATTTCTGAGTCGTGATCAGAAGAGGTACACGATAACTCAATTTGAAAAGCTTTTTTACTGTTCAGTATGTTCACATTCATTCAGTGTTTCACTTCAGGGCACTAGTCTAGAAGCCCTCTGTGCTGTATTCATTGTCACTGGCTACCAGTTTTATTCTGAAAAGGACCAAGTGGCCCTGTTGATCCAATGCCTTCATCTTAATAATATTCTGTATTATTCACTGTAGCCTGGTGACCACAGATAATTATGTGTTACGGTTAACAGAGTACAGAAACAGCTGAAGATCTGGGCCATGTTGCTTCAGCATCTGTCAAGATAACTAGCTGTTCCCTTTCATTTAAGTTTGCCATCACGGTATCCAAGAATTAAAATAATCTGTCAGCTGTAGGACGTCCTTTCAAATGTTTGTGCAGGACACAGGCCTTGCAAACTGCTCCAAAAGTTAGTTTTCATGCTACATGTGTGAAAGACTCCCTTTTTATATAATCATTACAATAAATTAATGAGAAGTATTGGAAGTCACTTAGAATATAAACAAAGGAGGAAGGAAAGATACATGGAGTTAGGCTGCAGAAATTAAACAATTCTTTTTTCTTCCAAGGCATGAAATTAACTGCAAAAATAATGTTTTGTATAGATTATTTTATGTAGAGATGGGAAATACTTCTACAATTTCTGATTTTTAATAGCATATTCTTTTAGAAGAAGTCTAAAATGAAACATCCACTGTCCATCTGAATACTTCTCTAGAAAATGTTGATACCTTCTTCCAGAGTTGCTGACCAAATTTTGACAGTTCATTGTTGGTGCATGTGGAAGAAAATTTCAGTCACTTGTTTTTCCTACTGTCCCCCACCAGCAGCAAACATGGTAAAATTAATTATTCTCCTTCATAAACAAGTATTAGGATTTGTTTTTTAGTTGCAAGCAAAGATCCTCTGTTTTAAGCATAGCTAGGTCAGATTATCTGTATTACCTCTGTATTAACTCAAGGTGCTGTTGTACATTTAGCATATATCATTTTGCTTCTTGCAGATTGACCTGGAATTAGAGATTGTGACTACTGTAGCAGGCATTGGGATACAAGGTGTTGACAAGGAAGGTGGAGCAAAAGGAGAAGAGCAGCCTATCAGCTCTCCGTGGGATGTGGTTTTTGGCAATTCAGGTATAGTATCAGTTGAACTTTTAACATCTCACATTTATGCATGCATAAGTGTTTGCTAAATGTTTTCCTACTCTGGTAACAATTTGAAGTTTAGTAAATATTTACTTTACAAGTGAGTCGAAAAACAGTGGTTTCTTGTTCACAAGTAACTGCAGTTATCAGCTGAATCTAAGTTTCTGAAGTCCTTGAAAAAACATGAACTGTTACCTGACCTGAAGAATAATTATTTTGTAGCAAGATACGTAGTTATTGGATCCAAATACAGAAGGAAATTGTGATTACCTTTGGTGGGCCGGTGCTTTATGTCAGGATTGCTTAAGAAGCAGATGTATTTTACAGGAAGGGAACACTGTCTAAAGTTCTTTTCCTTGACTATACAGATATGTCTTACCACTTGTAAATATTTGAGTTCAGGAAATAAAAATAATTTTATCTGGTGACTTCTGTTTATTCCTGTTTAGATGATGTGAAATTGTTAGATTCAAGATCATGATAGAGGCAAACAGATAGAAGAACACACTCAGAAAACACCTCGCGAGCATCAGGGCATAAAAATAAAATCTTTGCATAATAGGATGTAAGAATGAGCTTCTGAGGATTTAGGTGGTTTTCTTTTCTGATTAACTTAACACACTCCTGAGCCTTACATCATGTAACTGCCATGTTTCTTATGTTTCCATCTCAATATAATTTAGAGGTTACAAATGCAAGTTTCTTAACGACAGTAAAATGATTTAGTGTAGCTTAAAGCCCTTATATCAGGGAAGGAAAAACACTCAGATTTAGTTTAAGGGAACATGTAGCTGGTTCATGAATGCTGATTGTATGGAAGTCTTCTGGTAGAAATACATTGCCAGTTTAGACAGCGTACTACCATAAAGCTTGAGTACTAAAGTAAGCCACAGGCATCAATTTCACATTTCACACTTTCAGTAACATGACTTAACACACACACACACACAAAACACTCTACACTGAAAGGCTTATTAATGATCCTTACTAATTAAGGGAGTCAAGGAATAGGGAGTCCTACTTAATAGGAGTACCTGGAAGAGAATCTCACCAGATCTGGGTTGCTGTTAATAAATTTTATCCAGTCTGATTTCACTTTTGTGATCCAGTAAACTTCTGTGGGACTCGATGGTGTAGTTTTCGTTGTATCTTGAACCAGCAAGCTGATGGCTGTGGGATGTTGTCACAGAGCTGTTTTGCAGATCAGTAATGGAGGGGAATACCAACTCGAAAAGTATTGCCCCAGTGCATCAGAAATTTAAGCTGGTTAATAGAACTATTCAAAATATCCTTTAATTTTACTTACCATTTTCCTGATGCTTTCTTCTACTTCTGCCAGTATCTGTTGATACTTTTATTTTTGAGAGCTCTGATTGTTAAATGAAATGTTAAATTATATGATTGTTATCAACATGAAGACAGTAATCACTGAATTAGTCACCTGTGAAGGGTTAGTCATCTGAGCTATTTAACATTGCTGAATTTATATCAGTGTTTATATGAAAATCAAACTTTCTAAATGTACTGTTTTCAGACCAGTATGATTTTTTTTTTCATGCTCAATCAGATCCTACCAGTTAGTTGGCTATTCAGATCTGTCCAAAATATAACATAACCTATCACTTCAGAGGAGATCAAATCAATTTAATTTCCTTCTTTGGGAGGGTAAAAGGCCAGATAGATAAAATGGGGGGGCTGCTTTCAGTTGTTTTTTGTTGTTTTTTGTTTTTATAGTTCTGATATGGTTTTGTGTCAGTAAGGTAAGGTCTGCCATGTGTAGATGACTGTAATATCTACATAAATCTCATTAGAAAACTATGACCAGGGAGAGATGTCAAAACTGAAGGTTATATTGAGTAGAATGTTAACAAGAGAATGTCCCAGAGCCCGGAAACACTAACCTAATAAGGTTGTTTTTAGGGGGCCAAAACTGCAGGATGCAATTAAGGCACTGCAAGGAAACTGGAAGAATCAGAGGAGGTTTGAACAGGTGAAGGAATGGTGATCACTGAGACACTGTCTCGAGATGAAGCACAAAACCAAACAGGTTGTGCACAAGGAGCCAGGAATATGTGTTAAAAGGCTTCATTGTTTGCTTATATTTTTTAATGTATTGTTTGTTGTGAAATTAAACTAATTCAAATCATCGTATAAAAGATGCCATTCACAGAACCAGGAAAAGCGCTCAGTAATCCTCCAGCACTGTGTTCACAAGTCATTATCACTTCGAGGCAGAAGGTGTCAAAGGTGTGAAGTAAATACAAAGCTAAGTTGTAACGTTTCAGTGTTTCGTGGATTCCAGATGACATCGAGCCTGATTCAAAGCCCACTGAAGTCATCAAATCTGTTGCTGACATCTGTCTTGACAATACAGAATACAGTGAATCACTTTTTTTGTGTGTGTTAGTTTGCCTCCCAGTATGCTAGGAGTCAGACTTAACTTCATATGCAGTTCAGCACTCTGGTATCTGGTCTCACTGTGATCACGTTGGAAAACATTTTTGGAAATCAGCATTCATAAGGATAAAGTTTTAATTTAATCTGATGAGTAAAACCAAGACCTGAAAGGATATGATACCGTCTTTGTCAAAAACAGTTGTATCCCCATTTATAGAGACTTCTGTGTGATTGGAATTTGCTTTCTGTATATTTCAAATATGAAAGTAATGAGGAGAAAAGTTATTGAAGGCATAGGCAAGTTCATCTTTAAAACAGATACCGCTGTCATACTTCTAACCATCATCATAGTATTTCTGTGAGATAATAAGCTTTTGTTTCCCCCATTTTTTGCTGAAGTTTGAGGCAAAGAGTTCATAAAATCATAGAATGGTTTGGGTTGGAAGAGACCTTAAAGACCATCTAATTCCAATCCTCCCCCAACCACTTTTCATGAGGTTAAATGACTGAAATACAATTTAATAGAAAGCTGATAAAAATGTCTCTCTAAGATAAGGGAGTTAATCAAGACAAAAACTGTGCTGGCGTTCATGTAGACAGTATTCTTCTGTGTCATCTTTTTAATTTCTTTGATTGTGGCTACTGAACTTGTGTTTTACCCTCCCCTTTTAAAAGTCTTGAATGAACTCGATGGATTAAATTCTGCTGTTGAAGGTGGTGCTGAATATTCCATTGACATAGATTGTGTAAGAAATACACAATACAGGGGGGAAGGCCAGCAGCTTAAAAATACGTTATTAAATTACTGTGTGCTTTTTTAGCTTTCTATGTTGTCCCCTTCTATTTTTACTCAGTGGGTGTTGAAAGCAAGTGATACTTAAATGCAAAGTTGGTCTGAGTGTGAAATGTTCTTGATAGCTGCATTCTTGCTGGAAGGAACAGGATGATGACCTGTGCATGGTGACATAACTGTGTGGTTCACATTCCAAAATCCAGCCTGAAATTGCATGGTTGTATTTTATTTATAGAAACTCCCAAGCACAGTATTGCCCATGTGTTCAGCAAATTAGTTGGAAATGTTTACGTCAATACAGGTTTTACGTAGGTATTATTGAAATGAAAGTACTGTACCTTATCACACTGGTGCAATCTTTATAGCCCTTAAAAGGCAAAAGCACGTACAATTTTTTTCTTGTGTTTCTGCTAGAGGATTGTTTAGTACAACTGCATTCCGGAGGAAATACTTCTTTTTTCTTTTTAATCTTTTTTTTTTTTTTATCTTGAAAGCATGCTTTCTACACGTCACTTTTTTTCCCCTCTAGTCTGGTCTCCTTCTGGCACTGAGGCTCTAGCCTTCACTGCCTTATGAAAGGAATCTTCCTTGATTAGAGCTGAAAATAAAAGAGCTCCTTTTGAGTTCATCAGCGTTTAATTAGGAACCATTTTTCTTGACAACTCAAAATTTGAATTGCTCTAAATGTATGTTGCTTATGTGCTATGACTGCATGATGTGTCAGCGTAGACTAACTTGAAATGCAAAAGACTTTCTCACCTCCTCAGCAGTTTCCAGTGCAAAAGTAGAAGCTCAGAGATCCCATGCCCAGTTTTGGGCTGCATCTGCCCTTATAAAAGTTAACGGCACAGAAAACCACATTAGAGGCATCACTGGCACTAGAAAGCATCGTCTGTCTTCTCTTCAACTAGATCCTAAATCTACTTGCAAAAGGTCATTATTTTTTCTATAAAATACTACAAATTTAAAAGAAAAAGAAGCTTCATTAAAGTTAAGGCTAAAGTAAAGTGGAAAACATTGTAGGGTTTCATTCCCATGTAATGACTGTTTGAGGAGAAAAAGTCTTTTGAGAAATGTGGCATTAAGTAGTTGCAATAAAGGACTGCAGAGAAGAAGAAGGTTATACAGGAATGTTTTGGGAGGATTTCTGAAGCGCACTGTGTTCTTACATGTGTTGTCCGAGTGGGTCAATCAGCTTCATACTGTTGGCAGAATCCCAAAGAGGGACAAATATATTAAGTTAGGACATGTGAAAACTTCAGCTGAATCAATGCACAGATTCTGTCATCCCTAAGCAGCTTTCATTCCTGCACCTAAACTGGCATTTGTGTGTTTTTTCTTTTTTTTTTTTTCTTTTTTCCCTTTAAGTATTTGAAGGACAACTGAGGAGAGAGAAACTTTCAGAGCTGGTATGATCGCCCCAACAGACTTTCTGTACAGCAACCCAGTTAAACCGTTGCCTGAATGCCCCGTTCCTGTATTCCAGACAAAAACAAAGAGATTAAGGGTTTATGGTAGTGCTGAATTTACAGCAGTAGGTTGTAAAGCAACAGGCTTTATTAATTTTTCACATGTTCCTGTAGAAGTAGGTCAAGAAATCAGATATTTGCATTAATATTTTAATGTAAGCATGCCTTTGACATATACATAGCATAAGAATGCGATGGGAGCTGTGACTGAATTTCCAGCAGCAATCCCACACAATTTAGTTTGACAGACTCATTTTCGAGTAAATTGGACTTCTCTAAATCTTGACAAAGTGGATGATGATGATGATTACTTTCTGCAGTAAAAGAAACATTTGGATTAGCAAAGTTAGCATCTTAACAGATGTCAAACTTAGTAACGTTTGAAAGTCTGTGCCTTTTACGTGCCCTCTGTATAGAATGATGAGATTTGTACCTGGAATGATGATTTCTAATTCTCTTTTTTCCACAGTCTGTATGTTTTGTTTCGTGAATTAGGTACACGTTTGTGATAAAGGAGTTAAAACTACTAACCAGATTCCTAAACATTGTTTCAGGTTCTAGATACTGTTTTTAATGTAAAGTTCCAGATGAAGAGCTGCTGAAAGTAAACATCCTTGACAAGTCTTAAAGAGGCTTTGTTGGACGTGCTAGGGTCAGAATGAGACACGCTTCTGGTCCAATCTGGTGCTGAAAGTGCTTCCCAGTGTGCAAGGTCTGTTGGGGATGGGGGGAGTGCAGTGCTGAGGTACCCTCAAGTGTATGTGCTTGCTCTGAAACAGGAATGAACAAAACGCCTAACTACAGGAAAGCTAAGACTGGTTAGAGTAAAGTATCCCAACACTAGATGATCTACAGAAGTACTTTCATGTTAAAAAACGCCATCACTTGCAATTTGGATTTCTATTTATTTAAAGTATATATTCCATTACAGTCAGAAGACCTTAATGAGAAAACTTGGGATAGAAAGAAAACAGTTGTTCCTAGTTGTTATTTTTATCTCCCTTTTATCTCCCATTGCATGACATCCCCTCGGTATCCACGTCCAAGAGATTTCCTGTGATGGGATGGTAGGGGTAGTTTACTAAGGAGGAAAATTCTAAAAGTGTTTGGTTTCGTAAAGGATTATGCTTTTTGCATGATACAACAGTATGTGAAAGAGTGCTGGGTAGCACAGGGAAAAAGGAGAAAATGAATTTTTACTCCTTCAAAAAGGATGACGTGTATGTGTAACAGTCCAGACTTCGTGCTAAAGCATTCCTTTTTGGGATTTGCCGTCTGTCTCACTGAAGACCAGTGATTCTCTACTTGTTTTGTCAGTTAGATTTGGATTTAATTTGCTAAACTTCCACTGACTTAAGTGAAGACGAGACTCGCATTCATACGTGTAAGTATGCAGCATATGTATCTGTGAGCAGGAGGGGCCGCCGAGCAGCCCTTTTTGCGTGTTTTTTTGCAGTGGATGAGTGTACCAACAGGCTTCTTCCTTGTTACTGCTTTCTTAAAAAATAAAATCAGAGAAGACAGGAATAATATTTTCAAACTTCATTTTATTTAGAAAATAACAGTAGTGCCAGCCACAAAATGTGATTTTGATTCCCAGACTTTTAATTCTCAGTCGGGAAGTTAACCCCCAGTCCCCAGACTGGGGAACTGGAAGTGTGTGGAAGTCCTGGGAATGGGGTCTCTTCACTTAGGTGTTGTTGCCTGCTGTTTAAGTCTTTTTTGTGTGCTCGGATTTACTCAGAAATAGTGCCTTAAAAAGGTCGTTAACTGAACTGTTTAAAATTGTGTGTGTACGCAAACAGGACTGTTAATTCTTAAAACATGGATATAGAGCAGAGGCGGACTCAGGAACTTGAAAAGCACTGAAATACCATCCTGCATCACACAAGTGCATTCAGAGCTCTAGTTCATTAGTAGTGAATCTTTATAACCTAAGTATATCATATTTGTAAGCCATACTTTGCTTTGATACAGGCAGCACTAAAGATAAGAAAGTCCATACCCTAATAAGGAGAAACTAAACTGGATTTTTAAAACAGCTCGAGATAGTTTGGAATGCGGCGCTTAATTGAATCAATGTAAAAGAAATGCTTTGTTCTTTTATGTTGCTTTATAATAAATTCTTTAAAAATAAATTCTTTCCATTCAGGGATGATAAGGAGTTATGGTAATGATGGCATTATCATAACTTTCACATGTTGGTTCTCCCTGTCCCCCTTCTCCTGCAAGCACAGTACGAGGATGACAATGGTGGCATGTCTCCAGATTGTTTTATCCTCAAAGAAGTTTTCTATCTTTTGTTTCAGAAGATAAAACATTAAATCCTGTAGTGTCAGGACCATTGTGTGATAAAATACCTTATCTCTGCAGCCATATGAATTGTTTTTACTTTTCTGGTTTTGTATAATTTTTTTTTTGATTAAAGCTCCTGATACATTTTCCACAATTCAGTATGCTTGTACAGTTCCCATGCCTGTACCCAATCCCTTTGTTCTAATTGCTATCCAGAAGAAAATATTTGTGTTAAAATTTGCAGTTGCAGAATTCTTACTTTTCCTGTCTTGTTCTCTAGTTGAAGAAAGGACCTTGTCACTATTGATCTTGCATATTCTGTAAAATTCGAATTAATATTTTTACATTTTCCTCATGTTTGAAGAGACATTTGGTGTGCGGAATTAGAGTGAGACACCTTTTCATGTTTTCACCATAGAGCTGTCACAGGGGAGTGCGAGTGGGCGGAATTACAGAAATTGGATTTTATGGAATAGATTTTTCTGAAGTGCTCAGCTCTAGTCTTACTCCTTCGTTTCGTTGTTGGATGAAGTGAATATTAAATAATGAACGAAGCACTTGCTGACATCCCTCAGAATGAATGGCACAACGTAGTAAGATGAAAAGCTCCCTTTCTGAGCTGACCAGTGATTCTACCGTAGGTCTTTTGGGGGTACTCAGAGTAGCAGCATCTGAAAAATGCAAGCTATGCAGCATGGAAACAAAATCCTGGAAATGGATCGTGCACTATATAGATAGTAGTATATAGTAGTATAGAAAGTAGAAATGTTTTCCTAAGCGATTTTCTCAATTTAAATCTCGTAGAAACAACCTCTAATCAAAGGGGATTCTGTGTTTCCGGGTTTTGTTAGGGGGACTGGGGTGTGTGTGTTGGTATTACCAATACTTTGGGAACGTCTCTGGTGACTTAAAACGTTTATTTTCCAACTCATTTTGAAAACCTTCCCTCTCAACAAACAGCTTTTACATGCTTTGGAAGTCTGACTTTTATTCTTGGAACTCCAGTTTGTGTAAAAACATGGAGCCATGTGGAAGTGCAGGAGAGAGTCAGCGAGTTCCTTTGATCACAGCCTTGGAAACTTGTATCTTGATCCAAGAAACAGAAAAGGCAGAAGATAAACTGCATTAAAACCATACCAGTGGTACTCCGAGGAGGGCTCACAGGATGAGGAAATTGATTCTGGAGATAGGAAACTATTTTTTTTCTGCTTGCAGTTGTAATGTGAGAGAGATTTAGGATTGAAAGAAAAGCGGCAGGATCTCAGTTGGGGGGGATAGTGGCAATTTCATTTCAGAAAGATTGATTTGCACTAACTTCACAGATTTAAAATGTTTGCAAGCATTTTACATATAATTGCTTTTATTCTGAAGGAATAAGGAATGGGGAGGGTGGCAGGGGCTGGACTGTGAGATTGTTTGCAGGAACAAGTATGAGATGCACATTTTTATAAGTTAGTGTGAATAAAAAGCTTCTGTGAGCAATTTATGTTTTTCTGTTGACTAGCTAATAGTCATTCCAATACATTCATTTAGGAAAATATTTTAATGTTGTCTTTAACTAGATCAGAGAGAGCCATTCAATGTATGTGAACTAGTAAAATGTTAGAAAGATAACACTGGCCACATTTTAATGCAGTTTTTAGATGTCAACTTTCTTGTTCCTTAGCTTTTTCAGAAAAGGATATATATTTTTTTAACATCCTTACACAATTTGTCTTCATGCATTCCTACGCTGTAATATGACACATTTTAAGCTGTAAAGCACTTGTATGTTCTTCTGTTTCCATTTGTATTTGTGAAGTGTTACCTAGAAAAGCTTTGTTTAATTCTATAGATTTGGATTGGTGAATATTAATGTTATGCTTCAAGTTGAAAAAATTAGATGCTTGATACACACTTGAAATCTTCTTGAGAAAGTCGCTGTTCCATGGACCTGCATCTTTCACTTGTGATAGCACATGTGCATGCAGAGTACAACTTGGAAACCAGATGCGTAGTGCAGAGGAAAATCGGTAACTGCACACATCTCTGATTGAACAGTGGTTGTTGCTCTACAGAGCATAAATCTCCATGATGCCCAAGCATCAATTTCCATTATCTTAAGAACATTACGTACCTTCTCTTTACTGTCATTAGTAGTACCTCTGATTTCAGTGGGACTGTTACATGTAGTATGGTAAGAACATCAGAATTTGCAGGATAAATGACCAGGAACTAGCAGGAGCGTATGGTCTGAAAGGTACTGCCATTGTTATTTGTCTTAAAATGTGTTAACAGTTCTCAATAGCATTTTGGAATATCTAATTTTATCACCAGCATAGTGCGTGGTGGGTTTTTGTTTGTTTTTAAAAGAACACCCCACAAACATAGCTTAGGAAAAATATGTACATATTTGTTGACCAGTGTGGTGCCAAAATAACAGGTGAAATGTGGAGCTAATAGCAAAATCTTGCAAAGAGCAAATCCCGCTTGAAGTATTGCCTTTACCAGGCAAAGATACACAATTTTTATTGTGTTTTTAATATCCTTAGGAAGAGGATAAAACAGCAATAGCAGATTTCTTCATAAATGAAAGACATTCTCTTGCTTTCTTGCTCTGTAGCTTGTTTGTTTGTTTTTCCCTGTGGCAAATGGTGAGCTGGAGTAAGGGGGATGGCAGGGTTTGTTTGTTGGCTTCCTTGTTTTATGAAGCATTCCCAAAGAGGTTTTTTTCATCTGTTCTTATACATCCATTTCTTTAAAAGTTTCAGAGACCCAGGAAGACGATGTTTTATGGATAGCGATGGCAGGCACACATCAGATATGGGCACTGATGTTGGAAGGTGGAAAACTGCCAAAGGGAAGGTAAGCGGTTTTAATACAAGACATGTGAAACTGTTGTTTGTCTGGATAAACAGCCTTCAAACCCCACAGTAAGAGATAATCCAATTAAACTAAAAGTATTTTTTCTCAACCTGTACTTAGCTTGAAGCTTGCTGTTTCTCTTCAGACTTAAAAGGCTTGTGTCCTTTAAAGCCTGCCTGCTTTTACCCACATCTGTTAGATGAAATGAAATATTCTACTTTAGCTATAAAGCTATGACTTGGTAACGTACAGTCATATAATTGAATGTTACTTTTCATTGCATTTGCTGAATTATCTAGTGATAAATGATAAACTAAGGTGAAAAAAGTTAGCATAAAGGCATGGAATAATTTCTTGTGCTGCAATACAGTTGGTTTTATAATTCACAAGTGCTTTTCCTGTGATTTCTGTTCATGCATAATGTCTAAAGTATTTCAGACTTGTTCTTGAATATAAGTACTATTTTCATTTAGTGATTTAAAGAAAGGAACCTGTCTTCGATTTGCTGGGAGTGGAAATGAAGAGAACAGAAACAACACCTACCCTCACAAGGCAGGCTTTGCACAACCTTCAGGTCTCTCTCTGGCTTCCGAGGAACCGTGGAACTGCCTTTTTGTAGCGGATAGTGAGAGCAGCACCGTGCGAACAATCTCTCTGAAAGACGGAGCAGTGAAGCACCTTGTAGGAGGAGAGAGAGATCCATTGGTAATCACTTCAAACTTCCCCACACTGCCCTACTAATATTCCTCAAGCCTGACCTGGAGGAACCACTTTTGGGGTGAGAGGGTAAATTAGTTTCCGTGGCCATCAGTTTCTTAACTTCACTGCTTGGAATGCAAATGTGTACCAGTTGTGGTGCTCAAGTTGTAGTGCAGAGCATTGCTCCTCAGATACAAAATTACTTCACTTATTTATAAAATAGCCAAACTGAAACAGTATTGTATTGTTATTAAAGCCAGCTGGATTCATATTGATAATTTAAATGTGGTAGTTTCCATCTCCATCATTAGCATCCTTATTCCTAGTTCTCAGTATCCTTGTTATAAAGTAGTTGTCTTGCTTTTTTTTTTGTCTCAGTGAATTTCCATTTAATTACAATCATTTAAATTCAAGTCAACATTGAGTAATCAAATATTTTAATTTAATAATATTGTTTTCCAGAACTTGTTTGCCTTTGGTGATGTGGATGGAGCAGGCATAAATGCGAAGCTGCAGCATCCCCTAGGAATAACATGGGACAAGAAAAGAAAACTGCTATATGTGGCAGATTCCTATAATCATAAGGTAAGCATGTAGAGTAGCTTGACATATGCAGGCTTTACAATTTTTACTACTATGAGAGTTTATTTTCAGAACATACAAAGACTGTACTTGGTTGAGCTGAAGAAAGAAATGATAAGAATTCTTTTGTGAGTTCTTTTTCCTTCCTTCCTTCCCTTATGAGTCCTTCTCTTTACCCATTGTTTTGTTGTTATATGCTGCTGTGTTGATATGACAGCCCCTTGGGTAAGGTGAATTTGTACCAAGTTACAGTTCCAACTAAAGACTCTTTCCTTATATCTTTCCAAAGAGGCTAAACTGGGGCAAAACAGCTAGGAACGCTTAGTCAGGAATACTGCAGGTTTGATAAAACCAGGAGAGCAAGAGGACTTGTTCTTTCCTCAAAAAAACACCCATATTTTGAGAAGAAGTATTGTGGGTTACTCCCATGGAA
The DNA here is from genome assembly GCF_040182565.1 of Anser cygnoides. NCBI lineage: Eukaryota > Metazoa > Chordata > Aves > Anseriformes > Anatidae > Anser > Anser cygnoides. The sequence goes on along the minus strand of NC_089879.1, from coordinate 9,133,805 downwards.
TTTAAAGATGAGACAGGTTGTTCTGTGTTATTGTTCTCAAGCTTTAATGTCTACAAGGTTCCTAACTGTATGTTGATTAAATGTATTAAAAAATAAGTAGTTTGTTTTGTTTTACAGAATAAGGTATATATATCACTAAATATTCATTAAAACCCGTGGGCCATATGAAATTTTGTTTAAAATATTTTATAAAACATTATCAACATTTTTGCTATTACTTTAAGAAAAAAGTTAAGAAAAATGTAATCTATTTTTAGGAAAAAAAAAAGTTACCGTGACAGTTTTATTATGCTCTTACTATTTTGAAAATGTTTTCAGGAAGGCAACAAATATTAGGAAAAAAAATAAATCTGATCAGCAAGCATACTTTTATACCAAAGAGGTAGGTGCATTAGAAAGAGAACACACAGTGAGGACTAGGAAGAAAGATGGGAGATGTCTTTTGATAAAGTATGATAACCTAGCTTCCAGGACAAATGCTCGTTAGCTAAGATAATCAAAGTTATTGCTGGCTTCTGAAAATACGGGCTGTAAGACAATCCAGAACTTTTACATTCTGGTAGTTTTTTTCAAAGAGAGTCTTTTTTGTTTGTTTTTATCTTAGATTAAGGTTGTAGATCCCAAAACGAAGAACTGTGCTACCCTGGCAGGCACAGGAGAAGCAAGCAATGTTATTGGTTCCAGCTTTACACAGTCAACTTTTAATGAACCGGGAGGTTTGTGTGTTGAAGAGAATGGCCGCCTGATGTATGTTGCAGACACAAATAATCATCAGATTAAAGTGCTGGATTTGGAAACAAAAATTCTTTCCATGGCAAGTAATATTTATTAAACAGGCTGATAGTGGTGTTTCTTTGTAAATTACTATTGCAGACTTTAGCAAGTGGTATAAAAATCATATAGCTAATAAACTTTCTGGGGACAGTAGTTATATTCTTACAATGTTTTGTGATGATCTAGCAAACAAGCATTACCTGTTAGCATCCTTGTTGATAGCCCTATTGTGAAAAGGGAACTTTTGCATATAAAACTTTTTATATAAAAATATCCAAAACCATGCAGAATACTGAGAATATAAAATACAGCAAAGTTAACTTGCAGCAGTGGTCTAGAGAGAAAAGTCAACAACAGTTTATTTAACATGACTTATGTGGGGAGAGCAGAAGAGCTGTCATCACTCTCTTATAGTTCCAAAACCAAGTTTCTAAATCCAAATTCTTCTAAATTTGACAAAAATATTGATACGACAATGTCTTTGTTTTGCTGTTATGGTACTGAACTTTTTGCTGAACTTTAAAATTTACATTTAAATGGTGTTTAACTTTTAATGAGTGCCATGCAGAATTTTATGTATTCTTTATTTGTGGCTTTCAAGTTGTCAAATTGAAACCACTTTCAAATACAGCAGTGCTCAATTTGCTTGTAAACATGAAAACAAAACAAATTTGTACTGCTGTCTATCTTATAATGATACCATGTCTTGGTGTTCTCGTGTATATATATGAGATAATAGTCTTACTGTATTCTTTTAAGCTTCTTGCATTTAATAGTACGCAATCTTAATGTGTATTTAAATTTCCATACCATGTAATATCTTGGTGCCTTTTCTGGGAAATCGTCCTTTACTTTGCTGCATAATCTGCATGGTTAGAATCTTGGATTTTATTACCAAAGGATACAGTTATCACCCCATGGGGAGAAAATGCTTATAAATTTTATTTAAAATAAAAATGTAATGCAAACGTTAAAAAATTAAGTTAAAGGATACTCTAAGTAGTGGATTTTGTGAAGTAGTTACAGCTTTTATGATTTTAATAGTAAATATTTTTATCTGTATCCATCTGTTTTATCTCTTACATTTAAAAAGTTATTTTGTCCTCTCCTTTTTGTTCGTATCATTGCACTATTATTGTGCTCCATCAGAAAGTTTCAGTACAGCAACCATATTGTCATGGGTTAGTTTTCTGAGTTCACGTCAGCCATCAAAGTGTGATTGTATTGTGAAAGCCTATTTGTTATACCAGGACAGATGAAAATTAATACTTTGCTTTCTACTGATAGTTGCCTATCCTGAATCCAGAAATGTGCGATGTTCCAGATCATCTGCCTGTGCAAAAGGACAAAACAGCAAACCTTCCAAAACTGCCTAAATCTGCACCAAACATTCAACTTCATTCACTGACTGTAGCTCCTGGCCAGACAATTCAGTTTTTATTGAAGTTGACCCTCCCTCCAGATTCAACACTGAATGAAGAAGCACCCAACTCCTGGTTTATCACGGCAGAAGGTAAAGTGCTTGTGTTGTTTTATCCGTTGAAGAGGAGTAGATAAGAAACAAAGTAGATTATATCAGGATGTGCTTGCCATGCAAGGGACCTCAGTGTGATGAACCAAAACGTCCCTCCCAGTCTGTTCCTATATGACACTGTCATGTGGTAAATGTTAGTTAGTGTTGATAAATCGAACAGCTGGAGTGGGAAGAATTAAAAAAAAAAAAAAAAAAGAACTTGATAATTGTAGCTTCTTGCTTGAATTAATACATGCTGCATTAATTTTTTTAAAACTTCCTTTAAACAAGTTGCCAACGAGGGCTTGCAGGGGAACTGTTCCCAGAACAGTTGAGCTTTTTCGTCCTTAGATGCTTGCTCTCACCATGCTGTCTCCATGAAAGGCTTATCCCAGCCCTACTGTCTGCTTCTGGGAGAAAGGTTGCTGTGAAGCTGAAGCATATTCCAGAAAGATTCCCTTTTTTTCCTTCTGTCTCTTCAAAAAATTATTTGAAGTAAATTTCTACCTAACCACTTTGAACCTACTTTGTTATAATTCATATAAGTATATTTGTACTTGAATATTTCTATAATAAGGCATGCTCTCATATAGGAGGAATATTGTGGTATGTCAAGGCAGCAGAAATAATTGGCATTTATTGCAGGCCACTTTTGCAGGCCACTCTTCCTATGTGGCCGTGGGCAACACTTACAGTCACTGCATGCCTTGGTTACTGTGAAATGGGAATAATATTTCATGTTAGAGCAGTGTCGTGAGGCTTAATTAATCTCTTTCAACTCTGAAGTATTTTAAAAGAACACATGGAACATGTTCATGTGGCATGTGACTGGAATGGTTTAATTCTAACCATCGTTGCCATCCTTACGCTGGGTATTACTATGCACGAAGCATGACCAGTAGAATGAACTCTGTGAGTGTGTTCCCTAAAATTCTTTTCAGTACAAAAATAGTAAGGTTATCTGAAACACCTTCTTGCACAGGGTGACCATTAGCAAGTGTTTGGAAACAGTGCTTCCCAGTGTTCCAGCTGTGCTCAGAAGGGAGTATCTGTCAGTGCCCTTGGCAGTACCATTTGAAAGAAGAGGCTTACATATGGATGTGCTGTATGGAAGCTGATGTACATAATAACCCCTATTTTTTTCACGTTGTGTCGAAACAGTTTTGTCTGGTTATTGAGTTACTCAGGTATGACTCATTTGCTTTAAGTCTAGTATATTCATGCTATACGAATAATTTCCTGATCTCTGGAATCAAGGTTTCTAAAAAGTATCCTGTACCTTACCATGTGTGCCTAAGTAAGACTCCCACCGTGAACTTGCCTTTTGTGGGTGAAGGGAGGATACTTTTCATTCAGACTCTGACAAATTTCTGAACTTTGTGAGCACATTTGCTGTCAGACTCTCTGCACCCTAAAAGTAGGTGATGCACAGAGAACTATTTATTACTTCTTAGAGAAACCAAATAAAATAATAAATAAGCCATTATATAGAGCAGAGGAAAGCTTTGCCAAACAGCTAAAAAAAAATATATATATATATATATATAGTTTTCTTTAGTTTTGTTGTCATGTTCTTGATGTTGAGTTTTCATCATGTGGACCTTCAGTAGATTTTTAGAAGCAATGGACAAAACATTTTTATTTCAATTATTTTTGCTCATTTACTATACTGCATTGGAAAATATTCCTTTTTTTGGAAATGCTGCTGGATTCTAAAATTCTACTGACTCTTAGTAATTGTTCTCAGCCTGAATTTACATGCCATATTGTCTTTTACAATAATAAATACGTGTTAATAGTCATTACTGCTTGTAGATGCAGTTAAAATGATCTGAAGCTAAACATCTCATCTTCTGACTCATATTTTGTTGGCTAGCTTTCAAAGTGTCTATATATCCATGTGGTAGCTTAATTAAATGGGTTGTTTTAAAAAGCAATTAACAAATACTGTACAGGGCCTGCAATTTGGTTATACACTTCATGATTTAAGGCAGTTTCTCATCGCAGTTTATGCTTTTGGAGTACAAGTAGACTATTTCCAGCACACTTTTTGGCCTATAAAAATCTCCAAATATTGTTGAGGTGAAGATATATGTCAGAGCTTCAAGGGTTAGTAAAACTGGAGAAGATAAGCAACTTAAACTCAACAAGACATTTCAAGCTCATAACTTCGAGAGCCAAATTTAAGGTATTTTATTAAAAATGCCAGAAAGAGCACTTCATCCATCTCACTTTACAATAAAGTACAGAGTGCAACGCAATGAAGTAGGTACATACATTGTGCAGTTTATTTTGCAGTTCACATACTCTTAAATATTTAAATAAATGTGAAACTCAAGCTTTGTTGTAATAGTCAGCCTGAACATAGCTAAATTACAGCAACCTATTTATAAAGCCAACCTTTCTGTTTGGAAACATTATAAAGTACCTGCAGTTCTGTGCATTTATGGCAGTCGTCTTGCCTGGAGTATTAGACCTCTAATACAAACATATTACAGCCAATTTATTTCAGGAGTTTTGCTTATGTATCAGAAGAAATTTTAATATCCTCTTAAAAGTGTATACGACAAATTGCAGATTCGTTGCATTTAGCTAAGGTATACTGTGGAGATAGATATACCCATGTTTCTGAAGCAGAGCTTTGGATTATCTTTAAAAGACAACTAAAGAAGCACTTATAAACTACTTTTCCTTTTTTTCCCCAAGACTGAAAAAATCAGAAGGGAGATTTCCCCTAATGTTCTATATGGAAAAAGGTCATGTTGTCATATGAGTAAAATCAGTGTTTTCTATAGGTTTCAGACATGGTATTAAATATCCTAATGATAAAACTTGTTGTTCTTTTGCAGATAATACATGGTTGCTTCAAGGACAGAGTCTGTCTGGAGAAATTAAGGATGTTTCCTGTCAAACTGTCATTCCCTTTCAGTTACCAAGGAGCTGTCTATCAGCTGAAGCTGTCCTGGCTATCAAAGCGTGCCTCTACTATTGCAGCAAAGATAGCAGTGCCTGTATGATGAAAGGAATCTCATTCAGTCAGCCTTTACAGATAACAAGTGAAAACCAAGCCAGCTTGACTCAAGTTGAACTAACATACACATTTTTAACTAACTAACCCAAAGCCAGCTAATGTGGTGCTTTATGTTGCTGTCTACCGTAGGAGAAAATATGAATAGATAACTTTTCTCCATTGGCCATTTTCCTGGAGCTTATGACAAACCTAAGAAATAATATTCTTGGTAAAATGCAGTAGAATTCCGTACAGTTTAACATGAAAATTTATAATCACAACCTGATTTCTTTTCATTGCAGTAGAAACAACGATACTGTAATACTTCAGACTCCATTGCCATTTGTGAATACATTGGCCATACGCCATTGTAAGCGATGAGCAAAAATTTTTAGTGTCCTTTTGAAAGAGTTAGTATTGCCTTGTGATTATACTGTAAGAAATTCTTTGCACTATACGTACTGTTAGAATAATTAGATCATTTCAGACTAACAGTTACAGATTCCTTTTGTGCTCTTAAATTTAATAGAATGTCAAACCTAATAGTTTCTTTCTCCAGGCTATAAAAGGAGCATCTTGCTTATTTTTCTGTAGTGGCATTTCTGAAAATACATCTGAAACTAGGTGCAGCTCTAATGTTATGCAAACTGATTGTTTTGTTTAACTAGATATGACTGCCTTATATGAAGAGCACGGTTTCATGGAAAAATTTCTGTGAAAGGAAATGTTTGAGTTCCTACAAAAAAAAAATCATGCTGATTTGTAACAAAGAATGTGCCTCTCTAATGTGTGTATATATTTGTAAAGAAAAAGAAAATGCTGGAATCTTTCTGATATATACTGATTTACATTTTATGTAAGTGGTAGAAAATGGTTGATTATCTAAACTGCAAAAATTAAATGTCAACCATTTCAAGCAGGTGAATCACTTTCCTTTCCCACTTTTATGATTTCTTTGTAAAACCCAGTCTGAAGACTTCTGTCTTGGAAACATACAATATTAAGAATGATACTACACTCCTAAAGTGTGATTCAAAGTCTTTTGAAGTTGCTGTTTGTCCACCCATTTGTTATGGTGGCCTCTGAATCAGAACCGTACGTTTAATAATGGATGGTTGCATTCATGTCTAGAGGTTCTGAGCTTTTGCTAGAAAACTGGTGATTCAATCTTTGAGTAAAGTGCTTTGATTTGAAGCTGTATTCCCAAAACTCTGCCTTTGGTGGTTAAATGTTTTGCGAGTAAAATTTGATCAATTTGCCATAGGAAGTAGCAGAAATACGGGAGGGTGTGCAATTTTCTTACTTGAATTGGAAGGATTTCCACAGCGCTTAAGTGTATTTGGATTAGGTCCAGTGCTCTGATTATGAGGATCAGTTCTGAGAAGATGAATTTGTTTTAAATTTGAAGATAGTATTTTTACATACAGTATGATGTATAGTAGTGAAAGAATTTTTATGTTGTCTTTTCTAAAGCAGTCACCATTGTTCCTGACACCTGTCAGTAAATCCCTGGTATGATCTGTTTTTGCTCTTTCCTAATTGAAAACTGATTGAAATGTTGGTCATGAACTCCAGAGGCTTTTGTTTTAAGGGAACCATATGGATTGGTGTGGTTTTTCCTTCTATTGAAATGCCAGCATATCTGTGAGTTCTCTACAGTACCAGAAATGGTGGTTATCTCACCTGTCAGCAAGGCAAGGCCTGAACTATTATTTTCTTGTGTTTATTTTTTAAGCAACTTTTCTAATTCAGTGTTTCAGTTCCTTTGAGTAAACCTCTCAATCTCACATGCCATTTTGAAGAAGGATAAAGCTTTGCTACTTTGTTCACAGTTTGCAAATGCTGTTGAAAGGATGAAGGTAAAGAAACCGATTATGGGGCATTAATCACTTCTCACACTTTATTACAAATCTTTAAGAGTTTTTGTTGTTGTTTATTTAACTTTGGGTGGTAGCCAGGAAACCTTAGATAAGCTTCCAGCTAGCTCACAATTTTTCTGTTGCTTACTGTAAAAAGCAAGCGTTAGTTTCAGAAGTTCAGAATAACAAATTAAATTCTTACAGTTATCTTGAGTATACAACTCAGCAGATAGATTTCTTTTTTTTTTCTCTCATTTCCAACTAAAATATTTATCTGTTTTGATTGGACAAGATCATCAAATTCTACCTTGTATTTTGGCATACAGAAAAAAGTAAGTCTCAACAAATCTGTTATCTTAATGACACTTTTTAATTTAAGTATTGCTTTAATTAAAGTAGGGAAAGGCCATGTATTCCTAACTTTAACTACAGTAGATAGTGTTTAGTGTTGTAGACATATACATACATTTATATCTAAAATATAAACAAACGTTTAAAGGTCATATATCCTTTTTTTTTCAAGATTCAGCTTCAAGTTACTGTGTGTAAATGCATTCAGAACCAATGTAGCTTATTGGGAAGACATGATAGTAGATAGTAGGAAAACTGTTGCGTAAGCATCACGCTGAAGTCCAGGATCAGACTGTAAAGGACCTTTAAATATTTAGTTGTAGCCATATTTTAAATAATGAAACAATTTCTGCTTTACTAGCGGAGAGTAGAAAAATGTGTTTGAACCATTTTATTTTTCTTTCTCTGAAGTCCATGTCTTGCAGCAGTTGACTGAATCCTGTATAAACTGAGGGGTGTATACTAACCAGGTGGTTTAATGGTGAACTTGGCAGAGCTAAGTTAAAGTTTGGAGCAGATGATCGTAGAGTTATTTTCCAACCTAAATGATTCTGTGATTCTGTTTCTAGAATCTGTAATGGCTTTATCCAAAAAAGAGACAAAAGGTGTGAGACCATCTCAAAAACTTGACCTGAAAGAAAAGGTGAATGTCCTCAGATGCTTTTACCCCTGCACCCCATAAGTCCTAAACCATTCTATGCAATAACCCCCTCAGTTTACAAGGGAGAGCTTCTTTCCCTGACTTTTCTTAGTGGGTTTCACACAAGGACACTGCTGTAATCATTCTCCATCTTCTTAGGTGTAGCTGATTCTCAGTGTGCTCCAGTTCTTCCTGATGATGTTACTGGGGATCTTCTGATCCTCAGTCTGTGTGTTCACTATGACTGGCGTTTATCACATAGCCTGTTTTGTTTGTCCAAGGAATAGCACACACAGCACTGAGTCCCTCCTTATGTTTCACTTGTGGCGTACAGACATTTGAATGTTCTATATTTAGAATAACATGCTTTTTAAAAGCTTATGATGTTTACTTTTATTCTACAAAAGGGATGCTATTTCCATTGCTTTCTCCAGGGTTTATAAGATGCTGTTACACTAAAGCAAGAAGTGCCATAAATGTAACCAGAAAGGCAAAAACAATAGCTTGTACAAGCTACAGAAGTTTCAGTTAAGTTACCAGAAACCATCTTCAAAATACAATTCAGAAAAATAGCAAATTTTACTACTGTCTCTAAATACTGAAAAATTAAATGGCTGCTATCTTTTTGTATGGTAATGTAGCTTATAGTGTTTCCTGATACAAAAAAAAATTCAACTACCAGCATATTGGTATGGCTCAGCACTCCCAGATTTGTATCTTACAGTAACGGTATGTAATTCAAGGCCTTTTCAAATCATGCTTTCCCACTGACTTTAATAGGTTTTGCATCAGACCTATAAAGTCATAAATTACTGTAGCAAATCTCTAAAGAATATTGGTCATGCTTGCATTGTATAATGGAAAAAAGTTCAGAGGCGTTTGCAGTTTTTAGTTCTAGCATTTGCTTTCCTGGAACAGCACTTTTTTTTTTCCTTTTTTTTTTTGTTTGTTTAGCCAGAGTAAAAGTGCATATGGCTTTCAGTATATTGTATATATTCTTTATGCACTTTTTTATTTCAATTGGCAAATCCTGTAGTTCAAAGTAAAAGTATCTTTTATGAGAGCATTAAGAAAAACTTGTTCCTTATCTCTTGCTTAGAGGAAGGAGATGATCAGAACAAAGTGACTTCCCTTCTTGTACAGGGGCATGTCCTTTTGCTCCTTTAATTATTGACTATTCACTCTAGCAAAGAGAGTTGCATTATTGACCACAGTTTCAAGTTCTCTTGAGTTTTTGATTCCTAACAAGGTTTGCTATGTACATGACAGCCTTAAATGTTTGACTTTGTAGAGTTATCAGTGATATATCTAGTATGAAATGGCTTACAGTTTAGCAGACGATAGCAGAGATTTATGTATTTTTTGAAAATTACTGTTCTTCCTTAACATTTACCTCAAAGACATATTGCAGCTAAATTTCCACAGAAGTGTGTGTTCATAAACTGTGTTGCAAATCAAAAGTAAGTTTGCTTCACTGTATGATGTGTGAGAGATGCTGTAACAGGTTGTGTTTGTGTGTCCTCCGGGCTGTAGTTCTTCTAACAGAATTTACCATGCATAGCAGTTTGTTACCTACCCTTCCTGATGGTAACTGCATGGTCAAATCTGCCAGCTCAGTTGTTTGTATAATCAGCTAAGATAACCGATTTGAGTTAGCAAAGATCTAGTATTTAAAATTAATTATAATCCTTTTCACTGAAAAAAAGTTCGTCAGGGGTTACATGAGCTTCTCTGTCCCTCATCAGGAAGATATAAGAATAGTGAGAGTTAGTTGCAGACAGTCACTTCAAAAGTGAGACCTGTTGTTTTGTTTTTTAATTGAACCATCACTTCTGGCTTTGCATTCTGCAGCAGATCATTAACTCAGAAATATTTCTAATAATATTTTACATTCTATTATGTTCATATAACCAAGCTTGACTACTGTCTTCCATCAGAACCAGCTGTTCCTATATTTTTGTAGATTTTGAACTATCGTATGTAAAATCACTTACTCTTGTTAAAGATTAGCTTTCGTTCTTATTAAGGATTCAACGCAAATATGACTTGAATTTCTGGGTTTATTTTGATTTTTGTCATAATATTGGAGGGGGTTTAGGGTGGGAAGAGGAGTTGGTCAGGTTTGTGTGTCTATCTTTTCCTCCTGTAGCTTCCCCAGGACTGAAATACGGCCAGTATCTTATTACCATAGAGGGATCCAAGTAGGATAATTCCCTCCACCAGCCTCTTGCCCCTCCCCTGCTTTAGGGCTGGGGAGTAAAAAGAAAGTGCAATAGGGCTTTTACATACAAGGACAATGTTACCTGGCAGCTCACTCCAAACGGGTGCAAATGAGGTGAGGGTTTCAAGATGAGTCGCATGGCACTGATCCTCAGAATGGGTAGACCTAGTGTATATTGGCTTTCTGGAGTTACCTGCTTCCTAGGTCTACTCCTCTTTATGACCTGTAAAATTTTGCTCCATACAGAAGGTGAGAATTTTGCCCTTACTCTCACTGGAAAAAATATTTAATCAATTGATTAATTAGTGCTCTTTATTTTAAGATAACCTGCTAATAGTTACTGAAATCCAGGACCTGTCTAGACCCTTCCATACAGTTCTAGGTAACATTAAAGTAAGATTATGTCCTCAAGTCAGCTTCATCAAACTCTACAGTGATGCAGCTACCATCATTTTTTTTTAACCTTTATCTCTGGCCCTATTCAATGAAGTTCTGAAGTTGTTTCTAGATCTCCTACAGCATCTCAAACTTGAGTAGCCTACACATGGACTTTGTTGGCTCTTAGTTTCAGAAAACTGCAGATTAAATACTTAGGAGTATTAGGTGATTTGAAAGATACCCCAGCTTGCTATCTTGTTGAAGGCTTAATTATTATCACAGGGTAACGTACTTCTGTTGCAGCTGAAAGGCTAAAACCTTGGATATAATTTGAGTGTTTGTGTACCTATAGTTACTCGTTGTTTCGTGTACTGCCTTGTTGGTCCAATGCTTTCGAGGCATACAAGAGGACTTTTTGTCCAACTGCAGGCCCTAGGGATAAGAAAAAGAATTACAAAGGTTTTTCAAGCCTTGCTTAGTTCCTTTATAACACTGATAATTTTGAGTTAAAGAAATCACACTTGTAGAAATCTATTTATAAGTCTACCTTAACTTAATGCTCTGTACTCAACATGCGTCAGAAGAGCAATATTCCACAATATATTTTTCCCCTCTTGACTAAGTATTTAGAAACTCAATCCATCTGGACATTGTCAGACTTCATAGTAAGCGAGATAACTATTCCCCATTCGGTTGTATGGTTTTTTAAAAAAATAAGAGCTTGTACTTCAAGTTTTTGATGAAGCTGAAATACCTGGTTTTGAACCACCCATTCAAGGAATGTGTGCTGAGAGCTGGCTGTTTCAGATAACTTCCAGGTTTTAAAATTTTGGAATTGATAGTTAAATGGTGGAACATAGCCAGCATGGGTTCATGAGGGGAAAGTCCTGCTTAGATAATTTAATTTCCTTTTATGACAAGGTTACTCATCTGGTTGACCAATGGAAGCTGGTAGGTGTGATTTTTGGGGGGATTTTAGCAAAGCTTTCAGTATTGTTTCTCAGCTATGTCCAGCATACAGCTTGACAAGTACACAATACGATGGGTGAACAATTGGCTGACAGATCAGGCTCAAGGGTTATAGTAAGTGGAGTTACAGTAAATGGCTGGTGGCCTGTCACTAGTGGGGCTTCCTAGGGCTCAATTTTAGGACAGGCTCTCTTGATTTTTTAAATGAACTGGATGCAGGACTCAAATGCATAGTAAGTAAGTTTGCAGGTGACACTAGGTTAGGAGTTGTTGATTCCCTCAAGGGAAGAGAGGTCTGCAAGGAGAGAGCTCACAACAAATTAAAGGTCTGAGCAATCACCAACTCAGTGAAGTTCAACAGGAGCAAGTGCTGGATTCTGCAACTGGGAAGGGCCAACCCTGGGTATACGAACAGACTGGGGAATGAGAGGCTGGAGAGCAGCCCTGCAGAAAGGGATCTGGGGGTTCTGGTTGATGGCAAGTTGAATATGAGTCAATACGAGTGTGCCCTGGCAGCCCAAAGAGCCAGCAGTGCACTGGGGTGCATCAAGAACAGCACTGCTAGCTGGTCAAGGGCAGGGATTGTCCCCTGCTGCTCTACGCTGGTGCGGCCTCGCCTCAAGAACTCTGCACTTTGAGGCACAGCAGTATAAAAAGGACATAGAACTGTTAGAGAGTGCCCAAAGGAGGGTTACAGAGATGGTGAAGGGCCTAGAGGGCAAGACGTGTGAGGAGTGGCTGAGTTCCTTTGGTTTGTTCAGCCCCGAGCAGAGCAGGCCGAGGGGAGGCCTCATGGCGGCCTGCAGCTCCCTCACGAGGGAAGCGGAGGGGCAGGCGCTGAGCTCTGCTCTCTGGGGACAGCCTCCCGGCGTTCAAGAAGAATTTGAGCAACTTCTCAGAGATAGGGTTTGATTTTGTGGTAGTCCTGTGTGGAGGCAGGAGTTAGACTCGATGATCCTTGTGGGTCCCTTCCAATTTGAGATGTTCAATGATTCCATAACAGAAATGCTAAATGTTTTATATCTACAGTATCTAACTTCAAAAATACTCAGTCTTGCTTTTAAAAGAAAATTAGTGCACTTAAAGCTTTCTCTTCTGTAAATCATTGTACTGTTAAATTGTGATGGATTTGTGTGATTTTGTATAGATATTAATAAGGAAAAATAAGGTAATTGAAAAACTGCAACCAGGTGAAATGCAGGCTCTCTCCAAGGTTACCAACAGCTATCTTTAGGGCCAGTAGTTCAGTCCAATGTGACAGAAATTCTGCATTTTCATTACATCATGATGACTGAAGGAAGAAATCAGTGCCTTGAATAAAAATACTTGAAAGTGTGTATTTGTAGAAAAGCTGGAGTGTTGATTGAAATAAGGTATTTATTTGACCTTCATGATTTGTGAGTTTTGTGTTGTTTTTTAAAATTCTGTACTAATTCAGAAACTGTAAAGTTTTTTTCACTGTTATCTTGTAGAATTAAGTTGAAATTGAAGTGCTTTTTATTCGAGCTACTCTTCCTATGAAGTACTTTTACTATCAAAAGGCTTTTTCTCTGTCTTGCAAACGTACCTCTTATGTACACTTAAAAACATCTTGCAGAAGTTGGGATGCAAGTGAGATGGAGGTTAAAACTTTAATTTAGAAGGGCAAGGATGATTCTTCTCGGCATTTGAGGGACAGGGAGTTGGTCTGCTTTTTTTTTGGTTCTGTTTTTTTTCTTTCCTTTTTTTTCTTCTATAAGCAAAGATTATTTAAATGGCAGAGGGCTGTGTATAGAGGCAGCTATGAAGGGTCTGGTTCTCTCACTGTGAAACCATGTAACTTCATTTAGGTTCTGATGTTGGGATGTTTTAAAATCCCTGCAGTATAGCACTAGTGAAGAAAGTCACAGTTGAGCACTTAACACCTTAGTACATGGCTTATATTGTTTAGATGGAAAGATGGGGAGTATTTTTTTTTTCTTCCTTGAGTACTACAGTGTTGCTTTAAGGACATGGGAATATTTTTGTCTGCTCTTTGAGATACTAAACCTCTTTTTTTCCATTGCATGTGATGCAAAGCCTTTCAAATATCTGAACGTTTAAAAGGTATGTTTTATATTTGTTACTACAAAGTATGTGAAGAATTAGAACTGAAAGCACATCATCTGCAGCTGATGTAGATTGTGGAGATTCTTCATACACAGCATCACCTAATAGAGTTCTTAACAATATTCATGGGTTATGATCCTTTTTAAGTAAAAGGTAAATGTCCTGTAATATTATGAGAACAAATAAATACACTGTGGAAGAAATGCTAGCTTCAGATTTCAATTCAGCAAATAAACAGTGATTGAAGAATGTATTCTCTCCCCTATGAAGCCTATTTCTCCTTGTAAAGCTTTTTCATGGAAAAATAAACATTAAAAATCTTTTCTTTCAAATCTTGGCTTGCCTGTCAATCTTTACATCAACATAGATGTGGAAGTAATGAAATGTGTGTGCCATAAGGCATTGCAACTTGATTAAAATCTTGTAAACAACAAGTACAATTTGTTTCACGCTCGCTTTTCTGCAGGGCTCTGCAGCCATGGGTGTCAACTGACCATTCACGGACCTGAGGTTTGGTAAAACAGTGTTCAGTCATGAAGACTCGCCAGCTTCAGGTTTACCCAGTGATCTGGAAACAAGAGATCTGTTTTTATTCCATTTGTGCACATAAGAGAGATGAAAAATGTTGTGCTGGATGAGTCACAGACCGTTTGCAGACTTCTAGTTGTTTTTTTTTTTTTCAGAGATGCTAAGAACTATCTTAGCTACTGGAGCAGGTCTTGCTGCATTGAGGTCTGCTTTAGAGCAAGGTTAGCCATATTAGCCTGTAAACTGTGCCACAGTTTGCGCTGTGTGGATGCTTATAGACACAGCTATTCTCCTCCCGCTTGACGTTGCATGGCCCCTGGAAAGAAGGGAGTTGCTGTAAGCAAATGCTTGGTTTGACTTCACCCAGACCTTAATGTGAGGAATGAGGGAATACAACCTTCCCCCATTTCTTCCTCACTTGCCTAGAGAGGTGGACGTTTTGTTCTGTTGACAATAACTATCATAGTAAAAATGTTTAATTGTAATAATTATGGTTGAACCATACTCTAACAACAGCTTGTACCAAATATAATTGTTTTATTATAATTATTTCACTTGGATAACAGTTTTTACAGCTTTGACTAAGAACATATGGATATGGACTACTAATACAGGCTTCTTGTGCAGTGATACAACTGAGGAGCAATACCAGCATACCTACAAATATAATCTATTATGCTTTGAATCGTGTTCTTAATGATAACAATAATTAATTGTTGATGAAAGTATTGTATGCAAAAAAACTGTCTTGTTTACTGCAATAGGTGAGCGTTAGTAGTGTAGCTAAGTTGATTTTTTTCCCCCTTGTTAAATAATATTGCTAATTTTTATTCAAATACCTATAAAACTCAACTAATTTTCTTTGATTTTCCATCCAGATGAAATATATTCAGTGTAGCCTAATGCATTAAGACTGAATTTGACAAACATTCAAGCAAATTTATTTGCATTTCTATGTTTCATATAAAGTGCATATAAAGCTCCTGCCAAACCTAACTCAGCTTAAGCAGTGTTGTATGATATCTCAGCATCTTAGTGAGCATTCACTTTGGATGATAAAGCTGAAAGTTCACTTATTTTTATTCATCTCATCTGAAATGATACCTTCACCCCCGATTTTTAATCTAAGTATTAATTTAAATAATAATAATAAACCTGCATGTACAAACCTATAGACTCTTGCATGGTAGTAAATGCCATTGTGTACAATGACATATTTGACTGAGCTGGATTTGTGCATTTTGCCAGAACTGAGGAAGGCACTGCCCCTTTCCGTGGCCTCAAAGTGGCTGCTCTAAGAAGCAATTACTTACATTCTTCCTAAAGGCAGGGGAAGGGAGCCTTTCATTTGAAATTTAATGATGGGGCCAAAATATTTTCTTGTTATTGCAAGGGATTCTGCAGTCTCCTGCCAAGAATTTACCCAGACATGGGATAGATGAGTCTTTAAAAGGCTTCTCTCCCTTCCTTGTCCCTCCAATCTACAGAGTCTGTTTTTCTGTGGGTGTTCAAAATCACGACCCTGCTTCCTCATCTGAATTTTTTCCTTTTCACCTGTCACCTTGGTATTTTGTGCATGCAGTCCCAACAGAAATTGAAAACAGTATTTGACCACAGTTTTGCATGCTGCTGTTTGTAGCAAATTTTTACCTTAGCTGTAATCGGGCTTTCTAGAGCTGGTTTGGTTGCCTTTGCCTTCTTCCTTAAGCAAAGATGCGAAAGCAGAGGCAAGGATTTCAGACTTGAAGTGTAAAAGAGTAGCTTTCTAATGTACTGCTACAGCAATGCATATTGTTTCTTTTCTGGAAAAGCATTAGCACGCTGTAACCCTCAGTTAAATCTCTATATTTGTCCTATGTCAGACATTCCCTTAAGCAGAGCATGTGGGCTTATCAATGCTCAGAGAGCCTATCAACAGGCTGTAAGTAATGGATATGCTTTCCAAAAGCTGAACAGAACTGTAACATTAAGGAGTAGTTAGATATTAATGAAGAGGTTGCTTTAGTAAAACCAAATATTTAGTCAAAATTACCTCTGTGTTGTATATTTGTGTGTAAATTCCTACTGCGGAACAGCAATGTTGTTTGATCTTTGAAGTTAAAGTTTGCAATCATTGTCATTGAGAACTGAGAAGTTGTTCTAACATCATCTCTATACACTAATGAGAAGGCAGTACAACAGTTTTAACGTCTTATTTATGCAGCAGGGTTTGGAAAGCACATCACTTCCCTAGCATCGGTCTGAGCTCTGTCTGAGATGACAGCAGATAAGCCTGCTGTGTTTCACAGAAAGTACAGTCCCGTCTAACAGTGGAAGTAGTAGTTAGATCAAGTGGAAGTAGTAGTTAAATCAAGGCCTCTGCACTTTCCCTCCCTCTCCTTATGCACACTAACAGGCTAATGACTTGACTGAAGTTGTAATGTTTTGCAGGTTATTTGGGTTTAACACTAAACTACAGAGATTGTTAAGAATGAGAGATGGAGCTGTTTTCCAGAACCTTAATCCATTAAGCAAATGGAATCACACAAGAGAGTACAAAATTGAAATGTGCCAAACAGTGCATAGGAGCATCGATTTCTAAATGGCAGCTAAATCCAAGGGAAATTTGCTGGGGGCTACTGAGAAACCCATCATTTAAAGTTTTTCTCTCCTTTATGCAGTTGAGTGAGGAAGATGGATTTAATTAGCATTTTTGCTGTGCTCTTAGCAGTGTAAGTGCTATAAAATGCTGTTGTTATTGCAGACTTGAATCAAAGGAGGCATATGAGGCAGAACTTGTTAGACTATGTGGAAGGTGCAGAGGATATGCTGGGACACTCGGAGATGGAATCCCTAGTAAAGAGTGACAAAATTTGCCTCTCGGAATTGCAAAATGAAACACCTACTGAATCATAACAGGAGTAGTCATGAAATTAAACTTAGCAGGGGGTTAACATTTTTTATTTACTTGAGGCTGCTGAACAAAGCAATTCTCTCTACAGTAGGTTTAAATTACAAGGAGTGCATAAAATACAGGTAAAATTACTGAGAAGTCAAGAAGAAAGATGAATGCTGATTTTTTTTTGTCTTTTTTGTTTGTTTTTCTAGAGAGATACATAATCATCTTTTTCTAATATGCATAAAACCCATTGATTTAAAAAATAGAGATTCTGAAACATTAGTGGCTGGAGTCTCAGCACCTTTGTGACCTGCTTCTGGTCTGTGTAAGTATGTACCCTCTCATGAGGATAGTTTTCAAAGATGCTCAGGACAGGGTCTCTCCTTTCATACACTATGATAGTCTGATTGCTGTTGTGCCGTCTGGGACTCTGCATGTCACAGTTTTGGTCCTGACAGTAGGATGGACTAGGTTATTATAGACACCTGACAACAGGCATGCATTTTTTGCAGAGAATGGTCTAGCTCAGATGAACTGGTCATGGCAATTGTTTTCCAACTTTTAATATGTAGAAAGCCTGTGGGGCATCTTGTTACAGCAACAAGAAAAAAAAAAAAAGAGGATTCTTTTAGATTTAATCAGTGTTGAAGCTTCACACAATCTTGAAAGAAATTTGTATTTACGATCAAAAAAAATTATGTTGCTAGCTTAGGCAACTTTTATATTTTAAGCTGAGAAGTGTTTACAGTGAACTGAAGAAATTTTCAAGAAAAACTTATCAATGTTATTCTGAGGCAATTCTGACCTTTCTGCTTTAACAATATGTTTTAGGAACTACCGTAAGCCATCTGATATCCTATCCTTTTTTTTTTTTTTTTTTTTTTTTGTCAACCAAGGAAATTAGTGAGGGAAATTCACTAGCCTAATGTCCCTGGGTAGCACTCTGATAGTGTATTTCAGCATTGATGTCTACTGAAATTGCCTCAAAATAGGGAGAGATTCAGTAGTAAGTTTAACTCAGCGATATAAAATGTGAAGGCTGAATCCTTTGGAATAAATCCGTCACTCCCTTTAGGAACATATTTGTCCCATCATGGTGGGTCCCAAACACCTTCATGCATTCAGAGGGGTCACTACAGCTCTGGCCTAAACCAGCAGTGAGGGGCAGGAGGACGGCAGCACCTCAAAGCATGAGGTCTTGGTGGACGTGCACCACACCAGTGCCTCTGACCTGTCAGCTAAACCTTTCTTTCCCCTCATGTCTGCTGTCAGCCTCCAGCGTCACTTCAGCTGTCCCAGTCAGGAGGAGGCAAGCATTTCACGTGCGTCAGAAGCTGGCCTGCCTCTGACTGGGCAGTAGACCTCATACGTTTCTTCCCAGGCAGCAAATAGATGCATTTTTTACCAGATTGCTGCACTCGTCTCTAATCTCTGCTGAGTTTCTTCTTAATGACCATCACTTGACCCTTTTCACTCTACCTTCATTTCTCTAATTACCTCCACCAAAGTCCCAGTGACTACCCACTTGTAGCTCTTTTCACTCACAAAAGAAAAGTCATTTAGTTTCTCTTATACTGGAGGAAAATATTCCTAATTTGTACATCCCTTTCCCTTTTCTTTTGACACTCATGAAATGTGCTATTAACAAGAGCTCCTGCTTCCTTTGCTTCACTTCTGTATTACATCCCCACTAATTTAGCTGTGTCCCCATGCAGACCACTGAAATTGCTCTTAGCACAGTTCCTAATGATCTATTGCTAGCCAAATCTCTTCCATCTTCTTGACCTGCCAACATATTGCCTTCAACATACACAACCTGTGTTTTATTTCTGAAATCTCCGTTTCTATTTGCTGCTGTATGTCACTTTATTCAGGTACTCTGCCTGACGTGGAAACTGCTCCTTCATCATGTCCTTGGCCGAACATTTCTCATCATCCCAGCCTCCAGCTCTCGGTGGGAAGCCCCCTTTATTCTTCCCACGTGTTTGCATAACGCCTAATGCAATGGAGCATTTTTCTGAGAAGGACTCCTAGACACTCTGGTAATATAAATGATGATAAAACTTGGTAGGGCAGGTTTATTTCCCTAGCACCATTTATTCTTAGGAAAACAGCTTTAAAAATAGATGCAGAAGCCAGAATAATAAATGACTTCTATGAAATTTGCAGTTCTGCTTCCATCATGCTAGTGGCTTGCTCTTGCCTGTTTGTTCACGTACAGATCTCCTGTTGCTTTTCCTCCTGAAGCCTCAGTAATGGAGAAGCAAACGAATTCATAAACCTTCCTGACCTGGGAGGATTAAGTCCTTAGTTCAGGAATTCCAGAAGGGCCTGTGGAGTTCGGCTAAACTACAGGTCCCTCCAGGTTCAATCCCCAAAGGTTTCAAGATTTTATCAGGCTTTTTATGTGGATGTTTGATCACATGCTGAAAAAATGTTGGAGTTGGCCAGAGATGCAGCAGTCCTCACAATATTTATTTATTTATTTATTTATTTTAATTTGTTCTAGTTACTCAAGAGATGATTGATTGGAATGAATGAAAAACAAAGCAGCATTAAATATAGGATTTGATTTACATTGTGGTACATCTGTCCTTCTCCAAAATACAACAGGTCCTACACACGTGAGTGAAGGCCTTGCCATTGCAGGTCATTGCAAAGCTGCTCAGTTCTTACCAGCGTTCCCTAGACTTTGGCTCAGTCTGCTCAGCAAGGAACAACCCCATCACACCAACCAGCTGCTGCATGTTGAGTTCGTGACAGATAAATCCAGTAGTACATATGGCCAGAGACAAGGTTGCTTCTGGAGTTACTGCCAAAGAGTACCCATCAAAACACCTCTCAGGCCTCCCTGTATATGATTAGGGTGAGGACTAGAAGAAGCCGCTGTGGAAGCATGTGTCACTTCCACAAACCATCTTGCATGACACGAGCTTACAGCTGATCTGAGACTGTGAGCTGACAATTTATGGATGACATTAGGTGTAATTTGTACAATGCTCAGAAAGGATACTTGAATTCTTCAGCTTTTTTTTTTTTTTTTTTTTCATAATGGCTGAGCATCTTCATTAGTGTGTTAATCAACATACAAGCGGGAATCATCATTTGTGGTTCTTTCTTTTTCTCCTTCTCTCATCTGGGGAAGAAATGTTTGGCAAGGCCATGTTTGGAGTGCCTGTAGGAGGTGAGGTGATGTTTAGATCCCACAGAAGTTCACTCTATGACTTTGAACGAGACACAGAGATGTCTCCTGAACTGCTGGCTGTTACCCTTATAATAGAAATCTGAGTGACTGGGCAGTGTTCTTTCTCATCAGCTGACTTTTTTTTTGTTTGGCACTGAGCATCTAGAAGGTCGCGAACAATTTCATGGATTGTACTCGATATTTTGAGCAGAAGGATTCGATTTCCTCAGTCGCAAGTCTTCCGTATAAACTGTTGTATCCACAGTTCTCCATTCCCAGCGTCAGAAGCCACTTCCCATCACTCCTGTTTCCTGCGGGGCTCACATCCTGCTGCTGTCCTGCAGAGTGACAGGGGATGGAGCAGACTCAGCTCCCTCTGCCCGGGGGAGGCTTTTGGCAGTTTGCACCATCAGTCATCTCTTCTGAGGAAAGACAGCGGTCCAAGTCCCATTGATGCCAGTTGGATGGCACTCTTCTGTGGGAAGCCTGTCTCGGTAGAGGAGGGAGACGTGTAATGAGCTCTCATTTACTCACCGGGACCTGTCCTGTGACTTTGCTGTAGTTCATCAAACAGGGATGAGTTCATCTTCAATATTGAGTGGCTACAGTCCAGGCAAGAGGTAATGAGAGGCATTTCTAACACACCAGCAGGCAACCAGCACCGAAATCTCCGAATCAAAAGGAGAAAGCAGAAGGCACGGCCCTGGGACAGAGTTGTGTGAGACCTCAGTGTCTGTAAGGAATCCAGGAGGGCTCCAGATGCGAGGTAAATACCCAGAAAAACAGTTGGGAAGCCTTTTTTCTGGAGGAAATTCTGCTATCATACATAAATCTGTTAGCCTGGCCTGGTTTATTTTTACCTTTAATCCTGAAGAATTCCTGTCTGATGTACTAACCCTGTTGTCTCGTGTTTTATTAGAACCAATTTACAGAGCCTCATTCCAGTATGCGTGGGATCCTAAGCTTAGCTTTTCCCTAAAAGCTGCCTTTTTAACTCTTCCGCACCTTCCCCGCATTGATTCTTCTTTTAAGACATTGCAGTATCTGAGAAAAATGCTGGGAAGAAAAATATGCTATTTTCCCTTATCCATAAAGGTACTTGAAATGTAAAGCAGCTAGTACATAACATTAGCAATGGGAAATAAGCATCTCAGACCCATAAATTCAGCAAAAAATTTAAGATATTACTTTAGGAACTTTTTCCCCCTCGGATTCCCTAACTTTGGTTTATTTATTTTACAGTCCTAGGAGTGTCACACACAAATCTGGTTGGACCAGATGATCTTGGAGGTCTTTTCCAACCTTTATGATTCTATGAAAATCTTTTAAGAATAAAAACCAAACCAAAAACAAACAAACAAACAAACAAAAACCCGCTATAATTAATGCAACTATTACTTTAGTCAAGAATGTAAGGATGAATAACAAAAATTGTCAGAAAAAAACAGCACAAGAGGGGTCTTGTCTGTTATGGCAGGGGGAGCTGAGAGTACTTGCTTCTCTGTGATTATATATTGGTTTCCTAATTCCCTAGGCTAAAATTAAGCACTGGTTTTGCTGGTACTGGCTTACTTATGTTTGAGGTCTTCTGCTTATTGTATCCTCAAATTAAAAATTTCTGTGCCAAACTGACAATTTTAATGGCATTTTAATTTCTCAGTAAGGAGAACGTAAGCAAAGTATTTGAGTGAGATGTTTCAGATCAGCACGGGAAGCAAGAGCCCAGCCTACCTCACCAGCCTGTCACCTGCTCCCTGTCCCCTGCCACCAACACTGTACATGAATCTGAATTCATTCCCAACATGACCACGGTCTGCACCTGCACTGGGAGATTTGTTTGTTTTGGAAGGCTTTGATCCTTGTAGAGTCTACTTGTTTTCAATTTTTTCAACGAACACGTACGTGCTTCATTGTCCAGGAGCATCGCTGCTGACAGCAAAGAGCTTGTTCACCCTAGTAGAGGTCTGCTCGTACATAAATACACAGCTGCATAGGCACACACTAATTTTTTCATGTGCTTAGCACAGTGGGACTCGAGCCCTAACTTAGGACAGCTGAGTGCTGCTTTAATAGAAAGAAATGATGAAAATTGCAGATTATTTCTTTGCTGCTCATTATGCCTTTTAAAAAAATCCTACACTCTGACTTATTCAGAAACCCTGACTGCGGACCACCTCCTCTTCAGGAGAACTGACAAAGTGTTACAAGCAGGCCTGTCTGATGACAGATATGTGATTATATTTAAATAGCCCTGCCATAAAAAGCATTTCCTAGGTTGTTCTTTTTCTTTGCCTGGTGTTTGAAAGGTTGCATTGCATTTTGTGTGTTCTTAATGAAAACTCTGCTGCATGAAAAGGGAGTTAAAGAGCACCGAATTAAGCTTGTAGTCACCACTTACCATACAAAATAAATACGTAAAAATGTAAAATATATATATATAACATATGTCTATAGGAGTTTCTCATGGTGGCAAAAAATGCCCCAGCCAGTTCAAAGTCTGGATGAATTGAATCCCACTTCCAAAGAAAGGCTCACGTTGCTGATCTCCGGTGTCCTGCTGTTTGAACTCATCAGCCTCAGAGCTGATAAGAGCATGTTATTATTGCAAACTATCAAAGTTTGTTTACACAACTTCTTAAAACAGATTCTTTCAATGGTGTGGCCAGGTGGTTAATATCTATTGTCAAATTGTTTGTGCGTGCCAGTTCAGTAGTATGCATTCTCCATCCTGTAAGCAAGATATTGTTCACTGTACAATGTTCTGTCATCCTAAATCTGAGGGGCTAGCGCTGACTCTCATCTTTAATCTCCTGGAATCCTTCTTTTTGTTTAATTCTGAAATTTATAAGCACTTCCACAGAGCACATCCTTCAATAAACGTAATAAAAAAAAAATCAAATAACCTAAACAGCATTAAGTTGAGAATTAAGTTAAGAATCAGGCAGGAATCTGGCAATGCAGTGCTAGTCTACCACAAAGTCTTTCATCTTTGCAAGTCCTGGAGCACTCTAGTTTTCTAGTTTTCAGGTGGCCTCTCTGTTCTAAATATTTTTAAGTGGCTTAAATGATACCTCAGTTTTGGGACACCCAACTTAATGTTCCCTCAAATGGATCAAATTTTCATAAGATGGCTGTTTAATGTTTCCTGAATAGCGGGCTGTTTTTCTTCTGGTATCTATAAGCAGAAGCAACAAAGATCACTCATCATTTTTTAAGTGTATAACACATTTTTAATATGTTCAATTTAACTGCAAACTCCTAATAACATCTGTGAAACATTAGGTTTTCTCCTGTGTTTAAAAGGCTTTGCTTCTACATGGGATATAAATTACACAATAAAATGTATCAGGAAAAATGGGAAACGGAGATACCAACTTATATACAAAGGAAATACTGGAAGATTTATTATCAGTGATTTTCTTAAATCTGCTTGAACGTAGCTCTGCCAACATTTTCCAGGATGGATATGGCTGCAGGTTTTCACTTCGATAGATCAGCAATTCGTAGCGGATCCCTGGAGAGCTCAGATTAATGAGAAGTGACAGTAATGAAACCACTTCCAGTGAGCTCCAAACTGCCAGGGGCTGTTGGAGCTTGCCATCCCAAAGGAGAGCCCTGCTGTCACACCTGAGGCAGTGGAGGTGACAGTGGGACCTTCCGTGCGTGTTGACAACGTCAGCATCACAGGGATCCAGGTCTTGCTCCTGGCTCTCAGAAGGGAGCTGTAACTTTGAGCCTTTGCCACATCAGGTCAATTATTTAAGTGTGGAAATAGTAAAATGCCCAGCTTTAGATTTGTGACTGTTAACACATTACAAACTCCCATTATATTTATATTCCGTTACATTAGCTTTACAGTTGCATTAACTTTTCATGGGCTACATTCACCTCAACATGCTGTAATGTAGATGTCTGTGGGTATTTTCATCATCAGACCCAAAGTCTTTTTGTTTTATGTTCAGTTTCCTAGCCCTTCAGATCTTTGGAAATGGGACTAGCAGCAAAATCACTGAAGTATTTGGAAAAAAGTTTAAACTTTCCTATATCTTGAGCCAAGATACAGCAACTTAAGATGGTCATTTGGACATTTATGGCCTGTCACAAGCAAGGTTGTTTGAATGAGCTTATCTTCACTGAAAGCTACAGTAACTTAGATTATGTTTCAGTTGCTGTGGATTAGAAGTCTACACAGCTTCAAGGTGGCAGCAAAGTTACCTGTATGCTATGGGAAAATCTAGCCACAGACGCACTGAGAATTTTTAAGCAAATTGACTATTTATTTTTACAAAAACAGAGAACAAAAAGTGGTGGAAGAATACCACTTCTAAGACCCTTGTACAATGTAGATACTTAACAAATACTTCCACAGCCTTGGAATCCAAAACTGATTTTCATTTCCCTGTCTATTTTGACATTACTTCCTCTGACAATGATGAGTGCCTCAAAACTGCATATCACTTTCTATCTAAAGCTTGAACTTTTGTGTGTATTTTTATTTCCTTAATAAGTAACACTGCTAAAATTATGCAACGGGTAAGAAGCAAAATGAATCATCCGGCAGTGAAAAACTTATTTTGAAACTGTAGGAAAATATATATTTGAGCATGTGGTTCTGGAATTGATTAAATCACCACATTTGCAAATCCTTAAACCTTACCTCACCATAAAGTTGATTCAAAATTTTGAGAGGAAAACCACAAGCTAAATTTGCAGAAGAGCATATAGCATATATGCAACAATGGGCATGAACAGAAAAGACAAGATTTCTCGTAGGAAATGAGAAATTTCTTGTGGTGCTGAGGAGGACTGAAGCACTCTTAGTACATTGCAGGTTTCATTCATATAGACTACATTTTCAGCTGGGTTACGTCTACCAAAACTAGGTTCATTCATCTGAGAAACCAAAACTTTTGTCGGCTGGAAGACTTCCAGATAGGAAGCAAACAAGCATTGCATACCTTACACCTATTTAAGATCTATTATTAGCGGCCTCAATCTATTCTCAGCAGCCATGTGGCCACCCTCCAAGAAAACGCCATCATCGCTAACATATTTAGACTGACTTTGTAGAAAGGTAAAATACTGAGAAATGTGTGAAACAGAAGTGTCTTTGAGTGGGTTCTTCCAGAACTAACTTGAATTGCCGTTCTGAAGAGACAGTATCAGCCATTTTTACGCAGTGCTTTTCATTTGCAGGTGTGGTTAATCTTGAATAGCTGCTGCCAGGACTGGGCCTGTTCTGTGGATACGAGGACTATACTTCTCTATCCCAAACCAGAAAGAATGTGCAGAAAGCAAAGATACACAAAATGATCCAGCCAACATGTTCATGACTTTATTTATGTTGGGAAGGTGAGAGACAGAGCAGACTTTCTAGACTATTTCGGTAATTAAAATGATTTAACAACGTGGCTAGGCAACACAGCGTACGGACCTTAGGCTGTTCTGCCAGCTCATCGAAGTCGTCAACTGCAGCATGGCTTGCTGTGTGGTTACTAGATGTTCCTGGGTTTGAGCACTTCGGTCATGCTGCAGGATTCCAAAATGTTTCAGTTGGTTTTGCATTTGTCATTAAAAAAAAAAAAAGAGGTATTTGCCCATGGAGAATATGATCAGATGACCACCTATACTTGCCTTTGTGGTCTGCTCTTGAAGTTGGACCTAGGAGGCAATGACAAGCCAGTGCTATCTGCATTATCGATTGTAAAGAGAAGTCCTCAGGAGCTGCATGGTTCTGCAGCTCATGATAACTCAGGCGTGCCATTTGAAGCTGAAAAAGTTGACTTTTGCTACTTGGAATGAGCGAGTAACAACCTGGGATTCTAATTTTTGTTTGAGACACATTACACAATGAAGGATATTTTTCCAACCTACTGCAGAGTAGAACAGGAATTTTTTGTCCATATGCTAAGTGTCTCTTCAACTCTTGGGGTCTGGAAAGTGAGGAATGACACTAATATTGGCAATTAGGAGTGAAGCATTCAAGCTAAAGTTTCAACAGAGCTGAATGAGAGAAGGATCTGTGGAAGTGAGTTTTCAACAAACAGTATAACAGTGTTAGGTTAGATGCTAGGCATGTGCTTAAAATCAACCCCTAAGACCTACTTAGATGATTTCTTCTAAGTCCTGCACCCCACCTTGGGGACCTATAATACCTGAACTGCAGGAATGTCAAACCCCACAACAGCAGATACCTACCCCTGTAAATTACTGAGAATATCTAAAGGGGAGAGAGAGAGGGAGAAGACTTCTCTGAGACTTCTCTAAGACTTCTCTACACAGCTGTAGAAAACACCAATGAAAGACAAAGAATGGGATATTCTTCTCTCCTTGTTGACTGTACAGAAAAGTTAAATGCTTACAAAGGCCTTGTGTGGGGAAAGTAAATTCCCTTTCTTCACTTGGCCATGTGCAGCAGTGAAGACTTCTCACCATTCATTTGTCCACTTGAGTTTATAGAGCATGAATGTGTTTTGCTGAGAGGACAGGCATGTAACTGAGCAAAGGCTCATCTTCATCCAGCCAGGACTCCCCCCCCTTTAAGCCCTGTGGTGGAACAGGAGTGCTCAAGATCATAGAATCATAAAATCATTTAGGTTGGAAAAGACCTCTAAGATCATCTGGTCCAACCTTTAACCTAGCACTGCCCAGTCCACTATTAAACCATGTCCCTAAGCACCGCATCTACACACTTTTTGAAGACCTCCAGGGATGGTAACTCAACCAGTTCCCTGGGCAGCCTGTTCCAATAATTCACAACCCTTTCAGTGAAGAATTTTTTTTTCTAATATTCAACCTAAATGTCCCCTGATGCAACTTAAAGCCATTTCCTTTTGTCTTATCACTAAGATGGGCAGTTGGGCCTCCCCTGCTGTCCCAGAGGGAAAGGAGGTACTAGCACCTCTGCACCTTAGCCTTTCCAGCACACATGGATGCCTGCAGAAATCTCAGCAAAGGTGGAGATGGTGTTAACGTTTTTCTGGGGTTGGGTGTTGCTGGGGTGCAAGCAATCCAAATTGCTCTCCAAGACTGGATTTAGGCACCACCTGAGTAAGCAGACTGAATTTCACTCTTAACCGTGTGCTCTCATTTCACTGTTGTCCAAAGACCATTTTGAGATTTTAAATCCTTGCCTTTAGAATATTTTCTTTTGATAGCATACATGATTTAATAGCCTTTTAAAAAATAATAAGAAAGAAAACAAGAAAATTAAGAGCCCAAGTTCTGCACAGTAAGGTCAAATACTCAGTTCCTTCTCCAAGCTGAGCTCATCATGCTTGGAAAACTCAGGACATAGCAGCATTGGTCCAGCTTTTCTTTAAAGTGTTTTAACCTGATGTCCAAAACAAAGCAGTAAATTAGATGGACCTGTCAGCTGAAATTCAATGTCCTTAGCTGAAACTTGGCATGTAGCTTTGCCAGCTCAGTTATAGATTTTTTTTGATGACTATTTGGCTTATTATTTCTCTCTGTGCCTTTTTTTAATTCCTCCTTCTTTTCTGCCTTAAAATGTACTTTCCATTACAATAGTTGAGCACAGCAAAACACCACCTTACTTACATCTGTAATATAACCATTTTACTTAAATATTCTACACACTAGAGCCATTTTCTGTTAAGCGTACAGATTTCTTTCTTGCTTGCTGTCATTGGAACATGCTTTTAAACGTAGATTATTTTGTTTCTGAGATGCATAGAAACGAATTTAATGTGGAAATTCACTTTGCTCAAACGAGGCTAAACAAAGCATTAATAAAGGTACAAGAGCATATGAACCTGAGCAATGCAGGGACACGTAGTTCATTTCCATTGCTCAGTTCTGTAATTCTAGGACCTGTGAAATTAGTTTTTCCAGATAGATGTTAGTTTAAACACTGAATAACAGTATATTTTGAAGATTTAATTTTTATCACTGCACACTTTAAGGGTTACTTCACATGAAAGTTAATAGTGCATTGTTTAGAATTACCAAGGAAATTTTTATATAGTCAGTTTGTTCCCTTTGCTTTCTCATCTGGACCTTGTAGTGATGATATCAGCCCTTTAAAAAAGCTATTCTCTGCTTGCTTGTAACCTTTGAAATATTGCATCCTTACTTTACTTGCAGGTCATTACCATCTTGAGAAGGGCCTAAGCTGCCCTGGAGAAGATATCTTGAATTGTCAACCTATTCTCCATCCTCAGTTGATTGAGAGCAATGCTGATTGCCAGGAATTTTCAGAGGTGCTTAGAAATTTTAAAATTATTGCCCTTTTTCTGGCTCCTGGAGTTGCTGTCTTGTTGCTAGCAATTCTAAGGAAGCCACAGTTCTCCAGCACAGAGAACAATATTTATCCTCTTTTCTTGAACTTACCATGATTTCTTCCCAAATTTCTTTCAATATGAGTGAAGGAAGCAGAAACAAACAAAACCACCTAAACTGAAAAGCTTACTGGGAGTTAAAATAAGCTCAGGTATCTTTCTAAAGAAGGAGAAACTGACCTGAAGAAAGCTGGCTTTATTAAATTTTGCTTTAAGGCTTGACCTTATGTTCTACAGGTCACATGAATACCAGCAAGATTTCCATAGATGTTTTATGTATGTGTCCTGTTGCTGACTTACTTATGTTCCTAATAAACCCCATAGAGAATGTCATCAAACACTTTCAAACGGTTAAAAAGGGAAGTTTGAATCTCCCAGCATCATACATTTGAAAATATTCCTGCAAATGATATTAATTTGTAGACATGGCTTTATACTCCTTTACTAAATGAATCAGAATTACACTGTTCAATCCTTTCACACTTATAGTCATTTCTTAGTTAAGGTGGAATCTCAATCTTATTTATGACAGTGAGAATCCAGAGTAGACCCACTAGACACCATGGGATTATTAGAAGTTTTTACACTAAGAATAGGAATCAATGTAGTGATGATGTGCATATATCCTAGTTTAAATGCAGGTCTATCTTTTGTACCTATTTAAATAGCCCTTCTAACATTGATGTATCAAACTTGGTATGTGCATGGGTATGGCTGTCTCAGAACAACATGCCTCGGGTACTGATGTACAGAGAGAGAAAATAACTTGCTTTCAAAGAGAAAGAATCTAACAGAATTCAGAGTTTTATTCTGAATTCTCAGCCCATGCTATTATTGTAAGAGCTTCTTTTTTCTTGAAGCATGGAACAGAAGAAATATAACCTAATGCAGATTTTATCTTCTGTAGAGGAGCTATGAAATAGCAGCTCCACAAAACCCCTGTCCTTTGCACAGTGGGAGTGACTCATTGGCAGTGTCAAGGGTTGTTTGCTCTTCTGATCTGCTCATTTACAGAGCTGCATCTAGAAGCCTGCTTGTTTATGCAGAATTCCTTCTCCATGTTTATTCTTTTCTCTTAAAAAGAATGCTTTCTCCCCCTTGCTCTTCACTGCTGGGAGCTGGTACATGCCAGGGGCTGGCTGCGAGGTTGTACCCAGCTCCTGGTGGTGGCCCAGCACTCGCTGAGGCTGCGGCAAGAACAGGCAGATGGTCCGCGTAGGTGGGCTGTTGAAGTGGCTTTTGAGAATATCAACATTTATTAGGCCTAACATCAACTTCTGTTTTGGAAGTGGGATGGACTCGCTCCTCACGTTTTCAATCTTAAAGCCGTCTGTAACTTTCCAGAGTTAGCTCGTGTTTCCCTGGAAGAGCATCCAGCACCTGCCCACGCCAGGGCTCCTCGCCCCTTCGTCTGTGTGCAGGTGGATGGCAGGCTCATCGAAGGGAGCAGTCCCTCTCTTGCTGTCCTCAAACAACATGTAGACACGGAGGTTAAATTTTTATTTTTGCCATGAGGCATTTTCTAAGTAAATCAAAGAGTTTAAGGATAAACTAGTGTTTAGAAATGACTTGACTCCATTATCTTGCCCTGTCAGCCTTCCTAACAGGAAGTATGAATCCCCACGAGGAAAAAGCTACCTTCGTGGCATTCTGGCATTCATAGATGGTGGTAAGATCAAGTTTTATGAGTAAGATGCATCTCTAATAACAATAGTAAAACAAATGCTCTAGCAACAAGCAGAGCTTGAAAGGAGGAGGGGGAGCACCCTCTCTCCTCTTCAGACCAACTAAAATTGGTTAAATTGTTTTTATTTTATCACAGGTCAGCCTAAACATGAGAAGCACAAATACTCATATAGTCTTTCTCCCCTCTTTCCATTAAAAGTCTGGGCTAGCTATTACATGCTATTTTTATTCTGGCTACATTTCCATAGAGTTTTCAGTCAGAAACCTCATGCAGCACTAAGTGCATTTATTTCTCTGTTCACAGCTTCTTTGTTGTATGCCTTCCTTGTTTGGTTATTCTAGTTTGAAAACAAGAAAGCAACTTCCCATTATACATCACTGTTCCCAGCTGGCAGAGTGTAAAAGATGAGATGTCAAATCACAGATAATGTACAGAGATTTAAAAGGGTAACATTTTAAGCTACTTCTTAGTGTTTCACGTCTGAAAACTAATGATAACAACATTTACTTTCATGTAAACTGGCCAATGCTTCTTAGAGCATTTGGGAGCCCAGAGTACTGTCATTTGCTTTGTGTGAGAATCCTCCAGGCAGTTTTTACCAGTTTATACAAAAACCCATGTCTTACTGATTTTTACCATTTTTGTAAGACAGTGCATGTCTTTTATATATGTCTCTCCATAACTGCTACATACCACTGTTCTGCAACTTTAGTATTTAACAAGATGTTTAGGTTCAACATTATAATTAGGAGATGGGTAAAGTTAAGTCCCTGATTTTCCAGAGACTCCATCCTTTTCCTTTTTTTTTTTTTCTTTTCTATTCTTTCCATGGTTACAGAAACTTTCAGGTGAACAGAACTGTCTAAAGCAAATTAGCTTAATGATGGTGCCGGCAGTAAGTACCCGATGCCCTGAGCTGTCCTACCAATCACTCTCTTCTCTGCCACATTGAATTATAACATACATACTATATGAGCCATGGGATATTACAGGTCCGTTTTGTTATGTTGTAAAGGGAAGTCTGGGGAGCTGATAGATGTATCTGTGAGCAACAGAAGGAAATATTTGGAAAACTAGTTCAATTGTTTCTACCTAATGATCTATGGGTCCCTAAGGCTTGGTAGAATATCATGTGAGGCTCTTTGAAAGTAATGTTGGCCAGCTTCAATTTGCCATAAACAGATCTGTGCATCCATTGGAAAACACTTTACAAATAGACAAATAGAAAAAAAAAAAAATGTGAAATAATGATTTAGGTCTTTTTTTTCTGCACCACATATTTGATTTCATTTTATTTAGCTTTACATTGGAAAGCCTTCCACTTAAAATATTTGTATAAGCTTTGACATAGTTTTCAACATTCCTGATTGACCCCAAGGAAACTTTAGAACATTTTTAAATGCATGCTCACAAATCAAATCTCTTCCTAAAACCCCTTTTGCTGCACCCTTCTGAATCAATGTAGCATAGGGTTTTTGACTTTTTAAAGGGATAACAGAAGGACACATTTAAATTATGCATTACTGGTGAAACAAGAGCTACTCTGAAAAGTAAATAAATAAATAAATAAAAATAAAACAGAAATGTTGAAGTTTATTTGGATGGACCCTAAGCTGAGGTAAACTGAGAAAACTGATCAGAAGTCAGCATTCACATCAAAGGGAAATCTAAGTCATTCACTCTGCTGTCAGATTTGAGGAGCCTGATGTATAGGATGAAGGTGCACGTTGATACCATCATTTTAGAAATATTAAAAACAAGTTGTAAGGAATTTGTAGGTTTTCCCCACAGAATTAAAAAGTGACAGTCAGGAACAGAGACCAGGAGTTTCTTTTTCTAAGCTCACAGTACTTTCTATCGTAAGAGTTGGACTGTTGAGGTTGGGCTTGTAAGCCCAGTTTTGCTAACCCTTGCCTCTGTGAGTTTACAAGGGGGCTTGAGGAGCTTTCTGACATGAAACTTCCTAGCAAAGGATAACTATGTTGTTTGTATCGCATTATGCAGTTAGTCCCAGACTCCATCCTCAGACAGCACAGTCCATACTTGCAAAAAATTCAGATTTAGATAAATTTGTCTGAGTAACAAAATAACATGAGGATTAGGAATTGCCTATAAAATGTGAGCTTTGGTAATAAACCAGAATGTGTGGGAGTTCTGCTCTAAGGCAGCAGTGTGTCTTGAGGCAAGCAGACTCAGTGAATAAAACCTTCCCAGCATGGTATTAAAATCAAGTTCTTACTAATTTTGGCTTGGCTTCACATGTCTGCACTAGATGAGAGTACATTCATTTTCAATAGGTAGGAAGGCCATTTCAGTAGTAATGGAAATGACGATACATTAGAGGACTTTGAGAAAGCACAGGCTGAGAGCACAGGTCTGGGAGTTCTTTTGCATTTGAGCTGCTCTCCAAGAGTCCATCTGAGATGTTGCTGCCCATTCTTGCTCCAGGTTTCGTGCTCAGCAGAGGTAGGTAATACTCATGCTCTGGAATGTCTTGTGACAGCCTCCCCAAGAAAAAGAACGAAGTTCATGGAAATTAGTAGAAAAGACCAATAAAGCTCCCTCATCTTCTTGCACAAAGGATTTCATGCTTCTGAGCCTCATCCATCTGCTATCAATAAGGGCATTCCAGATAATGTGATTTTAAAGGGAAAAAAGATCTAAACAATTTGCTTTGGTATGCCAGAAACAGGCCTAATTATCTGGAGATTTGCTGGATATGTCTGTAAACCATTACAGGCTGAGCTAAGTCCTTTTGAAAAGCCGTCTTATTCCCCTTTACAGCTCCTTGCATCTAAGCCCCCTGACAAGCCATACATACTCGTGTTAGTTAGACCAGCGCTCTGCGATCTCCTGTTCTGTTTTTGTTTTGAGGAAGGCCGCGCAGACACACAGGGTGCCCCAGGAGACCAACCTCTTCACACCTCCTTCCCCAGGAATATCACCGCAGCCAATTACAGCGGCCCCAAAACCTGAGCAAAGAAAATCGTGGTAAAGAAGTGAGATCTCAAAATATCTGCTGTCTTTCATCAAGGGATTCAGGGAAGAGTGGAGGTGAGGGGTGCGTGGAAGAGGAAGCACACCCGCCTTCTGCTCTGTGGGCGATGATGAGCATTAGCAGGAGCGTTGGCACATGACAGTGCAATTCGACCTGAAGGTTTGTTCCAGCGGCTGTGGAAGTCGACGCCTCTCATGTTCCCTCTGCGCTTTCCCTTAAAATGGAATTTAAACTTCTGTTTGGCAATTTGTATTCACAGTGTGTGCCCGTCGGATTGCAGCGATGCTTCCCTACCAACATTCCTCTGGTGACTCAGTCAGTTTCCAAAGACTTTAATTGAAGTAATTGTTCACGTCCTTTTGTATTGTAAAGAAAACCTGAGTGCTGGTGGAGGGGCTTCTTCCTCCTCAAGCTCTTAGCTAGGCAGAAACACTGGAGTGAGCACTTGATATGGCATTTCTCAAACTCTGCAAGGAAGACACGAAGTTTGAGAAGTATGAACTGTCCCACACCGTCTCAGTTGGGCACTGATTAAGAAGTCTAATAAATCTCATCTTTGCATGCCTGTGGAGCTGGCCATCAACATGTGGGACCTCCTGCTCCCGTGTGGTCTCTTTAGGTCGGAGACTTGAATTATCAAAGCTGAAGATCTCAGGCTCCTGGTCCCTCACAAGTGCGTGTCCACAAAAGGGACCCTGTGGTCCCATTCTGCTCACTCTTTTACTGCCAAGTGTCACCCGAAATGTCTGGGTTTTGATTCACAGCGTAGGACAAAATCTGATTACCACCTGGGTTTTCTTCATTGTTTTGTCTGGCACCTTTTGTATAACCAGCAAGAACATTTTCTACAACACAAGGGTGTAGGAAAGTGATGCTCAAGCTCAACCTCCCGTAAGAAGTTAACCTGAATTTTGAAAGGCTGTTTCTTCACTGCTTCTGCTGCTGCCTATCTCCCACTCTTTGCTCACTGCTTCTGGAATTAGTGGTGCTACTCACCAGCCTGACCTGCCTCCCTCGGACTCCCTCCGTGCGGGGACACTGCCAGGAGCCTTCCAGCGAGCTCGAGGCTCAGTGAAGCCGCTGGCCTGACTGCCCCGGCTGGAAATGCTTTCTGTGGGTTCAGCTCAGTATCCGTGATTTAATGCTGTGCTAATATTAAACATCTAACGTAATTCAATGTTGATCTAAACCAAGGAATAACCTAGGAATAGGTATGTGAAAAAATATGTTGTTGTTTTATTTTTTTTTTCCATTTTCAAGCTGGAGACAGGATATAAAGTAAGACTGGGAACAGTTTGTCTCCAGGGTCCCAGCAGGAACTTAGAAAGTAGAGACAGAGGTCTCCTTTTCACAGCCTTTTGAGAGAGTATTTCATGAAACAGCAGGGACAGCAGCTGCACTCCACCTGCTTGCTCTTTACCACGTATTCAAAGGGAGCTGGAAATGACTGTCTATACCATCCATTGCAGTTCTCAGGGATCACAAGATACCAACGTTGATTTAATACAGAACCTTGCATTTCTATGGCTAAATAGAAATTTAGAGCATAAAGAAGACATTGTATTCCAGAAGACAGCATTGCAGAACAGTCTAATGTCAGAAATCAAGTCAGAATGAACCTGTGACAATTTCCCCATTTATATTCCCATTTATGTTTCAAAGAGCTTATCAGATCAGAAGAGGCAGGTTTTGCCTCATTTTCTCCTTCGTAACAGAAAGCAAGTTGCAAAATAAGTCAAAAAAAGTATTCAGAAACCAAGATCCACTTGAGATACGATCTTAAAATCTAAGATTGCTTCTGCGTTAGTTTGCATACATTGAGCTGAGTTTAAATTCCAGGTTCTTGTTAAGCCTTTTAGAGAAAATCGTGGTACTTCACAAGCCTTGGCACTCGTATACTCCCAAATTGCTTGAGTTTGACAAATGACAGAAGTGGGACCCACTCATGGCTTTGAGTCTGCTTTTACCTCAGCCACCAGCCAAAATTCGTGCCGCTTGGTGGTCTCGTTCAGACCTGTCTGTGATCCAAACAGTGAAAATGAGCACATTCCTCTCAGGAAAGAAGACATCAGTTAAATGAGACTTCTTTGGTTTCTGCTGGAGAAAGCCACCCGCTCAAGAAACCACAAACCATTCAACTCACTGTGATCTTATTTCTTTACTCAGAAAAATGTTTTAGAACCACCTACTTTCCTACAATAGTGGACATCGGCCATACTTAATTTTTCATTTTAAATGTGAGCTACTAACTATAGACCCGTCCCAGATTTCCTGGTCTGAACTTAGTGCTCTCATTAAAATATGGCATGCATAACCAGCCAGCTTTTATGGCACAGCCAGGCTGGTTGGCCCCAGAGGATTGCCCCGTGCCCTTCTCCTCTCCACTGCCTTGAACTGTTTTGGGATCTAGCTCCAAGCTGCGCCGTAGACCACACCTGGGCCTGGGTGTTGATCTAGGGTCAAATGATGGGGCTGGCCATACGTGACCTCCACAGGACCCAGAACACAGAAATAAGCATCCTCCAGATTTTATGCTAAGCTGGCCAGATCGGGCAGGGCATTCTTATTGACTGAACAACACTGTCAGTAATCTAAATCCTAATTATGTAGAAACCTAACCCAAGTGCCTGATGTATGCGGACTGTAAGAAAATTGATTTTGCCAAAATCAAGCTGTCAGGCCAAAATCAGCTTATCATTATCTTCAATGGTAATGCTAAAAAATAAAGTTGCTGGTTTCCTAAACCCTACTACAGTACTTGTCTATTAGGTGTTTGGGGAAGTAGGTAAGTGTTCTCACACACAGACACACAATATTTGTGGTGCTCTCAGTTAAAAACCTATAAAATACTATGTGAAACTGATATTAAAACCACCATTCTCCTGACACTCTCCAGAGGTACTTTCATGTTGTTTTAGAATTGTTTTCACATTGTTGAATAAAATTGAAATGTCATGTATTCTACACGAGTTGATTTCCCCTATATTTATATTAAATACAAATATACTGATTTGCCAAGTAAGCTGTTGTGACTTCTCATCTGCGTTGTGTTTGTCATCTGCATGAGAAGTTACTCAGGCAAACTATAGATATCCAGTCTGTAAAGGAAGGACTGACAGAGCTGTGCACCTTTTCTGCTTCATGATGGGTAGAAAGATATTGTTTTCATAGATAGTGTCATGTTTTGGTCTTTTAGCCATTGGGTAATTGGAATGAGAATGAGATACCACTCTGTTATACAATAAAACCAAAGCAATAGTTCACTTTTCAAAAATTATATCAAAGTCACAACGAATGAAAAGGATATTACTAACTCCAACACTTGATCAACACTTAGTTTGTGAGGAGAAAAGAGCCCGGGTATGCACAGCATTTTCAGAGGGAAAAAACTTCCCACTGCTGATCTCCTCCTGTGTGCTCCGGCTGCCAGTGACACACGGAGCATCATCTTTCCAAGCCTTTTTACCTTGGTTTCCTCAAACAAAAAGATCTAAGAGTGGCAAGGGCATATTTTTGCAGTAGTCGGTGAAAAGGCTTATTGCTGCCGTCTGTCTCTGCTCAACCTTTGCATAGCTTAACCTTCACCCATGTTCTGCACGTATTTCTGACGTCCTTTACTCTGTCGGAAAAAGCAGAGGTTTGTCACTCAGCCTACCCGAGCTCTAAAAAAAAAAATCAGAGGAAGGTGACTTAATTCTGGACAAAATAAAGCAGGAATGTTTCAGGGAAAAAAACAAAACATTTCATTCTAGGGTCAAGCCCCAGTGTTTCATTCACATTTAAGCTCTATTTTTTTTGGAAGAATTTAGTTCATTTAATGCTCTTCTTTAGACATTTAGTTTTAAATACAATTTTAGAAAAAGAAATGCTTTTCTAAAATGGGAAATTTCATTTAGAAAACGTTAAAAAAAAAAAAAAAAGTTTGACTGTTTCCAAGAAGAAATATTCCCTTTAAAAAACTGTCAAAGGAAAATCTGTTAACATTTAGAAAAAAAAAAATCCCTGATCAGCTTTTTTTAGCCATAAGATACAACTGCATTCAACTCAGCTTCACAGTCCCCTAAAAGTCATCTCATCCAAAAATAGTTGCCAACTACCTGATTCCTCAACCACCTTCTCCTCAAGTTTTCCATCTATCTTGTTTGATACTTTTTCCAACTTCAAACCAAAAGCAAAGGCAGACTGTATCTCGGCACTGCGTGCTGTTTCTTTTTCCTTCTCCCCTCGTAAGCCTTTGCAAGCAATGCACGTGCAGACCCGGAGCAAGCACCTGCCATCACTTAGCATGTCTCTTTGCCACCGGGGCTCAGACGTGCAAATTCGGCGTCTCACACCCCCAGCAGGCTGTAGGGCAAGGAAGGAAATTGGTTGGCTGCAATTAGTGGAAGAGTGTTGCATTAGGCATCACGGAGACACAAGCCCCTTGCTATCAGACCTAGCTGGGCACAGGGGTCAGCTCAGCCTTCACTCGTCTGCCTGCAACTCTGCCCGCCATGGGGAGTGCTTACAGGAGGGCAGCAGGGCAGTATCATGGCAAAATGTTCTCTGAAGATCTGCAGTGCTGCTCCTTTCTTCCGCTGAACAACATTTCAGTTAAAAAACCCAAGGTATTGTATTTTTCTATTTTTAACTGGAAAGTACCTCAAAATGCAGAGAAAACCGCTCATGCTGATCCCCAGTGCAATCAGCACCTTGCTATGGGGGCTGTGTGGACATACACAGTACCATTTCAGTATATTTCTCATTAAGACACAACTAGATGCACGAGGTTGGCTTGAAATGCAAATTAAGTTTGTGTGATTCACAGACGTTAGTGACAGTTTTCTCCCAGCTCAGCCTAGGTCTTTCCACTTGCTCAACTGAGCTGATTTTATGGCAAAGACACTCAAAATGAGCTACTGTCACCTGAAAACTTCAGAGCTAATTAAGGGCTTTCCAGATACATGGTTCATGAAAGAAAAAAAAAAAAAAAAAGAGAGAGAGAAAGAGAGAGAGAGATTTTAGAGGAAGACGTAGGATCTAATAGTGACTTAGATTTATATCTGAACCTACCATCATTACAGAGCCCACTGTTTGTCTACTTCGTTTCCTTACCTGACACATGTAGATACTACAAACCCCAGGGTGTAAGTGCTAGCTTAGGAGCTGTAAGCATGGTACCCACACTTACAGTGGATTCTGATCTTGACTCCATCTAACAATGACCAAACTGGTCACAGATCATCTGAGATATAAAGGAGGAAAAGTTAGAGAAAAGAGATTCTGCATTTAAGAATGGCGAAGTACAAGAAAATACACAGGGAGCTGAGTTTTAGCTTTGCTAAAGAAACCAAAAAAGACAGCATTCAGCCAGGAACAAGAGAAACACAAAGGACCGCATGAGGATCAGGAAAAGTGAGTCCGTTGCTCCATGCTCTTATTCTGAACAGCACCAAACAAACATGTTCTCCAAGATGTTTACCCACAAGAACTAAAATACGTTATTCAACAAACTGATCAGCTGTTGGACAAACATACAAGGTAGGACTGGGAAATAAAAGAACGGAGGGAGAGGTTGCAAAGAGGAGACCATTTTTTCCACAACACCTGGTTGTGTCACCCAGGTCACAGCACATTCAGTCACTTGCTATTTACTTTGGTAGAAGTAGAAGAGCAATCTCATTCCTGTTTTTGTTTGAAGTTGCTAAGTTATGAAACCACAAGTTCCACAGCAGACATGCAGATGAGTAAGCTTTGCTATGGCCTCAGAGGAGTCATGTAATGGTCATGAGGAACAGCAACTGCACGATGGCCTTTCCAGAAAATGTAAAGGAAAACGAAAGGTACAGCTACACACTGCTGACATAGACAAGGCAGCATCGTTAACAGAATTTCCATCTGTAGGTGTATTTGTGCAGAGCAATTCGGACCATGGGAGCGTGGAGACTTTGGAGATCCTTGAATGGAGACGTCTGTGAAGCCCAAGTCACAAAGCAGCCTTTTCACAGTTCTTGGAACTTTCTGTCACATAAATGTTGATTCAAAGTGAATTATTTTTCATAATAGCCCACAGGAAGAAAAAGGAGAAGGGTACATCATGTATTTTAAAACCACTAGAAATGTCAGGTAGATGATTTATTATTTTCCTGGAAAATTCTGGAGAAACTCAGGAGTTATTTTTCATCTATGGATGTAGTTCTCCATCTAAGAGGGAGCCAGGTGCTGCTTCCTTCAGAAACAGCCCAAAGAAAAAGCATGAAATGTTTGTCTTTTTAGAAGATTATTACCACCAAAGTTAATTATATATATTTAAAATATATTAAAAATTAATAATTTTAATAATAATGTGCCTTTGCACCTGAATGGAATATTCTTTGCAGAAACCTTGCTGTTCCAGTACCTGGAGCAATAGTAAATATCTGAACTGGTACCCTTGTTTCACATTTACACTATCCATAGATCTGGCATGCACAGTTTTCTTTGCAGGTAATAAAACTAAAAATCAGAGACATCAACAACAACAAAAACACAAATGGAAACATCTGATGGCTCTGGGGAATCCTGAACGTGCATTACATAAGTTGTTTTCTCCTGATCTTTTTCAGTCTCCCCTTTTTTTTTTTTTGAATGGCTGAAGAGTTTTATCATGTAAGAAAGTTTCCTGATTATCTACTC
Organism: Anser cygnoides; assembly: GCF_040182565.1. Classification (NCBI taxonomy): domain Eukaryota; kingdom Metazoa; phylum Chordata; class Aves; order Anseriformes; family Anatidae; genus Anser; species Anser cygnoides. The sequence goes on along the minus strand of NC_089879.1, from coordinate 9,093,773 downwards.
AACATGTTATCGCCCTCCTTCAGAATGCTATTAGAGATGGATGGTTCACTTTTACAGTTCACTGGCATTTATTGCTCCTGCTGAGAGATTTCTGACAGCCTCACAATAATATAAGACCTGTGTGGAAGTTCAGCTAACATAAGATACAGCAATAGCAACTTTTAGCTGAGACAAGCTTAACAAAGCCACAGTTTTTCATGTTTCGGAGCAATTGAACTTTCTATGACAAACTGCAGTTAGAGCCTTATCTAAAGCTGTGAGCAAGGCACCTTTCTGGCAAGTCCTGCTGTAAACACTCAAGTAATTCATTGATGCTATTCTTGTCTCTTGGTGTGAGTCACCAGGCATATTGGTCATACCTCTGCACACGGACAAAGGCAGAGGAGACGGAATACTGAATAACGTGTGTGTTTAAATTTAGTAAAATATTTTACTTCAGGCTGTTAGTCAGACTGACTCCTTTGTTTTGACAGCAATGCTGGGAGGTATTTCCAATCTTTTGTAGCCTACTTCACAGGTACAAAACAAGTGGCCACACCTGCCAGTGCAGCCAGTGTGACTTTATATTCAACATCAATTAATTTAAACATGCAAGGAAGCACCTCATCTGCACCCATGTGGCACACAGACATGGTGGGTATCTGCCTTTTCTGGTCTGTGCAACATCCTAAATATTACAACTTCACGTGCAACAGGTATGAAAAACACCCATCCTTTTCACAGTAATTGAAATGTAATTGCTCTTCAGCCCCTTCAGATTTTCTCCTGTTTGAAATGAAAAAAAAATACTCAAGCTTCTGTACATTTGTTGTCTCAGAAAGATGTATGCCTCTGCAGTAAACTCATAAATGCTTGATTGCCTGAACCTTTATAAACATTGTCCTTTTGCCCACTGCAAAAGTGATTACTTCATTAGCTCAAGATATGCAACTAAAATAAACAAGATATACACTGAGATTGTTCTGATTTTGGCTGGACTCTCAGTATGCAGGATCCCTTTTACTCTGAGAAACGTACAATATTCTTTGCTGTTTGCAGAACTAGTGATAACTTACTCCACAGAGGACAGAAGGCTTACGTTGATCTCTATTTCAAAACATGGTTTAATCTTGGGGCACTATCTCAAATGGTCTCTCTTTCAGCTGAGGTTCAAGTTCACGTCCCTTTGATGCTGTAAATGGAGCATGCTGGGCTTGCTGACGCAGTATAAAACGTACTGTGTGCTTTTATAAGAACAAATTAACAAATTATCTGAGGGTTAGTGTGCTCTGCTTTACATGCTGAAAATTCAAAGGTAATGGCTTTACACGCTGGTTTGTGTTATCTTTCCTGCCCAAGAACTTCATTCACTTGTGCTGTCATACTTGTTCCTTCTGATCTAGAACATCTGGTTATCTCTGTGAAGTTTATATACAAATGGACCACAGAGATCAAGTGAGAAACAGGATGCAAACCCATCTCCCAGTGTTGATCCCCAGAGTAGCTATTCACATGGGAATTGAAGTGGACATGATCCACTGGATATGGTCCTGGACAGCTCTGCTTGAACAGGGATTTGGACAAGAGGATCTCCAGAGTTCCCTTCCAACTTCAACCATATGAATAAAAGTAGCAAGATTGCTCTATCAGAAGTATGTATGTTCTCTTACATTAACAAACATTGAAGACATGGGTGAAGTTTTATATTGTATTTTGAAAATATTGAAGGAAAAACATAGGTATCCCTGCAGTTCTTTACCCCTTTCGGTCAGTCACTGGGCCAGCTGAGGGTTGTTTCTTTCTTTTTCAAATTCTGGTACATTTCTTAATTTTAATAGGAAAATGTTTTGAATATTTCAAGATTTGTCTTGTTCTTTTCTGCCTCCAGTCTTATCCTTTTACCATATTTTTACATGGTATCCCTTCCCAGTAAAGGAAAAAGAATGTAAAACCTTTCTCTGTTCACTGCCAGTGTCAGTACAACTACGGCATGATTACATCCCCAGGGCCAGTCAAGCAGATAGAAAGTTGTTCAGCATGGGACTCTGTTCCAAGCCGGTTGCTTTGATACATACTTTCCTGTTCCTCCAAAGCTTTCTGCTTTGTATCTTCAGATCTCTTCAGGCTCTGCTTCTTCTTATAGATCATCTTCAGTGTTGTACATATAGTCTTCATCCAGGAAATATAGCACCGCACACATAAGAAGCTTCTGAAATACTTTTTATGTGCCCATTTACAGTAGGTAGTGATTCTGGAATTACTTTTTTTCTACATCCAAAACATCACAGCAATGGGCAAGAAATCATATCAAACATCAAGGAGGTGTTGAGTTTTCAGTAATAAGCTAATTGCTGTGTGATCTTTTCTCCATGCCTCTAATGCTAAAAAGCTAAGTGTTTCCCAGATACCATAAGAAAATGTATGTCACCCTTTGAAGAATTTTCATATGTGCAGCTGGTTAGACACAATGCTGGGGGAGGACTAAATAAAAAATTTGCTGTAAATTCTCTCTTAAAGACAGCACGTGTCCTGTTGGGGACTGAAGCATTAGAATCCTAGTGAAATATCTGGTTCTCATATTAATAAAGTGATTCCTGTCACGTGTCTTCCAGCCATAGGTGGCTTGCTTTTTTACAACTATAAAGTATTTTTTCTTTCAGGTAAAAAAAAATCCTGTGGATGAAAATAGCACCACAGGCACATATGTTGAAAAGATCTAGACAATAACCTAGATGCATGGCAGAGTCATCAAAGATAAGAATCCTGTCTTTTCCTTCCAAGACAAGAAGGGGAGTGAACCAGAGATTGAAGCTTTCTGTGGTATTTAAGCAGGTATTTGAATATAATGGGATTCTCTGTAGATGGTGTTTCCAAGGGCTAGAGCTGAACTTGCTTCTTTAAGGTTGTGTGAACACTTCTTTTTTTCCAAGCCATTAGTTAGTCCTTCTGCTGTAAGCATCTGAACACTTCCTAGTTATTCTCTAGTCCTTGTCAGGCAAGGATTGTTATCTTTCTCCGTCAAGGAGAATTAAGGCACAGAGGAATTAATTTACTGCTTCAGGTGACCCCAGGAATCCAGGTAGGGGTGGGAATGGAGCCCACAATTCTGCATTCATGTCTCTGATCTAGATATTATTAATTTTCCCAGGACAGCATTTTTTTTCATGATGCAGCAATGAAATCAAAAAGCAGTGCCCCGTAAGCAAGTTCCTGTGGAATTCTGGCACCTCGGACTACCCAAGGTTTACACTGGAAAAGAGGGGGATTTGGCTCTTTGTTCCGAGAGATTTGTGTGTATAAAATAATACGTGCATTTGTGTGTTTCTTTCAACTGGAACCTTAAATAGCACAGCTTAGAACCTTAAATAGCACAGCTTAACACCCACCCAGTCTGGCGTGGTACTAATCTTTCAGCAGCACAGAATTTACTAGAAAAAACTTCTGCTTCCAGCAAGGTCAAGCTCACCGTGCAGTTACCCCAGCCTGCAAAGGGAATCCTTTGCCAGTCCTGTGGATGAGGGCAGTAGGTTATTACAAGGAGTGATGCTGCAAGAAGGCTTCACTGTAAATACACTATAAATACATTCACAGTCTTAAAAGGACTAAATTCACGGGTTTCATGTGGGGGGAGGTTGGTTCCTCCTCTGCTCTAGAGCTGCTCTAGCCTTCCAGCCTGTGCAACCTCAGCCTCACAGGCTTTCTTCTTCCACAGCCTTTCTGTCAGAGCCTGGGGAAGCATGTATCACATCAAACAGATACCATTTGCCACGTATCAGCACAAGTCAGACGTGCTGGCTTTTGAACAGTGTGGATACAATGCCATTCTCAAGTCATAAAAGAAAGGCACAAAGAATAGGAAACAGACAAACTCGTTTTATTCCTATTGCCTATCAGTGTCGTCTGACTGACTGACTGCACGGGAAATACACTTTGATAGGAAAATCAGAGGTTTCATGTTCAGCAAATGCAAGAACCTGAATAATTTCTGCAGATCATATTTCTTTCTCTTACATGTTTACATTACAATGCAGTCTTTAATTACAAGGTCACTTCTTCTTTCCACAAGGTTTTTTCCCCTGAGGTGCAAAGCAACCATTACAGTGCTAGATATCTGAGAAATCTCGGTCAACTGGAGGTGTTTAGGAAGAGATCGTGACGATACCCACACGGCTTTCACCAAAGAGATGCAGCTAAGAACATGACAGGTCATTCTGGCTAGCTTGAAAAGTGGGATGATGAGCAGCAAGGGTGAAAGGGTGACTGAGCAAGGGAAGCTGCGAGATGATGAGCAGCAAGAGCAAGCCCTTCTGTATTAAGGGTTGCAGGAGTGACTGCTTACCCACAGGGAAATGATAGGAGTGGGAACTGCACATTTGGGTAATGGGTAGCTGCACACGGTCTTTAACCATGCCTGTTACAAACTGTAAGAAAAAAGTGCAAGAAACTCAAAAGCAACGAGACGATGATATGTCTTAGACAAAGTTACTGTCTGGTTCATCATCTGGACAGTCTAAGGTGACACTATAGCTTGCAATTTTTCCTCTAACATCTTGGGATTGTACAGGATTGGTATAACCAGAGGTGATGGAGTTTATCCATGGAAAGGTCCAGGCAGCCTCTGAATCTCACCCTTGGCTGAAATTACAGCCTGTGGTAATGATTTCTCACCTATTCAATGCTCAGAAAGGTGAGTGAAAATTTATGTTGAAGTTGCTTCAGGTCTATGGCTTTTGAGAGCAGAAGTCATCCAACATGACGAGAAGATTCAGCCAGCAATAGATGCTGTTGGGGACGAACTGCCAAAAGCTTGTGGGGACTGAAAGGACCGAGCTGCGTGCCTGCACACTGGTTGTGTGTGAGGAACCGTAACTGGCCGAGCATGTGAAGCCAGCTACAATAAAACAGTCTGTGAAGGGAAGAGAAGGCAGTCTCTGTCACATATGAGAGGAAAACAGATACTTTGGGTGTCAGGTAACTAGAGGTGAGAACAAACTTCTCTGTTGAATGTGCATGATGTAAGTGGATGAATACAAACACTTTACCGAAAGGGTTGTTAGGCATTGGAATGGGCTGCCCGGGGCAGTGGTGGAGTCACCATCCCTGGAGGTCTTTAAAAGACGTTTAGATGTTGAGCTTAGTGATATGGTTTAGTGGAGGACTTGTTAGTGTTAGGTCAGAGGTTGGACTAGGGGATCTTGGAGGTCCCTTCCAACCTAGATGATTCTGTGATTCTGTGATTCTGTGATTCAGTGGCTTTTTCCACAGTCATGCATTCACGGTCCTCTTTTCTAATCTTTTCTAATCTTTAATTGGAATGAAGGGGCTTCATATCACCCTCCTGTGATATTTTACTGCTACACAAAGAGCTTGGTGTGTATTAGCGAGCTCTAAAAATTTCTCTGTAGCCTTTGCAACAGGCACGGCAGTTGTCAGCAGAAGATCTGGACCTGTGCTACAGCCGGGGTGAGTTAACAGGGAACTTACCTGAGTGGTGGCAAGCTGGTGGGAAGACAGCTGTTCTAGGGATCTGGCATAAGGACAGTGGCAAGGCTGTGCTGCCAGTCGTGAGAGTTTCCTTGTATTTAATCTTCAGATCTTCAGCTCTGCCCCAGGCCGGCAGCCCCCAGCGGAGCTCGCGAAGGGCGAGCTGAGGAGACAAGCTGTCCCTCGCCAGAAGAAAGGTCACCGAGACCTCCCTGCCTCTCGGAGGAGAGAGTAATGCCCGTGGGACTGATTCCAGCCGTATTTCAACAGAACTTTTGTTAGGACAAATGATCACTTTGAGTGTGCAAATGCTGTTTATAGCCATCTCTGCTGTTCAGCGGGGGATGAGAGAAACAGTTGCAGCAAGTTGATTTGTTCGCTTAGTTTTTAGTGCTGGAACCCCTCTCCACTTCAGGGAGGCACATGAGACTTTAACATCCTCATGTTAACACTTTTTAAAACTGTAGGAGGGCATCATTTTTTTGGTTCTAATGTAATGCTTCTGACATGTAGTTTAAATATAATGATTGCAACATTATTGTGCAACGCGGGTATAATAGCACACTGTTGTACACAGGCATTCTGATTTCTGTGTGAAGGAGCAGTGACATTGCAAAGCTTTAAAAATCAGTTATTAGTGCAATAAGTGATATTTTAACTTTGCAGAATGTGAAATCTGTGCCATGAAGTACAGATTAGGTGTAGTAAATAATGGCTAGCTAACGAAAAGTAGTATTGCCGTTTTTTTGGGTTATTTTTTATTTTATTTTTTCAGTGGGAGGAGGCAAGGTGAAGAACAGAGGACCTCACAGACTTTCCTGCCCTGCTCTGGGTTTCTGGTTTCTGCGCTCTTCTAAGAATTTGGCCAATTTGAAGAAGCCGTATTGGCAACAGCCAGTGGGGTTCCTAATTAAGGTTTCTGAAGTATGTCCTGGACTAGCTGTAGCACTGTTCAGAGGGCTCCAAATCCTCAGGCAGGGAATAAGTCCTGCCTCCTCCTATCTTCAGACTGCCCTTGTAAGTTTTTTCATTGCTGTTGTTTTCCTCTAGCACTTCTTTAGAGTAAACGGTGAAGAAAGGGCCAGAAGAAGTTTCCCAGTCTCTGCCTCCATGCTCATCTATTTCCCAGGGTGGAACTGAACAGATGCAGCTTCTGGCTCACAGCATCTTTGCAGCCTGTCAGGATTGCTTTTAGCTGCTGTTCACAACTTCTGGGGCAGCGTAAGGTACACAGGCTTCATTTTTCACCAGCTGCAGGGGAATTTTATAAATAGAACTGTATAGGAGGCTTACGCTCGCTGCCTTTCAAAGATCTTACCAGTTCATTCTAGCAGGATCCAGTGTCTGTTGCACAGTTAACAGTCCCACCGACAAAAATTCAGCAGAAATCACAAAACTGTTCCAAAGTACACTTGTATTCTAGCCTCTCAAAAAGAATCTAATTTCATTTCACAACCAGTATACAGATATCATGCATCCAAAACCTGATGCATGCACCCTCATGCATTCTTCAGGTCAAAAATTTGACTTAAAATTAAAAAAAAGTATTTTTAAAAAATATGTTTGAGGATATTTTGCTTTCACGGATTATGTTTTCAAGTTTCCCTGCAATCATGAAGGTTAAATAAGTGGTCTTTCGGGGAAGGGGGCTGGCTACTTGTTTTCTAAAGTGTTAGAATCCTTAATACCAAAGGTTCACAGATCTCATGAGCCAGCCACACTGCTCTAAGGGTGATAACTGAATTCAATTTGTTCTCATCTTCCTGCTGGTAAATTGACTCAAGTCAGAAAATTCTTTGGGACAAACACTTTCTTAATTCTTCCATGTTAAATGCATCTTGTGCAATTGCCACTGCACTGCTAATAATAAAAACGTGGACCACAGGCTGCTAATGCTCAACCATTAGCTCCACAGAAAGTGTGATACCTGATTCATCTCCATGGAAAATATGGGCTAAAGGAGTATCCACTGTACTTTATAGGTGCTTGGATCCAGAGTTAGAGTAGAAGTCTCAGGTATTACACCCTTTGTACACAGAAACACAGACCTGAAAGTCTTATTCCTTTGCTAATGCTGCTTGATGTCCCTAGGCCTGACTGCTTTTCAATATTATTCTTACTGCTGTTATATGAATCTAACATGTGCAAGGAATTAACTCTTCATTAACAGAATGGAGTCATCATGCAAAGTGTAGTGTTAGATGGGAAGTGCTGTATGAATGGAAAAACGTAAGTGTATGTCCACATGTGCATGTGTAGGAGCTCTTTTTAGGTAGGCCTGAAGGTTATCTAACATATCTCTTTGCTGAGTTCTGCTTTTAAAACTTATTTTAACTCCTTTGTAAAGACCTGCAGTTACATAAAAATTGATCTGGACAATTTTTGTTCTTAAAAGTAATTAAAGACTTAATGCTATGTGAAATAATAATAATAATAAAAAAAATCTTCAAGATAAGAGCAACAGAAACCAACACTCAAAGAGAAATATGTGACTTGGATATTTGGTGCTAATGGAAAGCTTACTACCCACATTATCATTAATAAAACCACACACTTCTGCTTACATAAAGTACCACAGAAATAAAGACAGTGCAGCTGGGGGTGAGAGAGCTCACTGACAAAGACTTTCAAAACCCAGTATTTTATTTGGTGGAAAACTTGTGTTGGTAATGAGAGTCTCCAGCTGGGGCTTGTGGTCCTATTCTTGTGTCTTTATGAAGACTTTTTGACCAAACCATTCTCAAAATGCTTAATAAGATTCCCATTTCCATAGTAAGAAGACAGACACATCCAGGCAGCCCACCACGCCCTACAGTGTATAGTGCTATATGTACCACAGCACCATTTCACACGGAGACCCTGTACCAAGGTCCTCACCAGCACTCCACAGCTCTCTGTGGTATCTCTCCATAGCTGTCAACATGCGTGTCCTATTCCAGTTCCTAAATTTTGTGCCCTATAATAGGGAAAAAACAACACCTGGCATACTGATGATCAGGTAGCTAATGGCATTTGGCGCTAACACAGCCTCAGCATCCTCCTCTCCCTCTGTTACACAGGGGACTCACCTCCAGGTACTGATGTGAGATAGCCTGTAGGAAACATAGCGGATGCATTACTTCAGGGAACACAGCCCATTTAAGTCTAATGGCACCTAAAACAGATGGTTCCTTCTGCTTGTAAATTCTCTGATACCATTTCTGTTATTCCAAGCTGAAATGGATCTTTTTTTATCACGGGTCAGCTGGAAAAAAAAAAAAAAAAAGGGAAAACACAATAGTAAGTGCCAACTCCTGTTTTTTCTCTCTCCTTCTCCACACAAGGCAGTCCAGAAGTTCAGATAAGCTGGGGAAAAAAACAGGAACTCAATGGTCTGTCATTAAGGGCTCCCAGCAGTTCCCTTTCTCCAAGCATCCCACCGCACAGTGGCAGCCTGTGCTGAGAGGTCGCTGTGCCAGAGCTCACCACGGCCGCTGAAGTCTGGGGGCTTTGCCGCACTTGTAACAGCTCCAGCACAACCTGTTGGCTGATCCATGGCCACTGCTGCAGAGAAAATTGCCCCAGAGGTGAACTGGCACCTTTGTCTGAAAGCCCTGTCTGTGTTCCCCACCTGTGTCAGCCAGCTTTTAGCTCATGGGCTCTCTGAGCAACCTTGTACCACTTGCTCATCTCTTTTGCTGCATGTCTCTCAGTTCCCACCATGACTCTCTTCTAAGAAGTTCAAATGAAAATTCACAATGCTGCTTTTCTATTCTACTTCTAACCTTTCTTAAAACCTGCTTCAGCTGTTAAGCTTGCTTATCTGTGTTCAGGCTAATTGAACTTTCTCCTCTCACCCCAAATTTTGCTGACTGTAGGTACCTCAATTTCCTTGCATCCACTCACAACATGTCAAAGAAGGCCCATTACTTCTCTCACTTATGTCTCACACACCAGGATATCTTTGAATTATCTTTATCCTAAAGGAAATGAAAAAACAATTGTCTGGGTCATATTAATGCCACTACTGCCTAGGAAGACTGGTGCTGTTCCTGCAAGCTCCCTTGAATGGCCTGAGTAGAGTGCTAAGCAGTACTATTTTCTTTGACTCAAAATGTGGAACAAGGCTTTATGGTGGTAATTTCTGGATGTTTAGGATGTTTAACTCCATCTGTCCCTGCCTTGTCTACAATATAAGACAGCAGAATTTGCCTGCATTGTGAATATCTCAAATGTTTTGAGAGTATTTCATTGTTAATTATAGCAATATTATCCAAGGAGTGTGTCTGAGAATAAAAATAGTTTCTCAAGTAGCTCTGACCAGTGTTCAGGAGGAACATGAAGCCAACTCCTTACTTGACTGGGCAATGAAAATAAATTAACATGACCGTGGTTCTTGGAAGAGAAAGGAACCAGAATTTTGTCCTCTTAGTAACATTATTAACAGAGGATTTATTCTAGAGGGTGGTAAAAGCCCATGTGTATGCTTCTTCATTCCCATCTTCAGCAGATATCTTACTCTTACTTGCATGTGACAGTGTGGCATGGATCACACAACCAAATGCCCCACGAATGTAAGCGGGTGCTGCTCTGGGCACACTGCGGGAGCCTCATTCTTTTGTACCCGCAAGTATTTGGCACCACAAGTGCGTGTGTGTGTGAGTTACAAAATGCAAACAGTGGCAACGTTCAGGTCCCCGTGTTCTGTTCCCTGCAAACACCATGGTAACTCCCAGCGGTGCCGAAGTCCCGTGTCCTTGTAGTGCACTACATGATGCTATAAACAGCTACGGAGAGCAAACAGATAATAGATAAATAGCTAATAGTTATAAATAGCTTTAGGATTTGTCTGAACGAGGAGACAGTTTTATGGTATTTTAATATCTGTCAAGTCACAGGCATCTGCAAACAGCTGCTAAATATGTTTTTTCCACTCAAATATCCAGTTTAATAAGCTTCTGTTAGCACTGTGGTGATATTTCTGTGACAAAATTAATCAGGTTCTCTAGCTAACAAATCTGGGAAATCAGTTTTAAAAATCAGGTCAGTATGAACTCGTTAAAACAGATACAGGACAAGGAGAGCTTAATCCCTCCTTTCCCAGGAAAGACAAAGGCTTCTCAGACTCCTAGGAGAGATTCACTGGCTACTGAATATCTGCTGCCATAGCGGGATCAGCCTGCAGGCAGTCCAGCTTGCAGATGCCTCGGAGTGATTATCAGTCAAGCAAACTGAGGAGTTTCTCCAGTTGCAGGTTCCAGCTGGCCACAAACCAGCCTCTGCTACAGCAGCAGCCTCTGGCCGAGATGCTGGTGCAGGTTTCTGCGCAGTAGCACCAAGTATTTGTAGTGTAAGTGGGGTGGGTGGCCGTGTGCCCCAGCTCACCCTGCAACCAACGCTAGTGAGCACGAGCTAACACCCCTTTGGGTGTCTAGAGCCCCCAGCTCTAGAAGGGTGGCATACAGGGGCTCTGGGCTTCTGCTACTACTGGGTCGGGTGGTACAGGCTACAGGTAGCATTGCTGGCAAGGCAGGTGCCAGTGGGGAGTGGAGGATTAAGCAAACCGCCCTGGCAGGCAGCACGCAGAAGGAGCTCCTGGTGGTAGGACTCCGCAGAGCGTCAGGAAGCCTGCCAGCAACGTAAATGTTTTGCGAATTTGTCTCCGTTTTGCTTAACTGTCCATGAATAACAAACCGCAATAGATGGTGAAAGCTGAAATTTTTCATGTTGGCAACTCCAGCCAGAACATTTGGTTTCCAGTTGGAAATGGCTCTTCATTTAGAAATTTCATTCCACTTTATTCAAGAAAATAGATGTTAGAACATGCTACAATGCTTGAATCTGAAATGAAATGTTTTCTTTACATCGAGTTCCAGAAACTTGTGGAGTGGGGAGCTGGAGGGCTTGTAATAATTTTTTAAAATAAACAAAACCATCAATCATTCAAAAAGGTTTCTTCCTGGCTCTTTCTCTGACTTCTGGTGGGATTTGGGGTATATCAGTGCATTTACTAACCCTTTGTTTTGGCAGCTAAATTGGGAGTTGTAGCTATCCCTGCCTGTGTTTGTGTTCTAGCAGTGGGTTTCTGACCTCAGCTGGGCTCTGCTCTAACAAATACTGCAATGCTCCTGGTAACTGCGACACAGAGGAAGATGTTTTTCTTTCCCCTTTCCGTGTCTCACATCACACGGTTCCCCTTCTCCCATTTTGTCCTCCCAAGACCTCCAAACTTTCTCAGCTGCTTGGCCTCACTAAAGCCATTGACAAGCCACGGATAAGAGGCTGTCTGTCTTCAGACACCGTGCATCTTGCTCTGCTTGCTGCTGCCTCCTGCAGAAGGCTGCATGAGGGAGCACGGATCGGTAGCTCCAAAAGGGCGAAGGCGCTTCCTGCACTTATCCCCCTGCACTGTCTCCAGGGCATCACCAACAGCCAGCCCTGCCAGATGGGAGTGGGGCAGCACAGGCTGCCCCCGTCCACAGCTCTCGTGATAACCAGTGCGAGATGAGCCAGGACAGATTGTTCTCAGTGACAGGCTCTAACTTCTGCTATTCTCCAGTGCCAGCAATTACTTTAGCCAGAGCATGACCATATTCACACACGAGATTAGCCTTTTCCATGAATACCAGTACAGTTTTCCCTGTAATCCTCTAGTTTCTTTCTTATTAAGAGTCCTGAGAAAACTTCTGCTGGCACAAATTATCCTGAGTCTACAGAAATCAACAGAGCTCTGACCATTTTTATTCCAAGTCAGGTTCTCCTACCACTTGGCAAGGAGACCCGCAGGGCATTAAGGTAACCTGATAGGAGAATTCAGGTCTTTGTCCCCGCTCTTGGATCTGCTTTACTAAGAGGGAAAGTAGAATTAAGGGAGGGAGAGTGAAAGGGCAGTGTGTCTTTTAACAGAAGTTAAAGCCATCCTAATGTCATCATCATCTGCAATTGCAGTAGATCTATCTTAAAGGCAAGGAGTTTGGAGTTGGGATTGCATTGACTCAATTTTCATGACCTCGAGCAAATTCTCATCCAGTTTCTGCTTTTTTTTTTTTTTTTTTTTTTTGAGTAAAAGCAGTCAGGAAGTGGATAGAATACCACTTTCTTTTATTGGGTGTTTTGGGAAATGTGATTGATGGCCTAGATGGATAGTGTTATGGTTTGTGCTGTCACAGTAATTCTCTGTGCCTAACTCTCTGCAGTGCTGTGCATCACAGAAAACCTTGTCCAAAAAAACAGTGGGTTTGAATTAAAAAAAAAATAAAAAATAATCAAGATTAGTACTGGGAAGGATAGAAATTCTTCTTGGAAGTTATTTCCTTAATATTTAGGTATAATCCACCTTTTACCTTTTCCAGAAACATCTGTCTGTGTATAAGATTTACGCTTCAGTCCTCTGCAGCAGTGTCCAAAAATGAGTTACCAAGTATCGCTTCCTGATCATGTACAAATGGAGGTTGTATCTATGCCAAAATCATAATATGAACACTGGAACAAAAGTGCAAGACAAAGACAAAAGGCACACACCTGAAAGCCTTTAGCTAGCCTGTCCATCTACTGAGCTTCACTAGTCTGCTCTAATAAAGCTTTGCTGAAGCTTTGTTTTTAGAGGACATTTATATTCCATTAGGAAAGTGCAAGCATCTCTGACAATAGCTCTGTGTCAGGCCACAATTGTTTGTATTCCTTCATGTTAATGCAGGCTATTAAAAGAAAAAGCCCAACCAATGCCCCTTGGGTTTGTGGAGAGCTGGGAAATTTGGATGTAATGTTCACTTCCAGCTTCAAAGGTTTTTTAGACTGAGGGACTCCACCAAGAGAGACCACACCTGCTAAATTTACAGAGGCCACTGAAGTGAGAGGAGGCTGCAAGCATTTTGGCAATCAAGATTAAAATATAAAAGTATTTTGGCAATTTGAAAAAAAAATGGAAAAGGTAGTTCTGTAGGGAGTAGTGCAGAATGGAAACTATTAAACATAGCTGCAGAAAAGTGGGTAGACTGAATTGCAAGATGAGCTCGATGATATTCCTTTGCAAAACAGGCGAGCAGCATGGTGGGATGCCTGGGCTCGAGCTTCAGAAGTGTGGAGTAACCCTGTTGTGCATGGGACTGGGAACACCTGAGCTGCAGCAGGAGGTGCAACACTGGAGATTCAGACTTTGATTGCTGGACTTTGACTGCTGGACTTGATTTTGGGCTTGAGTTCTCAGAGCTAGCCAGGGTTAGAGCCAGTTGCATGCACACGACTTGTGCAGGATCGCGGGTTGTGCAGAAGAGTGTGTTTTCCATGCACTTCCTCCAAGTGTCTTCATTTTAATTCATTGCCTAACAGGCTGCACAACATGAAGAGGAAGGCAGCACTCCAAGGAAAACATCCCTGACTGATCTTTAGTATCCTCAGTTAATCCCGCTGCTCAAGGGGCCAACTCCAACCTAGTGCCAGAGCGGGGATCAGTTCGCATCATCGGGGAGTTTGGGCTCAGTCACGGGGCTTAAGCCAAAACAATAGATGCAACCACTAACTATGTCTTCTAGGAAAAGTAGACATCTCTTACACATACGAGTGTCCCTTATCACACCCATGAGACATGCAGGCCTAGAGAGTGCTGTATTGAGTCAGAGCAGTACTCCATCTAGTTAATCAGGCCGAGGCTGCTGTTCGACTGCCCCTGTGCACTACTTCCCTGTGAAATCAGCTGCTTTCTCCAGAAAGGCACCTCCTGAGGTGGTTCCAGACACTGAAGACTGGCAGGACCACAGCAGAGCAGCAGTGCAGACGTGAATGGTTCAATCCAGGGAGAAGCCTTGCAGAAGCTTTACACAGAGACTTATAGGGAACAATCCCTACAGATATCCAAATATCATCTCATTTTCCAGGACTGAACCTAAATGATATTTCATGTTCTCTCATTCCTTACAGAGCTACGAACAGGGAAAAACAGACTATTTCTCTGGAGATTCCTTTCTGTTTCAAAGAGTGCTTTTTCATGCTTGCTAAGGACGTCTTCATTTTTCCTAATCATCCACAGGACTCTGAGACATGCACAGGAGGGAAGCACTTTAAGTAAATCACCCCAGCCTGACTTCAAAGGAAAGGGAGCTGAACAAGATGTGCCAAAGGGTTTAACATCTGCGCCATTCCTACAAAGCATTGTTTTGTCCTTCATACTTAGTGAGGAGACACCCACATGTGTTTTCCACTTTCATTGTGAAAGCAGGAAATGTTTAATTAAAATCAAGCTTAACCTACTTTGTTTTCTCTTCACGCAGAAGTCACATCGGTTGCTGAGAGGGAGGATCTGCAAGTCTTGGCACCCAAACCTTCTCACTAGGCTGAGGGACAGAGCTGACAGAGCCGTGAGGATGATGTCTGAGGCCCTGGGCACAGCAACGAGCACGGCCGCACACCAGCAAGGCCAGAGCTTGGGGCGTGCTGGGGAGACTCAACCCAGACAATTGCATTGGGCCTGATCCTGCCGTCACCTGTAGAGAGTGACAGAAAATAGGGAAGGCAAGAACCTTACTAGGAGACCTGGCCCGTCTGTCTTCAGTCTGTCACCCTGAAGAGTAGATCTTACTATGGGGTGCCTTTCATTTGCTTTGAATGGCCATATAATAACACAAAACTTTATGTTAAGTGTTGATAATGCAGAAAACAGTCCTACTGTCATGATCAGGTTGCAAGGAAGTTTAGGGATAGTTTAGATTCTTTTCCCAGAGACAACTCAACTTCCAGTTACGTATTTGAACAAATCTTCACTTTACCAAGGCTGCTTTTTGTTTGTTTGTTTGTTTGTTTGTTTCCTATCATTTAGATGAGGTCTTTAGTGGTTATTAGGAAAGCAGCCAGAAAATATAGCACTAGCCATGATCCCATTATCAGAATACACCCCTGTCCATTGGAACATAACCTCTGGCTCAGAGAGCATATTAAGGTAGGCTAAAAATGCTTCCTCAGTTACAAATGGAGAAATGAAGGTTAAGAAAGAGAAAAGTCCTTCCATCAAACTGTAGCACCTTGCAGTGAGTTAAGAGACAATGGATCACCTAAACCTCTTGTCAAGTTTATGCATCCGAAGTGAGAGGAGGACGGGTGGATTAGTC
This sequence comes from Anser cygnoides, assembly GCF_040182565.1. Lineage (NCBI taxonomy): Eukaryota > Metazoa > Chordata > Aves > Anseriformes > Anatidae > Anser > Anser cygnoides. Next base: position 9,078,231 of record NC_089879.1, on the reverse strand, counting down.
CTGTATGTCAGTGCAATGGCATTAGAGGTTTGTCTCAATCACTTTAATACTACTTCTTTTTCTCTCTTCACTCCCACTTTGGCATCCTGACACCATCCCATACAAACAATTTTTGGTCCCTTCCTCCTGTTTTCCCCAGAGAAGGAGAAGTAAACTGAAGTTGGCATGAGCTCACAAAAGAGCTCAGGTCAGAAGAGGAGTCTAAAGTACTGTTGCTCATGGAGTTGAAGTACAGCAGTGTTGTTTCCTCAGCTTTAGAGGCTATAAAATGGCAAGCAGCAGAACACAGATCTGTTATCATGACAATGAGTGTGATAAAAAAATGGGGTTTTCTCTTCATGGCTAATGCTTTGAGAGAAAGCTAACCAGAACAGCAATAAACACTTGATGGATTTCATTGTGTTGGAGAGCAAAGCTGTGTGGTGTTCAAAATCTAATTACAGCAGAGACATATTATCTGTTATTGATGAAAGGATCCAAATATTCCTATCTGTATTGATGGACACTAGTGCTCTCGTGGACATGAGATAGCACCAAGGCACAGAAAAGGCTCTGTGTGGGCAGTTTCCATGGCCCAGCTTAGTCCTCATAGACTAATCCAAAGTCCTCCTAACTAAGTAACATTCTCTGCAGCAAATCAAAACCTAACCTACAGATTAAGCTACACCCTGTAGAATGAAATATAAAGGTTATTGTGTCACCATGCATATCCCCAGCCATGGATTGAATTATTGAACTTTCAGGAAAACAACATCAGAAGAGGTTCCTGGATGAAAATGATTACTTGGGTAAAAAGTATCACTTAGCTAGGCTTCAATATCCAACAGTTATTTGTCTTCCCATTGGTAAGACACTCCCTGATGTGCGAGACTCTCCAGAACCTGTGCTGATCTGCGCAAGGGAAGATCAGTTGTGCAGGTCAGTGATATCTGCCTGGTGAAGAACCCAAATCCCTGCCCTACTTCAGCAGGGTATGGATAAACAGAGACAAATTAGGAAGAGCAGGCATGGAAGCTGAGGACCTTCAGTCACATCACGCCTTCTGTCTTCATTCACTCACCTTGTACAGGAGAAGCTGATCCAGCCAGACCTAACCTCTGCAAACTAACTCTTCTGCAAGGCTACAATGCCACGCTTCATCCGTCCAACCAGGAAAGGTGCAATAAGTACCTCTGGGTAAAACGTATAGTACAGTCTAATGCCTTGAGATTGGAAAAGAGGTGGAGAATGGAGAGAAGAGGAGAACTCAACAAAAATGTTAAGAAACACACAAACTACATGTGAGGCTCTGCAAAGTGTTCTCCACATCTCTCTCGAGCCCACTACATGATCACATACTTATCCAGGTTTTCTTTGCAGACTGTTCTTCCTTCCTTTAGGTTGGGTAAGTTGAAACTGAAGGGAAAAGGCAGAAGTCCAACAGCCACAACATGATGACCTTGATGCCAACTACTGCAAGAAGCTAGTACTATGAAAAACTCAACTTATTCCTTATTTTACCTATTTTCCTGGTTAATTGGAGCAATGGTAATGCCATGACTGCAAAACAACAAGCTGCCTCCAAATGTACAGTTCTCTGGCTAGATGATTCCTTTTTACTTTTCTCTTGTGTCCATGAACTATTTACCTTTGATCCTAAGGAAGCAGATAATTTTTTTTTTTTTTTTTTTGAACAAAGACAAACTGATAGTAATAGACCTCTCAGGTCATAGGAGGGTTTTCTTTGTTTTCAAGTCAAAACCCACTGGCTCAGATCCAGACAGCTGTCTTGAGTTTCTGGATGTGGTTCTTGAGCGAGGTTTTAAAACTACTTCCAGCATTGCTTAATTGATGAAGCTCATATTTTTGAGCTGTACAGGGAACACATATCAAATGATAAAAAATTATGGAGGCGAGCTGCCATATTTAATAAACTGAACGGGTCAACCCTTCTGTTTTTACGATAAAAAAATAAAAATCTTAGCTAGTGTCTTGTAACTTCAGTGTTGTCTCTGCCTCTCTCAAGGCAGATGGCCCTTGCTATTCTGAATTTCACAAAATAGGAATAGTCCATTCCTTTCTGTTTGAGTTCTTCTGTTCTGCTTTGTAATGATGTAATGGATGAGGATCTCCACTGCTTCTCTGAGACCACTCTGCAGCCTACCAGATCACACTAGTAGGATTTTTGTTTGATATTCCTCCTTCTTCTTCAGCTGGCCTAGATATGTTCAGGCGTCTTACTCAAAGCCATTCTTCAGGGTATCTCCCATTGTGTTGCCAACCTCACTCCATTTCAGTTCTTCTCCAAGTTCTCACAAGTTCTTCTCCATCCATGCTCACTGCAGTCGTCTTCATCACTACAACAGGGCTGATACCTATAACATAGTGTTCATTTTCTTTCTCCTTACAGCTTGTCTGAACATCTTTCCTTCCTATCTTTCTGTGTAATTAGCAATACATGCAGTCAGTCAGATTTTCAAAGCTAGGTCATGTTTTGAAGAGACATTGAAGCCTGGCAGGGACTGTCATAGCTCACTTGCTGTGGCTGCTGCAATGGCTCATTTGGGCTTCTTGACACTGTCCTGGCTCTCCTGATCTCAGCGCAAGGCTGGCTTTCACCTCTGGTCAAACCAGAATTTTCACACTGAAGACATGCCTCACTTCCCCATGGACAATGCAAGTGAACATCAGGGTCTTACCTCCCAGTTTGGCCACAGAAGGAAGCCCTCCAGTTATTTTGACTCCTTTATTTGAAGTTCCTTTTTGTTTCCCAGCTGCCATTATGAAATGCCTGATGATGTATATTCTTTGTAATGAAAGTACAGTGCAATACCTAGCTCCTAGTACCAGTCTCTTGTACTAACAGAACAGAAAAATAAAAAAAAAAAAAAAAAAGAAGACACCAACACAACCAACCCTGAAATTAGAATGCCCCAGTCACAAAGGAGGGAGAAATATTGCAAAAAAAAGTACTATTTCTCCCTACTCTATCCCATTTATAAGGAAATCTCTGGGAAGGTCTTTTCTCCTCTTTTTTTAGTGGAAATTAAAGCATGTTTCCCATCTGGCTGCTTTGTACATATGGTATTTTTGAAGCTCACTATCTCCAGACAGCAGTCCACTGCTCTTATATGTATTTTTACTGCTCAGAGCAGAAGTGACACAAGGGTTAAGTGATTTGGCCAAGGCTGGGAGCACATAACCAAGTGGGGATTGTAACTAAGGGGCAACCAGGCTCCTTTCCTGTGCAGCCACATTGCTGTCTGCACTGCGATGATTTCATTCACCAAAACATAGTCATGGACAAAGAACGGGCTCTGCAAAAACAGCCCCTTATCTGCTCCCTGCCTGCCTCTTGTCCAAGTCATGTGTGATTAGTTTACTGACACAAACACCCCTCTGGAGCCAGAGCAGCTGCAGGAGCAGGCTGTGCTCTGATACAGTTCATGCCTTTACAGCAGTGCAACAGCAGTAGCTGCGGTCTAACCGAGTCCAGGAGCTTCACTGATTGTAGAGCTGGAAGGAAAATACACTTGATTATAAGATAGCAAGTAAACCTGGCTGAGCCAGCAATTAAAAAAGTAAATAAAAATAAAAATAAATAATAATAAAAAGCTGATTAGTAAAGATAATTGCAGTGAGTATGAAATAAAAATTAAGTGTAGGGAACAAATACAGGACAGGGAAATGTCATTCCCAGGAAATGTTTTGTCTTTTTTCCTTTGTTGATAGGAAGTAAAAGGGTTCAAAGTGCTTGGGGCTGGGGAGATTAGGAGTAGATGGGTAGCTGGTAGCAGAGCCCCTGCCTGTCATGACTCCAACTAAACCTCTTTTAAATAACTACTAATTAAAACTGCAGGAAGCTTCATTTCAAATAGGTCTCTGTTGTGTGGATTCTTTAATATCTGCTGAGGTAGGAGCTCTGCAGCTGCCTTTCCCTAAGCAAGACACTAGTAGGCTCTCTTCACTCTACCCAGCTCCTGTTGCAGTTAACATATACAGGAGTTTATTTTACTGGAAATCTCTTGTCCTCCACCAGTTTTGGTTGAAGTTGGCCAACAGGCAGAAAGACATATATGTACACATCACAGAGAGTCGAGTTTGTAGGTCTTGTTTCCCTGAGAAGACAGGCTAACAGCATTGGCACGCTGTGCCTTTACCTACCGGTATCCATCCCTGCCGCTAGCAGGGCGCGTGGAAGCACGCCTGTCGTGCTGACGGGGGTAGCTTGTGCCATATCACCGGCCTCTTGTTGTGACCCCAAAGACTCAGAAAAAAAAGCAAAGCAAAAGAATACAAAACAAAACAAAAAACAAACAAACAAAACAAAACACAAAGCAAAAAACAGAGCACGTTTAAATCAGACCACCTCAGTTTTTCCGTATGTACGACCTCAAGAGTTTCAGGCCAATATGGTTCTTCCAGGAAGGGGATCTTTGCTCTGCTAAAAAATATTGTTTGTTGTTAATTAGCATAAGACATTTCCCCAGTACTGCCTTGATCCACAGTAACAGGGCTATAGATAGATCTTTTTTAATGCTACATCTTCTGATCTGGTAGGACAGTCAGACTATTAGGATGTTGCCATGGTATTTTTTCTATTTTTTTTTACTCATTTGTATTTGTAAAGAAACATTAAAAACTGAGACTAAAACTATTTTACATTTATGTAGCTTTTTAACACACTGCAATACAACCCACCAGGTAAAATATTATTCATTATCAATTATTTTATTCATTATTTTAAAACAGAAGCTGTTTAGCTGATGCAGCCTACAGAATCGTGCTTATATATTCAAGGGGCAAGTCATCAAACGTTTTGATGCAGTAAACAAATCATTAACCTTCCCGAAGAACAGGAAATATGTATTATGCTAAGGTTGTTCAAACTTCTGTAAAGCAGAGATTCACTGCCGAACACAGCAAGGAAACTGAAAATCAATGACGAAGGCAGGAACTGGAGACTGTGACAAGGGACCCACTGGGTTTGATGAGTCACAGAGCAAAGATCCATCCCTTCTAACTTGGGCACTTAAATAAATCAGCTAAAGCAAGAGACCGAGCTCCCTCACTAGTCAAAACTAGCGGCCAGAACTACCGCCTCTCTTTGCTACATATAGAAGAAGCCTAAACCGTAAAGTTCAACAATGCTCCTAACCTAGAGACATTACTTAAGTGCTCAAAGTTATTTTAAAGTCTTATTAAAGCCTGGAGTCCAGCAGTGCCTGCTGCAACTTAAGTGTCTCTTGCTGCAATATATTTCTGTTCCTTCTTGTCCTACATCCAGCAGAGAACAGTTTATTCTGCTCCTCTTTGCAGGAACATTTTACACGGTCATCAAGCGTCCCCTTAGTGATCTCTTCAGAGTAAACAAACCCAGTCCTTTCAGTCTTTCCACTGAAGCCACAGTGTCAAGGCCCCTGGCCATTCTCAGTACTCACTTTTGGGATCGCTCCACTAGGCTCACATATTTCTGAAAGCTGGCACCCAAGTCTGGACACAGGCATTGCCAGCAAAGTAATGCCAGGCATTGATTTGCTAGACCTTCAGTAGAATAGAGGGATTATTTTACGTCTTCCATGTATTTTCTGTCCTGCTTGTGACGCTTGTGTTACAGTGGTCACCACTCTTCACAGACCTTACAGCACGCCAGGATGCTTCGACCTTTTCCCCGAGAGAAAAGCAAAGGCACCACCCCCTCTGCCCTACTCCCACAGGAATGTCTTTTCATGGTATGGTAACTGCTGCCAAGAGCAACAAGAGACAGAAGTGGGTATAAAGAGAGAACGAAAAGTTTAGAGGGATCAGCAGGCAGCATCCAACACACCAAACACAGGCTGAGATGCTGAAGCTGTCTGGCTCTAACCTTGCAGCAGCCCTGGGTGCCAATGGGAAAGCCATTAAACCTGCCTGTCCCTTTGGTTCCCCTCTTATTTAACTAACTGGCCTGGTTTAGGTCCGCAGGAGGGCACTTGTTTTACTCCCATCTCACTACTGACCTCCACTGTAATACAACCAGTAGCAGCACGTGAAGTAAAAAGTCGAGTGAGCAATGTCACCTGCTCAGCCCGTTTTCCAAAAAATACATGAGGATGAATCTGTGATTTCAGAAAGAACTGAAGGAGAGCTGCAGACCTGGAAAATAGGAAGATGCCCAGATGCTCCTGTCAGAAGCGCTCTCGTGCCTTCCAGAAACACATCTCCTGGGCTGGAGACTCATCGGTGGGCGAACAAAGCAACGCCACACGACAGAGTCGCGGCGATCCGCGAGTTCTGCAGGCAGCACACGACAAACAGCAAATACACAAAGCAATTGCGAAGGCAAAGAGTTCACAGGGAGCCCGTGGCCTGAAATATGTTTGCATAAACAAGCTCCCTGAATCATTATGAATAATTAATGTACAAACAAGGAACCAAAACCTCATTCCTGGATAGACTTCGGGATAAGGGGATAAATAAATCATAAGGAACAAGGTGTTTAGCGAGTGAGAATAACTATGTTAACTGGGAGCTCAGCAGTTCCAGATCCTGAGGCTGCGAAGAGCAGCCTGTGGTTACTGTCACGAACAGCTTGAGCAGAGAGGGCTCTCACTAACAGCGCTGCTATTTAAAATAGTGATATTATTCAGTCTATAGGGGACCATTCAGATGAGGTCTGCAAAGAGGCGCACAGCTATTCAGCTTCACAAAAGCCTTGTGAGGGCAGAGAGAATATTTATTAGATGCAATTATGGCATTGTTACTAATATGTTACAAAATCATTGGCAGATGTAAGTTTCTGCTACTCAGATGTGAGGGAGCCGTATGCAGTAAGTGTAATAGCTAACAGAGAAAACTTGCAAAAAAAAGAGGTTAATCTCCCTTATTGTCCAAAGGCACTATGCATAAACAGCAGGTGCATCAAGAACTACTTGCAGGTGTCATTTATGTCGTTTGGTCACAAATGAATTTAGCTTGATGCCACAGTGAGGTATTTGTAGATTATTAAATATCTTGCTGATTTAAGAGGAAGTGAGAAAGGGAGGTCTAGTTAAGCTGAGTTAAAAATCAGGCCCTTAAAATGAGAATAGAGATCGAACTCGGGAATGACTCAGGGATGTTTCATCAGGCTGAATATAACTAGGGGAGTGCAGGGCTGGCAGTGCCGTGCTGGATGCCTCCAGTAAAGCTCCAGTGAAATCCCTACAACCTTGGTGGTTTACCCACACCGACTGCCTTCCCCTCTCTCTCCTTCTTCTTTAACCAAAAATCTGTAACTCGGGTAAATATCCTATGCAAAGCATGGGTAGAATGGTTAAGGTGTGGGGACGGATGGGGGCTGCCAGCACTGGGATGACATCTGGATCAGGCCCTGCTGCTCAGGGTTTTATGGAGTCCAGCACACAGAGAGAGAAAATCAGATCCAAATTTCGCAGCAAAGACTATAGTCAGACTTCAGTGCCAACACAACACAGGATTTTAAACACAGGACAGTAATTTGGCTCATGAAAAACTCTGGGCCAAGTTATGATGAAAAGAGAAACACTGAGACCAAAGCCAGACCTAGGATCACTTCAGCTTTATTTCCTAAAGCTATAAGCTGTTTATTTCCTAAGCTATAGCTGTGCTTCAAGACCACAGTAATTTTGTTGAAAGATTTAGTTATATAGCGATAAATTTGGGCCAGATTTTCAGAAGTAGAAAGCACACGTTTATCCACTTTTCCTCCAGGAAACAGGAAGGCTGAGCACTTCAGCTTACCATGCCAGGTATCTGCTGCTAGGTGCAGACCAAACAGATACTTCCCAATGGGAGGCACCTACACAGAGGATTTGACATCAGAAATATGCTATTACCTGCAGAGCTCAATTATCATACTTTAATTTGCTATTACAAATAAATAAGCAAACTAGTGAACAGTGAAACATTTTTTCACTATCTCAGCATGATTTCATTATAGATAGAAGAAAAAAGTGCATGCCCTGGTCCAAAACTGCTGAAGAACAAAATGTGTATATGTGACAAATAGCTTAATCCAAAGCAATGGTATCAAGGCCACCTAGAAAGGGTCGGCAGAGGTTTCTAAAGCCAGTGAGAAGCAGTTAGTATAGGCAAGTGAATTTCTTTGTCATTTGCTCTGACCCTTCCACTCACAGCAGCAGTCAATAACGTAACTGCAGAAATGTTCTGTCTATTTTAATGGCCACTTCAGACATAGACTAATATATATATATGTATAACTTATATATATTTTATACATATATACATATACTGATTTGCCAGTGATGACATAACAGCTACTTTTTGCTTTTTATCACAACGAACAAAGACTTGGATCTTGTTAGTTGGTTTAGGTGAATCTCTGAGATCTCTCATCCTCCATCTTTGGGCCATCCAGGTGATACTTGGAATTTTGGTGTCTTCTAGAAATCTGGTGTTTTCCCTTGTCACTGCTATGAGGAGAAAGGATACGGACACAAAAAGGGCCCTGTTCACACCTCTCATGAACATCACCACTCTGGTTCTGTGGCTCTGTCAAAGAGTACCAGCCTTGCTCCAGTGACTAGAGCTAGCTGACCAGACTTGGCAGTAAGAGGCTTTAATATTTCACTTAAGCCTTGAAGGAACTAACACCAGACCTCTTCACAGAAGTAAACATCACTCTAAATTTACTCGAGTCCGCACGGGCAAGACAAACTGCTTACATTACGGCTGCACTTTAGAGACTATAAAACGATGCTGAACTATGCACATCCTTTCTCTCACTTCACGTTCATTTCATTATCACTTGTATATCTTGTCTGGTTGGATATGAGGCTGGCAACCACTGTCTTAATTTTATGGCTCTTTAAACAGATAAGGGAGATAACAGCACAAGCCTTCTCCTGTGCATGCTTGGTAGCAATGCAATAAACTGATTTGTGGAAACTGGTGGGCAAAATCAAAACACATGAATAGAGAGAATGGCACTGGTTCAAGTATCTTAAACACAGCGCCTATACTTGATCCCCCAGGGATGCAGCACACTGAAATCCAACCTGGAGGAGCCTACAGCTTGGGGGTGCTCTGCACTCCCCAGAAACGTGGATTTCAGAAGCCTCATTTACAGCTACCATCTACCCACTGCTCTCTTTAGGGACAGACCCAGGCCACAAGAATGTGCTCAGAAGGAGCAGGTATAACGGGATTCAAGCACTTCTCCCGCTTGCCAGAGGACTCCAGCAGACTGCAAGTCAACAGGGGCAATGCATCAATTGGCAGCAGGCTACTTTACCCACAGCTCAGGTAGGTGCAAGTCAACAGTTCAGTCTGTGACAATTGAGCCACAGTAGCTTTCACTCCATGCCAGGCATTAACTATATCTAAGACTGATGTTAACGATGTCTAAACTGTCTCAGCAGTTTCCAGAACTAAATGTCAAAAACATTTATCAGTGGACCAAAGAAACAGCTCCACAGAAACAGACCGAAGTTGTTCCACAGATTTAAATGGAGGGATTTTTAGGATAGTTGTTAGCTTTTGGGCTGTCTGGGGTTAGATAATAGCAACCTCACACAGCTCTGCGTGCTACCCACCTAACATTGATTCATCATACTGCTTCTTTCTCTTTCGACTAATCCTATGAATATTTGCACCAAATAAAAGCAGTCGGGGTCCAACACTTTTTGGAGGGAAGCATCATTCATTACTTCAAAATAGCTTTGTTTTGTGCAATGCGTAGTAAAGACAGCATCCACCTGAGTATGTGGCATGGCAGGTTGATGTTTTGTATTTGAGAGATTGCTGAGAGGATGCACAGGACTACAGGTGTATGCTAACAGGGAAAAATACTGACTGAAAAATAAAATTTGCAAAATTTTAAATTTAAAAGCTAAAAATTAAAAGCTTCAAAACACACTCTTAATGCCACCAGAAAGGAACAACCATCTAAATTTTTCACATGTTGTGACACAGTCTCAGCTATTCAGAGCTCTTTCCCAGGGTACTGCCTTAAGTTAGCATGAACTGGAATTGACTTTTCTTGCTTTAAAAAAAAAAAAAAATCCTGAGTATATTTTCTCCCAGTGGGAGCCGTAACTCATTTCCCTACAGGATCTAGCCTTGGTCCTACATCCAGAGACACTCAGCCAACGACACTGGGCTGCCCAGACACCAAAATCACTGCAAGCCATGCACACACCAGCACAGGCAGCTGGAGCTGGACCCGCGGCCACCCTGCTCAGTTCAGTCTTTTTATCCAGAACACATACAAGTCATTTGAATTAGTCTTTTTGCATGTCCCAGACATCAGCCTGGGTGCTGTAGTCCTCCGTGATGTGGAGAGGAAGGAAAAGGTTTCTTGGCATGCACATTTCACTAGCCAGCACGTTGCTTGGCACTGAAACTCCATCACCGTGCCTTTCCAGTGCACCTCACATCCCCACACCTCAGCAGGTGCTTGTAAAAGATTAGCTTTTTGTTCCAATAACAATGTGAGATGATGTTTCCTGAAGCATACAGCTTTCGTCCTACAGATGGGTAAGCTTCGGTACGGAGAAGTAAAGCAACTCCTTGTAGGCAGCATGTGTCGAAGCAGGAATAGACCAGGAGGAAGTCTCAGAGGACTCCTAGTCATCACTCCTCTGCTCTGATCCCTCAACCACATTCCCTCTGCATAAACAAAGCCTCTGGCCACCACAGTGTTTTCTGGCCTGCTGTAAAATGTTTTCCTACCCCTCTCTAAGGAATCGCTGGTGCTTAAAAAAGAGGCAGTCTTAGTCAGGCTTTTCTCACAGTGCCAGTGTCTCTGTCTAGGAGTCTGGATGTCAAAAAAGTATAGGGAGATGGAGACAGTGAGACTTGGCAGATGGAGCAACTGAAGGCAATTTTTAGTTATAATCTGGATTAAAGACTGCATCAGTATTGCTCCAGATTAATACTAGACCAGGTTGTAAATAAAAGGGGAATCAACTTTATGAAAATTGCATCAATAGCAAAATTACCACTCTGCTCCCAGAAACACCAAACGAGGCTTGTTCTTGATGTTTGAATGTTGTTTTTCCCCAAGGAGAATTCAGCTCTGCAGGGTGATTGGTGACACAATGGTAACATCACGTTGTGAAGTGAGACATCAGTCAACAACAGCAGGTGTGGGTCATGGGGGTACCAAAGTGTCACTGAGAAAGGTGAAACACGAATTTCACCAAAGTCCTTTGGTCCAGTCGGGGGGGACTGAATGGAGTTGAACTTACTGGACAAACTCAGCCTTTTCCTGCAGTCCGGCTGTCTGGGCAAGACAGATTTCAGGAGATGAGGAGGCCTCCAGCTTGGCTGTTCCTCAGCAGCTTTTTACCCGGAGAAAGACAGAAAGACAGAGAGCCATAGCACTTCTTGAATCACTGGAGGTAACTAATAAATCAGCAGTCTGTAAGAGGATCTCCTGATAAAAATCTGCTCTACAAGGCTGAGTTACCATGGTGGAGTGATCCAGCCTGGCAGGTCATATCTGTGTGTGTTCAGATTGGTTCAGAGCTTTTCGAAATATCAGTATGCTCAGTCCTGCATACGCCAACCAAGGCTCCAACAGGAGCTGGTAGGCTTTCAGTAGCCCAGACCACCAAGCCAAGCTCAGCGCGCTCATACTGACCCGCACACCCTACGAGACAGTGTCCCTCGTGCCGTTGTGGTGTCACACCCATGGTATGGTGCTGGGAAGTATGTCCTCACCTGGTATTCAATACATTTGTCGTCCGTTTTCATGTCATCGTTCAACTAAAAGCAACTACATGCAGTGTCTGGCGCACTCTTTCACATGCCATCAGGAGATAATGTCACTGGAATTGCGTGTTGTCACAGGAAAACAGCCTCCCGCTGCTGCAGAAATGCCAAATTAAAGCTGAGGCATTTATGGAAAATAAACATCAAGTCGAAGCCAAGATGTTTATTTTAAAAACAAGAGACATGGATCTCGTGGCAACGTTCCATCGTGTCTCTGTTCCTCTAATAACAAAAGTCCGATGTGAATCCAGCCAAGTGACAGTTTCTTCCTGGGACGGAACGGAGCGGGCCGAGCCCGATTACTTCATGCGAAGGCTTGCGGGGCTGTTTCTTGTTTGCTTGTCGTCTGCTCAGGTTTTAGCGAAACTGTCTGGATAACCAACACAAAACAGTTTCTCTGATGTATGTTCAGTTTACAGAGGGCTTTAGGAGTGCAGCAGGAAGAAAAAGTGAGAGCACATGCATTTTTCGTTTGCCTTTACATGGTCCTTCTGCCGAGAAGGAAGAAGGACAGGACCGTGTAACTCCCTGACATCATGGGAGGCCTTCCAGGCATTCACTGGGCTTTGGTGAATGTCTCGAAAAGAACAAACAGTTAATATTTAAGATGATGTTATGCCATTAATGGTGGTGCCGTAATTTGATTGCAATGAGGGTGTAACTGGACCAAGGCTAGATGAGGAAAACAAGATCCTGCCAGGCCACAAGTGGTCACCCCTTGTGCCCAGCACACAACTCCACGTCCCAGCTGCTGGCCCCCAGGAGCTTCTGCTCTGTCCATGCCAGCCTAATAGCCACAGAGAAACTGCCCCTCCACTTCATTTCTCCAGAAAAATCTCCTTAAATCCGGCTGGTTATCCAGGAGTAAAGATGACAGAGTTTATTTTTCTTTGCACAGGAAAAACTGAAGGATATTTGACAAGACCCTAGTTGGTGAGATATGGTAGGAAGCCACGTTAAAGCTAAAAGTACGAGTTGGAAATGTCCGGACCTTGGACATGATGCTATCTGATCCAAAGTGAGAACTCGAGCTTTGTCAAACCTAACCATAACGGCCCAAGCGATGAGCTATCTACTGCTACTCCTGGCAACCTAGTGGGGGTTATGTCCTAGAAGCTCCTTCAGAGATTCATATCAAATTTTCCCTTTCGTCATACTACCCCTCATTAAACCTCCTTGCATTCATCTATGCCTCCCCCTCCCTGACAATTTTCTCTTCCTCCAACTACATTAGGATATTATGTCTTCAACATGCTAAAACGGTCTCTTTGCTCTCCTCACTGGCTCACCCCACCATCCTACTCTACACATTCGTCACCCTTCTGCCAAGTCTTCCCCCTCCAACCAACCACGCAGGCCAGGCAAGAGCATCCCCACATTACTACCAATGCTTTGGGTACCATTTTTTTCTTAAGTGACTTTTTTCCCCGGGTAAAATAAATTAGTTGTTTGTTAAAACCCGTGATCTGGAGAACACGTAGAAACAGTCCCTTTTGGGTTTGGAAGTTCTTCTGACCTGACATCCCTAACTAACATGAAAACAAAGATCTGTATCAAACCCATGGTAAGGAGCTGCCTGAAATTCAAAAAAAAAAAAAAAAGCAAGGAAATTTTGTTTTAAAGGAGATTTCCAAAAGGTAGTGCTCTGAAAGGGGTTAAGCCTACAGTTAGCATTTGGCCGCTCTGTGCTGCGAGGGCCAGAGGGATGTTCTGTACAGAAATTGTAAAACTGCTTATTTTTTCCTTTGGAGATGCTTTGTTTCCCAAAGACATTCTGGCTCCGGCTCCGATCTGGCATTCCAGATTGACGCTTGTTGAACCGACAAAGATACTGGGAAGCAACGCAAGATCAGGCTTCTTCTGGCTTATTGCATACTTGTTTGTAATTTCCTTTCTTCTCCAGCCTTGGAGCTTATCTTCCCTTACCGTGGGATGGGGATCTCCAACTGGAGCTCTGTTAGGGGAGTTTGACAGACAAAGAGCGGGCATTTGGTCGGGTTGTGGTGTTTATCGGCTGTATTAGGATGCCATAGCAATAAAGGGTATGAACAGACGACAGACGGATGATGCTCCAGGATCAGCAAACAGAACAGCTGCGTGGCACCCCTCACGCTGCCTTCCACGAAATGTGTTATCTTGGGAAACGACTGTAAGATTTTATCAGCTTTCAATCTGGTCGATTCTGTGCTAAAACGGAATACCCGTCAGTGGGTATCAGTGTAACGGACAGCAGCTCTGGAAAATATTCCCATCCAGGATCCTTCTGCTGTTCATTCGGTGTAAGGTCTTACTCAGCCCTTTAGGGCACCGTGCCCTTCCCACCCAAGGGGGACCACCCCTGTCCACCAGACGAGCCACGGCAACGCTTCGGGATTTCCACGTGGGTTCCCACGGGGCCGGCGGGGAGCCAAGCGTCGGGTCCCCGCTGCTGCGTGGCCGCCAGCCAGGGTTAGGCAAACAGCGGGCAGAGAAATAAATCCCCCGCTCCCAGGTCGCAACCTTGTGGAGCAGGCATGAGCCTGGGGCTGGGAGGGAATTTAAGGGTCCGGCTGGAAGGGCACAGGGGTCTTAAATATATAGGGGGGGGAATAAGTATGTATGGGGGGGGAATAAATATATAGGAGGGGTACAAGCATGTATATCGGGGGAATAACTATGTATTTTGGGGGAATAAATATATATATGGGGGAATAAATATATATGGGGGAATATATATATAACTGGGGGAATAAATATACATATGGGGGAATATATATATAACTGGGGGAATAAATGTATATATGGGGGGATAAATATATATATGGGGGAATAAATATATATATGGGGGAATAAAAATATATATGGGGGAATAAAAATATATACGGGGGAATGTATATATGAGGGAATTAATATATATATGGGGGAATAAATGTATATACGGAGGAATAAATATATATATGGAGGAACATGTGTATGGGGGAATAAATATATAAATATGGGGGGAATAAACGTATATATGGGGGAATATATATAAGGGAAGAATAAATATATAAATACGGGGGGAATAAATGTATGTATGGGGGAATGAATACATATATGGGGGAATGAATATCTATATGCGGGAATATCTATATGGGGGGGAATAAATACATATATAGGGGAATAAATATGTATATGGGGGGGAAGAAACATCTATATGGGGGGCACGAATACATATATGGGGGAACGGATCTGTATACGGGGGAAGACCCCCGTGGCGACCAGGGGTCTCAGCCGAATAAATCTACACATGGGCGGAGCGAACCGATCCGCGGGGGAAGAAATCCCACGGTGAGGGGACCGAAGTCCGTGCAGCCCCCCCCGTGCAGGGCGCAACGAGCCCGAGCCGGGCCAACCCCGCACCCCGCACCCCGCGCCCGGCCCCGGCCCCGCTCCGCCGCCCCTCGCCCCCCGGCGCCGCGCCTCGGGGGCAGCGCCCGGCGGGGAGCGCCCGGGCCCCGCCCCCCCTTCCCGATTGGCGGCGGCGCCCCGGGGGGGCGGGTCCGTCCCGCCCCCTCTCCCCGCCGATTGGCGGCGGCGCAGCGAGGGGCGGGGCGCGGCGGCGCGGGGCCATGCGGTGCCCGGGGCGGCGGCGGCGGGGGCGCGTTCCTGCGGGGCGCGCGGCCATGGGCGAGGGGTGGCTGGCGGCGGAGTGCGGCCCGCAGGGCAACCGCTCGTCGGGGCGGCAGGAGGCCGGCGGCGGGGCCGTGTCGCAGCAGTGGGCGGTGGGCATGAGCCTGCTGATGGCGCTGCTGGTGCTGCTGACGGTGGCGGGCAACGTGCTGGTGATGGCGGCCATCGGGCGCACGCAGCGGCTGCAGACGCTGACCAACCTGTTCGTGGCGTCGCTGGCCTGCGCCGACCTGGTGATGGGGCTGCTGGTGGTGCCCTTCGGGGCCACGCTGGTGGTGCGGGGCTCGTGGCTCTGGGGGTCGTTCCTCTGCGAGTGCTGGACCTCGCTGGACGTGCTGTGCGTGACGGCCAGCATCGAGACGCTGTGCGTCATCGCCATCGACCGCTACCTGGCCGTCACCTCGCCGTTCCGCTACCAGAGCCTGATGACCAGGGCGAGGGCCAAGGGCATCATCTGCACCGTCTGGGCCATCTCCGCCCTGGTCTCCTTCCTGCCCATCATGATGCACTGGTGGCGGGACGAGGACCCGCGGGCGCTGGAGTGCTACCAGGACCCGGGCTGCTGCGACTTCGTCACCAACAGGGCGTATGCCATCGCCTCGTCCGTCGTCTCCTTCTACATCCCCCTCCTCGTCATGATCTTCGTGTACCTGCGCGTGTACAGGGAGGCCAAGGAGCAGATCCGCAAGATCGACCGCTGCGAGGGACGCTTCTACGGCGGCCAGGAGCAGCCGCCGGCGACCCCGCTCGCCCACCACCAGCCCGTCCTGGGCAACGGGCGGGCGAGCAAGCGGAAGACCTCCCGCATCATGGCCATGAAGGAGCAGAAAGCCCTGAAGACTCTGGGCATCATCATGGGAGTGTTCACCCTCTGCTGGCTCCCTTTCTTCCTGGTGAACATCGTCAACGCCTTCGACAGGGACCTGGTGCCGGACTGGCTCTTCGTCTTCTTCAACTGGCTGGGCTACGCCAACTCCGCGTTCAACCCCATCATCTACTGCCGCAGCCCGGACTTTCGCAAGGCCTTCAAGAGGCTGCTCTGCTGCCCCCGCAAAGCGGACCGGCGGCTGCACGCCAGCGGCGGCCAGCTGGCCCCGCTCCCCGGGGGCTTCATCAGCACCCTGGGCTCCCCCGAGCACAGCCAGGGGGGCACCTGGACCGACTGCAACGGGGGCACGCGGGGCGGCAGCGAGTCCAGCCTGGAGGAGAGAAATAGCAAAACGTCCCGCTCGGAGTCCAAGGTATAGGGAGGGGGAGGCGGGCAGGGGGCGCGGGGCTCGCCGTGGCCAGGGGAAGAGCGGGGCAGGAGCCCGGTGGGGACGCTGACGGTGGGGACGCTGACGGTGGGGACACTGACGCCAGCCCAAGCTGCGCTCTGCCTTGGCGGGGAGAGAGAGCCGGTGTTTACTTACGAATAAAAGCAGGTGAATTGCGTACGACATACCTCATCTGAAGCTAAAAGCAAGCAGGAAGCTCGCTGGCCGGAGAACAGAAAATAAAAACAGCCAGTCCCAAAGATAACCGGATTATATTTAGTGCTGAAAGAGACGTAGATGCGGCCGGGCTGGAGAAACGCTCTCGGGAGCCCGTCCCGTGGGCGAGCCTCCCCGCACGGTGCCGGCAGCCGGAGCCCGGGCTGGAGCAGCGGGAGGTTGGCCGCTGGCAGGCGATGCAGCCAGGTGGGCGCAGGTCCCCCCTGTGCCAGGGGCGAGCAGGTGCCCCCAGTTTTATTTCCGAGCCCTTCGGGACCGGTCCCACGCAGAAGTGGCCGAGGTCTGCCCGCGGGGCCGCACCGACCTGCCGGCCAGCCCCGCTAGCCGCGGGGAGGCTGCGCTCCCCTGCTCTGCTAGCTGGGACGACGACAGAATTAAGAACGGGGAGCGCAGGTCTGTTGGGAAAGGGAAAAAAAAATAAAACAACCCCAAACTCTTCTGCTTTTTTTTTTTTTTTTGCCCCCTCTCTCTGCATCAGCAACCAGCGAGTTGTTGTGCTTATTTCTTTGGCCAGACAATAGCAGTCAGGCTGGGAAACTTCTACCTCACACTGTGCATATTGTACAGGGGAATAAACGGGCCGTGTTTATATTAAACAGCGTATTTACCTACCACTAGTAGTATTTTATGGAAAAGGGGGCTGGGGGGGGGGGAGAGGTTAATGAGCCTTCTGCAGCTGGTTCGTTGTAATTACAGATGGACAGGGAAAAAAAAAAAAGTCCTGGCAGCAACAAAAATTTACTGCACAATTTTGGAAAATGGCAACAAAGCTGTTTTTTTTGCACAGTATTAAGAATTATAAAGTTTTTTTCGAAGATGTTCCTTGCACACACATACACACATGCAAATTGAAAATGAAACGGAGGTTTAAATAACACCAAACCTGAAACTGATTTCTGTTTTGGTCTGATCTGTTATAGTTTTATCGAGAGAGTGACTTTTTATATTATTTTATGAAGGTACTGTACATAGATCCGTATTATAAATTAAGATCTCTTAAGGGACTTTTATTATTTTTATTTCCAAGTGCCCACGTGAACCTGCTGTTATTTTAGCACTTGTGTGACATTTCCATTTTCCTCTGTGTGTGTGTTTTATAACCTATTTATACTCTGGTGCAATTTACTACTGTGTAAGTAATTGGTGTATGTGCAATAAATACCATTGCAGCACAAGCAAGCGTGTCTGTATAGGTTTTGAAACAATACCTACCTATAATGGGAAGACCAGCATTTGTTTTTCTCCAAAGACGGCTCGGGTTACCGATACAACTCTATCTAATGGCTTTTCCTGACACAGGACTGTAAAAAACGTGTTTGAAACCCAATAAGGTTGCATTCCTGTTGCGCCGAGGTCTGCCCACTTCCCTTAAAATTAATGGCTAAGCGACAAGGTGTTTCCAGGCTGATAATGCACGCGCTCCTTCTCTGCAACCGCGCCGTTCGGGGTCGTGCTCACCTTTTTGCTGGGGTACGAGCCTGGGGGTCGGGGGGCCGGAATAGTTAAGACTACAGCAGATGCTTACTTTGAAAGTTAAACGGGGCCTTGAGTGGGGAGGGGTCTCGTGGTGCTCATGCTGTGACCGCTGGCGTAGGGCTGAGCTCTGGGTCCCTGGTGCGGGAGGTTGCCTGCCCCTACTGCTTTGTGAAGGCGCGCCGTGCCCTCGTGGGTCCGTAACGTTTTCATGACTGCAATGAATACTCGGCAGATAGAGCAACCAAAAGGCAGTGTAAAACACCTCCTAATGTCAGCGCAGAATGAAAGTGAGCCATTTTTAGCTTTATTACACTCAGAAGCACAGTTAAATCACAAGTCGGCTCCCAGGAAGAGTGCTTCCCAAGGTGAGATCTGTAGGGCAGAGAGAGAGGTTGATTTGATAACCATTTTTTTAAAGGGATTTGTCTTTAGCAACTTCTAATAATGTATTTCAAGGAAAAAAAAAGATAGGTTGTGCTATTTATGCAAGGACAAAATAAAGGAACTGGGGAGGTAAATAATCCTTTCGAGTTGAATTAGCTGGGCTTTGGCTGCGAGCTGCGGGCAGGAGTTTCTCCTGTGGCAGCAGTGAGGTGGGCTCCTCGAAATGCCACCGCGATGGCAGGTCAGGTGCTAAGCGAAGCGTGCTCTGCCACCGCAGGGTTTGTTGGCTTTGGACCCCACGGGCCTGCTTTTGTCTGCGATTCCAGCAAAGTCACTGGGGCTCCACGTGCAGGGACCGCGGCACCTGATGCTGGTGACAGCGGGGAGGCGGCGGCTGCGTGCATCGGGGACAGGACGGGACAGGACACGACGGCAGCGTGCCCAGCGCCAGCAGCGGCCCCGGCCCTTCCTCCCGGTGCACATTGCTGGGTAGGGCAGGGCAGGATCTGGCCCCAGCAGCCAGCTCTCTTGTCCTTAGGCTTTAGCAGGTGATGAGTGTTTTGGCTCAACGGGGACTTCAGGTGGGAAACGTAGGGCTGGGACTTGCTCCGCTCGTCCTGCCGGAGAGCTGCATGGGGTCACGCTTCCCCTGGCTGAGCACCACGGATTTACAGACGTTGAAGGCAGGCTGCCCGTTGACCCCAGCAGGGCCAGACGTGTGTGCACAGCGGCCAGGATATGTCCCCCGATGAGTTCCAGCCATTCAATGACCTTCTGGGAGCGCCCGGAGCCCGCACGTCGAAGCCGTAGCAGACAGTGAAGACGACCCAGCTGGCAGCGAGGATGGGGGCTGCGGGTCTGTCCCATAGGGTGCCGCAGTGACCCCACAGATGCAGTGGGACATGGAGCAGGCACGTGTACGAGCGTGGGCAGCTGCTGGAAAGCCAGCGGCGTGGATCCCCCTCGGGACAGGCTGTCCTCTGCTGCCGGGCAAGGAGCAAACCTGCAGAGTGCTACGGGGCAGCCGACATGCTCTGGAGGCTTGCAGTGAACGTACGTACTTCTGAGGAAACAGCCAGAGCCTGTCGGGACCAAAATCATTCGAGCAGGGTGCCTGAGACGTGCGTGTGTCAGCGGCCGGATCCTCAAAGGCGCCGGTCGCTCTCTTGGCAGTGTTTGCGCAGCGCGTCTGAGAAGTAGGCTGCACCCCTCCGGGTGCCTAAATGGAAATAGCAGGTGGGACGCCCGCCTTCGTTTCGTGGCGTGTTCGGGGGAGCTGAGGAAGAGGGGAGATGGATGTTTCCGAGGTCTGGATGCACCGACAGGCGCCCGGCACAACAGCGCTGGGGCTGCAGGAGCGCCTCTCGAAAATTCACTGCTCTTAAGGCCTGTGACCCCGGCCGTTAGCTGACTGCAGGTTCGCACCGAGCTGTAACTGATGAACCAGTGAAACTAAGCGCGAAAAGTGTGGCTTAAAATTAGGATCTTAGCAGTGCCCACAGCTCACACAGGATTTGACAGCATCAGCCATCGGTTGGTGATACAGCACGCTCTGCTGCTTCTGCAAGCAGCTGCTTTCCCTTCGGGGTACCCCTCTATTTTCAAGTATAGGGACTACTTCTTTATCAGCTTTTTTTTTTTCCTTTTTTTTTTTTTTTTTTTTGCTAAACCCTATCAGAAGTTCACATTTTATTAATAACTTCTAAGTGGCTATTTATTTTGCAGACCTTCCTCGTGCTGCACGCTTTCCTCATTTATTGTAATTTCCTGCCCAGCAGAGTGCACTTACTTCCTTTATGTAACATATCAATTGCAGGGCTGGAAATCGCGCAGCTATGAACTAAAGGAGCGCTTTCTTGAGGCCAAATGCGGTCAGGCATCATTGCCACTGGCAGCAGAACTTGACCTGATAATCTAATCTTTTCTGAGAGAGTATCTCCAGAAAAGTATTGTTACCAGCAGAAAATGACCTCTGTTAATGAAGCCGGAGCAATTAGTCCTATCCGAAGCTGTCAAGAAAATGTTAACTGCTAAACAACAGTTAACACTGGATAGCTGGAATAATAAGTGTTTTGTTTGCCGATGTGTGTTAGGTGATGTGTTGGGAAATAATTATCCTTTGACTAGCAGCCAGCTTTGTGCTAATCAGAAAGAAGTCGTGTTCTGTTTGAAGGATTATGCCTAAAAATAGTTCTGCTACAGCCACATCAATGAGTGAAATGAAGCAAATTCGCAGAGACATACACACCTTCTGAATATTTCACTCGGAGTCCTCAAAACTCTTTGTTCAGCGGGAACTTTCTGTTTGATCGTGGCAGAGGCACTAATGCGACCTCCTGGGACCGCGCTCGGCGTGCTCCCCCCGAGGAGCATTACCCTATGCACCACTGACTCGCTTTCAGGGCCTGCCAAATTCCGAAACGCCCAAGGAGGAAGCGAGGAGTCCTCCTCTGCGTGTAAACAATCGCACAGAATGTAAGATCAACACCGTTTGCAATAACGGCCTCGCCGAAGAAATCGATCTGCTTTTTATTTGCGGGGCTGGCGTGCCCGCCTGCCCGAGGGGAACCGCCGTGGTTTGCCCTCCGTCCAGGGGCTGTCGGATGGGGCTGGAAAAAGTGACTGGGACGAGGAAACGGTGAGAAAGGCGATGCTGGCAGGCAAACCTGGAGCTGTCATTTGCAAACAGTAAAAACAGAGACATCGACATTGTAATATAATTTTGTGGGGAAGGCTGGCCCCTCTTGGTAGGGATGCACCAGGTGGGCACACCACAGAAACGCGGGGTAAGGAGTGTAGGAGCGAAGACTCTTTCCATTCAGGCCTGTGCCACCAAGAGAATGGCAGCTGAAACATGCCCCAGACATTCCTGAAAGTTTTTGACTCTTTTTGGGCAGCAGCAGGAAACCAGACCGAACCTGAGCAGCGTCTCGGCAGCCGTGCAGCTCCCTGGCCGCCCGCAGCACTGGGGGACCTGCGTCTCCTCCCCAAGGGGCTCCAGTTCGCCCCCAGCTTGGCCTGGAGACCTCCCACAGCCCGCGCTGGCATCTGGAGCCACAGCCTTGGTCCCACAAAGGGACGGACCCACGGCACCACGGTGGTGGCACCTCGGCGGGTCGGGCTTGCCGAAACCGGGAGCGTTGGGATTTGTTACGTAAAGCATCCATGGCTCTGCCGGCACTCCGAGGCACTCTCCCTGCCATCTCCTCATCCCGGAGGCTCGCTGCAGGCCCCTTCACGTTGCCGTTTGTCTGCCCTGCCCCAGCACCCCGCAGCAGCCGCCCGGAGCCATGCCCAGGCAGGAGCCCGCGGCCCAGCCCTGGTGCGGCCGTGCCCGGCCCTGGCCGCGGGATGCTGGGCGCTACGAGCCCCGGCTGCCCCACGGGAAACGTCCCGGCCTCCAGGTCAACAACCCAAGGGAGAACCCCCACAGGCTTCTGCCCCCGCCGTGGAGAGCAGCGTGTTGCGGGCGTAGTGGTGTGCCTCTCCTCCCCGAGCCTGTGTGAGCTCCAAACCCCGTCACCCTTAATGAGATTAAATGGGGATTTCCTCCCGGCTCGGTGCTCCTGCCATCAGCCGCTCTTCTGCGCCTCCAGGCAGCGATGTACCTGTGCGTGCCCGGCCCTGTGTCTCTCTCAGAGCAATGCTATTTAGTCTTCTTACCAAAATTAGTTTGATGATTGGTCCTAAGCTCGTTGGCACGATGCTTCGAGAGGTAGATGTATGTGAATACAGCAGGGAGGCGGTCAGAGCCGCTAAGGGGCCCAAAATCTCAGCAGCTGCTGGGCGGATAAATCCTGCAGCTAGAAACCAGCCAGTTGTTGAGGGCAGGGAGAGTGCTGCAGACCCCTTGGGGCTGTCAGCCGTGCTTCCTCCGGCTGGGACTACAGAAAACAAACAATTCGCAATGTGGTAAATTTTTTTAAAGTGCTTTGCGGTCAAAATTTCTACGAGTGCTTCTCAAGAAGAAGGGATTCCCGCTCCTTCCAGGCTCTCCTCGCCGCTGCGACCGGTGGGGAGGAGAAGCCGTGGTGGGAGGTGGGACCTCGGAGGTGTTCCTGCCTGGGTGGGAGGGCGAGCGCGGTGACACGAAGGTATGTGCCAGCCTACGTCCCCGCGCGGGGTTACCGACCCAGGCATTGTGCTTGCGAGGGAGGGGCGCTTCCTCTTGGACGGCAGCAGGTAAATTGGGAGACGTCCCACAAAGCTCCCATTGTTTAGCAGCCCGGCCGCTGTCCGAGCCCGGCTTTCAAGGAGGGATGTGTTGTTTGTCTGCTCTTCCCCTAACGACTCGCTTGGGAGCCTTCAAATGAGGTCTCCGTCAGCTCGCTTACGCCACTGAGGGCAGTGCCCTCGCCGAGCAGAGCGCTGGGGAGACCTCGTCACAGCCCGGACCGAGCTCCACAGGCACCACTGCAGGCTCCAGTCCCCGGACTGGGACAGCCAGAAACCCCGTTGGTCCCATCTGCTTGCGAGTCAGACCCACCTGGCTTCGGGAAGGTGGCTGCAGAAGTGGAGCTCAGGTGGCCCCCCCTGGGGGTCCCTTCACGGCCACCCTGCTGGCAGGGCCGGCAGCGCCTCACTCTTTTCCGTGGTCACCCCAGCTGGGTGACGGCAGCACTGCCTAGCTCACAGGAGGTAGGATAAAAAAGTGCATCAAAGTGCTCCCAGCACCAGCGGGGATCGATAGGATTGCGCAAAATATTCAGGCTTTTTGGAGCTTTGATGAAATAATACTCGGCGCAAGGCAGCTGCGGTAGCTGCCGGTCACAACAGGTATTGTGACAGCGCTTCAAACCACCTCGAGAGCGTCCAGGGAGAGCTTTTGTTCCTCTTTCGCTGCCAGCTGGTTGCCAGCGAGCTGGGAGCAGGGTGAGCACATGTCTGCGGTTTTCGGCACCGGCCCGTCCAAGGGGGGCTGGTGCCCGGCCCCCGTGGCAAGTCCCTGCCTGGCCGGGCTCTGCTGCCTCTGCAGCCGCCGGGACAACGGGCTCGTCTGGGGGCGAAGCAGCCTTGCCGGGAAAGATTTATTTCAGCTGGTCCACGTGGGTTGCATGAGCACGGGCGATGGCACGAAGGAAATGGAAAGGTGCGGAGTGACGGGGCTGAGATCATCTGTTTTGGTGGCGGCCCAGATTTCAATCTGCTGGGTGGGATCACAAGCCACGTGTCTGGTGCTGCTGCGGGAGCCGAGATGCAGACCGGCACCCCTTGGCCTCTTATTCTGCCTGCCCGGGGCAGGTGCAGTTACACGGCACAGAAGAGCGTGGGACTGACTCGTCAGGCGCTGGCAGAGCCCTGGACCAGGGGAGCTGGAGGAGAACCTGGTGGCAGCACCGCGCCATCCCCAGCTGCGAGGTACATAACCTCGGGCAGCGGGTACATAACTCCCCAGGAGGAGCTGCCCTGCTCGAGCGGTGTCCTTAGGGAGATCCCAGCACCGACGGGCACTGTAACACTGCGAGGGACTGTAAGCCATCCCCATCACGCGTGGCTTCTGGTGGGTGAAGCCTCGCTGCTGTTATTCCCGTGCATGCCGCTCATGCAGGAGCAAGGAATGCAACGATAAAAAGGCTGGGATAATTTCAGCGCTGGATTGTTTCCATTAATACATCTCTCGTTATATAACGCTTCCATCACGCCACAAAATCTCAGGTGCCTTTTAGGAACGTTTCTACATCACCGTAATTAAGCAAGGAGCACTGCGGAGCAGGCTGGGCGTCGATCGGATACTTTTTAACTGCACCAAATGTACTCGTGCTCTTGCACGGCGTGGATTTCTTCGACTTTACGTTATGAGGCACCTCATAAATGAACCGGTTGGTGTTGTCAAATGCATGCCATTAACACGGGGAGCAGATAATGCGCTCGGTAGCCCCCGCGGGGTCTGTCACACCGCCCGTCTCCAGATAAAGCCCCTGGAAGGAGAACAATGGCGCTCCGAATTCCTTGTGACCTCCACTCTTTGGTGCTGCGCCTCCAAAGAGAAAAATTATCATTATCGGCATGGCTCAACCTCCCTTTGAAACGCGGTTATTTTTTACTCAGACGTTCCAAGTATTTTTTGTGTGATATCAGTGAGAAACTTGAAACCCCATTTGAGGAGCAAAAGATTTCCTGCAGCCCTGCTATTAAAGAAAATGGATAGATCAAGTAGTAAAGTTCAACGACTTACTTAGCATTAAATAAGAAAGAGAATAATGAATGGGATTTGGCGTGCCTGTTTTCCCTCTGCAGGGAGCAGCCAGGGTAATGGATTTGCATTGCCTTCTGCCGCTGTTCATCCATTTAGGTGAGTCCAGAACACTGCTGCAGGTTTCAGTTTTTATTTTTTGCTCTCGTTTCTCTGCTCACTTGGTGAAACTTCCTACGTACAGAGCCTCCCACAGATGGGATTGCCACCATCAGCAGCATCCTGACCGGTGAGGAAGACACCTCTGCATCCAGTGACGACCCGTGGCCTGCTGCATGGACATGGACATCTGTATTTTATACTAGGGGCTGCGAGTGGGCAATTCCTCGCTTAGGGTGGACGCTAGTTTCCCTGTATTATGAGCTCAGCCTTTGACATCCTTCGGGAGAGACATTATTTCCCTACCCCATCTGGGTTCTCCAAAAAGCGGTTGGGTGTCCAGCCCACCCCGCTTTGTTTCTGGGCCTTGCCGAGCGCGCCGTAGTGATTTTATTGGGGAAGGAAGGGAGGTGGTGTAGGAGGAAACTATCACAAAGCCATAGAACATAAACAGCTTTCTCCTGTGAGCTCTGACACTGCTCGGCAAGGCAGAGGTTAACGCTGGGGGGAGGACGGGGGACTCATTAGAGCACAGACATAAATAGCAGCCCGGGAAGGGATGCAGGGCTGAACCCAGACAGGGCAGGCGCCCTGAGCTTGCCGAAAGCCCTCTGCTCTGCTGCCCTCTGGGTCCAGACCTGGGTCCTCACTGCGGCATCCCAAAGCAGGGGATACCCCACAGGAACCCCACGTAACCGACCAGCCGTTCAAAGGCGAGTCCAAAACGTGCTCAGGTCACCCAAAGGCTTTCTACGGGGCCACAAACCTCCGCTGCTCCCACCTGCCCCTTCCTGCCCCAAACCTTGCCGGGGTCCAGCAGCGCCTGCCCGAGCCGGGAGCTGCTCCCTGCCCACTCGGATGGTCAGAGCAGGATTTCCGTTTTCCTACCAGCCTCGGTGCCGCGGGCTTTCAGGTTTGTTTTTCGTCCGAATGGGAAATGCATAATGAGAAACTGTTTAAACAACTTGTGGTACAAGGAAACTCGCTGGAGTAGCGCACAGCGTTATAGCTCGTTCCCAAGGAAATGATGCACTTTCCAAAGGCGCTCCTCTCCAGCACTGCAGTTAGAGTTGCAGGATATGCTCGGGTCCCTTTCCATGCTGCCTGCAGCCCTTGTCCAGGTCTGAGCACGGCACACGAGTGGGGCAGGACTGTGCCAGGACCACCGGCAGGTGACGAAGCCTCATGCTGCACCCATCAGGAGTCACGGCAGATCTTTGCACGCAGCAGGATGCTCGGCGAGGTGTAACTGTGCTGGTGAACAGGCGCCGGGCAGCGTTACACGAGCCCCCTGCCAACGGATACGTTAAGATACACACAAATGTTAGCAAGGGCGTTTCCTCTGCAGTATTTTAAACCACCCACGTCCGCTGTGGGGACCACGCCGACGCCACGCACCCGCCTCCCCCTGCCCCAGGCTGCGAGCAGGGCACGGCCGAGTGCCTGAGCCCCGGGGGGGTCTGGCTGTCAGCGCTGCCCCGACTCCTGGGTACTCGCCTGGGTGGGTCTGGACATCCCGGTGCTGCTGAAGGGAAGCCCAGGAACCACTAAAGCCCCGGAGGAATTATCTCATGCTATTTCCAGCCCTGCTTTTTAGATACAAAGGGTTTCAGATCAAATGTTTTTTTTCTGAAGCTTATCTGCGCAAATAGCTCACTGCTTATCCAAACAGAACAAAAACCTTCAAACCTTCCGAGGTCCATCCATCACGAGCCTTATCTCCCCGCGTTGCTGCATGGCTCCCAGCTGCTGAGAGCCTCCTGCTCCCCAAAGCTCCCCTCTCTTCACCATCTCTCCTCTCTGGGGGGCTTCACAGCATTACCCATGGTCTCCTGTTTAGCTCCTGCCACTCCAGCGACAGCTTTGCATGCAGGCAGGAGCGGCCAGCCCGGGCTGCTGCGTGGTGCTCAGCCAGCCCGCGTCCCAACCAGCCGCATCTGTGGTGCTCTACTGCTGCCCGTCACCTCTGTCCCCCATGCACGTCCCCTCACAGCCTCGCCACTGCTGGCATAAGGTCTCGAATCCCACTCCGAAATGTCTTGGGGCCGCTCGGTAGCTGAGCTCAGTGCCTGAGCCCCCGGATGCCAGCATTAGCAGTCCCGTGGGTTCCCGGCCATGCGAAACAGCTGCACAGACGGTGTCAGGCTCAATTTATACACTGCTTTGCTCCTGGTCAGGGGAGCCTTCACAGTGCGTTGTACCGGGGTCACGGAGCATCGCTTGCTTTCAGGTTGAGCTGGCACAAGAAATGGTCTGCAGTCCCACAGCCCTGGCAAAGCCCTGGCCAAGAACAACAGGGCGAAGACGTCGGAAGGGCTGCCCGGCCGCAGCACCGGGAGCTAAACGGGGCCTGGCTGGCTCAGGGTGGAGAGCAGCTTTAAGCAGGCTGCAGCCTCAAAGCCTGTGCACAAGGGCAGGGGGTAAAAGCCTCTGCTGCTTGGTGTCGTTTGGGCTTGGTCCTACATGAGTTTTGGCACTGAGGTGAGGTGCCCTTTTCTGACGGACACCGGTTTCTGTGCCGCTTTTCACGGGACAATCTGTCCCGGTGGCTGCTGCTCTCCTCCGCTTGGTTTTATTTTGCTTCTGTTTTGATGGCAAGGAGGGTAAAACTAATGCCCATCTCGTATATAACAATAGCAAGACTATTGTTGACTCGATATTGACTCAATGGTAAGAGGATAAATGTATTTTTATACTATGGTGTATGATAAGCTATTTATAAATATTATATCACTTCTGGGTCATTTTCAGGGTCTAAAATAAAGTCTTAAGTTAAACTTAATTTTTCAGTGTTGACAGATATGATAAATACATTTTTGTTCCAATAAAACCTAATTTCAACAATGTTCTGCAAAATTCATTGCGAGCTAAGGATTATTCCCATTTGTTTTTTCTTTTCCTTTTTTTTTTTTCTTTGCTTGTCTCCATCCCCCAGTGATTAGTTTAATGCTACATTCCAGTATAGAAAAAAACATCTGTGACTGCAGCGATCTGTTGGCCAAAGGCTGCTTAGGCAATGGGAGGATGCTGTCGAGAAGAGCTGCAGAGAGGAGTTAGCTTGTGTCATGGGGGTCTCGGGGCAGTCACAGCACTTTTCTGCACCATCCCGGGGCACTGCGCCTTCCTTGCAGCTCCACGGGGGACTAAGAGCAGTGACCACTGCTGGGAGATGCCCTGCCTTGATGGACCCAGGCTGCCTTCTGCTGGCACGAGAGGAGCACACGTGCTCAGTCACTGCCCGAGGGGTGGCAGCAGGTCATTAATATTGCTTCAGTAAATCACACATTTGTGCTGGTCCAACACAGATGACCTGCCCTCAGAGCTCCAGTGGCACACGGGACTTCTTATACACTCAAACCTCCCCACTTAAATCACGCCCATAGGTACGAAGGCTGCCTCGTTCCCTCCAGCACATCCCACCTCTCTTCCAAAGACCATTTCACAGGCTTTGAAACCCATCACAGCCCTTGGGGCCCTGTTGCAATGCCCAGTGGCAACTTTTTGGCCATTGAGCTAAACTTCATATTCAAGGGGATCCCAAAAAGAAAGCCGAAGAAGTGGGAACAGCAGGAGAGATTCCATGTCCTGAAGGTGAGGTCAAACAGAAGACTTCCATCTGTGGGAGGGTTGCATTTCTGTTGCCTGAGCTCCTCACCCAAGTTTTGAGTCTCTCCAAAATTTCTCTGGACCTTCTCTGTTTTTCCCTGCTTTCCCCGAAAACAGCTGTGAGGAAGATCTCTTTTTCTGGAGTCAAACATTTTCATTTCCAGTAAAATGTCATCTTCTTACACCAGCTTCTATTGATTGCGGGTGTAATTGCAGCAAAGCGGAGTTACCATGGAGGGTGCTCAGGCTGCTTTCATGGGGACACCTAGAGGATAGCACCCAGCGCGGCTGGCTACCATCATCCTGTCAGTGGGAAGAGGTGCTGGAGGGCAACCTTCTGTTTTTTCTTGGTTACGGTTGGCTTCAGCCATCAAGACTGAGCAAACAGGATTATTACAACAGCGAGTGGGGAGGTGAGGTTACTGGAGCCGCGTGTCCATGGCCCTGTGGGCGCCGCTCCAAAGGCTTGGCTGAGCTGTCTGCACCAAAGGGCTTCTCCAGCCAGCTCCTGCCCGGCACCTTGGTGCTGGATCCCAGCTGCAAAGCCCTGCCCTCACGGCAGCATGCCTCCCACGGCCCCTGCTCTCCCATGGGGCATCGCAGGTGGGACAGGGGCTGCCGGTGTATGGCGATCCAGCCCCAGCGCACGCAGGCTGGTGCCTCGAACAGGCCTCAGTGCACCGTCAGGCGTGGCTGCGAATCCCCAGGGTGCTGCACTCAGCCACTCCTCCTCCACCTCTCCCAGTGACCAGCCTGCACTCTGATGACACTCCTCGCTAGTCAAAGCCAAGACCCCTCGGTTCCTGTTTTGCCCTCTTGCTTCTACTGATAACCCCGGGCTCCCCTGCCATTCCCTTCCCCACCAGTGAAAGAGGAAGCACGAGGCTTGCAGCATCAGCCTTTATGCGCTTCCCGTGTGCTCCCCCTCCCTTTGCTTTGCTTCAGGACTCGGTTGACACCTAACTTCAGAAACAACAAAGCAATAGAGCGTGGCTTCATGGGTTTGAGGCAATCTTGGCCTGAAGCTGTTTTAAATAACGTATTGCAAAATAAGCAAATGTGTCCAGAGCTGTAGGAATAGGAACAAGCGACACGCAGACCAGCAAGGCTGTTAAAGCCCCAGCTTGTAGCCATGCTGATAAGGCAGTTTCCAAGAAACTGCCCAGCCCTTCAGTTCTAGAAACTCTCTCTTCCCAGGTCAATAACCTTTTATGGGCCGAGTGCTGCTGTCATCCTACGAGCAAACACGGTCAAGGCAGGGCTTTCTGTGAGAGATACCAGAGGAAAGAACCCGTGTTGCTACAAAAGGGTCCAGAAACTTGCTGGTGTAGAAAGGCGGGTTTGGGAATTCTGGTAGGTTAAGAAGTGCAAGATAAGGCATGGTGTGGCTCCACTCCTCTTCATCCAGGTGCCTGCTCTGCCAGGGGATGGAGGGAGGTACAGAGCTCCTCCCTGCCCACATTTGGCTGCCACGCAGCCGGGCCTGGAGCCCTGTGCAAGGTCCTGCCAGGAGCCCTCGGTCATCCCTGAAAGTGGGGCTTGGCACTTAGACTCTCTCTGTTCTTTGGCTCCCTGGTTTCGTGGAGATTTTTAAAAATATCTTGTGCAGGTGTGCGAGTTGACACAACAAAGCATGCAGCGCTTTAGAGTCCATCCAGCTTGTATGTAAACACTCCTGGTCCCTTTTTAAAACTCTTAGCAGTTGTTTTATAAACACCAAATCCTTGCCTAATTTTGCCATCGGCTTGATGGCCCTGTGCTGCATCCCAAGGGACGATCCCAGGTGTCTTCAGAGCCGTGCTGTGCAGGATGGCACCAGAGCCAGGCTGAGGCTACCACCTGCTGGAGCCTCCTGAGGGACTCGCTGCCCCGAGCACTGCCACCTCCACGTGCTGACCACACCGGAGGCTGTCCAGGGAGCCACAGAGCAGGGCTATCTCTCTGAGCTGAGCTAAATTGCCATTTTGCTGAACCAGGGACCCTTACATTTCCCTGCTGGATCTTGCTTCTACCAAAAAAGAAATGACTCTTCCAAGCGCCTTTAAGAAATGGGGATAAAATTTGTTCATGGGTGGGCACCTGGCTGAGTTGGCACGGATCCCCCCGGCACCCTGGACATCCTGGACATCCTGCTGCAGGCAGCGCTCCCGACAGGCCGGGCAGCCCCATGGGGCCGCTGCTCGTGTGAGGGTGCAGGACTTGGCCCATGCGCTTCAGACAACCCAGGGTCACGTTTGTCCCACTCAAGGAGCTCCTGCAACTCACCCTGCCTCCTGCAGCCTCAAGATTAAGGGATTTGGCATCTGCTTCCAACGGGCAAACGCAGGGATCCTGCAGGGCTGAACCCAGCTGCTGCCAGCTTGCCCAGTGGAGGCTCACGGTGCTGTTGGCATAATTTCCTGTTTGTAATTTCAATTTTTGATGGACCTGCTCTTCTGAGGTGCCCTGAGCCTCGGCAGGTCACGCTAGCTCGCACCTGCAGCACATCAGCCCTGGCTGCCCCATGAGCCAGGTCCCAGGAAGGTCACTGGAAGGACTCCAGTGGCCTCAAATAGGAGTTGACTCACGCCCCAAGAGCTCAAAACAAAATGCCTCTGCATATTAAAAAATATTATGGAAACTGTATCATCCATGCACAAAAGCCACGCTTCAAACTTTATCATATAAAATACATAATGTTATAAATGGAAAGGAAAATTGCATAAGGCCTGGCGTGTATTAAAATTGTTGGCCTGTGAGAACGTCCCTTCCCATAAACACAGCTGTGTCCTGGGGTCTGGCGCACATGCAGGCGCCTGAAGCTGGAAAACTTGGGGCCTGCCTGCACTCCTTCAAGGCAATCATTTCCCCGTAGCAATAGTTCATTCCTAGACTCATCCCTTGTCTTGTCGAGCATGACACAGAACAATGGCTGAGGCTGGAGCTGCAGCTACGTGCAGGTACCCTGCGGGACCTCTACAGGGCCATGGCACTGCCGGAGTGCTGCGGAGATGGGGCCTCGGAGCACCCAAGCTGTGGGTTCGTCTGGTTCTGCGTGCACAGCAGATGCAATTCTTAGGGATAAAAATAAATAAATAAATAAATAAGAAAAATAAATCAGGCATTAACCAGCAATTTGTCATACAGCTTCTAAAGCCAGCTTGTGACGCTGTGAAGCATGCAGTGAAAAGTGATGGATAGCTTTTCTCTTCCTCTGGCTTTTCTGAGGTTCTTCAGCACTGGAAGTAGGTGAACACCACCGAGGCTGTTTGCTGCTCAGCAAACGGGAGAAACCCTGCCAAACGCTTCAGCTGCTCACTGCAGGTAGCTCTTTGACCGGTACTTCCCTCCCTAGCTAGGAGCCCCCACAGACAGGGGCGTCAGGAGCTGGCTGGGGGCTCTGCAGAAGCACGGTCTGTCCCCTCGCAGCCACCCCTTGGAGGGCTGGGCCAGAAGCACTCTCCATTTCTCTCCCCTCTATCCCTCCCACCACCACCCCGTGACACCTCTGTGGCAGAGGGGGCCCACCACAGCCCCCCGGCAGCTGGGCCTGAACGCAAGCACATTTGAGGCCCAAGTGAAATAACCTTCCTGCACCACCTGCCTTCTACTGCAGTCAAATTACCCCATTTTTCCTTCAAAGCACATTCACCTCACTGTTACAAATGAGGCTCAGGCCAGCTGATGGCACTGTGCGGGCTCCACACACCCATGGAGCATGGCAGCAGTGAGGGCTGGAGGCCCTCGGGCTCTGCTGCCCCACTGTTATGGGTTGGCTGTGGAATGTGGCTCACCAAACTGGGCTATACTGGTTTCCTGCTGGAGCGTGTTCTCTTAGATGACATCAGGAGACATCCAGCTGCAATGACTAAGCTCTTCTTGTATTTTGAAAATGCAGCAAATAAATACTTCTTGAAATTAAACATGTGTTTTGTCTTCAGAAATGAGCAAATCATCAGCCTGGGTTTTTTTGTGTAGGGGACACTGCTCCCCAAGGACCTGGCATCAGGCAGCGGCTCGAGCACCTTGCCCACCGCTCAGCTGGCCTCTCCTCCTTCCATGGGTTTGGAGCAAGCTCTGGAGGGTCTGACTGTGGAGTAATGGTGTGTGAGCGCTCCCTTTCATTTTTCACTCTACTTTTTTGGAAGGTGGAACATTTTACAGTTGACAGCACCATGCTAAATCCATATGAGGCAAGCAACTATTTTTAACCAGACAGAGACTATCTGAGAGTCTACTGCTGAATCATTTTAAACAAGGAAGAAATCATAGGATCCGAAAGTGGTGCTGGTAGGAGGGGGTGGGAATGCTTCTATCATGCACTTCTTCCAGCAACTGTTGAGCTACTTCAGGTAAATGATGACGACTGTCTCGAAGACACAGCATCTGGGGGGTCACCTCCAGTTGTGGCTGCCTTTTACAAAACGCTTGTGCTTCGTGAGAGAGATGGGTGATCGAGTTAGAGCAGTGTTAGGGGCTGCCTGAACTCACTAACCCCCCTTCGCACCCTGTTACAAGCCTAAAGCACAAAGGACAGCTATTCAGTTCGTAAGAGGTTTGTTCACAGTATCAGGTGGGGAGCTGCTCTGCAATTAGAACACCCTTTTCTAAAAAGATAAATAGAATAAAGGGAATTAATTATTTCTACAGAACCTCAGCCATCTGTAAAGATGACTGGCAACCTGCCTTCAGGTTACCAGTAAGCTACAAACCCCATTATTTCCCCCCAAAAAACGTATAGGGACTCTGAGACTGTAAATGCCCAGGTTACTGAACAGCCCCTGAGGACAGCATGACTTCTTCCCCACTGAATGCAGTGGTAAAATGGTGGCCTCATCCCGGGCAATGTGTGTGCAGGTCCTACTTAAATTCTGCCTGTGCTCCTGCTGTGCCATGGAAAGAAAGGAGAAGCAGGGTTTGCGTTGCCACCCCAATGTTACACAGAGCGCGTGCAGCCCAGCTCACACTTGGGGTCTGTGGGGCCCTTGGAAAGAGCCCTGCAGCTCCGTGGGGCTCAGGGAGGTGCTGTGGTGTGCCTCTGGTCAGGGGACACCTCAGCTTGCGGTCATGGCCTGAGCCCATTCCCTGCAGGCTCCTCCAGACCTCTCTCCAGACAAAACCGTGCTCTGCCTTGACTGAAAGCGATCCACCCAACAACAAGGGACAGCGCTATCAGTCCTCCAATTTCTATGCTTTCCCAGGGGACGTTCCTGTTGCTGTTCACCTTCCTCGAAGGACAGAAGTCAGCCGAGCTCCCGCTGGGTTTGCTCTGTCAGCACCTGCACAGAACTGCCCCCGTCCCTTTGCTGGAGGAAAGGCACGGCTCGGCAGCGCTGCCGAGCGGCACCCAGCACGCTCCCACCTGCAGGCCACACGTGGCTCGTCCTGTCCCCAGGTCTGTAGCCTTGAGTAATGGGGCCTGACGCGTGTGTTTTTCCAGAGCACAATCTCTTCAGATCAAATTAATTCTGCGATTTCCATCTGCTTCCTCCTCGACACAAATGATGAAGACTTCCTGAAGCTAACGGCCAAACTTGCTCAAAGCTGGGCCATTAAAATCAATCTTTTGTTCTTGGGCACTTTCTGCGGCCTGATTACTCTAGGTGTCAGCTCTCCCTTTTTACCCACAGACCTGTAGGTCCCGAAGCAGCAGGCAAAGGGGATGAGACAAGCGGGGCAGAGCAGGGCAGGTAGGGAGTGAGGAGGCTCGTCTGCGGGGCTGAGCCTGCCTGGAGGCTCACGTGGAGAGCTCCTTGCCAGGCTCCTCTCTGTCAAGGAGCTGCCTGGGCCTCCCACTGCCCGTGGGGTGAGGACACTTTTGTGGCTCCCTCTCACAGCCCCAGGCCTGGGGTTACCACAAAGTGACCTCGGATGAGGCCACCTCCATGCTCTGCTGTCCCAGCGGGCGCCTCCCAGGCATCTCTGAGGAAGTGGCCGCTGAGGGCTGTGGTTAAGCCACCAGACGAGCTGCCCTTCCCCATCTGAGGGGTGCTCTGTGAAGAGGAGATTAGCATTTGAGCCCTAGTCACGCTGTGTGCTGTAGGACCTCTTTGCGTTAGGAGGAACTGAGATTTTGATGGGAACGTCTTGTATTGTGCATGCTTTTTCCCCTCTCCCACTTATCAGGGGTTGCATCAGGCTGCTTGTATTGAAGTCCAGGGTACAGATAAAGCTGCAAAGCGTGAGTAATAAAGGCTGCTCATCAACAGACACCCCAAAACCACATCCTACTAATAAAAAGTGTTGGGTGAATAAAATGTCTTTTATTCTCTGAAT
The DNA here is from genome assembly GCF_040182565.1 of Anser cygnoides. NCBI lineage: Eukaryota > Metazoa > Chordata > Aves > Anseriformes > Anatidae > Anser > Anser cygnoides. Next base: position 9,043,359 of record NC_089879.1, on the reverse strand, counting down.
AAGAAATTTTTGTTCTTCGCTTTTTAGCAAAATATAAGGTTGGGTCTAAGCCAGGGTGTTCATATCTTGGTGTGGATCTACATTTGCATTTTCTCATGTCTAGTTCTATTACCTGAATGCATTGCAAGTGTAAGTAGAGCTGGCATCACTAAATTATCACAGCCTTTAGAAGGCATGGAGCAGATGTCTGGAGAACATAAACCGCATCTGTCTCCTAAATGCACTGCAGCCACCAGCACTTACCTTACAGGTGGGACTTTCCCTTTCTGGAGATCTCAAAGCCCTTGCGAAGTGTATTCCTTCTTTATTTCAGAAGGGTGGGATGCTATCAGCCCTTACGCAGCTTTTTGTCCGGGAAAGATGCAGCATCCTGGTGCTGAACTGCAGCTTTTTTGGCTTGCTCTGCTCACCAGAAGGGTCTGCTCTAGTGGGAGTTGTGGGTGCAGTGGATTTTAAACAATGAGTTAAAAAATCACAAACCTGAGCATGCAGCCCTCATGGTTACTTCAGTATCACCCCTTGGAGAAAGGCTGGCTGATACTTTTGGTAAGGTCGAGGTCCCTCAGGGCTCATTGCCATGACTTGTGTCTGCTCCTGTGTCGGCAGGTCCACAGGCTCACCCCTTTTGCTTGCAAGTTTCAGGTATCCCTGTTACACTAACTAATGCTGTCAGTGTTTTCCTTCTCGATTGTTCAGCATGCCATTGCCACTCTACTAGCAGCATTTGGGTTATGACATTGCATCATTTTAACCATGTTTTTCTTGGCTGCAGTTTTGATTTTCTTGGCACTGCAATCAGGGAATCTTTGCAGCCATGCACACTTGCCAGCTGCACACTCCGTTTCCCGTTTCGTGCACCTTGCGCTTGCCTCTGCAAACCCAAACTTTGCAAAGCAGTTATTTTGCAATTCTTTCCTTGCTTGTTCACAAAGGCTAATGCAATTTCTCTTCCCCTTTAATTTTCGCACGTCACTACTTATCTCGGTTTAAAGTTGTCCTCATACTATGTACAAGAAATCTTTAAACTTTCCTTTTTGATAGCGGTGCCTAGCAGATCCCGGCGAGGATCAGGAACAATTTATGCTGGTTCTGCACAGGCAATACCCATCCCTCCCAGCCCCCAAGTGCTTGTGATCTAACCTTCACACAGGACAACAGATGGATACAGACAGGAAAACAGGAGCACCAGGAAACGATGATGCAGCATTACCCAGCATGATAGGTGTACGTGCCTGGCATATGAACTGCTTGCAGACCTTTGTCAGCATCAGTGCAATGCGATTTCAGAAGAAGTGTAACTAGATAATTTTGAGGTGTTATTTCTGTTGTGTTTTTCTTCACTGCATCCACCAATTTAGTGTCATGTTTTGCTTGTCCTGCTCTGGATATACACCTTTCCAACAGATATACACCTTTTCCAACTGCATTTTTCCCTCAGCAATTTAGGAGAGCCCATTCCTTGCTCCTGGCAGTTCTACCTCCACCTTCCTACAGCATTACTACAGGCTTTTGCTGGATCCACCCATTTTTCATCCTCAGTATTAGAACACAACCCACCTTTTATTGTAAGAGCCGACAGTCAAATCATCAGTACAGAGTTGTCTATTTTCTTATATTACAAATTATATTTCTTACCATCGCTTTTTGGTAAAACAAAACCAAAACATTCCCCCCGCATCCCCTCCCTCCCCGCCCCCAGCAACAATCTTTTTCTCCTTTAAACCCATCAGAAATCCTAAAAAGGCCTTGATCTGCAGTCTGTATCGTTTTCTCCTTCCCTGCCCACATATTTCCATTTGCAGGTCCAAGCCCTGCAGGGGGCTGCGTGTCCCTGTCCCCTCTTTTACCTGCCAGGGGCTTTGTCTTTGTCCCGGTACCAAGGGGATGGAGCTGGGCTGCAGGCAGCATCCTGCCAATGGTGCCAGCCTCACCTCTGCTTTCGAGGGATGGACAGTGAGCGATGCCTTCGGGACCAGAAGGACACGGGGCAGGAGGGTGGCCGGAGGCTGTGTCATAGAAACTAGGATGAAACAGGAAAAAATCAGCCCGGCCATTTCTCTGAGATAAAGCGCTGCTGGAAGCACTTCCCTGCAAAAGGGATTGCTGTGCCGCATTGCCAAAAACAGTCAGTCCCTTCTGTTTCTTTTTCACATATCTCCACTTAGAAGTGGATGTTTGGGATGCCCGGGGTTCAGCAAGGAGAAGCTCAGATGGTGCTGCCGGCTGCACGCCAGGCCCGGGCAGGCGAGGCCCCTGGCTGCTGTGCTGGGACTGCCTTCCTTATACAAGAGTTCCTTTTTCCCCTGTCTCTTAGCTTTTCACCAGCTAGCCTCATCCCAGCCCCTTTCTCTCAACCATGCTTCACTGCTAAGCCTTTCCTGCTTATCTGGAGCAGCTCCCCCTCGCCCAGAGCCGGGCAGGAAACCGGGCCTGGGCCTGCCCGCACCATTTCTGCTCAGCCTCTGCACATCTGCCCGGCCGCTTTTCCAGAAACCAGGAGTAACGGGGCCTAATCTGAGCTCACTGCCTCCTTAAACCTTTTAAGGGCACAAAACCCAACTGAACTCGGGAATTGCTTTTTGGAAGTAGGATAATTTTAGAAATGAAGGCTCTGCTAGGGCCTAGCCTCCCCATGCCGTGGAGCAGCTCAGTTCCTGCATTCACAAGCGGGAAGGCCCCACAGACAGAAGCCTCCTTCCCTGCTCCATCCTGGCACCACAAAATGGGTTTTTGCACTTCCCAAGGAGCAGATCTTCACGGTCCGGGCAAGCAAAGCCAGTCTCCCTCCAGAGAAACCATCACCAAAGCCACATAGCTGGAAGACCGGGTTTTTTCCAGCCTGTGGGGTGGTGACTCAGAGCCGGTGGAAGTGCCTCGCTTCCTCGCTCGCCCGTCCAAGCCTGCCTTCCCTGCCAGAAACCTCCCTCGGCACTTGGTGCTAAACTCACCGATTGGGGTGGGAGGGTTGTTTTGTGTTTTACTTCCAATGTTTGCTCCAGTACACAATTAAACACGAGTCCCTCCATTTACTGCTCTCTGGAGAAACGGTGCTGGCTCACGTGCCCCAGTCTTTGGGGACAATTCTATTGTTTCAGCTACTGCCAAAGCCAAGGAAAAATAAATCAAGCTCTCCTTCAGTGTGATGGGAGGGAGCTTGCCTGCCAACGTGCCTCAGCAGGGCTTGCAGTTGCCCAAACTTTTTATTTAGTGAGGGACACATCACAGCCGGTTTGGCATTACAAGTTGACCACTGCCAGCCAGGTACTGGCTCTGTCACTAACCCAAGCAAGGTCAAATCCGTTTGAAACAGTTGAATGGTCTTTCATTGTCAACAAGCAGCCTTGGAAGACTGCAAGGAAAGTCTAAGAGAGGGAAGTTGTTTGACGTAATTCAAGTAACAACAACAAAAAGTAATCTAGGAGCCTCGTGCTACGGGCTTACTGCCAAATCCATCACATCTCTCTTCCAAGGGCTTCACCTACCTTAGGAGCAAAAGCAACTTGATGCAACCGGTGGTTTGCCAAGTCCTGGCTCAGAGATGCACCTACGCTTCTGAAGTGCCAATGCAGAAGTCATTCGCTGCCAGCAGCCCACCCGTCTTGATGCATTTATCGGGATTGTGCGGCCCATGCTGCATGACTTCAGAAAGGAGGCTTCAGAGCATCCGTGGGGCCACAGACACCTGGATTGATCGCTGCTTCTTCACCAGCTTGGTTTACAAATCTGAGGCTTCCCTCTGCCTGTCCTTGCTGATGGAAAACGCCTGTTTGGCTCCATCTGGGTCTGTGTGAGTGCCCAGAAATGCCTGGTTAAAGCCAAGGGAAGCAAGGGGCTGCGGATGCAGAGGCAGGTTCACCTGGAGCCAGGCAGGGGTTTTGCTGCCAGCTGTCCTGCCTCGCTCGAGGAGCTCCTGTCCCTGCAGCACGGAGGACCAGGGCTGTGTGATAATCTAATTACTGCAGTAGAGCCAGACCAGCGTAGTACAAGCCACTTACACCATTAACGGGTTACAGCTCCGAGGTCAAACTCAAGTGTTTTTGTCTCTGGCTTGCCAAAGTTTCCAGGGGACCATTTGCAGAGCCACAAAACAGGTTTAGGCTGACCAGTACTAAGCTTGTTCTTCTCAGCCCATAACCTTGCCATACGCTGTTTTTACCTGCAGCACCAGTGCAAGGGATTCTCGCCTCCTTCCTCTCCCCTGTGCCATGCACTGACTGGAGTTAATTTCACATTTAATAACATTCTTTCAAGGCATTTTTAACTGGCTGCTTTTACAATGCAGTCTCACAAACACCGCTGTCAGATTGCGTGGGCCGCTCCTTCCAGCAGCGAGGCCAGAACAGTCGGTAGCAGGGCATGAAGCCGCTCTGAAACCACAGGCGCATTTACCTCTGACTGACCACAGCTTGAAAAACAGTGCCCTAAATTCACACCTTGCTTCAAGACATCTCCGTCTTCAAAGGCAGCACCTGTTCCTGAGTGCCTGCAGGCTGGACACCCCAGGACAGCATTTAAGGACATGCCAGTGACCCCAAAAGGAAAGGCCATGCCTGCAAGGCTGTGCTCGCCTACCTAATGTCACAAACACCAGCATCTTGTTAGAGAACAGACTTCTCAGGGCTCTCATGAGCTGCTTTCCTACGCTCTGGATTATTTTCTGAATAGAAATTCCTTAAGTAGCCCATAGGCATTCAAGACCAGAATTAATTCAGCCTTTTAGTCAGTGAGGTGCTTCACTTGGGGTGTTACAGCAGCCCTGAGACCAGCTGCACACAGTGAAGAGCCGTGCAACACCTGAAGGCTGGAGATTTCCTGAATATAGGGCATCCACCAGAGCAGAACAGCCATAAACATATCTAACAGCATACTTGTACAGGGTATGAGAACAACTTGTTCATCATCACTCACTCTTCTACAAGAAGTTACTTTATGCATGCAAAAATCTTGCAAAATCTGGCACAGACCCACTGTGGTTTAATGTAAAATAGCCTAAGAACAACCGCAACAACAAAACCCCAACCATGTCTCTCTATTAAAAACCCTTAAAATAGGGCAGGGAGAGAAAAATAGCAGCACGGATTTCCTCTTTCACAGTCAGCTACAGAAGTAGTCTGCTAGCTCTGGGTTGTGTATTTATTGCCCAATAGCTCCGGTATCAGACTGGCTTGCTGCAGGGCTGAGTGCTTCACAGCGCGCTCTGAGGACCTTTCCTCTGCAAACACAGTTGTGCCCGTCCAAAACACAGACGTATCTGCAAAACGGCAAACTTCTCCCCCCCAGGTGGCTACTTGCAACTACCACCCAAACTAAGATCTCTATTTGAGGAAGCTTTGCTCCAAGCTGATGTTTCCAAGTAGCACTGCTAAGTACTTGGGAGCACAAATAAAGCCCGGCTTTTCGCTTCGTCTGTCAGCAAGAGCTGCATCTGCTCCCAGTGGAAAAGGCTGGAAGAAAGACAGTGAACTGCAAACAACTCCAGCAAAGGGCAATGCAGATAACAGCAACCAGAAAACACGCTGGGAACCCTCACCCTGCTCCCAGAAAGCCAGTGCTAGTTTGCCATTAAAATTCCAACAGAAAATAGCACCCCTCCCTTCTTTCACTTAACATTCTCTAGGAGATACTAGAATAAACTCCTTATATTATCTTATTCTTGGTCTTCCTTCTTCCCCTTTCTCAGTCTCCATGCAACCAGTTTGAAAGGGCAGCACAGCCTCTGAAAATCTGATTCCTGGACTTTTATTAAAAAAGAGTAGCCACAACGAACAGCCTGCAATCTGACGGCATCACTTAAAATAAAAACCACAGCTTGTAGTCATATTGTAGTCATACCGCTGTTATGTTACACCTGTATAAGTGAATAAACAAACCAGAGCAGCAAACGCGGTATCTTGGAGGCAGAGTGTGGCCAAGGGAATGGGGCCTTTGCTACTGGGATTTTCAAATTCACATTACACAAGGAAAAAAGAAGACTCCAGCATTCAGGCCACTTACTGGAATTGCTAACAGCTCAGAGCAGCATTTAATTACAGCACACCTATCGCCTGTCTTTAGGATGGAAAAGTCTCAGCCCAGTTTCCCAGAGATGAAGTACAGACATGCCCAGCTCTACTTTTCCCTGGCTTTGCTGTTAGACTGGCTGCCAGCACCTGCGGTACGCAGCAACGACACACTGCCACCTACCTCTTGCTTAGATGGTGCAGCAGAAAAACGCAGCTACGCAGGTACCTGTGCGACCCGGTGCCAGGCAGCGGTACGTAGGCACAAACCACAGACCCGCAGCAGACTTTCACTCATTTGTAGGTTTATTATTTCAAAGTACAATATATACATAATGTATAGCGATATCTTCAAAAACTTTATACAGAAACAAGTATCTACAAAATTAAATCAATAGACACTCTGTATATTCAGACAACGTACATACATATATTGGAAGATTTAACATAGTTTCAGTTTGAACATGAAAACAGGAAGGAAATGCCATCCGTCTTGGAAAAGCTGTAAATGCCACCCAACTCCCTCTGCAGCTCAGCTGTCTGCCTTCTGAAAGGTCTCAGGTGGCTGGGGAGACGGGATAAATCTGATTTCTAGTGCCACCTACCGTTGGTATTTCCCATCACACTGGCAGCTGGAAGGGTCGAAGCCCATTCCTAGAGGGCTGTCGGGCCCTGAGCTCTGAACCGCTTCCTAGATTCCTGCAGGGTCCCCGCAGCACGCAGGCAAACAGCTTTACACTCAGTTCAGTGGAAGCCAGAGATCTGATCTGTTATTGTTTCCTTTAGTTATGAACTGAACTATTGTAATGAAAACTATTTCAGAAGAGTAACTTCAGTTTTAGCAGCTGGAGATACTGTAGGTGTTGCCAGCAACAAGTTAAGGAGATGAGAGCGTATCTGAAAACGAACTGACCTCCAATGCATTCTGGAGACTGAAATTAAACATATTGCACAAGCCTACGAAGCAGAAAGCCAGTGATTTCTACAGGAAAAAAAAGAATTCTTCAGTTCAGAGGATCTAGCTTTAGACAGTGACAGCACAGGATTTTAGAGGGTGGAAAAGCACCGGCAGCCTTCCTGTAGGGCCTCTGAGAAAATCTGGATGTGAGATGTTTGGATTAAAAGAGCACCCTGAGTGTTTAGGAATCAGATGTTTTAGCCTGTGGGATACAACTAGCTACACATCTAATGGGCACTGAAATTCAGTGGCAGGTATGTAAGCTCACTGCTCCAGGCTGTCTTCAAAATCAGTTTATCAGTTCATCAGCAAAATTTATTTTATCTGAGGATAGTTTTCAATCTCTTGCTGGTAACACAAAAAGTCTCCAGAACAAGGGTAAGTGAAATGTAATAAACCGAGCCTTGCACCCACTGGTGTTCAACGGTGTGAGTCACCCCACAGAAACACCTTTTCACAACGGTTCTTGTTGTGTGCACCAACGAGATCACACTGCTGGCAACCTACCCCACCAAAACAAAAGGCAGGTGGCCAGCCAACATTTACGTGGCCGGTACACCATGAGCTCTCAGGACTGAGCAACACCTTTACGCAGAGCTGCTGGCTGGCCCTGTTGTGTGTTCCTCGCACTCTGGGCTAACTGTATGGAGTCACTTGTTAATGTGCCAACCACAGCGGAGCTTCTATCTCTAACAGGTATGCTTAAAATAAAGCCTCCTGATGATGCCTTTAGTCTATGTAAATACCATGCATGATAAGCAAAGTGAAATTTCGGCAGCTTTGTGTGTCTCCGTAAGCAGGGGGGAAAAAGTCTGGGAAGTTTTTGGTGCTACAGAGAGGAAAGCAGCATTTCCAGCAGGGCAGGAGGGCAACTAACTAGGTTCCTCAAATAACTTAAATGGAGAAACAACCATGCCAAAAAAATAAGAATTTCCACAATGTCATTGCACTTATTCCATCTGCACCACACCTCTCCTTCATTCACATTGTACACCTGGAGAACATATATTAAATGATTACAATATTAACATCGTATCTAAAATACTGGAGTCATTCAGCTGAACACCTGAAAATATCCAGAGATCTGGTACATTAAAGCATGAAAACGCAAACATACAAAAGCTAAGCTATGTCTCGACATGCAAATTGGTCTTTCTAAATACTTTCCTTCAGCAGAAGGTCTAGCTCTGTCACGACCAACTGCCTGTTCGCTCGAGGTTAAATCTCAGCTTCCCAGAAGTTGGGGACAAATCTATATCAGCAGAGCCAGGAATTTCCCTCTCCACATCACTTAAGCAACAATAAAGCGGAGGTAGTCCCACGACTGCGCTGGTCAAAATTCCCTAATGTTTTCAATAAACATTGTTCTCAGGAGTTTAAAAAAAATATACATATGTGTATAAAACCCACCCAGATTAAAGGCTCACAGCTTCTACGACGCTCATCAGGGTTTACATCACTTGTTTCCACCCTCCCTGTCCAAACACTTACTCCACTGACACTGAAGGGACCGGCTATCCAAAGAGCCCCTGAAGCTCCCTGGACCACAAACCAGGTCTAGATCCTGCAAGTGCTTTCAGAAGTGCCTATCCCACTCTCTTGTCCCCAACTGTTTTGCTCAGTTTGGTTCATTACAATGCTCAAGTGACTCAGTGGCACATGAAAATGGAGTACACACCCCTAAGTCACCTGGATGCTTTCATAAACTCTCCTCCTTGTGTGCTCCAGCATACAAATCTACACTGAATCTTTTTTTTCATGATAATACGAAGTTCAAGTATTTAAGAAAAACCCAACGTATGTATTTACAGGGTGAACTGATCAATACATTTTGGTCAGAAGGCAATAAACACACTGATAATGCATTTACTGCTGGAATAGACATTTCAGATCCTGTGAATTATGTACCTTGGAATTAAAATGCAAATGTGATGTTGTGAAACTAAAAACTTGTCACCTTGGTCCTCTTCTGCTATCACCCTCTCAGACACTGAGGGATTAAACAAAAATTCTCAGTTCACGCCATTTTAACTGTCTTAATTCTTCACAACAGTAAAATTAAGGAGTCACACCCATTTCTATGCCACTTTTACAGTCCAACCAACAGAATGAAATCCCATTTAGACATATTTTCCATTTCTTAGCACCACTTTCATGGGCTGGTCTATTCATAGCTAATGAGAGAACTTAGTAAGCTTCTATTTGTCTTTGAAAATTTTTCCTTCATCTGAAAACAGATGCAAGCACAATGTCTATCTGTACATATGTAACAGTGGGCAGTTTAACTCCTATTTTTTAAAATGTTGTTAGTTATAAAAAAGGACAATGTTTTATTAACCAGTTATCGGAGATCAGACTTCTTTAGACCCATTCACCTAAAGATCAGGGGTTTACAGAATTTGCTGAATTGATGTTTGCTTCTGTTGCACATACTCAATAATTGATTCAGAAAGTTCCTTAATCCCTTAGTTTTACTGTTGTTTCATTTCTTTTGAATAAAGAAACTGACCCAATGAATGCTAATCCAAAGCAGAAAATAAACAATGTCATAGTCATCACTTAAAAATTTTGTGACATTTTTCCATGCATTTGTCAAAAATGCTCGATCAACCTAATCATTAGAAGTAATATGCAAGAAAGGAAATAATATCTGAAAGCCCTTAAAGCTCAGTAGCACTGGATATGTTCAACAGCAATTAAAACATGATTGGTTTATTTTTTCAAGCTCCATCATTAAAAGACTGATTAATTATACAGTGTAGAAATGAAAATCTCACTGCAACTCACTGAAAACATAGTATGCACTGCAAAGCATCTGTATGTCATTTCAAATAAAAGTTTTAGATAAATGTAGTGTGTAGGAAAGTTCAGCAACACCTCAGGCTGGTATTGGGTAGACAGAACCACACTGATGCCATACCCTGTATATCTCTCACGAGTAAGAACAGCCTGTATGACTAAAGGCCGTGTATACAAAATACTGGATGCTTGTGCTGGCAGGCAATCAAATTTCAGGAAAAATGTAGAAAAACAGTGGTCTGTAGCACCTGCCTTTTCTGCATCTTCGTATCAGTTATTCCACAGAAGCTTTAGTTATGTCTTCTTTATTCTCTGTTCCAGTTCGTGCTTGTGTTTAATAAGTCGTTCTATTTCTGTTCCTAGAGTTTGAAGGTTTTCCTTTGGGGGAAAAAAGGGATGGGTTAAGTTAGCGAGAGAAAACAAACCAAATCAGCACAAAATGCACTAATAAGTCAAAATTACTATTTATGTCAGCAGATTGATACTTTCAAGTATCCCGAACAAATGCAAATGATTAGACAGAGGTAGAGAAAACCAAGCTCATTTCAGTAAAGGATGCGATCCTTTGAGCAAGTCTTTTTTTGCACTTACTACGATAGTTACTTCTTAAGTTACTTCTACAGGCTGTCTCTACAAAGCGTAGTGTTTAAGGGGAATGATAACCCCAGGAAGAGACGTCCAACTCCCGCAGAACGTTGCAGTTCAGGTGGCAGGCAGCACAGCTCTTCCCAGCCTGCTGCCATTTCCTCACAGCAGACACGCTGCCCCAGCGGCTCCATTTGGTACCCAGCAACTGGCACAGGACCAGGCACGCAGAGCCCAAGCAGCCCCCACATGACAAGAGGAACGCGCAAAGGCCTTTTCTCTGCCAAACTGGCGGCCCTACATTTACTGCTGAGAACCAGCCCTCCACTACAGCATATGACAGGGTCCTGAAAGAGTTTCAGAGTGGACCACATTACAACACCCTTTGATTAACCAATGCTACCAGTATCACCAATTCACAGGGAGCTGACTTCCAAAAAGCCTCCTCCCTTTAACAGCATGCATCTCTTTGAAGAGAGCATCTCAGAACTAGGAGAGCATACGGAACAAAAGCTATACTCACTTTCAGCGTAATATTTTTCAGTAGTGTATCTTCTAACACAGCCTGCAGCTTTCTGTTGATCTCTAAGGAGAGTTCTAACGTGAGACCGCTATCTGCGGGATGAGATGTATACAGAGATGCCATAATCCCACCTCGTCTACTCAAGTGTACTTTGTTGAAGTCAGAGGCCTCTGAGGACAGCGTGCCAGCTTCTTCCCGCAAAATGTAACTCTGAATAATTCTGGGCAAAAAATTAAAAAGACATCACAGCGTTACAAGGTAGTAAGAAGGCAGACATTGAAATAACTTCACATTCCTGACATACAATAATTTTAAATTCAAGCAGTACTGTATTACTGCAAAGGCAACAAAGTAAACACCTGCAATTTCATGACAGCAGAAAACCCAAGATACCACAGATGCTATAGGGGGTGATGGAAAGAAAGCCAGGACACTAAAAGGCGCAAGTTTTACATACTTTGAAGTACTTTGAGAAAGTAATATTGCTACTGGAGCAAAAAAAGGTACTAAAAGATGTGTCTATTTTTCTTTGCTGAAAGATCAAACAACCTCAAGTATCAAGTGATATTAACCCGTGGAAACACCAAGTGCAAGACAATTGGGGAGCAATATTTTGCCTTTTTATTTTTAAGCCAACACCCACAGTTGAACTCATCTGTTTTTGAATGGTCATTGAAACAATGCTGCTCATTTAAGTCATAACTTCTCCAAATCATTTCAACAACTTTTAAGTTGACAATAGTAATAGAACTACACTAAGAATTTATGAAGAAAAACAGTCTCATGCATACTACAGTATATGTACACCCAACATCGAAAACTGTATGAACCAAACTCAGAACATACTTAGTTTTCTTCCTGATTTCCTCCACAAGGTGTTTAATGTGATCCTCCATAAACTCCATCTTTTCATTTTTTCGAGCATGTGCTTTCTGTAGCCTCAGTATCCTTTCTACCAAGATAGACTTGTCCACCTCCGGGAAGCTGTCCACAGCCACTGAAGATCCAGTGTTCTCAGGTGACCGATCCTCATTGCTGCTGCGCGCGTTCAGGGACCCTGCCAACACATTCAGATTTTAAAGCTCTTTTTACTTTTGCCACAAATAAAACGTCTCCACGTTCATTACGTTTTAGTAGCTTAGGATATTTTCTTCAGAATGTCAGTTTCCCTTACAAGTGAGTGGGTTTCTACAATAAACAGTATTTACACCATTTAAATGCATGCCGGAACAGCGTGTATTCCCCTAGTTATGGGCAGAATTCCGTTAGCATCACTGTACGTACTTCAGTAACACTTAGTCCTGCAGAAGTACTGTCATATTCATTAATATTACTTTGTACAAGACTGAGCTGATTTTCAAACAGATCTATTCTAGAGTCCGCTAAAATCACAACCATGAGAACTGTGTACAGACTGACAAGAGCCCTACATTGTAAACCATCTGCAGCGCCGTTCACTTAGAGCTTGAAGTATTTTTTTTTCCTTTCTGTTCAGATCTTATACAGAGAGATTACAAAATACTTCAGCATACCTAACCCAATTTAAAACCCAAAGATACTGAGGAAGAAAACAGATGATGTATTCAGCGTTACAGATAACCGTTCTACTTCTAACTGGATAGAAAGTGATCAATTCTATACAAATGCATTGATGCCTCTAAACATGCTAATTGATTTTTATCAGTTGAACAGTTGCAACTGTCAATAAGGCAATTAAACAATCTTGGAAGCTGCTGCTAATTTTTTTGTTTTGCCACAGCTGCATTTAAGAGGGTTCTCTAGAAACTGCAGTCCTCTGAGCTTCCTCCAAACATAAAAGCAACAACAACAACAGAAAGTCTTGCATTTAAGAACACCCAAAACATATAAACATCAAGCTTTAATCTTGTAATAAGAATAAGCACCTTTAACTGCATTCAGCCAAGTGCATTTTGGTGTTTAAAGGCTATTTTGTCAGGTTGAATGGGAGACTGCCCACACACTGCATATGCACAAACCACAGAAAGAGCACGACTCAAAGCAGCACTCCATGGCAACCTTATTAAGATCGAAGGATTGTTTTGGCAGCCCTGCTATTTGCTATATTACCTGATGAACTGGAACGACTCCCCATGCTGCTGACTTCTTTGTCATAATTACCGTTTTCCATCTGATCCAATTTCCTCCGTGCTAAAAGTATAATAAAGTGATTGTTACCAACAGGAGATTAAAAACCAAGACTCAGTGTGATACAACAACCACTCTAATCCTCTGACCTCCAATAATTTAACGTGGCTTGACTACTTAAAGACAATGGTAGCAACTAAAATCTGATGGGGAAAAGACAAAACAAGAACCAAAATAGCTCCCTTCTCTCCCTGCACTCAGCCATGAAGTACCTGGACGCAACATCTGCTAAGACCCTGCAACAATTTCCAGCTGAAGTAATGTCATAAACAGGGTTATCTGGGAACAACAAGACTTGAATTTGATTTTACCTTTGATCGGGACTGCTATGGAAATAACCGCTGAATGACAGAGCGGCAGCTCTGTTCTGGGATCTCATGACTGTCACTATTGGGAGCTGAGAGTAGTACTCGAGCCAGAAGCACCACTCATTCAGTAGGGATGAAAAGGGAAAATGCGCAGCTGTTCATATATGTACAAAGAGACAAATAACTTCTCTTGCACTATGGCTGTAAGAGTTTTTCTTTCAAATACATTTCAAAGAAGTCTGAATACGTTCAAATCTATCTGCATTCAGAACATATGTGCTATCGAGTATTTAATGATTTCTGTTGACAAAATTAATCATCAGTCTCTCAACGTCCATCCATCTTTAATAACTAAACTGCTCTGTTTAACATACTAAACAGTAACTCTCACCAATAATTCCAGATAAGTCAGGAGCTAGGAAACTTCTGGCAGCTTTTGACTATACTCATACACAGACCAGGATCCGTGCCTACCCACAGTGACATTTAGGCAGTCACATACAGGATAACAAAGACAAAGCTCTCAAGATAAAACTTTCAGTTTATAACTAAGCCCATTTCAAAAGTTTTATTTAAGACTGACAACTGAGACTAGGGCCTGCTTACTGCCACTGCAGTTTTCTCAAGTCTTAACTTGCTCGCTCACTCTTTTGGGACAGGGAGAGCGAGAAGGGCTACGCTCAAACAGCACGCATACACAGATGGGAGCCTTAGTCTCTATCAGACTCTGTGAAGGGGCTTACAGACTGGGCTGACGTATTATATCTGAAATGAATTTCAACCTAGCTGAAGCTGTTTCGTGAGATCTTTCAGGTTGGCTGCATGCTTGCGCTTCTGGGTAGTCAGTTCATCTTTCAGTTCATCCACGTGGGTCTTCAGCGCTGTTAGCTCTTTCTGCTCTGAAGCCAGCTGAGCCTGTAGCGTCTCAACCTCTAGCTTTCGCTGATCCTCCTCCTTCTGCAGCTTGGTGGCCTGAAATTATAGTTTGACCGTAAGTCATATACCAAAAGAATTCTTGCCTAACCACACTGTACACTCAATAGTTCTATCTCTGTACTTTGCTTTCCACATGAGAGTCTCTTGCATTTTACATTTGTTAAGCTAAAAACTAGCATTGCAAATAAATACACAGCACAGCGCGATGCTGCAGTAAGATTTCTGAACTCTAAAACATCTATACGATGCAGTACAGGCACATTAACTTTGTTTTTTGTGTTTTTTTTTTTTTTTTTTTTTACAAAAATCATTAAAAATTGTTTATCTTATATTTATCAAGATTACCTAAGAAACAGTTAACAGTAATACAATTCACAGGTTACAATCTTTTGGTTGTTTCAATGTCAGTTGCATAGAGCGCAACTCTGTCCTGCAAGACAGAAAGAACAGTGCAAGGACACCCCCATCCCATTTCAGCGCCACGTGCCTTGGGATTTCTGTCTTCTTAAAAAGAGGAGGTGTTCATTCTACCAGACTGGCAAACTCAACAAGTTGCAGTTAGGTGAGGAAAAACACGTGGCGGAATTCATGGTCCCCAAACATCTCAGTAATGCATGAACAAACTGCATGCTGTACTCACCAGATCATCTTTAGCCTGTTGAACACATTCCACCTGATTCTGCAGCTCTCTTTCGCTGTAAGAAAGCTTATCCAACTGGCTCTGTAAGGAATTGTTTTCAGACTGAAGCTGTGCATTCTTACTGGTTAATTTTTCAGTGAATATCAATAGCTCAGATTCTCTTTTCCGACTACCTTCAATGTCCTTCTGGAGATCAGCAATAAGAGAATTGAGACCATCTACTTCTTCCTTTAAAGCACTGATATCTTGTTCATCTCTGCCAAAAGAATTGCATATTATTAGGAATAACCTGAGCTTGAAGACATCAGTTATGAAACCCTACTGAAACAAAAGCATTTAGGTCCAGACCAAGCAATGCCCAGGAACACTTTGTGACCCTCGTGTATCAATGGATTGTTTTAAAAACGAAGGGAGTTTGCAGATTCTATTTCATGACAAGTTGCAATGCTGATAATGACACAGAAATGAAGTGACCACCTGTCTGTACTCAACTTCACGTGCTTCAGTACAGGGTGTCAGAAACAAGACTGTAGATAAGAGGACTGCCTGCAAATCCAATATTCTCGTATTTCCCTTTTCCAAATACGTTGTTTCATTATGACAGGAGCAATTTCTACTTAACAGTCAAGGTCAAACCAAAGTTAAATGTTTAGACCGTCCTGAAAAGAGATCTCCAACTGATCCTTACACTTCTCCAAAAAAGAGATCCTGCAACACAGGAGGTAATCAGTATCCAACTCAAAAGTGTTATCCAGCATCCAACCTAAAATAATATTTCCTGCAAAACCCCATTTATTTTTATCCTTGCTTCAGTGCACAAAGACTAGCTGAACCTCCCCTTTATAATACTTTTTTACATATTTAGAGATGTTTCACCTCAATCTTCTAGATTCCTTCTAGAAGGAAGGAACCTGCTTCCTCAACCCTTTCCTCATAAAGAAAATAGATGAGATTTTGCATGAATTAAGACAAAATTCTTCTCACTTGCTTCCAAGAAAATAAAAGGCAGCAAGTTTATTTACTCTAAACAACAGTAAGAAAAATAGATCAAGATTCCAGAATGTCTGTTTCGGAGAGAACAGGAATTTACTGATCCAAGTTTTCAATCTCTTGTTGAGATTCCACGACTCTGTCAAACATCCTAGGGAGTACTGAAAACACGTCAGTCATTTTAAGACAGAAATAAAAGACTATATGAAAATTGATGCAGTGGGAGTGAGCGTTGTGCAGAAAAGATGTTAAAAAAACACCTCAACCGAAGTTTAATAGGAAAAATGGAGACATATTTAAGGACATCTCAACTACCGAGAGGAAAAGATAACTGGAAAACACATTTGTAGTCTTCACACTGTGATCACAGAGTTCATTTTAATTCATTTAACAAGATCCCAAGAGAAAAAAAAACTGTTACTGACTGAAGTCTAAGCTTCAGTTGTCTCTAACAGATCACAGTTTCCCTAGGAAAGCTGAGGAGACAGTGCCAATGCAGCTGACCAGCATACAGCAAATGGAAAACGCTTCATTCTCGAAACCCCGAGCATGTAATCACGAAGGTATTTTTCAATGAGAAATAAGAACTCTTTAGAAGCACAGAAGGGACATATGAGTGGTTCTGTTTATCCAAAAGTTGTCTACCTCCATTGTATTTGTTTAGAATCAGTGAAGTGGATAGCATTTCTGTATTCTAGTTCATATGCACCATACAAAAGCAGAAATATGCTCAGAAACTCCTGAACTGTCCATGAACCCAACTCCTTTCCAAAATTTTATATCCCTCACGTTCTTAAATGTGGAAACTTTGAAGAGCGGAATGAGTACTAATCCACCAGAAATACAAGTGCTCCCAACTATCTGCATATAGCACCTATCAAAGATATAAAAACTTTTCTGTTAAATACTTTAATTCATCCATCACAATTTTGAAGTGATAGATCTTTCAATGAAGCAAACACTGGGTAGGCTTCTACAAGATGTAACTTCTTATAGGGTACACTTAAAAGTGAACACTCTGGTTAGACTTACAAGACTAAATCCACTAGTTTTATTAGAAGCTATTAAGGTCATCTCTATTACTGGGGAGATTGATTCACGTGAGAAATAAACACTTAAATTAGGACAAAGATTCTGCACTTATTGATGTTTTAAAGTTTTTTGTAATTTCAATAAAGAAAAACTTTCCAAATACCAGAAAACCTGTCACATCACTCCTCAAAGTGCATAGCCATACCTCTGATGTTGATCCTGCAGACGATCTACAGTTTTGACTCTGTCCAGCAAACTCTGAATTTCAGTCTTCTGTCTATTAATGATTTCTTTATACTTGGATAACTCATCTTCTGTTCTTAAGCGCTCATCCTCTAGACACTTCACCTAAATGGGAAAAAAATCAGAAACTATTTATTCTCCCAAGCTTCGGAGATGAATTATTCTGATCAAATGTCTAACGTTTTGTACAAAACATTTTTATTACTTTTTGGTTATTTTAGCTTAGAATGGTAATATCCTGTTTTTCAGACAAAACATAGTCAGAAAAAAATAGATAAAATAATACATGCAAAAAATATCAAATTATGCGAGTGTGATTAACATTAGCCTTGTCCAAAGACTCAAACTAATGCAACAGACTCAAAGGACTCAAAGACCTCAAAGACATCTTTTTTCCAGTTACAAAGCCAAATCCAGTCATGTCTTCATCCATTTTTCTAAGGCCCTATTGAGATCTGGGTTGAAGAAACAGCAGGCTAATTTATAGACAGTTCAGAAGTTATGGATAGCATAACCTCCTCAACAGACATCAAATGTGTGATGTCTACAAGCCTAGCTTCACTGATAGGAAAACTTTACAGATATTTTTCATTTTCCAAAAGTTACTAAACTCAGAAGATCTTTACTAAATATGTTTCTCCTAACTTTTCAGTCAAATGAGTTGCATACCATAAAACAAAACATTGTACTATGGACCAACCGATTCACTAAGAAAGGCTACCCAGAGTTACAGTTATGTGCTCCTTCTGATCTCATGCAAGCCGGTCTCTAATCACAGTATTTATTCAAAGAACGAAAATTACTAACAAAAAATTGAATAGAGTCTTATTCCAAATGCCAATACTATGCACTGTGCTCTCCTACAATCCAGCACGTTACCTTTGTCCTCAGTGTTCGAAGTTCATCCATGCCTTCTTTAAATGTTCTCTTCAAGTCTTCCAGTTCTTTTATTTTTGCATGATGCACCTTTTTAAAGAGAAGTTCATTCAGAAATCTAAATCAACACTGGCATTTCCTAGGATATTAAAAAAAACTCTAGGCGAATGCAGGCCAACACAACAGCTGAGAGGGCTGGGCTTAAAATAAAACAGGTACTTTAAAGGTTTGTTTTGCTTATATATAGATCGGTAAACAGCCACCACAAACAAAAGCAAAAGCCTAGGGAAAAAAAAAAGCAAAGCCTAGAAGTTTCTTTATTCTTAAAAGAACCAAGGACAAAAATAGGATTGCACATTTCAGTTTTAGTTGTACAAACTGACATCACAACAGCCCCTGGGGAAAGTTCTACGTTCTGACACTTGCTTAACTGGAGATGATATATGCACACGTGAGCAGGTACTCATTAGAGAATCTAGTTTTGGGGATAGCAAATTTCTACAGAGAATGGAAGCTATCCCCTGACTCGTAGTTTAGCAAAATACTGGTCAAAGAAAGACAGCCTTGCCTTAGGATTTGTGCTCAAAATTATGGCAACATTCACGTTTATAAATGAAAAGAGCAGTTATGGGAAAAGCATGATACAACAAGGGCAGCTTTGTTTTTAAGAAGTGGGTCCAG
The DNA here is from genome assembly GCF_040182565.1 of Anser cygnoides. NCBI lineage: Eukaryota > Metazoa > Chordata > Aves > Anseriformes > Anatidae > Anser > Anser cygnoides. The sequence continues at coordinate 9,024,623 of NC_089879.1, read as the reverse complement.
GGTAACATCTAAAAACATCCTCCCGTAAGCACAGTTGGAGGCAGACACCTGGAATGGAGTATTAGGCCAAGAAGAAAAATGTTTGGCAAGAACTGTAATCAGCTTAAAAAAAAATTTTAAAGTTAGAAACTCGTAGCACTCTTAACTACCAGGTTAACTGGTAGCCAGGCAACTGTGCTGCCTCCATACACCAAATATTTACCTCCAGATGATCAGACTTCTCCTGCATTTGTTTTTCTAGTTCTCCTTTAGTTACTCTGAGCTTTGCATCCAATTCATTTGATTTAATTTCTTCTGATTCCTAAAAGGATAGAAGATACAAGGAGAGTTTTAGTTTTACGTCCCTCTTTCCTGTTTTATGAACATCTATACAGCTTTTCACATCACTGAACAACTTTCCCATAGGTATGTATCCAATAATTCTGAAAAGGTGAAGATAGACTTGCACACCAGATGCCAATCAAGACAAACTTCTTCCTTTCTGATTATCAACTTTCCAATCAAAGCAATCAGTGATTGGTCATCTCAACATTGTAGCTCACACAGGATAATTCTTCCCTGCTACAGCTTAAGATAGAAATGGGGGGACTGGGAGAGAGGGGGATGTAAAATCAGATCCTGAACACTAATTCCACCTCCTGAGAAGAAGTGTTTACCTGATAGGTTTTTATCATTTCTTGACAGTTCTTCCTTATCTGGTCTGTTTCTTCTTTTGCTTGAGTTAATTTTGTTGTTGCATCTTTGAGGCGCTCTTTTGATTCCTACAGAAACAGGAATGAATAATGGATTAAACATACTTACATAACATCATTTAGAAAAAAACATTTCTTATAACAGAAGTTTCCTACTTCAGTTTGAAAAGATTTAACAACAAAAATGTCCAGTATTTTTTCCCTTCTTACTTCCATTCTGCTACTACTTTATGCAATTTTGTTTGTTCCAAAATCACAAAAAAAGGACTTCTTGGTTATGTGCTGTAGATGACAGATCACATTAAATCTATCACACAAAACCTAAATTAAAAAGACAGTTAAATCTATCATACAAAATCCAAATTAAAAGTTGATGATCAAATTAAACAGAACCCGCTCTGCATTTCCCTCCTCGCATCCTTCCACCATTACCACTTCAGTAACAGTATCTAAAGCACTATTCCAACTTCTGCTGCAGGTGTTCAAATTCAAAACACTTTAAAAATAGATTTTAGTACTATTTAAAGAGAGAACAGTATCGCAACTACACTCCTCTGACTGTAGTTTCACGTCATGGTAGCACTTTACTAACCCTGTGCGAATCCATTTCAGTTTTCAATTTGTTCTGAGCCCATTTCACTTTGATAACATGAGAATTGATTTCTTCTTTCAGTTTTTCTATTTCTTTGTTGAGTCGAGTGGCTTCAGCATCCTAAAAAAAATCAAATTTTATTTTAAGGATATAAATCATTCAGCGCTTCTTGCAACACACAGACTAGAGTTCTGGTCTACAATAAGAATCTCCCGAGTAAGCTGCACAGGCCCCTTTTTGTTCTTTTTTTGGCAACAGGATGAGGAAACGCAGGTGCAAAGCAGTAGTTATGCATTACACAAAGCTACAGAGAGAAGTCCTGACGCTGACAGAATGGTAATACCAGCTATAAATGTGCAGCGTGAGCTCTGGCAGCAACATATGCAGGTCAGACCACCAGCCTGTAAGTCAGCGTCAAGTCAGGACGTTAAGAGAGGCACACTGCTGGCCCAAACTTCTATACCAGCATCCACAGATACGGCAGCAACCCACACCTCCAAACTGTTTCAGAAATGACAGGTTCAACTGCTCAATACAGGTTTACGGAAGCACCGTGTGAGGGCAGTACAGTTCCTGTAAGGCTCTAGTGTAATCATGAGGTGTTAGGAGGTTTTTTAGGAGGTTAAGTTTTGTTTAGCAAACCTGAAGCCACGCTCCCACTTCCTGCTCGTGTGAGAAAGAACACTGATTTTTTGCTTCAGAGTCATAATTTTTATCACTTTCAGTTGTATTTTTCTGATTCTTCTTTTGTCAACTGAGCATAGTAAAATTCATCAGAAGAGACCCAAATCAGCATGAACCCTACTCATTTATCAGTTTTGGGGTCTTCCACATGAAATAGTTGCAAAACAGTACAGAAAGACCTGGATAATTTAGGAGCCTGATGGGAATCTTACTGGCTTCTACAACTGAATGGCAATTTACTTATTTATTTGAATCAGGCCTGAAAAATCCGATTGCCATACCACCAATTTTTAGAAGTACAAAAGAGAACAGAGTAAAGACAGAAAAATTACAATAAAGACTGCAATAATTTAGTGCCATTACAGCCTTTTAAAATTTCAAAAAAAGTTAGAAAGTCCCTCAAAAATCCACGGACCTGCAATAAGCCGTCTTTTCTTTTTTATTAAATACAATAAATTAGGGAAATATTAAATGGAACTTGAAAAAGATAACGAGAAGTCAGTTACTTCTTCCCCTTCCCTCAGAGGAAAGGGTTTTTTTCCACAGATATACGTCAAAACAAAATGAAAACATGTTTCTTTCCCCAAGTATAGTAGCAAACAAGCGTTGATAAAAGTTTGTTCTGATAGTGCTTTTAATCATTCACTCAAGTCACGCAGCAATACTCAGAGCACCTTAGTTTCATAGAGCTGGTGTAATCTTCCTTTTTCCTGAGAAAGCTGTTTGATTTTATTAGCATGCTTTTCAATTTCTTTGTTTGCATCTCTCACTCTTCTCTCAAGTATCTCCTTTTCCTTTCGGAGGTCAAGTGACTCCTTTTCTCCTCGGACATATTTCATCACCATTGTTTCCTTTTCATGGCGTGCTTCTTCACATTTCTTATTTGCCTTGAAAAATATTTAAATAGGAAATACAAAGTTGATTCATTCTGGTTTGCTTTTGGAAGACACTACTCCAAAGACATCCAATATAGGAGCATATCAAAGTAGGGCTCAATAGCACCAGTTTTGCAAAGCCTAGCATTAGACCACCACATAAGTATCACAAGAGTCCAATTGATTCACCTGGAATTACTTGTAACAGTAAATGCATCGAAGCAGCTGCAGCTTCACAGCTAAACGTCTCATGTGAATTACCCCCCCACAAGTTTATTTCAGAAGGAAAGAGCTGTATTTCATAAGATTTAGTCACAAAACACTTTTGCAAAAACCCAGTACCAATCCTCTGTCTTGCTTGTCCACATGCCAACCTCAGTATCATTTAGTGGCTTGTTTTTCAGATGGGCTTCCCCCCTACCCCAGCATTAATAAATTTTGTTTCATGTAAGAAAATAAAAAGAATCAGAAACTGAGCTTTAGAGTTCACATAATAGAGAAAATACTTGGCATAATGTATTAGGAAGGAAAAAAAAAACTCAACTCTCAGTAACACAAGACAAAAATAAAAGCTTTGTGCCGTATTTGAGAGAGATATTTCATCTGATAAGTTAGCATAAGTAAGAGCCACTGCCAGCTTTTACCCTGCTTCTGAGCCAAAACCACGTTGCATATTTCCTACAGGAATCAAGTTCATTCATGAGATGTTCTGTAATTAAAGGTTTTCTGTCTTACCTGTTCCATTCGATAGGCCATCTCTTTATGCAACTGTTGAATAGCATTTTTGGCTGCTGCATCTTGGGTTAAAAGTTTGTCTTTACCAGCTTTCACTTCTTTAATAAGCTCTTCTATTCTTGCTTCTAGCTAGAAGACAACATTATGATATAATTATAGGAAAAATAAGACTTTGATCATGTTTTGTACAGGCAGGAACATTTCACACAAATTATATGCCTCAACAGATCTTTACCTGTACTTTACACTTGTCAAGCTGCAACTATCCGTATCAACGCCTAGCTTTGTATTCAAGTACAAGCATGAAAGATGTCAATTTTCATCTTCAGTGACACAACTGCATCAAATGAGGTAGAACAGTAGGCACAGTAGTTTATTACAGAAAAAAAATTAGATTGACAGCAAATGCTGAGATGCTGGCTGCTGGCTGCAGTAGCTTCACCTTCTACCCTTTCGTTGCTATCCCTGTGCCACCACCTCCAGCCTGCACTGCGCTGGCAAAGAAGTCACGCGTCCGTGCTGAACTGGACTGGGAATTAATTCAGTGAAAAACAACTCAGCAAATACAAAGGTGGTGCTTAGTCACTGTGCTGGCACGTTTCCTTAGGCACCCAGTGAACTAGGTGAGACCTGATCCAGCTGAAGAACAACCACCGGCGCTCAGCTGAACACCTCCCCGGGCAGGCTCGCTGCGCAGCCGCACAGGCATGGCCAAGAGGAAGGAGCACTCGCACAAGGGCGAGCGGTGGCGAGACAAGCTGTGATGCTGCCCTATGGCTGCTCAAACTGTGCCTTAAGGACAACCCTCTCGTTACCAAGAGCCATTTCACCAAGGCCTGCCTTTTTTGTGGGGAAGAAGGGTGTAAAAGAAGAAAGATGCCACTGTCAGTACCTCATTTCTGTGCAACCTAAGCTACAACACAAAGCAAAAACAAGCTAAAATACTTGTTGCCACACAGTGAATTTGATCACACCCTCTTCAGTTTTGCAAGTTGAATCATTGCCTAGCACGCAAAACTTTTGTTTTTATTTATTTTTAAACGTGCAAGCATGCATAAACATTTTACTTGCAGTTGCGAGTGCTGCCAAACTTTCATTTCCCTGAAAGCTACCGGGACACATTAATTCAGAAATCATCACATTAAAAACACTCACTTCAACAATGAGAAAACAAAACCCAGCAACTCAGGTGTTTCTCACTGCACTGTATCTCACAATTCCAGCTGCTATCCAACTACGAGTATTGCACCAAAGCAGCATTTTCTGAAACCACCTCCAAACATCCGTATCAGAGATCTTACTCATGGGACTAGAAACCAACGTGTGACTCCCTCACGAATGTTGTAATAGAGCAGCACTGACACCCGAAGCGATACCTTTCCCTCCTACACTAATGCCAGCCTACACCAACACAAACTCTATGCTCCTCTTTGGCCTGTCATGGTTCTGAACCATTCAGTGGCCAAATGTAGGATATAGTAAGTGATAATACCAAAATAACGTGTAAGGCCACAGTTAACATGCTCTAACCTTTACATGTTCCACATAACCATTAGCACTTACAAGTCCACCTACAGCCATTCACCTCTATTGCCAGATGCAGTAGTTAACAACAGAAGGTAAAGACTACTACAAAAAAAATGAGGCATGATAAAACACTTTCCTAAGATTCCCCTTCTGTCTACATACAAGAAATAAATCATCCTAAGAGACTGAACTCGCCATTTTGCAAAAAGGCCTACAAGGCCTTTAACATACGCAGCCTCCAGCAGGAAGACAAGGTACACACAACCCACCTATCAAGGCAACTCATCAAGCTGAACTCCCTGAACATCTAAAATGAATTTCTGGATTCAGATCGCTTAGCCAGAGGCACTAAGCACTCCCAGCCAGTTAATACTTCTTGGAATGGAAGAATAGTGAGGATAAATCCAAATACTCAGAATACATGAGCATGGGCACTCCTTCCTTCTCCCCTATGCTACCACATATTCTATTAAACAGGGGCACCACATACAGGTGAGATACTAGCTGCCACTTCTGTTTCGTTGTCTGTACCTGTTTAATGATGTTGAGGTGCTGCTTTTCTGTTTCTGTTCGCTTTTTCAGTTCATCTTTTAAGCTGTCCTTTTCCGAGCAAATGTCCAAAATCAGTTCTTGATGTTTTTTATTTTCTTTAATCAATCTGTAAAGAAAAAGAAACAAAATGTAAGGTACTTCAGTACTGTATTTTTGATTTATTTATTTTGAGATATGTTTCTTCCTTCTTGACTGCAAATCCTATTGCAGTTAGAGCCAGAAACACTAATGAACTCCACCAAAGCCTTCAAAAAACAAAAGCATGCTGTGCCTATGAAGCTTAACTCTAAACCAGCCAGCAGCATCTTTCTGATGAGAAAATGCTTGCTTCCAGCATTCTGGGGTTTCTACTGCCCCTGACGATGTGAGATATTTCATGCCTCTATGCCACTCCAGAACTAGCAGCAGGCTCTGTAAAGGTTAACAATTTTAAGGTGCTTTTGTACACAGTAACTTCCAATCACAGAGCTCCTCAGTCAGAGCTCTGAATACACAGGCAGCACGTTCATTTCCTGGATCGGCACAAACTCTCACAGCAGCCTTTGAATTCCACAACCTGCTAAGATATAGGACTTAGCAAATCTGGGTTCCATGTAACTACAACAGCATCCGTGCTCGTAGCCCTTATAAAGTTAAAATGTTTAGCTACGGTTCGTTCCGTTGCAGCTGTTTGAAGCCTGAGTTGAGGCTGACACCTTGACAATACTAGATTTAGCCTGACCTTCTAGCAGTGCAATATGTGAAACTCAGAAGTCATACTGTCAGAGTTGCTGAGTAAACAGTCTCAAATGTACTTAAATGGTTAAAGACATGGTTAACTACACGGTTAGGTAGTGGGTATTTCCAAAAGCACCTAGGCAAGTTAGGCCACCAACGCATGAATTTGTGTGCGGTATGTATTTACCCGAACAAGATATTTAAATACCCCTTTAGATTCATACTTTCATCTTCAGCTTCCCTCCTTCAAAAACTATTTTCTAAATAAACAAGACTTCCAAATTACAAGAACTTCAACACCACCAACGAAAGCAAGCTTAGGTTAAAGAACAGTTCAGAAGTCAGGAATATTCCAAGATTACAAATGCTCAAAGGGAGTTGAGATTCACACAGCTGCTGCTCACTTACCTATCGCAGATCTGCTCATAAAAGACAGCTGGACTATTTCCAGAGCAATGTTACAGGAAATTCTTTTGATCATAAACAAAGGGACAAAAATCAGCCCAACCCAGAACACCCTTTGGACTAAACAAAGTATTCCACAGCAGCTTTGCGCTCTCGAGGTGAGTACCCAAAATTCAAAGGGATGCAGCTGGCAAAGAAAGAGACTGAAGATATGTTTATATAAAACAAATCTGTGTGTGTATATGTAATAAATACATATATCTACATGCACATTTGTCTCTAAGTAATTGGTCCACTGCTGAAAATACTGATCTGCCTTTGAATTTACTGTAAACAAACGTAAAACCCAACTGACTTGTTCACTTACCATTTTCTGGAGTTAGAACCAGCTACACACCGGTCCCTTCAGAGTCTCATTCCTCCTCCACAATTACTAAATGCATAATCACGCATACCCAAGCCTTCCCGTCATCAGCTCACTTTCCTCACGTTTATGTTTTATGCCAGAGGTCAACTGGTGAGGTGCAAGAGAATGCTTTCCCTGCTCTACTTTTTGGGAGCTTCTCCCCCTATTTTTCCCTCCCTTTGATGTCTTCCCATTCCACGCTATCAGAATGCCTCGTAGGAAGGAGAGGGCACTTATTTCCAGCTCTGCAAGCAGGAATAAAATTAAAGTTACACACTGCGTTTTCTTATTAAAAAACCTTTTTGAAGAGGTAACAGAACGCTAAAGGCCAAGTGGGGAATCAAAAAAATAAAAATCAATGAACTGGCTTTCGACAAATATGCTTCATGTAGCAGATGGCAGAACTACTAAGCCCAGTTGAACACAGCAAAGTTTAAGCATTTCAAAAGCCCCCCTGTGCCATTTCAAACACAAAGAACAACTCTCAACCAATTAGAACTTTCCGGATTATGACAGAAGACTGAATTCTGATATTGCTTGAAAAAGAAACAAGCAACTTCAAACTCAAATCAAACACAAATAGTGAGAGTTCGTAATTATAATGGTTCGTTTCTTCAAAGACATACAGGGACAGAACGAATCTTGGACTATTTTTAAATACTGTAAAAGTGATGGTGATATAAGTAATTCTAGACACTGGCAAGCTATTCGACTGAACAGTTGGCCATTCAGTTCCTGCCAAAGCCCACGAGAATTCAGAGATCTAAGCACGCATTTTTATTTAAAAGTACATTCCACACGTAAAAATAATTCCTCACTTACTGACCTTTTTTTAAGGATGTTCTTCATCTGTCCTTAAATCAACTCAGGATGCTATTTGTTTCATACCATAATGTTGTGTTCACGAATACGCATCTGAAACTTTTTAGTACACACCTCCACAGCTGCAATGAGAATACTAAAATACTCACTTTTTTATAGTTTGCTCCTGCTCCAGGTATTTATCTTGCACGCATTTTTCAAACACAGCCAAGGCATGTTCACCTTTCCTCACACCGTTTGGACATTTGTGTTCTTTGGAAAAGTCTGTAGATAAGAGTTCAGACTCTATTTCCTTCAGCAAATCATCCTGTGAGGAAGTCTGATGCATGGTGGAAATAAGCTTCTTTGTGCAGTCTGTGTCGTAAGGGCTTTCTGAGTAGATTTTATCACTAGATTTTTTCACAAAGTCAGATTCCTCCCTTAGCTCCTGCAGTATTTCCATTAACGATTGTTCGGCCTGATTAGTTTTTGGATCTTGTTCAAATTCTTCGCTAGATAAACGCCCTGGCTTCGTGGAGCCCTCGACCCTACTTTCAGAGCAGGTACTGGCACCGCAGTCCGCCCCCCCGCTGTCATCACGCGCAGACTGCTGCTCCTGTCTTTCCGCCAGGCCCCCGCGGCTGCTCAGGTCAGTGGCTGACGGATCCTGGTCTGAGGGCGACAACCTCGATTCCATTTCCAGGACGCCAGCTCCAGCTCCAGCACAAGCGACGTTTGAGCAGTCCTTCGCTCCAGGTGTTTCGTCAGCCCTCCTGTTATCTGGGCACCTCGAAGAGGCATTGCCCGACAGGTTGACTGGCTCCGGCGTGCCTTGCGTTGCTGGTACACATTCCTCCATCATTTTCCTTCAGAAATGTAGAAGGATTCATATTAGACAACATGCTATATTCAAAATCAAAATTAAAAGAGATTAAGAAAGGGGAAAGAAAGTCTACTGGAAAGCACAATTCAAAGGGTAGAAACATTTACATACAGCAGCTATGCAGAGTTTGTTGTTCTTCTAGCCTTTTATGTCAATTCTCCAAGTTTTTCTGAAGGAGGGTGATAAATCAAGGAAAGCAAACACGAAGGAGTGGGACAGTAAATGCCAACACAATCAAAAAAATAGAACTTTTTTAGAATTAATAATTCTATGATTTAAAACCAGAAAAAGTTCAAGTAATCACCTTTGAAAAACATTTCAGATATAACAAAGAAATATCTAAGAATTGTGCGCTTTTTAGCTTTCATTGTCCCACACACGATTTAAAAGCAACAATATGCCTTCACTCACTCATTTTTATAACACAGGGCAACTCCCTCATCCGGCCAGGGAGAAAATACTTCCTTACTGTCACATCCTCACCTATTACCCATACAACGAAACCTATCTGTACCCAGCAACCCAAAAGAAGGGGGCTGGGGGTGAGATTCTCTTCTCCCATCTGCTAGCAAGCAGCAGAAATCTCTTGCTGGATGAGCACAGATGGTCTGAGGCAGATTTGCTCTCCCAAAGTAGCTTGCAGAGCAAACATTTGAGGAGTTGAAAAGCTATGCAAGAAAGTGTTCTTCTAGAAGAACACCGTACTGTGATCCAAATAGCTAGAACATTTATGGAACAGCCTGGATATAAAGTTGGATCTTCTTTTTCAGGACTCCCAGATGGTCAGGTGTCTGGAAAGCCTGCTGGCATTTTTATCAAGCACAAGAAGCTCTTATCGTACCATTTCCATTAGGAGAAATTCATTACAGCAGTCATAACTTTTAGATGTCACCCTGCCCCCCATACTGGATAAATTAGACTATTTATAAACAGAAGTCAATTTTTTCATTTAGGAATTCAGCTTAGCTTTTCCAGCAATTATCTCGAAGGAAGCAGTAACTTTGCCATCTTGCAACATCAGGCATGTTTTCACACTTGCTTTCTCATTTGTTTAGCTTTCGCTCACACATTTCACACAACTGGAGCTGTTCAGCTACACGCTCCAGACTCTGCACTTGAACTCAGACCGAACGGAAGCCCTCTGTGCCACCTGGCTCAACTCCTCCAAAGTCCCTGCCTTATTAACCAACACTTAGTAGCACTGCTTACCCCATTAAAACAGAGGGATACACGAACCCCATTATGTCTGTGACTAATTGCTACCACTATGCACTAATAGATAAAAAAATCAGATAAGGAAAAAAAAGAAGTAGCCTCAGCTCAGCTGTTTCTATCAGAGAACACAATCAAAAAAGACCCACCACAAGTACCTGAAAACACTGCCGGGTAATCCACAGGAGGAAAATAGAAAGGGAAACTAAACCTAAGGCTGAGTATGAAAGAGAACATGCTATGGCAACAGTAACAAATGATCCAGTGACAATTCTACCTCTTTAAGTAACAAACAGACCTCTTTTCCTTTTTGGTTTCAAAACAAAAAACTAAACGCCACAGTCTCTAAAACAGTACAAATCAATGGGAACCAGAAAACAAATGGTAACTAAACTACAAATGAGAAAGAGGTGGTGAACGGCAGAGTTCTTACACAACATACAATGTGAAACTTTTACAAGGATTCCCAGTTTACAAGCAAATCTTCTCTGACATGAATAAAATTCCTGATTACCCTTGGCTTCAAGTATTTATGCTTAGGTCAATACCAGAGCCAATGAATCCATCCGCTTAGTTTGTCCAGCCAAAACAACTGCTCTTTTCGTAACTATCTACATTTTGATAGCTCCTAGTAATGAAAGTTCAAGATGTTCTACTGTTAATCTAAAAAAAATAAATGAAACAACCCCCATTTACGATCTAAATTGGCAAGCAAGGAAAATGAATACGGCAGCAAGAAAAAGCATTGAGCTCGACAGTAGCAGAATGCTAGCTTCTACTTAATTAAAAAGCTGTTAAAAATAATGATTGAGACTGGTACATTTAACACAGTCAATAACCATCAGATCTGCAAACAATGCCGTTGTTCAGAGGGAAGGCAGAAATTCACCTCCTACTATCTTGTCACGGGCAGCTTCCAATCCACACACTCAGCAGATGCCTGTTAAAAAAAAAAAAAGACTGTTAGAATAAAGCTGAGGTGCAACTTTTTCCATAGCGGTTCCTCTAGTTTAAGTCCTTGCCTACACTTTCTCTGGAATGATCAGAGGGAAAATTCTGGCTCAATTTAAGACTTTTCTGAAGCACTTTCTAAAGTGTTATAACCCCCCCAGCTGTGTAGCTGTTTGATGTTTTGCTGCCTCAAAGCCGCTCATGGCTGCCCAGCTGCTGCGGTTCACTCCCACAAGAAAAGAAGTGGTAAAAGCAGATAGGGGAGCTTCCACCTAAACCTCAAGGCCGGTCAGCAAACTGGATGGTATTTCTCCTCACATGAGAGCAACAGAAAAATAAAGCGCAGTTAGACTGTACTTTGGAAAGAATACTGATTTTTAACCTTGTCGTGTTACTTCCTCCTGTAAGTAAGACTCTGAATTAATATTAGAGACTAATAATAGAGATTAATCTATTTGGAAGCAGAAGTAAAGTTATTTGCATAATTCAAGCAGTTACAGAGCAATAAAATGCCATCAAGTCCTTATCCATAATATCATGTACTTACTATCAGCCATGACGTGTAGGTTTTGTATCAAACGCATGGGGAGTTTGAAGTGACTGTACAAATCTGGTAAAGCTTAAGAGTAAATTCTGAGGATTCAGTGTTCCCTGCAGACTTGCTCTGCATCTCAGTGGTGCCCAGAATGGAATTTCCTACATTAAGAATGTTCCCAGCCCGATTCCAGTATATTAAATTCTACATCTGTCTGCCCAAATCGATCCAAACCTGTTCCTGCCCTGAACAGATGTTTTCTTTCCTCCTGCTGCCACCGCACAGCACTAGTTTCCACATTCCTATTACTATTTTTAAAATAGAAATAAGATCTTATGCTAGGATCAGAATTTTATCTTCAGAAATATCCAGCCAAAGAAATCATGCGGGGTAGCTGTCAATGCAAATTCACCTTGATATTCAAACGTATCTCTTGCATATCCAAAGTTTGTCACGTCTACCCCAGGCAACTAAACAGAGCAGAGATCTCGTCTGTAAGGCCAGAGACAGAAAACTGCAGTAACAATAGCAAAGAAAAGGCTCCTGCTTGGTAAGCAAAACTGTGTGTGTAGCTTAAAGAGATCAACGCTGCCAGCCTAGCCCCAGCTGGTTGAAATGAAATATGATAATATTCGCTTCTTTCACATCAAGCATACAAATATAGCAGGTCCCAAACACGCCTGATACACACTTGACAGCAGCTCGATGTTCTTCCAGGTTCCATCTACGCCTTCTATCACCCTACCTACCCTAAATGACTCTTCCAAAGGTTGGTGAAATAACGAAGTTGTGGTACCACTTCCTTACACACCAGCCCTACCACCAGGGCAAGTCTGCACACAGCGGGGCAGGAGAAAGCAAAGTGCTGCCAGGGGAGCACCGGTGTCCTCCTGTGTCCCCCTACACCCTCAGCCGGTCACTCGGCCCCAAAACCCACCTGAGGCTTCTCCAGCCCTTCCGCACGGGACCCGGCTCACGCAGCAGCCTACCTGCAGCGGCAGTGCGTGCTGAGACGCCCAGGGTAGGAACTGTCAGGTGAGCACAGGGAGGGTAGCTCAGCCCCAGCGTGCCTGCCTCGCACCCCCAGCGCCCCCAGGTACCTTGTGAGACTGCCGGGCACTGGCACGGTGCGGGGAAGGCTTCCTGCAGCCAGGCTGTAAGGCTGCTGCTGCTCTGGCAGGGCCACAGTTCGCAGCCTTCTCCTACTGCTGTAACTTAAATGTGCTTGTCTGCCGAATTGCTGCTGCAAAACTGCCGGGAATCAAACTCCGGAAGATTTTGAGGGCCTGCAGGTACAGTGAATGGCCAGCACAACTTTTTAAGGGAGTGTCTCACAGACACATACATGAAAGAAAGCAAATACTCAGGAAACCAGCAGCAGTTTTTTCATTCACTGCCTTTGGACCAGAACAGAAGCATCCTCTCTAACTGCTAATCAAACGGCAGAAACACGAACAGAGGTGACAGTCACTCGAGCTCTTCGGCTAAGCATCTGATACAAGACAGGTATTGATCTGGGGGGAACATCAAAAACCTTGCTACATGATCCTGTAAAATACAAAAAATAAAATAAAATACTCCTTGTAGCTACCTTCAGCAGCAAGCACCCTAACATGATGTTAAGCCCTGGCCTCGGGGGCTATCTGTAGGTAAGAGGTAAGAGCACACAGAAATGCTTGCAGAATTAATGCATGTAAAAAGGTAAAACTTGCAAAGGAAAAAATGTATAGGTTGCTGGAATTTATTTGGATTACATCCATTTACGTTCTATTGTCCGCAAGTAGCCTATCTCAAGGTTTAAAGTGACTTAAAAATTAAGTCAAATAATGTTTACTATTTAGCTACCGTAACAGTACAGACCTGACCTGTGAAGTACCAGCCAGTAAGATCAAGATCTTAACTCATCCTATGAAATCCACCTGCTAAGTGGACAAGTCAAGCAACTCTTCCTCACGCCAAGATTTGCTCTCATTCTCTCACGACGAGTAAATACCACGCTACAGCACGTTCGTTGGATTTCTGGAATAAAAAAAGTCTAATTATGGTACTATACCCTTGCTGTGACAATGTGTTAGGATAGTAAGGTTCCCGTTTATTATGGTATTTTTACAGGGAAATGAAAACAGAATTACCAGAAAAGCCAGTGATATCATCTCTGAACAGTAATTTGACTGTTTATTAATGCAAGACTTACTAGTCCACATTAAATAACTATTTAAGAAAGCAGTGATCAGACATTAATATTTAGTTCCTGGACTACAACCATAGCAGTTACCTGCAGCGATAAGAAGCCAATTAGCAGTTAGAAGACACATCACCTCTTTTAAGATCTCTTCCAACTCAAATGCTGATTTTAATACTGCTATACGTTCTGAAGAATTGAGAATTAATTTTCATATGCAGTAACAAAAATAAATTTAATAACTCTTGTTTTAGGATCACTCTTCCAAATACACTAAGAGATGACAATAAACGCCCGGGTGTCAGAACACAAGCCAGCAATGGATAGCTTCTGCAGGTACAGCTCGAGATACAGGATTCCAAATAAGAGTATTTCAAACAATACCTACACTGAACCACCAGACTAACTTCTCTATTCACCTTCACTAGAAGAACTCTGAAAATTTAAGAAGTTTTCTGTATTAGCAGAGAGCTAAGACCTACCACATTCATCTCAAACTTGCAGCTTTTCTCCCTCCTGCTCTCTGCTTTTCTTTTGCCTTTCTGCCTACTGTCAATGCAAAAGTGAAAGAAGATGCAGCAATACAGGTGGAAGGCAGAGGGAAGAAAACCAGCAGCAGTCCTTCATTCCCATACGTGCTTTAACAATAAATTCTCACTTCAGAGGCCAGTCACTGAGCACAAAAAAAGAGCAGTTTCTCCAACACTCAATCCTCCCTTTTCCTCTGCTGAAAAGACCATACACCCTACTTTTTAAGATGCTCTTGACACATTCAGCCGTCCACCAGGTTATCCACTGTACCACTCAGAAATCTTCAGCCCCGTTCCAACACTGCTAATTTCCAGCCACCAGAAGTTAATTCATGATGAAAGCAATTCCCTGTGTGCTTCCCACTGCCTGCACAGCTCTCAGCAGGACCACAACCCTCCCCTATCCTGTTATTAGGGGCATGCCTTCAGAATCTGGTACATTTTAATTCAATATCATGCCATTTCAAACCGCCTGCCTTTTCAATCTTACGGAACACAAACATGATCCTTTTAAATCCTGGACTACAAAGACTTCCTAAGCAGATGCACCATTAATGCCAGCATTCAATTTCACGAAGCCGAGTTTGAACCATGCCTCACGTACGCTGTAAACAGCGGAGAAGAACAAAGAGGCTTCAGGCAATTTCAAAACACATCTAACGACTCATTAAATGACAGAAGTATAGGAAGCATTTTCTGAAGCTTGACTGTTGAGAAAAAAATCACTGACAGTATGGGAAAAAAAGAAAATGCGCATCTTGTCACCAAGTAACTATCACATTTGGGCTTTTACCAAAACAGAGTAAAGAGTGACAGAAGCGTGGCACTGCCAGGACATGGGCTGGCTGTTCAGGTCAGTCCCAGGAGACAAAAAATCATTGCTGTAACAGAAAAAGAATATATTTAAGCTGCTGAGCTTAGCTATACAGTAGAAAAGCAGGACAAGGATGGAAAGAAAGGGACTAATGCTTCAGGAGTGTGTGCATAACAACAAAGACTTGCTCAAACCAGAGTGGATTTTGAGAAGCAGTAAAGAGTATTGAGATACGTGCCTTGGAGAGAAAGAGGAGTAAACGTTCAGTTAGCAAGAAGCTAACACCATAAATGCAGTTCACTGAACACCAGACATAGTCAGCATTAAACAACATAGTGGTCAGTTGCAGCCACTTATGTCAGTTCCTTCTGACAATGAAGGGTTTGCATCAGCTTTGCATAGATGTTCTCCCCTCATAGTTGTGCTACGAGACCTTGGAGCAGAGCCTCTGGCAAAGAGAGCACCAACTCCTTTCCACCAAGGAGGCAGGGATGCAATCCACAAACCCAGGGAACCACAGCTCTCACATCAGCAGCTAACACCACACGTGCTCTTCGCCTCTGGAAATGTGAAAAGCATCCAGATAGGCTTTATAGAATCCGAGACAAGCTTATTTTTAAAGTACAATGTAACTTACAAAGCCACCCTCTTTCCTCTTTCTTATCTGTCACAGCAGAGTACTCAAATTTCCTACAAGCAGTGGACTGAAGTCTAATGACTAAAGCTGCAGCAGCGGCACGATGCGTTTCAGAGTGGGCGTGGGACAAGGAAAGAAGTGACGAAGCGCTCCACGGCTCATGGGCAGCTGACACCCCCAGGCAGTAGGGTCCTAAGCACCATGACCATGCAAACATAAAGAGCTGAAACACCCGGTGACACCAACACAAGCAGCCCACATGCAGAGGTATTCAGATGGTCACGCTGAAACTGCAGCCTGTATCGCAAACTAGCTACGGAAACAATGCGCACCTCTACACAGTACGTTTAGAGAAAACCCCTACCTACAGGACAGGCCCTTTGGAACTGCTCCAGAGCAGCTCTCTGCACTGGGATTAGAGATCCTTGCCTCCTGATCCGTCCTTAAACTCTGTTCTGGACCAAGAGCTTACAAAATAGCTGCTGTTATTATCTATCTTGCTTTTCAAGATGGCACCATCCCAAAGTAACACCCATTGGAGACTCAAGAGAAAATCTAAGTAAACAGCTTTAAGCAGCAGTCTCTTCAAATGCCCTGCAATTCTCACTAGCCTTCCACCTCAGTTCTAGCTTCTACACTCATCGTAAACTAAAGAGAAACTTCATTTAGCTCACAGAACCAGAGAATGGCTAGGACTGGACAGGACCTTAAACACAATCCAGTTCCAACCCCTCGCCATGGGCAGGGACACCTCCCTATTCTATCACCACAGAATAATAAGTACTATTTTCTTTACCAGATTACCCTAAAACAAACACATTGAAGCCACCATTAGCAACCAGACAACTCTCAGAATCCCAGAAACTGCTACTTCATTTTAATTTGGGTTTAATTTCCAATCTATTACACTTGGGTAAGAAACGAAGCCGCAGGACGGCTCGTGTGCTCTCATACACAGAATGAATCTCCAAGCAGACTGCTAAGGAAATAACCGATGCTGGGGTAGGACAATTTTTTCCCTTCGTATCGTAGCGTTGCTCATTTTAAAAGCTACAATGCAACTCTTCAAGAACTTTTCACATCTTTACTAGACAACAATCATTTAATTTGGGATAATTAGTCAGCACTAAGTGAGTGCCAACCTGTCATCACAAGAACTCGTTAGAAGTTTTACTTGACAGCATGACTAAAAATAAAATGGAAGAAAAATCTTACAGCTTGTGTTAGCAGGCAGCTGAAGTGTAATCCTAATAATACTTTCACCTAGACTAATCTGAACAGACCAAACCTACCTTTGTCCAACAAGTCAACTATGAGGTTATTTTGTTTAATTATTTTCCTAAAGCAAATATCTTCAGCTATTGTCCACTGCTCATCACAGTGGCTAGCAAAGCCCACTTCCCTGTTGTTTCCAGTTAGCACCCAGCGTACCTGTACTGGGCATGGCATCTTTCACAAGAGCTCCACCTCAAATCGCCTTCCCAGTCTAAACAGTGCATCACCAGGTAACGCTGCAAAAGAGGGAAATTCAACTCCAAGAGATAATTCTGTTTTCAATTGAAAAATATAAGGAAAAGAGGATTCACTGAAATAAATTCTTGTTTACGTGACCAGATATGAGAAGTATCTCTGCTGTATAGCTGCTATGTAGAGGGACAGATCAAAGATTTCAGCCAAGAACAGCTTCAGAGGAGATTTAGTTCCTAACTACTGCCTGCATGCCATACAAAACAGAGAGGGGAAGGCCATGAGGCCTTGTACACTGACGGCCTTCTTGTATTTAGATGGCACATGTAGGAAGCAGAAGAAAACCACCCGAGTCCCACCTACACCAGCTCTCCCAACATTAACTCATTTTGACCCTAGACCAAAGACTGGATATAGCTCTATACTAGACAAACGGTAAAGGGCTTATGGAGTATCAGCCAGTGCTGCTGAGAGGGAAGATGTATCGACACGTGGCTCCGTCTGCGTGGAAAAGCTGGAGGGCTACAGTGCAGACAGGACACGTACAAGAGGTAAAGCTGGCTGCGTGCTGCGACACCGAGCTCTCCAGCCCAGGCATAACTCGACACAGTTCCCGATTCAGCTCACACAAAGACCTGCATTGATGCAAGTGCTTGGAGAGCAGGGAGTGGAAGTGTGCATATACACAAATACTCTCTAGATTTCCTTGCTTGTATCAGTTTAATACTTAAGCTCATTTTTCCTCTTTTTTTAATCTTACTTTATATACACGCACTGATTGCATAGCCCCATGCTAAGGTGCAAAGCTCATCATCGCTATCAATTCTTTCAACGTGAGTCAAGTACTGTAGAAGACCAGGCTTACTCATACTTTAACTTTGCTTTTCTTTGTTTATGTCACAAGTTAAACAGTTGAGCAACACTGTATGAATTTCTTCACGGCATCACCAGGTTTTCTACCCATGTCTTGCAAGTGGTTAATATCACAATCCCATTAACTCCGCACACAGAGCCAAGTAACGGCACAACTCCAAAATAAAGTTTATCGGATAAGGTTTAGTAAGTGGGACTGGATTTGTTCCCCATAACACAAGGCATCAGGTACCCTGAGTATTGCTTTTTTTGTCACTCTAGCCCCAGGCTCAGAAGCCCGTGTCTCAGGAAAAACCACATACGAGCAACACGGCCCTTTTACCCTGAGCTTCAAGTGAGACATACGGGATTATGCACAGACCTGCAATCTTCTGTGGGCAAGCTTCTTCAGCACACAACTCCTACTCTTCTCAGTAAGGAAAACTGGTCTCACCTACACTGCTCAGCAACTGCTGCCATACCACCAACAGCACCATTACAGTCTTTCAGGATTTTAGCATCGTGCATCAACTCTGCTCAGAACAAGGCTAATACCGGCCAGTTTAGTCACCACTACTGCCTCGTTTGCATTCGCTTTCTGACACTGACATTCTCACCTGTGCAGAGCAGAATGCTTTAAGGGAGGAGAAGAAATCCTCCCTGAATGACTGAGATCACAGCCTGGACAAAGCATATATTCTACGATAGGTCTTCTCCATCGCTAACCGAGTTAGAAGTTTCATCCATTACAAAGCTGTAGTGTCATGGTATTGTATTAGTTAAGCTACTGGTCTTAGCTTATTTAGTATTGAAGATGCCAGCATATTTGCAATCAAAGGCTATTTTCAAATGTTCTTTCCAGAACATACAACAGGGTTGTGAAACTCCAACCAAGGCGTTTCTGTCTGCCTGACCTCTGTATACTGAAAAACACCATTCATGAGGATGGTAAGGCACTGCTGTTTTCTAACCTGATCTTCCTACAGAGCTTCTCCAGAGGCCCTGAGGGGAAAAAAAACAAACAGGGAAAAAGAGTTGATCTTTTACAAATCTGAATGAGTCAACTGAGAGCTCTAAAGAAGATGGACTCCTGTTAATTAATAAGAGGTATTATGTAACATTTGCACATTAAAAACATCAGTATTCCATGCCCTTCTTGAAGATAGGATCATTTTCTTCTACAACTCCTCTCTTCTGAGACTGTTTTGCTTCTGATGAGATTTTTTGTTTCAGTTGGAGGCAGCAGGGTCTCAGTCTATAGTCTGAATGTAAGCTATCCGTAAGGACTACTGATTTAACACACTGCCTTTTACCTAATAACAACAGCCTATCCAGAAAAAGACTTGCTTTCTTCCATAACTCTTTAAAAAGCCAGCTTCAGGAAATCCAATATTAGCCTAAGGAAACGATAAGCAACATACCTGTTAATTAGGACCAAAGAAACCACTCTCTCTGTTTCGTTCCTTAGTCCTCTTCTCAACACTGAAATACTGAACTTTGCAATACTAATAAACATCTGTCAACAATACCAAATCAAGTAAGTCTTTTAAAACAATAGAGAATATTGTTTTAAAGGCAAGGCAAAAAAGGATGATTGAAGAATTCCAGAAAAAGACGAGAAGAGCTCAGAGGCAATAAGGTTCAAGTTTACATTCCCCCCCCTCTAAAATGGATGACATTTCAAGTGGACTGCCTTGTCTCTTGATGCCACTTCAGAATTTCAATTTCTCCTGCTTTTAGAGCTTAACCATCCCCTCCTAAAGTCAATGGCAACATAAGCATTCGTCGCAGTCAGTGATTGCATTTCCTTCTCAATATAAAAGAGCAGCTGTTTTCCATGCTGTTTCAACAATTTCCTTATACAGCAAAACATAGCAGGACACTGGTCACATGTGGATTTTTTAGCATGTTCTGCCTGTCACATTTTAACTTCTGGAAAGTTTACGCGATAAAGCAAGCCAACAACAAAGCCAGAGGACCCTATCCCTATCCCTACATACAGGTTTCAGTCCCACAAGAGATCCTCCCCCGGCGTGCACGGTCTCACTGGAAGCACACCCACGCCAGACCCACCTGGGCAGCCGATTTTCCAGGCCAGGAGCCAAACCCCACATACCTACACCACAACCCAACTCGCAGCAGCGCTCCCTGCTCGCCAACCCAGCAGGGGCTTCAGCAAACACCACCCGCAAAAACAAGGACACCGCTCACCCTACCGCTGGAAAATAACCTTCGTACTGATACACCATAAAGCTAATTCTCGTCAGCGGATTATTTAGCCGCGTAGCGAGCCCCCCGCAGCCCCAGACACCGGGGCGAGCCGCCTAACGACGCGGAGAGGCCGGAGCGGGGCGCCCCGACATCCCGGCTTAGGGTCGCCCCGCACCGAGCCCCCCCGCCACGGGGACCCCCCCCCCGAGCCCAGCCCCGGCCCCGCACGGCCCCCTCACGGAACCCACGGGCTCCCCCGGGGCTGAGGGGGCCGGCAGCGAGCGGACACCCACCCGCCCCCTCCCTGTCCCCGCTCCCGGCCGCCTCACCGTGCGGGGCCGGCGGGGAGGGCGACAGCTCCCCCATGGCCGCGGCCTGACACATCAGCCAAGATGGCGGCGGGCGGCGCTCCGGGCCCGCGCCGGGCGGAGCCATGCCGGCGGCCGGCCCGCAGTGGGCGGAGGACGCGCAAGGGGACGCGGGGACGTCCCGTGAGGGGCCGGGCCTGAGGTGTTCAGGAGAATGGTTTTAGTGGTGGGGTTGTCGGTGCTGGGGTAACGGGTGGGTGGATGGTCCTAGGGATCTTGTCCAGCCGGAGTGGTTCCGGGATTCTGTCAGAGCGGGGTGCGCCTCATGGCTGGCGTCGTAGGGAGGGCGGTCCCCAGGAGCTGTGTGCCCCTCGGGGTTTTAGAGAGATAGATCCCGACGCCTCTCATCTCGTCCAAGATGGGTGTGCTGTACCAAGTAACATTCACCCCTTCATCATGAAGAGAACGGCACCTCACTTTTGTATTGCAGTGCAATAGCATGTGTTAGGGTGTTACAGGGTCTGGCCCCGGCGAGCATCTGCCAGAACTTCACCGCTTTTTGCTGAGGGGGTTAAAAAAATAAATAAAATTTGCTGGGCAGCAAAAGCCTGGAGCGTGTCTAGTGGTGACAGAAGCAACTGCTCCATGGAACACAGTTTGGAATCCCGAGGACAACATAAATGCCTTTTTTTAATCTAATAAAAATAAATTGATAGAAGTACATTAGCAGACGCTGCAAATGATAACAGTTGCATTTACTGTAGCAGCTTGGCTACCCCAAGCAATGGCATCTGTCCTGTAGGAACTCCTTAAACATAACGAGCCACTTGGAGTAATTGGGTCAGAAGGGACCTCAGGAGTGCAATGTCCAACGCCCGCCCCTTGCAGGGCTGACTTTGCTGTTAGGTCAGCCCACTCCTTTATTTTGGCAAATTTGTTTTTATATGCATAGAAAACCTTACACATACGATTTTTTTTTTCAGCGGTGTTGAAATCAGGTTAAGAAAATCGAGGCTCTGCTCTCCGAGAGAGGCAGTCAAAAAGGACTTTTGTAGGCAGCTGGACTCTCCACAGCTCTGGGCCCAGCACGGAGGCTCAGGTACTTCTGACTCTCTTTCAATACCCGTGTTGAAGCCAAATTTTCACCTAAACACTATCTTATCCCCAGCAGGCAGCTACGGATACATTGTGAATGATAATGCCAAGACCACAGGTTGAGCCCCCTCCCCAAACTGTCTGCACTCAAATTAAGTAAGAACAACCAAATGACTGTAACTCTTAGGTAGCCAGCAACAGCTCTCATTCGGCACCACAAATGGTGTGGAAGACAATTTCTGAGTGAGAGAACTTACCTTCTAAAAGACAGTCATATGCACGGACTCCCCTTCTGCTGCAGACATAAGCTCTGCATTGCAGAGGCAGAAGCAGAATTTGGCCTGTTTTTTCAAAAAGTCACAGTTGGAGAGCTTTTGCCTCTTATTTTGTTGTCTTCTAAGAAAAAAAAAATAAGTATTCACATAACTGCTCGATTTCTAGCTGGCGTTTGTTAATTATATAGGATCTTTATAGCTCTGCCCACTGCAGGGGCTTATGATCCTCTGTTCTTCCCTTCAGCTGTGGAAGTGTCAGCATCCCCACTTTAGGCGTAAATAAACAAGGAGGTGGCTGAAGCTGCAGAAGTGCTGAACACCCTGTACTCCTCCTCACTCCTCCACACCGCGGGCACTGGAGAGCCGTGGCTGGCAACACCGAGGAGGAGCTGGGAGGAGGGCCCCATCCTCTGCAATCATCAGCAGGCTGCTCTGTTGTAATGTAATTACTGCAAGCTGATTTAATTTCACATCATGCCTTTCGTATAATGGCAAGATGACCTAAAGAGTTATTATTTTCTTCATTAAGAATTGCTTTCATTAACTAACTATTTTATTCTAAGTAGGCATGGCTTGCCATGGGTCTTTGGGAGCACCACCACCAAAACCCCAGGAAGCCTGTCTTCTCTCCCCAAGTCAGATAAGTACAGCATTGCAGCTGAAGCTGCAGTCCTGGTGCCCAGGCCTGTCCACCATTGTCGTGTCTAATTTATGCATGGAATCGTTCAATCCTAAGCGTGACTGTAATTACACAAGCACTCTGAGTAAGTCATACCTGGAAAAAACTATTTTCATTGTATGTTGCTCAGACTGCCCTTTGTTCAGCATGTAGCGCAGTGGTGTCCCAGCTAGTTCCTAGGCACTTGGATCCTACAAATTAGAGCTAATAACACACTGGTACAGTATTACAAAACCTGCACGCGGACAAGCCCAAAGCTCTGACTAGTATTTGCAGGCAAAGCACATCGACCTCCAGCAGCTACTGCGATGTTGCTCCTGATCAGTCTCCATGCTAACAGCACTACCCCCAGCTACCTCTGGCACTCCTTTGCATTTGTCATTTTCCACTGCCGATGCCAGACCTGTTCTTTTTCTTTTCAGAATTAGTTTTCACTGCTGTCATTTCATGCCCTTTCTGGATGCAGTATCCTAAGGCATGGAATGTCCCAAATGACCAAGTAACATTTAAGAAACAAAAACAACGAAATGAACAGTCGTTGTGGCTCAGTCATTCTTTGAAACTTTTAACTGCAAGAAAACTTCATGCCAGTTCACGTGCTGATAAAGTTCTGTCCCCAGTGGGATCCTTGATTCTCCTTTTCACTGCATCCTGTCAGTATTCTTCCAGCTCAGTCTATAAGGTTAATTAGTGTCATTCCAAAAGACTGTTCAGACCAGCAGTGTTGCTTTGATTCATCCTTGGGGGTGGAAATGGTTAGCCAGCTAAAGGTACTAAAAATATTTGGATATGTTAAATTACAAAGATAGTATAAACTTTTTTTTTTTTTTTGGAGAGATTTGAATGCCAGGGAAGCATTTCTTAATGCCTCAGTTATTAGTGCTTCTTAGGCACTAATTACTGGGCTCATCTTGGGGACAGAGGAACATGGTGCGGGGAGGTAATGGAGGCTGCATTGTGATTGCCCCAACTCTCTGCAACCCCGCTGTGCATACTCTGCTGCAAAATGGTGGGCAATTTGGCCATTTTCCTGAAATACCACATACTCCTACCAAATTTATCAGCAGCCACTCCACTGTAGCCAGCTTCTGCTGCTTGCCACAGTGGGCTGAAGTTCACAGGAGCCAGGAGAGTTGCTTCTCTGACTTTGGTAGGTAATAACTCAGCCGTCTAGAAAAAATTTAGCCAGCTCTTAACACAACACATTTTCTTTGGAGTATACTTAGTAGGGATCAGTAATTTGGCAGACAGGAGCCTAGATCCACGCCTCTGTGTCTGTCTGTGACAGAGATCGTTCTACCCGCCCCACTTGACTTGTAAGAATAAACTCTACCTGATTTTTACACATCTTGGCAGTGGGTACAGCAGCCTAAGCACCAGAAGAGCCACGGTTCACTTATTCTCAGTGAATGTTTAACTGCATGGCACTGGGATCACCACAGCGCTCCGCAGGGTCAGGACGTCAGGGTGCGCCTCGTCCGGGACACGAGGAAAGGGGAGATGGATGAAGCACCACATCTTCTAGGCCACAGGGCAAAATCGCTTTAAAACAGAAGTTTATTGATTATTGAGCTTCACAGCTCTTAGAGGGAAGGTGCCTGCCCCACCGGGCTGCCTCAGGCACCGCCAGCTCCAGCCGCCCCCGCAGCACGTGTCCCGCGGGGCCGGGCCGGGCCGGGCCGAGCCCTTCCGGGGGAGGGACGGCGGCTCTGAGGAGGAGGAGGAGAAAGGAGGAGGAGGAGGAGGAAGCGGAGGAGGAAGCAGCCGGGGTGTCTTCGTTTGCCCTCGGCCTTCGAGCGAGGCCCAGCGGCCGCGTGGCGCAGCCCGGGGGGCGCAGGGTGGCCCCGGTCCCTCGCAGTGCTCCGGGGGTCGGCGAGGTCGGGGTGAGAGCCAGTACCCTGGCCTGGCCTGGCCGGGCCGGGCCCCAGCTGGGTGTCTTGGGGCTAAAAATGCTTAATTCTGTCCCCAGTTAGTTAAAGTAGCACCTGCTGGTTCTATGTGGTTTCGGTTGTGAGAGTTAGTTAGTGGTTTGCTTGATTGCCATGTAAATGGGTATGCTCAAAGGCAGCTCTGCTTTATTTGTGAGTAGATTGTAACTTAATTTCTTCATCGTAATGTAGTAAGAGAACCTTTTTATAGTTAAAATAGGTGTATGGTGCATTAACATTTGGAAAGCAGGTGCTAAAAATTCCTTCTGGTAACATCCCGTTGCCTGCCTTCCCCTCAGACACTGGCGGTGCTGGTCCAGAAGCTGGCTCGCCTCAGGGCTCTGCTGTGCTGCGGAGCCTTCACATGGGGCTCTGATCCCATTGTTGGGTGGGTGAACTGGTGGATTTTAGCTGGTGCTACAAGTAGATGTCACTTACTGAAGCGAGTGGTTCAGTTAGCTTGTCACCCTTTGTGACAACCGTTCCTGCTTCTCAGCAAATCCCTCTTGTAAAGCACTGCTGCTTACTTACCTTTGGTCAGAACTGTTGTTAATACCTTTAGCACAAGCTGTTACTTCTTAGTGTGTAAACTGATGGTGAATTATCCTTCCAAAAGTGATTTTTAAAGATAACTTCACAATATGACTTCAAAATATTCAATTTTTAAATTTGTGTCCTTGCCTGAATTGATTTCTTAAATCTATGCTTCTTTAGTTACCTGGCATACAATCGCCCTTTGTCATACTCGGGTATGAATGCTGACATGATGGCCCAGCCCCTTCACGTGAAGGACAATGGTAATAAAGTTCCAGGTAAAGGTTAAAGCAGAGGAGAGCCACTTTTCTGTTGCAAAGTCCTCAGTTTGGAGGCTGAACCTGTGAAATACATAACAGAAATGAGTATTTTGTGAAGCAATTACACACTTTTTTTTGGTCAAATGTGTGTGTTTAAAAAAAAAAAAAGTACAGAAAGTGTTACTTTAAGCTGCAGCACAAGAGTGAACAACTGCAATAAAAAGAGATTTTGTCCAAAGCTTGACAAAGGTATTTTAACTCTTTTTTCCTCTGTATATGCGTAATCATTGTAAGGATCAGCAGTAAAAGTTTGGCTTATAAATGCAACTAATTCCTAATAATTCAGACTTGGGTGGCCAGGAATGCCTTAGATAACTGTAAAATGAGAGTAATTGGAGTACTGGGGAATTTGGTGCAATTGTGCAGTGGGAATCGGAGTCCACTCAGGAATATTTTTTGCCTTCACTATTCTCTGCTCCATGCTCTCAGTTATTCCAAATGGGGGGGAGAGGGGGAGGATTGCTACTGGGAGATCTGAGGTAGCTTGGTATGCAGCCATCTGGAGGGTTCATTAAATGTAATTAATTTGCTTCCACGTAGAAAAAGGGCCGCATAAGCTTTATATTGGCTTAGTGGAGAATTGGGACTAATGAGCCTGTTGGACTGGAACAAGCTCAAAAAGGCATGTGTGGTCTATGACTGAAACAACGTCTTTTTTGTAGATGAATGAGTTACCCAGTAGTAAAAAAATATAGTTCCGAATACGTTGGTATGCAGATTTATCAAACAACTTCTACAAGACAAGCGTTCACATAAAGAATAAACTTGGGAAATCATAAGGCTTATAAGGCACTCAGTTGAAAATAAAATCTGTTTAAGTAGTTTCAGAGTGTTTTGTTTTTGAGTACTTGCTTATTTATGGATGGTGGTCATTAAGGCCTCTATTGAGTGATAGGACCAGAGCAGAGAAACTGTTGCTCAAATAATACCACTGATGGTAGGGTTTGAATAAATGCGGTATCAGAATGATAAGAAGTGACTAGCAGAATATGTAATGTTCCTGTAACATCTCCGTTTGCTCAAATGTGCTAGCAGAACAGTAGAAATAGAGAAGACTTGTGTGTTTTCCTGTAAATACTCCATAACACAGGCACACATTAGTATTGTTAGATCACTTTGCAAATATTTCTTCTCTTAGGAAGTTCCATGGAAGGCGCAACCAGTAGAAGAAAGTTGCCACAAGCAGCTGGAACTGATAAAGGACGTACTGTGAGTTACTGCACTTTATAATTGCCCCACGTATTCTGAGTGTTTCTAGATAGCAGAATGATCAGCATAAATTGATCATCTCTTTCTAGAACTTTGAAACTTTTGTCACGTTTTGATACATGAGAATATTTCTATCCAATGGGATTGCTTTTTCTGGTAAGAATCACCTTAGATTTTTACAGGTATCGCATTCTGATTTGATTGAGAAGCCAAAGAAGTTGCAATATTCCTATGAGAATGTTTTCTCTATTGGCTATGATAAGAGTCTCTTCAATTCACTAGCATCACCTCCTCAAATGAGAACTTGCCATCATTGTGGTCTGTTTGGTAAGTTGCTGTTACTCTGTAGTCTGTGATGCATGGTGTATTTGTCAGTGAAGCAGGATCATAAGAATTACTCAAAAATGCCTTAACATAGAAATGTATTTTGTTTGTCATATGCAAATGTAGTGACTATTCATAAAGTAATTGGATTTACAAAAGTGAGAAAATGAAGAGCATCTCTCTCAATCAAAATGTTTTTTTCCTTCTTCAGTACAGAAGGAATTTGGGGCAACTGGAGCAGTAATAGGTAGCTACAGATGAATAAAAACACCTGTTTGTATCTGCTTAGAACTGTAGTAGGACCCCCTTGTAAGCAGTTATTTAATAATACATGGAGTTAGTATCTTAACAGCTGTTGTCTTTTCCCATATAGATGTTTCTTTGACTTTTTTTTTTTTAGGATCCCTCAGATGTTCGCAGTGTAAGCAAATATACTATTGCTCTGTAGATTGTCAGAAGAAAGATTGGCCATCCCATAGTGTTGTGTGTGAGCCAGTTAAACAGAAGTAAGTTTGTTAAAAGCTCTGCTAAATAATATTTACAGAAATATAATGATATCCCTCTTAGTACAACTTAAATTACCGTATCAGGGCACTATAACAGTAAAATAAGTTGCTTATTCTTAGGCTAGTATTACATCAGGATGACGTGATAGTGTTTAGAGTTCTTAAGTGTGAATTAAGTCAACAGAAATGTTTTTGCTTTGTGTTAGTATTGGAATGATGTGAGCATGTGGTAAGAATACCAGTTCATCACCTGTGTTATTGCTGTTGATGACGTAGGGAATGGAGGACAAATAAGCCTGTACTTATCAGGAGTGGCGCAATTAATGGACTGTTTTAACAGACTGAAGAGGCAAATTTTAAATGTAACTGTAGCGTCATTGAGCTTTATGGATATTTTATTTTTGATCAGCACAGTTGCAATTAGAAGATGTTGTTTCAGCCAGTTCATTCTCTAGCTGCTCTTTATCATTTTTTGACATGCCAGCTGAGATGATCAAGAGATCGCTGTCTAGTCTGTTTCAGTTAAATGAAGCTCTGTTAGGTTATGATACTGTACAAACTGCCTGGATTTGGAGAAGTTTTGGAAATCTGAGCGTTTAGGCTGACACTAGCAAAGAGTGGTGATAGCAATTGTTCCATGAGCCTGTAGCCAGGTTTCCATAATCAGTTTACGAGTGAGGTGTTTTTTCATAAGTTTTGCTACACTCTCTGAATCACGGGTGTAGGAGAAGGGGATTCAGTCTGGCACGTTATCTGGATTTTACCTGTGTGTTCAATTGAAACAGCAAGATTTATCTTTTTTTTCGGTTTCTACAGTTTTTAAGGCTTATTTGGGATTGCAGTGTTAGCAGAATGCCACAACAGTGTGAGATTTCTTCTCCAATTTAACCAAAATTAAATAGTTTTTGTTGATGGTATCACAAAAAGCACACCAGATGTTATGTGACAGAGAACTAACAAATTTGTTCTGTCCTTTCTTGGAGGAGGAATAAGGGTTGACACAAACGTCTCATTATTAACGCAGCTTTTCTGTTTTATTTGCAAGTAGGTGTTATGAATGTTCCTTGTCTGGTCTTTGGTTCTTCAAAACTAACATGTTTTTCTTTGATTACAGTTCAAGTAATAACAATGGAGGCAAGATACCTGCTAAAACAAAGACAGGACTTTACCTTAAGGTATAGAATATGATTTTTGCTATGTGTTGAATGAAGTTACTGTAAGCTAGTTGCAGGATATGATCTAACCTGTCCAGGGAAGGAGCAAATTCCAAAGATAATAATCTACTCATTTTAGAAAGATTAATGCTTCTAATCAAAAGTTACTAGGAGAGACATTCAAAAGTATGTTACTTCTAGAGCTACTAGCAAGACTGTCAATAAACTTGATTTCTGTTCGAAAAAAAAAAAAAACACAAACATTTGTGATAAAGTTAAAAATTAAGATGTATGATGTTGCTAGAGAAATATCTTAGGAAGGATACAGATGTAGCTTGTCCAGTTCTGAACAATTCTGTATTTCTACCTGTATCCATGAGCTAAAGCTGGAAGCCTGGCAAATATTGGAGGAATACATGTCATGTAGTCTTGTACATTAACAGATGCAGATGAACTCTTGCTTGTTTGCTGTAACAGGATTTAAACATGATGCAGCTCTCCTTCATAGCATTTTGATCTTATTTTCAGACAAACATTTCTTCCTGTGGACTTCCTAAGAACAGTTTTGCAGGAGATCATTTTGCTATCATTTTGTTCGTTCATCTGTTTAACTTCTTGAAAAAATTTAGAAAGTAGGCTTCATTTTTGGTCATGAGACTTCTGTTAGTACATTCCGAAAGCTTTCTGCTGTCTGTGCGTGTCTGTAACTGTTCCGTTAAAACTGATAAACTGGTAACAAGGGACCTCTAAATCAAGAGGGCATACAACATGAATAAACAATTTCTAGAGGATTATTTTGAAATAATGGAAGGCTTTATTTCTCCCTGTTTCATCTTCTGAGTCTCAAGCAAGTTCTGGGGAAGTAAGAGAGCTCACGTTAAAAGATTGTTCGATATGTAATGTATTTTACCGTTGGACTGTGAGGAGCATTTTTATGGGAAATGTTCTGAAGAATCTTTGTTGCAAGTAAGCAATTAATTTGGAAGTTATAACAGCAGTCTCTGTCGTCATGCATTGTCCAAAGTATGTTGGTCTGAATATAAGAGTACTTTTCCTTAAGGATGTGTATGAGATTTTTTTGTGATGTTTTTAGGGTGTCGCAGACACGGATGGTACGCATTAGGCAGATTACACTAAATGTGCAATGTTACTTTTTTTTTAAGTGCTGTTAAGCAGTAGCTGCAATGTACTCTGTTAAAGCTGCAAGGAAGCAGGTGGAATTGAATTCCTCTTCTGAGAGCCTCATAAGCAGGAAGTATAGCAGAGTCATTGGTCCTGTGTGAAAGGAACAGGTGAAGCCATGACTGCTGCCTAGACTACTTCAGCACTTGTTTTTCATCCTCAGTGTATCTCTTGATAATGTTATTTAGTTATTATATAACTATTTATTTTATGAACTAAATATAACTATTTATGTTATAGTTATTTCCAAGAGTAATACAAAGTCTTTGAATTCCAATGAGGAGGTCTTAACCAGTATCTACAAATGTGCTTTTGTTGAGATGATAAAATGTTCTTTTTTTCATTTGTTATTACTCAAAGATGCAGCTGAACAACTCCAGTCTAAACATAACTTGTAGCTCCTTTAAATAGGGTAATTCAACGTCTGCGGATTCCCTCAAGACAGAAGAGCAGTGCAAGAAAATAATGTTGTCAGATCTCCGGAGCCTAGGTCTCAAAAAAGCTATGGAAGTACAGGTACTTCAATTTTGAAAGAATGCAAGAGGCATTTGAAGCATTGTTAAGCATGCGTAGCTGTATGTTACCTCAGCAATCTGTATCGTTTTGTTTGCCTGTAAAGTGTCTTTATTTTTATAAAGATAAGTAAATGCAAAGGGAGGGAATAATGGAGAAAGATTTGTTTCTGTGATGGTGAACATCGCTGTCTCTTTGTTCTGAGTAGATACTACTGCTAGATTCAAAACAAAAGAACAGCAGCAGGTGTAGGGTGAAATGCATTTACTGAAATGCACGCTGGTGCTGAATAATGGACTGCGGGGTGTTCTTGTATCATTGTTATGTTCTCTCTTCAGGGTACAGTAACAGAATTCAGGAGTCCAAGTGAATTTTATATACAGATGACTTCTCCAGAAGTTTTAGACCAGATCAGTAAACTTTCTGTGAAACTGCAAGACTGTTACGCTAACACGGTTATTCAGGAGCATTATGTGGCTATCAAAGGAGAAGTCTGCGTTGCAAGGAATTCTTTGGATCAGGTAAGATCCGATTGTCCATAAAATAACACTTTTATAATGAGCTTATCATGTCTTTGCAAGTTTTGCTTTTATGTCTCTACAGGTGAAAGTTGCTGATTAGACATCTGTTTATTGTATTGAAATTGTGATAGTTAGCAACTTTATAATACCTGGAACTCAAATTGAAGGCGCTCTATTTTTTCCCTCTAAAAAGTTTACTTTTATATATTTTTATGTACTTAAACCGTGTAGAAGTGGTTTGTCCTAGTGTTTCTTGAAGGCTATGGGAGTTTATAACAAATCTAAATTACTTTAGTTAGTTTGGAGTATGCCTCTGCTTATTTATTTCATTTCTTACCTGGTTGCTGATTGCTTTTTTTGTAGTCACCTCTAGTTCTCATTTCCCTTCCCATCCCCTTTCTTTCCTTTTTTTTTTTCCTCCTTCATTGTTAGCAGATGTGATTCTCTGTAGGAAAGCCCAGATCCATAGGAGTATAACTATCTTCACAGCAGTCAGTGTTGACGTGTGTCAGGTTCATTTGATTTGCTTTAAAATTGCTTGGTTGCCTTTGTTTAAAAACAAACCTGGTGGAATAAAGTAAGCTTTGAAGTGTGTGTTTTAGTGAGGAGTGCAGTAATTGTGGTTGTTTGTTATGCTGTGTTCTTACTAAGAGTATTTATTCCCATACAGACATGGAATAGAGCATTGGTTAAAGATGTGGATATATCGCAAAAGAAAGCGCAAGTATTCTATATAGATTATGGAAAGGAAGAAAATATTCCACTCTCCTGGATTAAAGCTCTTCACAAAGACATTGAACTGCTTCCTCCATGTGTGAGTTCTATTTCCGTAACAGTAGTTGAGATTTTAAATGAGTAGCTCTGAAATAAGTATAGCTCTTGTATCAGTGTAACTGTCATTATCACAGTATTTTGTGTTCAGTGAAAGTGATGCATAAAACCTGCTATATTACGCAGAGGTTCATGTCCTGAAATGTTCCATAGCAGTGAGGAAGGCCACCTATATTATTTTTTTTCCTTAGTCCTAGAATTGTTTTCTGAGCTGGTAAAATAACTGTGGGATGTTCGGGCTCACATTTCCCTTCTGTGCTGGAGGGTGGTAGGGGGTGCAGCCTGCTCGAGTAATTTAATCTGGTTTTAGGCAGTGGTGAAAATGACTCAGAATTTGGGCAAACCTCGTCTGCAGTACTGACAGCTCTTGGTCTAAGTTGCAATTGTTCTGGTAGTTGTTCATCATCCAACTGACTTCGTTGCATGCTGTGTGAATATCTCCCATTACAAAATAAATGGTCTAGCTTTAATCCACAGGTCAAAACGGTATGTTTGACTTGACACAAAGAATAAAGAAGCATTCTTTCAACCAGTGGGTGCCCTGAGTACCAGCTATCGGAACAGTCTTTCGTAGTGTGTTCACGCGACTCTGCTGGGTTTGTAGTAGACTTTGACAGCCTTCTGAACTTTGTCTTAAAACCCTCAGTGTCTCCTGCAGGCAAGTTACGACATACACCCGTAGTCAGACGTAATGTGATACAGGCACACCTTGTAGTCCTGAGGAAATGCAGTGTACAGTTTGAACATAACTTCCTATTTTTTAACTGTTCTGTAAAGAAGTTAGTTGAATTGATAGTGCTTCAGATTTCAGCAGCAGCTTTTACTCTTACAGACCGGATGATATTTTGGAGGGCCTTAATTACTTATTCATATTTTTAAAGGGCAAATAATCCCCAACCTTCCTTGTTTTAATGGTAATTCTTTCCAGGCAATTAAGTGTTCCTTTGCTAATTATGATCCAAAACAAAGAGGATGGAATGAAGGCGTCGACATCTTTTCTTCCCAGCTCATGGGAAAGACCTGTTCAGTAATTGTTGTTGACATATTACAGGAGGAAATGATGTCAAGATTTGCTGTAGATGTTGTTCTTCCAGATTTTTGTAAGTGTTTGGAGTGGGGGTGGAAATGGGCTAGGGGGGAGGTGGGGAACACGACTGTTAAGTCTTTCATGCTCACTTTCCCTCTCCACAACACTCCCCAAGACCCTTGGAAGAGGATTTTTTTTCTTTTTTTGCTTCCCTCCCTCCCCACCTGCCCCTTGATTTTATTTTTTATATACTTTTTTAATTATATTTTGCCTTTTAATAGAGGCTATTTTAAAGTAACTGTACCTGAAATATCTTAATGTTTAATGACCTTAAAATTGAGTCTGAATTGATATTTTCAGTTGAGCTTTAAGGGTTTGATTGTAGAACCAGATCAATACAGAAAAGGTGTACCTGCTGTCATCATTAGGAGGGCTATTTTTAATCTGGCCCCAGAGCAAGAACAGTATAGTGATGAGATAATATTCTTTTCATTAATTTGCAGCCCCAGAAATTTTGAAGAAAGTGATAGTTCATTTTCTTAACCTGATAAAATTCCTCACATGCAGGAAGCTTATCTTCATGCCGTAGTCTCTGCAGTCTATGGATGGTTCACCTTATTCCTGTGTAAATGCCACTGCTTCAGGACCGTGCTGGGCATATTTCACATCCAGTTGCTTTTTACTACATTGACAAACTAATATAACTTATCAGCCTCTTGGAGAGAAGATCACAGCAGTCTCTTGGTCATGGAATAGACACAAGCAGCATTTCATGACCTTACAAGCAATTTAAACATCTGTACTCAGGCTTTCATTTGAAAAGAATTATATTGAAAACTTGAAATACTGTTTCATGCTTCCGAAATGGAATATGTAATTACTGAGAAACTCAGGATTTCTTTGTAAATCCTGTGTACTTGGTGTTGCAAGTTTAGACACAGGCTGTGAAGAATTGAAAAGTTTCAATCGCTTTTCAGCCAAGTATTTTCTGGTAATGTCTACAAGAAAATGGTGATCATGACTGTTTGTTTAGTGAAACAGTCTTGGAGCTATGCATGTTGTCAGGAAGCTTAAATGCTTGAGTTACTCTGAGTCTACTTCTGTCTCACATTCTAAGTGTATTAATTGCTTGATAAATAAGAACAGGATAGTAACATAGGATAGATTCAGAAGATGGTTCTTAAATGAAACTGAACTATGACTAACTTGTATGCTAAACTGCTTTGCTTCTTGCATCTGTTTAGATAAACTGCCTTTAGAAATGAGGTCTAATTTAACTCCAGGAAGTAATACCGAAGGAACAGACTCTCCAAAAGGTGAGTAAGCAAACCATACTTTCTAAGTAGGAGGCTGAAAAAGGTTGGGGAGCCTTAGATTCTCACAGATGGGGTGATGCTTTATATGTAGTTTACATATTCTAGCTGTTCATTAGCTTTACATCCTACTTAAACGTTGGCCAGGGAAGCTTCCTTCAGCTCACTAGTGACACTGGCACCTGTGCTTTTTAACAGTATGAAATGCTTGTTGAGTGAGGATGATGTGTCTATTAGTTTCATGGATAAAATGGCATGAGCCTTCAAAGTCCAAAGAGTATAGCAAAACAAACTGCTTCAGCATGTTTTAATTCTGTAGTTTAATTTAGCATAATTTGTATAAGTATCTCTGAATCTGGCCTGGTGAGGTCGCACATTGCAAAGTCATCTAGCTTTTGATCAGTGACATCTTTTTCCTTTTCTTTAATGTACAGTGTCAGAAAACCATTCTATGGGAGGTAAAGAAAAAACACCTGAAGATAAAGATCTGCTTTGCTGTGGAAAGTCGGTAGCAGAGTGTGTCTCTGTATGTATTGGAGACACGTTCCCTGGTGTGGTTTCCCATATTCAAAATCCAGACAACTTTTTCTGTCAGCAGATGCGCAGTGGCCGTAAGTGACTTGTTGAAAACAGGCTGTGGGGTATTTAGTATGGCACTTTTTTCTTCAAGAGAGATCCTCTAGAGGGAGGCATTGCTGGTCTGATAGTTTGACCTTATAATGGAGATTTCCTGTGGCTTTAGGCTGTGCCTCAGTTAAGAGCCATGGTGCTGTAGAGGATGTTTTTGGCAGCATTAGCTGTTCACCTCCAAGTTAATAGGCGATGCTATCATTTGTTGCCAGTCTGAGTAGTCCAAACTAGAAAGATGGTGTTTGTATGGATTATAGCAAGCTTGTTGAGTGAATTTGTATATTTAAACAATAAATGTGTTCTCTTAAATGTTAAATATGTTATCACAGGTATTCAGAAATGTGTGTCAGGTTTTAATTATTCCTTTTTGTTCCTATAATGCCTGTAATGCTATGCCAGTGGGGAGAAGTTGCCTTTTAGGCTGGGTGTGTGGACTGAGCTTCTTTGTTATGTAGAGTGGGGAGAATATCTGAGTTTCAGAAGGGAGAGAAGCCCGGATAACAATTCCCAAACCCTGCTTTGTTGTCTTCTGATACAGTAGAATATAAGACAAGTAACAGTTACAGTGGATCAGAATGCTAGGCTAGGGGGAGCTTTGGTGCATCTCACACAATGCCCTTAAACAGACGTTTGGGGGAGGGAGAGAGCAGAGTAAGTTCGTGGGTTGTGTCCTCCTAGCACTCTCTGAGTGTACGGTTATTTTCAGCTGAAGTGGCTTTTGCAGCTGGATGGGATCTGGCATGTTTACTAATCCTGAGTGGTTTTCTCTTCTTTTATACTTACCCAGTCTTCCTCTGAATTCTGGGTAGACTCATAGCTTATGATTCCTTTGGCAAAAAGTTACACTAGACATCTACCTGTTTGAAGAGCTGTCTTCCTTTTGCTTCTTTACAGCGTGATTACGCTATCCGTGTTCAATTCCTACTGGCTTCAGTTATGTTACTGTACTGAAAGAGTCTGACTGGCTTTCCCTGTAGTGATTTCTCAGAGTTGTGCAAGACTCTCCTTGTGCAAGTCCTAGTTTGATCACTTCTTTTTAGTATTACATTTAACATTACATGAAATAACCTCCGTTATGTTACAATCTGTTCTTTATGGCCTTAAACTTAACATTTGTATGCTTCCTTAATTATCAGGCAGTGTATTTTCCACAACATGTGTATTTTAATACCAGGTCATCTTGCTGAGCTTCAGGTGTGTCTTGATGAACACTGTAACAGACTTCCTAGCAATCCAGATTTCCGTCCTGCTTCAGGAGACTTGTGCTGTGCTCAGTTCACAGGTAAAAGTGGAAGTACGACTCTGAATTTGTCAGCTTAACTTCCTGCCAAATTTAAATGAGTTTTACAATTATGTTTAGAAATGTCTTATACAGACTATTTCATTTGTCCAGTTTTAGCTCTGCATTGCACTTCATAGTGTTTTTTTAAATTTAAATTGAATAGTATTTGATAGATGTCATCATCATTTACCAATTTTTAAAAAAGAATCATAAAATGGCCCCATCACTAAACAAACAACACTGCATTCATTTTTGAGTAAAGGAGCTTTTTAGGAGACCATGAAGAAACTGATTTAATGCTGTTTCCTGTGACTGGAAATAAGCATAGGCTTGAAATTTCACACCCCAAAAAAGGTAAAGAAGAGACAGGATTATATATAGCACTGTTGCCCTGATGGGGTTCTTCACAACAGGTTATGTAGCAAAACCCTGGTAATTATGAACTGTATGTTCATAACTTAGTTTCTGTGTGACAGCCATCACTGTCAAGTTTCTACAAGTCTTATTACAAAATTACATCTTGTTTAAACCTAAACTAGTATTCTGCATAAGGCAGTGTTATGTGCCTGGAACTGTCCAGTCTACATGAAAGAAATACCTTTTATTTGTAAGAATATGAGGTCCTGTTTGCCTGAGAGCAGGAGGGTAAAGATGAATCTCCTCCTTACAGATATTTCTTCTTTTCATTCACCTTTTTAAAACAGACAAAAAATTGCTGCTCTTGTACCTTTTTTCTGGTCAGAAATGTTGCTGTTACAGCCTCTTTACATAATCTATGAGCATTCCTCATCATTTCTTTTTGTTTCTGATATGTTTTTGGTACTTTTAATAAATTAGCTGTTAAACTGAACAGATAAGCTGAAATAAACTTTTTTTTTACACATTCAGAAAAAGCTGGTACTGTCAATAAGCTGTCTTGGTGTTTGAGTGGACACTGGTTTCAGGTGCTTAGCTGGGGAAAACCATCAGTTCAGTACTTTAGCTGTCTTGATAAATTTGAGAGAGAGCTTTTATTTCTGTTTCTGAAATCTTTTAATTGAATTAAAATACGTAAATTATATTAGATCTGTTATGTGGTCTTTGAACTGCATGCCATTTCAGTCTGCTGAGATCCTGTTTGGCTTTTTTTTAACACTGAATTTAACTACATTGTGTGGGTGTAGAGCTTATTTTTTCTTGCAGTATGCCTTTGCGTGCTGGGGCTTCTTTATGGAAAGAATGTTTGTAACGTTTAACTCCCATGAGGGGTGATGGTGGTAGGTGTCTTCTGCAGGGTTTTGTCAAGGTTAGCATGAACTGTAATTCTGTTGTTTCAAGTCTTGTGTTGACATTGCTATTTTGTCTTATATTGTTCTGTCCAAAAAATCATTCTGTTCTTGGAAGCAAGTATCTAGTATAACGAATGTCTGTGTGTTCATTTCTAGAAGACAATCTTTGGTATCGTGCTGCTGTTATAACATATGCTTCTGAAGATACTGTTCTGGTGGGATACATAGATTATGGGAATTTTGAAGTTCTCCAGCCAACCAGACTTCGTCCTATGACTCCAAAATTAATGAACTTGCCAGCTCAAGCCATAAGATGTACCTTGGCAGGTAGGAAATAAACTTTTTTCTGAAAATTAAGAATTTTCAGAATTCTTAATTAACTGTTGTAGCATATGTACAAAACAAGAAGAAATCTTTCCTCACGTATTTAAAATCTTTCCTAACCTATTTAGTGACTTGTATGCTTAGAAAACTCTTATGTTAATGTGCCTATTCTTAGGTTTGCGTGTGCTTTTTTTTTCTAAGCAAAATTCAGTCACCTGCTGGATTTGTGGAGTTCTTAAATCTATTGTGGCTTTAACACTGCAGGAGAAGATAAAACTTCATGTTGTATTTTGAAATGCTGAACTCTGTCTCTTCCCCTCCACTGGGACAAATCTGAATCCCCTCTGAATCTTTCCTCTGAAATCTGCCGTCTGAATCTTTCCATGCTATTTGACTTTTCAGGTGTAAAGCCACTAATGGGAGCCTGGTCCTCAGAAGCTATTTCTCTTATGAAACAATTAGTGAAAGACAAAGTGCTGACAGTGAAAGTAGTGGATAAAGAGAGTTATAGATCTGTGGTGGAGCTTGTGGATGCATCTGTTATTCCGGAAATAAATATATCGAGCTATCTCCTGCTGAAAAACTGTGCAGCTGAGGAATCAAGGATAGCCTCCTTGCCAGCAACTGAAATAAGCGATGTTAAGCAAGCAAATAGTGAGTACAAGCACGTCCTGCTCAAGTGGTAGTATTTAACCTCCTACTAGAGTATGTACAGAGAACCACGTTCTTTGTCCAGTCCAGATTGTGAAATCTAGCCTCTACAGCTCTGAAGTCTAGTTATTGTGACTTTTCCATGAAGAAATCATGTGTTTGTGTATGTGTGCACATACATAGTGAAGTTGCAATTGTTTACTTGTAGAAGATCTTACAAGAATTTAATTTTCTTTGGTCAGAAGTCTTAAAATTTCTAGTTGAAGTAGGATATGACTGGTTAATACCTGCCCGTTTCTATGCCCTTGCCCTTTAGCTCATCTTTGTCTATATTTAACATCTGAAGCCATATGTTCAGTCTTTCAAAAGCTGTTCAACTGCAGTAGCCTGTGTAACTTCAACACTAAAGGGGTTAGTGGCCTAAACTGCCTTTCGTGCATTTAGTGATCGAAGCTTCAGTGTGAGATAGGTAGGGGACTAAGGAACCAACTTAGATTCTAGGAACTACAATTCCACAGAGTCCCTCATGCTCAGATTACTGTTGTCTAGTCTGAAACTTTCTGTGATCACCGCTCCCCAAATACCTATGGCTTGCTCTTCTCTGTAGTGAAGCAACTGGCATGTTTCTCTTGCTTTTATTACAAAAAGGTTCTCACTGGTAGTTAGTCTGTTGGTTTACTTATAATGAGAAATTATAGTACACAAAGAATGAATATACAGGATGTGATTTTTTTCTATAAAAATTATTTTAATTCCTCTACTTCTCTCTTTCCTCTCTAGAGGACACAGCAAACAAAAAAAAGTGGGGATGGAATAAATTAACTCTTCAACAAACAGTAGATGTGATAGTGTGTACGCTGTACAATCCTGGAGAATTCTACTGTCAGATTTCAAACAGTGGTAAGTTTCTTCAGCTTTTGTTTTCCTGCGTAGTTTATTTGCTTCCTGATTTTTCAGTTGTTATAGTTCAAATGCATTGCTGTTTCAAGTGAGTTTATAGCACCAAGTCTTACCTCTGAATTTTTGTATGTAAGAGCGAAGAGTACAAGAAAAATGATGAAATTGAATCAGGGCACGTAGTGGCTCTGAGACTGAAATGTGAAAATGTTGAAGTTAAGCAATTGAATAGTACTGAAGGGTGCTTAGTGGTAGATAAATCTCTTAATTCATGTGAACTGACGAATGTGACTAAAAAATCTGGCAATACAGTTATTGGAGGTACTATTAATCAGAATGGATCACTGCTAATTTTGGCAACCCATGTCAGAGCTGATACACCTCTTTCACAGATCGTTAGACTTGTGGAAGAGGCCCAGACCTCAAAGGCTCCTATACAGCAATTTGCAGACAAACTTTGTGGCTACTTACCTATTTGTCAGTAAAGATCAGCTTTCTCACTTCTTGCTAAATCAGTCTGCCTGGTAAGTTAACTAGTTAATTCAGTGTCACAGTTCTTTCAAATAAAATACTAAATTTCACTGAAATCTTCCATTAACTCTTTTAAATGTAAACTATACCACAGAAGTATTGATAATGTTCAATCCCACTTATTCTATTGATCTTGTCTTTAATTCTTCCTATTCTTCAGAGTTACGCGCTCTAAACTTACTTAATAAATCATTGTCTGAATACTGCCGGAAAACTCCTCCAAATGTTTTTAAGCCAGAGAGTGGAGAACCTTGCTGTGCTTTTTTCTCTGGTAAGTGGCAGACTAAAATATTTCAGTTTAACAGGGTGAAATAAAGCACAAAAAACTCCACCCTAACTGATAGTTTATATTGGTAGAAGATAGCAAAGAATTGGTTTTATTTACTAGTAAAAAAAAAAAAAAATCTGCTGGTAAATGCACTAGATGTGTGAAATGTGTTTTTTTTTTCTTTAATCTTTTCTTAAATCAGATGATGGTAACTGGTATCGTGCTTTGGTGCAAAATGTTATTTCAGACGGAATTGTTAAAGTATGCTTTGTGGACTACGGGAATGTTGAGGAAGTACCACTGGATAAAATACGGCAGATTCCATCCTCATTCCTACAGCTGCCATTTCAAGGAATTAAATGCTGGCTTTCAGGTGGATCTTCTTAGGAGTTCTCTCCTTACAAGTGTTACTGCATGTAGAAACTTGTTGCTTGTGGGGAAGGAGGTAAATGCATGGTATACTTCACAGAACTGTGTTTTATTATAAATGTCTGTGTTATTTCCAGAGTCTGGAAACAATATGCCTCATTTCATCGAGGCATATTCTGCTCTTTTTGTCTCTTAAAACACTATGATTTTCTGCGCCCTTTATAAAGCAGTCTAATATGGCGTTTTCATAAACAGTCTTCAGTGTTATTTGTGCTAAGGGTTAGGGATTTACTTGGTAGAGTATTGTAAGATGTAGAAAATAAAACTTGGGAGTCCTGAGGAAATGTTTCCTTTTTGAGGAAAGGAAAGAGACCAGCTAACAAGTATGAAGTACACTGTGTATTCCTAAGGTAGCCAAAGTAGCCTTGGTATTTCAAGTTGTGTTTTAAAAAATAAATAAAAATTAGATCTTTAAAGGAAAATACAATGTTGGAGAAAGTCAGTTAATGGAGTTATCTTGAACAGATCTCCTCCTTCTTAGGTATAAAGCCTGCTAACAGCAAATGGATTCCAGAAGCAACAGAAAGACTTCATGCATTCTCTGCAGGGATGAAGCTTCAAGCCAAAGTAACTTCCCTTTCTGGAGATGGGGCAGGTGTAGAGCTTATTGATAATTCCACAGGTTATCCAAAAGTGATCAATGAGATACTAACTTCTGAAAAATTAGCTGTAAGGGAAGATCTACAAGACAAAAGTAATCTTCCAAATAAGTCTGACAATAAAGGTAACTAAATGAATGTTAACTTTTAGATTGAACGACAATTTTCAACTTTCCAGCCTTTAACCATAGATAAACTCAAAACAGTATGTTTACTATTGATATTATCTTGAGGTTTTTATAGTTGAACACAAGTGCCCTGCAGGTGGCATTACAGACAAAAAAAAAGTATAAATCTGTGTTTGTCTTGAATGTTATTTGAATGTTTGACAGTGGAGAGTTGTAAGCTTGCTGCATGATGAAAACTTTTTCCATGTTTTCTTTCCCGTATCTTATTTCTCCAGAATGCTTTTTAATTAACTACTTCTATACCTAGTAGATAAAGAATACCAAATTAAGCAAGAATTATCTTGGTTTATAGTTATCTTCTTGAAATAAAGCCATGCGGTTGTCACTAAAATTCAAAAGTGTGTTCCGTAACATACTTAAAACATGTATATGCTTGGGAAAAAAAGCAGCATGAAGCACTTTCTTGCTCTTCCTCTTAGAAACCTCAGTTGGGCACTGGAAGCCAATAGAATTGGCTATGGATGAAACCGTACCTGTCTGTGTAACAGAAGTTGTAAGCCCAGATTTGTTCTATGCTATTCCAGTTCAAAGTAAAGGTAAGAAACAGTGTTCTCTGCTCCTAATACCAGTAAGAAGTTATTGCTGCGAGCTAGTTAATAAAATGATTGCCTGTAGTGAACTGAACTACATAGAAACATAGCTTGGATTGGAGAAAAGTACAAATATATTAAAAAAAAAAAAAAAAAAAGCCAAGAGTGGGGGCAGGGGAGCTTAAGAATAATTGTGCTCTTCGTTACATTCATTTTTTTTCTTCTGTAGATCATGAGAAACTACTTAGGCAGCTGATTGAACTAGATGACTACTGCAAATCTTATAAGATGCAGTCATTCACACCAAAAACGGGTGAAGCCTGTTGTGCCAGGTTTTCGGGTGAGGGAATCCATCTTTCTTATATTTTCTTAACCAGGAGAATGTGGAATATGTTGTGCACTGCAAAATGTATGGAACTTGAAGAGGAAAGAATAGCTAGTTACTGCTTAAACTGAAATTTATTTGTGCTGCCCTGCGTCTTGGGGCATGAAATTTATAGCAGAGCAATAGTGCCCTTGCATCTGTACAGACCCACTTCTGTTTTGTAGGTGGCTGGATGTTTTTCTGTTTTGTTGCTTTCTCTGTGCATGGGTAGGTGCCACTGGCTATAACAACTAATAATTCAGCCTTGTTAGGTTAACAAGGGATTAGTGAACTGTTAATTCAAGTCAAAGGTATTTTTAACTGTTAGGAACCTTCATTTATTGCCTTCTTCTTTTAGAAGAGGGCATTCCCTGCTGATGCATTAGCTCACCTTTAAAAAAAATTAAAAAATAGTGAGTAATATTAAACATTGACTGCATGTGCATTGCTACAGGAAATCCAGCTAAGCGCTGAACAGCCTTAACTTAGAAAATGCTATAAAAATAAACGTAGGTGCTAGATCAGATAACAGCTCATGGAAAACAGCATAGATGAATTAAAAAATACTAGGCAGAGAACACTAAGCATACGCTAAAGTGTTGAGCATACGCTAAAGGAATGTGTTGGAAAACAGATAAAGGAGCTAGCAATGGGGTGGGTGTATAGACATCCCAAAACAGTAGCACAGTAAAACTCTTGTCTGTATGATTTGGGCAAAATTCTGAAAGAAACACTTAAGTCAGTATAAATACCGCAATCAGAAACGGTTCTCTTGTTCTTCTGTGGGTTTTTACCTTGTCAAGTGGCATTGTCTGTATACCAGAGTATTTAAAAATTCCTGGGAAACTGTAAAGCTGAATATTTCTGTTCTCATCATAATCTGTCTGATTCTGCTTGTTTTGATCTTTTCAGGTAATGGGCGTTGGTACAGAGCTCTTGTTCTAAAAGTTTCTCAGTCCACAGTGAAAGTGCTATATGCAGACTATGGGAACACAGAAACTTTACCAGTTTCAAATGTCCTGCCGATCACAGATTCCTACTTAAAGTTTCCTTTTCAAACAATTATGTGTTCACTTGCAGGTAACAAAAAAATAAAAACAACAACAAAAGTTCATTATAAATCTGCGTCTATCCTGATGATATAGTGTTCATTCCTTAATAACAACAAACATAACGATCTGTTGAAATAGTATACCGGTTAATACCGTGAAGGCTGTTTCAGAAAACGTTCTTAACTAGCTGTAGAATCTTAACTATTTACTATGAAAATTTAGTGTTATAGTTTCAAAAGCTGTGATGACATTATATGTAAGATGAAGTGATATAAAGTAACTCTTCATAGAACAAATTTGATTGTACTTCTCTTTTTTCCAGGAATAAAGAAAGCTGAGTGGTCTCCTTTGTTACTTGACAAGTTGAAAGAAATGTTGTTGAATAAATATGTCACAATTACTGTGAAGGGAATCAATGAAAACGTGAACTTGGTAAAAGTGGAGAAACAGTGTGAAAATGGTAGTGTGAATATAGTTGACAAACTAGTAACAGAAGGTTTAATCTGCAAAGCTGAAAACTCAGATATTGTGCATCAAGGTACTTATTTTTACAGACTTCTTAATTTAAACTTAATTTGAAGAATTAATTAGGAATTAGGAATTAATTTGACATGTGGGATGCCCGAGTGACTTGTTCTTTTGAAATTTTAGGGAATTCCACATACCAACTCTCACACATGAGCACTGCTTTCCCAGTTAATCTAGATCATTCATTTACTTTGTGGTTTGTTTGTCCTTTTTGTAGGCAATGGAAGTGAGACCAAATGCTGCTGCACAGAATTAAAAATACAGGTAAGATTCAGTCCAAACAGTACTTTAAGTTTTTCCAGAATTTAAAAGAAACCCTGTGTGGGAAGCAAATGGGAGCAGGGAGAGAATAGCTAACTGAAACACTGAAGGTATGTGAAGTGAATATCCCAATACTTTTCTCAGCTTTTGTACATGGTAGTAATTAGAACATCCCGAAACTGAGAAGATATTGTGTATGTATCACTCTGTGTGTTCTGCCACACATCCAGCTGGTTTTTTTTTCCGGTAGAGTTCAAGGGCTCAGGGATGCTAATTTTGTCTACTGTGTAAAGATAGTTGCAGTGTTTTGCATAGACTGTATCATTTTGACCAAGGGCAACTGGATTGTTTTCAGTAACAAAGCTGTGTCTTGCTGTGGATGCAACTTGGCAGACAGCTGCGCATGTAAGAGGACTCTCACAATATGTATTTCAGGTAGCACAGATGAGTGTTAACGTCTGCCACGTTTTGTCATGGTGCTAGGGATGAGAGTCTGCGTTCAGTTGGAACGTGTAACGGCTTTGCTAGTTTCAAAATCTTTTCTTCTTTATTTGCAGGGGAAAAAGTCTTTCACAGAAATAGCATGTTTGTGTAATTTTTGAAAGCTTTCTGGTTTTAGCACTGCTAATCTTTAACTTAGGCCGTTCGTGAAATATTAGAAACAACTCTAGATTACTGAAAGTGACTTAAAGTGTACCAGAAAAGATACAGCAACCTTTTCTGAAGTAAGGGTCTTTGTCAGAGGAATAAGCAAAACTTGGAATTCTAAAGGCAAACTCCTTTGTAAAGGTGTTTTGATTTTTCAGCCAGAGGCACCTAGGCCAAAAGAAAAACATGCACTACTATATTTGGGAGGTAAGAAGAGAGCATTTCTGGTGGTTCAGGATCTTGCTGTTTCAAAGGCAGTGTAGTTAGCAGCAGTTTAGTAGCAGAAAGATAACATAACTAAGCTTGGGAAGAGTCTAGTAGATTTCCCTGTCCCAGTGTAGGCTCTTGAAGCTCCCTTTCCCTTCCCCCCTGTAGATCTCTTTGATCTTTCAGTTCTTTGGGGCTTGTTCTCTCTCTAATCTCATGTGACTTCACTTTGGTTACCTTTTTATCATCCTTCCTCATTCCAA
Source organism: Anser cygnoides (assembly GCF_040182565.1). NCBI lineage: Eukaryota > Metazoa > Chordata > Aves > Anseriformes > Anatidae > Anser > Anser cygnoides. The sequence continues at coordinate 8,979,724 of NC_089879.1, read as the reverse complement.
CAAGTTTGGCTCAAAGTCTCATGACATGAAGAGAAGACAGACGATTTCCTGATCTTTTAAGTTGTACTGAAATAGGTGTGTGTAAATAACAAAAACTTAACAACCTGATCTATGCCATAATTTGAGTATTCCGTCGATTTTGGTCTTGAAATTTTCTTTTTAAAAAATAAAAAAATATCAAGTTGGCTAGAATTCTGCTGGCTTCCCCCCGAAGATTTTACTACAGAAAGGAACAGTATATTCAGTGACTTAGTGTGGGACTTGGCTGAGTTTGTAGTTTTAGGATATACAAATTAAATTACAACAATTGTAAGTTACAATTGTAATGTAAATTACAAATTTACACTTCAATTTTTAGAACTGTGTTTCTAATACTTTCTGCTTATTCCACAGCTTAAAAAACACGAACAGATTCTCCTCTTCCTTCTAAACAAATATGGGAATCCAGATGGGTTCAGTGAAATGAAAAAACTGTTGGACTGCTAAGTCTGTGACGTGCTGTTTCGTTTGTATGCGTACCAGGTTACTGCAATTCCATTTTTGGAAGAGCAATTGTATTCATCATACTAAAAATGAAAGTCACTTAGAAGAAATTCTGCTGTTTAAATAACTGTATCAATCTGTATGCTTGGACTGTTATTATGAAATAAGTATGTAACTTCAATGTTTTCAAATCTGCAAGCTAAATTTTCTTTTCGGGTTTTTTTTTGGTACCACAGTGTTGGTAAGCTTTTTTACTTTTACTTAGCTATTGAATGCGCATAACCTTATGGAGTGGTCATTGCACTTTGAATATATTATGTAAAATTAGATTTAAAATTAATGTAATCTAAAGCTTACTTCAACTTTGGTACCATTAATTTTACTTTCTTTTACTTTCTTTACTTTCATTTGCTATCTTATCTTGATTACAGTCTTCTGTCAACATAATTTCCTGTCTTTGAAGTTAGACTGAAATTTTCTCAAACTTGTTTTCAGTATTGTTAAAGGATGAATCTTGTGTTAGGCTGCAAATAGGTAGTTCTCAAATCAGTAAACACTTAAGTGTGCACAAGTGTTTGTTTACACTTATGCTGTGTAATTTGCACCTGTGAATATTTTGGAGTTGTATGAGATCTTTGTTCTGTCTCTTACAGGTAGCTGCATTGTCAAGATTTCAACCCTGTCATTTTTTTTCCACACTAATAGAGAAGTCCTATTCTAGGATGTGACAGCCCATTCATAATTTGATTCAGTATTTCTCTAATGCAGCTGATACCTTCTTGTCATTGCTGACTAATCCAGTGGCAATGTTACTAAGGGATGCCAAATCATTATTTATAGAGCACAGTAGATACTTGCTTACTAAAGCTGCAGGGATACATTTTTTGTTCTCTTGAAGTAAATATGTTTAATTCTGGCTCTGTTCAAAGTAGAAGGATGTTGATATTAAATTTCTTTGTGAAAGTGAAGTGTTTGACCTAATGTTTTATTACACTTAAATTGCCTCAGATATTTTTCCTGCCTCTTATTTTGTTATATTTTATTCTTGCAGTGTAATTAAACTGACTCTTCCACTTGGTTCTCTTGGCACTCTAGAGTGCCTCAGTCTTGAAACGCGCCTGCGTCCATCTTATGCCTTAGCCTCCCTTAGCCTCCTGGGACAAGTGTGACCTTTACAAGCATTTACTTGCATGCAAAACAACTCACTGCTGCTATGGTTCTCCTGCAGCTTTTGTTCACTTTTCCACATACCACCGTTCCTTGCTGCTAATACGAATCTTCTGAAACTAAACAACTAGTTGCTGACTTTGCAGTAGACTAACAGTCATTTTTGTCTACATTTGAAAAGCAGAAAAAAGAAAAATATGAAGATTGAATTTTTGCTTGTTCTAATCTGTCATTAAAAAAATGGAACGAAGTTGGTGCTCTACTTAGACACAGTGAGAGGTTATTTGGCGGTTACCTTTTCTAGACAGTGGAAGAAATGGAGAAGAGACTTGGAATGGTTCAAAGGCTTTATTTTACTCCATTTCAGATGAAGTCTTGTGGAACATTAAGAACAAATCACACAAGAAATGTGGAAACCTCTTAGACTTCCTGATATGTAGCCTTGGGTTCCTCTTGTTCTGTTTTTCTCTGCTCCTTTTAATCTGTAATTGAAGTCTTTTCTTGAAGTGATGATAAACTCTATCAAGTCTGTGTGGATTATATATCTAAATGCTAGTATAGAATCTAATTTTTAAGTAAATTTTCATGTGAGATAATGTCTGAACAAAGGATTGCTGATAACATGCTGATGTTTTAATTGTTGCAGAGCAGTGTTTACACCAGGCCAAGGACTTTTCGGCTTCTCGCTCTGTCCTGCCAGCGAGCAGGCTGGGGGTGCAGCAGGAGCTGGGAGGGGACAGACCCAGGACAGCTGACCCAAACTGGCTAAAGGGGTATTCCATACCATCTGGCGTCATGCTAAACAATATATAGGGGTGGCTGGCCGGGGTGGGGGGGCCGGCTGCTCGGGGATAGGCTGGGCATCGGTCAGCGGGTGGTGAGCAATTGCATTGTGCATCACTTGTTTTCTTACACATTATTATTGTTAATACTATTACCATTATCACTATTATTATTATTATTGTTATTATTATTTTCCTGTCTTAATAAACTGTCTTTATCTCAACTCACAGGCTTCACTTTCCCGTTTCTCTCCCCCATCCCAGAGAGGGAGGGGGGAGGGTGAGCGAACGGCTGTGTGGTGTTTAGCTGCCAGCCGGGTTAAACCACAAGGATGTAATGAGAAATACATGAATTTATAGCATCCAGTCTCTTAAATTTTACTTAGAAACTTTATCCTCAAAGCAAAACAAATATGAACTGAAACTCTGTAATAATGTGGAGCTTCTGAAATGGAGGTAATGAAAAACTTAATAAAAATGATATAGCACTGAAAAACAACAGGGTTTCGTTTTAATCCTTAAAAGACTTTTCATTTATGAACAGTGTTTGTAGTAGCTGGAGTATTCCCTATTTGGTTTGGTTCTTTTTTGAGTATTTGCTATTGTAGTATATTCTTAACTAGTACTATACTGTGGAGGTAAGAAAATATTTTTTTCTGTGCAGATTACAAAATTATTGATCTGTTTAGCTTTTGTGTGGGAAGAGACGTGCATGATATTCTTCGACTAGAATAGCTTAATTTTATGCAAGCACCAGTATTTGTACCCGTCTGTCGGGTTAGGGTGGTACAGTGCTTTCGGTAGTCAGTGATGCCTTGGGGCTTGGAATCCTGAGGTCTTGCTGTCTGCTTTAAAACCCCACCTGTAAGCGGGTCTGATACCTTCTCTCTTAAGTGCATCTTTTACTTCTGTTTACAGGAGCAGTGCTCAGGCACTGTATGCATCAGCTGCTCCTTCCTGAATGTGATAGAGTCTCGAGGTGGGTCAGGCACAGGATTCAGAACCTGTCACGCTCTGCAGCTATGTGTGACTCCAGGAACCATGAAATTAATGCTTTTCGAGAAGTGTTAACTCATGCAGTTCTCTTTCAGTTACACATCATATAGCTCATATAACTCTAAAAAGGGGCCCTAAATAACCCCTCTAGGTGTAGGGTCTGAATGTAGTGTTCACTCATTGATTAAAAAGTAGTTTTAGCTGGAAAACAAGCAGTAGGGAATGATCCTATCATCCCCCATCAAAGTAAGTAAGGGAAGTAAGTTATTTCATAGCTGGTCTGGCTTTTACCTCTGTTTTTGGTCCTGTTTTACCTGTTTTTAGACACCTGCCCTCCCTAGCCAGCCTGTCCCAGGTGTGCTGAAGTCAGCTACACTCAGGCTCTAGGATGAGTAGGTACAACAGTGTGACTCTGAAATGAAACCTAGCGCACTTTTTTTTTATTTTTTTTCCCCCCCTGCACCTCCTGGAGCTCGTTACGCAGCCGGGGAAGGGGCAGGCGGGGATGGCTGAGGAGGCGAGGCCGCCTCAGCTGGCGGGGGGCGTGCGTGCACCTCCGGGCCAGAGGGGCCGGGCAAACCCAGCAGGTGTGCAAGGGCCGCGCCACATTAAGGTAAAATGCACCCGCAGCGACTTCATTTTCTCCCGTTCGGCTGGTAACCTCCGCGTCAGCGCTTGAAGATCTCACCTTTTACCTCTTCTCGGGGCTGACTTCTCCCTCTCTGCTTCAAAGACGGCTGCGAGCCAGGCGGTGCAGGGGGCCGGCGGTCTCCCGGCCTCCTCGCCTCCTTCCCGGCCGAAATCCGCCCACCCCCGCCGCTGCCCCGCCGAGGCCGGGGAGGGAGAAGCCCCCGGAGGTGAGGCTCCAACCCGGGGAGGATGCGGGGTGGGGAGGCCGAGGGGCTGCCGTGGCCCCAAAGCCCCCGTCCGGGTCTGGGGATCCCAGCACCGAGGGGAGGCTGCGAGCGGGAGCCGTGCTGGGGTGGCTTGGCCAGGCTTCCTGAGCACTTGGTGCACAAACAGCGCTGGGCTGCTGAAATAATGAACAGATAAACCAGCCCTAGCCCCTGCTTCGAGGCTTTCGGCTGGCTCGTTTGTCATGGGTTTGGGGAGATGCGCTGGACTTGTCAGGGCAGGCTCGCGGGCAGGTTGTGTCTGGTGGCCTCGCTGATGGCCTCCTTCCGAAGCCACAAGGCTTCATCGAGTCTCCGCAAGGACTGAAGGACCTCAAACGGTGTCTGTGATGTGTCCGGGTGCTTGTAGTTCGTTAAGGAGAGGTCATTAAGTGGCTTCTGTCTTTGAGAGTGCATGGAGCGGCTTTTCCTGGTGTGTTGGCGAGGGGAGGGCTCTGGTTCACAGCTGGGTGATGGACCCTGCCTGTGTTCAAGAGGGATGAAGATGCCTTCCTCAGAGCTGCTACTTAGAAAATCAGGAGGAAAGGAAAGGGGAAGGATGCTGCTTCCATGTCAGCTGAGTAATATGTGAACAGACATTAAAGCGTGGCTCGGAAATTGTGAAAATGACTTAATGGGGGCTTCTGGTAACTTGCCTGCCATTTTACATGTTTAATTTTGCATAGTGAAGATGAGGCATCACCAGGAGACCTGCACCGTGTATAAACACGCTTTCCCATTTCCCTTTCGTCTGAGCTGGCTGTGCTGGAGAGCCTGTGTGTGTGTAGGGCGTGCTGGGACAGCAAACTATCTTCTTTTTGGGTGCTCTTGAAGGTATCTGTTCAGTGGGGTCAGCCTAGGAGGTACATGCAGGTGAAAAATTAATAATAAAAATTTGATCGTATCCTGCTTCTGTAGGAAAAAAAAAAAAAAAAAAAGGAGGATTCCCACTCTCTGAAGTTCCTTTAGGAAGGGCCCACAAACCTCTGTCCTGAAAATGCGTGCAGGTAGCAGCTTGTAGTTTGCAGGAGTGGTGCCATGGAGAATTCCCAGGCTGTGCCTTCTCCCCGGGGGCTCTCAGAGATGCAGCAGGAGGATAAGGTGGTGTTAATTCTGCTTGGTTTTGTGAAAGGGGCTGGGTATGTGATGATCAAGAACATCTTGGCGTCATACAGGCTGAGATGAGGACAGACTGTCTCGTGTTCTGAGGGCTAAATTAAATACCAGAGTTGACAAAAGAAGGATTTTTTCTTCCCTTCCTCCAGCCCCTGCTGTAGGTAACCGCTACAACTGACTGGCTAGGAAAGCTAGAATTCCTCTTCTGCAGGATTAGGTGTTAGGGGAAGAGGAAGGATTGCCACAGCAATATTTATTCCTACATCTGATGCTGTGAGGTTTGTCCTTCCGAGCCAGCCAGCAGGTACCTGTGGTTTGAGGCTTCTATTTGTTAACAACCAGCTTGATCCTCAGTGTTTTAAGGACAGATTCTTACTGCTGAGGGATAAAGCAGAACCGTGTCTTCCTGCTGAGGTGCAGAGGAAAGCCACAAGGATGCGGGGAGCCTGGCCCTCTCCCACCTCCTCTAGGAACCATTTGCACCTGCTCACGGTGCAGGTAAATTGCTCACTGACCCACTTCAGGTGGGGATGCTTCTGGCTGGGATGGCACAGAACAGACCCCAAACAGGCACCAGCTGTGGCCTTCCCAGACCTGCACGGGGCAGGAGGGGACGATTACAGTGACTGCAGCTGAGCCCATAGCCTTGCATGAGATCCCAGCAGGGTACAGGACCCAGTCCTCTGCACGTTTTCATGACCTCAGTGTAATTGTATTGTTTTTGTGTTTTTTCTTGCACTGCTGTTGGTTTATCTCAAGAAAACCAAGTTCACACAGATCACCTTTCCCCTTTTCTCAGGCACTACACAAAGCTTTTCTTCCTGGCATCTGTACTTGCTGCTTGCTGCTGAGAGCAAGTGCTCAGTGCTTGAGGTGCTCTGGCTCCCGGGGGTGGCCTCAGATGTGACATCCAGCAAGGGATGAAAAGGATGAGGCATTCCCGGGAACACTCCTGCTGCTCTAGCCACAGGCAAAGTCACTAGCGTGAGCACGGCTGTCAGAACAAACTGCACAATAAGTTTAGCACAAGCTCCTGGGTCAGAAAAGTGTCTTTTGTTCTGTGGCTCGTGGCTCTGGCAGGACCTGATGTGCAATACCTAGATTTTGACAGTGCCCCGTGTGAGCGGTGCTGCAAGATCAAGGTCTGTGTGCAGGAGCCCTTCTTGCCCTGGGGAAAAGAGCCTGTCAAAACCCTTACTTGGTGCAAAACCAAGGGTTTTGAGTAAACGAGCTGGTTTTGTCAAGCATATTACGAAAAATTAATCTTGTTTATCACTTGTAGGAGGAAAAAAAAAAAGCGTCAGAAGTTTTAGACTGATTTTTTTTAGTGTGCGTTTGAGCAGCAGTTAAACTTTTCCTGTCTTCTTCCTTCCTCCCCCTGCATCTCTGGCTCACATTTCTCCCCATTAGCTGTCCCCAAAGGGCCGAGGGGACACCTGGAGTTCCCCATAGATGCGTCCCACCTGCCTCCAACCTCTTAGCAAGCCTTAGGAGATGAAGCAATGAGAATTGCATCGCTTGCGATTAATGCCTTGCCTTGGACAGCAAATCCACCTTTGGGAGGAAACTTCCAGCCTCCAGGAAACCTCCTTCGTGCGGGTAGGGCAGCGGGTTCCCTTCGGCGAGCCGGTGCCACGTCCTCTCCGGCAGACTGGCACTGAGGGGAGGCACCACGTTACAACCGTGCTGTCAGGGTGTCGCTGGCTTGTTAAGGTCACGCTTTGACGAATATGCAGCATAATCCTTTCTGCCTTCTCTCCTGCTATTAAATAAATGGAGGACAGTTAGGAGAATAAGCTGGAGGATGCCTTTTGTTGCAAGCCAGGTCTCAGTGTAGTGGGTTTACGTGGCAATGGGGCCATGAAAAGAGCTGGTATTTAATTAAAGCAGCTGTGACAGGTACTTTTACCCGTTTTTCTTCTTGTCCCAGCACAAGAGGAACATCTGCCCCAAAGCAGTGCAGGTGGTAACCCTTCTGATAACCGCCCATAGAAGTGGTGGGTGTGTTTGTATGGGTACACAGGGAATAGCACCTCATGGCGTTGTTTTGTGCCAGGCAGTTTTGGCAAGGTGCACGGCGTCCTTTCTTATGGAAAAGCCTGCCCAGAAGAGCAGCCTCTGTTGCTTAAAGCTTGGCTGGTGTCTTGGGGTTTCAGGTTTTACGTGTCCCTGGACTCCTGGATGTACACCTGTGTGTCACCGGGGGCTTCCCACCTGTGGAAACAGCAGAGGCTGGGGCCTGACTTAAAAAATTGTGGAAACTGAGGGAGTGAGAAGCCAGAACTGAGCAGGGCCCGGGGTGGTCAGTCAGGTCCGGGCCTGAGAGGACCCGGTGCTCAGCTCTGACTGAATAAATGTGTTCCTGGTGGAGCTAACATACAGAAATGTGCTGGAGAGGGGCAGCAATTGAAGGTGGCGTGGCTGATAGCATGGTGGCCCCACATGAAAACCCGTGAAGCTGCTTCCTGGCCTCTGTTTCTCTGAAGCGCGAGGTTTGCCAGGTTGTGCTTTCAAAGCACTGGCATCTGGAGCGATGGGAACGGGCCTGTTCTGGTGATTTCACCAAAAAGTGCAGGTTCTTCCTATTTATTTAATGTATCATTAGCTGCAGAGATGAGTCTTTCCTGTGAAAAGCCCCCTCTGTCTTCACAGAAAAATAATTGACGCGTAGAGGTGGTGGTCAAGCAACACGCTTATTTGTCTTTAACTATGCAACAAAAATCTGCTTTTGCAATAAGGGAGACCAAAACCCAGCCTGAGTCAGGTCAGAATTGCCCTGGTGAGTGTACCCAGCACTCCCAATCTGGAAAAAAATTAAATATACACATCTTAAATAGAAAGACAAGGCCTCTGCCAGACAGGCTTGGTCTAAATCTGGGCACGTTTGAAAGTGTCACTGAAGTCCACCTACAGAGTGATGGCAGCCTTTCTGATTTCACAGAAAACAAGCAGTCCTTTGCTGGACGTTTGCACATAAAAGCATCTCCCCAGAAAGCAGTCCTCAGAAAACACGAGGCACGAAAGAGCCTGAGGCAGTGTTGTTGAGGAAGGGCTGGGCAGTCCCGCCTTCCCCTGCCAAGCCTGCTTCCTTCTGGGCTTGGGAAGAAGAGTATACAAGGTATACAGGAGGAGCTTTCTTCTCTATCATTCCTTCTATTTCAATGTTTTGTTTCCTGTTTCCCACCCTTCTTCCCAGGACAGCTGCATTCGCTGCTTGTACTCAGACCAGACATTTTGGAGCTCTTCATGAGACAACCAGCAAGGCGATTTTAGCTGCAGGCAAAGAAACCTGCTTTAGGAATTGGATTAATATTCCTTTCATTTTTTTCTTTTCTCTTAGGTTTGTCGCCATGAGCCTCTTGCCACTTGAGTCCATCTGCGTTTTCCTGCTTCCCCAAGGTACGTTTAAAGTCGTCTTTCTGCATCAGTGGTTTCTCTCTCAGATGCTTCCCCGTCTGCAGCTGGAGTTCTGTGCTCGGAGGTGCAAGAGCTGAATCCAGGAGGTTTTCATGTAAGCCTCTGCTTTACATGGACAGGGGGAAAACAGTACCTGGAGAAACAGCTTTTCAAACGCACGTGACTCTATGTGAAGAGTCTATTTGAAACAGGAAAAGCTGATGCTGTTATTATGATATTAAAAGTTCGTAGATGTCTCCAGTTGCAGCTGTTTGGTGTGTCCTGTGGCTGCGGTCTTCAGAGCCGGAGCCTGGCACAGCTTGCAGTGAGCGGGGGCACCGTCCTCCCTTGTGCAGGAGTGAGGTGCGTGGCAAATTGTGTCCGTGTCCCTGCCAGAAGGAATTTCCTCCTGGGGGTGCTGATGGGCTGAGCTGCATCACCACGTTATGTTTTGCAAGTGTGAAATCTGCCCAGCAAAACAGCATTTTTACTGCTGCAGATTAAAGGCCGCATTTATTTTTTTTTAAAGGCAGTTTCTGGTACTGATGGATCTGTTTGATCCCACAGTTTTGCTGGCGATGGGTATACAAGAAATTCATGCTGACCAGGAGATGATTGGCAAGATTTCAGCTGCTGGCCAGCGTAAGTTTGTTTTTATAACTCAAGCCTTCTACTTTCTGAATTCTTTTTTTCCTAGTTTCTCTTGTGTTTTTGTTTGTTTTCTTTTTCTTTTGGGGCCCTATTAGTTCCTAAAGTCCCCCCCTACTTACAGACTATATCATGCATTCTCCTGTTAGACATTTGCTATTGTCTGCCTGTCAATTTACATCTTTTCTTATGCCGGCCGTGCCCTCCAGCCCCATCCCGCAGCAGCGCCGTATGTTCAGCTCAGACTTTCCATCCTGGTGTGCTCCACGTGGACGTTTCTCCCTGGTGCACATCACCACCAGCCCCTTGGCTGCGTGCGCTGCCAGAGGGATGAGGGGCTTCCCCTGCAGCACGATGCCTCAACAACATGCACGGGGAAGTCGGCGTGTTCCTGCAGGCAGGGGTGACACAGGGACACGGCCCTGAAGGCAGGAGAATGGTCAGATCTTTGTGAAACGTGTTTCTGTCAGTGCCTTGGAGCTGTGCAGAGTTTGAGTTTACAAAAGCAGAGCGTGCTTTGAACACTGTGCTGTAGATGAAACACATCTGGCTCCACGGGGGCCGGCGTGCCTTGCAAGTGCCTACTCTGTGGGCTGGGAGAGCGACTCGCCCCGCAGCTCACAATCTCGCTGGATGTTCTCACCAGAGCTGCCAGCTCCCTCGATTCCACAGAGCCCAGGGGGCCGGGCTGGGGACCTGAAATCTCAGGTGGAAGCCTTGCAAACCATCAGCTCTGAGCTGTCCTGATCAGAACAGGAAGGAGAGCGTGCAGGGTTTGGGTTGGGAGTGTGGGATCTCCCCACTCTGTGCTCTGCAGGTCCATTTTTTTATTTATTTTTTGCCATTTACTTCCAGAGACTGATAAATGCAGGTGCTTTTATTTCCTTTCCTTTCCTTTCCTTTTCCCAATTTTTGTTTCATTGTTTTCTAAAAAATCTGCCTGCCCAGCTTCTGCAATTGCCTCGGATCCAAGCGTGAGCCCACAGCATATATCTTGTTCCCTCCTAGTGATGCAGTGCTCAGCCGCAGTTGATATCCTTTTCCTCTTGGATGGCTCCTACAGCGTTGGCAAAGGCAGCTTTGAAAGGTCTAAGCACTTCGCAGGCAAACTCTGCGATGCCTTGGACATCCATCCAGGCAGGGTGAGTGTCAGGAATGTCTCATTTTAGTTTCAAGCAGCTCGATGATGTGTGGGAAGGCCAGTGATAGCATGCTGAGTGAAATTGCAAAATTCATCCTGGCAGCTCCCTTGGGGTGAGGATATTTATTCAGAAAGATGCAGCGAAGGTTTGTGAAGCAGTCAGGCTGGAGGACTCTTCTTGATTCTTCATGGATTTAAGCAGTTCCATTTGGTCTTGAGAAAAGACGTAATCTTTCAGGTGAAAGATTCTGATTTGTGGTGTGGTTTTTCATTTGTTTTACTGATTTTTATTTGATTTTGGATGCTCATAGACAGACTACAAATGGTAGCAACTTTTTTTTTTTTTTTTTTCCCCTGGAAAGTAGCAGAATTAGTCTCTGGCAAGTTCTCTGTAGGGACAGTAGAGAGGTCCTCTGTAGAGAGGTCCCTACCTCTCTGTAGGGATGTACGTGACACAGTCTGTTGGCCCTGCTTCTAGAAAGTCCCTACTCCAAAATAAGCCCAGAGGGCAGAACAGGAGGAGTTCATGCCAGTTGTGTACAGAGGCATTTGGGAATCTGCATGCTGCCACAGGTCTTCACAATGTTCTTGTCCTCCTCAGCTGCTAGTGGACCTACGTTCTCTGCAGCCAACAGGGATGTTGCTCAGAGGGGAGGTTTTCACTCCTGTGAAACCTCCCATTACAATTTGGTTAAGGACAGGTCCTGGCTGGATACTCTATTCTTTCGTCCCTGCAATATTTGCAGATTTGAGGAATTGTTTCCTTAAATACCATGCTTCCCCTAGTCTTTCTGTTAATCCCTACATAGGACTGAAAATCAGTAGCCTTTTTACCTTCAAGACGTCACATTCCATAACGCTTCTTGTAAGGCTTCAGTGAAATATTCTGAATGTATAGCCCAATATAGGTAATTTAGTCAGTTTGCATTTTCAGCTATAGCAAATGGTTTTAGAGGAGGCAGTGGAAAAATAATTGCCTTGAGTTACCTGCTGTGATCAGTGCCAGAGGGAGCTGCTTTTAGTAATGGAAAGATTGCCATCTCAGTGTCTCAATGGTTTGGTGTAAAAGGTGTTATTTATAAACTTATTATTATCCTTGAGGCTATGAGCTGCTCTGAATGGATAAATACAGTTCCTGAGCTGCCTGCGACTGTAGCAGAGCGTCCAATGTTGTCTGCAGCTGAACTTCTTTTGCCTTGTTTGTAATCAGTACAGGCAATGCTGTGGTTTATGCTCTTTTTTAAGGTATATTTAGAGTGCCAGTGGTTCAACATGCAAAACAATGTTTGTTGTGATACAATTTAGAGTTTCTAAATCTGTAAATTGATCAAAAGACTCGCACCTTTCTTTCATACTCTTTAACCTTTTCTTTTAGGTCCGTGTGGGACTGATACAGTTTAGTTCAACTCCCCACCTTGAGTTCCCGCTGGATTCATACCGAACCAAACAAGAAGTGAAAGAGGGAATCAAGAGGACGGTGTTCAGGTCAGCTTATTTTACAGCTCTTCTCTTTTTCTGGGCTATGAGTGATCTCTGGACTGAGAGTTTTCCAAGATTTCCACCTCAGCTCTGCGTGCACCACTGCGATACCCGTAGGAAGGGGGATGAATGGCCAGTGCCCGTGGTCCATAATCCACAGCCTGCGACAAGCGTGCGTCCTGCTCTGTCTTTGTCAGTGCAGGCTAACAGGGGAGAAAGCTTCCAATGTCACACTGTAATGTGGTAGATAGGGGAGAGTTTCTGTGCTGGGTGGTGGGTTACATCCTTCCTCCTGCTGGCAGGAGGTGCAGGGACGCTCTGCTGCTGTTTGCTGGGCCGTACAGTGAGGAGTTTGCACAGCCACAGCCGTGGGCTTGCAGAGGAAAAAGCAAGTGTGGCCTTCCTGCCTGGCTGAGTGCTGGCAGGACAGTGTGTACCTTTGGGTTTTGGTGGTTATGATTTCCTTTGACCTAGCAGGTAGTGATGAATTGCTAGCCCCTCGAAATCTGTGCATGCCTTGCATCTGCTGAATCCAAGGGAGTTGGGTTTTCAGGCAGAAATCGGGTTTTCAGACAGAAATTTTCTTCGTGAAAGTTATGACTTGGATGTGTTCCTATGGCCTCAGGAAATGGAGTCAGAAGCCCAAAGAAACACTCTTCTCAGAGGCTCTCAGCATCCAGACTTTTCATCTCCAAGAAATACATTTGGATCTGCAAAGGGCCTGACAACCAACCCAAATAACACTTGTTTTGGTGACAGATGAGGTATCGATACGGCCCGCGAGTGCCTTCTCTTTTGTTGATCTGCGTTAGGGCGAAAGGTTAGCTCAACTTTTCTCGCGGATGCCTGCTGCTCTCAGCACGGTGTACATGTTGCGAGCAATGTGACCACTTCTGACTTTTAATCAACATCAGTTAGCTGGGTTTTGTTGCAGTGCTCTTGATAAGCCTATCAAATCAAGAAAACCTCTTTTGTTGTGTTACAGGGAAAACTTACCAGAAAAAAAAGAAAGAAAGAAAGAAAAAAAAACAACACACTCCTCCTCCTTGGCTATTGCTTATAAGTCTGAGAGTAGAGAAAGCGAAGCAGTGTTTGGTGTCTGGCACTGAAATTCTTTGACAACAGACGGATGCTGACAGATTGAACAGAAATAATGACATTGTGCTCAGCCATTTCATCTAGCTTAAATGAAAAACTGACGTTTCAGAGTAGATAAAATAGTTATGGATGGATTCCAGTTGGCTTCTGAAAAACGGTGTTTGACATCTTAGTTGAGAGCCTCCTTGACGTGCTCCTGGCGTTTCCCAACTTCAGCCCCTGCACCGGGCACAGAGCTGAGAGCACTTAAAAGAGGCAGCACCAGGCTGCGGTGAGGCTTCTGTGATTTGTTTGGAGACTGTTGGTCTTTTTCTGCGAATCTCATCCAAATAGCTTTTGAATGCACTGGCCCATCTTTTTGCTGTTTTTCCCCTGGAAAGTAGCAGCATTGGTCTCTTCTGTGGGGGCAGGTGAGAGGGAATGGATGGTTTCCTGGGGAAGGACAAGAACGGGCTGATGTCGACAACTTGTATCGTGTTTTAAATGGCCCCATGCTTGTTCCAGATGATCCCATCTCCAACATGAGAAGGGCTGGGGACAGCTTGTGCTAATGTCAGGGACTGGTGCGCCTTCCCTATCACACCAGTGCTGCTGGCATGCAACCCAGCAGATGAGGGTATTGCTTTCAATTGAATTCAGGGTAGGTTTAGACAACCGGAGCACCGGGTGGCTTTTCTTTATGCTTACTTTAGTAGTGTAAAGGGCACTGGCAAAGCCCTGAAGAAGTCATGCCTTGTATTCAGTCCTATGGAGTTTCTGGGAATACACTAAGAAGCTTAGCATTTGTATTTTCAGGAGCTTTCCTACAGGATGGACAAACGACTTTTGTAAAAAGAAAAAATAAAATAAAAAATTTAAATTAAACCTCAGATCTCAGATTAACCAGGGAGAAAGAGGCAAAGGCTTTCTGCCCACTGCCAGCCTGCAGATTCTTAGCCACAAGCTGCGACGCGTGGCTCCCCTGCTGTAGCTCTCATCTCAGAACGGCAGGAGATCCTCTGGAGGGAAAGGGATGATATGTGGCGAGAATATATACCACTTTTATGTGCCTAGAGGAAGGAAAACTTTTGAGATGCTGGTCTTTGTTCATTATCGCCGTTTGTACTGTGTTTCTGACTGGAATACAAGAGATTGCTGTTAAACCGCTTTTCCAAGCCACTCTTAAAGAAGTGGTTTTCATTTTCAAATGGAAAAACAGAAGCAGTTGATAGTTGTCATAACTGGAAATTAAACTTAAATATTCTAGAGTGCTCTGTTTTATTAAGTCTTCTTAACACAACTGTGGGTTGGAGAGGAGAGAGGTAAGGATGGATAGATGGACCTGTGGAAAGATGACGAGAATGACAGGTTTGGACGTCTCTGTGGATGCCTTGTGTGGCAACAGACGGAAATAAGTGAAGTTCCTCCCTTCCAGATGTTAGAAATGTGGAAATCAGCAATAGCAAGAGAGGAAGTTTGATTTCTGCTTTTCCAATTTTATCTCCCTTCTCTCTAGAGGTGGGAGCACAGACACGGGCCGGGCTCTGAAATACGTTCTCCGCAAGGGCTTCCCGGGTGGCAGAAACTCGACCGTCCCTGAGATCCTGGTCATCATTTCGGATGGAAAGTCCCAGGGCAGTACCGCAACGCCTGCCATGCAGGTGAAGGAGAGAGGGACCACCGTTTTTGCAGTGGGAATCAAGTTTCCAAGGTAGGAAACTCCACAGCGTTGGGCACGAAGGCCCAGCTCACCGAATGGCAAGCGTGGGGTTTGTTTTGGTACACAGCTCCTTGGGGACCATTTAGGGCCTGGTTACAGGAGTGATTGAACCCCCCCCATTGCTTGGCAGGTGGGAGGAGCTGCACTTGCTGGCCAGCGAGCCCACCGAGCAGCACGTGCTCTTCGCTGGAGACGCCGCCGATGCCTCCAACGGCCTCTACAGCGCCCTCACCGGCTCCGTCTGCCGCGCCGCCGCCCCAGGTAGCCTCAGCCCCAGCTCTGACCCTGTCACTGAGTGAGAAAAGAGGAGGTGGTGTCTGAAATGCTTCTCTAGACCTGAAGGGTCTCAGACCTAAGTCTTGGTGTATCTCTGTTGACCTCTCAGAGTGGGAACACCAGACCTCGCTCATAAGCACGGTTGTGCTAAATCTTCTAATAGACTTGGCTGTGTGGTAAGGGGAGGCCACCAGGGCCTCGCAAGAGATGGAAGAGATACCCATGTGGGAACTAGGGTGGCCCAGAGGTAGAAGTAAATCAAACACAGGAGTAATGAAGGCACCAGAGGAGCTGAAAATTGCTGCAGTGACGCAGCAGTGCGGTTTTATAGCCAGAGCAGAGGGGGCTGAAGAGTACCCCAGGAGGCGGGGTAGGCTGTGAGACTGACAACAGAGAAATTCTCTTCTGGGGTCTCATCGAGGACTCTTTGAAGCACTGCCTCCTGAACTGTTGGCAGGTAGATGAAGAAAGCTGGTTTGTTTCAAAGGGCTGCTCCACTCCCACAGAGACTTGGTACTTTCAGGCAGTTGACCCCAGTTCGGGTTTGCTTTTTGCTACAGGCTGCAAAGTCGAATCCCACCTTTGTGAACGCAGGACCCTGGAAACTGTGAAAGAGCTGGCTGGAAACTATGTCTGTTGGAAGGGCTCCAAGCAGCAAAATGCAGTGCGTGCTTCGCTGTGCCCTTTTTACAGGTGAGTCAGACACCCGCGGATCTCAGAGTGAGAGGGACAGAGAGAAGAAGGGACATACAGCAGTGAGGCTTTTGTCTGACCGTGTCTTTATGGGGATGAAGATCCCTAGAAACACTGGTGCAAGCATGGAGCATAGCCCTAGGAAGAAGCTACCCCTGCTCTGACCATTGGCTGGTCTGAAAAGGGCAAGAGGAGCATCTGAGGTGCAGAAGGAGAAGATGATTTTCCCAAGAGCACCCAAAAGGTTATAAATGGAATTGGGATTAGTCTCCTACCTGCTGAACTGAGGTGCCTGGAAGTTTACATGCCTGTGCCTACTCTGTGCTACAGGGGGTTTCTAGGTCTGGCTCCCTGCATGGGCGCTAGTTCTGTTTTCCTCCCTGCAGGCTGTTTTCCCTCTAGAGGAGCCCCTTCTCCTTTGCTTGGGTGGCCTGGGAGGGACTGTCCTGTGCAGAAGCCTCAGGCACTGGTAGAAAATACCCGCAGTCATGATGTGGCAGTGCCAAAACTGGGCTGTGAACACGGAGGCACTTTGTTAGATCAATGGCAGTGAGCTGCGTGAGGGGAATTTCCTCTTGCCCAGAGGGGAGGCTGCAGCTGGGAACCCACAAAGCTTGCCAGGTCCTCCAAAAGATGTCATCGCTGCAGTCAATGCAGTAGGGAAATGCTTTAAAATGAGCTGTGAAGAGGAAGGCAGCTTCTCGCTCTCTTTGCTGATAACAAGAGCTGAGTGAAAGTGTTGGTGTACAGGAATTGTTGTGTGTGTGGGTATTTTCCCTTAGAGGGGATGCCTCATTTGTTTGGTTTAATATCGGGCAGTCAGATAAATGTTTTAAAATCACTTTGTATCTGGGCTGTGCTACGAATGGCCTGCTGCACAGATATATTGGGGGATGATTACACAGACAACTTCAGACATGTCCTGAAGTTTAACATCCCTTCTTTAAGAACTAAAAAAAAAATATCATTTGAAGCTTTAAAAATATGCCCATAATCTTTAGGCATAAAATGTCGAAGTAGAGTTCAAAAGCAAAAGAGTAGATTTGATAAAAAGATCTGTATTTCTTTCACCACCCCACTTAGAACAGATGTTTTTATTTGAGATGCTAGTTTTGAAAAATTGCCTTTTCAAAAGAAAATGTGTTCCACTGAAAACATAGTAAGGTCAGCCTTGAAGGTACCTTGTTAATCTTTAAAGTCATGGTAGATTTTATTTTCCTGTTTATTATTAAACTTCCTATTTCAGATGGAAAAAAGTCTTGGTAAAACACACATCCAGATGCTTCCGAACTGTATGCCCAGGTAAGGTTATACCTTTTTTGAAATTTTATTTACCAAGCAGGAAAGGTAATATAAAAAGATGCAGTCTTTATCCTCACTTCTGAAAATTTTGTTCTGGGTAAAGGATTGTGATCTTCAGCAAGAAGTTGATACTACATCCCATTTTGTCATCTCATGGATATGTATGACCAGAATTCTTTTGAATTAAAATACCTCCCCACCTTTCCTCCTTCCACCCGAGGAGTCAGTTCTCTCCTCACCTGCTCGTGTTGCTGGGACAGGGGGTTGCCCTGTTCCCGATGCCTGCGGAGAGCCACAGCCCTCCATCTGAGGGTGTGCAGGGTGGGATGCTTCCACTCGTTCATTGGGTACCGTGGGCATCATCAGTTCCGCAGGGAACCTGACACTTGCTAATTGTCAGCCTGTTTCTGTGACAGTGGAAATAGCTGCAGGACTTGAGCTCTGCGCTTAGCCTCCCTCCCTTTGCTGGTTCAGATAACAGTGGCTTTATTTTCTTTGTCAGTATAACATTATCCAAGCAACAGGTGAGATCTTTTCTTTCTTTGCTGGTGTAAATCTGGAAGGACTGCAAGGAGTTTTTTAACTGTTTTGTATTTACATGAATGTAACTTCATTGGCATTATTGGAAAGCAAATGCAGTGAGGTCAGTCTGGTTTGCTGTCTTCACCACTGTCTATTTGAGAAGTATCCCAGGAGAGTGAGGGTGCACATGGCCCTGCGTTAGCTCCAGCTGCAGGAAGACGGGCTGAAGTTTGACCCTTTTCCACACCAAAGGCCATTCTTGAGCCAGCACAGGATGGGAAGGGGCAGGCTCCCTGCTGACTCCCCGTCTTTCCCTTCTCTGGTCCCGTTTAGACCCTTGCGACTCCCAGCCGTGCCAGAATGGTGGCACCTGTGTCCCAGAGGGGCTGGACAAATACCACTGCCTGTGCCCGGTCGGGTATGGAGGAGATGTCCACTGCGGTAGGTGTGAACCTGTGCTCTCCCTCCTTCCTTCTCAGCTGTGTCCTGCCTTGGCGGTGCCCATGGCAGGGCCGCAGGAACAACTCCAGGGGTCAGCATACACTGTATATAACACATTGCTCTCTCCCTTTCAGCACCAAAGCTGAGCCTCGAGTGTGGCGTGGATCTCCTTTTCCTGATGGACAGCTCAGCGGGGGTCACACTGGAGGGGTTCCTGCGCTACAAGGCGTTCCTCAAGAGGTTCCTCCAAGCGGTGGTGGGCCGGGACTCACCAACAAACGTGGGGGTGGCCCAATACGATACTGATGTCAGGATACCCATTGAGGTGGGACAACACAAGGATGCATTTGGTCTCATGAAGAGCATCGATGCTTTGAATTTCGGTGGAGGAGGAACCCTAACAGGCAGAGCACTGCGGTACGTTGCACAGCATGGTTTTAGGAGCACCCCAGTCTTTGCAGATGTGCAGGATGATCTCCCACGCGTGGTTGTCTTGCTCACTGACTCCAAGTCCCAGGACCCAGTGTCAGAAGCTGCCAAGTATGCGAGGGACCAAGAGCTCATCTTGATTGGTGTAGGCAGCAGCTTTGTGGGAGCAGAGCTGGCTGAAGTGACCGGCAATCCGAAGCAGACAATAGTCTACTCAGATCCCCAGGATCTGTTCAACAAGATCCCAGAGCTGCAGAGAAGAATCTGCAGTGTGGACAATCCTGAAGGTAAGAGAGTGGTGAAGGGATTTCATGATAGGTTTGTCAAACCACTGAACTCCACTGGTCCTTGTTTTGCTTTTGTCGGTCGTGGATTCAGGGACTAAGCTTCCATCGCTGCTTTTTATGATGGAGCTGTATCTACTGATATTAAAGGGTCTTAGATCATCCTTCACAGTGATCAGTAGTGATGAATTTTGCCCACCATTTGCCCCCACTGCTCTTTTTGGTAGAAAGAAGTACATATATACTCTGAAAATTACATTGTTTGCACCCTTCTCTCCAGGCTGCCAGGCACAGCCTCTTGACTTGGTGTTTGCTGTGGATGCCTCAGCTGGAGTTGGCCTGGAGAATTTTCTGCAGCTCAGGGACTTCGTCAAGAGCAGCTCTTCGCACTTCAGTATCAACCGGGATGTCACCCAAATTGCCCTCGTGGCCTACGGCAGCAAAGCTCACACCGTGTTTGCTTTGGACACCCACACGAGCAACTCAGCTCTCCTCCAAGCAGTCGACCAAGCGCCTTTCCTCGGGGACGTGCCCTCTGCCGGCAGTGCCTTACGCCATATTTACGGTGACGTGATGACAGTGCAGAAAGGAGCACGGCCCGGTGTCAACAAGGTGGTGGTGGTGCTCACAAACGGAGGTGGCACGGAGGGTGCAGCTGCCCCAGCTCAGCAGCTGAGGGACAACGGCGTCTTGGTGTTTGTGGTCGTCATTGGAGATGCACGGAGGGACGCGCTGCTGAGGGTTGCTGGGTCTCCCACCTACCTGGTCCCCATCTCCTCCTATGAAGCCCTGCGGCATTACCAGGACCTTATCACTGAAAGAATCTGTGAAGGTGAGAACATCCCAACCTCGCTATTTGTGCTGTTGGCAGGTGGTAAACTTCATAAAACAGGCATAGAGGGGAGTTTCATACGTAGTCCTTGTTGTTGTGGGTTTTCTGATGCGTTAATGAGTGCTCTTGGTGTTGTCACGTGCACTTTACAGACAGGGAGACCATGACATAGAGATCTGATGATTGTCCAAAGTAATCCTAAAGGAACAGGAACCAACTTTCCCAATATTGAGTGCAGTCGGTGAGGTCAAGCTTCATGTGACTGGCTCTTTCCAGCCCTGCGAGGTCCAGGTTCTGCCTTCACTGAACGACTAAGAAGTTGCTCATTTTCTGATGTTGCTTTACATCTGTAGAATTTGCTCTGTGTTACTGTACCTTCTGAAGTGCTGTTAGGGAGGATTAAAGGGATGCATTTCTGCAGCCAACAGTGTTGCTCCCTGAGCAAGTATCCCACTACAGGACACTGAGATTTTGTTTGCATTGCACAGGATTTAATCCAAAATCCAAAATCTGTCTGGTTTTGGAGCCTGCAGACTGATAAATTGAGGCCTTCAGACACCTTATGCTTAGTTTTGTTTGCAGGACTAAATCCTTATTCCCAAAGCGTTCAGGAGGGCAGAATTTTCAAATATTCTTGTAAATCTCATGTCTGTGTGCTTTCTTCACAATTTCAAGTTCTGAGGGGCAGTCCCAGCTGGGAAAAAATGCATACTGAAATCAAGTTTGAAACACGTGTGTGCTGTGTGTGAGTGCTTGTGTTTGAAATGAGCTTTTCAGAATGGAAAGCAGCCCTGGTTTGCAGACATTGGTGGTGGAGAAAGTCCTTTTAGTTCCTTGCTGCTCCAGCTCATCTCTCCCCCTTTTTAAATGCCATGTCTTACTTCTCATTTGTATCAGTATAACATTTAGCTCTTTGGTCTTGTTATGTTTTAACCCATAAGTAAGATCAAATGAAGAAGCAAGTTGAGCAGTGCTGTGATTAACAGCACAATCAAAGGTCTTTTTCATCTGTTGGCATGCCGTGGCTCTTTCAGGGTTAGAAAAAACGCCAGAGCTGTCTCTTTGGGACGAGGAGCCTGTCTCCTGGCAGGCCTCTGCAGGCAGTTCCTACCTGGAGATGTTCAATGCGCTGCTATTACAGCGGTATTTTCAGCTGTGTTATTATAAAAACAATCTCCTCTACCATGAAATTAACCACAAGGACACAGATGAAGGGGAAGAGACAGCAAGGTTCAATGATTCAGGCTAATAACATACCATTTCTGGAGACTGAATCGTTGCTTTCATTTCACGTGCAGGTAATCACTGTTTGTACTATAGAGGCTGGGACCCAGGCTGATGTAAAGATAAACCCTTCATTCACTCTTCTACTCTAAGTCCAAGACTTAATAACAGAACCATTGTCTGTGAAAGGACTTAAAAAGAAAGACTCGTGATAAAAGTATGTGAAAAACAGACCCTGCCTCTGGACACCTGGAGTATTGTATTTATTACGAGGCTTAGCTGAAAAGAGACCATAAAAAATGACCTGGGGTCTAGGAGAAAGGATCCTAAGCACTAATTATATAAAATAACAAATTAATAGAAATACAGGCATCATCAAAGGGTAAACTCCCCGAAGTGAAAGAAGCTGATTTAAGGTGATATTGTGTTAACGGGAGGCTTGAGTTCAGAGAAATGGTGTCTGGGCGGAATAGCATGATTCCCCCAAACAGGGATCCCCAGGTTGTGCCGTGAGCCAGGCGTGGAGGGAAGTGGTGGACACAAGGCGTGTGGAGCAGAGCACCAGGAAAGCTCTCTGGGGAGCAGCCGGGGCCTGGAAGGAGTGTGGTAGGTCTGAGAGGGGCCTCTGGCTTTGGTTGCCAGCAGCTCTGCCACCCTGCCATGAAGGCAAAGGCACCTGTCCTGGGGACGCGCCGTCAGGCAGGACCCCATCCGGGGTGTCTCACCACAACAAAAAGGCTGTTGAAGTCAGCTTGACTCCATGTAAAGTCAACAGGAACTGATGATTGAGATCCCTCAAATCTAGGACTGGCGTCAGTGATAATTCTGCCTGTCTCAGGTGTAGGTTTGAGTGTTGATGTGCAATCATCGTTGTCTGTACAGGGGGAACGACTGTAACGTGTTGTGATCTGTAGTAACTGTTGTGGATAGAGGATAGAAGTTGTGTTCTTTCCCTCTCCTTCCTTTCCTACTCCCTTTGTCTGCTTTTCCTGCTGCGGAGCAAAGGGCGAGGCTAGCGGGTGCAGGCCCTACGCCACGCCGTGGTTCCCCGGAGGAATTTCACACCTTTACCAACGCTGCGGTAGAGGTGCCAGAAGGCTGGAAGCGAATTCCTCAGGGATGCCGCTATGTAACCTAGCGTATTCACAGCAGGAAGCGCTGCCAGCCCTGCTGCCAGCTGAGGTCTGCTCCTTTCGGAGAGCTGGGAAATCTGCCCCGTATTTCACAAGAACAGAGCTAATTACAGCCCAGGCTACCGTTGCAGGCTTTTCTCTCAGATCTCCAAGAAAAAAGCACCGAAATATTTCCCGTATTGTTTTCCCCTCATGCCATCCCTGCTGCCCAGCTGACTTCTTGTCCTTGCTGCCCTCTGGTACAAGCTCAGGCCCTCTCCAGGGCGAGTGGGGTTTGAACTCCGGGGGTGCCTGGGCTTGTGAACTGCTTGGAGCAGGGCACGTGTCTCGCTCTGCACTGGCGGTGTCTGGATCTGGGAGGTTTAGAAGCGCTCGTGTCTTCAGTGCACGGCTCTGAAGATGCTTCCTTTGATATCAGAACATCTAGCAAAGCCATCCTTCCTCTTCTCCAGGTTAAACACAGAGGAGTCTGCCCTCTGTGTACCAACAGGGCCGTAGGCGTACGCCCTCTGCCATGTCTGTGTGCCTCCCACCCCGCTCGCCCCAGCTGACATCTCCTGACCTTGGGGATATTTAGCTGCTGTCTTTTTGGAAATGTTCCTGATGGACGTGGGTCTTAACGATTACCACTCTGCCGACGTGCCTGACCCTGCTGTCCTGCTGTTTGTTGCAGAAGCGAAGAGCCCCGTGAGCCTGTGCAAACCCAACCCGTGCCTGAACCAGGGCGTGTGCATCCTCGGGCCTGGAAGCTACCGCTGCGAATGCCGCGGCTGGGAAGGACCCCACTGCGAGAGCAGTAAGCCTCAGCAGACACCAACCGTGACGGGCCTCGTCCGTTCGGCCCAGCCCCGCTGAACCGCTCCCAAATGCCCACCTCTCCCTTGAGCAGAGACGTGGCTGTAACTCCCTGACAGCTCGCTGGTAGCCTTGGTGCTGGCGTGGTGTGTCGCCCGGAGAGCAGAGAGGTTTGGGATGCTGAGGGCATCTCTCGGGAAGCTGCACCCTGTTTTATGCATTCACCAAGAAAGCCGAAGCCCAAGGTGTAATAATTTTGGTAGTCTTCCCCTCCGTTCTGTTCCCCTGTCCTGTGGGCCCTGATTGAAGAAACGAACCCTCCTGGGCTATTGGGATGGGAAGCTCCGGCTGCCCTTTGAAGGGACGGAGTTATCGCTAACTCTAATAGTTATCTGTCGTTAGATAACTCTCGGAGTTGTCTAATGGCGTTTGTTGGGCCGTAAGGTGCCGAGCTTATCCCTTGGTCCTAAAGCCCTTATCCCAGCTGCGTTTCTCTCCTTCTGCAACAGGAACTCTCCGGGGTGACTCCCTGAGATCCCCAGGCCTTCCTCCGGACTCCCGTGCGCAGTGGGGACCAAGGGCTTTGCAGCACTTCTCCAGCGCCCAAAGGCACAGGGACCACAGACGCTGATGCAGGGGTGCGAGTGCCCCGGTTCTCCTGCCACCAACACGGACTGCTGCTCGCAGGCACGACCCCCCCGGCCACCTCTGGCCTTGGCCCAGATCAAGTGACTGGCACCAAGGCCATGCTGAGGATGTTCCCAGTTCCTGCATCACACAAACTTTCCGGTGCTTGCTTTCTTTTTGAATCAAGTAAATATTTGTGTTTCAGTATTTATTGTTGGCATTTTGCATTTCCTCATCTGGAATTCTGGTGCTGTGGGATTTTTATTTGTTAACAGTCTTCTTGAAAGATCTTTGAGTTAGTCTAAAATTATGTGGGAGTCTGAGCAATTCTGGAGTTTCCACCGATGGGGGATAGTGTAGATTGCAGCTTTGTTCCCAGTGCACAGAGATTTTTAAGGAAGTATTGAATCAACTGAGCCAATGGGCTGGGTCACACTCTTAGTCAGCTGTAATCTTGATGTTAGTTTTTGGATCAGCCTAAAGATTTGTTTGTCTTTCTGAATTTGACTCCTTGATCTTGGCCAGAGTTAGTTCTCAATGGAAAAACTGCAGAATGAAATTACTGGCTTTTTTTTTTTTAATGAGGAAGTTGCTTCTTAATGTTCTCTTTTCTGAGCTTTTTGAGCATCACCTCGCAGTTAAGGAGGGAGCATGACTGGGGAAACTGAGATGGATCCTGAGGTCTCACAGACCCAGTCAGGACCCTTGGTCACAGCTGCCTCCCTGGTTAGGCAGCGGGTGACGCAGTGAACGGCTTGATAGATACCTACAGGAACACAAGTACGAGGAAGGAGATCTGGTTGTGAGTTTCTGTTCTGTTTCGTAAGTTGTCCGTGCCGCTCTCTTCTCTGAATTTATGTGGACTGATCTGATATGGTTAGTTTCACAGGCATTTTGTAGCTGCCCATTTTTGATAAGGAGAGAGGTTTGAAAATGATTGGTTTTGCAAGAGCATTCAATGGTTTGTGCAGCTCCAAAGCAGAGGGCACAGAAGAGGAAGAGGCCTGGACATCTCTTCCCAAATCTCATCCACCGCTTCCTTTCTCCTCCTGCTGGCCACTTCTTTGCTGTTGACTTCGTATGGTATGTGTTTTTTTTACTTTTTTTTTTTTTTTTGGATGAGCCTCATGGCATTTCTCCCTCCCCTCTTTGCTTTAAGCCGACCTTGTCTCCCAGCACAGCAGCAGTCCCTGCAGCACAAGCCGGGCTCTGATGGGCTGTGATGGTTCACGTGTCTCCAAAGACGCTTTGGCCTCTCGCTTGCATCCTGAGCCTCACTGGATCACCGGGTCAGTTTGCCCATGGAGCTATAAGCCGTGTGTAATCGCTCCCCAGGGCCCGAGGTTCGCGCTGTGGGGTTGTTCTCTGCTGCTTTTCCCATGGCACCCGTCACTTCGGCAGAGCCAGAGCAGCTCTGGACAGGGCTGAGGCAGAGACATCAACTGCGACTGCCAGCCCTTGTGACAATTGTGGCTGTTGTTCACGGAAGAGGAAAAATGCCCTCACCCAGATGTCCTGGCTCAGCGTTTGAATAGTAACATTAGATGTGCAGAGAGAGACCCAAATTATTCCGCAGGTTCATTGTCAAAAGAACAACTGTGTAAGGCACTCTTGGGGATGAAAGCTGGCGCCAAGACACGAGCGATGCTATCACACCTTGTGGAGAAACAGGTTAGGGGAAAAGGGGAATTTCCTCTCTCTTTTCACTGTCGCTTCAGTAGATTGTCTGTGCGCTTTGGTGCCCGAGGCACAGCAAAACGGAGGTTTGGTTGAAGGAAGGGCTGACAGGAAGAGAAATGAAACCTTTACAATTACTGACTTAGCCAGGGCTGTAGCTATGCGTTTCCCCTGCTATAAAAGTGTCGGTTGTCTCTTGTTACAGGGAGAATGGGCTCCATCAGATTCACAGTGAGCATCTAAAGTCGTGGTTTGTGTTTTATGGTGCGGAAGCACCCGTGGAGCCAGCTGGATTCCAGCCAAGCTGCTCGGAAAACTCTTCCCGGGTCTCTCTGATGGGTCACGGAGACTGCAGCGCTCACCCTCGTGGTGTGGGGTTTGCAGCTCCCTGCTGGTTTCTGTGCCATAGCTCGTCCAGCAGCACTGTTCGTTCCCTCCTCGCAGCCTTTTTCCCCTGCAGGATCAGGCTTCCCTCTCAAACTGTGGAGCACGTTTACCTTGCCTGGCGCACAGCTCTGGGGCTGGGGTATGCTCAGCCTCATCCAGGTGTTTGGAGCCTTTCCCTTGCATCTCTGTTGCCTGCAGGATAGTTTGTACGGTGCTGCTGAGCATTTTGGCTTGTGGCAAGTGTGGTTTGCATGTAATCTGTGCGTGCCTGTCTTCGTTTCAATATGTGGCTATGAAGTACGTTGGTGGAGTGCCTGGGCTTTACTGGGACTGCTTGCTGGGGTCCAGAGTCGGGAGGAACCTTCTGCTGTGTTGAAGCGCAGACAGACAAAGCCCTCTGTGAGATTTGGGAGCCACAGACTGCCAGCTCTCGTGCTGCAGACTGTATTTTAATGCCAGGTGGGATATATCTAGCCCCGGGCATCCGATTGTCAGGTAGAGCTGGGATGAAAGCCTGGAGGAGTTTCAGGGAAGCTGGTTCCCGTGCTCCACTGGATTTCCAGAGGCGTGCACCTCAGTGTCTGTAAAACCCAGCCCCTAGCCTCTGGGTGAATGAGGCAGGGGTCTGAGAGCCCCAAATGCCCCAGGGATCCCCGTGTCAGGGATCCACACGTGCTGCACCTGTGACCTTCCTCCTAGATGTGGCTGAGCACCCAGCCTCGGGTGGTTGCTCAGCCGTGCTCTGCAGAGCCTGCTTGCAGGGTGCCAGCCGTGCCCCGCAGGGTGCAGCCCACGCCGGGCTATGTCCACCGCGGAGGAGCAGCTCTGGACGCTGGGAGCAGCCCCGCAGAGGTCACCAGGACTCACGCAGGCACTGGTACGCCCAACGTGCATGCGTGGGACAACCCGGCTTGGTCTCAGGTGACCGCGTTTCCTTGCCTCTCAGTGCTTGTTTTTGCATCCACAGCCTTCCATTTCTGCAGGGTTTTGCCAAGGGAGAGCAAACACCCAGCAGCAGCAGCCCCAGCAGCTCTGCTTTTGTAGGACGAAGCGCTTTGCAAGGTAAGGGGGGGCATAAGGGCAGCGGGAAGAGGGGGAAAAGGCAAAGGTCATAAAGGTCAGGGAGTTGGGATGGTCTTGGAGAGAGCTGCTGATCCCACAGGCAGGTAGGACATTGCTGAGCAGTTGGAGCTGTTTTATTTTGCCTCTTTTTTTTTTTATTTTTTTAATTAAAGTTGAAGATCCTGGCTAATTTCTAGGCCCTTTCTCCTGCAAATTTTAATTAAAAATGGGTAAGTAAAAAAAGAAAGTGGCTTGGGGCTCTGTTGTGATCCCTTATTGGGTTCACTCCCACAGACTTGCTTTGAATTCAGTCAGAAATATTTAACAAGAACGTGTCTGATGGGGGCTTGGGCCCTGGAGGCTGGGCGCTGCTTGCCCCTGGCACAGCCGCTGAGGGGGTCCCTGCGAAGGCGGCGCTGATCCTGTCTGCCTTGGCGGGGGGTGCAGAGGCCGAGGCCTGTGCCAGCTCAGTGTTAGGTGTCTGTGCTGCTAACAGCTGTGAACACCTCTTATGCTGCAGGATTGCTGCAGGAACCTTCGCTGCTCATGGGCCAGGTGCTGACTGCAGGGGAGAGGCCGTTTCTTCTTTAAGAAACTGGGATTTAGGTAAGTGCCATGAATTTCACCCCCTGTAGGTCTTACCTTCCCTCTGCCCTTGAGTTTCTTGCGCAAAGCAAGCAAAACCATTCCTGTTGTGCCTAGTAAATATTTGTTTCACAAAGGGGTCTGGTTTGGCATCTGTGTAGCCTAGCTTCAACAACTTTCTTTCCTAACCCTTTTCCTTCCTTTCCAGCTAAATGCCTTCCTGCTTGGCCCGACAGCGATGGCAGCAGGCACCAAGCGCTGCACACAGTTGCTACCTGGTGGTGAGCGGGAGGTAAGGGACTTTTGAGACGTTATTCCCTCTGTGCTGGTTTTGTGCTGAGGACTGTGCTGCTGAGGCTGCTGCACGTATTCATGCAAACTCCTTGCTATTTTTCAGTGGGTTAGCTGTCAGAAAAATTTGGTTGGCGTTGCTGTCACTATAGAGGACTAAACTATTTATTTCAGACATAGACTTTGTGGACTGCATAGCCAAGGAACTCTGTAGTAACTAACAGTGTTGGGGTTTGAAGTGCATGAAAGCCATTGGAAAATAGAGCAGGGACAGGGCGTATTAGAAATAAATTACACTGGTAATAATATACTCAACATTTTATTATAAAACCCTCTAAAGCGCCACTTTATAGCTCACAGTTACGACAAAGGAAATGCCTTGAGTTAAGAAAACAATGGGGACACAGAGACATTGTTTAACATTTTTTTGTCTGGGAAACACGTGTTGCTCAGGACTCGCCTACGTTTACCATCCCCTGGCGGTCCCAGCAAGCCCACCGAAGCTGAGGGGGCTGCGGTGCGGGCAGCGGGGCTGCTCTCGCCCAGCGCTGTCTGGGTACCACTGTGAAATGGCTGGACAAGCTCTGGCAGCTGACAGCGGGGTGCAGGGTGAGGGCATGGTGCTGTGTGTGTATTTAGGGGGTGGACGGGGTCTATTTAGGGTGTGGACAGGGTCTCCTGCCAGCTCATCGTGGGTCAAAACAAAAGCTTTGTGATGGTGGCCGTGGCCTCCTCGTGCTTTGGAGCTGAAAGGCCCCTGGGTCCTGAGCCAGCAGTGGCAGCAGTTGATTTGCAGGAGTTTTTGCTACGTGCAAACCTTGCTGAGGGACAGGGCTGACAGCTGGGGCTGGTGAACCCCTCCTGAGGCCTGGGCTTACAACTTCCTCAGTCTGTGGCACAGTAAAAACAGGCACGAGGGCACCCTTCTTGCCTCGGGGATACCCTGCCCACGTGCTTTGCTGCACCAAGGCTCGGTGGCAGCAGCGAGCAGCCTCCCGCACCCCTTCATCCCCCAGCCATCAGACCTCTGTTCACGGAGAGGCCTCATTTGGAGCTGATCTCGGGCCTGTCAGAGGCTTTCAAGGGTTAGGAAGGTACAACGTTTTGCCTGTCTTTACCCTGGTTCTGGGTGCTGTTTGTCAGCGTAGCCACAGGACCCCAGGGACAGCCCAGCCGGGTTAGCAGAGCTGCTTTGGCTTTGCAGGGTTGGAGAACGCTGAGGCCCTGCCGTCAGCTCAGTTACCGAGCTGCAGGGCTGAAGGACCAGCAGAGGAGCCAGGCAGTGGTGTCTGCAGGCCTTCAGATGTGACAGCAGGTCAGGAGGAGGAGAGGGAAACAGGTGGATGGATTTCTGCCCTGCGCCTTCAAATTTTACTGTCTCTAAGCTTACCAGTTCCAGGCACCTAACATCGCTCATTAAAAAGCTCGGCCAGAGAGGAGAGGGATGAGCTCTGCAGGCCACAGCACCCAAAGGCTATATTAAGTAAGTTTAATCATCTGGAAATAAGGGTGATAGCACCAAGACAGCCAGCAGCCTACCAGAGACACGGAGGAGAACAGATCCAGCAGCCTCCTGCACCCATGTGAAGTGTTCCTTTCCCACAGGGAGGTGTTCAGCAGATTGTGCAGTTGCTGCTGTGCTGCAGCTCTGCAGGGACCAGAGAGCATCAGCAAAGTGGTGCTTGCAGCCAGGGCAGGAGCACAGGGACACTTTTACCTTCCCTCCCTGTGGAAAGGGCCAGCATCAGGATCCAGCATCCTCATCCACCAGGTAAGCAGGCCTGGACCTTTGGTAAATTGTTAACAAGCCTTCAAATATGATTTTCTTTTTTTTTTTTCCAGAACTCCTCTGGATGCTGTCTGAGAGATCTTCTTTGCCCAGAGCCCTTGGTGCCACCGGGCTGCAATATAGCACAAGAAGGTGAGCAGGGATCTTCCTCCGTATTGTGGCAAATCAACCCTGCTGCAGGCTGGTAGGAAAAAGGCTGCAGTGTGATGCATCTGGTCACTGAAAATCTCTGCTGCAGGTGTAGATATACTTAGTGCCCTGTTGTGCTGAGAGGATCCTTCCCGCTGGTGTGTGCTTCTCATCCGTGTCTCAGACGTTGCTCAGGCCCAGGTACCTCCCCAGGCTGAAGGCTGGATGATCTGCAGCTGAGTGATGACCAGCAGCAACAGGTAAGACTTTAGCTGATTGGGATTTGCTGTGACAGGTTGAAAACCACTGGGGTATAAAGAATAGCAGAGGCCTGTCCTGAACCCACTACTGTCACTAATATAGAAACCTTAATAACTCATTGATAAACCTTCAGAGTAGAAATACACAAAACACCCCTATGTACAGTAACAGTCTTGTTTACATCGACTGGGTTAGGAATCGGATGCAAGGATTGCCACTGGTTGTTATTGTTTTAGCTACGTGATGGGACTTGTCTGGAAAGAGCAAGATCGTTTGGGCTAATTGGTATTGGCAGCCGTTGGCTCCACTGCTGCATCTGAGCAGGTGGAGCGACGCAGAGGAGGCGCGTGGTGTGGGTTGTGTTGCACACCCAACCTCCACCGAGAGGTGATTGAATCCCCTTGTCCATGCCTGGGTAATTCCAGTCTTTAGTCCATCTCTCAAAAACGTGCTTCTAACTAGCGCCCTTCTTCTCCCATTCCTGCCAAAGAATAAAGGCAAATTAGTCAAAAGGTAGATCTGGCAAGCAGCAGTAGCTGTAATATGCTCAGGAGCAACCTGATTCTCTGGTACCGAGGGGTTTTAGCCACAGAGTGGGTCAGGGAGGTCTCTGTTAGAAGCAATGCTTTTGTTACAGCCTTCCCACTCCAGAAAGCAGTGGCACTGCCTGCAAGGGACCAGGCACGTGGGTGGGTAGATGGGGTGAGACATTTAAGAGGGTGACAGAGAAAAGCTCAGCCAGCATCCTTGTTTTGTTACAAAGACAGATGATGGTAAGGAGAAGACCATATGGGGGCCGCCTCCCAGGTGCTCAGAAGCAGACTACCAGATCACCCGTCCTCCTAGTGAAACTTCAAATGCGTTTCAGCACAGTTTCAGTGAGAGGAAGCCTCTTGTTTACTCCAGTTGCTGCCAGCACAGTCAGCATGGCGCGGCTCCAGTTACAGGAGCACACAGCGATTAGCTGAAATCACAGCCAGGACAAGCCCAGGTGAAAAGCCCAGAGGAAAACCAGGCTGCCCTGAGTCATGCTCAGCGCGCTGCCCAAACACCAACAGGCCAGACCCCGTCACCGCCATCCCTGCTGGTCTGCTCAGCCGCTGGGACAAGCGAGCAGCAGCTACCCCAGGCACCAACCAGCATTTACCTTAGCTTTCTGTAGGACTGTCCCCTTCCCTGTCACCATGACGGACAAAGGCCTGTTTTTCAAAGCTGTTGCTGAGTTGACTGGTGAGCTCTCTGCGCTGTTTCCTGGACTGGCAGTTTTTGTTTGAACCTACAATACGAGTAATAGAAATAGGTGTAACCATCGCTGTTTTGTGGGAACCTTGTCCTCAGGAAGGAATTTAGGTGCCTAAATCTCCCCCAGAACAACCCTTTGCTTGGCTGGGTGCAGAAGGAGCACTGGGTCCTGCCCTGCATGACCCCGATGGTGTGGCTCGAGGTCCCACAACAGCCAGTCTCCTGCGTCCCAGCCTCCTTTTTGCAGCAGTGATGGGGGAGGTATCTTATTATTTTATTACTATAGTTTCATATTACTATATTTTATTTTCATGCTACTATATTATCATATTACTGTTATTATCATATTATATTTTTATATATCACATCATTATAGATAGAGTGTTAAAATATGATGTTGCGTTATTATTAGTTATGCCGTTAAGGAGCAGGCTGAAGTGGTGTGCCCACACCACCGCGCGCACTGGGTGCCCCCACCTACCCGGGGTGCTGCGTTCTCCAGGTGCGTGGTGTCCACCGTGGTGCCCAGCGTCACGGGGCCGGACTCTGCCTTCTTCAGGTTCTCCTTCACCTCCACCAGGTTCAGCTCCACATCCACCCTTCGGCTCTCCTTTTTCTTGCACTCTTCTTCTATCTCCTTCAGCTTCTGCTCCAGGCTCTTGTCTGCAAAGGGAAGGACAGCTCGGCACCGCGCTTGCTGGCTGGTTCCCAGGGGCTGGCATGAAGCTGGGGGTCCTTGGCAATTGTGGTGCTGGTGGCTGCAGGGGACTTGGGGCACCCAGAGGGGGAGCAGGGACCAGCCACAAGAGTATGCATCACTCCTGCACATTTTCCTTATGTCTTTCCCCAAGACGGACCATGGCAGAGCCAGCACTTGCTCCAGTGCATTCTAGGCTACGTGGTTTGGCTCAGAGCACGGGGTCTACCCCCGGAGCTGAGGCAAACCATGTCACTGTGACAAGGCCAGTTCTTCCCTCCCGTGCCATGAGATAGGAACAGGGTGGCTCAGGATCCAGCCTTTTCCAGGATTTCAGCACTGACTCCCCTGGCAGCTGGGCTGCTGTTAATGTGTCCGTGGTCACGCAGGTGGTGCTGGAGGAGCAAAGCCCCTTCTGGTCCCAGGTTCATCACCCCTCTCCAACCCCCTGGTCCCACCTTGTCCCATTTCTGCGTGTTGCCCCTTGCCCAGCTCTACCTGTGCATCCCACGAGCATCTCCTTCAGCTCCCGCCTCTCTTTGCGCAGCTGGGTGAGCTGAGCTCGGATTTCCTCCTTCTCCTTCTCCAGCCGCTCCTTCTCCTCCGTAAACCGCTTCACCTCGGCCTCTGTCCTGTTCTTGCCCAGCTTGGTTTCCACTGCTGCCACTGAAAGCACAAGCCACCCAAACCAGCTCAGATGGGGGAAAAAGCAGGAGGGAAAACATCTTTGGGTGGTCGCAAACAAAAATGAACGAGACTTGGGAAAGTCATGGGAGGCTCATCACCAGCCACAGGGCAGAGCTCGCACCCGGAGCCCCCCGTCCATGCTCCCCGCTCCCCACTCACCAGGAAGGGGCATCTTGGGCCGGTGTGCGGGTGCCAGCTGGGGGCTGCCCACCGCCGCTGCCGACCCCGCGGGCAGCTCGGGGGCCGTCTGCGGGAAGACGACGGTCTGCTGCTGTGCCTGGGTTTTGACAGGCGGCGTCTGGGGCGGCAGCTCTTCGGGCTCCAGCTTCTCTGGCTGTTTCTGGAGCAGAAGATGGGAAAGAAGGTGAGATGATGTGGTGGGGAGCTGGACCCCTGATGAATCCTGGCCCCAAACCCAGTTAAATACCTGCTCCGAGGTCTCCATCACCTTTCCACAGGGCTCAGCGTCCTTAGCCACCGGGGTTGTCTCATCCACGCTGTCGGGGGCAGCCTTCGTGCCAGCCCTCTCTGGAGACGGCGAGCTCAGGGGTGAAGTCTGGCTCGACTTCTTGCCAGCGCAGTGCAGGAAGGACTTCACCGGGGTGAGATCCAGGTACACCCTGTCTTGGTCCCCCTCCAGTTTGCTGTCGCTCTTGGATACTTCTCCCTGCAAAAGCCAAATGTTCCCCTGAAAAGGGCCCGTCTGCTGCAGCCGAAGGAAGGGCAGTCTCACTGCAGAGCAGCAGCATCTTAGGCAATCTGGGATATTTTCCATAAATATATAAGTGATCTAACGAAGTTACAACCCCATTTTCTAAGTCACTCCTCAAGGAATATTTTCAGAGTACAGAAAGTTCCACCCTGCTTTCCTCCAATAAATCTTTCCAGTGGTAGCAGAAGACTCACATGGGGATCGCACCCTGGTGTAGATCTAGCCGGGCCCTGTGAGATCCTTTGCCTTCTCCAGGATACCAGCCCCCATCTCCCCAGCATGGCCTGTGAGAGCAGATCCCTACAACACCCCACTGGAAACCTCTCACATTCCTCAGTGACTCCTCACCATCGCCCACTTCTGTCCCTTGCAAAAGCCTGGATTTCCCCGGGGGGGCTGGGACTTCCCTTCTCCCCAGGTGCCAATACCAGCTGTGTGTGGCTTTGGCAAATCCTCTCCCTTCCCTGCTGGAGATTCCCCCTGGCTGGGAAATGCGATGCTTCCCCGTGAATCATGGATGCCCCTTGATGCAAGCCACCTGTGACAGCGACCAGGGACTTTTTAAGCAGCAGGAGCCAAACCCAGTGGCAGCGCTCGCTGCAGGTGGGTGTCGTGCTGGGCACCTTACCTCGGGCATGTCCGGCAGGTCCACGTCGTCGTAGAGCTCCTCCTGCGGCATCCTCCCCTTGGGCAGGTTGTCGATGTAGGCGTTGGGCTCGGAGTATTTCCTCTGCATTAGGCTGTGAACAGGCAGCAGAACATCCTGTCAGGAGGGACGGTGCTCTCTGCGCGGCCACACTGCTGAATTCTGGGGCGTCTGTGCATGCGGTGCTGCACCCCCAGCCCCACTAACCTGGCTTCCCAAAGGCCACCTGGGCGCACGCCCCTACCCCTGTGGCAGCAATGCTCAGGTAGGTGCACCACGCTGGGACGAGTGCTCTCCTGCCTTGCACTGAGCTTTCAGAGAAAGCACCCGAGCTGCACCCATGCCTGAAGCACCCCTCTCCAGCTTGCTCCCCGCCCCCCCCCCCCCCCCCCCCCCCCCCCCCCCCAGCTCCCAGGAGCCCCGCGCCACCCCAAAGACGTACAAGAAGGAGTTCTTCGCAGCGCTCACGATGCAGGAGACTCTGTCAGCATCCACGTAATCATAGGTAAATTCCTCCGGGTCTGTTTTTGAGCCTGACTCTGATAAAAGGAGGCCCAGCCAGTGGCCCATTTCCTCCGAGGACTTCGCCTACAAGGTGACCAGACAGATGTTATGGGTGGCAACAGCAGCGCCCATGGACTCCCTCAGCAAAGGAGTTTACCAGCAGTTCTCTGTCCTTGCAAGGAGCTGGCCATTTATTTTAAACCTGAGACCACATTAAAAAAAGAAAGTACCACCACCCTGTGTACGGACCGACTGGCAAACTGGGGAGATAGATACATAAATGCAGCTCCTCTCTTAACTCCTTACTAAAATTTGTAGTCGGTCTGCGTGTACCTTTCAGTGGCGAACCATTCAGCTGCATTCCAAACTAAGAAAAGTCTCTATGGCTGGAGGAGATGCTGTCAGGGGGCCAGCTTTGGGAGGAAAGAGTGCGTTTTTTATTTTGCACCAGCAGAGTGCAGTAACATGATTTCCAAACACCAGATGTGCAAAGAGACACAAGCATAGCAAAGAGCCTGCGAGTTCCTTATGCCAGAGCCCCAAATCCTGTTTGCACAGGGAAGAAGGGAACAGGAAAGTTTAAAGCATGGTCAGAGAAGAACATCAAAGGGAGCCCCTAGCTATAACATGGTCAGAACCAAATTCCCAGATGCAACGAACAGCCTGACATTTTGCAAAATTAAGTGTTGAATATTGTGCCTGGAAGTCAGCTCTAGCAAACAGCCACATAGGCTTACCTCCCAGTAGTGGATGATTTCTACCTGGAGGAAGAAGTGGGCTGATACAGATATCGTTTGCTTTGATTTGAGGCATTAGAGCAGTAAGTACAAAGTAAAATTCAGGGCAAGTGAATCCCAAACTGGAAAGTGTATTTTAAGCTTCCAATCTGTTTGATTTAGCACAGACTTCAGTGCCTGGGAAGCCAGCCAGCCAGTCTGTACATTGAGGCTGGTGGCCCAACAAAATACAGTTTCTTCCATTCACAAAATGTAAATTTTCCCAGCACCTTTTCTTCACATCTGTAATTAGGCAAAACGTCTTGGACATAGACACAACCTGAATCAGAGGCTAAGCAAAAACACCTAAAAAACGTCATGGCAGGCACTCGAAGTCTGTTGTTTAGCTATAAATATTCCACCCACTGGAAAAATACAGGAAATTGCTCACATTGTCCACCTCCTACTATAATCACGCTGTCGTCAGAGAGAACTAAGATTAGAGATAAGCAGCCTAGATGCAGGCAAAGGAAAGTAACAGATGGAGACGAATTCACTTGCACTTTCGGGGCAGATCTGTGATCGGTTTACTTAGGATGCACTCATGACCCATGGCTTTGGGACTGTTTTCAGAAGATGAAGTTCATAGAATCATAGAATGGTTTGGGCTAGAAGGGACTTTAAAGACCATCTAATTCCACTCCCCTGCCATAGGCAGGGATGCCACTCACTAGATCAGGTTGCCCAAAGCCCCATCCAACCTGGTGTTGAACACCTCCAGGGATGGGGCATCCACAGCTTCTCTGGGCAGCCTGTGCCAGTGCCTCACCTCTCTCTGAGTGAAGAATTTCCTCCCACAATCTAATCTAAATCTTCTCTCTTTTAGTTAAAGCCATCACCCCTTGTCATAACATTATCTGACCAAGCAAAAAGTTGCTCTCATCTTTTTTTTAGAAGACCCCTTATCCTATAGTCAGTGGAGATGGGCACCTCCAGAGACCCTTCATCCCAACCTTAGATGAGAACCTAAGATGAAGGCTGAACAGTCCTCTGGAGATGCCAGCATCAGAGGCAGCCTGGATTACCAGCCAGGTAGGACACCTTCTAGGTGACCGTGGTCTGGTGAACCAAAGTCCAGTGCTTCAGGCTGTTTGCTGAACTGAAGTCTTCCCTAAAAAGGCCTTAAAAGCATCCAAGCAGTGAGAGGCTTTTAGGCCTGCTGAGACACCCAAACCGACCATTTAAAGAAGAATGAGCTTGGAGATATACAGCCTACCTCCAGAATGACCCGTTCTTCCCCGTTGTGCAGGATGCGGAAGGAATAGAGATGATCAGGGCTTGGGTCTGGAATAATTTCACAACCCGCCAAACTTAGGGGCTGCTGAGCCAGTTTGCTTCGGTTCTTGTCCTGGTAGAAATGGAGGTGACCGTCTTTTATCTGACACCAGCGAGACTTCCACTGGCTGTTCACAAGCACATTCAGGTAACCTGCAAGCAAACACAGGTTATCGAGTCATATTTTCCACCCCACGGGGGGGGGTGTGAATCAAAAGTCATTTCTGTGCACGGGGAGTAAGTCAGTTCTGAGTTCACCGCAGAAAGCCACAGGCAGTGATGAAGAGCAAAACCACAAAGATGAGTGGTCCTGAACCACATAAAACAGGATGAAAGGGTGAAAATTGGTTCCAAATGGGACCCTTGAAATTCAAATTAGGTTTGGAGCAGCAAGCTGGCTAAGGACACCTGGGCAAAGTTGGTCCCAAACGATTCCAGTTGACCCACACAACCTCCTCCCTGTTGAATCACACCACGCGTGTCTGGTATTACCTGCCCTTCCTCTCGAGTCACCCTGTGAGCTATTGCCTGCCCCTGTAAGCACCACAGTCGCCTTCATGTGAGGAGGCACCATAACCTGCGTGGATTTACTGGCGTGGACAGCGGCTTTTTTGCCTCCTGATGCATGCACACAGCAGGCAATGATGCCTGGTGCTCACCCTGCACTGCACACCAGGGCCCAGCCCTGAGACAAGTCCCTGCAGAGGAGTTCGTGCTGTCACTTACTTGAGGTCTCCAGGGATCTCTCTGGGCTATCCATGGAGCTGGATTTTTTCCTCCCAAGGTTCATCAGGTTGCTTAGTATTAAGCCAGTTGTGCCTTTCTTCTTAACTACCAGAAACAAACAAACAAAGAAAAGTCACTTAGGCTGCATTTATGCCATCTAAAACTGTCCCAAAGCGACTTGCCCAGATTCATGCAGGATCTCTGTGGTAGGGCAGGGCCTCACGCCCAGGTTTCTCAAGCCCTATCGGAACACTAACTGCTGAGAAATCCCAGTGTTCACCTGCCAACTCATCATGGAAAAAAGCAATGAAATCAAATTCTCAGGTAGTGAATTAACAGACAGTTTTCACCCTGCATCAGGTCAGTTTGAGGTGGCAGCAGCCGGAGAAGCTACAGAAACCCTCGCTGCACACAAGGTCAGCAGCATAGTTTCCCCTCATTCCCAGGGTGAGTTTTTACCATCTTTTGTCTCAGCCGTCTCCGGGTGCCCGTCTGTGCTGCTCCCACTCTCTGAGGCTGCAGAGTACCTCTCGGAGAGCTCCACCTGCCAACAAGCACCAGACATCAGCTATGCAGACACGCAACCCGCTCCTCCAGCAAGCACCCGCCACAGGGAGTTTTCCCCCTGGCTGCTCCCCTGTATGGAGGGGAGCCCAGTGCTGGGTCAGTTTTGGGGAAAAAATGTGGCAAGAAAATTCAGACTGTTCCAATAATGCTCCTTTTTAGCAGAACAGGTGGTGGGTTACATTTGTATCCATCTCTGCTCAGACAAAATTACTGTACCTACGCCTGCTATTTATTAAAAGAATAGGGTGGAAAAGTCATCCCCCTATCCCTCCTCTCTGTAGGGACAAGGTGTACCTTCGGGTAAGTGAGGCGCTGTGAATCTGGGATGTACTGGTTGCCTTCACTGCCTCCTTCGCACTGCAGACCGCTGGTCTCCTGGATTACCTGTGCAGAAGACAAAGCCATAGCTGGTGAGTACAGTGCAGTTACAGGACTGATGCTTCTCCCCACAACCACGGACAGGTGAAAACAGGACATCCTGCTAGACCCCCAGAGTCCCTCCTGCTCCGGGTCAGCCAGGGAGCCCTGGTGCTGCCCCAGGCTCCGCAGAGGCTCCCCCTTCTGCTGCCATCCCAAGGCAAGGGCTACATTTCCCCCTGTCCTCAGCCACTTCACGCTAGGCACTCTCCCCCCAGGCATTCCTCCTGCTGCGGTGGCTGGGCCGCGAGGTGCCTCTGTGGGCTCCCGCGCACAGAAGATGGTGGGTTGCTCCAGGAAGAAGCTAACCCAGACATGAAAATAAAGTGGTCTATTTGTATATGGGCTTGCAGGGAGGAAGGAGCCAGAGCATGCGAGGACAGGACGGAAATCAGATACGGTGCTGTTGGGATTCAGCTGGAGGGATTCAGAGACACTCGTCTCTGGAAGATGTACAGTCCTGCACAGGAGCATGAAGCACATAGCACTCTCACATTTCTCCTCTTTCTTACCTTCCCTCTGCATTACCAAGGAGTCAAGACAATAATGCTGGAGGGCCATTCCAAAAAGCATTCTCTGGTTACCTGTCCCTCCCTCCCCATGTTCACACCTGCCTCACTGAGGCAGGAGCTCCTGCAGCGCTAACGCCATCCATCAGCATGGGGAGAAGCAGGGGCTGAGCCACACCGCATGCATGGAGGGAAGCTGGAGGGAAGTGAGGAGCTTGCCCCTTGGCACACAGGGCTCCTGATGGGCTGCTATGACAGGCACTGCAGCCTGAAGGAAATGCTCAGGGACCTGCCTTCCCTGGCAGCTGAAGGCCTGGGCAACCCCGGGGATGTCACTGACCCTGAGCCACTGCTCTGCCTGGTCTTTGCTCTGCAGCCCCAGCACGATGACATCAGCGTTCATGGGGATGATCTTCAGCTTGTGCTCTTTCTTCCTCACTTGCTTTTCCTTGTGAATGACAGTGCAGCCCAGCAAATTCACATCCAGCTGTGGGTTGTGGTCTTTGGAGCTCTTGTAGCACTGGGGAAGGAAGATGGAGGACAAGTCAGAGACAAGAGGAGCCTTCCCTTTTGCTTGCTGGCATGAACTCACACTAGAAGTGGCTCAGTGCAACCTCATGCATTAAGTGCCCTGAACACAAGAAGGTTTAGGGCCTATAAGGATGCCACATCTATGTATGCAGACTACGAACAGGTCATATCTATTATGTATGTAGATACACCTAAGGTGTAAATAGGTTGTTTTAGGTTGTTGTAGGCAGACGGCAGAGGATATACGCACCAGCAGCCTGGTGTCCTTGATGACACACAGCTGCTTCGCCCACTGTCCCAGCCACTTCTTCCTCCATAGGAATGCACAGATACGGGCGTCCTTCATCAGCTCGATGGTGGCCTCTGTGGATGGCCACTGGTGGGTTGCTGACTTGCCTTTGCTGCTCTCTTCTTCATCGTAAGATTCATAGGAGCTACTGACAGCTTCACCATCTTCTAAAACAAAAGCAAAGCTTTGTCAGTAAGTACATCCCTCGCACAACTCTGGGCCTATTGCTTGCCTCAACCATGCTCAGACATGCAAAAGCTGCAAGCACAGGGATGTGTCTTTTGAACATCTCCTGCAGAGGATAATCAACAGGAAAATGACCCTCACTGATCTTTTTTTTTTCTTTTTCTTTCTAGCTCAATATTAATCTAATTGAAATGTTTTGAGTCTCATAGTCTCAGTTATAAAATACTCAAAAGACACATCTCAGTTGACCACAAGTTTGAGAACATTCCCTTAGACATTTTCTGATGCTTTCTGCTTTTTTTTTTCCTGCCAAGATGCTTTCTCTGCTTTCCACTTGAAGCCAAATAAATTTTTTAAGGCAATAGCAAGCTATAATCACCCCTTGTTCTCTGAATGTCAGAAATAAAAATGGTATTTGCAAAGCCATGCAACAAGCAAGGATCTGTTGTATTAGAGATGTCATGCCACTTTCCCTCTCTGGGCTAACATATCTAAGGGACATCAAGGGGCTTTGAAGTAACACACTGTTGCAGCAGCAAGAATTAGTCATAAGTGGCAGCGGTAAATAATAACAAGCACATTTTTCACGTTCATTCTTGAACTGATTGCTACTTTATTAGGGTAAGCTGGGATTTTCAATGCTCAGCTTTACTGGGAGGTGATAGGAGCTTTCAGCTGACAGGAGCAGCTGGTCGCTGGCGCCAGATTCATCAGAAACAACAAAAACG
Source organism: Anser cygnoides (assembly GCF_040182565.1). NCBI lineage: Eukaryota > Metazoa > Chordata > Aves > Anseriformes > Anatidae > Anser > Anser cygnoides. The sequence continues at coordinate 8,939,595 of NC_089879.1, read as the reverse complement.
TTCCTGTTGGCTGCAAGGGAATTTGCAGTGCTTTGATGGTGTCTACCGTACAGCTCTTATTCACGAGGAACCGGATCCCCATCACGGCTACGTAAGCTCGCATGGCAAGATGGCAAGATTTGGGCACCATCTGCGTAGAGTTTGACATTCTTATCTGATCAAACAGCACTGAGAAAGGTCATCAAGTTTCCCTCACCAGAATTTAATCTAATTTAGATTCTCATCAAATCTTAATATCCACATAAAAGTAACATTGTTGGATTGGTGTAAAATAAAAGAGGAAAAGCAGCCGGAAAAGAGAAAAAGCATCATTGAAGAGAATTTCTTAACTTGGGTTTGTTTTTAAAATAAAAGGAACTGAGATGCAGTAACAAAGCTACAGTATTATCCCCAGCCTCCTCTGGTAAAATCTCACTCTACAACATCCCTCAAGTGGCCAGCACGAAGCTGCACCAATTTAACAAACTTTAAAAAAATAAAAAATAAAATAAAACAAAAAAGGCTGCCTTTCAAAGTCTCTGAATACCGCTGACATGCTACTGGATCACCATCTCCAAACTCTTCTGGCCTGGTACCACTGCGGTGACCTCCTGATCGAAAGGCATTTTCCAGGCTGCGTTTCCAGCTGACAAACTGGGACAAACCCTGCTTGGGTGACTTGTGCTAACACTGTGATTACCCCTAGAGCTCACTCCATCCCAAGGCAGACAGCTCAGGCACTTCAATACAAGGTCTTCGCCTACTGGCAGTTTCAGCTAAGACCAAAGTTTTATCCTCTTGTTGAAGTGACATCGGTGGCAGCCTCCTAAATTCAGAAAATTAGACACCAACACACAGCAGAGATGTTCTGATGGCAAATTTTGAAAAAACAGAGTGTGTTTTTCCCCAATTCTTCCCTTACAAGGATTTGGAGCCGTTCGACTCCCCTCCTCCATTTCTGCTGGGATTTCCAGTCTCTCCTGTGCCAAAATAACACCTGCAAGCTACTTTTGACCCAGACAGGATTATGAAACCAAGCCACCCCAGAGGCTCTCAGCCATGCTCTGGGATGCCCTTATCTAGACCCAGCTCTGCCTTCCTGTTTGGTCTTCCCACCGCTGCCCAGGCTGCCCATCGATACAGCGACGCAGGGAGCTCCAACCACCCTTCATGCACGTAACGGGCAGTGCCAGGGGGAAGCACTTGATTGCCTTGGCTAAACATTAGGTTTCAAAAAAAAAGAATAATAAAGGAAAAGCACTTCAGGGTTAAAAGCATGCCATACCCATCGTTATTGTGGCATAAATAACACCCTCAGTAACCTGCAACCCTGGCCTGGGTCCAGCCGCAGCAAGCCTACCAAAAAGACCTGCACAGTCAAAAGCAAAGAGAAAGGGAAACAAAGAGAGAAAGCCACAGATAAGAAAATGCAAAGAACAAGGGCGACAGCCTGGCTCGGGTCCCGCTCCCCCCTCTGCCAGCGAGGCTGCCCCGTCCCCCGCATCAGCTTCCAACAGGGACAGGGGGCCTGAGGACGCTTGTAACCAGCCCCGCAAGCAAGGCAATTCCCCTTAAAAAAGGGATCATCAGCAGCAGAATTAAAATCAGTGAAGGCAGACGAGCTGGCTCAGTAGGAATAATCGTTGCTCAGTTGGCAGTCATGTTGCCCCTTCCATTTTCACTCTGTCTCTTATCACAGCCTTCACTTATGCAAATACAGCAGAGGAAGGGAACGATAACGGTTTAACACATCTCGGTCTGGGCGGAAAAGGAAGCAGCAGCGTTCGCTGAAGCTGTACGGTGAAAGGCAGAGGCATCCCCAGCGGAGAGGCGGGGATGCTGACGATGAAAGAGGAACCCCAAGACCCAAGGGTCTCTCCTGCCCGTTTCATTTTAATTAATTCACCCACGGTTTGTTACACTGTTTGCAGTCCCACCTCTGATGATGCACAAATCCCCTATCTCCTCAGCCCATCTGGAGGCTTGCTTTGATGTCCTTTCTTGGCAGCGCGCTCCCTAATTTTACTAGCGTTCCTATTTTTGTTTAATTTCGCTACGCCCATTTGTTTGGAGAGCCATGGGTGTCTTCCAAGGCTCATGCTGTCAGCAACACCACGAGCAGCTCCCTGCTCCGCCAGCCTGCAGGGGCGAGCAGCGAGGTCTCGGCTGGGTACTGGGGTCCTACTTCAGCACACATGGCTCTTCTTTGCCCTGGGCACACCCACACGTGTTCCTACCACCCTTTAGCAACGCCAGCCACACTAAGGTCTCAAAGCAGTTGCTGGCAATGAGCATCACTCCCTGTAAGCAGGTACTGCAGGGTGCTATTGCCCGCTGACGCGCTGAGGGGTGGCTGAGGGATGGAGAGCCTCGTTTTGTACTTGTTAAGCCAACGGGCAGGACCAAGACCTGCAGGTTTGCCCCATGTGCTGTGGGATTTGAACTCTGATGTCTCCAGGCAAACCGGGGCACCAACTGCCTGAGAGTATTGCTGCCCGACCTGCCCTCGGCACAAAATGCTGCATTTCACCCCCTTCTGAGCACCTCTGCTGCCTCCTCCTGCATATCACTGCAGCTCCCTGCCTGTCCCTACTCCTCCTTCCCACTCACCCCAGTGAGCCCCCTGACACACCAGTATACCAAAAAACAACAGAAATTCCCAGCAGCACAGCGCTCTCTCCCTTCCCACACAAAGCACCTTGAGGGATATCTGCGTTGCAGCACGCAGGGCGCTTTGTGCAGGAGGGACCTGCTGGGGCCTGCAGAGGGCACGGGTGGTACAGCATTCACGGGCGGTAAAGGCACCGCACGCCGCGGCAGCGCTGTCTGGGCTTGCACATCCCATCTCTGCGCCCTTCTCAGGCTTGGATCTCCGCTTACTGCTGCGACACCACACTCGGTGGTGCCCGGCATCACCGGCTGGGGGGAACTGGGCTTGGAGGCAAAAGGGTTTCACCTAGCTAGCTCCTGACACGCAGCCCAGTGGTGGTAGCCACCCCCTTCTCTTCCTGCTGCTCTTCTCCCTGCAGGCACCCAGCTCTGGCCTTCTCAGGACACCCTTGTTTAAAGCACACGCTGCAGCAGTGCCAGGGACGGTCCCATTAGCACCACACCATGGGGCCAAGGTCAGTGCCTGGTGCTTTTGCTCAGGGCAAGCTGCAGCGTGCTCGGCATCTGGAGGTGTGAAACACCAAGCCCGCTGCTCAAACAGCTGCTAACAGCAGCCACAGACAGCACCGCCAGCCCCCACAACCACCTCACTTTGACCACGCTCCCATCACGTGGGGTTTTTCCTTTCTACCACACTTGCGGGCTCTGATCTCCGGGTGCCTCAGGTCTCTAACTGGCCCTGCCGGGTGTATTTGCATCTCGGAGCAGCACTGAAAATCCTAAGCCTGGATGAGCACAGAGATCCACACTGAGCTACGAGCTGCCCGGGTGTGTGAGGGGGACGTGCTGCAGTGATGGCTGCCCGCATAAACCAGCCCCAGGTGGCTTCAAGCAGGGCCACAGGAGTTTTACAGCCTGGCGTTGCACACCGGGGCTGTGGAGCGCTCAGCTTCTCTCACGGATAGCTCTGATTCAACGGCCAAGAGCTTAGATCCAAATCCCACTTTTATCCCTAGCTCTCACTTCTCTGCTTGCCTCAACTCTTCCCACTCGGATCTGCCCCGTGCCACGTATACGACTGCACCCTACGCTGCTGCAATCAACGGTGCTGAGCTGAGAGCTGCCTCTCCTGCAGTGCAGTGTCACCTCTCTCATCCAGACTTAAATGGCTCGTACAGCAACGACAAGATCAGCTGCTATCAGATCGGAGGGTGGTAATCTCTCCTAAAGGGTAGTCCCGAAAAGAAGGATGCACGAATGCATCGGCACAAATGAGAAGCCGGGAGCTCTGCCTGCCTGCAGCAGCCTCCCCCAGAGGGGATGGGAGCACACGGTGACGGGCACCAGTGGCACTGCTGAGGACATTACTGGGACACGGGCGTGAGTGAGTGTGCACAGCGAATCCACGCTGTCCCCTCACATGATGGGTGGCTTTTAAAACAAGCTTACAGATAGTTCAACTACCCGAAGAGACAGAGCTGAATAAATAGTCAATTATAAAACCTGTTACAGCAGCTAACAGGTCAGAGTCATCAATTTTGAGCCCCAAAGGGACAAACAGAGCAGCAGGACATAAATGCAAGCCACCACAGCTTCACTGCTTCTGAACAGAAACCAGCATTTGACTAGAGACTATCTGCCAGAAAACCATCAAGACAAAGAGAATCCACAATGATTTATAATATTTTACAGCGATGTCCTATTAACCCAGACGCACTACTTATTTCTACAGGAAACTTAAAACTTTGAGTAACTCATTAGACTTTTCTTTTCAGCTGGCATTACATGTATAATATTACACGTGACCAGAATCAGAAAACAAAATCTGTCACATAAGCTGTAAGAATTGTATGTTTTTTAGTTTACTTTTTCTCATAAACTTCGAGTCTTCCATCTCACACATAACCCCCCCAGACAGTTAGCTGTGATATACCATTTAGAGAGACATCATATGGCTCGGCCTCTTCATAGTATCCTTCCGGGGATTCGATCTTGGGGACCAAAGGTTGTTTTGTGTCAGGAATCTGAAGAATAAATAAAAAAAAGAAGCATGATTTAAGGTAAAAATAGATGCTTGAAAATGGGGCATCCTTTCTGTAGCACTAAAATACATTCTAGGGTTTTTATCTAAACAAGCTGAGATGACAGGGAAGAAAAATTATTAGTCTGCTGAAGGTTTCCAGTTAAAGTAGAAAGTTCTCTGAAATTACTGCATAATTGCATCATAAATATTATTTTCTTTAATTTTGCTGAAATCTGCTGAAAGATCCTCGGAAGGATCGACTTGTACGTTTCCCCATAAGCAGCAGCTCCAGCCCGCTGGCCTTACCGTGAACTGGGACTTCTGCCTGCCATGCTGACCCCTCCCAGGCTGCTCCTCGGAAGGGGATGAGCCTCCGAGCTACCGATCACCTTAACGGGGAGCCAGCGGGGTGGGCACTCCGTGCAGTTCTGGCTTTGCACTCAAAAGCGCAGCCTGAGCTGTCACTGGTCGTATCTTGAAGTCTCTAGCTGATAGCTAAAAATCTCTGTTTTAGGAAATATTAGGAATCTTTAATTGTGCTCTGAGCAAAAAAAAAAAAAAAATGAAGGAAATGGATAAACAACACTGATGGAAAATAGGCCTTTGAAAGGAGTCCAAGTGCTGGAAAATCCCTGTGGTGCCTGCCAAACCCCTCCCTAAACACAAGCAAGGGCAGGCAGGAAAAACAGCGCCTTGATCCTTTAGAAATACCAACATATGACGAAAAAAAAAAAAAAGGGAAGCTAAGAAACAACCTTTTTACTTCTCAAGTAATTCACATGGCTGTTGAACGTGATACAGCAGAGCCGGAGATAACAGTCGGATGGGCCCTTAGCTTACACTCTTCCCCAAACACGTGGCATCCCACCTCTCCCACCACAGCCCAACAGTAGCATCCCGCCATTCCCCAGCAAGGTTTCCCCTCTCCTTGCCCAGGTCAAACCACCCCCAGCCGTCTGACAGCGCTATGCTCCGGCTCACACCGCCCCCGTGGCTTCTGACCGAGAGCTGTGCAAGTCCTGGACAGGACGTTCAGTGTGTGGGGGGTAAAACCCCACGCCTCCCAGGAGGACAGGCAGAAGAGCCGGTCTCTCTCTGCAGAGACACCAACATCGAAGGTCACGGATCATGCATGGTCCCTCATCCACAGTGATTGCTCCCCATCGCCTTGAGCATGACGGCACAGTCTAAGGCAGGATAGTTCTCTTTGCAGGTCACGCCAGCACCATCAAATGTAGGTTCAAAGCCGTTCCTCCTGCCCTGGATATTTCCACCAAAGGGTACTGTTGCCCAGAGGCAGATAGGAAGCTTTGAAGGAAAAGATTTTCTGGCTAGCAACTTCCCTGGATAGGAGATGCTGCTGATCCCACGGGAGTTAGGTACCCTGGCCTTGCTGGCCAGCATGGGTGAGCTGCACACTTGTCACCTTTTCAGGTGTCTTGGACGAAGGCACCTCCTGACATGGGACTGCCAGCTGCTGTGAGCAGGCTCTGAGCTTGCTTCCCAGAGCCACACAGGACGTGCTGTCAGAAAACACTTGCCTCCAAACACCTCAAGGTTTAGGAACTTGTCCTAATGTGTTAAATTAAAGAAACAAGAACAACCAGTCCAAAGCTTTCCTTAATCCCTTCCCCGGCCAGGAGTATGTCTGCAATTGCCATCTGCGGTGGCCTTGTGCGTGTAGCCAGCTCATATTGTGTTATGACCATAAACAAATTGCCTACACAAAGAAAGGCTGTGGGTTTTCTGACACCATCCCAGGAGTGTCAGGGAAAGGGTGGGGGGAAGGGGCAGCTCTGTTTTGCTTCCTACAGACAATGGAATCCAACAGGGAATAGGTGGGACTGCGCCCCAGCTGCCCCAGAAGTCGTTTTTTTTCCTCTTTCCCTAAAGACGTAGAGTTGTTTTGTCTCTATCTGATATCAAAGAATATATGCTGCTGCGTTATCTAAGCCGGGCTGGCCCTCGCAGCACATTTGTCTCTGTATTACAACACAACGGAGCACGCAAATGAAACCATCTCGGGAGTCCGTGCCTGCACCCTGCCACCTCCCTGGCAGGCAGCTGCGAGAAGCAGCAGAGCAAGGAGAGCTGCCAGGGCTACCGGAGGATGGAAGGACACTGACATCTGAGCTATAGCCCGTGGGACTTAGTGCTTAAAGGCTACTTTGGGACAAAACCAAAGAAATGAGTCGGCTCCAGCTGGGTCACCCCCCGTTGGGTAGGTAGCCACAGTTCTTGGAATACTGAAGTACCTCTGAGTGCTCGGATGTCTTTGCAGCCAACAACTCACTGATACTCCTCGGATGCTTACAGCGAGGAAGCACCTGATTGCTTTATGTGAGTGAGGTTAGCTCCACGGGTAAGCAGTTGGGGAAGGTAGTTCCCAGCACAGGCAGCTGGCCTGGGAGCAGAGCCTAACCTTGTCAGCTGTTGTTGAAAACTGCTTTTCCTAACTTCCTCATTTAATTTTTCAATTGTCCTATCAGAAGGACGTAACATGCCTGAGAGCCATCCCATAACACTTGACACAGAGCCAGGTTTTCAGGACAGGAGCTCCCAGGGAAGGCCAGCAAGCACCAGCAGATCAGGTGGTGGCATCCCAGGGGCTTACCCGGGAATGGCAGTGAGCTGAGCTGTTTGGGGAAAATGCTTTGGATGCTGGGTTCCTTGGGGTATTCCTACAAAAGCAGTCCCTGTAGTAAGTAGCTAGCTCTGCCATTCCTTTTCCCAAGACAATGTTCATTAAAAAAAAAAAAAAAAAGAAGTGTTTTTAATTTTCTGGATTTTCTTTGAAGTGGATTTTCAAAATTCAGCATCATCCAGCTGCCAGGCTAGGGAAGAGGCCACCCCACTGGAGCAGTGGCCCCTCCTGCCCAGCTTGCAGAAGCAGATGTGCAGGAGCTGTCCTGGTACAGCACACAGCCTGTCCTGGGCTGAAGTCCTGGGGCCTCCACCCGTGTCGAGGGAAGGGGCAGGTTCTCCTCTGGGGTCACGGATGCACCATCCTGCCCTCCTCCATGTCCCCTCCACATACACTCCCTGCCCTCCTTTCCTTTCACATCCCCAAATCCCAACTGCTGCAATTCCCACGTCAGACCAACTACAGAACAGCCACAATCTCTCGAGGACAGTCGGGCTGGCTTTCTGGCACAGGGACAAAATCCCACTGGAAGCTGACCATGTAAAACTGTACCCTCGCAAGATTTACAGCTCTCCTATGGAAGGATCTAAAGGAATGTTCTTTTTGCAGTTTTTTGAAGCAAGCCCTCAGCAAGCTGGAGCACAGTGCCTGGGGTCTTGCACCTCTGGGCATCAAAAGCAGTGAGAAAATGGGCTCTGTGGGGCTGTACAGACCCATGTTGCCTTCTCCAGCCACTTTTCCCTAGTCCTGGGGCAGGAAACCAATACACTGGGGAGCCCGTAGTTTAATGCATATATACATATATTTAATAAAGCTCATCTGGACTATTTGCCACATGAACAGACGACTGGCAGAGGTCTGTCCATTTAGCTGTGCTGCTCACTATGTAATAAAAGTGGCCCCGAAGCCTTCAGGGGTTGATGTCCCCAGGCTGAGGGCTGGGCAGTGAAAAAGCAAAGGTTTTGTAACACCTACCTTTGGAGGGGGCAGCTCCGGCAGGCTCTTCTGAGGAGGGGATGAATGCAGTCCCAAGTCTCCATTGGTCAAGGAGGCTCTCCCATCCAGTGCTGCAAGCCAGAAACACAATTATATCGATGACATGTGGCATTTCCCAGCAAATGGCTACCCAGGAGGTGCAGGAACAGCTAGGTGCTATTTTGGTAGAAAGCAGAATGATAATTACAGGCAGCACTGCGGGGTGACCATGTCACTTTGGGCTAAGTTCAGGACTGTGGCACTAGAAGACCCAGCAAAAGAACCCGCCTCTGCTTTTCGGGCATGTTTTTTGCTTCTGGAAGGAAAACTGTGAAGCCCAGACCCATTGGGTTGGGCTGGGCTGCACAACAGTTCAGAGCCAGCCAAGAACAGTAATTTAATTGCTATTGAATCTACCAGCTGAGGAAGAGATGCTCTTGAAGCAGCAGAAGCCAAACATGTGAAAGGGCATATGGCAGCAGAACTGCTCCAGGCAGTCAGCCTCTGCCTCTGGAAAGTCAGATTTTCCAAGCAGCTGAATGCAGAGTGATTCAGTAGCTGGGGGATATACGGAAAGCTCAGAAAACTTGTGTGCAGTCCCTCTTCCCCACCACAGAACTCCTGGGTGGCCTCAAATGAGTCCCCAGATCCCACGCCCTCCAAGACAGAGAAATGCAGTAATGCTCAGGAACAAGTGGGAGCCAGGCACCCAACGGCCAAAAAATTAAGGACGTTGAAGGCATTATTCTGTGCAGTGGGGAAGTCTCCTTTCACACAGTATCTCTTAGCAAATACTCTGGGAAGAATGAGGCTAAGATGTCCAGATACTGCAGGTCCAGTAGATTAAGCAAGGGAATTAGGTCCAAAATCTGCACCGAGCTGGTGCTCTGGGTCCCGTAGTCACCTGCTAATGCTCCAGCCACGCTCCTCGGGCATACACAGAAACCACCACGGCCTCGTGCAATGCCCAGCAGCAGTTAGCACTGTGCTCAGAAGGCACTGGCATGAACTTTGCTGCATAATTCTGGGTTTTAAAAATAGAAGTTGGAAACCACATTACTTTGTTCCAGTCTGGGGCTCGGAAGCCACAATGATTGCTCTGCCCCAGGCTGCAGCGAGCTCGCGGCCAGATGGTGCAGGAGAGCAAAACGCATCTTTCAAGTCAAATTGCTCCCTCTTAGACAGGTCTCCTGGTCATCAGCACCGGCCAACTTTGCGGACACTTGGGGACTGACAGACACCAAATGCACCGCACGAGTAGGACTGAGGGATGCCTTGTGAGGTTCCAAGTGAGAGTAAAGCAACACAGGATGGGGACCTCAGCCTCGGTCTTCATCCTGCTGGAGACCAGCCCATTCCTGTGGACACAAGCCCACACGCTCCAGCTGAGGAACAGAGCAGGACGCAATGGAGCTTTGATTTTCAGGCTCTGCACAGGAAGAACAACCTCCTCTAACCTTCTTCCTGACAGGACTCCTGGGGGATGTTTCGGGGTTTTCTGTTCTGAGGTTGCAAAAGGTACCTATCGCTGTGCCCAGCTGCCAGCAAGGGGGAACTGTGACCGATATGCTCAGTTCCTGCACTGGAAAAAAAAAGTCTTGCTCAGGCTTATGAACCCCAACAGGCCTCGATGTGACAGCGCCTGGAACAGGACAGCTCATTCATAACAGAGCACCTGGTGAGTGCTCACAGCCGTGACCACAAACAAAGGGGGTACAGCCCTAGAGCAGGTGACCATTGAAATCCCTCATGGGGAAATAATAAATCACATCAGAGGTTGAGAGCAATATGACAAGAATTCTAAGTCTGAGCATGGCAATGACTTCCCCTTGAGCAGGGACTCCTCTCAAGTTTACTCCTCGAGGTCAAGAGATCCTTACTAACTATGCCTGTTGGTGATGGGACTTTAATTTTTAAAGGTACTTGATTTGTCTTAAGATTTAGCAATCTGAATATGCAGTAGACCACTCCCTGTGACTCTTGTCATCATAACAAATTAATGATATCAATCTACTTACTATAATAAACCAAACTGGCATCCCTGCCCATGGCAGGGGGGTAGAACTAGATGATCTTTAAGGTCCGTTCCTACCCAAGCCATTCTATGAATTTATGAAATTGCTGCTATATCATTAAAACCATCTAAGAGTTGGATATCTCCTGCTTCTGACTTTCAGAAGACAGCATTCAGCTTTCCAAAGAACCCCACGGACTTGCAGGGTGGAAACTTGCTGTATTTCTCAAATAAATGAAATCAAGCAAATGACGGTGCCTTCTTCACTCACTGCAGTGAATTCAACTACTGTGCCATAAAGTGGCATCTCAAAAATAGAGTACAGTTCAGCTTAAATTCTTACTGATGGAATTGGAAGCGGATACAGTGAGCAGTGAAATATATCATTTATTTGTTTTTTTTTTTTTTACAGAAACTGCGTTTTTAAGGACGTTAGGGGCTGGTGTATTATCACGTCAAGAAGCATTGCACCCTGTGCTGCTAGAGCACACCCAAGGTGGTGAATAAAACCTGCAGGGGATGAGAGGTCCCACTGACCTCAGCCACAGAAGTGTGGTCACCACATCCCACCAAAGGACTGTGGTGAAGCACAAAGCTGCAGTAGGTAAGGGGGATAAAGGGAGCTGCATAATCCCTTGGGGATCTACATCACAGTCCCTAGCACCAGTGGGTACTACAGCCCCTTCCACCTGCTAAGCCTGAACCTTCAGGTCCCACCACTGACCAAGCACGCACAGACCTCTCCATGCCGTGACAGAGACAGGCTCAGGGCTGTACACCCAGATGCAGCTATGGCTAAGATCCCACACATGTGTCTGACTGACTTCATTTCCAAATAACCCAGAAGTTTTACTTGGAATAAGGAAGTTGCTGAAAACAGAGAAAGAGAGAAACGCCAGGTCCCACAGGGAGGGACTGAGTGGGTAGGCTCACAGCCCTGATCAGGAAAAGTCTGAAATAGAAGAAGCAACTCTAAATAAATTGTCTGAAACAATGACCCTGAGTTTCAGCATGGTCCATAAGTGCAAGCCTTGTTTCATCCACCCAAACAAGAACTTATATAAAGAGGTATTTCTGTTGCCACTCAGCTACTGGGAGCTACCAGGAGGCTGTGCAATCCTGTTATGGAGCATTACAGCATTACCCAGAGGACCCTGTCTGGAGATCATGTTGAGGCTGCACGCGTAATCCGGGAGGACATCCTGTCTCCCTGGGTATTTAAAATTAATCTAAATTCAGCTGCAGGTAGTTTTTTGTTGTTGTTGTTGTTGTTATGTTCTTTTCAAACCAAACCAAAACCAAAACTAACCAACCAAACCAACTACACAAACAAACAAGAAAAAAAACACACAAAAAAACAACTGAAAACAGAGCTGGCCTAACTACTGCAGGATCAGCAAGTCAATGCAGGCTGCACTGAAGCGTCCTCTTGTTTATTTGGACTGAAAACTTTGGGGCTGGGTTTGCCTGTGACTACAAGTGCTTTAAGAAGATGCGTGTCAGCAGTAACTCACTCCACACAATTATCAAAAACAGCCTTTGTGATGAACTTCAAAGAGCACGGCTACTTTTAAAGAATTATGTTCTTTGACACGCTACAAATTTGAAACTTGGGAAATCTAAATTAGAAATTAATATTTTGCCTAGGTTTGATTTCTTGGCTTGTACACCGCAGAACTCGAGAAACCCCCGGGAGACAAAGCTCCTCTGCCGATGCAGATGGTGCAGGCTGTGCCTGGGAGTTCACTTCACTATGTTGTGACAACTCGGACCCTATGGGCTAGCGCAAAGCGACACACAAAAGAGAACATGCTTTCAGGGGCTCAAAAAGGTGAAGTGACTTCTTTCATGGCCAAAGGAAACACAACAGCTTCCTTAAATATTTCAGGCACTGGAACTGCAAGCCTTAGAAGGCAACGTTTTAATCCCAAAATAATGCCCTCCAAAGTGCTACTTCCAGGAATAACTTCACAGTGTTGGCAAGGACCACGATTTCCAAAGGAATGTAGTGAAAATGGCAGTCCTTCCACCCCATCAACTGCTTCAGCTCTCAGAGCTGCCAGAGGGACCACCACCAGTCTCGGTAAAGAAAAGCTCTAGTAGTCACACGCACCTTCATCACGCTGTTAGGTATGAGGCAACCATCAATCTTCAATTCCCTACCTTTGTCTTGTTTCTCCTGGTCACCCTGCTGTTTGTTGACAGTCACTTTGTTCATGTAAATATATTCTTCATCGCCACCTGCAACCAAAGGGAAAAGCGAAGCCTTTATCCCCCCTCTGCTTTCCCATTGCTCATTTTTTTTTCCACAAAGACGGATGTAAGAAGTGGCTTTGCTGAGTGCACGTGGGGGACAGCATGTTTGTTGAGGCAATGTGCAGAAAAAAAAAAAGAAAACCAATAATAAAAAGCAGAAAAAATAAATGCTGTATAGCCAGGAAATTCCATAAGTTAAAATTTCTACTTAAACACTAACTTAGCCAAACAGTACATCCTGTGTATCTTACAAAGTGGATTAAATAAACTTAAGGTTTAATAAGGAAAACAGAAAGGATCAGGAATCTTGGGAATCCTTTGCTTGTAAAGCTGGACACATAACTAGAGGAATTTTACATAAACAATTAGAGGTCACTGCAAAAATAATCTGTTCCATTTTCTCCTTTTAATTTTCTTGTCTCCCCTTCCTGCCAACCTCCAAGAAAATGTTGCTTCAAGACCCCGTAGCGGTTCCCACGTGAGCCCACCACCCCATCTTCAGCTTTCCCTGCCCGTACCGCTGGTCTTGGTGTACACCCGCAGCAGGTCGGAGAGGAAGCTCTTCTTCACAAGAGCAGTGCTGCTCAAGTTCTCCTTGTCCAGGATCCTCAGAAAATCTTCAAGTTCATTGAGCAGCTGCTCGAGAGCTACGACAGCAACAGAGACAACTGTTAGCAAAGCAGTTTGGTGGCATTTCAAAAGAGGACATACATTGATTGTTTTCCATTTTTCTGCATTTTTTCTGCTCAGGAATAATTCATATTTACTTTTCTAGCTTGAACCCTCCTTCTATTTTTTAAAAGAAAGCTCCAAATTCCATTAGCTTGTTCATAAACCACTAAAATCCCAGGTAAACACCTACTCTTCTTCCTATAGGACCTTTTGCTCAAGATGACAAAAGCCTAGAGGGATTTTGAGCAATCGGGCTGAGACTACACAAAAGCAGCTAGAAGGATCTTGCCACTTGAATCTTGAATCCCTTCAAATATAACGGAAACATCATTGCAATTAGAGCCTATCAAAGACCCTGCTTTTTGGTTCCTATTTTCAGGCTTGCTCCTTATTTCTCCACAACAATTTGAAAAACATCCACATGCTATGTACCAAATATTCATCTCCCCTCAAAAAAATAAGGAAAAAAAAAGGAAAAAAGAAGAAAAGAACATCAAAAATCCATGATTCAGTAACTTCTCACACCATCTTGCTTGGGCGCTGACCAGTGGTGTGTGTACCACATGGAACTGAAGATAAACCCAAGGCTGAGCAGCTTCCCAGACAGCCTTCAGGAAAACCTGCCGCACCGATGCCATCCCTTCACACCGGCAGCGACAGGTCTGTTTTCCTTCTGAGGAGCTGCTGCTCAGCTCTGCCACTGACAGGGCTCGCGCCGAAGCACCAGGCGTCTAATTGCTTGCTTTTGTTTGCTCTGAAGTTTATCGTGGGCTAATTAGCAGCAGTGGCAGGAGCCTGCTCCGCAGAGGAAATAACGGGGTGTTACGTGGAGAGAGGAAGCGCAGCACAAGAATGACAGCGTGTGGGAAAAGTAGGGAAAAACCAGCTTCGGCTCTTCCTCCGGCTGGGAGGCTCCCCGCTCACCTCCCTCCATCGCTCCCTGATGCCAAGGACCTGCGGGGAAGATGATGGGCTGAAAAGCCTGGGGTTACCGCTGCCAGGCTGCGGATCCTTAGCGGCTGTGACGTGTGGGTTATTTAACTGGGGCAACACGCCCTTCCCTTTACTTGCGGCATTTCCATGCCTCGTGTTCCCATGTGAATCACAGTGCACAGCAGCGAACTAGAGAAGTGTTATACTTTAGTTCTGCCGGGCAAAGCATCTGAAGCATATTGACCCTAAGTGCTACCACCTCCAGTCTCATCACAAATATTTGTGCAGGAAAGAGCCTTCACCGTCTTACTGCCCCCACCTTTAGCCAGCCGCTGACCCTTCCTCGGGTGAATACTTGTTAGAAGATGGAAAAATAAAGCATAAATTACTCTACACTGTGAAGTTTTGTGTTGCTAGCCATTAATTCAAACTCATGCTACTGCTCTCAAACTGTATTAACCTTCACTAGCCTGACTCTAAAGCAGTCTAACAAGTCCAGATCAATTGATAATAGCTCTAGAGGAAACTGCTAAATTCTAGCTCTTCACACTTATTTTATACCCTCTATATCCAATTAATTCTCATCTGGTTTTATTTAGGACCAGTATGAAATAAAAAATACCTGTAACACGATGCATTAACTTGAATGCTTTTGTTGGCTGCTTGTTTGCCCAGCTATAACCCACTGCTGACTAGAGAAAGTAAAAATGATTTCAAGAAACAATAGCATTTTTCATAAGCTACAAGGAAACAGGTAGCATTTGTCAACAATACTTGATGTCATTGATAAGTGTCACTTAGCAATGAGCTGTGAGCATTTTGTGTCAAGCACGCTCATAACCTGCTTCTCTCAAGTATCAAGGAGCCTGCTTCTCCTAAGTTTAAGGAAACTCCACTGGGGCAAATCCCAGGCTTATAAACCCCGCCATCCACTACAATGGTGCGCTTCCAAAAACCTGAACTGAGGCTGGTTCTGGCTGAAGTCAGGCCTAAACGTATGTTCCTATTCGTCTGTCCTAGGAACAGGACATTTGCGTGTACCAAAAGAAACAGCTCAAAAAACCACTTAATCTTAATTTGAATCTTCAGAAGTGGGTCAGCTCCCCCAGCTGCCTGCGTGGCAGTCACGACACTGCATTTGCAGGGAAGGGGGGATAATTCCCTCCTCCACCCCCATGACTGCAGAAAATGCCTTTATTCTTCTCCCAGGCATCCACAGCTAGCATACACACAGGACCCGGCTCTTGTGAATAACACAGCCCATACAGTAGGTTACATTTTCCAGCCCACCAAAGCTGAATTCAGGCTTCCAGTGACTCAAAGCAACTCATTTAGGATGTGATCCTGGGGCCACCGAGGTCAGTGGAAAGACTCTGTCAGACTTCAAGGGATTCGGCCTTTAGGGGCTCAAGAGAGATTCATTTTGCTCTTCTTCAGCAAGAAGCAGCATATAAACCATCTGCTTCTATGCAAGTTTCTCTTTCATCTCAGCTGGACATTCCCTATCCAAACCTGATACCTGCAAAAATAAACCGCCATTGAAATGAATGTGACCATTCATTCTCTCATATCAGAAGAAGAACAAGCTAAAACTCATCAGAGTGATGAATGTGAGAAAGAAGAAGGATGAATAAGAAGGGGCTCTATAAGATCCTCTCCACAAGCAAGAATCACAGCAGGTCACAGCAGGTCAATAGGACTAAAAACAGTTGAGAGCCCATGTATGTCAAACCATCTCAGGATCTGGAATGCTGGAAACCACTGCTTGACCTCCCCTAAAGACCTGTCACGCTGTGGTGATGAAGTATTGAACATACGCATGGCAGAACCAGGTTGGTGGTTATCCAAAGCAGCCTGAAACAAACGGCTCCCTCCTAGCTGCATTGTTTTGCTCTCCTTATTTTAGCAGTTTAGAACTCAGAGCACATAAAGCTAGGCATGCTCTGCAGGGCAGTAGCTACAGATGCAAGGAATGCATCTGCAAAATCAAAGGCTGTAAGCAGCAGAATGAGACATCAGAAGTAGACAGAAGCCAGATTCACAAGACAGTGCAACTCTCAAAGACTATTTTAAGAAACCTCCTTCCACATCTGCACTGCTCTTCTCAACTCTTATAGCACTTCAGTGTAAGCCCCAAGTACAACATTACCCAAATAATCTTTCTACCTATTTACCTCTATCAGAAAGACTACCTCAAATAAATACTTCCACATCAAAAAATTTGCCTTATTTATGAAAAACAAATTACCTCTAAGGTTAAGAATGGAGAAAGCAAGGCCCAGAAGAATTAAAAGATTTAGCCACAGTCACTGTGTAAACCCCTACTGAAGCCAGTCCTCCCAAGCCCCGGGACAGGATACTCCATCTCCTTACAAAGTATGGCCAAAAATATGGAGTACATTAGATGGCACAACACAGCTCACATCGTGCTCTTCTTCATGGCCACAGGCATCAGTCACTGAATACAACCATAAGGATTTCTCAATATGTGATGAAGAGAGTAGTCAATGCACGGAACTTGACTGATTTCAGTGATGATTGTCACCGAAAGTACAATACTTTAAAATACAAACAAATCTCACATCTTTGCTGGTGTAGGAAGACTTACACAGTGGAGGCTACAACCAGAACCACCATCTCCTCCTACATGATCCTAAATGGAGGATGAGGGATGCTCCCCCTTCTTTTACTCCAAGACAATGAAACCCTTTTTACAGAAACTCCTGGGCAGCCCTCTGACCACAGCAGACTCTCTCTGTATGAAGGTTGGAAATTCGGTTGCAGCAATAAGCAAAGAATTACTTGAAACACAACTGATCTGTTTCGACGTCAATTCAGTGGCAGTCAGAGAGCGCTGAAAAGGGCTTCTTTTGGCTCTCTTCTATGGCCTTTCTTTGCAGACAGAAAGTCCCTTGCATTGCAGCAGTATCTGTCCTAGTTCATGTGAAGCTAGAGCCAAAAATGCAGCAGCTTGCAAAGCCCCCATTGAGGAAGCACATTCCTCACAACGGAGCTGCCAATTTTGCCTGACACCAAGGTCAGTGAAAGGTAAATGACCATAAAACTAGATTATAAAAGCCATTCCTTCCAATAACCACTGATCTTTGTCATTTTGCTACAATAACAACCTATGTCTACATCTAATTACTTCATGTCTTGGCCTTATGAGGAAATGGAAAGACAGGCTCAGAATGAACTTTCACTCAAGTGTTTTAGTAACCACTGGGCAGGATTATATTAGACCTTTTAATCTAAATTCAATTATTTATTTTATCAAGGTAGAGGGGCCCCAGCCACTGGACAAAGGACTGTAAGAAGAGACATACTAAATGATGAACTCTTTCCTCTCCCGAGATGAGAGGATGATAAGGAGTACCCTTTACTACCAGGAAACTCGTGCATGCAGTGATGAGAGTGATTTGGCCACGGATACGGGCTTCTTTTCCAGCAGGTCCCCAGTACAACCCAGCTTCCCAGTGTCCCAGCCCACCCTTCCCCGAACCTTGGCATGTTAAGGAGATTTCCAGCTCCACGCTCCATGTCAGGCTCCACACCCGCTACGGGTGTCTGGGCTGTGGGCACACAACATGGAGTCCGGCACCCCGCAGATGGAGGGGGCACCCCACGACACTGCGGCCCACGGAGAGCAACGCTTTTCACTTTTTTTTTTTTTCTCTGGTTCCTCATCCCCCGTCAGTAGGGCAGCTGAGGAGTGCATGGAGGGGCCTGGCAGGCACAGAGGCAGCATTCAGAGGGCCGAACAGCGAGCGCTGTCAGCCGAGCCACAGCACTGTCCCCAGCCTCCTCGGGCCTCGCTCAGGCTGACGTCGCCCTCGATGACAGCCAGAAGGCTTCTCTCATGGCCCTGAGGAAAGGCAGATGTGGTGACAGCGACAGCTGTAGAGGCTGGATGACCCCCGCGTGGGGCTGCCTTCCAAAACAGCAGAGCAGACCCTTCCTCGGGCGAACCGGCCCTCCCCACGGGGCCAGCCTCAGCACCTCGCAGAGGGGCAGCAAAGACAAGGCCACCACGACGCCCTGGCCCTCCTGCGGTGGTTACCCCTCCGCTGTGGCACACTCAGAGGACGTGTGACAGGAGAGCAGGAGCTGGTGTGGCTCCAGCACGCCAAAGTTCACCAGGTTGATGAGCACAAGACAGGCAAGCACAGACTCAAGGGTGCCGGTTTGGTTTTCATCACCATAAAGCAGGCTCCACTGCCCAGGCTGGCACCTGCACTGACTGGCCAGCCTTTCTGCCTCTAGCTTTTCACAGAAAAATAACATAAATAAATAAAAAATAAAATAAAAAGCTCAACTCAGTGTTGGCCAGATGAAACTCCTCCATTTTTCACAAAAGAGTATTTCATAAATATTTGTAGAAAAAAGAAGTCTCCCCACAGCAAAATGTGAAGTGCTGTGTTTACCAAAGGAAAAGAAGAAGGAAAAAAACAACACCAGGCTTCCAGTAAACAGCGAACTTTCTCATTAAACAATCACTGCTAGATTAAAAAAAAAAAAAGGTAAAAAACACAAAATTGAGGCAAGCCTCTTCTCTTAAATAGGAAAACTGTAAGATTAGTGAACTCCTATCATATTTTCCCTATTAAGCCTGCTGTGTCAGACTATTATGACCAGTCACAAAGCTGTCTGATTTTCAGACATAATGAGTGCTTACAAGGAAGAAAGAAAGAAAAAAACCCAGACTGCTTCTATTGATGCACCTAAAATCCGGCACCGCCTGGCTTCACACTCCAGTCGGGAGCATTAGGCTCGTCTTTGTCGCAAAGTATGAATCATGGAAGGAGAGAGGCAAACAATGTGTCTGGTGGGTTGTGGGCTGTGAACTGCACAGATGAACCCAACCAGCTCTGCGTGGGCTGCTCTGGAAGTTGGAACAAGCCTCGCATTGAGAAGTAGCGGCTCTAACCTAGGAACCCTGAACTTCAGCAAAACAGCAGCAGAAAACGCACACAAAGCTTTTCAGTTTGCTGAGCAAACAACAGGCTTCTCTTCACTCTGCTGGAAGATGAGAAACAGCATCCAAGAAAAATTAAGAAAAAAAGAAGGAAGAGAGAAGAGAAGCAAAACATGAAAATTACTGTGTCATAAGGAGCTTTACTAAGCAATCTCATATTTTAGTGCCATATTGCCTTATTACAGGCAATATAGGGTAGATGAATGAAAATTCAGGGGCTATACAGTGACATCTTTCTTTGTCAAGTGTCTCAGTCTTTCCATGACAGACCAATTGGTGACTCATTGGAGGTCTCACACTGGCAAACGAATCGGTTGGCTGATATCTGAAAGAAGCCAGTCTCCTCCCTGTGTAACATGCCCTATTAGCAGAGTGCCCATCAACCTCAAGTCCCTGAAGTGTTGCTAGGCCATGGACTGCACAATTCTGCTCAGGTGCTTAGCGATGCAAGTAGCATCAGCACGAAACTGTGATGGGATGTGGGGTTGTTTGGACTGTCACCATGAGAACTGTTGCACCCTCAGCATACCAGGTCACGTATCACTTGCCTAACATAGTAACTTGCTGGGGCAGAACAGAGCTAGGAAACATCAGGGAAGCAACCAAGGAAAGATCAGCACAGTGGCCAAGAGGGTAAGTTGAGATCAAACCAAATTGGCATGGACATCAACTGAAAAAATACGGACTAAGTCAGGCAGGGCAGGATGTTAAAGAAGGTCCTCTTTCTAAGATAAATATCCCCAAGAGCAGGCTGTAGCAGGCTCCCTTCCCAACACGGAGGAAAACAATCTCAACAATTTCTACAAATCAGAAATTTGCTGCCAAGCCCCAGAGTTGAATCCTACAGTGGCGTTACAGAGAGACATAACTTCCTCTAAAGCTGCCACCACTGACTCTCTTCTCTTCCCACAGTCCTTTCTCCTGTGTTTTCTCCCGACTCCTTCTGCTAAAATTTAGGGTTCTTTTTCTCCTTTCTTGTGAAGTTTTGCTCTCTTCTCCCTCTCTCGATCCTTACAAGACACAAAGACTCCATGCAGCTACTTCATTATGGGGAGTTGCTTACCATCTGACCTGTAACTTAAAAAGGACTTCCGTTGTTTGCTATCTAATGTAATGCATAGCTCTATCCAGGAAGGGGCTACTTAGAGGCATTCAATCAAATAGAATAGCTGTTTTCATGGAAAAAAAAATAAAAACATGCAAAGAACTCAACTACATGACACAATTAGACATTGCTCAAATCCAGCAAAACGAGCATCTCACAGCCACTCACTCAGCCCAGTCATATTCTCTTCTCCGTTGGTGCAATGTTTGCTCCATGGAAGTGGCAATGTGTGCTCCTGCACCTCAGCTGAGGGTCTTGCCACTGCTGGGGGAAAACCTTTCTCTACTGCAGCCAGAAACCAATTCCCAAAAGTAGACTTCCTCTTACAGAAGGAACAGAGCCAGGTAGGGCTGCTCTAGCTCATGGAAGGGAGGGTAGCCGGTCTTGAAGGAACTCCTGGGTTAGGGAAAATGATTGTTGTCGAAATATGTCGACCTTGCATCATTCTTATCCACCACTCTGCATGGCTATATCCAGAGGAAAGCACATCCCCATCCCTGCCTTACAGAACAGCAGGCACACTGTTGTCCGAATGCCTCTCAGAGCCCTGGCCACAGGATCCCTCTTTCCCATAGAAAAAGGAAGCCTGGGATACCGCACTCACAAAGCAGCAACTGGGAAAATGCAAGGCCCTCGAGAGATTAGCTATCACAATGATGGTGAGCGACAGCCCTGGAACAACACCCCGCGCTTTGTACCACATCAATACAAATAAAGGAGGTTAACTGCCAAAAATATTTGGAGATGGATTTCTCTCTTGCAGGCAAGACACAAATTAAAGGAAGCTGCCAGATATGCAGAGGGTTTGTGTGTGTGTTTTTTTTTAATGGAGGACATGCACACACACATACACATACCCTCGTATCAAAACATTTTCCCACCACTCTCTGTTGATTTAATGGCATCATTTCTCCAACAAACAATAGAAACATAACAGAAGGGGAAGGGAATTATGTCTGAGAAAGCAAAAGCATGAGCTCTGGGGTCAGAAAGAAAGACAGACACAGAGCCCTGGCGTCCCCAGCCTTTCCCTGCTGTTTCCTCTGCGGCAAGGACTCTTCGAGCTGTGCCGGCAGCCTGTATGGCCTGGGCTGAGCCTCTGCTTCTACAGCTGAGGAGCAGAAGGACTACGCAAGGCTGCTGCACCAGTGCAGGGGAAAAACAGGTTTTAAAAGTATCCTGAAATATATCAGGGTAGGCTGGTGGAGGCAACAGCGACATCATTATTGATTGCTATGTTTCTTTCTTAACTATCTTGCTCAATCCCTTTTCCAAACATTTCATACTGTCCTTATCCGTCCTCTTCAGGGGAACCACAGAGCCTAAACATGGGGCGGGAGCATGTCCCCGAGGCACTGAGCAGTGGGGATGCAGCAATGTGCATATCAGAGACTTTTTCTGGAATCCCACTGTATAACCACCAGCAGGCAAAACCACTCCAAAATAAAGATAATTAAAAATAAATAAATAATAAAAATCTACAGACATCACCCAAGCTCATCGCTTTACTAACAACAGCAAGCTGACGTTTACTAAACTTCAGTTTAGGGTCACCAGGCGTGGAGGTGCTTAGGAATGACCAAGCGGTACTTCCTCCTGCCCCGAGTCCCCAGAGCTCAGCGAGCCTCTCCCAGCAGGGCCCCAGCATCTGAGCATGGGAGGCCACAGCTCCCACCCACCTGCAGAAGGTGTCCTGAGGACAGGGCTGGATGACATCTTTATTCATCTCCCCCACCTCAGACCTGACGTTTTGCTGAATTCGGGGTGGAAGAGCTGCACCCCAGGAGCACACGTCTTCTGTTAGCTGTGGATTACCGAAGCAGCTGGGCACCACATGAGCCATTTCAAGACATGCGAGCCCTGCAGGGAAACACCAATGTTGTCCTAATGCTGCAGCGATGCTCTAGAAACAGGGGCTCTGCTCTGCTTCAAACCCCAAACATCGCTTTCACCGCTCACCAGGTTTTCAAATGCAGTTCAAGTTTTTGGTACCATTTGGCATCTGTGTTGTTAATTCATATATTGCCCAAGAAATTGCCAAATGTGTTTTCTTTGTAGAGCCTACCTGTCCAATACTCACAAAAACAAGTGTCACCCACAGGGAGACTCAGAAGCGAGCCTCTCCCAAGCCTCCCGATTTACGCAATGGCTGCACACACGTTACTCGTCCAACGCAGCTCTCCTTCACCGTGTGAAAGAAACGTGCCCTACTAAAACACAGGTGACAATGCCTCGGGGCTAAATGGTGACACAATACTTCCCACAACAAGCCAGGAGCATACTGGGGTGGGTGACCCAGTAACGTGCCAGCCAGCACGGGTCAGGATGCCAGCGCCACGGCGACTGCCGGAGCTGGGCGCTGCTGCACGAGGAGATGCAACGTGAGCTCCTGCTGTCTCCCCATGGATCCAAGCCCCACGTGCTGTGATGGTCAGATCCATGGAGAAGGGATCAAAGAAGCCCAGAATCAACCCCTCTACTCTACCAAAACCTATAAGACCTCTCCAGAGCCTTCTCTGCTCCAGGCGGAACAACCCCAGCTCCCTCAGCCTGTCTTCACAAGAGAGGTGCTCCAGCCCCTTGATCATCTTTGTGGCCCTCTTCTGGACTTGCTCCAACAGGTCCACGCCCTTCTTGTGCTGGGGGCCCCAGAGCTGAACGCAGGGCCCCAGGTGGGGTCTCACTAGAGCAGAGCAGAGGAGTGCAATCACCTCCCTGACCCTGCTGGCCACGCTGCTTTTGGGTGCAGCCCAGCATATGGCTGGCTTTCTGGGCTGCGAGCACTCATTGCCGGCTCGTGTTGAGCTTCTCATCAACCACCACCCCCAGGTCAAATTCACCCAGACGCACAGAGGGGTGAGAAGGAGCTCAGGACAAGGTAACCCTACTGCACCTCTGCCTTCTTCCCCAGCAGGGCCCCACAGGAGCCCAGGGGGCTGCGGCAGCAGAGCACCAGGACAAAGAGTGGCCTTTTTATTTCCCAAGAAAACTCGAAAACTTTTCCCTTTCTATTCTGACTGTGAGGCATGGGAAATGAAAGACAGCTCTCAAACCAAAAAAACAACCATTTACCGGATAAAAAAGATTTTCTTACTTTGTCTGTCTTGCACTTTGTTTACATGAACGAGAGCCAGTTATCCAGAGCGGGAACAATACGCTGAATTAAATCTCTGAAACCCATTACATAAATATGCCGAAGGTATTGCTAATCCTATCACAGATTTAAGAGTTAGATCATTATTTTCATTTACCATTTCAGCAGAAAATCCATGACAAGAAACTGCTGATGAACAAGATCAGGCCCTTCCAGCAAATTCAGCTTCCTTCGAACTTTTCTGCGCTCGTGTTTGACTCCTTAATCTCCCTCTTAACAGACGTCTGAGAGATCCTTGTAGTTGGGCTATAATTTACCCAGTCTGGCATTTCTCTTTTCTTAGCATTGCATGCCAATAAGTAGTTATGTGATCCTCAGGAACTCCCCCTGCCCACCTGGGTTATTTGGGGAGCACCTGGGGGGTCACGCAGGGGACCAAAGGGAGCAGCACAAGCAGGCGGGAGCGCTTTGGCCAGGACCCATCCGTGCTGCCCCTGCTCCAAGCCGTGTTTTCCATCCCAAAGGTGAACATAACATAGTTAAATGTTGGCACTAATGAATTAATAGCTTTTAATGAAAGTAATAACTTGAAGGAAGTCTCTTATTCTACCGTGAGGCGCAGCCTGGCCAGCACACTGCTCTGCCTCCGGCGCTGGAACCAATTCAGTCAAGGACACGATTAGCATCTTGCAAGCAGGAACTGCCCTTGAGATAATTTTATAATGCTCACAGTCATAAAGAGAAACACATCCTCAAAACCACTGGTGAGTGAGCTGCAACTAAAGCAGCAGAGCCCCAGTTTTGCAGAGAAGGTACCGAAAACCAGTGGCCATTCAACGTGCTGATGGTCCAGAGAAAGGGGCAGCAGCGAGGAGAGGAGCCCCGGGCTGTGTGCTCCAGACCTCCCCCTCACCACACTGCTTTGCTCACTTTTCCAGGGAGCATTTGGGATACTGCTTAGGGAGGGATTTTCTCATTTGCTGTCTCCTGTTCCTGTCTCGCAAAGGCTGTCCAAGCCCTCGCAGCTGCACCAGCCCTTTCCCACACAGGCTGCCACTGCAAATTCACTCAACCTGTTGCCTCTCCCTCCATCAATTTCCAGCCCCAAAGGCGAAGCTGAGGCAGCCAGGGAACACAAAGCCACAGAGCCTTTAAATCTTCTTGGGTTAGGGAAAATACGAGGATTGCTTCTGTTGTGGTTTGTTGCAGTTTCATTTGCTTTATTGCTACCTGCCTGTCCAGACTTTCTAAGCAGCAGAGAGGCAGGTGAAGGAGCGGAAAGACAAATGGCTAGGAAAACACTGCCCATTTTTAGGGCTAGGCATACATTATTGCAGAATTAACTGAAAACAATGAAGTGATTTTTTTTTAATGAAGTAAAAAGCAATTTTGATTTCACACATTTGTTTCAACAGAAAAAGAAAAGAGGGGCAGGAGCTGGGTGGAGGTTGGATCCACCAAGACAGGGCAGCTGCCCTCTTGCCATTACCTCCAAGGGGGCAGGCAGGTTCAAATCCCTCCCCTGCCTGAAGGGATTTGAATTTGTCTTTTAGCTCTGCCTCTCTGTTAGTTTGGAGCCAAACTATAGACCTGCATTTTGCAACACTTCATAAATTGGTCCTGCTAACCTGAGAAAAGATACTGTGCAATTAAATATTTTTCAGAAGTGGACATTTTTCCATATTCACCCTTCACCACAGGCAACCTTAGGCCAAAACCAAAGGCTTCAGTGATGGGGCTGGTTTTCCAAGCCTCACCAAGGATACACGCCCAGCACTGGTTAACACTCGGATGCTGGCTTCACTGAGGCAATTTTTCCTCTCAGCACACCTCACTGTGTCCACGCCTTGGCCATCTTGCTCTGATTTCTCTGCCCTATTTAGGTGGCAGCGGGGACTTGCACACGTACCCAAGGCACGCTACCTTTCTTGCATGAGTCAGCAGCAAGCAACAGGAGAGCTGTTATCTGCAATTGAGAAAGAATTAAGCGATTTTGAAGACCGGGAGTGTTTTGGACTAGTTAGCTGACTGACAGCAGGAACACTTCAGAAAAGGCTGCATTATGAAAAACAGACTTCAAAAGGAAAAGTGACAAGGGCCAGAGTGTTTACGGTGCCTGAGGAAGTCATTACAATTTAAAAGGACACAGATTGGGCAAGTACACTATGCTAAGAAAGCTGATCTACTGCCAAAAAGTTTCTTTTAGCTTTCCCACTGCTCCCCAGCCTGTTAGAAATGCAGCTTCATGAACACCTGTGTCTCAAAACATTTTTACAGAAAACCCTTGCAACCGCTGAAAACCTGAGGAAGACACCACCATGAAGAACTAGATGCCTCCTGCTCCCATTTTTCTTTTCCCCTTACTAACGGCTGTCTTGCTTTCATCGTTTCCAAACAAGAGAGGGTTTCTGCAAATCCCTCAGAGATAAGACGTTTCTTAGAGGACTGGATCTGTATGTGGAGCAGTTTATCATCCCTCATCGTAGTTCAGAGGGTGGTGTTTTTTTGAAGCAAGGGCTTCAAAGGCATCTGGGGTCCGCAAGCACTGGTGTTTGCTTTGGCAGTGAGCGGCCTCCCAGGTCAGGAGTGCTGCTCCAGCTGGAGAGGCGTGATGCTAGCCAGAGATGAAACCGAATGCAAAACTAGGTGGTTTCCAGTCACAAACAACCATTGCTAAATTGCTGCTGCTTTGAGATACGTGCTATGCCACGAGTGGTTTTGAACGGGGGCTCAAACGAACACAAGCTTATGACAGCAAAAGCTCAGCTGAAACCTGTCGCGCTTGTTCTGTTCCCCTCAGCAAGCTCCACATTCATCCCCTTCCACCAGGCCTTAACGCTTCTGGAAGAGCAAGAGCCAAAGGCAGCCAGCTGCAGTGAGACCCAAAGCCAAAAGATTTGTGGTTTTGCAGTGAAGTCAAAGCTGGTGTTAGACCAGGGCCATTTCGGCCCATCACCTATTCCCCACCTGAAGGCTTTAATGCCCGTTTTCTCTAAACTTTTCCCCTACTGTAAAGACTCTTCTGCTCAATGGTTCGTATCCAGACAGCGACACAGATGATTAAAACGAGTCCCCAGCCCTCAGAGGGCACAGGGCTCGGGGTGTCTCGCTGGGTGCAGGTGAGATGAGGTGAGCCAGGCCAGAGGAACAAGCCCCAGCAGCGCCGCTCGCAGACGGTCCCTGGGGACCGCCCCGCTCCCAGCTGGACGGGTCGCCGTGGTTAAGTCCCTGGGGTTGCTTATCTGTCAAGAGTGCTAAAGATAAATAAATAAATATATATTCTGGAAGTTTGGCAAGCTTAACCAGGCTTCCAGAAACACTCTGAGGAAGCTCACAGGATGTCATAACGCAAAGTATTTACTGAAAATTGTCTCAGCATTCAAATGCTACTTGTGGGCTTAGTTCAAACCGTGTTGGATCCCATCTGCTTCAGACTTGTGGATCTAACCATAATTTCACAGGAAGGGAAGTTGTCACTTCTCCCCACAGGTCTCACAGGGCCCCCATTTCACAAGCTCCTGGCAATTGTGAGGGAAACAGAGCAATCTTTGCACAAACACAGCCGCTGCTGGAAGAGGACTCATCACAAGAAGGTACACACCAGGGCGGCCACGCCTCAGGACGCACGGGCAGACTGGCAAAAGGCTTCTGGCTGTGAAAGCACATGTACCACTTCAAAAGCTGCTCTGGGAGGTATCAGTGGCACCATCACCCTGACCCAGACACAAGCAGCCACCCGAGTATTTGGGCCACGAACCAAAGGTAACAGGGCAAGAAGACAGCTTCAGACCAACACCTCAAAGGTGTTCAGAGAAATCTGATGGCTTCATTTCTAGCAAGAGGCTGCAGCCTGGATGGGGACATCTAATCCCGCTGCCCTAACTGGACTGCGTACCATCTTTCCTCCTTCACCAGGTGTGAAAGTGCACACCATGGCTAAGGCAATGGTAACATCAGGTACCACATCAAACCCGAACGATCACTGCTGTTCACAGGATTTTAAATACAGAGTACATAGAGATCTCGTTATTGCTGTACAGTCACTGCAGATATCTACCTGAGCCGTACCTTCTTTTGTTAAAGATCCACACAGCCCCCACCGAAGCTTACCAATAAAGTTTTAGTTTAAGCACAGAGAAGAAGGATGACCTCTTTAACAGAAACTTCAGTTTTACGCAGGAGCGAACAAACAGTGTAGATATTTCCCAATTCATGTCACGGAGATCCAGATGTTCAGCTCTGGGGATCCCAAAATACCACCAAAAAAAAAAAAGCTCAAGATGAAACTGAAACAAACGCAAACTATGTTTCATTGAAATGGGAAACCACAAACCATTCCACTTTCAGTGGGAAGCCTGAACATTGGGATTTTGTTTGTTTCTAGAAAAAGAAAGACTGATTCCACCATCTTTCAACAGCCAGTAACTCCACCAGGCTGCTGGGGCTCTCCTCTGGGACAGGAGAGACCTAGGACCAAAACTGAGGTCAGGCTGGGGAGAACTGCAGGCAAGTCCCGTGTGCCCCAAACACCAGTTTATCCAGAGCAGCTGACTCCCATTTTATCCCATATAAGTTGTTCCCCTACATACGTATGTTTGTACACATGTATGTATATATGATACTACTGTTCCTTGACTAGGAGCCTGACACGGGGTGATTTGCAAGGCTCGGGATCAGGGACGTGGCCCACTATTTTCCTACTACAGAAGGAAAAACCCCACTATGTCTGAATTTGCCCATTTTCCTTCCCTTCTCCCACTGCCAACAACAGCTCCCCCAAGCACATGCTCCCATGGTGAGACCCAGCAGTTTCTGTGAAGGGTTTGCCCGGTGCTGACATTTATCAGGAGACAGTTGCTGAGCCCTCAGCCACCTTCCAGCGCTGCCCGTGACCTACGTGGTGTGCTCCAGCCTCCGTGCCCTGCAGCCCAGGTCGGTACGAGCAGCTCCCAGTCCAACCGGTGAAAGTTAGACCAGGACCTGGCCTCGTTGCAGGGAGACAGCCACAAGACCAAACACCAGTGTTGAAAAGCAAACAGCTCCAAAATCAAGAGTCATAAAGCAACCCTAAACTTCTGTTTGAAAATATTTAGACAGGATGTCGTGCTGAGCTGACACATCTGGCTTCCAGAAGCACTCCGGGTCAGAGCTACGCTGAAAAAAAAAAAAATCACGTTGCCCTCAAAAAGGGCAGTGGGAGCCTGGGACACTGCTGCAGCCACCCAGCGAAGCTCCAGGAGCTGAAGAGCAGCTGAAGCAGCCCACGCTGCTGTCCCTCCCACCCAGCACAGCTTTCATGCTCAGAAGTCACCTGCAAAGTCCTCTGGCCCTGTACCACCTACATGGATGGATGGATGATAAGCAGGCTCTGTTAAATTCCTGTGTTTCCCTTACCCTACGGCTAACAAACCCATCTTCTCAGTAACTCAGAAGCACGGACCTTCACAAAACACCGCATTGTCGCGACCGGCCTGCTCACAGCCCCAGTTCACCACGAGGAAGGTGAGCGTGTGGTTGCCTCCATCCCTCGGCAGCGTGCCCTCGCCCACACAACTCACTTATCAGCAAGGCTGGGGCAGGATCTGAGCCCGGGCCCGGGCCAGGGAGGACACCTCAGCAGGAAAGCGGGCAGGAGCTTGCCTGCGCTTTCCCAACTGGCAGGAGGTTACAGACCTCCTACATCCAGCTAACAGAAAGGAGAGGAGCTCCTCAGATGCACGCTGTGTTCATCCCTAAAACATTTTACCTTCTAGGAGAGGCAGGGAGCAGACCTCACATCTCCAACAGCACAAAAATATTCTTTTCTTTCCCTTGTTACATTATGTGTGGCCAGAGAGCACCAACCGGGAAAAAACAAAAACGAAAAATTGGCCGATCGCCCTCCCTGCGTGCTTCCCACACAGACAGGCACCCCTTCTCCGATAAGGGTCGCTAAGCCAGGATGCGTTTTGTCTGCTGCTTACCTAATAAAAAATAGATCATAAATCGTGGCAAGCTTCCAGGTCCTCCTTACTGTCCAAGCAGCATCAACAAAGGCGAGAAGGCAAATGCAGAGAGTACCCGGGGGACCTGGAAACACCCAGAGGCTCCCGAAATAGTCGCTGCTCGGAACGTCGCAGCTGGAGCACGCCTGGGACCCGCTTCCCCGCACGGCAGAGGCTCCCGGCGGCGGGTCAGGAGGTGCATTCCTCCACTAAAAATACTGTGAGAAAGAACGGCGGGGCGGCAGGCCCAGCTCAGCCCCTTGGAGGAGCCGCCGGGGCTGCTCAGGCCTCCTGCCGGGCGGCGTTTGGGTTGGAAGAGCCCTCGGGGGAAAAGGGCTGCTGCTTGTGTTGTCCCCTGAAAGCTGCTCAGTCTGGTTTTGGCTGTACGTAGACGGGAAATACGTAGCAGCGCAGATTTGAGAGCATTAGAAGTAAAAGACCTGAAATCAGCACAAAAAAACGATAGCAATCAGCCCATCACCATAGGAACAGGTTTAGTGTTGTGGCGGCCAGAGGACCGGGTCCTGTCGGCTTGCGTCCTCCTGGTAACCCTGGGAAAATCATCGGCTCTTAATCACAGATCTGGGGGAACATTGCACATCAGTGTTTGCACTGCCACGTTACGTCTTGGCTCTGCCGAAGGCTTCCCTTGGCTCCCAAGGTGCTGGAAGACAAACATGTATTTTCTTTTCATTTCAAGACGGCTGAAAGCCACAGCCTGAGCAACAATGAGAACTGTATGTGATTAGGAATAAATGAACAAAACAGCCTTGAACAAACAAACAGAAATCCCCTGGCCTCAAATCCCAGACCAAAACCCCGGGGGTCCAGAAGGTTGCAGCGACAGCGGAGACCTCTGGGCCCGCGCGCCCAAGGTGACAGCCGGTGCTCCACGGCGAAGCAGCTCCACTGCAGCAGCAGCAGCACACCCTGCAAACAGCCAGCAGGGTCTGGGTCTGCCTTCCGGGCGCTCAGCAGGGCGAACCTGGGGGCTCAGCACAGTGCGAGACACCGCTGAGGTACCACTGCCACTGCAGCTGATGGAGTTGTTCTCCCACCCCGGAGCACAGTGCCGTGCTAGGGACAGCCTCCGGCTTCCCAGGTTTTTCCTGCAAGGCCACGCTGCCCAACACCGGCTGTGCGCAACCCTCCCAAGGCCCAGCAGCCCACGACAGAGGCGCTTTGCTTTCCCTGCGAGTGCATGGATCGACTGTGCCCAGCCACAAGGCGCGGTGCAGACGTACTGCCTGGAAGTCCGGCAGGTTTGGGTCATATCCAGCTAGCAAAGCCCTTTCTAAAAGGCAGGCTAACACCACTGGTCACACTCACGGCATGTGGAGGAGCCCTTTCCTTTATTCACTGCCCATTTCCTGCCCGTTTGTTTCAGCAGCGAGCTCCCTATTCTCACAGTGTGGGTGGGATATACCGAAAGGAAGGGAGCGATCCCTCCCCTCCCGCGGCACAGCAGCCGCGGGGACCATAGCCCCTTGCAGGAAGGAGGAAGCTTGCAAACAGCCCTTCTGCAGAAAAGCAGCTTTTCCAGGGAAAGCATGGAAAGAGATAACAGAGGCTGGACACGCAGCTACCACCACAAATCGGTGCAGGAGTGCAGGGGGAGCTGCCTGCCCTGGGGAAATGGCATCCCCAGGCAACGTGGCTCATTAAGAGGGGACCAGCTGCCAGAGCTGCCAGAGGAAGGGGACACCCAGCGGAGCAACCAAAAAATTCCCTGCTTTGGCTTCATTTTTCCAGGAGGAAAGGGGCTGGGAGGGAGCGTGGGGCGGGTTCCCACCACTGCCCAGCTCCAGAGCAGCCCCAGCTCCCTCTCGCGTACCCATGCAGGAGCTCCACCAAAGCTACCTGGCTGCAGGCTGCGGCTGGAGCAGGGGGATTGCAACCTCTTATCTTGGCTGCTCCTGTGAGCAGCACAAATCTTCAAAGACCTTCCCTGTGCAAGCCTTTTCCACTCTTCTATCTCTGTCCTGAGCTCACACACGAGGTTTTTCAGGCAAAACACAAGTTTACCCTGGCAGTTTGATGCCTTGTCAGTGGTTTTCTTGAACCGACTCCTTTCGATCACCTCACAGCTCAAACCCGGAGGTCTGGGTCCACGACCAAGCCCAAGGACAGGAAAGGAGGTGGGGGAACCCACCGCCACCTCTGGCCAAGATCTCCTGGGTTTCTCCTCCCAGCCTCCGCAGGGCTCCAGCCCGCTGTCCGTGCTGTCAGCGCGCGCAGCGCCAGATGACTCAGCCTGCAGCTTCCCCTCAGGATTTCACGCCGAGATCCGGGCGGCAGCGGTGCAGGGGAAGGTGGAGGGAGCGGTTTTGCACCACCGTGTCAAAACAACGTCGTTTGTTTTGCTGGGCGGACGCCCGCCCCCTGACAGGAATGCTCCCGCCGGGGACGCAAAGCAAAGCCGGGAGCCACCGCGAGCCGAGCACCTTGCAAGGTGCAGCCTTCCCACAGCCGCACCAGGCGCACGGGACCCTGCCCGGACAAAGCCTCCTGCAGCTTTCTGCCAGCACAGCTGCGGGTGTCAAAGACACTGACTCAATATGCTGTAATTTAAAACAAACTTCATCCCTTCAACTAAAAAAAAAAAAAGAAAGAAAGAAAAGAAAAAAAAGACTCGGTTATCCTGCAGACTTACTCCCTTTCCCTCTCTTCCTCCAAAATCAGAGTTTACTGGGCCACTGGCAAAGAACTGCTTTGCTGGAGGGATGGAAACCTTGACAGTGGTCACACTTAAGGAGTAACAGATGTGCATTTCCACTAGAAATCCCTTCTGCCCAGCTGAACTCCAGGACGCGTAGGAGACCTGGCGTGCCAGATCCTCTGATGAGGAACATCCCAGCGACACTTCCAAACCTCTAAAAATAGAGGGCAGCCAGAGGGGGGTCAACATGGTGAACACCACGCTCGGCTGGGTCGCAGAGCATCCCTGCCCATGGCTCTGCCCACCCCGACCACGGCTGGCCAGGGGTGGGAGCTCACCTTCAGCTCACAGCAAAGGGCAGCTTGGGCATGCATGGGAAGCGACTGACCTGCCAGGAGAGACTTCATGCTGAACCTAAATAAGCAAAACAGAGAGCATCTTCCCTCCAGCCAAGCAGAACTGCTGATGAAACCACCTTTGTGCACGACACATTTAGTGGTGCTTCAAGGAAACCGGAGGCAATAAATCCATTAGAACAGAAAAGCCTCTTTTCTAGCCCTGAAGGTACAGTCCCAACACTTGAGATTTTCGTCTGCAGAACAGCTTAAGAGCCACAAGTTCACAGGTACCTGAGTGTGCCAAAAGTAGATGCAGCGTGAAGGGATAGAGGTTCACCCATGCAGCTGCGTCACGCACTATGGGAACACAGGCCCTGCTCAAGAGCTAAAACTCTCTTGACTGAGACAGATTGTGCCTCTGCGGAAAGCATTGCCTCTTGTCCTTTCCCTACATACCACTAAGAAATGTCTGTCTCTGCCTCCTTTACCCCCCATCAGGTGTTTATACACAGTGACAAGACCCTCCGAGCCTTCTCTTCCCCAGGTTGAACAGTCCCAGCTCTCTCAGCCTCCCCTCCTGTGCCAGACGCACCAATCCCTCCAACATCTTCTTGGTCCTTTGCTGAACCAGCCCCAGTATGTGGTCCTCTGAGGAGGAGTACCACGGTTCTCCACCAGGACCTCTGAGTGTTTCCTTGCAAAGCTGCTTTCCAGCCGCTCAGCCCACCACAGGTACTGGTGCAGTTATTCCTCTCCAAAGCACTCTGCACTTCTTTGCTAAACTTCAGAAGCCTTTGGCTTATTTCTCCAGCCTGCTCAAGTCCCTCCAAACACCAGCACAACCCTCTGGTGCACTGAACACTTCTCAAGTTTTGTTATCTGCAAAACTACCGAGGATGCTCCCCATCAGCTAGGTCTTTAATGAAGATGTTGAATAGTATTCGCCCCAGTATCGACCCCTGGGCACACCTCTAGCGACTGGCCCCCAGCTAGACTTTGTGCCACGAAGCACGGCAGTTCAGGCAGTTTCATCTCACCTCCCCGCCTACTCCTGAGACGATGTTATGGGAAAGCCTTAATAAAGTCAAGATAAACAACATCCACTGCTCTCCCCTCAGCCACCAAGCCAGTCCTCTTATCAGCGTTTTACACGCATCAAGCCTGTAAGATGATAGTGTGTAAAAAATAAAGCAAACATTTTCCCAAGCTGTCTACTCATCAAAAGCTAAGCATGAGTAGTAAGGTGTGGGTTTTTTGTTTGCGCTTTTTTTTTTTAAGCTTGTTTAGAGAGAATAACATTGCATATCCATGGGTTGTGTTTGTTTTAGGACTTAAACACGGAGATAAGAATACTCATATATCACCAGACAGAATCTGGCTCCCTCACCTGTATTTCTACACGCTACCTCAAACCAAGCTACAGATGCAGCAGTTTGATATTCTGTGGGCTCATTTTGATCAGCATTCACCTGCATTCGGTTTACAATTGAAACATTGGCACCGTGTCAAGTTACATCACACCACTTTGGCAGCATCTGAATGCCTCCCACTACTGCACTACTGCATCACACATTTTCTCTTGGCCTTTTTTTTTTCATAGGGTTAGAAGAACATCTTGTTCTGAAATCTTGTATAGTGTATACAAAATAAATAAATAAATAAAAATCATACAAATAGATTGAAGCTGCTTTGTAAAAGTCCTGGGTCAGATCCAAAGCAGCCCTGGTCTTTCGCAGCCTGAACTTTATTCCAACAGAACAATTTGCTCCGCATTAATGAAATCTTGATTTGAGCTTCACCATCGACAGACGGGTTGCTACGAGGGGACTGGCCTATTCCAGAAGTCTGCTAGCCCAGAGGGAGGAAATCTGCCTGGAGATCTGTTGCAGAAGCCACACACAAGCAGCTCCTGGCCACAAGTACGAGCAGCTTTGGCCAGATAGCACGCATACAGAGAACTCTCATGAAATGGTTAAGCACAGCTCACGTAGCCCTCGACTATTCCCTGCAGGCAAGGATCCTCCCCACACACCCTGAAGGCAGCTGCTTTGCAATATGAGTATCAGGGATTTATTCCAGATTCAGCATCTGGGTCGTACTGTCCCAAAGCTCATGCTTATTAAGGTCCACGGGTATGGATGGGGAGAGGGATGGCACCCGCTTAAAGTTCCACTAAGAAGCACGGGCTAGAGAGCCACTACATCCCCAAAACTGCAGCTTCTGGAGGAGAGGTGCTGTTTCTCTCCATGGCTATTAATCTGAAGAATCCCAGAAATGCTGCAGGTGGAAGAGACCTCAGGCATCCCTAATCCAGCCACATGCTCAGAGCAGCATTAACTCCTAATTCACACCAGGTCACTTTGGGCTCTTTCCAGTGATCAGGTCTTGAAAACTTCCAAGGATGGAGACTGCACAACCTCTCCATGCAGCCTTGTCCACAGCTTGACTCTCCTCATCATCAGAAAGATTTTTCTCATATCATGCCTGAACCTTCCCTCTTCTGTTCGTCCTGGGCCCGCAGTTGGGCTGGAGGAGGCTGTCCTTGTGGCCAAGCATCACCATTACATTCTAAGCCAGAAAATATCCAGTTTTCCATTCAGAAGATGGAGGCAAACATTTCTTTTTCATTTTTTAGCTGTCAAAATATTTATTTTACACCAGTCAAACAAAATACTCCATTTAAACTTTTCTCCAATTTGTGGGAGGGGTGGGAGTTGAGAAAAGCAAATCATAGTTTATTCAGGGTTTAAAAACAGACAGACAAACAAGACTACGTTGACAGAAGTTGTATTTGCTGCAAAGTCTTTTTGACACAAGTCTTCCTTTCCTTGTTTAAAATTCAGTCTGTTAGGACTTGAGCCTGTTTTCCTTGAAGTCAATCAGAGACTTTCCTCAACACAGAGAATTTCATCCTCAGATTGAAATAAAACAAATTATGGATACAAGCACTCAAGAATCCAATTTAAGAACTGGGTTTTTAAGTTGAATATAATATTTCAAACAGACACGAATAGCACAAGGGCCTTGGAGGGCTTGGACAGCTCCAGCCAACAGGCCGAGCCTAAGAGGCGCTGTGGAAACAGGGACAGTAAATTCCCCAAAATGAGTTTATTTGTTGGCAAAGACAGAGCAATTCCATTCTGATTTATTTCTACTTTGAAAGAGACATTCAACAGCTTCCCAGCATTAAGACATTTTCACACTCGAGTCCAAAAGGGGCTTAGAGCTACTTATGCCCAGTTACTGTACATTTCCACAACAGCGTGGAGCCTTGGCAGGCTACTCAACCAGCTGGTGAGCCTCAAATCCACCAGAATGTGAGGAATAAAATATTTTTCCTCCCAAATTTCTGAGCAGCTGTTTCTCAGGAAAGACATTGGCCAACTTTCAACAAATCTGCTGGGCAGGAAGTAGATGCAATCACTTTAACATCGCTCCCAAAGCCAAGGGTGTCTTCACCTCGCTAGCACCATTTTCAGAGCGATTATTTCATAGCACAGAAAATGTTTAAGTTAAGCTGAAGAGGCTTAACAAGAAATGCAGAAGTAACGTTTAAGGTACTGGACAAAGCTGTTTGCTCTCTTTATGTCACACCTCTCTCCATATCCTTTCCTACCGGTTAGGGAAACATCAAGGTTATTTCAGTGACCAAAAAGCTTTCCAAATGAGGAACCCATGAAGCTAACGAGCCCCATGCTCCTCTTCCTTTTCCCTGCCATTGGCTACAGTTTCGGTTCTGCCCTGCACTTTCAGTGGTATTCATCCCACCCTTCACTGAGCCACATCAATTCAGTGAGAGTAATGTGTGGCAACAACAAAAGGGATTTTGGTGGGGACGAGGGAGTTTCCCTTCCCTTCCTCCCCCATTTTTCACCTTGGCTGACCAGGGGAATTGGCTCCGAGGGTGGGCTGACTGTCCGAGCACAAGGCGAGCAGCAGAAGTGCCTGGCCAGCGGGGAGAGCTGAGGGCACACGTGGCAGCCCCCCTTTCCAGGGGGTGTGAGATGTTCAGCAGCTCGGGTCGTCTCCTGTGCTGACACCCTCAGAGACCTCCCGCTCACTTCGCACACTCCCTTCAGGCTCTCACTGAATTGGAAACAGTCAAAGGTCAGCCTATCCCATCCCCTTTTCTCTCATTAGTCTCTCCCCACCCCTGGCATCTCTGTTAATTGGAAGCCACCCACACGTTTGCTTCACATGACAGCTCCATCCACTAACATTTAACAGCTGACATTTTTCCCCTCATTTTGTTGATTCAAAGGCAGGTTTTCTTGTTATGCAGTAACCACTCCAGGATTTCAAACCTATTTCATGCAGTGAAGAGCCTCTCATGAAACCTGTTGCTTCCTATCAGAAGATCCCTTTTGGTTAATATGTGGCTGATGCTCATCACTGAAGTGCATCTTCAGTAGGTCACAGCGCAGTGCCCTGATCACTATCACAGTGTCCACGGTATCTAGAATGCAAGCTCCTCACTAAACCATTATATGCTTTTTTCTTTCTTCATCTTCACAAATCGGAAAAAAACCCACACCCCAGAAACCTCGAGAACCCTTCTGGCTCCCAAATCAGCAGTAAGGATGTGTGGCTGGATCCTGATAACCAGCCCCATTCAAGGTGGCCAAAGAGAGACTGCCCTAAGCTGTGCTGAACCCAAGCAGTTCTTCCAGGACGATCCTTCAGTAACGTTAACTAGAGTGTGCTCACCCCTAACAGACTGCTCTGGTGTTTCCTACACAGCTGCAAGGGTAATGATTATTTTCAGGAACAAGCTGTGGACCTGCTGCTGCTGCTATCAAGCCCCATCACAAGAGAAGACCAACCTGCCTCCAAAGCACACATCCTTCTGGGACATCCCATGCAGCTGCAGGGGCTTTTCTTCTGCTCCACATCACTCCTGCACCACAGGGTCCATCTCATGGGACCACTGTCATGGCACAAGAAGGCTAGGAGGTCTTTGGGCACTTCTGCAGCATGATGATCTTGAAGGTCTTTTCCAGCCTCGATGATTCTGCGGTCACTGTAATACTGCTGGAGTCTCCGTGCCCTGGGCACATGGGCACCCATCCCACCTGGTGCCAGGTACAGCCCCTTCCAGTTCTCAGCTGGAGGTTTGGAATGGAAATTCCTACCTGGGCAGGGACTTGCAAGGCTGCTGGGCCACCACAGCCCTACCTGGAGGGATGATCCAGAACTTGGTTGCACAAGAGGTTCAGACAGATGGAAAGCAAGGGAAAAGCTTTGCCCTGAACAAGCAGTACAAGGTAGACATTCACCACAGACTCTTGCTGTTTGCCATCTTCTACGGATCTTTTAGGCTCAGACCCCAAATCAGCTCCAGGTTAGTAAAAACGCTATTATTTCTGTTGGGTTTGGCTCAGGCCCCTTCTAGGTAAAATATAAAACACAGTTAATGGAAATGCAGCGTGCATGGAGCTTCCACTCCTATTAGCAGGTCTGTCCGAGAGGACACAATTTTCCATCCATGCATTAAGCCAGTCCAATACTGACATCAGCTCATTTCCATTGATCCTGATTACATAAATAGTGACTTAATTCTCCACAGAATTGAATTTTCCATATGTTTGGATATTTTTCAGTTGCTACATGATTTCCTTGTTCCCTGCTGCATTTATTTTCCCTTTGTCCTACCACCTAAAAATTACAATCTTCACTGCAAGCAGAAATTTCTGCAGGCTTATTTTGATTTTCTGATACAATGTTTATCCTATCAATTTCCTTCCATCTAAAAGACACGCCAGCAACTATACTGCAGCATTGGGCACACCTACAGCTTTGAGGATTGTCACCAATTCTGGGCTGAAGTTACATTTTGGTACGACCTACATTAAGAGGAGCTAATAACAGTTACAGCATCCAAGCTTTCAGGTACATTTACTGGTATTTATAATTCATAAACATCAGTTTTATGAGATCTGGAAGTTGTCAAAAAAAACCCACACCCAACAACCGATTACAAAAGTTATTGTTTTAAAGCTGGAGATGAATAGTCACACTGTGTATTTCCACCCAATAGACAGGACTGTTCCAGCCAAGGGTTAAAAGTCTGCTCCTGTGGGATAAAGCTCAGCAACATCTCCAGTTAGGCCCTTTGGGCTGTTTCATGGAGGACAGAAATCCGTGCTTCTAATCTCTTTGCTAACATACATATCACCAGTGCTACTCAAGAAAGCATTACTACTTCAAAATTCACATGGTGCCACTGGGTAAAATCTCTAATTCTCACAATACTGCTTTATATTAAAGGCACACTCAAGACAAGAGTGAACTGAAGCATGGAAATATCAAAAGCACCACCGATACCTGGGAGCACACCCGCACTGCCACGCTACATATTGCTGGATATTTACTTGGGATTAGCCAGCACTGCTACGTGTTTTCAGTCCATTAGCTTCACATTTGCCTCAATGTCATGGTCACACAGTTATCCCCTGGGCTGAAAACATCAGTGGCAGGTGAACCACTACCAGAGAGAGTCCTTTTCAGATAAATGAATATGATCTTCTGCTCCTCAAGCTGTCACAGAAGAAACCTCCCTTCTATCTCTGCAAGACTTTGAAAATTGGGGTAGTTCCTGGAAACGGATGGGCAAAACAAACTGTGATAATGATAATGTACAAAGGGAAGCTGGAGGAGGAAGAGAAGGATTTGATGACATCTGGGAGCTCTCAGTCTGCTCTGCTGTAGGGTGGACAGCAGACACCTCCTCCCTCCCACCCACCCACAGGGTGGAAGCGCCCAAGACTCCGTTCCTTCCTCAAGGAAGGGACATGATCAGCTCCCTCCAACCACGTTCTCTCCACTTTCCAGCTGCAAGCCTTGAGCTTCTGAATCGTCTCCCAGCACCACATCTGCACTCACACTCTTTCCAGCTGCCAGCCACAGGATGATGCTGTGGGAGGCCAGCAGCTCGCTGGTAAGCACGGGCTGGCTGAGACACCTCTGGGTGCCAGGGCGGTTTGGGTTCAGTGTGACAGCAGGTAGTGTGGGCCACTATGTCCTCACCTTCTCCAGCTCTCACATCACACCTTTGGCTGTTCTTTGGCGTTGGTGAAAATGGGATTTTTTTAATTTTTTTTTTTTTGGGCCATGCCAAGAAGGGAAATTATGTGAGTGTTCCACTATATGCATCCAGTACTAATATTTCACATCACGTCCCTAGGAGTAATGAGACCTCCCAGACCATGGAGCAATCCTGACGAGATCTGAGGGGAAGTCACATCACTTGGAATATTCAGTGTCTAAATGGGGAAAACACCAGAAGACACACGCTTTCTGGAACATGGGGTAAAGTAAATGATTTAAGGACTCTTTTCCCTGTATAAATTAATCTTCTCTACAGCTGTATAGTTTGGGCTACCTAATCAAGCTACTATTCCATAACCAACCCTGTTACCAGGCAGGGCTACAGTGCAGACCAAGGAAATCCCTGCTGCCAGGCATCTGTGGAGAACCTGAACATCCTTGGCATCCTGAGCGAGCACGCTTGACAGTGCATTGCTACCCAACAGGGTGGCTCCTCTCCCCAGCACGCTGCTCCCACCCCCTTGCCCTCTGGTCTGTCAGCAAGCTAAGTGAGCAGAAAAATAGCCTGGCCACAAGCTAGCTGGCAGCTGCCTGCTAGGAGAGGGAGAAGGAGAGCAAATGCCAGAGGCGGTGCAGGCAAGGCAGGGGGATCGTAGGGCTGAGGGCTGGGCCGTCCTCCTCAGCAGGAACAACCTGTTGGGTAGCTGGAGGTTTCACAAGGCGACCGTGCCGAAGAAGTCTCCATCACCCACTGCACGCAACCACCGAAACCACCAAGGATGTGTCTGGAGGCTCCCTCCACGCACACACCCACTCGCTCTCAGCCTGCAGAGGAGAGCAGCACAGAACAAAACAGGCCAGTGGCTGGACGTTGAGTAAAGCTGCACCAATGACAGTTTTCCCTTGCGCCAGGACTCGCCAGCAGCTCGCTGCCTTGAGCCAGATGTGTTTCACCACATCCCCAGGATGCCGGCCGCACACCCTGCTGACCCCAGCACCCAGCTCAGGCCACATGTGTGTGCTGTGGCCTGCGCAGGGCCCCAGCCCGGGCGCAGCTGTGTTGTTGGGTCAGCTGTGGTGCCACAAAACACAGCTGCGCCGATCTGGGCCCGGACACCTGGCTCCAAATAAAAGCAGCTCGGTAGCAGGAATTGGCCATCCCTGCTCCACACAACTGGAGCTGACTCTGTGACCAAGCAGGGTCTGACCGCGTCGGCCCCCTCCAGCGAGCTGCAAGCGGTGGCACAGGAGATGCACCGAGTCAGGGCGAGGAGGCAGCAAACACGGATTGTGGGGTCTGACTCAGGGCCAGGAAACCCAGATTTTAATCCCGGCCCCACCTCTGGCTTAAGCTGAGGTGCAGGAAGTCTCTCCCCTTCCCGGGTTGTCCACGTTGCTCCCTGTTCCCATCTCCGTAGCAGTGATCTTCCCCCACCCCCAGCCCTTTCTGGCTTCAGGAAAACTCTTGGCAACCGACATCAGAAGTGTTTTTTTGTTTCAGAAAAGCATCCACACTTCATTTCAGACATTATGGTTTTCATTTTCACATAATATACACTGTGACTGATGTGTCAAACCCACCATAGCCTAAATCTTAGGGTTTTATTTCTGAATTCAGAATAAAGAAATGCTCCCTGCTACTGACTGAGTCATCTTTTCTAGATCAAAGCTGCTCCTGCTCAAATTGAAAGAAAACAATTTGGCATTTGACTCTTTCATCCAGAAGCCAGCTCTGTCTTCACTAGGCAGCAGTTCCCTTTACATATTAAAAAAGGAATATTTTACTTCCTTCTTGCTGTACCATGGCAGAGCAGGTCTGCGCGTTTGGAAACAACACAGACAAAAAGTGAACGTATTAACGAGAGAAGGAAATCTTACAAACAAGTGCTGAGAGAAAATTTGAAATTCCAACCCAGAACGTGGGACTAGCAGAAGCTCTCAGGAGCGCCATTTCAGCAGCAGCTGAGGAGGCTTCAGCCCAAAGCCTCAAAGATGAAGATGTCAAGCACCAACAGGTCGGTGCCGTGCCGCATGCTCCATAGCCCTCAGCGCCAGGGTCCCCTAGCCCCGGCTGAGGTCTCAGCAGAGGATTTGGCTGTGTTTGCATACCGCACGTCTCCAGCGTGTTCAAACCTCCTCATCTTTCATGGTCCAAGTAATTATGTCTGGAGCAAGGGTGAGCCATGCCTGTGCTACGAGCACCCAGAAGCATCAGCATTTCTGCTGGGTGAATGAGCTGCCAGCTCTGCATTCCTTTTCCATCACACATTGGCTTTTGTTAACTCTAAAGTTCGATTTCCTGATGTGACAAAGCATCTTTATCAGTTGCACCAGAAATGTAGTTAAGTAACGTATCAATAAAAATTGGTTA
Source organism: Anser cygnoides (assembly GCF_040182565.1). Classification (NCBI taxonomy): domain Eukaryota; kingdom Metazoa; phylum Chordata; class Aves; order Anseriformes; family Anatidae; genus Anser; species Anser cygnoides. Next base: position 8,897,916 of record NC_089879.1, on the reverse strand, counting down.
AACTTTCAGAAAACTTAATGTCTTAGATCCTATCTGATCCTTGTGGTCAGCCCATTGACTATGCTGGAGTGACACCAGGAATGAATTTGGCCTTTCCCACCTCCTCTAGTTGTAGGCCAACAGACATTCATGTTTGTCAGAAAAAACAAGAACACATGCTGAAAACAGAGCATTTCCAACAAAAACTCCAGTCCTGCATGGGAACAAAAGCAAACTGAAAAGGTTTTGCAGCTAATCAGGAGTGTCGGCGTGAGGTTGTCTGACCAGAGTTAAATTCTATAAGAATACCTTAAAGAGAGAAGTGGACCTACTCATTTCTTCATGGGGACTAGCTGACTGATGTAAGAACACGCAATCTGGAAGTGGCACACAACAGTCCACTGCTTTGTAGTCACACTAGTTTCAAAGACACTAAATGCCTACACTAACTGCACGGATGCTCCATTTTAGTGCACATGCAGCATGAACAGGACACCCTACACCTGGTCTTGAAGCCTTCTCCCAGAAGAGCTGCTCTCCATGATCAATACCTGGCCGTGCTCCAGGTTACCCCCGTGGCTCTGAAACTCCTGTGGAGTTGGTAACTGACCACCACAAGAATAAAAGAACTACCACAGCTGAAATGATACCAGCAAGCAAATGAAAGCACACAGGACCAAAGGGGGATGCCATTATTTAAGCCAAAGAATTGAAGGAAGGCTGACGTAGCAGGCCCAGCGAAACATGGAATTTAAATCCCATGCCATTTAACGCAGGGTTTCAGCCAGAGGCAATCCTCTCCTGGGGTGCTGCCCCAGGACCTGGCTGCAGCTGAGCTCCCTTCCTGCGGCACTCGGGTCTCCCGCCCGGGCACTGCCCACAGCTTGCTGCACGCGGTCGGAGCGGTACAGGAAAGCTGCCATTGCTCTTTCAGTTTAAGAGGCTCAGAGAGCTATCAGAATTACAAATAAATCACGCTGATGTTGGGAACGCTGAGCCTCCCGGGTCTAGAAAGCATTTGCTTCTCTTCTCAGCCAGACAAGGGAATTCAGGCTTCATAACGTATGAGTTTCGATTGCCATTTCGTTTCCCCCCAGCTCGCCAACTCCCACTTCAATTTCCAGAAATAGACCTCTTCTGCACTCAAAGAGAGCATCTGCTTGAGCAACCCGAGCTGAAAACTATGCTCACTGAAGTCATCTAGCACAAAGTGCTAACAGACACAGACCTGAAGAAACCGCATCCTCACCCAGGTCTGCTCTGCTTCGCTAGAAGTAATGCATTGCTAGGTTGTACTAGCTCAGCATAAGTCAGGGTAGCCCACTTAAATCCATTTGATTGGTATTTTGGCATATGCAGGTGATTAAAGCAAGAGCCTGCTGTGCTGAAACTGGGACTAGCTGCCACAACCTAAGCACTCAGATGACAGACTGCATTAACGGTGTCTCAACATCTAGATCAGGATCAGCGACAGAATTACGATTCAAAGTCCCAGAAACCAAGAGTGAAGCTTAGCATAATAAACACACTTCAAGACTGACTTACAAGAATTGGGGAAGTTTCCTAGAACTAGACCCTGCAGTTCAACCACGTTCAGATACAAGCTGAGCCACTCTTGCAAGCACTGATACATTAACGACACTCGATAGGTTACAGGGTCCCAATGCATAGCTCAGCATTAGGACAACCAGCACCAAACAAGCCAATAGTGCCTTTCAGCACCTGAAAGATAGCCTAATTTCACAAAGGAGAGTCTTCTCTTCACCAGGGGAAGAACTCCAAAGCTGCAGCAGCAGAATTAAACTGTCATGGCACTGAGGCAAATGGGTAACATCATCAGCCAGCATTGCTCATTAGAGAGTTGAAAGACACTGTGGATGCGTGTGTATCCTTTAACAGGACTGGAAAAAATGGGACAAGGTTAAAGCAGTAGTGAGAATCTGTGCTTATATAAAATAATACTGTGCTTAACAGAAGAGTAAATCATTTACAAGCACTGCTTTGCTAAATGGTGTGGTAGCAGACTTCCATTTTGCATTGGTGAGAAGAAACATGACCTTTTGGGTTTGTGTTAAGGTGAGTGCACGCCTGCTGCAAGCCTCAGAGAATATTTGGGTTGTGCCTTTTCAGCATGCTCTTAGGCTGCTCCTCATCCCACACAGCCCTCGCCCTGCGACAACGTGGGTCCTTGTTAGCCGAAAAGCTACACCCATGCTTGGCACACAGCAGGGGAACTGTATTATTAACTGCTCAGCACTATGATCGGTTAGGCTATAGACAGAACCCAGTAATGTGTAATTAGGACTATCACAAGTCAGTCCTCACGTTTTCCTACAGCTTTCTCATGGGGTAGCCAAGGGAGGCACTGCAAGACGAGATGGCAGGGTGCAGGAGCTCGCGAGGGGTGGCTCTGCAGAGATGACCTCTTGCAGAGGCCCCTGGCTTTCAGAGGTACCGCTGCCATACGAGGCCGAGCACCACCAGCAACAGCAGTGGGCTCTGACTGTTGCACAGGGAACCAAGACAGATGTGGGGATCACAAGCACCAGGCTGAGGGAAAACCCAAGATTCCCCAAAGTCACACACACACAGCTCACTGGTGACTGGGCACTGCTCTGGGATACTCATGACTGTCTTTCAAAGAGAACGATGAGGGTGCTGAACTACAAAAGCCCGTGCAGCACTGATTACACTTGCAGTCCCAGGCACCAAGCACGACATGCCCCAGATTAGGCAAACCACCAAGGCACGGCTTGAAAAGCTCAGGAGGAAGAGCACGTAGCCGCAGTGCTGCCCAGCAGCCACAAGACCCCAGCAGCAGCAGACAACTGAGCAGGAGCCAACCCACAGCCTGCTCTTCATGGGTCTGAGGCCAGCACAGGATGGCACGTGGCCCCCCAGGGGAACAAAGGTCTGCCTGGTCCATCTGTGTCACACCTCCACTTCGAGCCACCTCATGCGATTTCACACGTAGCTCGTCATCTTTGTGTTCTACACTTCTCCCCTTGTTACCCACCACGAGAGGAAGGAATATAGCCATAAGGTCATCAAACAAGTTCTCAGCGCTTCAGTCTCCTAACCCAGTTTCACAGGCACGGTCCCAAGCACCGCACACAACAGGCAGACAGCTGCTACGATGCACACAAAACACTTTTTTTTTTTTAATTAAGAAAAAAAAGCTGCTTTCACCCACAAGCACATGAACACATCCTGAATTCCTAACAGGCACCAAAAGCTTGGCTGTGGTTAGATGAGGGGATGCTACATCGCACCCCTCAGCCCAGTTAACTGCAGCAAGGTAAAGAGAGCTCTGCTGCTTTGTAGATAGAGCTCCATCAGTCTGAGCAGTTCTCTTCTCATGCGAGGAGGCTTTATCACACCTCAATCAGCTGCCAAGATCAGGCAATCCTATAGCAGATGTGGAACAGTACATTATAATCCCAGTTCTCTGCTGGATTCTGTATACCCCAGGGCAATGGAGAAGTCTGAGAAGTATGACAATAAAACCAGCAGAAGTTCCCAGCATTCAAGGCTACCAGGCACATTTTTAGAGGCTGTAATAAAACGCAAAATATCCTTGAAGACACCAGATTCAAACAGAGGAGGCAGGACATGCTCCCCAGCCAAGTAGCAGGGATAAAGCTGCTGATGGGATGAGGGGACAGATGGCCTCCAGCTGTCACAAGCCACCGCAGAAGCCTGGCCTTGCCACATCTCGACTTTTGCAGCCCAAATTTCTGCATTTGCAATCCTTTACTGCTGCAGGTGGTGGCCACCTAACCGCTGCGATCACTTGCCCGTTACCAGCAGGCATCAAAGAGCGTCTCTGTGTAGTGCCGATTTCAGCTCTTTCTCAGTGGGACCATCAGAAGCCGGAGCCTTTGGCATGGGGACTGACCGGCCGCGTGCACTGGCTTGTTCCACACAAATGACAAATTAATGGTGCTACTGGAAGCCGGTGGGGCTGCAGCTGGCCGGGTCGCATTCCTCAGCAGAAGAAAGCTCCCCGTTTCAAACGTGCTTGTGGAGAGACACTCAGCTAAAGCCACTAGCGGCATTGCAAAACCCTTGTGCAACTCACGTTCTCTGGGAGCCAGCTCTTTCTTCCCAAGCCTTAATAGTTCTCATGCTTTGCAGTGATAAATAATGATGATGTGATCTGCAGAGCGACTTTGGATCAGAGATCTGTTTGCAGATACCTTATCTCAGCCCACAGAAGCCTGTACACACACTTCCCCTCGCCACCTGCCTCGGTGCAGACGCAAGCTCCGGGAAGGAGATCGCCTCATCGCAGCAGCCCGAGCCCTGCTCCCCACCGAGCTCAGTTCAAGAGGGAAGGGCTCAAGCCACAACTCGGGCATGAACTGCAAAAATCTCCTGGCTCGGGCCCACCTCGCTGAAAGCACTGCTGCCAAAGCGTTATGCAAACATCTTCAAAAGGCATCCAAGCTGCTTAGCAGCCCACCTCTACACTCCAAACTTCACGCTGACTCCAAAAAAAAAAACCCTAGATCCATTAATTATTAGCGAGATGGGGAGTCTAAAGATATTTTCAAAAAGAAAGTCTCCCAAGTCACACGAGCGAGTGGAAAACCACGTGCATCACCCCCGTGCTGGGGGCGGCGACTGCTCCTGGTTATCTCAGGAGGAGACTCGAATTCCTACACGCACAAACAAGAAGCCCACAGGCTGAACTGCCAGCCGGGGCTTGCAGATCTATCTTTCCCAGGCTCATTGTAAGCCTTGCACTACACTTTTATCCTAAGCGGATCCAAAGGAGGGAAAAAAAAAAGACATCAGAAAAACCTTTATGCAAGACAGAGCATGGTTCACCAAAGGGAGGAAATACTGGCTTTTATTAAATCACAAGTGGCAAGTATGTACATTATGTGGGAGTTTCAGGCTGATCCTATAATTCTGAGATATTTACTTCCAGACAGAGCTGTTTATAACTGAAGACAATGTTGCCATACACCAAACCATCCTCAGATGTGCTTTCTATGGAATTCTGCCCACGAAAAAAGCCAGTAGGTCAGTGGGAAAAGAGGGGAAAAAAGTACTTCAGTGAGTGCTGACCCTTGTGTTTGGAACTTCAGGCCAGCCGAGCGCAGTTCCCAGGCCTCCCCCCGCAGCATCCTGCCACGCCACGCTCCTGCTGCCAGGGGACCCCAAGGCAGCAGCAAAGCCAAAGCCCCTGCCTGTGGGAGCTGCCACGCACACACCTCTGTCACCGACACCTCTCCCATGGCCATCCCGCACCAACAGTCACAAGCTAACCCATGCCAGGCGTTAGCCCTGGCGATTTTCTCAGCCTCGGTGTCTTTCGTCCCTGGCTGTGGCCTTGTTGGGTCACTGTGGGGCCGGTCGCCCACCCAATGCCGCCCTGCTTAAGGGTGCTTGAGTTTGCTTCAAACTACCCCCCACACACCCCATCTTCCTAAAGCTCTGCTCCCTGAAATCAACTAAATTTATTGGTCTCTAAAAACATTTATAGGAACTTCAGCCCAGAAATGAGCAGTGCTGGCACCTCCACCTCTGAGGGGCAAGGCCATGTCAGCGACAGCTCAGAGCCGTGCCAACAGACCACAGCAGTGACCGCACCAGCCTGTCTTCCCCGCTGACCTGAGAGCAGAGAGGAGGTGACTCAACTTCCAAGGCGAAGTAAACACCACCAGGCAGGTCAGCAGCCCGGCCCTGTGACTGCAGCACCCCGATCAACACACTGGCTCTGGGCCTGTGCTTCAGCGAGGAACGCCTACGGCCCAGGTGCTCGTGCTCCACATCATCGTTAGTCACAGATGCACGTCTGAGTTTTGGTTCTCCAAGGTCTCCCCTACAGCCCTGGGCTCTCTGGTTGCTACTGCCTGAAGATACACTTGCCTGCCTCAGAGGACTTCTGCCTTTCCGGAGGGGACAGCAGGTTATTTGGAGGCTCATAGGAAGTTCCCAAGAGAACAACATCGGCACTCCCTGTGCTGCAGATTTTCGATGGAAGTGATCAGTGAAAGCCCCTGAACAACAAGCTCCTTCACAGGGAGCCTCCGGTGCCCCCGCCAGGCACAGCACGCACACAGACGGCTTCAGGAGCAGCGAAGGTGTGCAGAGGGGCAAGAACTGCCCCATACACAAAATGAAAGAGCACACCACAAAAACAAGGCCTCCTGCCTTGCCAGGAATGCTCCAAAAGCAGGCACCCAAAGTTGCAGTGCTGGTGAGCACTGCCAGCTTTAGAAGCAGGATCCAGGCAATTCTGTGAACGATGCCAGCAGGGCACAGATACCACAGCAGCATGACTGAGGGGGTTCTGCGTTCAGAAATGCAGCTGGGCTAGAAATATACTGGCACGGGTGACAATGTGCAGGATGGCGTGGCTGGGTGGACAGGGTAGATGTATAATTGAGGCAGGCTGTGGTTTTAGTCACAGAAAAAGGCTTCATTACCTAAATCCGTGCTGAAAATGACTGTCATCCCTGCCTTCTGCTCCCAGAGCCCATTTCCTTCTCCAAAACCCACCAGGGTCACTCTCACAGAAGTGAGAGATAACATATCTTACAGCATTACACAGGACATTAATTTCCATTTCAAAGGAGACTCAGCACAGCAGTTGAAAATTGTATTGGATTCGGTACAGAGCAGCACACTGCCCTGTTTTCTGCAGTTGCCAATTGCACCAAAGCAATTAGCTAAACACAACAGCTGTGATGGTGCTCAGCTGAGGATAAACCACATATGTTTATATACAGCCTAGATCATGTTAATATGAATCAATCCAATTCTGATTCTGATTAACGAGGGTTTATAAAGGGCCTCAATGTCACCAGGACTTTTATTCTCCTCTCTGTTTTACAGTTCATCCCAAGCATATCTCCTTGCATTTGCAGGAACTTGTTTAAAAGAACATGTGCACTAGGTCCCAAGCAGGCCCACGCCCCATTCCCCTCCCAGTCGAAACACGCTAATAAGCAAGCAAACACCTCATCTTTCTACCAAGTCACCATTTTAATCCTCATCTACACTAAATGTTTGGCTTCTGGTAACAAGACAACCTCTACTCCCCAGAGGAAGGAGCGCGTCCCCTTAGAGGAGCGCTGCAAGCACTTGCAGTGCCCTGCAGAGCCCTGGCAGACCCTCAGATGAAGAGGAATACAAAGCTGATGTCTTTCCTCAACAGAGACAGTAACACAAGAGTGCCAAACATCTTTCTTTGAAGGACTGGGCTGCAAGTCGCACCGATTTCCATTACAGAGCCCTATCGCATTAAAAATACAATAATAACCTACCAAACCTCTCAAGGCTCATATCATTTGAGAAAACGCTCTTTGCTGCAGACTGGCAGGAAAAAAAAAAAAAACACACACACAAAAAAAAACCCTGCCACACACCGAGATCATCTTTCAGAGCCTTAGTAGCCTAACAAGTGTCAAGAGAGTTTCTTCCCATGCAGCTGGCCCTGCATCCCCATCTGCAGAGGCTGGGAAAGGAAACCCATTCCCAGGAGAGCTCCACAGCCCCTCCTTCACTCCCACCACATGCATCCAAGCACCTAAGCCCTTCCCGCAGTGCAGGTGCCACCCCGCAGGCTGATACAGCACCCAAATCCTGTGGCTGCTCTGGGAGCAGGAGGGACAGACACCTCCCGCGTGTGCCAGGCTACGGCCACGACTAGAACGCGTTCCCACCTGCATTTTAAGGAAATAAGCAGTGCTGTCTGCCGATGCTCACAATCTGCACTTCTTAAGCAAGAGGAAAGGCCTTAGAGTCAAATGCCTCCCCGTAACAGCAGTTTATTGCTTAACAGTGTCCTTTGGCTCCATCCATCGTAGGTGGACTGTCCCACAGGAACAGGCACTGCCCCTCATGCTCATCACTAACTCCTCACTCAACTGCTTCCTCCACCTGCTCCGCAGGGCTCCCAACTCCCACACGCTATCCCCCTGGGACCAGGCAGCTCAGGATGCCTCCCTGCCCTCATCAGTGCCCGCTGGTCCCACACCTTTCCCGTTCGTTACCCATAGCACAGAAAGCACTGCCGAGCCTCTGCCATCAGTTGCTCTTGCTATTCATTACACATGTGCAGAACGCATCCCACTGCTCTGAGGGAGCAGTGTGCATATTTAAAAGAAGACAATATACAAAACATAGCTGAATCTCAATGAATCCACTGCTTTGCCACGAAAACTGAATGGCACTGTGCAGACCCTGCCAGAAAAAAAAAAAAGGCAAAAAAAAAAAAAAAGCTACACAATATTTAGCTTGTGATATGATCTTTAACATTACTTTAGCAGTACATCACTACTGTGCCTATTGGGCCTCTAAAGCACCAATTGTAAGTAGGAAACGAATCAAAATGCAATAGGAGATACAGAACCAGCTGTGTCAGAGCACTGCATTACTTGCACAGCAGAGTCAGAGAACAGACAGTCCTGGCAAAAATTAACTTCCACAGTATGATACCTTGGCACATCAGGTCCCCACCACGGAAGGACTAGGGAACAAGGGCTATTAATTTGAATGCATCTGCTGAGCTCTAAGCACACCTGGGCAGTTCGAGGGTAACGAGTCCAGGTGGGGTCAGGCAGAAACATACTTGTCGAGCTCTATGCTCCTCTCTGAAGTGTTCAGGCAGCCCAAGTTGGGCAGTGGCTATGAGCAGAACCCTCTTTCCTCCCAACAGATAAAGCTGTACTGCAAACTTGTTCGGTACATTGCAAGTGCTGGAATCACCTCCTCCGGGGGAGACTTTTACAAAACAGCAGCACCAAAAATCGCAGAGCACCCCAGGCGTGGGCACTTCATCAGCCTCCCTCCCTCCTCCTCCGCTCCCCGGAGCGGTTCCCCGGCGCTACCCGCATTGCTGCGGGGCTCGGCCGAGCCGTTCCCAGCCGCCGTTGACCCCCGGGGGTAGCGGGGAGACCGGGGCGCTGCCCTGCCCTCCCTCCAGCCCGATTTGCATTCAGAAACCAGGACACCGATATCGCGCCTGGGAGGGCAGGAAGTCTGCGCCGACGGGCAATTTAGGAAGAAAAACCGGAGCAACCTTAGGCATATCCAGGGGCTGCAGCAAGCGAACCACGGCGGTGCTCCCTGGCCCCGAGGGGGACCGGTCCTGCGTGGGGAGCCCCCGCGGTCCCCGCCGCTCCCTGCCCGGGGCAGGTGCCCGGGGAGCCGCAGCTCCGCGCCCCCCGCCCCGACCCCCTGCGGGACTCGCCCCGCTCCCATCCCCGCCCCACTCGCGGGGCTCGGCTCCCTGGGGAGCTGCCTGCCGCCCCCACGCGCGGACACCCCCTCCACCGGGGTTTCTCCACGCGTGAAAACAGCGACCCCCCCCCCCCCATTTCCCCCAAGCCCCTTCCCCACCACCGCCGGAGCAGGGGAGCGCGGCGGGTCGCGGACACGCGTGGCGCCCCCCCCTCACCTCTGCATTTCTCCATGGGGGCTGCGGGACACGGCGCTGCCTCCGCTCCGCTCCGCACCGCACCCGCCCCTCCGCCGCCGGCGCCGGATCCCGGCCCGGGCCGCCCCCTCCCCGCCCCTCTCCCGCCCCGCGGCCGGGGCTCCGCTGTGGGCACGGGCAGCCGGCAACCTGCGGCCGCCGAGGCCACCGGGAGCCGGGAACGGCCCCAGGGGCACGGCGCTGCCCCGCCCCGCAGCGCCGCGCCCGGCTCGTCCCGGGGGCTTTCCCCGCCCGCGGTTCCGGCGGAGCTTTTCGCGGCAGAGCGCCGCAGGCACGGCCAGCGGGGATCAGGTCCGAGGGTGATGTGCCGTTTGTGAGGGCGCTGCAGGACCGTGACGCTTCTTCTGTCAGTAACGGGAGCGTTGTGGGCCCGCACGAAAAAGACGTGGGGCTGTTGGAGACGCTCCAAAGGAGGCCACGAGGATGCTCAGAGGGCTGGGGTCTCAGAGGTCTCAGAGGTCTCCTGCTCAGAGGTCTCCTGTGGAGACAGGCTGAGGGAGCTGGGGTCTTCAGTTCGGAGAAGAGAAGGCTCCTGGGGCAACTTACAGCAGCCTTCCAGTACCTAAAAGGGGCTGCAGGAAAGCTGAGAAGGGACTCTGTCAGGGAACATAGTGGTATGACAAGGGGTAATGGCTTTAAACTAAAAGAGGGACTGAAAAGATGCCACTGAAGGATGAGGGTGACACCAAGGCCTTGTTTTTCTGAGGTTAGCCTTGACCCTCAAGGGACCCACAGACTTTGGGGCTTGGGCCTTGCTTAGCACTTTAAGTGTGGACAGGAAGACAGTGGTGTAGCCCGCAATGGAAACATACCTCTTCTTGCAGAGACCTGTTTCCACTGTGGGGCAGGTGGGTGGGATCTCCAAACCATACAGCTCCTTGCACCTTTGCTCGGCTCTGCAAGCCTATCTCTGAGGCGCACACACACGTCTGAAGAGCCTGGAGTGCTCAGAGATGTTCATTTCCACTTCAGCTGAGTAAAATGGTGGGGGGGGGGGAGCATCATCATTTCTGTGCGATTGCTGGGCCATGGAGTCAGCAAGCACAGGGCAGTGAGTTAGGCAAAGGCCAAGGAGGGGCTCACGGAACCCCCATTTCCCAACCTGCCTGGGTCCCTGCGTGCCCCTCCTGCCCCCACCCTCCAAGGCTGTGCTTGCTGGCGGTGACATCTCACAGGGCATCTGTGTCAGGTGGAACTGCAAAGCGGCTTTTACCGCATGGAAACGTCCCCAGTGAGAACACATTTTGATAAAGGGCTATTGCTGCTCAAGGAAGCTGAAGGTGGAGCACATCCCGTCTCTTGCCAGTACACAACCACCACACAAATGGAGAGGCAAGCCAAGAGTGTGAGCCATCAGATCCAGCAGCCTCCGATGACTGGAAGAAAAACAGGTTAAATAAATACATCCGTCACTAGGAATACTTCTCTTACAGCCCTTTCCAGCAAGTTCTTGGCTGTGGTTTTCATAATCTAGCAGTGTGGCCCTGATTTTGCAAACTTTTAAAGCCTGCCTGTGCCTCAAAGCAGGTGAGTAGTCATTCTGAATTCAGCAAGCCTAATTAGGGATAATAACAGTTAAACAAACTAATTAAAGATGATTTGAAACATCAAGACATCAGATACCTGAGATTCCTGTCTTCAGGCCCCAGAGGCTTTATATCCCCTGCCTGTCCCTGACGAACATACAACGAACATAATGGCAGAGGATATAAATTCTTCCTGTTTGTCCCCTTCCTCTTGCAGTGTAAACTACCTAGAATACTTTGGAACACTTTTTTTTTTTCTTCAAACAGGCTGTTGTATTCCAGGTTTTAATAAAACTGGGAAATGTGCAGACCCTGCTTAGTGCAAGGAGCTAATACTCCCAGTGTTGGTGCTGAAATCAGAGTTTGCTGCTTTGTCCAGGCAGAGCAAATACTTGTATGCCGGTTTTCATGATGGAGCTCCTTGGAGCCAATAAAATAACATCCGTCTACACATGTATCCATGTATTTCTTGCTTTTTTCCTCCTTATTATTAGTGGCAATTGCAGACATCCATAATAAGCTTCTGCCTCTTTTCAGGGGAGATATTTCATGTGGTAAATGCCATTGCCAGGTGACTTACTGCAGTGCTCTGTGACAAATCCCAGCAATCCGCTCAGGAGCATGAGCCTCAACCCAGCTTCTTTCCCCAGAGGTAACATTTGTGGGTGCTTTACAGCAGACCTGACCTGTCCCCGCTTCCAGGAAAGCACTGCCAGGGCTCAGTCAGTGAAGAAAGGCCCAGAAGCAGCAGGAGGCAGACCCATCGCTGTCTGGGATAGCGTAACTGACGCAAGCAAAGCTACTTGGCGGAAGAGGAGTGAGTACTTAATTGGAGAACAGGACATGAATCCTTCACTTCAGATTTTCAAGCATGCCGACTCTGGGTATGCCTTTTGAGGTCTTCCTGTTTCCCTGTGAAGCACCTCATGATTCTGGCCATAAAAGAGATGGCCAAATTCTTCCCCAGCTTCAACTGGCCTAACACTGGTGTTGCTCCACTGACTTCTGCCCAGCCATTTCTGACTTTTTCCAGTGAAAGGCAAGACAATCAGACCTAACACAAACAAATAACAAAAAAAAAAAAGCTGTTCAGCTGCTCAGCTATACAAAAACTTCATGGCTGATACATTCCAGCAATGTTTTGGATTCCCTCAGACATTAACTGTTTCAAAAGAGCATAGCTGGGAAGAGAGTGGCTGGAGGGAGGGGGGGATTTCCCATTAAGGACAGCAGGACCAGATGTCTTTTTGATGAGCTTCTCTTGGCTTTCTATTCTTCGACATTTCCTTTGCAGTCGTTGAGTCCAAACTGCTTCTAGAACAAATTAGAGAGAGCTCTAACAGCATGGATGACTTTCTCTCCCCTGACAGATAGCGTACCTACCTCTGGCCAAAGTATGAGACATGCTGACTGGACAGTGTTCTCAACTGCCTGGGCATTTATTCATCCTGGAGCCATTCCTTCGTCACACTTATTTTCCACTTCAGACCTATGTTTCCCTCCAGAGAAGCCCCTCAGCTTTCCTTTGGCAGTGTTCAACACCAGTAAAAGAACTAAAAAAACATTCTTTTTTCCACTCCGTATGGGCATGCTCCCACCAGCAGACCTCACTGGGTATCAACACACTGCATTTCAGCATATAATGCTCACAGTCACCATGGGACGTGTCTTTCAGCTTCCTAAGAGTTTCTGTTACAGGTTTCTGATATGTAATTAGCCATGGTCCTAGTTTTTGAGGGGATGGGATAGGAAATCAGGGCTTTCAGTGGACCAAATATTACAAATCTCATCCACACATGGATTTTATTGGTAAGCCAATATGGAGTAATCTCTCTCCTAAGTCGGTACAAAAAACCTGTGTGGACTATAATGCTGTCAATGGAGGACTTGCCTCAACAGAGATGACCTCTTGGCATCTTTCAGCACCACTAAAACTTACCCAGGCGAGAGGAAAAACTGGTTTTATTAAAATACGGGAAACATTAATTTTTACATCTTGCTACATTTTCATTAGGATCTTCTAAAGCCTCTTCCATCATCACCACAACCACCACAACCTGTGGTCTGATGTCAACTGTGAGCTCACAGAAGGCTATTTATTCTGGCATTTTCCCAAAAAGGAGGTTTTTTGGTTTTTTTTTTTGTCTTTTTTTTCAGTCCGCAGCGTCTCTTTAGACCTTAACCACTTCCACCAAGCCAAAGTCAATAAGCAGAACACGCTTCAGAGGTCAGCGCTGCTGAAGTGGGAAAGTTAAAAAACAAAACAAAACAAAACAAAAAAAAAAAAACAGAACCTGTAATTCCTACAGGAGAGCACCAACAAACTGCAATTTCTTCCAGCCATGGCTAAGTGCTACGGAGGAGCCCCTATGCCTGCTAATAATACTAGATCTCAGGGTATGTCAGACTACCTGACAAAAAAGAAGCAACCACACGGTAGCAGATCTTATCTGTATAACTCGAATCTCCCATTTTTATTTATTTTTTATGTCCTGTGAAAGGAGACTTTAATTAAGAGTCAAGAAGTCAGCCTCAGTAAATACCAAAAGAGCTCTTTTCCTTTTCCCACGTAGACCAGCAGAATTGAATTTCTTCTGCCTTCCCCGCTATCATTAAGTATTCCGTTTAAATAGGCCAGCTTCATGCCATCCATAATGAAGTTATAGTGTATTGCTCTGTTATGAAGGATGAAGCTGTTGTGTCCTACGGGGAGAAAAATCGCTGTAATCCAACTTTCCTTTTGAAAAGGCCTAATGTATCCACATGAGATCTTCTGGCAGAGACAACTGAGAGAATATAAATAGAAGCTTAAAAGAAGAAGGAGGGGAAGGGGAAAATAACTCCAACAGGGCTGAGTAGCTGAAATTCGCAAGTTTAATAGGAAGATGGATGACTGAAGAGCCTGTTCTGTGACACAATTAGGACTTTATGTAGGCCTTTTTCAATTATTTGTAGCTGACAAAATATCGCACAAAGGCTGTTTCACACTGCAGGCCAGGTGCCCAGAAATGTGTGTTTTTTCGGAGGGGGTTGGACTGGGAGAGCCGCCCAGGGGCACAGGCCATGAGGGTCGTCACTGGCGAAGCTGGGAGATGGCGTGCGTCACCCCATGCACAAGTGGCAGGAGCCAGGAGTGTCCCACGGTGCCTGAGGGCCCTGGACACCCAAGCCCTGGTCTGCCATTCCCCGAGGAGCACAGGGCTGCAGCCGCCATCCTCAGGCCCCAGCAGCTGCAGGGTGGGAGGTGACCATAGGAGCGTGCATGTCCACCTCAGGCTGCAGCTCTCCTGTCCTTCCCTCAGGCAGATGCACTGAGGAGACACGTGGGTTCTGCTACAGGATGAGGTTTCTGCTAAAGGGTAGTTCTCGGTACTGAAGTTATAGCAAGAGATCTTGTCTCAGGGCCTTTCTTGTGCAGGTTCCGTCCTGCCGCTTCTCGCTGGCTGCCCACCAAACACTATTTTTGTGTATTCTTGTGGCATTTCCTTTCTCACCGAAAAGTTAGCTACCACAGCTCAACCTTCAAGGAAGGTTGCTTGAAATAACCTGAATAGCTTTGCATGCAGCTGCTCCAGTGCTGCAGCTGAAGATGCTGACATCCAGCAGAAGAGTGGTGGTGAGATGTAATGGCTTTAGCATCTCCCACGAGACCTGCAGAAGATCTTACCAAACCTTCACGCTTTAAGTGCCTTTAATTTGTTTCGGTTTACTTCAATCCCTCAGTGAAATCATCTGACCAAGGACAATTCATTTCAGGCCGAAAATGCCCAGAGGGGAGTGGTCTAGCAACTTAAGTTTGGACGAGCTTCCCTGGATGTCCCTATGAGGAGAAGGCCGAGTGGCAGCCTGGGGCCTGCAGAGCGGTAAATCCTGCTGGGGCAGAGCTCCCCTTCCCTGGTGTCAGCACCAGGGCCATGTTAGCCGCATACTGACCCCAACAGATTGCTGGTACAACTGAACCTGACTCCACTTTTCCTCACAGGGTCAGTTTTTGAGCTGGTTTGTGCACCCGATCGGGTGGCTGCTCAGCCTGCCCCTGTGGTAGCGTTGTTGTCACTGGGACTGGTAAAACACGGGGAAGCTCTCCTGGGGTCCTCCACTGGGATCGCTTCGGGGGCAGAAGGAGCACAAATGCACTTTTCAGGAAGTGGAACAATTGATCAGCTATGGAAAAAACAAATCTTGAATGCCAAGCATTGGCAGCAAGGTCGGCATGTTGCAGTGGTGTGCTTGGGGCTGCCTGTGTGTAATGGCAGATCTTGTTTATGATCCAGTATTTCTTGTCCTCAACAGATGTGCCAATTACCTACTTTTTTTCTCTTTTTTTTCCCTCTTTTTTTTTTTTCCCACAAAACTAGCCAGTAAGAGCATTACTGTTTTTTTGTTTTGTTTTGTTTTTATTTATTATTATTTTTAGCTGCGTGAGGAGGTAGGGGGAACAGCAAAAGCCACAACATGAAAATAAAACACACACTTCTACATGATTCCAAATATCTGGCCTCCTTCCTCCTTCCTCCCACAGTATCTGTACTCTTAAATGCATCATTACTAAGGGAATTATTAATGTAGTCACATCAATAAATCTTACTTAAAAGTCCTTTATATTGAAGTCATCATTCATCTAGCTGGGACTCCTCTGTAAATGATAATTAGGGTAAGAGCTAACTGAGATACCACAGAGTTTGCTCCTGGCAGTCATTTAGCGTCCAGCATGGTATCAAGGCTGTAAAGTAGGCATTTCTCAGCAGCAGTTCATTCATTGTAAAACTTGTTTTGATTATTAGCTTGTCTCCTGTTTCACAGCAAACACTTCGGTTCACATAAAGACCTCAAAGCATCAATGTCAATGAATTCCTTGAATGGACTCAGCTGCATTTTGTTTGCTCTGCAGTATGTAGACTACTTCCAGAAGAGTCAGCCAACGTGGAGCACTATTTCAGGCAGCCTCACTGGGCTCATCCTGAAAAGGGTTGGTTCTACAAGCAACTCTTCTCTCCAAAACCTGGTGCTATGGGGGCTGGGATATCCCAAATGATACACGCTTCTTAATGACTGCTTAATAACAGAAGGTGTGAATGTGCTGCTGGAACCGCAGCACTAAGGGAGGGTTATCACTTCTGTCACCAAATCAAGACTGTAATTTCATGACGTAATGTGTCATAATCCCTCGCAACTCAAAGTATTCTGCTCTAATGCTCTTCATACCCCATTGCCCACTTGTGCCCACCCCTTCTTTTGTGCCAGTACAACTGTTTTGTGAGGCCACTGCATTCACCGAAGGAGGGAACTGACTCCATTAAAAAAAAAAAAAAGAAAAAGAAAAAGAAAAAAAAGTATGGAACAAAATAAGAAGTAAAAAATGTTTTCTTAAGCAGGATCAGTTCCCGAATGTCAGGGAGAACGACCCCACAAGCAGTCATGCTGACATATCTGATGGCAGGAAGGAGCTGTGAGGCCGTGGGAATACCTTGAGCTGGCTGAGCAGCCCAGTCCTTCGTCTTATGAAACCGCAGCCTGAGGAGGGACGGCTCTGTGCTGCTTTCCTGCTGCCTCGTTCTTCCTTTCCCCCAACCCACGGGCCCCCATCACTACCATGGCTACATCCAGTCCGGGACGTACATTTTAATCTGCAGTGTGTATACAAAAGAGAACTGGAAGCAGTGGCTGTCTGAGACCCACCTGACCTTTGGACGTACAGCAAGCTTCCTGTTCCAGGGCTGCCGGCTCTTTAATCTCCAAGTCCTTAAAAATACAAGTGAGCCTATGTGAAAAAATGCTTTGTAATGGGAACTCCTGGAACAACTTCCCTCTCTCGCCCTCTCACTGAGCCATAGAAAACAGTAAATATCTCTCCCAAGAGTCCTTTCTTACGATAGAAAAATGGCAGGCCAGATTGAAGTTTCATTTCCCAGCCTCAGACTCAGCAGCGGACAGCACAAAAGCTAGAGAATAAAAAAGCAAGGGGAAAAAATGCTCTTGTTCATTCAGAGTGAGAGAGATTTTTGGTGGGGAGCGAGCTTCTTGGGACAGCAGAGCAAGCCACACTTGGGAACTGGGTTTCTCTTTTTGCAGGAGGAAGTGGTCTTGGACTATATACTTGACAGCAAATTAGCACTGACATTTGACTTGTTTTGATCTGAGCTATTTACAGTGGCTTTATCTGTGTATTTTTGACATGCTGTGAAGATTCCCATTGCCAGATGCCTCGCGATGGCTGTAGGATGCAGCGCATTCCTCAGCCATTACTCAGGGGTCATAAACCTCACATTATTTGTGGGGAGGAGGGAACAGGGAAAAATGGTCTAACAATTAAAAATGAAAAAACGAAAAGAAAAAGAGAAACCTGGGACTTAGATTTCACTGGGCTTGTACATTTAACTGGAAAGAAATTAAAAAATGCAATTAGGGTGGCTGCCACTGTCACTCTGTGGAGCCGGTGACTGGACCAGAGCCTTGCGTACTTGCTCTGTGCACAGGAGACGTTCATGGAGATGAAATTCCCAACCACTGTGGACTGAGGCAGATTGAAACACAGCAACTGCTCCCTCACCCTGCTGGGTCCAAGGCCCCCCTGGGAGCTGCTGCTCAGGACCTCCAGACCATGCTGGCTGGAGGCATTCTGGGGCTAGCACCAGACGGTAACTCTTGCTCTGTTGCTACAAGGAGGGAGCTGAGACCTGGGAAGTGGACTTTTCATAACTAAATGAGACATTCAAAAGGAGGACTTTCTTTTTTTCTAGGTGCCTGGGGCTGCAGGGTGGCAGGCAGGGAATGGGGTCCTGCCCTGCCGAGCAGTGAGGGAAACATCTCCTGGTTGTCAGGTGTGGGAGAGAAGACGGGGAACGTATTACCTGCAGGGCACAGATCCTGATGCTGCAGGGGCTTTCTGTAGGCTCAAGGATGCCGTGCAGGATGAAATTCTTCACTCAGAGGGTGGTGAGGCCTGGCACAGGCTGCCCAGAGAAGCTGCGGATGCCCCATCCCTGGAAGCATTCAAGACTAGGCTGATGGGGTTTTGAGCAACCTTGTCTGGAGGGAGGTGCCGCTGCCCATGGCAGGGGTTGGAGTTAGATGATCTTTAAGGCCCCTTCCAACCCAAGCCATTCTGTGATTCTGTGACACGTGCTGTACCATTTCTGCCCTTGAACAGAGAGCTGCGGCTCAGATGATCAATGGCCTGAAGCACAATTCTTTCACACCCCCTCTGAACTTCTTTTAGGATTGATCTCCAGTGGTTTCACTTCAAAGAGTAACACCACAACATACCCCCCCCTCCCCTTTAACGTTAAGCCCCAAAGCCAGTCTTAATGAGGCTCCAGTGCAACTGCAGGAGGCTCGAATTAATTCAGTGATGTTCAGGAGGCCATCTATTTACAGCGCAGTGCACGCATAGCACCCTTTCCAGGGGCTACCTACACGCCAAGTCTCTGGACATTTCTCTCTTCTTAGGCAATGATGGGAATCGCTACAGGTCCTTCTGAGATGCGGTGTGTTCTGCCCTGCTGCTGCTGTGGTCTGCTGCAGACCTGGGCGTTCAGCACACACATGCAGCCCTGTCTCCTGGAATGGCATCTTCCCCATCTTCTGCACCCAGACCAAGGCTGGGGAGAGTTAAACTCCAGGTAGTTGGGCAAACACTCAACTTAAAATACTAAGACGCAGAAATACCCTGTCAGGGATGAAAATTTTAGCTGAACTCACAAGGACAGAGAAAGGAAATTATTTAGATCATGAAGGCAATGCAGCAGGATGACCTATCTGACCTTGCTGATATCTTGGGTCCTTTTAAACCACAAACTAACCGCACAAAATTAAGACTCCTATGCGGTTTGTATAAGTAGATATTTTACTGACAGGAAACTTCTTGTCATTTCTCAAGTCTTGTGAGAATTTTACTGAAGCCACGCCATTTTTTCATCTGTCTTGGTCAATGATGTCTCGCCTCTCTCTGCGCATCTTGTTCTGTAAGAAGACTTTGATACAACTCTGCAAGGTGAAAAAAAGCAACGAAACAAATAAATGAGGCTACATGAATCCAGCAATTAAGAATAAAGCTCCAAACTTTATTCATTGACTTGAGTACAACAGTGATGCAGATTACAGTGGCACAGGAGTGCAGTATGTGCTGTTTGCAGTATGACAGTGGAAACACTAATTGTACAGAACAGCAACCCAGCTCAACTTTTCATTATGCATACAAGCAGACTTACTGTACAGACAAGACATTGATTTGCTTTTACAGAGAGACTCAAGAGCTGTCTCACAGATGAATGGGAAACACAGGGACACCTCCCCGAAACGCTGGCTTGTAATGTGTGGAGGGAGGAGAAAAGAAAAATAAAACAATAAAAATCCTATTGCCAAAATCTACCGACTTAAAGGAAAATATACCTTTGAAAAACTAGTTTCAGTTTCCAAAGCTTAAAAAAATGTCCCCAGCTGTAAGGCCCCCTCGCAGGAAGAGCTGTCAGCAACGACCAGGTGGCACTGCTGGGACAAGACGGATCCAGCAGGGACACACAGAGCTGGCTGCTGCGGGCATGCACAGCAGTCAGACGCTTTCCTGGTCCTGCCAGATGAGAAAGAACCCGTTCCCAAGCGTGTGGATGGCAGTGAGAGGCCCCACTGGTGTCAGTGGTTTTGCATCTGGGGGTAGTGCTTTCTGCAGGGTGTCCAGTGGGACCTGTCAGCGCCCAAGGGAGCCAGACTCAGCCTGGTAAGGCACCGCTGGGATTCGCGCAGCTGCTTCTGCAAGCCTTTAACACCTCATCTCCTAATGCCTAGGAGCAAGGTCCCGTGGCCTCAGCTTTGCAAGTCCTAGGAGCAACACCCGTATTAACTATAGTGATTTCTGGCCAAGCAGATAACTGCTTGCCTTCAGTCATCTCTTTTTACCTCAAAAGAAAGACCACAGCACACGTGGAAGTATTACCTCTTCATACGGACAAGCATTTTTTAGGAAATCATTAGCAGAAATCTATTTCCCTGTTAAAAGCTCTTTGGGCAACAGATAATTTATTTTGCATACAGGCAAACAACATTAATGGCCAATTACATTCCCACTTCCTGCACTGATGCTCACATTAAAATTAATAACACTCACTCCCTCCATGCCAAATGCCAGCATCACACAGCTCCTGCCAGCACAATTGTCTGACTAAAAATTCAGTATCTTTTTTTTTAGTGATAGATCTTTTTGTCCTGCACTTTATTAAGCACTAAATAGGTGTGTGGGAGAAAACAGGCAGCAACACTCACCAGCCAGAGCAGTCCTGCAACCCGCAGCGATGAGGGTGTTCCTACACTAGAAGATAAAGTTCTGCCATCACAGTGGTCAGTCACTCTCTCCAGCTCTTAATTACAGAGCAATGGGGTAAAAACATACCACATATTGTCGGGATCACTTCCTCCATATGTCTACCCTGAAGAATATGGACTCCAGAAGATGTGTGGGCAGGGCCACAATGTTTGGCAAAGGCCTGGGCCGTGCCCTGAATGTGAAAGGAGGCTGCGGGATCAAGCCCCAAGTGTCTTTGCTATGGAAAATGGATTGGCATTTCACAACAGATCAGTTGATTTTATTGCTTCCTGTACATGCTTTGTTCATCATCATTATCATCGATTTTTTTAGCACCACAGGTAATTTCCAGGATGCTGACGTCCTCCTCTACAGATAAATTCAGAAGAAAACAATGAAATGTGGAGTGGGAGAAAGGCTGATTTCCATTTAGTCTGTATCTACAAGGCTATGGCCCAAACGGGCCAGGATCTCCTAACTGCTGCTAAGTCAGGAACAGCCAAGGTAAGTCACTCCACGCTGAGTTTGGAGGATGTTCTTATATTCTTACTGTTCTGGGGACCCACTTTTTCCATCACTTGTTGTAATAGCTTCAGAACATTAACTTCGGCATAGACGCTCATAATCTACAGGTGCTCCAAACTTGATTTCCCCAAAGTCTGAAAGAAGTAGCACAAGCTGGCATGCATTTTCTTCTAAATTTGCTAAATATCACGCTGGCAAACCCTGGAGAAAGCAAGCCTATGCCAGCTGTCCTCCTTCCCAGAACTTAACACTTCTCCATCCGTTGACATTACCTGACATAGCAGAAACACCCCAGCAGCAGCAATGACTTACAGAAAGGGACTTCACTTCAAAATGTGTCTAACTTCAGAGTAACTCTTTCACAGAAGAGACCCCTAGTGACCTTCCCCGAAAAGCAGGGTGTCTGAACTGTGTGGCTGAGAAAGGATTTCCACATTGTGACAGGGGAAGAGCAGTGAGCACTGCAGTGCTGGCCCCACAGAGACCTGGGACCATTCAGTTTGGTAAGACCAGACGACCCCGTCTTGACAGAAGTAACAGCATTACTGGAGCCACCGAGCTACCTCGTCCCACATGCAGCTGTAAGAAACTTACTGTTTTTCTAGTCTAACCTTTCACAGCACACTGCAGCTATGTGCACAAACCATACTGAATGAAAGGCTACCAATCAAACTGAAAAAAAAAAGAGTATGTTTCTGAGACTCACGCCACTAAAACCTGTGTTAAATGACACCAGCATGAAATGGTAACAAACAATAATAATAAAAAAGCATGAAATTCTGAGAGCAAGCTTCACAAGAACTTACTCTTCCAGCTGTACAGAAAGTTTGTCAAGTTTGGGATAGGACACTGGCAGAGTTGAGATGCTACACTCAGCTTCCAAACTGAGGCCACAATAGATCAATCACTTCACTGAGAAAGAGTGGACAGTTTAGTAATTTCCAAATCTATTTTTCAAGTTGGCTTCATTTTACTACCTTCAGGGAAGATGAAAAACATATTTATTTCAACACACTTATTTCCACTTCTGACTGTCAGCAGGCTGGAGCTTACGCCAAGTGAAGGCGAGGGCATCCAGGTTACAGGCAGCTGTTCCCACTGTACTGCAGAACAGCTCTCTTGTTCTCAATGGAAATTATCAGACCAGGATCTGGAGAAACCACAAAACCCAGCAGGTCAAATCTCTGGATTCCCCATTAATATGAAGACTGCTGCATAAGGTCTTTCTCTTCCATCTAAGCACTACCAGGAATGGGCACTGCAAATGTTCACATAAGCCTGAAAACGCCTTTTAAATGATACCACACGTGGCCAGCCTGGCACTTCCACAAAGTGGGACGGTTACCTTGTATTTTGCACACTTGCTGGATCTCAGAAGCAGGTACCCAGGAGCCCTGAAGATACGAGCACATATGCAAGTGACATCCTTCAAAACTACTGCTCTTTTCAACACAATGTAGCGTTTGGAAATTCCAGGCTAACTACTCACAGAGCATCTCAACTCCATAAGGGAAGCGTGTGCTACATGTACATGTGTTTTTGACAACCTGCACGTGTCTATGATCCCGTTCTGCACACCTGTATGGTTTTGCAATTCCACCCCACGTGCCTGTTTTGACAGGTCTTTGTTCTTACTTCATTCTTAAAGCAGAAAGGGGAAAAATGAGACAAAAGCAATCAGGTTTCAGTTCTCTTGGCAGTGACGTTGTTGACAGCACTGAGTTTGATGGGACTTCATCAGAAGCTCAAATGCTTTGCACGAGGCAGAAGAACTTGAGCATGTACTTAAGGAATATTCTTAGACATGCTTAAGTATTTACTGAATAATTTAGAGTCTTATTACAAAGCTTTGACTCTCTGTTACATTACAATATTCAAATTTATCGGCCACAAGGGACCATTGAGAGGGGAATTACAAAGAACTGCCCAACAGCACAGAGCTGCCCAACAAACAATACGCTACTGGATCGATACTAGGAAAATGATTCACTGCTTACACAGAAAACTCTCCCTGGAGCTGCCTTTCCATTTTTATGAGGTGGGAAGACCAGATGAAAGAAAATATTGCAGTGACAATTGCTAACAGCCCACTGCAGAAACCACCCACCCATCCCATGGCCGGCTGCAGCCTGCTCTTTGGGGCCAAGGGATCTTGGGATGGTTCTGCTTCTGGATGGGTGGGATATTAAGAGGAATTAATCCTTCATGTCCTCAATCAGAAATAAAGCAGTAGTAAGTTCAGTGTAGAGAGCTGTGAACTGACTGACTATGCTCCACACCGGCACCAGCCCAAAAATCCAGTTAAAGATTAATTGCGTCTGCTGCATCTGAGCTGGCTTCTCCTCATTCCTTCCCAAGCTGCAATTGCAGCTTTAAATTCTCCGTTGATGAGGCAGACACAAATTGTCTTGTCATTTCTCAAAGGCTGAGGAACTGTCTTTGCTTGGTTGTTTTTTTTTGAGAGGAGGGAGAAGAGAGAATAGAAGACAAGACAACCCAGCTTAACCATCTCTGAACTGACCGGGTAGCATATTTACATACCTTGTGAGCAGTTCAATAGTAATTTAAAGATGGGAACAGAAAAATGCAGACTGACAGCTCACATCCCTGAGAGCAGACTTCACACCAAAAAGGTTTATTGTCAAGGTGACTTGGGCTAAGAGACCTGTAATGCCTACTGCGTTTGAGCAGCAGCATCATGGCATCACCAATGTGGGCTGACAAAATTTGGAGAATTTAATACTTTAAATGATTAAAACCCAAATGTTCATCTCGGAGTTAAGCCACACCTTCGCAGGTAACATACGCCGAATTTCTGAGACTAGCGTTCACGAAACGTGTGACTGTGAGACACTGCTGTCCTTTCATTGCCTGGCTGCGGTTTCAGCTGCCACTCAGAAATGCATCTCAACCTGCCAGTGCCCCTGGCATTCCCACTTGCTTCCCAGCGTTCTTCTAAAGCCATTTCAGATGCTTGTTCTGAAAAATGAAGTAAAACATGTTGAACTGAGCCTTGCTGCAATCTCAGTGAGGTCCAGAGAGCTACCTCGCAGCTAACCGCGTGTCACGGTGTTCTCTGAGGGCTTGTGTTCAGCAGGGACTGTGAGGCAGCTCTGCACAGGAGCACGTTCTCCAGCTTGTCCCTTGGGCTCACCCTTCCCTTAGCCCTAGAGCATGGAGCAGGTGCTGACCCTTTGCATCTGCCTCTCAAACACTGAATCTTCAGCTTGGGTTGGATCAAAGGAACCACGGTGATCTGCTGTAACAGGACTTCTTAAACCAGCACAGAAGAGGCAGGGTTTGGGCTGTCCCGCGCGTTTCATGGTGAAATGCCGCACGGTGAGACACAGAACTCAGCACAGTGATATCGAATCTCACAGCTACGTGGGACTGTTTCCCCTTCCTGACTTCCAGACTTTTAACACCAATGTCTCGTAACAGAAAATACAAAGGTTCTGATGTCTCCAGTGCCAAAAGTTTCTGCATTAAAAATGAAACCTTGATATTCTTTGACAGACACAGAACCTGAACGTCCCTCTCCAATACCAGGAGACGGGCTCATTAGTGCAGTATGCATTGGCAGTTAAGCACCGAGGAAGAAAAAAAGCTGACCTTGCAGCCACAATGCATGTATTCAATTACTTTGGTGCTTGTGTCCATCTCTTTAAGGACCTGCCCAGAAGCAGTTAAGGTATATATAGGCAGTTTTTTTTTTTTTTTTTCAAGCTGCAGCATAGTGGAAGAAGACTGAAAGCAAGAGGAGTTCAATGCAGCTCAGAAACCATCTTGCATGATTTCTCTGTCTCCACAAACCAAGTCAGGCACAAAGGGAAATAAATATAACCAAGGCTGGAGCTCTGAAGCTTCAAGAGGAAAAAAAGAAAAAAAAAAGAAAAAAAAAAGAGCCTGTGCCCTCTTTTCCAAGCACAAGTGAAAAACTACATTAACTAAAAAGAAAGTGCTTGGCCCCATGCACTGTGCCATATTGACAACAGCAACTGCAATTTAATCAAAAAGCCTCTATTGGCAGAGCATGGTACCACCTTGGTGGTACCTTTTAGTTCATAAACATTCCTCCCCCAAGAGGGATGAAACTGTGTGTTGGCTTGCAGAGAACCGTCTTCCCTGCTGATGTAAAATCCTACAGCTCCACAGCAATCTGAGGAGCTGTACTAGTAATGACCAGCAGGGAGTCTGTCCCGAAATCTCTGGGTGTGAACCAGGGCACACTTAAAAAAGCATTTTCTCACTCTATCACTCCCACCCCCATCCACTCATCTCCTGGACTAAATTACAAGAAAACTGACTCTTCTCCATCATTCCCATTACTTAAGTGATCTTAAATTATTTGACTGGTTAAGCTCCAGCCTTATTAATTCAAGCAGAAAGTGTGGAAGAGGGAAGACTGGCAACAGACACAGCAATTCACTTTCTATATATCCTAGCAAATATATACAGGTACATGGAGTCCGCTTTCCAAGAATTCAACTGGGATGCACTGCAAACGAGCAGAGCACCCACCTTTGCAGACTGTGTCACACAAAGATGCCATTTCAAAAGACTGCCAACTAAGAAACAGTTGTGTGAAAGACAACGTGACCATATGGGTGTGTTACAAAGGGCTTCTCCTTCACTACAGAGTATCTATCTATCTTTCTCTCCATATATATACACATATATACACATACATACACACAGATGGATAGATATAAATACATGTGCGCACACACGCAAACACACTTACATATATATATATTTATATATATATATATATTTCTTTTCCAGTTCTTGGAGTGGTTACAACTGCTTTAGTCTACAAGGCATCCTAAGGGCACTTCCTGGCTCTAGCAATAAAGTCCATCATGTTATGGAGAGAAGTAAAGGGAGTATCACTGAGGGAGAAGAACAGTTTCCTATCTTGTATGATATCATGTAAAAGGTCGACACCTCTGAAAATCATCTTTGTTGTTTCTGAGCTCAGATATTTCCTTCCCTATGTTCCAGGAGGGCAAGTGTTCGTCTTGTTCAACTGCTGTGTGCAGAGGTGCCTCTATGCGATTTTCCTTTTTTTGGTGGGTAGGTAGTTGCTGCCAAATAGTTTGGACTGTATGATACAATATCCTATGTACCATTTTTAAGTTGGTTTCTTTAAAGGGAGTTAAAAGAGTTTTGCTTTTTTCTTCATGTCGTTGCGTCTCCAGAGAGGTAACTTGTCAAACTCCTGTATCGTCATGCCAAATATTTCTTGAAAAACTTCAGGTGCTAAGTGACGCTTTAAAAAAAAAAAAAAAAAAAAAAGGAGAGAACAGGCAATGGTCAGTCAGTCAAAGCCAAAGAGATGCAATAGGAGACAGGAGTGCCTTAAGGATTTCATGTCACTCTAAGAGCCACTGCAGCATCTAGTGATTGAAGTTTGATGAACTAACAATCCCTTGGCAATATCCAAGTCCTTATGAACCTGCATTCTCAACGCACCAATAAAATTTTGCCATTTATTACCTCTGAGAAGTCTAAAAAGGAGATCAGGACAATTATTTCAGTTGCTGAATAAGAAAGACAGAAAAACATTTTATCTGCAGTCATCCACCAAGTAGCGACAAGTAGATCTTAGAACAGAAAAAAGCTCTTGCATGCCCTTGTTGTGGGCTTTAGGCAGTCATCCCCACCCACACACTGAAGTTTAAACAGACACTGGGTTTCGGGAGAGCTTTGCAGAAGGGCTGCAGGTTGGACACGCTTTACTGCAAGTTTCGAAAAGCAAGAAGCCAGCCTAACTGTCCACCACATTTCTCTGCAGCAAATGAAACACACTTTGGTGTTGTCCTGTGCATTAGTTACGTCTCTTGTTCCACTGCTCTAGAGTGCACTGGACAGGGAAAGTCCCTCCCTGCAGTGCTAATGTAACGCCACCTTGCATTTTGATTAGTGATCCCATTATCTACTTGTCTAAAAATGTACATAAACAGGCACATACCTGAATTTTTGTGGCCGCTTTCACTCACCTCCACGAGATTAATTAACTACAAGTTACTTAAACATCGTTAGGCAAGGAATTCCACTGAACTACTTAAGTCTTACTAACCCACAAATTGGTTGACCACTTCTATTTGTTAGTAGAGATTTAAATCCTCGCATTTTTGCATATCGACCAGTCTAACTCACAGGACTTACTGATGAATCGAAGCAAGTCAGACTTTGGATCCCCAAGGACGGCTGGTACTGACTCTTAGCTAGAAAGTGATCCAAGCCTGCACAAAGCATTGCTCCATTCCAGCATGGGTTCTATGACTACAAAATGCTTAACCAATGTTGGCCTTTTTACCAATTTGCAAGTATGAAAATAATTGCTTTAAAAAATAAGGTGGTTGTGAACAGCTCTGTCCAGGAACAAGGAGACACAGGCATTGCTGGTCAGAGATGCGGGACTCCTTGCCTGGCACCATTTGCAGAGAAGCTGTTGCTTCCTCCCTGTCTGACTCCTTCTTCCCTGCTTAGTGCTGAGAAATCTTTCCAGTCTAACAAGGACCCACACATCAATGTTAGAGTTTTCAAGTGTGCAACAACAACCAACTTGAGCAGGAAAGCGCGTTTAGGAACTTGCTTCTCTTACCTCCAGCCTGGTTCTGTCTACATCTTTTAGTATTTTATTTCGCCCTCTGTTGGTCACCATGAGCATTTCATATGGAAAAATCTGTTAACAATGTATAAAAATGGGAAAAAGAGATGTATTTACATTCGAAAACAGAAAGAACACAATGTGTCTTATTTTCATAACCACACAAACATTTGTTTTCTTTTTCAACGGAAATTGCAGCATTTCATTTTTAAAGATGCATGAAAGGCCAGTCTGGATAGAGCAAGAACTTAATACCAAACTGCCTCATACTTCAGAGGCAATCTGTCCTTGTCCACACCAATAATTTTTATGGTGCATCAGTTGGCTTTGGTAACACAGAGTCCTCTCTAGTCAATATACTTTCTCATCTAGCAATGTATAATTTTTAGAGTTTATTAAGGTAAGTATATTTGGCACTCCTTGGTCTGGCTGATGGTTGCCAAAGTGTGGACAGCTCTAAGGAAACAGACAGAGGACTTTTAAAAGATGAACCACATGAGAGAGCATCTGAAAAAGCAGCAACTCTGAATAAGCAAGACATTCATTAGTGGGGGCCACTGCAATCAACAAAATTCATCACGATTTTCTTTGCCTATTTGGATAGTTAGAGAAATGAACAACTGCCTTCTGTGGTTGCTGGCTGTGCCACACATGCATGGATTAAAGGAGATGCTTTTGTAGACATACTTATCTTGCACACCTTCATCTCCTTCAGAAGAGTGTGTCCAGCACATCTCCCGTTACATTTCTCCTGATTTCCCTTTGCATTGCAAAGAATATCCAGAACTCACACAAATCAGTTGCTGCCCAGTAATTCCTGAATGCATAAATTATTCATTTTTTCTTTTACATGTATAGGTTCTTTATTTGAAGTAAAAATATTTACTGTCAGTGGGTCCCAAATCAGTCTGACCCAACAGAAACTACAGTCCTTAGAAAGGATTTCAGAAAACCCTGTGCCTTAAAATCAGTTTCTGGAATCATCTCATTTCAGTCTTTCATGTACACTTCCACATACATTTAGAATGACATTGGAGAGCTCATGTTTTGCCTGACAGAGCCTCCCTATAGCCCTTCTCATTGCATATTGCTGTAATGTAGGATAACAGCATTCCCAATGAGGTCCTCATCCAATCCCCACTGAAACCAGTGAAGTTCTTCCACAGACTTCAGTAGGAATTGGCTTTTACTGCTATTTTTACTGCTGGTCTTGTTCTACTGATTCAGATACTTGCTCCCTGAGTGAAACCACCAAAACTCTCTTAGGAGAAGCAGCTGTGCTATCATCAAACACCACTAATTCAATTATTTTAACAGAAGAAATTCAACCAAATCAGCTTTTGTGCAGTACTAAGCAATTAAGTTCATTCCGTTGTAAACAATTATCCCAATGAACTTTGCAGAAATATAATAAATAAGATTCAGGCATTGATGAACACACCACTGAGTTTATTGTAAGTAATAATAATTTAAGTAATGTGTGCTTACATACCAATTGTAAGATATGATTCTTAGGAGATTCTGACATTGTCACAAATGTACAATGAGACTATACTTTGAATTACATTGCTTACGTTTGATACTGGAAATGATTACCAGATACAGCATGAAAGGAAACTAAAACTTAACTCTTTATAATGTTTAAACAAACAGAGTTTAAGTCAAGGTCTAAGGTCATAAGTACATTTTATATTTAGGAATTCACAACAAGGTATGTTTCAATCCAGGGTGTCAGGATGCACAAATTCTGTCCTTTCCAATGAATCACTTGATAAGATTTGGTCTTTCTAAAGTTTACTGATTTTTACTTCCCAGGAGTTTCATGTTGACTTTGAGTTGGCTTTTTTTCACCCGATCAAGCTTCAATTAGTGTTGGATCATTGACATGAACAGAATTGCTGTCAATTAGCTCCAGGTCTGGCATAACCTTTTCAAACGTCAACAGAAAGTGACCTGTTATCTCACGAAAATTCCCACAAATTTTATCACTAGTAATATGACAGAATTTGTTACCCAAAACAACTTTCCAAATAACTGGGTGCATCAAGAGAAGTGGTGGCTGTAAGAATTGCTATTGCACTGAAAGAGAAATTATTTGGAATAAAAAGCAGTATCTCAGAAGTCAGGGATGTCCCCAGGGTCTTATTTATATAATATATAAAAACACTCGTTAATGTACATTGCACTAGAGTCTCAGCTTATAAAGCTAAAGTTATTGCCTTGTACAATTTGTCTAGAGGTCACTTGGAAGCACAAGTAGTAATCTGGTTTGCAAAAAGAGTTCCTCACTTAACTGCATAAATGCTAATCCTTGTAACTTTGGCAAAATCATGATTTTTCAGAAGGTTCACCAGCAACAGAGGCAGTTTCAAGACTTAAAACACAGGCCTGGTTGAAGCCTCTCCATTGTTTATGTTCATTTTTGATTCAGACATCTCTAAACATAGCAGCAAAAGCACTTTAATTTATAACTTAACTCACATTCAGCTGATATTGCCTCTTTTTCCCAGCAAATCTCCTAATATTTTTTTATATAGGGAATTCAACACTATTTAAGGTGTCAGGCTAATGGTGCTGACAGCTGAAGATAGATCCCAAAAGATACATAGATACCTAGCTTCCAATTCAAAACTGAGATCCATGTCTTTTATTGAATCAAGGCAGCCTCAACCACGTGTTGTGAGCCACAGTATTGTGTCACTTTTCAAACTTAACAGATCTGCGACTTTGCAGTCAAGTTTGGTCTACTATTTTGGCTACTGAAAGCTTGACAGAGAACTAGCTTTTGAGCACTTTCAGTATCTTCATTTTGTCTCTGGAGAAGCCTCCTTTACCCAGAAAGGGCACTTTGGCTGCCCTCAGCCTGAGTACTAACACCTAAAACAGGCAAAGTCCAGAACAAAGGGAAAGGTTTAGCACATAAGGAGAAGGGACTGAGGTGAGGCAAAGAAAAACAAGGGGACTAAGACATTTCCTGTATTTTATCTGCATTTCACAGTCAAATCTTCATTGCCTTGAAGAAAAGTGAATAACATCTGCACTTGCCTTTGGCTCCAACATGTTAGGCATAGATACTCCTCTGTCCATTCTCATTCCAGGGACATGACCATCCGGAAGGGACTGCATCAGATACAGGTATACATCAGACACGTAGGTTACACACACAGAGGGTAAAGGCACTCAAGCAGCGGTGAAAACAAAGGTGAATTTGCACTGAGACTTCCTTCGCACCTTAATGCTGACTCTTACCATACAGGACATTGCTCTTTTCTCACTCTTCTGAGGCATCCTTCCACCCCCTCTGCCACCACATTTTCTGTCACTAAGGCTGGCGATAGCTGCCCACTGAGACTAAATACACCACAGCCCGGGTGGACCTGGGGTCTCTGAAAGAGTGGTAAGTCTTTCCCAGCCCCAATGATCAGTTAAGGTTCTTTGGAACAAATACACAGGAGCATTAATTTAGATCCCACCCAACAGCATACATAAGCACTCTTACGCTTCTGGACTGTCCTTTCTGTCATTTACTGTATCAGCCAAGGTATTTTTTTGTCTCTACAATGGAAAATTTTGACTATGAACACAAGTGGGGATAGGGTTCTGGTAAAAGGGTGCTATTTTGACACAGGTACTGTTCCTAATAAAATTACATTTTGAGCATAATACACAAAGAACTCCCTTCTCTTCCCATAAGCTTGTTTTCTTTCCAATCATCATGGTTTTGATACAGTAGTAAAAAAATATATCCAAACAATTAAATCCCTTCTTAAATTGTCACTTCATATTGTGATTGTGCTGAGGAGCCAGCCAGACAAACTATTCTGGAAAAAATCCTGCAGATAGGATTTGGGGTAAAAGGGCTGGTTCTTGCAAGTACATATCTTACTAGCTCATCTGTGACAGCAGCACTGTAGAAAGCTATTTATCAGCCATCTTGTCTGGAGAGCAAATTTCAGGGCAAAAATAAGGATTTCAAGGCTCCTGGTATGGAAGAAAATTGCCTCCAGAGGAGAATTTCTACCTGTCTCTGGGGCTGGTATTAGAGAGGCTGGAAATAAATTTGCCCTTAGCCATCCAAAGAGAGCTACAGCAGATAACTTGTATTTCAACAGACAATGGGTTTAACAGAACAAGTCACAGAACTGGTCTGAGCCTTCTTAACCCAGTTCTGGGGAGGTACAAGGAGGAACCTGAGGTTGTGCCTGTTTTTTATTGATAAGAGTCTACATTGGTGATTATGCTTAAACATGCAGGTAAATCAAAGCTAATGTCTTAAGAACCCCTTTCCTGTAGCAGAAATTCAGACTTCAACAAGAAAGTAGATGCTTTTAATTCCGTTGTCAGTTGATTGATGAAAATCCATACTCTACCTGGAAATCTGAAAAGCAAAAGAGAAATTTCATCGGCTGTAGAGTGTGGAAGAGGAGGAATCAGTCACAATTTACCAGATAATCCTAGTGTCTTGTGATCTGCCTGATCTTTTCAAAATCCCACCTGATTCAGCAAACCTCCCTACTTTTAGTCTTAATTTGTGAAGAGTAAAACACTCCAGACACCGCAGACTGCTTCATTTCAAGTGGGATCCTCAGTCAGTAAAATCAAGTCACTTTGGAAATATTGAGACACACAGAACCATAATCAGGTTCTCACCCCCAAGCTCAAACTGTTTCAAAACATTAAGTCTCATAAAGTTCCATAACTTTCATAAATATTAATTGAAAATCTATTAGGCAAGGACTGATATCACATCTATCTTAAAGTCACAATGAAAATTACGAGCAGCAACTGGGATTAGAAGCTATTATCCTTCTTACTTCACTGCGGCACACTCTGTGCAGTGGATGGCAATTTTCAGAAGAGAACATGGTAGCAGAACTCAGTACAAATTCCAATTACAGATTACCTGCTTTCCATGTATACCAGTGCTAAAGCAGTCACTTGGCATAAACAGGGGTCAGATCTACGTAGCAGATTTAGCAAAATAAACCCAAACCTTTTAACTCAAATTCTGCAAGTACACATTAACTGTCAAGTTTACCGGAGAAATGTACTCAGCAAATACAATGCTACCACATCCACAACCTTAAAATAAAATAGCAGAAATGATCAAAGATCATAATACATTCCCTGTAAGGAAGAGGCGTGTAAAAAGGCCCCTCAGTCTTACCTCTAACACCACCACTCACATCCCCATAACTGTTGTACTGACCAAAATCTGTAGACACCGGCTGTAACAGGAAAAGAGGGACATGCACATAAATTCACAGTTTGTGACCTCACCAGTGTGGTGCTATATGGGGAGTAACAAATTGTTTAAAGCTTATCTTTCCTCAACCTTTATAAGCTTTCTTGCATTACTTTCTTGCATTTTTAACACTGAAGTTTGCGGGGAGGGAAATTAGGTTTTAGTTCAGATGTTCTTATAGGAAAGCTTGATCAAACTGAAAATCCACTACATTTAATAGGGAAATAAATACCATAGATGATTAAAGCCACCTTTTGCTTCTCAGAATCACCATCTCCTTACCCTGTGAAGTCCATTTTTTCCATAGCCAGGAAGAGAAGAGGTTTTGGAGGCTGAAGCATGGGCTGTCGAAGGAGGAAGAAAAAAAAAACATTTTACTGGGAAAATTCCACGAAAACTCAAAACCAAGGACATCTGAGAAATCAACTAGCAGAAAAAAAAACAGTTAGAAACACTGAATGTACACATAACCAACTGAGATATACTGACTTTAAGAGAGTAACATCTCAGCACCAGACTCATCACAAACTTCCATACGTTCTGCAAGTTAGACGTAGCATTATCATGTCATGGTGCCAGGCTCAAAATCAAAGTGGTCTCCACTGAGCTGAAATTAATGCTCAAGGATTAGACAAGAGAGTAAAACAAATTTTTAGACCTTAGATAGATGAAATATTGTCATGTATCTTTAATAGTTTCTTTAGTTAATGCAGCCCTTTCAGACAAGATTCTTCATATAAAAATGATTTTGATTTTTTTAAATATTTTTGTCACAGAAGGACAGGGGCATGGAACTTGAAGCATTCTTGTTGCCAGCAATAAGCAGCTTTGGGAGAGGTACCATCGACTCCACAAAAGGCAAATGTTGACTGCATTGATTATCACTGTGAAGAGAGATGAACTCATCTCCAATAAAGTAGTTCTCTAACCTGTGCTATCATTAATAAAAAAATCATAAGCTCTGAAGTGACCAGGTAGACTCTGGACCTGTAAACATTACAAGTATTGAGGGAGAGCCACAGACTCTCTCTCCTAAACCATAAATAGAGGCAATGCACTTATACAATAGGGAACATGAAGAAATCTTAGTTTGCTTGGCAGCAGTCATTTTGTCCCATCTTGGCTTGAAGTCTAGCTGCTGTGCTACAACAACCTGTGGATGAAGGGTGAAATAAAACCCCAAAAGCTAATCTCTGGAGCTCTGCGGTAGCCACTAATGTATATCAAAGTGTGCAAAAAGGCCAAAAGCTGATTTTTTTTTTTTTCTCTGCAACACAATACACCCAATCAAAATGTCAGCCACTACTGAAATACCACCTGTGTTTAGAATATGCAGCTCCATTAGTAAATGTTGCTGACCTTCTGTCCCTGAGAGGAGAAACTAAAGGGTGATTGCAACCACCAATTTAAGCAAAATGTGTTATTGTAATTTAATAATCCTGTTACCAGTATGTGTGTGAGGTAACAGTTACTGAAGCTCGTTCTTTATCTATTTTAGGAAATTTCTCTCCCCAAAATGGCCTCAGAATTCTCAGCCTCGCATTTCTTCTAGTTTAAAAAAAAATGATCAAAAGAACATAACACAACAACAACAACAACACAAACAATCCCGCAAATACCCAACTATGACTCCTGCCCTCACCCGCCACTCTTTTCATGGGAGAATACCACATATCAGGCAGTCTCCCAGTGGTCTCTCTTCTGGGAAACCACTGAATATGTGCCTTTATGGTGTTCATTATTCACTATTCATTGGTAGCTTCAATGCCTACATGAATTACCTGGAGAATCATAACGACTGGCAGAAAGGGATGACCTCTCCTTTTCCATCTCTTCTTTCAGTATCAATTGTCCAAGACCAGAGTTAAGCTAAAAATGGCAATTAAAAAAATACATGAATAAAATAAAGCTAGTTGAGGTATCAAAAATTGCTTACAGAAAGAAAAGGAGCAGTTTTTGTATGGTGTTCAGAAACAGTATGAAGACAAGGTTATAATAACCTTCATGAGCTGCTCCTCCTGCAGTTGCCGGCGTCTCTGCAGCTCCTCGTCGTCTTCCTCTCTTCCACTTGACCTGCGTCTCATGTCAGCTCCTGCTTCCATAAAACCACAGTACAGACAGCTTTGTGTATCCATTCTACTGCAGCTTGAAATTTCAGTGCTAGTTCAATGTATTCATCAGTTTGATTTACTGAATAAACAAAGCAATGTTTTCCTGCAGACTCAAGTTATTCAAAATTTGCCCTTAACAAAACTCACTCAGATAGCCTGCCCTATGGCTAACAGCTTCTTATAAAATTAACAAGAAGTTAAACTGCACATGGGCTCCCAGCCAAGCAACGGTCCTGAATAAAAAACTGAAGAATTAAAGTAATAGGGAAAAGGAGCTCAGATTGCTAGTTCTGGAAACATGGGGTTTAGTGTACCTGCAAGTGTACCAGCGGCTAAAAAAACAATGTCTGATTTGCATTTATAATTATCTAGACTCAGAAAAGTGAATTTCACATAACATTTCAAGTGGAAAATTAAACTTCATAAATCTCCTGAATAGACTCTCATATTTGGAATGAGTATCCCATAATTTCTAGTATAAAATAAATTAATTAATCCTTTGGATAAAGCTAAAATGAATTTAGATTTACTAAACCACTTCTACACAGGTTTTCTGCATTTTAGTTTCTTGATCTTTATTGGTTAATCTTTATCGTCTTGAATATTCATAAGAAATGGGCTAATTTCCAGTTTGGACGCTAGGACACTTCAATGAATACACAGAGTATGACACTGCTGCATGCATTTAGCCAATTGTATTTTATTCTGCACAGGCTATTTCCTCATACAGCTATTCACCAATACAAACTCAGTGTTTTATTTGAATGAAGACTCAATTTTGCTACTAAAGTCTCTGAAGGTTTACATGAATGAAATGTTTTGTACAGCACTATTAAATTGATGCTAACATGGAGACAAAAAGTTATCAAGAAATTATATCTTTGTATTCAAATTATTTATTATTTCGTTTGGTGTCTCAGGCTTTTGCAAGACTTCAGTACAATAGCTGCATGACTTATTTCTTGACTGCTGAGCTCAGTCTAGCTCTGTAACTAAAATACCACACTCAGAAAATCAGGTAACAAGCCTAAAAAACTAGGGCTTGCGAGTTTGTTTTTCAGTGCTTAATGTCTTTTTATTTCTGAATAAAATACATCCATGAGCACATTTTTATCTGTATAAACAATCATGTTAATTTCTCAGATGTAACAAACAACGTACAAAGCAGTTTTACTGGGAAAAAAATATTAAAGTTATCATCCACAGCTAGGAGAGTGAACTGAGAGCCAAAATTTCCAACAAAGCCTCCCCCTCTGACACACAGCTTAATAATGGTGTAGTTATGACAAGCACCATCAGGAGAGGTTCAATGTAGATGTTAGCACTGTGACTGTGCTAACTGTGACTGTAATGTTGTAGTTACAACCCTACAAAAAGGACATTTTCAAGCAATTGCCACTGCATATGCAGCCCCTTTGACTGGTCATCGAGCTCTCCCACGTTATGACACCTCTCACGTTATGACACCTCTCACAGCACTTCCACGAAAATCCCATTGTGAGAATAACCATACTCTCCTTTTCAGAAAGGAGGTTATGAAATAGGCAAGACCTTCACTGTTTCTGACTTGACTTCATAAATCAGCCAGGCTAGATAACTTTTGTACTGTGTTACATGAGGGTCAACAAAATCAAAAGAAAAAATACATTAAAAAAAAAGTTTAAAAATGATCATGTGCATGATTTAAATAAAAGTAAATAAGGTGCCTGCAATGCGACAACAAAGAAGAAAAATACACAGTCTATAGAAACAGTAAATCTGGAAAAAATAGGACTGTTTTAGTCTATTAATTGCTTCACTGCAGTACTTGCATGAAAACAGTCATGTGGTTGGAAGCGATGACACTGTGTGTGGAATATTCGCCATTAGCTTAGGACTAAAAGCTTAAATAGACAATAACTGAAAGAAGTCAGGCTTGTGTGATACATGATACTGTTATTACGTTACTATATGGGAATTCACATCCGTTGTCTACAGTTAGTATCCGTGTGATCAATTAAAATGTCCTTTTGCAAGACCTCCTCTACTCACTCCTATTCAACAGTTATAAATACCCAGACATCCGGAGGTCTCACCAGAACAACTGCGCTTTGTGGAGAACACCTGGACTGGAAACAACCCTCCCTACCTGTTTTTACACCTACTTTGCTTATCAGTACCTTTTAGTCTACATCACTTACATCATTTCTTTGGCATACCTATGGCTGCAAGGGAGGGAGGACCTGGCCAGTGGTCCGTCTCAATCTTTGGTATCTCGTTGGGTGCTGGTGCGTGAGCTGCTGGGAACTTGGAGGACTTGATGATATCCTCGGAGGACTTGCTCTGTGCTGCCAAAGCAGCTGCATCTAGATGGCAATCAGGGAACTTAGCTATGTAGTAATCTTTATCAATATAAAGGTCTTCCATATTTCGGCAAAATTTTATACTTTACAAGAAGGCCATTTTCAAAACTAAACATTTTCATGTTTTGCCTTTCTAATTGTAATTTGAAGCAACGTAATGATTTCCTCTTGCCAACAGATTCAAATCAAACCTTCTCATCCCACATCCCTACCCCCAAAATAACCCCAAGTCAGCTTGGGATTTTAATAGGGTTGCAGAGCGTTAGAATGATAGGCAAGAGTGAGAAAATTTAAGCCAACAGTATTTGCCAATATCTCCTAAAGACAGCTGATTAATAACGAAGATGAAACCAGATTTATGCACTGGTTTGTCTTCCCTCTAGGGTAAGAAAACAAATAGTTCAGAAAGACAACATAAATTTTAACTGTACTGATGCTAATTATTTCCTATGTTTCCGTGACAAACTGCAAAACAAACGTTAAAAAAATCTGAAACAAATATGTTTATTTAACCACTCTATCTCTTCTCCTGCATGTACTTGCTTATTAGCATGCAGTAGCAGTAAAAAAGAGATGCAAATTTATTTATTAACTACTAAACTCCATTTAGATCAACTTGGCAGGGAAAGGCACTTGCAATGAAATGAACCTCACCATTAACATACCTTAGCAGTGGCACATGCATTTAAGATTCCAGCCTAAGCCAAAGTCTCTTAAAAGCATGTGAGGATGTGCATTATGGATTTCACTTCTTGACATTAAATGTGTATATATATATATGTATGCATATACATATACACACACTTTATATATATACATATATATAAATTCAATAGAATTTAGTTTGCATTTAAAACAACCTTAACTACCTCTTATCCACGAACTGTTAGTCCAAATCACCCTTCTCTTATATGAAGCTATTATATCAGAAGGAAAGATTCTGGATTTTTTTTTCCCCTTTTTCTTTTTAAAGGGAAAGATATCTGTTATAGAAATGAAGCACTTTGTTACTAATCCAACACACTCAGAGTAGTTCAGGAAAATCAGTATTAGGTATCATTGGGAATTCTGAGAATTTTATGATTGGAAAACTAAGCATAATTACAGGTATGGAGAAATCTGGTCAGAGTTTACAAAAGCATGACTTCAAACAGTACTTACGTATTAGATTTGGTGATGTCAGTGGTTAAACATTCACATGTTAATGGGAGATGAGGAGATACATTAAAACCATAAAAATAAACAAAAGTAATGTTAAGACTTCTAAAATGATCACATGGTTTGAAAACTTAAAAAAGAAAGAGGAAAGAAACCTGATGTAAAACTTCAGCTGTGCTATTTGCAGTGCTCATTCCTGCCTACAGAATGGATTTCCTGGGCTTTCTTAATCATCTCAGCTCAACAGCTCTCAGCCAACTGTTCATCTGAACCCTGTAGTACTGCTAATTTGCTACTTAACTCAAATAAGTTTCATTGGTTAAGGGGTCTGCAAAGGGTTGCAGAGTCTTTAAAGAGTAGAGTCATCTGTCTTTCATCACATCACATAGAAATGTCCTATTTAAAGTTTTCTGTTCACAGCAAAAGGGAATAGAGAACACATTCAAGGTCCCTTGCTCTGGAGTATTACAGAAGACCAAGGCAGTTGGCTTCTGCCATCATTGTTATTTCAGACTTGCTAAAAAAACATCTACTCTGAAAAGATAAGAGTACTAATGCTGTTGTCCAACTCAGAATCCAAACACTGGAACAGCAAATACACTGTACTACCAGAGCAGTTTCCTAGGGCTTGAGAATCAAATGAGCCCTGTCAATGATAAGTCACCTATATTGTTTTCAGTATTTAAAGATTCCTGTTTGAAGCCACAGTACATTTGGAGTTCCAGTCTGATAGTAACATCCCCATCACTGCTGTTGAAATAAATTGTACTTTGTCTGTTTAAAATAAACATAATCCATGAAGTTCCTGTCAGAAAACAGACTGTTGTTAATCCATTTTTCCACCATCAAAACCCGTATTCTGAAAATATAAACTTAAAGAAGTAAAATACAGAAAGGCATCACAACGCTATAAAGACAGCAAAATCCCAGTTAATGGCAATTTTGCCATTAATATCAATGTGGCCAAGATTTAAGCCATATGATCCAAATGAAACAACATGCGTTAAAACATAATCACTCAGCAGGACATGCAATAAAAGCTGTTTCAAGCTTGGACTACTGATTTTTGATGCTTGCAGCATAAACACTGAATACTTCTCACTATTCTGCATGCATTTCAATTGACAATCCAGCTCTGAAACAAAAAGAGAAAGATCATTTACCATGTTGTTTGTAGATTGGAGGTTTTCTGTAAATGTTGACACCTTGATCTGTGAAATTGAGAAAGAGAAAAATGTTAATATGAGAACTACTTCAGTTATAGTTGAAGTTAACCCCAACACTAAAACAGCAGACAGACCAAATCAAGGATGTAGCACAAGAAAAAGCCAGTATTACACAGAATCAGATTATCTGAAGAAAAGAAAAGAACAAGTGACAAGTCAAAGACATGTGGTATGAAGTCCTTTGGAGCTGATTCTGTAACATGTGGATGCATCCAAATCATGAACAATTCACTTCAAATATCCAGGAGATTATCAGTGTCACAGACATTAGGAAATGCAAACAAGCAAGAGATTTCCATGGTGAAGATACAAGCTATTTGGGGGAAACTACCCCAAATAACTTCTTGTGGAAAATTGTGCTTCAGCCATAACAGCTCAATTTTCTCTCCAGCTGACTGGTTGGACTGAGAAGAGGATAATGCAGCGAGCCTACAATTCACTTTAAAACCCAGAGAACAAAATAGCTGCCTCACACACTGTTTTGAACAGTCAACAGCTAGCTTCACTGAGTCAGTGCTAAGGGATATATTGCTAATCCTCAAACCACAAGGATAGACTTTAATATATATATATATTTATTTAAGGACCACCACATTGCATATTGCAATGTAAATCAGGAAAAAGTCACTTCCCGGAACCCTAATGGAGTAAATCTACAGCATGTCTAAAAGATAAAATATTTTTACAAACAGTGATCCAAGACAGAAGCTACATTGTTCTAAAGTACCCACCCACCTCAAACCAACACTTCATGTATTACAAATACAAGATCCCATTAAAGTGCTACAAATACACAGATCCCATTAAAGTGCTACAGGAGACAACCTCTGGCATTAAGGAAAACCAAGCAGAAATCTATGAAAATTAAGGTAAAACTTACTCTACGGAACCCTACCTCCTTGACTAAATAGGCCAATTCCTTGCACACAAAGACACTGAGGTATTTCATTCGTGTTCGTGATCTGTTAGGGCTACTTGAACAGCAAATGAGTATAGCTATTAAAGGGCAGTCACGCAGTACTTTTGTGCACGCCTGACCCAAAAAGCCATAAGGGGGCTGCAAACATGGCTCCTGGGGGGCTGCCGTGTGCCAGCTGAGCAGGACAGCTCTCCCACCGCACTGGGGTGTTTACTCGGCTGGGTAAGTCATGCAAGGGCACTTTAACCTGCACAAGTAAAAGCAGCCAGGTTAGCTTAGGCGGTTAAAACAGCCCACCTGGGCCAAGCCAGGTCATACTGCCTGAAAGGGAAGCTCACATCAGTGGTTTATCTGCCTGGTCTGAGGACGGGAGGCAGAGCAGTAACCTCTGCAGTGAAAAGGGACACTAGACTGAAGGGGACCTGAAGAATAACTGGATATAAGGCTTTCAGCTAGCACTGATACAGTCAGATAATGTGTGTCCACAACCCTACGGACATACACCCTCATCCCACCAAAAAGCAAGACAAGTGATCTCAGAGGCTGCAGCTCACTTCTAAATAGATATTGCCCTTTATAGAGAGGGCATCCTGATGCACACATGTCCTTGCAAATCTGCAGGGCTCTGTGAGGACACCATGCCACTGCACAAAACAAGTGAAATATCCTCAATTGGTTAAAATAAAAAAAATAAAAAATAAAATAAAAGGGAACAATAAACTGTTTGGTTCAAGACTGAAATAAGTCCCAACCATGACTATAGACGCAATGGCTCACTGGTCACTGGGAATCACAACCAACTTCCCCAAAGTCAGCAGAATTATGCTGGTGCAACTGAGAGAAAAATCAAGCCCTGCATAGCTTATATCCAGCTCACGGGCCATTAGTAGACCTCATACATGGTATTCTAACAGTGAAACACCTGACCAACAGAACAGAGAAAAATCACCAGAAACCCCCCTTTTCTGAAGGCACTACTCCTCCCAGCAAGCCCAGGAGCAGGCAGTCCCAAACCCTGCGTGTGCACCCCATGGCAAACAGCGTGAAACAATGGAGACAAGACAGGAGTTACAAAGGCTACATTCTACACTGTGACAGGACACCGAGACACATACAGTGCCAGCTCCTACCTGGAACATGGAAATGTTTAGGGGCCTGAGCGTAAGTTGGAGTGAGAGGGCGGCTGTCTGGCCGATAGGGGACAGGGGAGTTCCAACCGCTGGACGGCTCATTGCCTCCAATGAAAGAATGGAGAAAACAAAATAAGAAGAGGGAGAGCAACAAACAAAATAAAATAAAATAAATTTAAAAAGCAAGCCCAATCAAACCCAAACAAAATTGGTGGAATCAAAACCTCCAGGGAGAAAAGAAGTTTGAACCAAAAATATAAACACAAACAATAACAAGGTCTGGTAGCCCTGGTGACTTTTTTTTTTCCTCATTTTCCTGCAGAGACAAAGATTTGTGTTCAGGCTGGAGTTGAGGTTTTAGCAGCTCACACTCATTCTGACGGCATGCAGGCAGGAGCTGTGTGCTGGCAGCTGGTGATTAGATGGGCAATGTGGAAAAGAAGAATGGAAGGTTACTTGGCAATGGTTTAATACGGCAATTGACATTTGGAGTTAAAAGTCGCAGGCACAGAGCATAGTAGTTGATACGCAAACCCCAAATGAAACCAACTCCCAAGCAGGTAAAAGCAGATGCTGGCAGTTACTACAGTTCCCTAAACCAGAAGCGCAGAGAAGCTAGAGATGGAAAATAGCTGTTAGGTCACTTGGCCAACATTGAAATGCATACCTGTTCCTTACACACTCTTTCATTGGTTTATTCCTCCGATAGGAAGTTTTTGATATGGCAAAATAATTTGTAAAGCAATGCAGCCCATCTGGTGGCTGCACCTTAATCAATGGTGCCACCCCATTGTCTCTGTCAATGACGTATCTGGCTCCAGTGACAATACTTCATGACTGCTTATTCAGCAAATCTGAATCTACTGTCTTAAAACTTAAGTTCCGTTTGTATGGTTATTCTTACTAGGACTATTTCTTTGCTTCCTAACAACCCATCAGCCCTGAAAGCTCCCCAGTCAATGTGAGGGCTGCTGCTGAAACATAGTTTGATCCCCAAGCACCAAGACAGATTTCCCAACGCACAGCTGTGTGTTTTCCATAAAAGAACATTGCTGCCTTTTACTTTGTGCCTTTCTTCACAGTAACACAAACTCATACAAGC
Organism: Anser cygnoides; assembly: GCF_040182565.1. Taxonomy (NCBI): domain Eukaryota; kingdom Metazoa; phylum Chordata; class Aves; order Anseriformes; family Anatidae; genus Anser; species Anser cygnoides. The sequence continues at coordinate 8,855,285 of NC_089879.1, read as the reverse complement.
AAAACCTGTCCACCTGAGTGCTCAGTTTATATGGGTGTGGGTGACCACTAAGGTAAAAGGTAGGGGAGCATCAAACCCCTTCATTTTTTCAGGTATGCACCAGGGATTAAAAAACCTAGCAAAGCTGATTAATAAAGCAAGAAAAAAGAAACTAAACAAAACACCACCACCAAAATAAAATAGTAGACAAGTACAGGAAAGCTATGAAACACCAAAAAAAAAAATGCAGGCCTTCTTTCAGCTGCAGGTTTCCTATGCTCCATTAGACTACCCAAAACCTCAGGCTCAGCACACTTCTTATTTATACATTGGGGTGAGGAGTTTTCTTTCGCATCATTTCTCTTTCATCTGAGTGGTCATTTACCATCCTAAAGGGCACCAGAAATGGAAAAAATACTCTTAACACAGTTAGAGTTATGTCTCTGTGAGACACAGCCGTGTCTCACCTAGACCCAAATAGCTCACATCCATAACGTATGCTGGCTAATCTCCTAGCTGGTACACAGATAACTTGTTTAGAGAAAACTGGCAATGTTGTATCATGCACACAGCACAAGGCACGCAATTAGCACGATATCCTCCTGCACATGTTGCTTTGCAGATGTCTCTGCTGCCTGGTATTTCCCGGGGTTTCTGTGTGGTCTGTCTCTTCCTAATGACTCCTACTAGTACTGATATATGACTCTCCTTTACAGTTTCTAGGATCGTAGTCTCATTAACTCCAACCCCTGCAGGAGGGAATGGTACATCTATTTAGACTCATTAGATCATCCCTGGTGAGCCCACTTTCATAACAAGGCTTAAATGCTTCAGATGCAGCTATAAAATCACCCACAATTTATGAAAGCAGAATTTTGTGTTAAAGCTCATGCTTAGGAACCTGCGTTTGCAGAGAACTAAGAACATAATTATTTCCGTTTGCTTGTCATTGTTAAAAATCACTACAGGTTAAACACAACATTCTCCAATGCCTTCTCAGAAATTAAAACTAAAAACCATCAAAAACTAAAATGTTTTGTTTCTAAAAAAAACAATCTTTTTCTAAAATTTTTATTTTACTGCAACAAATCTGCAAAAACAATGTGGAATTGCTGTAAGACTTCATCCATATACCCATTTTTCAGTAAATAGAAATAAATGATTTTCAACTTTGCCCAGAAGAGCTGTATAGGCTTATGTCCTGAGCAGTTTTAAGGTTCCATCTACAATGGGTCTTAGGAAGAGAAAACCTTAGGAACTTCATCTTAGAGTTGCTTGGCAATTTTTATGTTTTAGTAGGAAAATGGCACTGTTGGAGTCTAAATTGATTTCTAGAAAAATAACACAGGCTTGGTAGGCATCTGCTGAACTCTAGATAGTGCCTGAGGGTCTAGGAAAGGCTGGCAGTTCTGGGTCCCTGACCCTAGCACTGATCTGAATGTGTGTAGGAGATCACAGAAAATGCATAAAAGGGATTTGAAGTGAACAAAAATGACTAGCCATGCTTTGGTCAGTTTTTCAGTATAAGGACATTTTTCTTATGACTTCAAGCATATGAAGCGTCCTGCTGGGTTTGGTGCTGAGTGGTAAAAACAGCTCCAAGTTCAAAGAAAACTGGTGTTCAACTGAAAATGATGCAGCACAGAAACATGCTTATGATGAAATGGGGGGAAAAAAAAAAAAAAACAAAACAAAAAAACACCTCAGCAGTTCTTCCAGGAAATCTTTTAGAGGCTAACTGTACAGAAATTTTCAAGAACAGAGTCCTCAGACAGGGAACCCAAGGCTATTAAGAAATCTTAACTAACCTCAACTACCTAAAATGTAAAATGGCTCAGGGGGTGCTTCTTGGAAGGAAATGAACAATCAATGCTCTGGACAATACTGCTTCAGAAACTGAGTTTTCTTTGGTGACAGACTACGTAAATTGGAAGAAGTCTGTGTATCTTCAGTATCGATGTCTTTAGAGTGCGCATACACAGACCGGAGAGCAGAGCTAACCTGCCTCTACGTGCCTCCCAGTGCCCTGAGGCCAGCCTGCCAGCAGCTTTACGTAAAAGTAGGGGCTGAGCCCACTGCACTGGGGTTCCTTGCTGTGCCTGCACCCAAAAGCCTGTCTTCGTATCTCAGAATAAACTGTAACTGCTTTTGACTCCACGAAGCAATGAGAGCACACCAGTTTGCCAACGCCATGAGAAAAACTAGCTCCTGCTCCCCTGGCATGAACTTTAATGTGTGCATGTGTAGATGGGGGATGTGAAGTAATACTGGAGTCAGTTTAACATAGAAATCAGTCACTGTACCCACCGTGTGATTCACAAGCTAAATTCACAGAATCAGGCTAAGATAAGTCAGTATGCAACCAACACTGAGCTTTCTGCCAACCTGCAATTTAGTTGCTTTACTTCTGAACAGACAAGAAACCACCTCAACAGAACCTAAGTCCTAAGTCCTTTTCATGTGTCATCAAGCTGCCGTCCATCAGCTTATCCAGATGTGTAGCACGTTTCCCAACAAATCTGAAAGTCGTGAAGCAGCCAAAGCATAACTGTTTTCCAGAGCAGAACTTTCAGCTACATCCACAAAACCCTGGAAATTTATCACATGCACTGAGTATTTCATTTCAGAGACCCGTCTTGGGGCAGGAAAGGAGGAACCTGTGAAAAACAAGGCCCAGATTCACTATGGAGGCCTGTAGATTCATTATGGGAAGGTCTGGGAGTAGAGGAAACCTCCCCCCTTAACTTGGTGCTCTTTTCAGACAGAAATCTTATGGGGGCTTTGCAATCTTCTTGAATGCCTCTGAAAAATTCTAGGCATGTAAGATGAAATCCTGGGTCTCAATGAAAGTTTTGTCTCTGATTTCAGTAGGGTCAGGGTTTCTTTCATTCACGGACTTGTTTTGATTCTTTCATAGCGAAGACAGTACTTTATTGAGACAAGCCCAAATTCAATGGAGAGACCAAATGAGCTTAAATGAAGTCTGAGTTGATGTATATTATACCCTCTCCCAGCCTGTTCAACATGTAAATTACATCAACAAACTCTAACTAAGATTGCCTTAGGCATATTTAGCCCCCTCACTTGTTAAAGGCCTTAAAATCTGGCCTTGTCTGCAAGGCTTGAGTATTACGCTGGTTTAAGCATTATGCTATAGGTAAACACACAAACTGGTCTAAATGTCAACTTTTTTTGGCTTGATGATACAAAATAACACAGGTGTATGTGGCAACTGTCAATTTCATTATCATTATGTTGATTGGAAATTACGCCCCTTTACTATAGCAGTTTTGACATGACCCGTATTCTCTGACTCCTAAGAAAATCAACACAAACCAAAACACTACAGCTTTATGAAATCTTTCATACAAATTTACACCAATTTTACCTTCCTGCTCAAAGTACAAGTGACTTTGAAAAAGGCCAAATACAAAGATATATGATACTTATTCGTTAAATCATTGTAAACATATCTATCCCATCTAATTAACTCCAGACAGTGCTCCAGTTCTCATCTCAGATGTATTCACAAGGGTCTGACTCCCTAGTAGAAAAAGATGTTACTCTCAAGGGTAAAATAAGGCAGTTCTTTAAACTCTGACAATTGATGGTTATGATATCCAAGGCAAACCGCTACAGACAAGATTATCAGGGAGTTGCTTTAGGTGCAGCCGGTACCAGACCAATCTCCCTTTTCTGCTAGATGGATGTAAAAAAAAAAAAGGGGGTATGTGGACACTTGGTATACAAGGAGAACAAATGCAGAACCATGTGGGAAACCCAGCTCAACCCACCAGTGGGTAACAATAGCTTTATATGAACATGGAGTAGTGAAGAGGACACACAGTATAGTGCAACTGGACTTCACTCAACACTACTGGAATGATTAAAAAAAAAATTGCCACACCAAATCCCCTAATTATATTCAGAACAAGCTATACTGTCTCCTCCTATGAAAACATGTTCTCCTACATGTTGTGACAGGCACAGGACTTATTTAGCAGAAACTTTATCTCTCCCTATAATCTTGTATACATATAGTACATATACACATATATACACCATGTGGGTTTTCTGAGTGCATCTGATTACAAACTATCTTCCATCATAACCTGTTCAAAGGACAAGCCAGAGCTTGCTCTGACTTCAGGAACACGACAAACATTTGTTCATCTAATGTTTGGGTTTTGTGAGAGCTCCACTGATCACTTAACATGTTGGAAAAATTCTGAAGGTCTTCAGGCCTGTTGATTTTTTGTATTTTTCAGTGTTTTGTAGACAAAGATATTCCAATGCCTACTTATCTTCAACTAAAACAAATGAGAGAAATAATGATTTTTGCCTAATTTCAGTGTACCATAGGACTTTATTGTATCTTTACCTGTTATATAGGAGAAAGTACTATTACCACACATTTCTATTACACAGGTACAAATCGCTATCAAATTGTTCCATCTGATAGTGCTAATAAATTAATAGCATTAACTTTCTCACTATGAGATCTGCAATAAATTGATGATCCTTCTCTGAAACTTCTGGAGCTTTTCTTATGTCACTCATCCTGCTGGGACTGTGAATCTACCAGTTCCCTGTAGGTCTTAAAACATCCCTACGTAGCTCTTTTAGCTGGAGCATCTCTTTCTTCTGTCCTACTCAACCTAATATCCACCAGAACAGCCAAGTTCTCTTCATAGTTACTACTTTTTCCAGCGTGTATGAATGGACATCACTCAGAAGCACGGCTTACATTTGGCTGCACTGCTCACTGAAAAAGCTCTTACTCGTGTTCTTTATTGGCTGCTATTTTCACAGTCTGCATGTCATCAGGAAGCTCTGCCTGCAGTTTTACTACATGTTTTATTTCAGATCATTAATAAAAACATCCCAAGTTACTTTATCTATGTATGCTTTATAGAAGTTTGAGTTTGACTCAATGCTCTGGCGGAGCTCAGCTTGTAGTGGTGAACTGAAGCCCAAGAGCGCACTTTTTGTTTTACTGAGTGGCCTCCTTCCTCCACAGAGAAGAAAACCAAAAGGAAATGAAAACCACGGGGACAGTCCCACCACGTTAACCTGTGAACCACACTGAAGTGCTGTAGGTCACCTTAAGAAGGTGCTTCTTTTCCTCGACTGACAATTAAGAGATTACTCTTCCAACTGAGCCATGTGAATTACAATCTGTGAGTACCTGCTGCTTGCCCCCTCCCAAACGCACCACATCCCCAGATGGTGCACATGTCACAGTGATATGAACCACAGCTTTGGGAGCCTTGCTTAGTTACCACACATGAACCCTGTACAGGCCTAAGACCTTTATGTAAAATTTTCAGAAAATGGTAGATTCTTACAATGTTCTATGTGCATCTACTTCATAAGAACCATACTCACCCCTTTGTCTACAGCACTTACAATTCCAATTGGCCTTTTGTACCAATAGCTGAGATACAGGACTAATCTACACATGAATATCTTTGAAACATGAAAACAACAGGCACGGTTTTTCAATAGTTCTTCTGATTTATCTTCTGAAGAATCTATTTTCTCAACAGAAAAAGAATGAAAATGCCACTTGAAAGAGTGCAGGTAGTAATTTGGGTTAACAGCAAAAAAAAATGTTGAAATTGCAAGGGTTATGGATTAACTGCATGCTGAAATGAGCTGTGTATCTATTTTTAAGGGTCCCAATCTTTTAAGTTTGAAGTGAGGTGTGTTTTCTTGTTTTTATAGTGATATAATAGGAAAGTTGAAGTGCATATTAACAAAAATCATCTAAGGAAAAGCAAAACTAAAATTAGTAATGGTGATCTGAATGTTTCAAGAGAGATAGCATTGAGATCTATTAGCATTTATTGAAAATGCATAGCAACAACTGCCTTGCAACCATTTTTAACTCCAATTTCTGATTATCTGCATTAATCCATGGTGCCAGAATAGAGTTTGTGCTCAACATACTCAATTGCCTCTTCTTGAGCTTTCGTAGGTGATATAAGCTATGACTGTCTCCCCCAACATAAAGAAACAGCCCAGCCAGAGAATGCTCCAGTAGGAATAAAAGTAAAACCACATCCAGAGAAAGCAAGAAACTAAAAGCTTGTTGAGCTGAATGAGCTCTTTGAAGGGAGACATAGAAAAAACTCCGCCCTCAAATCAAATAACAAAAAATTACAGGTTAAAAAATGAGAAATGACCAAATCCTCAGGTAGCGTAAATCCTTGCAACTCTACTGACTTCAGCAGAGTTTGCTGATTCTCACTAGTTGAGGAGAGGCCTAGAGATTTTATTTTGTTGGGCACTAGTTATTGCCAATAGGATTAATAATGATTCTTTTCCTTATTGCCATTGATCTTGATATAATCTGTGTTGTTTTTTTTTTTTTCCTCATATTTTTTGGGTCACCTTGGTCTTATTCAGGCAGTATTTGTAGTAAATTTTTAAATGTGTGTTTTAAGAATGTGGAAATAATTTGACATGCTAGTTGCTGTAAGGGTTGTTATATATTACTTTAGGAAGAGGCTAAGTTAGGCACATAAACGCTCTAAGCAGTAGATGGTAATGCTTCCCTCTGTATTTCTAACAGGGAAATTGCTTGATGACTTGTCAACTAGGGCCCTTAGAAATGACATATTTCCTCTAAGAAAGGACATTATGTCTATTCTACCAGTGTTTTAAGTGTAACGGCACATTTCGAGGCATGCTCAGCTACGCAGCCAATGATAACCTTACGAAGATGCACCTTATTAGCTTTGACAGAATGCTAATAAATCTCCAGCCCGGAGGGTACTCCTTGGAGAGGCCTGGCTCCTTACCTTTGACATGGGGGATGAAGTGGTGTCGGAAGGGGGAGTTGGGGCGGGAGTCATGGTGAGCGGAGCTGCGACTGCTAGTGCGCAGGTATGACAACCGCTGCACACCAGTAGGGAGCAGCTCTGCGGCAGCAGGGAATCGGGGGGCAGAACAAAATGAAAACAAAGAAAAATAATAAGAGAAAGGCAGGGAAGGAGGCTTCAAAGGAAGAAAAAAAAGGCATTAAACAATTAGGATTCTGAAAAGGAGGAAGGAAAAAAAAAAAGGTTAAAAGACGTACCAAAGGGTTCATAAACATTAGACAAAGTTACAGCAAGTAGATGAAGAGAGGCTCAGATTTGAACTGCATTACTAATTCAGCGTAATATTTACTTGCTTAATGAGCTTCTTATCTATGCCTTGTTACCAGAAAATAGCCTGCTGCCATCATGCAAACATCACAAACATTGACGCTCAATTAGTTAAGAAAGCAGCTGTTTTGAAAAGTGCCTGATCAACCCCATGTCAGTCAAGAGGCATGCAAGCTGCCCTCTATTGTTTTAAGGCATTCCAAAAACTCTACCAACGTCAGCTAGGGCATCACGGTAGGAAAAGGCTGCAAACTTTTTCAAAACTTGTAGCACTCAAATTTTGAAGAACCTGATGCTGACAACGTCAACACAGTGCTTCGCTTCTCTCTCAAGGGCTAGCTGGAAGCCAAAGAGGAGTTACTTGGGGCCACTGCATTTATTCAGAGAGAAGTTATTCTTGCAAATAACATGGCTACAAGAAGTGATATTAAGAAAAGAATGTTAAATATACACATGCTATTATTCAATATGAATAATACTGGAGGAAAATTATAAATTAACAATCACCCCAAAGCAGGGTAGCAAAGATCAAAATGATGAATTCTACAGACTTATGTCTGTGTCATATGAGAAAAAAAAAACAGGTTAGCCAAAGATGAGATCATCTGAACAGAGATAAGCTTGAACAAATATCTTCTCGGAAAATCCCTCGGGCTGCGAACTTTTGAAGATTTTACATTTGGACCCAAATTCTTGCTTGAGCCCATCCGCCCATCAAAGAATTACACAAGCAGAGCCTACTTCTGAGGAACATCCTTGACTGAACACAGACAAAAAAAATCAATCACAGTAAGTTCTGGAATAAGTCTTGGATTTGTTCATGCCCCTGATACAACCGATAGAAATGGAAAAATCCCCTTGAAATTGCCAGAAACAAGAGACAGAAGTTTGCAGCTTTTTCATGCTTTATAAGTCTCTCAGTTTTAGTTATAATGTCATCTTAAAACACAGTCATGTTGTCAGCACTAACTATCAGACACAATTTGCTTCTGTCCCACCTCCCTTGGGCCCATTAAATAAGGCATTCACTGACAGACACAATTAGCTGCTTTCAGCCCACCCTTACTAGGAAATGGCTCCAGCACTCAAGTTCCACAGTGGTGGCTCTACAATTAATCTTTAATTTTAAAATTGCAGCTGCTATTGTGGATGGGCCTTTGGCATGCTAAGTGTTCGTCTGCAATCACCAAGGAGGATGGAACTGCACGATTGTATCACTTATTTTAAAAACGGGTCACAAAGATTTAATTCATTACCATAAAGAATAAATCAATCTTGAAAAGTATTCAATGAATTGCATTTACAGATACATTTTTATGCAATTTGGGCATGGATGAACGCTTAATTTTCAAGTATTGCTTTCCTATACACAACTAGTAATTTGAATGCACTTAGAACCTGAATGACTGTACATTCTCTGTATTATACACAGAACTTGTGCATCACTGCTAAATCAATAAAAAAAATTGTATTTTTTTATATGTCCCCTAGAAAATGTCTATGGCTTCAATTAAAAAAACCCAAAACTATCTTGCAAAGCATGAGTATGTTTAAAAAGTGACTAACAATTCAGAATATGCTGGGTTATTTATTTTATATAAATATTTTTTAGGAGGGAGGAATCCTACATCTGTGACTTCTCTATAGTCAAGCCATAACGTTTGTTTCTAAGATGTGATACTTTTCCCAAATTCCTGAACGAAGGTTGTGTTTCATTGCTGTAAATTGTTGATCACTTCCACAAACATACATACATTTAGAAAATAATTAATCAGAAATAAAACCAGAAGATCAGTATTCATGATGACACTCATCAATCTACGGCAAAAGACTGCATCAATCATGAACAAAAAACACAGGTAGAGGAGAAGATATTAAAATAGGAAACAATTTTTCAAATGACTGCTAAGAGAAACAAATGCTTATCTTTGCCACTCGGTGACATAGTAAAGAAACACTACTTTTATACATGCTTCTAAGGCAGTTGCCCTTACCAGGTCTGTGGAAATGCTGAGGGGAACGTGACATGGTGGGTGTGTAGCTGTGACGACTGTACACTGGAGAATTAATGGAGCCCTGACTAGTAGACCTGTGAATCATGCGATCCCGAACATCCTGATAACCCTGCAGAATAGAAGCAATTAAAAAGAATTCACTAGTAAATATAAACGTGCATTACACATTTCTTTTAGCAATGCTCAACGTTTGTGGATCTGCAGATATCAACAGAAGCTACTGAAACAACAATATTCCCTAAGCTTTCAACCCATTTCATTGTTATTGTTTGTTAATGATCTGTTCAAAGACTGATCCATTTTTATAGTCAGTGTCAGAGTTCAGTCTTGGAAGGTTCTAACTGCACCTGTCATTCAGCGTAATTTCTATTAAATCTTATGTAATCCTAGATTTCCCCATGTTCCTGTGATTCAATAAGGGAAGTTGCCTGTTCAGAGGATGCCTGTGCTGCAGCACATGGCACAAGATACACGAGCCAGCCTTCAATTAGCTAAGGTGGAGACCAGCAAGAGTTCAAAAGAGGCAGCTCAGAGCTCTGTGGCTTAATTTACCATGTGTCTCAACTAGCTACAAACAGGGTTTTTAGTACCCAAATTAGATCTGACGCCCCCACCCAACCATCTGAAAACATGACACCTTCTTGCACAGCAAAACTCAGTTTTCTCAGTTTCCTGGAAAACAAACCAAAACAGAACAAACCAAAATAAACCCAGAGCCAACAAAACAAGAAAACACATGCAAAGCAAAGCAAAACAGGACAAAATGGATGAGAGCAATTTGAATGCACAAAGAATTACAAATTTTATAGTCACCTTATTTTTATTTTTATTTTTTTAAGCATGTAGCAATCACCGTGACTTTTATGTTGCAAACAAACACGCTACACCCCCAAAATGAAAATGCTTATGCAATGGCATCTATAGGAACCTGACAAATAACTCTACAAATATTTAATGTTATCATAATGTTCAAAACAGCCCCCAGGGAAAACCAAACCACAGTTATGTTTTCTTCTAGGCAAAACTACAAATGTTTTAGTAGCAACCATGTCTTCTTATTTAAATGCTTAGAGCAGCGTTTTAGCTCATGTCAGTCATCCGTCTCCGGAGATCCTGCCTGTGGCAACCAGAAGAATCAATGTACAAGAAGTGACCTCTGCTGGACAAGTGGCTCTGCTTTATAGACAATAATTGGGTAGCGCCACGAGCTTCATTTCTCATACAATCTGTCAATGAAAGCTTAATGTTTTCTTTTTAGAGTTAATTTTCCTTAAATTTCAATATTCAGAAAACATTTCTACATAGCAAAAAGAGATCAGATGGGTAACAAAATCAACACCTGCATTTGCTGAAGTGAGCTATTGTAATCATAGTAAGATTATGTTCCACCAAACTTACTTCTGCAGAAGGGGTAGGTGATAATGTCCTTGGAGACTGCAAAGATACAAAAAAAAAAAAAAAAAGTAAGGTTACAGAATCATCACGGCATGTTTTGGGCTAGAAAATGGCAACCCAGACATATAAAATGGCAATGAAGACATAACTGAGGCCATTGTAACACCGTAACTTGCTTTTTCCACATTGCTCAGGAATTGGTCCATAAATCATTGAAGCAATTAAAGTCTCTGGGAGAATCTTTATAAGCGTGATTAATTCAGTCAAATATCATGCAACAACATCTCTCAACCATCTAATCATTGTGGTAGTTAAAGCATATCTGTAGAGATCAGAATCAGAAAGGGTTATTAATTTAATAAGCATGCCTGTTATGAAGAAATCTTTAAAGTGGAAATCAAAAGTAAATAATCTTAACTCAAAGCTTTGCATGGCGCCAGAAGTAGAGAATGACTTCCAGGGTGAAGCATGCTGTTCCTCCAACACACATACTCTGGCAAAAATCTCCTTTTCCTCAAGGCCTTACGTTTCACAGCCAATGCAAAGCAGCACGTAGTTGTCACCAACATTGATATGATCTCTCTCTATGTTAGCTTTGTATTCATCCATAGTTATGCAAGGAGAACAGACAGGAATTTCAGCATGTATATTGAAAGAAGTATGCAAAAGCCAGCGGTAAGAAATACGCGCAATAGTTATGAAGCGTTTCTATTACAGAGATAGGGAAACTGAGGCAAGACGTGCCTTTAGAAATGAAGCATAAGATCATGCATAAACTGGTGGTACAAACAAGAATAAAGGCTATGTATGATTACCAGTTATGTGTCTTTTATCACAAGACAATTTGAAGCTGGAAGATCAGGATTTAAAATATTTATTCTTTTATGCATTAAATTTCCATATTACTTAATTGCCATAGCAAACACGGCAAGAGATTATGCTCTTAAATATGACCACAGTTGTTACAGGACGACATAGCTGTTAAGATAATGTCTCAGCACCAAAACTGCTGATTCTGGTTTAACTTTTACAATAATGCACAACAATAGTTAGTCTAAAATGTATGCTCAGTTTCTGGTAATAACCAGAAATTCACCTCTACATTTTGCAGTGTGAGACCATTAACTCTCACAGAGCTGGTAACACTGGTGATTACTGTAAATAAACAAATTTCCATAATCTGTTGAGGTTGCCTACTTGCTCAGGCAATGTAAATGGTTGTCACAGGAATCTAAGACTGGGAAGGCAACCCAGAAAGCGACTTGCTGATTCCATGACCAACATTTCAGGTATTTCCACTCCATCACTAACTGACATCATCTCATTGCTTTTTGGGAAATGGAGCCACCCTCTGCAGCCAACTCATTGTTTCATCACGCATAGGTGAACTGCTGTATCTCAAATTCTGAGTCATGCTTCTTCAGAGCTTATGAAGTCTTTTAAAATCTGTTCTGTTGCACAAATCTTTACACTAGTCAGTTCAAAATACGCTCTGCAGTAGACTGTGAAGACAAAGTTCCAGAATAGTAAGCCAGTGGAAACACAAAGTGACGTCTCCAGATATTAAAAACAACAACAACAAACTTTGGTAGAGCTGTAGGGAACAAAATTACAGCAAAAAAAAAAAAAAAAATTTACAGCAAAATTTCTACTCCCCACGGCAGGCTCAGTCTTCTGTCACTTTGAGATCTAAGGGGCTGCTCTGATGCCTGCAGTCATGCAGATCATTCTTCGAAATTCTGGGAAATCATCTGGGAAATTTTGGCATGCAACATTTTGGCCACATTTACAGGTGTAATTTTACAATGCAACTTCCAGCACTTTGTACTGATCTCATTTTAATTGCCTTTTGAATGAACTACCAGGTATGATGCCTGCTCCATTTTGAAGCACCTATCACATTAGAAAAAAACAGTTTTCACATTTTACATCAGTTTATTTACTGAAAGCTGCTACAGACAGCTATTGCTCTCAACTGACAGAATACTAGAAGTAGAGAACGCACAGGGTAACGTTGCTTCTCTCAATATGTATGCAGCAAAAGTCGGAGCTGACGAAAGACTTGATTCCTGTGCTAACCAGGTTGCTGCTAACGGGGCAGAAGTTAAAGGCCTGAAGAACCTGAGCAACTTCGACTTTCTAGAAATTTTATCACTGCATTAAGGGTCAGCCTCAATAGCAAAAAAAAAAAAAAAAAAAAAATATGTACTGATTTCAAGCAAACACATCTTCAAACAGCCACAGAGCACCAGAAGGCTCATTTCTCATCTGTTTTGTGTGAGAAGCTAAACCACCTCTTCACGACCTTCTGGCTGCTGGTGGATGTGTAACTCAAGCATCCAGTGTCTTTAACTAAAATGTCCAGCTCCCGCTAGATGGTGCTGTGGGAAAGTGTTTCTCATCACAGATTTATAGAAAAACAAGATTGGGATTTAACCGAACTCCACAAATTATTGGTGAGAAACTTTTCAATGCATTTCCCTTTTATTTCAATAAAGAAAAATGTCTCGTGCTGTCTTTGCACTTTCTGTAGCTGAAGTATACAATTTTCTTGTAGTTTATTCCCTGTAATTTAAGGTTTGTTTCCACTACTGGATTAATTTTGGTTGCTCTTACACACCTGCCTTGTACACATGCACATCTTTCTTACCTGAGTTTGATTTTTTTATATATTTTTTTAAATTTATGTAAAGGGCATTTCTAGGGTGCAGGCTTAAAGTCAGGCTCACATTTTATTTAATCCCACCACATACAAACACTTTAGAAAAAGAATGCAGGCTAAATTGCTTAAAGTCTGTAAATCCCTGCCACGACTGAACATGTCACCTCCTTTGCTTTTTAAAGATGATAGCAACTGATATTCGAAGATTAAGTGTCACTCATATACAACAACACAAACACAAAGTAAGAGATCACTCCACCCCTGATGGGCTTGTGCTTTCATTAGGGAAAGGGAAGGGAGGAGAAACAGGGACAGAGAGGCGAGGTGAATTGCCCAAGGTCACAGTAGTCACCAGTAGCATTGAGTAGAAAACCCAGATCTCTTGAAAAGATGGTGAGAACCATTTTGTTTCAAGAACAAATTTCTGTAGTCACCAGAAATTAATTGGATTTAATGCTGGTGATAATACAGGGTAAGAAAACCCCAAAGGCTTTTGCCTATTCCCGGAACAAGCATAAGGGCAGACAGTTTCCAACATATGCCTTTATCAGTGAGCAGCATCCCCTTAAGGATTAACAAAACTGGGTGAAATCAGTTCTTCCTTTGTGACTAACAAGAGATTTGTGTCTGTAGATGGTTCTGTGGAATGGCTCAGATCTGTTGGAACTGCTCAGAGATCACCAATACATCTCACAGGAGTTATGAATCATACGTCAGCTGGATTCGCTGCCAGCCTGAATTTGAGAGCAGAAGTTCTGTAATATTCTGACCTGTTAATCACCTGTTGTATTCCTGAGCCAAACAGTCTCCTGAATTTCCTCAAGTTAACTTATAATATAGCTCACAATTTAAGATTAGTCCTATGAAATATCAATGAACAAAGTACAAAAGCAGAGAAAACCAATCTATTGCTGAGAAGAATGCTTTGCTAAGAGAGATTATCTTAGTCACTTCAAACCATCTGTGCCTGAATGCTCTACTGTACTTCCTTTTTCCTCAGCATATCTTCATACTTAATTCAGTTACTGTCAGCTAAAGTCACCGAGATAGCAAAGAAGTCTATTTCCACACCCATTAGATTTGCATTCTGGAAATTAGATTTACAGTCAACTGGTAATACCTGACAAAACCTGCTTCATGATCTGCATTTGAACCGTGTTAATAGTGGTTGCAGCTATAGAAGTTCACCTGAGAAAACTGAGGGACCCTACAACCTGAAAGATATCTTTAAATACAAATTTAAGAAAATAAATGAGACGATTGTTTCTCTTGTTGCAGGATAAAAGAATCTACTAAATGTCGGGAGTTTACAATGTGAGGCAGCTATTTCCATACTGCAACTAACCTGCTTTTCCAGGTGGAAGAGCATTTCATCCTGACCTATTTCAAATTTTATCCCATATGTATGTCTGGCAAAGTGCTCTAGAAACGTATTTCCCTTTGGTGTGCAAGAGAGAAAGCAGTCTGCAGCTCTTAATGCTGTTACTGCCACAGAACATTATGGTACTCCTCATATTCTGTTGTGAGCATTGGTGCTCTACAGCAACGTGCCTGGTACAGAGCACAACACCAAGCTGGCTTTTGCCTCATGGTCTGGATTTTGCTGCACCCAAAGGCTAGAATATGCATGCGAATTATCAGCAGAGACACACACAAACGGCCTGCAACCTGCTCCCCATTCCTCTGCCAGCAGCTGGTGTTAATGCAGGCAAGAAGTGGACCTGTGTGTTTAACTGTGCAGCTTCCCCACGTAACACATCGTCACGACTGTCCCCATTAAGCCCAGATCAAACACAAAAAGCACTTTGAACAGCAGCAGCAACAATTCTAAAGAGTGTCAATTAGAAATTATTTCAAAAGAGGATAGAAGCGTAGCAGGCTTTGAGTAAAGCTTATAGCAGAATGGGTTGCTTGTCGGTTCATTACCTCTCCAAGACTCTGTCTCTCCTGTCTGTCCTCGTAGGCGGAAGTGTAGAATGGCTCATAAGTAATTAGGTCTGGACGTTCAATGTCATAAATGGCCTTGACTTTGGGAATGGCTGCTAAATCCTTGTAATCAAGGATCTCATTGTCTACTTTTGCCTGAAGGTCAAAGACAGAACATAAATTAACTTACACAAATGCACTAGTAATTTCTATTTTACACAATTTATGATTTTGTGTATTTGTTATCACACTGTTGCCATGGAAAAACCCTTTTTGGCACTCTACACACAAAGTGGCTGCTTCTGTTTCTTCTCCAAGTGGGCCTCCCTCTAAAAGCACACAGTGTTTTCTGAGCTTAGGAAAGAAAGAACATTGCATATACAGATGTCACACAAAAGTTGCTTATCAACAGTACCGAGCTGGAAACTACAGCTCCACAAATGACTCATTTTGTGGCCTAAGGCAAGTCATTTCACCTCCGCTCTTATTTTCCCATCTGCAAAATGTGCGATAACATCAATTTAGATTGCAGATCACAGAGACTGTGAGAGGATTCCATGCAGGAGACCACAGACAGAACGCCAACCTATAAATCTGCACACGAGAGGAAATACAACTCATTACAAGGAAATAAAATGGCAAGCAGGACTAGTTGTCGGGACTAGGCATCAAACTCCCAGCTGAAATTTTTATATTGCACTCATCACTTAACCTATGCGCAAACTTCTAACTAAAGCATTTATTGCTTACTAACAGGATACCAAGTAGTACTAACATTGACTATTTTCTCACTAAAACTGCGAGACGTTCTTAACTAGTTTGAAACTGGGAGCAGGAAATCAGTTCTAAAAAGACAGTTGTGGCCATCAGAGGGAGCTGGAAAGAGGTCTTACATATTGTTTAGGTAGCTAATATTTTCTCTTAATTAAAAGAAAACTTGTTAAAAAAATCAGCATACATTCTTAACTACTTTACAGAAGTAAACTTGATTTTTAAAGCTAATAGGGAATATTCAATTTGCTTTTCACCTTTTCTACTAGGTATTTTAGTTATTTATAGGAGGCTGCACAAGAAAACAAGGCTGATCTGTTTCTACTCTCATTCAGTTCTGTTCTGCCTGAGTACTAGCACATAATGTCTTTATATTTAAGTGAATTTACCTTCCTGAGCCCTTCTAACAACCCTTCTAACAACCACTAGTCTTGGTGGTTCTTAAATAACACCATAAATTAAATACAATACAAAATACTTCTGATTGAGAAACAAAGCTTGAAATAGTTAGGAAATCCACTTTTTAATGGATTGTGTAATGTTTTTACCGCAGTCTGTCAAAGAGCTGCAAATATGTCTGGACATTTTAAATCACCATAGATACTTTCACAGACCCCAGATGTTGCCCTATAGACTCAGTTGTTCAGCAACAGGTGAAGCTACAGCTTATGCAGGTGATATTACCAGTTCTCCAGGACATGCTCTGTGGTTTGACAGCTGCAGTGTGAACACTTTAGACATATTAGCTGTTTTTTAGGTTGTTGTTGAAATGCACTGAAGAACTAGCACTTATCTCAAACTCAGGACTTGAGATCTGTAATTTTGGTAATTCTTCTGCGTTATAATACATGTAACAAATCTGTATGCCTTACATTTTCACCTATATAATCTTAAGGTTATCTACAAAATGAGTGATTCAGCATTAAGTGCAGGTAACAGAAAAGAAAGTCTGCCCTGTATCTGCTGCTTCTTCCGAACATAACCTTTGTCTTTGACCCCTCATAATGGACTCTCTCTCACTAACTTGCTTTCCTGTCATTTTCTTCTTCGTTATTATATTCCACTTCTCCCTTGGATACTGTGCAGGTTGTCTGGAGCACGTTTTATATGAGGACAAAGGCTATATGGACTCTTAAATGCATGCAAGTTCTTGGAAGTGTAGGTTATATGCATTGAAATACAGCAAGTCTGAGAAGGTTGAGCTGTTTTGTTATTCATCCAAGTACAGCTGATTTCATACTCTGCCTCCTTAGAACCGAACTTAGTAGATGACTTCTTCTGACCCTGGAAACTCCTCTGCCAAGAAAAAAGGGGCACTGACAATACTGAAGTATAGTGGTAAATACTAAAAGTGGTATTAGAAGAGGAGAAAAAGAAATAACTCTTTGAAATGTTGGGGCAAACTTCCTGTGAATGTATTTCCAACTGCAATTTCTAAGATCTGGTCAGGCAGCTGACCTGTCTGCCTTCTGTCCATCTTCACATCACCAAGTGGCTTCAGGAGATTTACTAAATCTTTATGTGGCCTGGAAAAAGCCTGCCCTGCCCTTGAAATTCTGTGGTGATAAAAACTACCCCTGTAATGGTGCTGAGAATTTTAACAATTCAATCACTGAAATGAAGGCATTAGCATCAGTATAGAAATGTTTTATTTCAGCACGAAGTATTTCATATTCAAGCAGCTCATTCATCAGAAGAAATACTTACATAGATAGTGTGGCCTGGTGAGCCAGGTATACTGGAACCTGGTCTGGAATAAATACTTTCTGATGATGTTCTCGTAGGCTGAAAAACAAACAGGAACTTTTCAGAGCCACCTGAAGCAATTAACATTGGTATCTTTGGTTTTAAGTGAAGAAATCTGCACACATCTTGAAATTAACCGCATTTTGGAAAAAAAAAAAAGTCAAGACAAATGCAAGCATTCTGGCATATTTCACAATCTTATGAGGCAGGTGTGGGCTTTTTTTTTTTTTTCAGGGGAAGGAGTGTTGTGAGGGAGGAATGAGGTTTTCTAAATCGTATGGTGTAAAAGACTGACAACAATGATGAACAAAACAAAACGACACCTGCCAGAGACACTGCAAGTAGCCATATAACGTACAGTTCGGGACAGTCCTGCTGGTCACTTTATCAAAATGTTAGTTCACAAACAGCTAGAGATTATCAGCAGCCATTGGCTCAGCAGCCAAAATTGTTGAGAGGAGCACAGCACACACGTCATTGCTTTCCAGGTGTTCAGTCACTGGATTTCCATTATGAATATGGAATTGAATTTGGCCCTTCTCAGCAGAAAGACCAGAAATCTTTGGCTTGGAGCTGTTCCCTGCATCTGCAGCACAACTTAGATGCAACCTAAAAGCTAAACTGTTGGTTGAAATTTCATGATTCTCCACACTGCAAAACTGATGTTTAGTGCCAATGTCCTGCAAACTGAAATTCAGGAGAACAGCTGCACCCCTACAGAGTGAGTGCTGCCGCACATTCAGAGGATTATCTAACACTGCATCAGTACTCAACGGACACTGATCCCCTAGCAAAAGTTTTGTGAGAGGAGAAAAAATAACTTGGCACTGAGATGTGGGGATCCTGAAAACCTGACAAATTTGAAAACCACTTATTTGATCAAAAGTCACTCAAGGCTATTGGGGCAATAACTCAAATATAGCATGCAACAGACAAAGGTAATCAAAGATCCCTCTTCCACTTGAGAAGCCATTTTTGTTCCCTAATTGACTGTGAAGAACTAACTCCTATCATAAAGTAATGCATCAGCAGATGACTCTGAGAACAGTGCAGTGGGTTGTTTCAAAGTCACCAAAAATTAAGCCGCCTTAAGCAGTCCTTACCTCTTGTCTGTTTGTGACGATGCACTAAGGGACCTTCCAGTCACACACTGGTGAGAAACAAGACTAAACAGCTTGGTTCACTGATTTTTCTTAGGAAATATTTGGAGTGAGCAAGGCTACTGGACATTTCTCATCCCTGAAACACTCTCAGACTCTTTCTACCTTTAATTTCATAGCCAGGAAAGCTACTGGAACCATCCTTACAAAAATGCTGAAGACTAGCTGAGGATCATACAGCAGGATTCCTCTGACTCCCTCTGTGGAAATGAAATCACCATATGCAGGGAGGGTCAAAGAAATAAAGGGCTTTGAACACATTCCACCAAAAAACGTGAAGATCCAGATCAAATAGAGAGCAGATGTGGCTATGGAATGACATGGTCACCAATCCCCTCAGGAGTACGTCTGAGAATGCCTTCTCAGCTGGACCTTTGTATGCTCCTTTCTTTTTCCCTCTGTAGCTGCAAATTCCTACATCCCAAAAGGGAGCTCAGAAATTTCTCAGCTGTCCTTTAGCTCCTTCCACGATGAAATCAAAGGAAAAACAAAACAAAACAGTCCCCCCCACACACTTGTTTGATGGAAACGTTACAAGACTTAAGCTGGCTATTGCTGAGAAACACTTCATCCCCTTTGCATTTTGCCATTTCACGCCACTGAGTGAAGACACATGTAACGTGCTGCTGCAGTTGCTATGGAAAACCACTGTTTTCATTACAACACAGGGAACACCATTAAGCACTTGAGGTACTGTTAGGGGCGTCTCTGTTACCTTTCACTTTTGGCAGACATGCTTTATGAGTTTTGTCTGATTAATTTTCCCTCTTGCAGGAAAACAAGCATGAGAGCCAGTTACGACTTCTTCTAAACTGGCACGCCTTCTGGGTTGCTTTTCCCTCTGGTTCTTTGTAATCTCTTCAGGAAATCAGAATTTTTCAGCCCTTGCTTCAACTCTCAGTCTCACCTCTTAGTGTAACCGCTAAAATCTTCTTCAGCGAAGAAAAATTCCCTTGTGCTTATCACTTCAGCGAGTTTATTGAATACAGTCAGCCTAAGAAGACAGTTTCAGCAATGCCCTGCTAACAATTCTTTTAAGTGCTCTTAGTTCAGGAGTACAGGAGCAGTTGCCAGATGGACTGGCAAGTCGTAGCACCTGTTCTTCATTTCCCCTCCGTGCTTCTGCTCCAAGTTCCTCATTACTATCCCATTAACACGGCCACGAGCCAGATATGACGCTCTCTAAAACCACTTTTCTATTTTCTGTAACAGTTCTTGTGTACAGCAGTTTAACCTGGAGCGTCTGATGAAGTTCCACGTTCCCCAGGCAGGATGCCACCCTACCTGAGCACACGTGGGTTATCTGCTGAGCATCTGAATGCAAGCAGACCTGCTACTCTGCGCTTCCTCCATCAGCTCCCAGCCCTGTATCTTGACTGATTTTACAACATACCCTTGAAGACAGTGCACGGAAGAGGACTTCTGCATCTACTTTCATTCTTGCTGCCTCACTTTGCCCTACTTGTTTTGAATTACACTGACTGTTTCCATTGCAGATGGCTATTCTCTGTAGACTCTGCCGTTTCCCATATGGTCTGGAATCCTTCACAGATTTGCACCTTCCCCTAAATACGACTGCTCTGCATTTAAGAACATTTCTGCTCTTTGCCTTAACAAACCTACATTGAAGATCCCTTGATATAAACTGTTAGTTTTGCAAAGTTTTAGGCTATTAGACAACTATAGCAACCAAGAGGCCTATAATAACTCCTGACTGAAAATCTGTGGCTGGGCATGGCTTTTATTACATTGTACGTTATGTTTTCATTATCAGTCGAGAAACCCTGTCTCTGTAGCACCACTGTGACTTTACTACTTAAACAGGTGGCAAGAGACACATTGGCTGATGAATTCTCTACTGATGTAACTGGTCTAAATCCCATCCTAGAGAAGAGCTGGATAAGAACACAGGTTAAAACTGGAACGGCGGCAAACCCTGACCTTCACTGGAGATATCACATGAGCATCTCTTCAACACATACAGATAAGAAAATGAGAGACTTCTTTAATATGAATGCATTCCTCTAGAGGTATTTCATTCCATCACAACAGACCTGTGACACTTGTTCTATACTCCCAGCAACAAAGTTAAGCTGGTTTACTTCTGCAAATGGATCTGGAATATTCTTTGCATGACCGTGCTTGTTCTTTAGGGATTCAAATAGAGCTTTTCACACTGTCACTTTTTTCAGAGAAATTTAAATCAAATCTTTGTTAAGAACTACAACTATTTTTTTCTTGTGGCATGGTCGTTCTCCACATTTTTTAACTGTAGAAAAGTTGTTTCTTTTTTCTTTCCTCCTCTATCCAAATGGATGTAACACTGGTAAATATATTAACATGGGATGTCTGTACCACATATAGGAAGTTTTTGAATGCATATGAAAAAAACAAACAATAGAAGTTCATACATATCATTAAAGTAGCTCAGGGAAACAACCAAATCACAAAGCAGATGAAATATCTGTAAGACTTCTCCGTATTTCCCACTTTATCACAGACATCTTAATTTTATGTTTTTGATCTTCATTTCATGCATTTGTCCTCAATGCAAAAGTTCTTTACCAACTTCATTTGCAGACTGGCAGAGGTAACACCAACTGTCATGCTCTTGATGCTCATCCTGTTAGGTTCATTGTGAATTTTAATGCTCAGTTATCATACCACCCATGCATATGCCCCAAATTAATTAACTTGTTATTTTATTATTAGATTACAAAGCTTAACATGTTCATCTGCATTTACCTCAGCTTGTCATGTCATCATGCATGGCACATCATCTAAATACATAACTTCTTTTAAGAAAAACATCCACACTAGAGCCATTCACATCATCCAGATACTGCTGTAATGTGGTGGCTGTGGCTTTTTGAAGTACAGATGTTCAAAAGCATGCTCTACAATAACTAAGTGCAGGCAACCAGATCAAAACTGATCCCAAGAACATCTGGCCAAACAGATGCACTATTGTTTAACAAAGGCATCGTCAGCGTTGTTTACAGTACCTGCCTTAGTTTTTTGATAGAGTTCATTATGCAAGGCGGTGATAATAGCTGCAGAAAAATGAATATGTTTTCACTTAATAACATTTAGCAGCACAGTTTAAGCAAATTCTCTAAACCTCAGAAGCTACTGTAAGTGAAGCGTATTTATAAATAAGCTAAAAAGAAGATTAGGGTGTAATTTATTCTACTCAGCAGCCACAACTTTGCAATAGCAAAGAATTTGGCAGTCCCAGTACAATACTTGCTACTGGAAGTACCTGCTTCAGCAACTGCAAGGCTTTACAGAGGACAGAAGTTTTTTAGGTCTTGGAACCAGGGCTCATTGGAGACAGGTTTCCCATGGATTTCAGTAATTTTCAGTGGCAGTGTACAAGACCAATAACGCACTTCAGTGCTACAGCATTCATTGTGCCTGTCTGCCAGTTGAACTGTGCCCTTCTTACAAGTGTGTTACCTTCAAATGCACGGAGTACTTCAGTATTTCACTTCCTTAAAAATCTACAATATATGTGCACCAGGACAAAACTCGCGAAAAGGTTTAGTTCAAAGTCACACAGACACATATTAATAGGTTACAAGAATTTTTTCTTCCCTTTCTAGACAAAAAGGCCAGAAAGGAGAAGGAATTTTCAGTTCAGTCATTGAAGGCACACTGCTACCATATGTAAGATCTTTTACAAGACTACTCATGCAAATGCAGTCTTCACCAAAAGTAACCTGAGTGGAAAGCAGAAAAAAAATGAATACTTTGAATGAATGAAATTCAGAACATACTGAATTCAATGGTCAATTTCTTATAGAATTCACAAGATTTGGCTTACTTCCTCAAAAATTCTTAAAAGAACTTTTTTTGTGTGTGTGTGTGATAGGTAGCAAGTATGGTTTTAAAAACACTACAGTCATCTTTTAACTTAAGACATTATCCCCTACAAGCTAGTTATTTCAATTTGCTGGGTTCCTTCTTACATTTAGCAAACAATTAACCCCAGTAAACATGGGTCTCAGTCCACAGACAGCCACTCATGGCAAATGATAAGCAATTACTGCACAAGGTTTATATTTCTTTTATGTTCCTTTATACCTTTTATGTTCCCTTATATTCTTTTCCTTTCTTTCTTGCACTGCCTTTGGCATCTAACTCCTAGCGAAATGCCTAACTTCTAACTCCCACTGATTTCAATGGAAGCTCCAGTACTCAAGTTTGGCAGCTCAGCACTTTTGTTGGGCTGGTCGAAGATGGTGGTGTTGATGCCTGATGTGTAATCACTGCATCAGTGGCATTTAAAGTGCTCGGAGTAAAGTCCTGTTTGAATCGCACACCAAGGATTGTCTTCTCCAAATTATGTACACCATCCAAACAGTTTTCAGCAGGTTTATCATGTGATGAAGAGCTGCAGTAGGCATACACCTTCTCCTGTCTTGCCTGTAATCTGCCACCATATTAGTAATAAAACACACATACAAAATGGAACTCATTGGCAGCAAGTTCATCCAAGGCTCAAAACGTCTTCTAACTACAGTACCAAAGTTTGTTCATAGATCTAAGAGACTGTCAGGTATTTCTGTTTCTGGCTAAGATTTTGTGACCCATTTCTCACTAGCTGTTTGGTACTCGGCTCAGTCACAAAGTCTCAGGACTCTGAAGTCAAGATCCAGGGACCTACAGGATCTTTGAAGTATGCACCTTCATCAACAGGTGCATACTTCAGAGAAACAAGAAGCATTAACAAGACTGAACCGCCATGGTCTGGAAAAAGCTGCAGATAATATTTACAAAACATGCATGCTCTGGCTTACTATGTGCAAAAGGCGTTTGCATCAAGCATGCTCTAGTAAAGTTTAAACTGTAATTTTAATGTAGATTAAAGCCTTTGGCCCGTCTTTACAGCAACAGCAGTGATAGCATCTTTGTGTCTACTCTGCAGAAGAACACTTAAAGCCAAAATCTGCCTTGAATTACACTTTGTATAATCAGCCTGTAAATCTAAGCAGCATTAAATACTGACTAAATTTACACAAGAGGATATCATCTGACCCTAAGCTACTTGTATCTTATACAGTCTACAAAGCAAGAAAGAGAACATACCTTGATCTTGGCATGGGCCGTTCATATTTTTCCTTGCATATTTTTCTAATACATTGGATAGGATTCATTTTTCAATCCTAAGGCTCCTGGATTTCAACATTGGAAACTCAGATTCCTGCATGCTAAACTGACTGCAAGAAGCCACTACACTGGCCTAAAAGATGAGCAGAACAGTCTCCCAGATTGCTTTCTTTAGTCTCCAATATCAGATTCCATAAAGCCTAAAAGCGCAGAGACAATGCCCTCCTTAGGAGCCGTGATAACATAACTTTGTAGCTTTATTTTCTTGATATATATTCTGTAGATAAGAGAGAGCAACGTTCAAGAGGGGTTAATGCATTGCAACATCCAAGTGAACTGTGTGAAGTCCTGTGCAGGACAAAGGGCACAGGGCTGGCAGTGACCGCTATTGAATCACAGCGCTGTATTCAGCCACGTAACGCTGCTCTGCAGACTGCATCTAACACAAATACCCTGCCCTGGCTGATGATACAACTATGCAATGAGAGATGTGAAGGCAGAGTGAGGAGAGACAGTGAAAGTCCAGTGACACGGAGTCTATCAGCCCATCTGCCTAGTGCTAGCCTGTACTAAGTCCTTATCAGCACAATTTTACTTCATTATTGGGTGAAAGCTGTATAACCAGACAGCAGATACAACCAACAAAGAAGCAATGCTCTGAATGAGAAGAAATGGAAATAGGTGGTGGTCTCAGGTGCACACCAAACGCAAGGAAGTCTGAAAGTCAAGGAAGTCTGAAAGAAAAACAATCAAGAAGGGACAACCTCCTAACGCCAACATGGATGTGCTGCTGACTACGGAGAGGCCAAATGCTCTGGGGCGGTGCCCAGGACATGCCCAAACCCAGCATTTTGTAAATATTTTCTCAACTGAAGTTTTCATCTGTATTTGGTCAATAATTATAAAAACAAAAATGATATAACTGATAGCATTTTTCTCTCTAAAAACCATAAACCATTGTTCATGGAAACCTGACTTCTTCCCTTCAAAGTCAGACACTTTTTTACCATTTTCATTTGCTTCATATTTGCACTCTAATTTTTTCCTTCAGAAGAAAAACTTTCTATGGCACTGGAAGAAAAATACTGCAACCCCCAAAAGCTCAAATTAATCTAAAAAAATAAATTAAGCATTTCATTAAAAGAAATGAACATGTGAGAATTAACAAACACTAGACTACATGATGCAAAATACAGAATCAGTACCCAGGGTGGCAAGTGACAGCAGGAAAGCTATGTGGCAGAAGTAGTAGCAAGCACAGCAAATGACAATAACCAAGAATCTTCTCAGTAAAGAAGATTGTTATCAACACTGAAAACACAGCAGCAAACCTCTGCAGAGCGTGGTCTGCGCAGAACCAGACTCTTTGGATAAAAGAACTCAGATGAGGAATGCTGTCATGAAACAGAAAAGGGAAAAAGAAGAGTGAAAAGGAAAATAGTTTCCCCAGCCCATAAGATTTATGTTACTTATTGGTCCCTGTAGAATCACAAACCACCAGACAGTTGTTAAAAACAAAATAAACACCACCAACAAAAACTAAACGATGTATATTCTTGTTATATACACACGACTGCTTTACTTTGCTTGTTTTGTCTTTATAATCCTCTACAAAAAATCCAGGAGGAAGACCTTAACCATTTTTATGAACTCCCTCTGAAATAATAACCAGCTAAAGTGTTGATTAGTTTATATCACAAATCAGTTTCTGCTGGAAAACAGAACTTGCTGAAAACTTCTGAAGTGACTTCCATGATAAAAGGGCATTTTGTTTTGTTCTGCTCTACTGGGAAAGGAAACTCAGCAGAGCAGAGAGGCCATGTCACTGACTTCTTGCAGAACCACTAGTATATCTAGGCCTGACCCTGTAAGTGGTTTTATCTCATATTTGACAACTCACAAACCAGATTCTGATTCTCATATCAGGTTGAAATCTATGCAACCAAGAAACTGACAGCAAATCAAACCACAGTTCATAATTTAGTGGTGACACGTTCAAATAGCACATAGTTCTGCCAGTTGTTTAATATGTTTCTGTACCTACCTTTTTGCTACTGCCTTCATTTGAGCCTGCCGAATGAAACATTTGGCAAAGTCATCTAAATGAACTCAAGTGATCAAGTGAACTCAAACTGATTTTAAAATAAGCGTCTGATATTTGTAGAATACATACAGACTATCTGCGATGTAAAGCTGAAGCTAAAAATCCTCTCTCTCTCTCCAGCTATCTTCAATATATTGCATTTCCTGATACCCTTTAAAGACATTTGAAACCTCTGCATGGAAGATCTCCAGGAATAAGGTGGCCTTGGATAGCTTTGCCATAACATTTCTCATGTTCCCCTAATAAGCATTCTCTCACTTCATTTGTCTTAAATTTCCTGAAAGAACTCACTTATGCAAAGTCTTGCAGGTGGGTGAATTTATTTACTTCATTCACTTCAATTAAAATCAGCTGAAGAGGAAGAAGATTCACATGCTTAAATGTATAATGGAAAAATGGAGAAGATACTTGAAGAGGACTTTACAATTTCCATGGGGAATGGAAATAAACCAACTGAGTTATAAGGTCAGCTTGGAGAAGGTTCATAAGGGCAGCACTGTAGTCAGGAATGCTTTGATAAGGCTTTTGGGTCCAAGTGAAAGGGAGGTATTGTACCCCAGCCATTCACTGCTAGGCGTAAGCATTCTGACACTTAAGCAGGGCCAAAGCCTTGTCTTACATTCAAATTGTTAAATGAGGAAGAAAATCCAGAGCAGCATAAAAAGTACTGTGGTAATTAGTTAACATTAATAAGGGAGCAATCTAATTCTTTGGAGATCTCTCTTTACCTTCTAATTACTGAGCGCTGGCATAAACAATCTGTCTGCTCCTTGGGTGATGCAATAGCCCCACGCCTATTCTGGAGGTAACGTGGTAAAGTTACAGCTGGTTTACATTATGATAAGAGGGTCACTGAGAACAATATTTATGCAAGTGACATAATGCTGCATGCTGGAAACCAAAGGCCAGGAGACAGACTTCTGAGAACAGCCAGGGGGCTTACTGACTTCCTAAGTTTCCAAGCCTGCATCACACCCACCTCTTTGCAGCTGACAGGACCGGGTACAAAATCCAGAGAATTTTATGAAGAAAGTTTCACAGGCATTTTTAATACCTGGTCACCTATGGCCAGTTCTACTTCTGTATTATCAGTACAGCCCACACTAATGTGAACTCTGATCAAGAAACAGTTATCAGTATGCTACCTACGTTCATAGTAAATTTGCAGAACAGTGCACCTAAATAAATTCTGAAGGCCTGGGTTTCCTGTGAACAACCCGCACGTAGAACAAAGCCCACAGGATAACCTTCATGCCAGTGCCTCTCATTTTCCTTGGCTGACAGACCTTCTAGCCATTTTATTCACATGAAGTCTCTAATATTCATATTCAGAAAAATTAAAGTTCAAAGAAACTACTGAGACATCAAAGAGAGTAAATTGTCCAGAAGGCAAATTAGTGAATACAGGCTTAACATTAAAATTGCATGCAAAAATCCAGACTATAATGTTTATCAGTGCGATGTTATTCCCATCAAATATTTAATCCAGAAACCTTGTAGGGATATGCTGAAGTGACCCCAAGGATAACTGCAACTCTTCTCGACATTCAAATTAGGATCCCTTTAGTCTGGGTTTTATTTGGATGAAGAGTCCATCTGAGCTACATGCTGTAAATAACTGCACAGAATGGGATAACTATTGAGAAGTTATACAGATTTGCAAAAATACTAAGATACCTTGTAGCACTTGCTCAGTTCACATTTTCCTCTTAAAAATCTCCCCCCCCCCCCCAAAAAAAATAATAATTGAGATATAAGATTAAATATCTTAAAGACAATGCCACATCTGTATGTCAGTAAATGATGCTACCTTCAGATCAGTACACTGAAACAGATACGTGAAGATGGTGAGCCTAAAAATCACACCAGTACCTCTGAAGTGCTGTCATAGTTATTCTGCCAGTGTGGTGACAGCTATGCACTAAACAAACATGGACAATCAACTCTTTCAAATACAATGTCCAGTTACTGGGTGTGCAAAATATCCAGTGAGTCATTGCCACAAGTTCAGCTTACCCTTAGCTTCTCTTCGGTCTTAGTGGATTGCTTACAGTCGGGATGCCAGACAGTGGAACCTTTGGGAGGTGTAAAAAGGAGAAAAATCCTTATTCAGATTAAAACAGATGACTTCTGATCATGAAAACTTAGTCGTGAAAAGAGAACCCCTTCACTGTATCTGACTGTGAAAGAGGAACACAAGTGAAACAAACAAACCAAACCCACAGCCCACCTACAGCAGCCCCTTGTGGAAGCTGTCAAAGCACTTAGCACACGTTCTTAATTAAGTCAAACAGCCGTAAGCAGCAAGAAAGGCAGCCAGCACCAGCTGGAGGAACTGAAAGACTAAGGGTTCTTCTGGTGAGGATGGAGGGCAAGGGCCATGGCGACCTGATCTGTTCTTCCCTTATGTACCCCACCACGCATAAAAAGGAAGCTCTGGTTATAAGCCCACCAATACCAGCAAAGTCTGATGACTTCCTCGAGCAGTAGGTGCCGTGCTCAGTTATTGCGAAATATTGAGAAATATCACCTCTTCCCTACAACTACGCAAAATGCAACAGGAAAAGCTTATATGGAGCAAAATCAGAAAAAATTCACAACACAGCAGTCAGTGCTGTATCGTGCCCGCTGCACCAAGCTGGAGAAGCCAGCATGACATTTGGCATGAAGCAGTACGTGAAGGAGCCTATCTCGAGATCCAAGTGTACCGTACTTGTCACTGGCACACACATCGCTTCTGCTCCTTGCTCTGTGAGGTCAGTGGCATGTGTTGTACTGGCATTTCCGCACGGCACGTTCCAGCCTCACATCCTTTAAAAAAATTCAAGGTCTCCACCGTTTGTGTTCCAAAACATGGGATTTTCTCTTACATTGTGAAAATGTAAATATCCATCTGTGCCCACGGGCTGAGCAGTGCCCAGGGCAAGGGGGACTTCCATTCCACTTCAGTGCTCAGGAACAGAGCATGAACTGTGGTCACTGCTGGGAAGCTGCTGGCAGGTTTTAGCCAAACTGAAATGGAGCAGAAGCTAATGCTGATTTGTAACACTGACTGCAGCTGCAGTCAAATTCAAACTTCGGTCCAGCCACTGCAAAGCCAATACTGAGCCATGTCTGTCTGCAGGAGGGAGCTTCACCTTCACTCCGTCCACAAAGAAACCAAACAAAGGGCCGTCCAGGTCTCCTGCTGGTGAATATTAGCCCAAGTGCAGCCAGAGGACACCCCACCCTCAGAGCCACTGAGAGGTACGGGTCAGGGGCCCCGGACACTTTATCCTAACAAGCCCTTACATGCCTCAGTACAGAAGTGAAGAGCAACAGGAATGATTTCACTTCCCAGCAGCACACAGCATAATCATCACCAGAAGACTGCAGGGAACGCTGTGATTCTGGATCAGGGCCTGAGACGTTTGGCTTTGAGTCTAAGACAAGGAAGAAGAAACTGCATTTGGCAGGCGGGAAGGATCAGATAACAGGGAGAAGCGTACCGAGAGCCTTCTCTGTAAACAAACAGCAGCTTCCGAGCCAGGACCCCACAGCGCCAGCAAGATCAGCAGAGCAGCATGGCCTGTGCATTTGCTGAGGAGATCAGGCAGATCCCAGCCCTCAGGAGGAAGGGAGTTCATGCTATAAGGCTGATGAGTTAAGACTCAGAAGGTTTCAGAATTTGCAAATTCAGTTACAAGCTTCCTGCGTGACCCTAAGAAAAATGTTCTCTGCTCCTCTGTACCTCAGTTTCTTTTCTGTTAAACCATTCCCATCATCAAAGAAAAAGCTATCACTGCATTTTCAGGCAGCATTTACCACAAACTAGTCCAATTTTAGGAACACCCCAGGAGAATGCTGGAGCTGCTGAAGGGGAACAAGAAACGCAAGAAGGTTTGGATATAATTTTCATGGTGGAACTTAGTTACCAGTTGTGAGCTTTCCTTCACAAAAATGGTAAAAAGTTTTAAAAATATGAAATTGTGTAACCCAAATCAGATAGAGCAGGCACAAGAAGTAAAATGCAAATATTTTTTCATGATCCTGAACTATAACTTGTAGATTTTATTCACCCAGCTGTGTCACACTATTTTGAAATGTTTGGAACTGTGTAAATTCTCAAGTTGCATCGCCCTTCCTTTTCCTAACAGAAACAGTTCAGCAAATTGTGGCTAATCCCACTCTTAATGTAAGTTTGCTCACTTGGCAGACATCAGCCAACACATTCATTTATTCAGCTTTTTGCTTTGCGTGTACCTCTGATTCAGACTACAGTGCTCTAAAAAGCAGAAGCTCAGTTACACAGTGAATAAGGCTGAAAGCCTGTGTGAGAATCAAGAGCAGCAGCCCTCTGAATGCTAAGCAACATCCTAGCTCAGCAACAGCCCTCTGGGATGAGCCCTATAATAAAATACTACTAAGGAAGTCCATGGGAAAGAGAGTTTCTGATGCTACTTCCTTGTTATTTTCCTGTGAGGGAGCAGGGTGAAGTCAGAGTGCTTCTGCTAGCGCTACTTAAGCCATCCTTAACACAGAAAGCCCCAGAATGGTGGGTTTGGTTTTGTGTTTTCCTTTTGCAGGTTTGCTTTTGCACATTTCTATTGCAAGTGACTAACAGAAACCTACCAGGCTCCTCTAATTACACAAAGTGGTACCAACACAGTTTTTATGTCCAGTAGAGAGAACAACGAGAAATGAGAAGGAAGCTTCCTATTTTCATATATTTCATCGATAACGTGATTTTGGTTCTGGCTGGTTTTTATTTCAGAGAAGTGCTTGGAAGGCTGTTATTCTGCACCCGAGGGGGAACAATTTGGATGGAGTCAGGATATCCATTTCAGCTGAGAGCTCTGCAGAGGAAAGGCTTTCAGGTCACCTACGCTTAAAAGCATGCTGAATTCAGCAAGGAAAGCTTTGTCAAGACAGTCTGGAGCACACTCAGCAATAACATTACTTGGTCAGAAAACAGATTTCTACAATAAAGCAATGCAACCTGGGCTGCTGCTCCTCCACTGAAGCACAGTGAGCGTGAGGAACATCAATTCACCTTCATGGGACAGGAGATACAGAAGTATGTGCAGCTAAGAAGAGAATGATGGCAGGTCAAGGAGCCAGGTATCTCTTCCTGTCTCATATCACCTAAACTTTTCCAGGACAAAATCTAGCCTTGTTTAAGTACCTCCTGCCTTTCTGGGATCTGCGCAAGTTTACACCACAGCCTGCACGTGAACTGTGCTGGACTGGTGCAAACTGCATCAGTTCATCCCTCACTGCTATTAAAATAATTTCTGAATTAATCTGCTCACCTTGAACTCTGCCTGTCCTTTTATCATACTATCATGTGAAGAACCTAAGATCACTATTTGTCAGATGCTGAAACTGCTGCTTTCAAATTAGTCTTTCCAGTTTGCCATCAGAAAGCACTAGTTCCTACCCAGCCCTCTTTCAGCCTCTCCTTGCTCTGGCAATGAAGTGCCGCTACACAACTGTGTATCTAATTCTGTGCACAGCTGGAATAAGATGACGCCTTACAAGGCCAGTGAGATGAGAAAAATGGACTGCAAGGGAGGACAAACTATAAAATAACACAAGTTAGCTTCAAAGGAATTCCTTAACAATGTTATCTAGTTTTGGAATTCCTCCAGAAGGAATCTGTCTCCAGTTTTTCAGGAGATAGCTGCCATCACACTTTCATCATTTCTTTCCTATGCTTTCACAGTCCTTTCAGGTGCATCAAGCGAGTTTTCTAACATAAATACAATATACAAAATCACGATCTGTGGTTGCCTTTTCACTTAGATTTCTAGATATACAAATGCATATTCGATGTCTTGCTACCAACATTAATTAATACTACATCAGTCAGAAAAAATAATTGTAGCTTAATACCTAATGTGCTACCTTGTGGGAAAGTAAACAGAATTCAGTTCCAGGGTATTTTTCAATCAAAGAAAGAAGCACATTCTTTTTTACGTGAAAAGATTCTGGGGAAAGAAAAAAAAAAAAGTGCTTCGCACCTGGAAGTGAGTGCAAGACTGCTAATAATAACAAGGAGATGAAAATGAATATATGAGAAAGAAGTGACTTCAGAAAGACAACAAATAAATATAAATGGAACTCAAAGAGATATGTGACCAGATGAACGGGAAATAGGCAAGGCAAGCAAATATAATTAGGAAGCAGAGGAGACAATCTAATGATGCGCATGGGGGATGAGATCTACGTGATTCAAAGCAAGCTTACTGCAGTGTCTGGAAGTTTTTCCATTGCGTTTTACAGTTTGGAGAGTGGTCCAGAACAGCAGAGAAACTGATCAGCACAATTCAGGGGAAAATGACATGAAACCCTCTCACCTTGTCTGATATCTCATCCACCAGTCTATGCACTAAGCTATCTGTGAGAAGCCAAATTCAGAGGCAGCCTAATAAATTTTACCCTTGCTACACAGCTTTTGAAAACACAATCTGGCTCAACTCAGGTGTAGAGTCACTGCAAAGCCACCATCATGGCCACTTACTAAAGTGAAAGAGTTAAGTAAAATGTTTGAGGGCACTGTAAAGAAGAAAGGATGGCTACAGTCCCCCTTGTCTGTATTGCACAGGGATAGCTTATAAAGTGCTGAGGTCTGTGACAGAAAAATTAACAAGTCTGATTTTCTGGTTTTGGAACAGAGACGTCCTTACCTTGCAGATACATTTCTTCTCCTTCCGTGAACATTTGGTTGCACCTGCTGCATCGTGCACAGCTTGGATGATAATGCTTGTCACCTGCCTAAACAAGAAAGAGAAATGAGGGATCAATGCACTGTAAACATTGCTCACATTTACGCTGCTCTGTAAGCACTCCACCTGCTAACAGACCACAGTCATTTTTCCTCTAGTTCACCTGTTATAATACTGCTCTGATGATGTGACAGTAGCTATGGGGACGTAAGACCTGCCGTTCTGGTTCAATCCAAAGGCCCAATACCCTGTCCTCAACAGAAGCCAGCAGTGACTACATGGGGTAGAAGGCTACAAGAACAAGACAAGATAGAACGGCCTTTCCTCTTCACACGTCCCCATTCAAGTACTCAGTGATTTAAAGACTTCCTGGTGAAAGGCTATATCCCAGTCTCTCTATTCTCCGTGATTTTGCCCAACAGCTTTTTGAATCTCACTTACCAGTCCAAAGCAATGAATGTTACACTGCAGCTAGACATTTGTGCAAACCTGCTGCCTCCTCCTTTTGCAGACAGTGCGTATGTTCTCAATTGCTCCATTGTTATGGATGAGTTTAGACAATGAATGACAGTTTTCAACCTGCCATTTCATTCCTTGGCTGCCTTCCCAACACTGCTGATATGAGCAGCTCCTGGGACCATTAACCTAAATCACAAATGCCTGACTTCAGAAGCTACTTGGGTGCAGGCAGCTTGAGCTGTCTGAACTATCAACCTAAAGATTCTAAATGCTCTAGATCCTGTTACCCAAATCCACTGAGTCACTTAAGTACACATCTCTTCAATACAGTGATATTCATAAAAGACTAGGCTGATCAGGTTTCAGGCCTTTAAGGACAGGAAAAATCAAGGCACAGATACGATTGTGATTTCTCCTTGGGAGAAACAAAGCATGCAAAGCCCACACCAGGCTTTTTGAAAAAAAATAAAATAAATAAATGATGAATCCTAAAACAAACAAACAAAAACCCAAACACTTGAATAGTGACAATTAATGGATTTTAAAAGGCTTTAAAAATGTATCTGATTTCTTAACATGTTAACTTCAAATGCTTTTTCACAAAATATTCCCTATCAACTGAAATATTATATGCATAACACCGGTCTGCAGCACAGGGCTGTGAATATTGAATGGGTTTCCAAGGTAGATCTCCAACTCAGACAGCTCAGCACTCACCAGCAGAAGCTGACATCCTTCTCTGCACTTTCTGCCGTGCACAATCGATATTGTACATACAAAGGAACAGGAATTTTATCTGTGTTTGGTAAAAAATAATCCCCACTTTTGAGCACTCCTCAAATTCTTCAGCAGAGTGAGGGCCCACAGAGCTGCTTGTCACAAGCGATTTCAGGCATATTTCATTTAAAGATGATGCCAAGCCCACGTCCTGGAAACTGCTTCCAGTTAATGAGATATAAAAAATTCCTAACAAGACTGAATCACTGCCGGAAAGCATCTTCTCCAAACAGGAAGACAATGATTACAAAAATATATATGAACTCATAGAACAGGAATCTTTTCTGGGCTCGCCTGTCTCATCCAGCTACAGCATATCTCTGCTGCATAAGAGAGCTCAGATTTTCAGTAGACACACGGATTTTTCTGAAATAAATTCATAGCTTCTCAAAACGTATTCAGTAGGGTAACTAAGAAGCTGTATAGTCTGAACTAGGAAGAGTACAGGTCCTGTTATATTATTATTAATTAACCCCTGACATATCCCATCTGAGATGGGGCCACGTCTCATGAGATGTTATCCAAATTCCCAGACACAAAAGACTGAAACAACACTGGTCAAAAGCTTTTGTAATTTCAGTTAACTGCCAAAAAGTCTGTACATCGATACTGTCAGATTAATCAGGCTTTATAAAGAAAGAATTCCCTACCAAGAACACCAATAGTAAACTACGGCAATGGAGTTTTAATGGATCCAGCAGAAATATCTATAACGTGAAAGCACCATGCTGTGTGGGCAATAGAAATCAGGCATTCACATCCAAACAGTTTCAGCTTCTGTTCTTCCAAGCTTTGATGTGTGTGTGTTTTAGGAACACAATGACATAAAACCCCAATGTATTAATCAAATGTTGCATTGCACTGTCGCAAGCAAAACTGCTAAATTCTTTGGTTGTTGGGTAGTTATTCTGGCAGTAGCCCAGGCGTCTGATTTTTGTGTTCCTTATTTTGCAGTTAATTCACAACAACTTGGGTCAGTAATTTCTACTAGCTCCATTCATCCTTTGTCCTAAAAGGATCTGTATCTGGTCTACCTGGTGCTAATACTGGTGAGTCTTTCACTTGCCGTGATCATCTGACAGACATGCCATTTGTTTTTCTCCTCATCACAAAGCTCTTCTTAAGGACACCTGGTACATCTGTCAGTTGATTATGACCTCTATAAGCAGCCTACACATTTGAAAAAGTCAGGTTATTTACAGGAGAAACAAATCCAGGATTCATCACAACGTCGTGTGTAAACCTGTGGCCACTCTGAAGCTTCCCATCCCCCAGAAAAACCTCCAATATGCTACTGTCAATGTAATTTATATGATGTACACATCTCTTTAAAACAGCCGAAATGTTTATCAGATCTCTCCCCAAGGCTGTAACAACTGGCCAGATGTTAGCCCAGTGCGAGCGGTGATGAAGGAACAGCACGCCCCTGCTAACAGAAGCTTGCTAAGTGGAAGCACTAACCCATCCCGCACTAGCTAGGTTTTGCTGGAGTTTTGTATCACAGCAGCTGCAGATGTTGCTGAATGCTTCAAAACCAGTTTCATCCAT
Source organism: Anser cygnoides (assembly GCF_040182565.1). Classification (NCBI taxonomy): domain Eukaryota; kingdom Metazoa; phylum Chordata; class Aves; order Anseriformes; family Anatidae; genus Anser; species Anser cygnoides. The sequence continues at coordinate 8,819,770 of NC_089879.1, read as the reverse complement.
TTTCTACCTCAGTAGTGTTTCTATGACTCTTCAGCGGGTATCCACTGGGAACCAATCTGCATCTCAGCTAACCCAGGGTTAGTCTTGCTAAGCCTGACTTGCCGTCATCGTCTGAGAAAGCTGGTTGCTAAAAATCAGTCATTACAACGTATTAGGAAAAACTTCAGGATCTACAGAGAATGAAATATTCATGCTTTTCAGATATGTGTTTTTTTTTTTTTTTTTCCTAGCTTTTAGGCTACTAAACCCACATTCAGCACAGTCAGCGTGAAGTCTCCTGTAACCACATGCTGCTGTACTGGGGGCTGTAAGGCTTACAGCCCAGCCCTGCTGGCAGTACCAGGCACCATTACTCAGTGCACATTTGCCCTGAAGATTCTTCAGCCGAAGTGTAAGAGGGTTAAAGGCACTTGCCTTCCCACTATGCCTCGCTCTCCTTACCCCTTCCCAAGTTCACTTCATGTCCAAAAACCTCTTGCAGTTGGTTTGCTACTCAAAAACTTCTCAGCTGGCACCTTGCACCCTGCTGACAGCAACAAATCACTTCTTGTTCAAAAAAACAGCTATTCAGTCTTTGGGGACTTAAAGCCAAAACTGTACCGTTTCTCATAGGTGTCAGGGAAGGCAATCGTGGGTTGCACAAAAAAATTTAAACACAAATGACTCCAACCCAGAAGATACAAATACAGCTGCACACAAGCCGATGTAACATGACCCAGAAGCCAGTCTCAGTCCCTGCTTTGAGCACACCCAGCCCTAATCCCAGGACCACAGTACTTCAAAGGCCAAGTACTGCACTCTTGGAGTCCATCTCTTCCCTCATGCTGTACCCCCAGCTCCCACAAGACCAACTTTTATTTTCTCAGTGCTTGTAGAGCTCCAGTCTGATTAAATAAATGTTTTCCTCTTTGGTGAACGTGAGAGTTTAAGATTTCCTATTACTCATGCCTTCAGTCCTGTTCTTTCCAGCACAACGGTGAACAAGAGCCAGAAAGGACAATAACAAGAATCCCACCAGGAGTGCTCACATGCCAGTGGGTCTGGTGGAGGAAGAACTAATTACCAACAGACATTTTCTGTTGGCCAAAAGACACAATTAAGTGCATTTTTGCTGCGTTACACTTGCACAGCTGCACTCACTCTCCATTCAAAGACATCCTAGCAATCACCTGACAAACAGCTATTAAACACGTAGAAAGCTTCATTTTTCTAATGCAACTTAAATGCAAAAAAAAAGCTATGTAGTTTTAAGAGTACTTTAAAGTTTTTTTTTTTTTTTTTTTTTTTAATGAAGAGCTATCACAGCTCTGTGATTGACACATCTAATCAAATATTTACTTCTACCACGACTCTAAGAAGGTTGACCTGATTTCTCAGCTCTCTTAAGGACTACGGAGCAGCACAAAGAATAACTCAGACTCATCTTTAAACCCCTTAAGGAATGTCATGAATTGTAAAACAGGAACTGTAGCAGTAGCCTACCCTTTTCCAGGGAAGCTTTATTTTAATTACTCGCAGAGGTCACAGAATCTTTCACCCTGTTTGATGTTCAGGATAATATCAAATGCCATTGTTTCCTTCTCTGCAGGCTTCTGTGATCTCACAGGCGGGTGGAACAGCACAAACACTATGAAGACCAAAATTTGCTTTTAATAACATCCTGGCCTAAACTGTCCACTCACTTTTCCCAGGCTCTTATCTGTTCAGCAAGTCACTACAACAGATACAACAATAAAAGTGCAGCTCCTCTGCTTCCAAAGGACGTCCGAATCTCCCGTAACTTTCTCTGTTATTACCAAAGGAAGGACAATGTAATACAATTTAAATTCTGTAAACACTCTAGCTTGATAAATCCTTGTTTGATGTGCATCTTTAAAACGAGGACCTCCTGACGTTGTTTGGAGTACTAATGTCACCACCCCCTCTGGAGAGGAGCAGCTCCCAGCAGAGCCCTGCCCTGCGCAGCCGGAGCAGCGGGAAGCAGAGCTCACACTGGCAGTTCCCAGGCTGCAAGAAGCACGTGAGGGGGAAAGTGGGAAATGGAGCGTGAGCCCGTGACTCTAAATCTGAATGACAACCTGCATGCAAGGGACGTGGAAGAACCGCAGAGCGTTCCATTGACTGCTGTGTTGTCTCGGGCAAGCCCAGACTGCAGCTGCCAGGAACACTTGCACTGTTCGTTCATGCCTGCTTTCTGAGTTTTATACAACGTACTTCCCAGCATCCCAGCAGTGACTACCAGTGTCATGCTATTACATTCCTTAACAGATGGACTATATCAAACTTTTGGAACTTATTACTGTTAATTCCATCAGCATACAGTATTATTATACTCATTAGTGGCTGCTAAATAGCAATGCAATTATTAGCTGCTTAGAATATCATTTTTCCTTATAGAAAAGATGTGAATAATGCTTCAGGCTAAATCTCCAGTGTTGCAATTGGTCTGCTAGCATGAAGAATCAGCCCTCCTGGGAGCTGAACATCAACCAGACTTACCGTGCAGTAAGGCCCTGGCAGCCACCTGTGACTGCACTGTTTCCTGCAACACCCAGTGGTGAGCAAGTTGCACACAGAGGCGAAACATGCTAAACTACGGGTTCTTTACGGCAGCCATTCATCCTGTCTTCACAGAGCAAATGCACCTATTGTTACACACCATACCACTGCTAAGAACTTACATTCTCCACACAGTTAACAGCAGGAGGTTGTTACTTCAAAGATAATTCCACTCAGCTAAGACATGTACCCACAGAAGCCCCAAGTGGCCAGTTGACCAGACTATTCTTGACCAGTGACCAGAGTATTCTGGTCTGTACAGAGAGGCAAAGCAATAGCAGACCCACCTTTATTGCTGACTGCCAGGATTTCTAACGTCATCTCTATTAGGATGCTGGGTTACATTTATGCACAGAGAAATCTAATCCCAGTGACTGACCACGTAGTTAATCAGAGAGAATTCAGAAAAAATACACGTAGTAGATTGTATTAAGGTGTATGTATGTCCTGCAAAGTAAGACTAACTGTTGAATGCGTGCAACATTTACACTATGTTCTGTCTTGTACTTGTAGCACATAGGTATGTAAATTGATGGTATTCTACCTAGTCTCAGGCATCTCACTACTCTATGCAATTTATAAGTCTTCTCCCATTATTATTTGGACTGACTGGATCTAGGATCTAGAAGGATACTAAATTTATAAGGGTCATTCACATCAGAGATGCAGGAGTTAAGATAATGACTAGTGTCACTATGGCTGAGGAATGTAATCTAAGATGCATGTTTTCTGTTCAGAAATAAAAGGCCAAAAATCAGGGAAAAGTCTGGGTTCATAAACAGCAGTTCTCATGTTGATTCATTGAGAGTCAATACAAATCTGTGAATTCACTGTTTTTGTGACAGATATTACTAGTATACTTAATCAGAAACTACTTTCTCAGTCAGCAGAACCACAACTGACTTCAACCTGCTGAAATTTAGCTAGAAATGTCAATAACAAAGCTCCTTCATATCTTAAAAAATAAAAACAAACAAACAAAAACCAACCTCCCCCTGAAACAAACAAAAAACCTGCATCTGACGGATATTTCATAGGTCAGAAGGCACTGCACCTGACACCTGGTAACAAATACTAGACTTGATCCTAATGTAAACAGGTTATTTGCAATTCCAAAAATTAGCAATTCCATTCCGATCATGATTTAATTGTGTAGACAGACAGAAATAAAGAACAACACTGCATGTTCACACATGGAATTTTAAAGGAACATATACCTAGATCTTAAAGTAACCATGAAAAGATAAATCCTTGAATTTCAAAGACAGCCTACTGAATGTCCTAAATTGTGTACTGTAAAAGACAAATAAGAAAATTACCATGCTCTGTACTCTTTTATATAGAAAAAGCATAAAAATTAAGATAATTAAAAAGGCAATGTAAAAGGTAATGTTTGATGCTGTTTGTTGTTTGATACTGTTTTTAAGTGTTTGCCATGAGTCTACTTTTACAAATTAAAAGACTTGAATAATTTGTACTCAAGAGTCTTAAAAAAAACACTATAGCTAGGCAGTTGTCTGACAGATGGATGTGTTAGCAGGGGGGAGACAAACACCTCAGAGATGACTTCCTTCTGCCCACAGCATGAGGTACCTCTGCTACTGGCCCAAACAATATAATAAAAACAAATCTAAAAACAAATATAAAAGCCTTTCCTTGTAAATTTGCTGATGACTCAAAACAATGCTTGTTTAAGCTACCTAAAATCCAACAAGTACGTTTTAATAGCCTAATACAGAATGGCCGCAAATCAAGCAAGCAGGGCCCTGGGAGACTGAGCGCCATGTTGTAGGCCACAGCCACTGAGGGGGGCACTTGGAGATGATCATTAGTAACCTCCTGGAAAGAGCTCACAGAGTACCTCAAACGGCTGGTTCTTCCGATCATTTGGTGTGTGCAAAGAACATAAAGGGGTAGCAGAAGGAAGGTTTTGCTTCTGACTATATACTGCAGCATCACTGTTATAATACTGACAAGCGGACACGTGGATTTGCAGAGTAGTTCAGCGGAGAGCCACCAAACCAACGTGAGCCTTAAGATGCGAAACTGAAGGACTCGGAGCCAAATCATTACTGAGAGAGAGAGGCTTCAAAGATGAGTGGAGCACAATGGAAAACTAATTAAAAGCAAAGAAGAGATAATAACAGGAAAGAGAATGAGCTTTTCAATCCCACCAAAAAAACAAACAAAAACAACTGTGACATCAACGAGCTGCAGTTAGACAAATTTAACCTCAAAATGAGGTTTCTACAGTAGAGGTAACTTAAACAGCAAGAGGGAAAATCTGTGACTTTACGATCATTCTGCAGCCTTCATGACAAGACAGGATAATTTCCCAAAGGATAAGCTTTTATTTTTATTATTTTACCATTATTACCATTATTTTTAGGGAAAAGCTCTATGATTTTGAAAAGAGAAGGCCAAGCAAGATGCTTTTAGCAATTCCTCTAACCTTAAAATCCATTCCAATGGGCTTTATACAGACAGAAGTATTTAAACATGCATCAAGGCCAGGGCTGGTCTGGAGGGAGGTGTCCCTGCCTGTGGCAGGGCATTGGAATTAGCTGGTCTTTAAGGTCCCTTCCAACCCAAACCATTCTGTGATTCTAAACTGCTCCCAGGGAGCACAGGAGCAAACCAACAGAATAATTAGAGTCAGAGCCTGAAAAATTTACTCCTCGAGCTGTCTTGGCAAAGCAGCAAAATTCCTGGTATAGCAGGAGCTTTGCTGCTGGAAGTGAGCTTTTGTTGATGCGGTTTGCGGCTCAGGGAGACAGTCCAAGCACAACGCCAGGAGCAGATCGGGGCGAGCTGTGCCGCATCAGCACCGGAGCTGCTACTGCCATGGCTGCTCCAGCACGGCACCAGCATCAGGGGCTCTGCAGAATGGGCACAGCCTGGAGACAGCTCAGTGCAGGGCTCAGCAAAACTCCTGCTAGCCTGCTGAGCAGGCTAGCACCTGCCTATCGATGAAGGATGTGAGAGTTTGGGGCATTAAGCAACTCACCTTGGATCAAAATTAATTCTTGCAGCAGATCCAAGCAGAGAACTCAAATTCTCAGACTCCCAGTCCGGCAGCGCCTCTGAGTAGCACACCACCAGATTCAAATAACCATAGCTGATTTCCTACCTAATTAATATAAAATTGACTTTCCAGTTTTCTGTCAGAAGGCTGTTTGTGGAACCGTGCAACCTCTGGCATGCGATTTAGCAACGCCTGGTCTCCACTCCAATGTCTGCATTCAGTTCAGAGGGAGTGTCCCAAGAACAACAGAGAAAGAAGAGTTGGGAAGGCCAAAGGAGCGGGAAAAGAGATTAAGCATGAGATCACACAGTACCTCAGCAGAAAATAACAAGAGGACATAAAACAAAGGTAGCCAGTAAGAAACAAAGTAGAAATAAAGCACTCAATATATGCTCATTTGTATCTGGTAGATCCCCACGTTATTCTAATAGGAAAACATGCCAGGAGTGAATTGAGTAGAGTATTTTTTTCCTTTTGGTGACTAGTGTCTGCTCTTGTAGCAAACTCATCCTAGTAGTCACTGTTCCAGCTACTCTGGTCCTATAACGCTTTAAAAAGTATAAAAAGTATTTTATTCTTGATTATCTGCAATGCTACCTACTACCTTTAGAAAATTCTTCCAGTAAGAGGTCACAATAAGCAACAGGTGACCATCTAGCGAAGGGACAGATATTCTTCAAATATTTTTCTTCCCAAACACATCACTCTTAACTCCAGAGTCACTGATACATAATTATGAGACTGAATTTGACTACAGCGAGGCATTTCTGAGGAATCCTTGCTTTGCAATTCTGGCCAAAATGACATCAAATTAACCACGTGAATAAGTTAATGCAGAGAAATAGTCGTCTCTTTTTTCAAACAGAATAACTTAGAATCAGAGCCTTTTATTTTTGGCAGAGGTCCATTTTGTATTGTTTGTCAGTCTTCTCATACAGATAATTTCTAATTACAGATGCAAAACTATGCAAGCACACTTTTGAATCCTAGCTGGCATGAACATCACATCAGAGTATGTTTCTCAGAGCCAAATCACAGCCATTTTACTCGCTACCTTGTTTTCTTCAGTTCCGTATAAAATCAAGGTTTCTAGTTACTGCAGGAAAATGACTCCAACAAAATAACCGTGATAGAACATGTTACTCTGGTGATGAACAGGAAAGAGATAAATGGACATAAAGTAGAAAGGGATACCTAACATCATTTGCTGCCATCAAAGTTTCACTTGAATACAGCATCTCTATGACTGTTGCCTCAACAGCACAGTAGTTCAAGGGTGCTGCTGAGAAATCTGCTTGAAGTTTTACTGCCTCAGTTCTTACTCTCCTCATTCCTAGGAAAACAACATTTTCCAGCCAAGATGCAACTACTTCACAGAATTCAAAGCAAAACATCCATCTGTATGCATAACAAATCTCTCTCCAAGTCCTACATGTACAAGTCAAATTCTTAACACACTAACTCATACTCAAGTGATTCATGGTGCTCGTTTCAGAGACCTTTGTGAACTACGGAACACCCCAAGCCAGTTTCACGGACAGTTTGAATGCCAGCATATCTGCGTTGCTGGTGATGCACAGGTGCACCTCTTGCTGTGTGCTCTTTTTCCCTCTTACAAAGAAAATAGCTTGTAATAAATGTCATACAAACCAGGTATCTATCTAAAGAACAATTACAGCTGTATGACCTTCCAATGTAGCATGAGCATGCAATTAAAACCTACCTACTTTATGCTCCAGGTGGTCATTTTAAACATTTAATTACCTGCAAAATACTCAGGTAATCATATTTCTTCATCTTTAAAGCACCCAGATAAGTAAAGAGACACTTGGGTGTTAATTGTGTGGACTTCAAAGTTCCTAGGTTCCAAACTTTGTCAGGGAAAGCACCCTGACAAAGCAGACAGAAGAGAAGACTGAGTCCTCACATAGAGAATATTAAGCACAATACCTGGTTGGAGCCTATTACAAATGTGTGACACCTATAGACTTGCCTCAACAAGCTCTTCTCCACTTCTCAAGTTTCAAACTGGTTTCTGCTGCATTCTTCCCAACAATTACTTTTTACTGGGGACAGGTGTAAGTCCCACCCTGCCCTTCTACAAGTTAGGAGCAAACCCTCCACTTACAGAACCTAAAAATGAAAGATCACAATCTTACAAAAAATATTTCACCACTTAATCCATTTTCATTGTGATCTCAGTTCAGGAAAATCAAAAATTAAACTGGCTGAAATAATGTCATGATGTCACAGATTACCTCACATTCCCCTAGCGCTACATCCCAATTGAAAGCGAGACCATGACAGTGGTTTCAGTGTAGTACCTTGGTGCAGGGATCCTCAGTAATTTTATACCTCTTTTGTGGCTGATTGTGGTGCAAACATTTAAAAGATGCAAAAATAAATAAAATATATATGCAAAAGTTGAAAAGATGAATTCCAACAGAAGAAACGAGTAACTATAAAATAAAAATCCAATATTATGTTTTCCCTAAAACAGACTGTGCCAAGAAAAAAAAACATGTTCTACAGTGACAACCACGCAATAGAGTTCTTAACACAGGTACATAACAAGAAAAATAAAGTAGCCCAGGTAATTTACCATTCCACTGGGGAAAAAAAAAAAAAAAAAAAGGTATGTTACGTGCACCTCTGTTACAGGAAAAAACTTCCTGTTTTAAGTACCTGTTTTGTGCTACCAGAATATGCGCAATAGTTATATACCACAAAGGCAGCTCTTGGTGGCAGTAATCTTTTTACTAATATAAATGCCTCCACTAAAATGTCATTCTAAAGTATTTTTAGCAGCCTGCTAAAGTTTATCACTAATACTTAGTGCAAGAAACACTCTACAGAATATTTAATTAAAACAAACAGGAAAAAGCTATAGATGCTGTGCTAGGAAACATAAATCCTCATCAGCAAGACTGTACACAAGAAAGCAATTTATATAGATAAGCCATTATTTTATAAGCACCTGCAAGACTTCACAAGTCCCTTTGTGGCAATAAGGAAGCTTTAATTGGTTATTTTTTCAAATTACTTGTTACGACTTGCTCTCCTTATTCACCATCTTCTTAACATTCCTCCCCTTTCTATTGATGTTCAAATTGACTAAGGGATGGTTTCAAAACCACTGCCGAGAAGTTAATGCCTTGTGATGATGCTGCCATAGCAACTGAACTTGTGTTAGGGCTCTGTCAACTCCAGCTAATTGCTTTTACTATATGTCAAGCCTCTTCTAGATACAGATATCCCTCTTGCCAAGTTCAATCTTTTGAATTTAAAAAAGCAAAGTCACCAAAACCCTGTTAGAATGATTTTTACATGAAGGTCTTTTTTTTTTTTTTTAATTTATTATTATATTTTATTGGATTATTTTTCTCTGGAAGTATATTAATTCTAGATTTTTGACCCTGTGCATGGTGTTGTGTTCTGTGCAATTACACATGCATATTTTTATCAGGGAAGGGTAGTTTGAATTAAGTCTGTGCTGCTACTCAGCTACATAGACAAGCTGGCTAAAACATTTACTAATATCCCTGAGTTATTATACTTTTCATTTCCCCATTTCTACACAAACAAACCCCACATTAAAAACAATACAAAACCCAACGTTTGACATTAACTAAAAACACAGGTTTCTGAGCTCAAAGGCAGGGAAACTGGAAAAAAAGTTCTAACCTTATTGCTATGCACCGATTCTCCAGAAGTGATCACAAGATCTAACATACTATATTAAGAAGTATTTGAGATAAAGCAGTGTATTGTTCCTCCGTGCATCTGCAATCAGCTGCAATCAGAAACAGCCAAGCTCTGTCCTGTTCTCATCTGTTCCTGGCAGTTTAAAAATGTTAGCTACACTCTCCAACTAAAACACGGGATTACACATACCCCTTTAAAAAATCCTGCTGGAGCACAGTATTAATAGTACAAACATCCTATTCTGATATTACTGACAAGCTATTCAGTCACATCACAAAGCTGTATCCCCTCCCCAAAAAGAAAACTACTCCCCTTCTAGTTCAGATCTGGTTTCACAGGAAGACATTTACCTTCTGGTAAGAATTCCTCAGTCTAACTCCATCCCTGCTCGGCCGGTGGGCAGACTCCCTCCACCTCCTTACAGACCACGAGCAAGGCGCCCCTGAGTGCACCCAGCCCTCAGCCTCCCTCCTCCTCCTCCTCCTCCTCCTTCTCCTCCTCCTCGTCGTCTTCTGCTCTCGCTCTCCCTCCTGCCAAGCCTGCACGCTGAACACACGCGGGCACTGACTCGACCAGCTCGCTCTGAGAGAAGGAAACGGGGAAGATCCTGGCCCAGGCAGGGGCTGGGCCACTTCTCATCCATCACTTGTGTGTCACCGCTCGATGGTGAACATTTTTTCCCTCAGGGACAGGTGTCCACCGAGTACGAAACCAGCACTCTCTGGCTCTGGAAGTTATTAAATTTTACTTGCACGGCTTCTGAAGAATTTACACGGCCTCCTGGGTGTTAGTCTTGTTTTGTCAGAAGCACTTAGTTACGCCCAGCTTGCATTCTGCTCTGATTCAGGCGAGTGCAGGAAGAGCACAGGGGCCGCTTCTCTCACAGGCACATACATCCTGCGTACTGCCAGCACTCTGCGGGTGAGGCCATGCCTCACACACATCCTGTTAGCCTTTGATGAACGCACCGTGTGCCCTGTAAAACAACCCTATTTGATCTCTTCACAGGTATATACCACAATCGAAACAAGCCCTGCGGTCTGCTGTATGTACCTGTCTGGCTGTGAGGGCAAACACAAGGCAAACCCATCGCAGCAACGTGCTTCTGCTGTTTTTTTTTACCACTTACCTTGTTGGTTAGGCAACACGTTCGTGTTTTCTGATTTATTAGAACAGCAGTAAAATTAAACACAAAGCAAATCACAGAACTGACAAGGCGTGCACTAAACGCTACTGCTTCTCATGTGTTATGTAGCCTTCTGCTGCTGCATTTTTCTGCTGTGTGAGGATGACAGCGCTGGCTGGGAGACGCTGGTTGAGAGCAGCTGAGTTCTCTCCCAAGCCTATAAAATGTCCAGACCAGTGTGGTGATATGAAAACAGAATGGTAATACGTCCTTCAGCAATTTTCCTTAACACACCACCAAAACCAAACCCTTTTGCATACATCACATCATCAGTCTTTGTTTAAACTACTTCCTTTATAAAAGTGCTAAACATTTTAAATCACCTCGACCTTTACTACTGGTACAGGCTGCATCATCTGAATCTGGTAAGTGACACATTTTGTGATACTTCCAGGATAATCACTATGAAAACAGCCCTGTGAAATATATTTCATTCAGCAGAAGAATACGTTTGCCTTTCATTTAACAGTTCTGAACAGAAGTAAAGTATATCTGTGTTTGTTTTAAGAGATTCTCTACACGAATCTAAGAGATTCTTTGATCTAGAAGATGTACTGGCGTAAGAACACAGGACCAGGTGCATGAATACCCTGCAGTACCTAAACTACGCCCTGTACTGCAGAGAAGGGTGAGGATTTCATGTGAGCTTCTCAATCTAGCCCTGAAATCAACACTTGAATAAACTTACAGGCCACACAGGCTCACATTCTTTGCCTTTTAAATACATATACAGTTTCCTTATACAACCATGGCAACTTTGTCTCTCTCTCTAATTATTATTATTATTTATTTCTAATTTCTGAAGTCAAGGTGTGAAGGAGAGAATTGGTATCTGAATCAGGTGCAGCACAGATAAAACATCTTAAAATTCTGGCACATTAAAGTACAGTATCTAGAAGTATTAAGTTTCCTCCATATGAAATACAACCTCTTAAGTATACTCACTCTCTTTAAAATAAGGGGAAGCTCAGCATAAATTGCTATATCAAAACCGTTTAGAACTTGACCTTGCAGGCTGAAGTCAAAGAAGGCTTCTGGTTTCCTGGCATTTCTCTTTCCGGGTCCATCTGTTAAAATGGCTTTATGCCACTGCTTACAAGGTGGCATGCGAGTTTCAGCAGTGCTCAGGAAACAAACAGGGCAGCCAGGAGCCCACCAGAACAGGAACTCAAGCTATGCACAGCCAGGAGAAATCACACAATGGCTTTTTATTTGCTAATGAATAGTAAGCAAGTAGCATTAAAAAAAAAAAAAAATTAAATGGGTAGAGTAGCCAGATGGTTGAGAGATTTGACAGTAGATATAGTAGATATATATATCTTGATCTCCAGATCATGAGATCAAATCCTAGTCATATCAGTAATAGAAAATAAAAGTGAAAATCTCAACACCTGAATTTTATTCTCAGGTTTTCTGTCCGATTTCATGCATGTTATTTGCCTGTTTCTGCCTTGGTATCTTCTTTCTGCAGAACTAAAAGAATACTAAGGAGTTTTGTAAAACACTTTAGATAAGCACAGATAAAACGCATGGGTATAGGCACGATCCACCATTCTCTGAAGTCAATGGAAAGCTTCTCAGTGCTTTAACATATTTTGAATCAAGCCCTACAGGAATAATTATATTGTGCATGATAAACATGAGGCAAAAATGATTTAAGCCAGTATCTTTCAAATAGCTAAATATGTGCTGAAGTTTGCTCGGATTTGTGGAGTTACACATGTCTACAGAGAGATCTGTAGGATTAAGACCAGATGGACTATAGGCAAGCCTTGAAGCTATGAAGACAACAACTTAGTGGAAAGTCTATGTGACAGTCCTTACTCTCATTATGGCATTATTGCCTGAGAAGTTTTTCACTGGAGTTAAGAGGAAATGAGTAATTTGCCATAAATAAAGCTTCCTTTCTCCTGGAGAAACCCAAGGAAGAACACTGATCTCTGTTGTCTTGACAACAGTATCATCAAATACTCAAGTATTAAAGTATCCTGCATGCTCAAGAAAGTTGCAGTATCTATTTCATGTTAGATACTTATCACATTCATTGTGCTGGTGTGCAGACTTATCTATCATCTGTGACTATTTATCACAGAAAGCTATGGGCAAAATAACATGAGAAATACCTGAGCTGACTTAAATGCACATGGTATTTTTTTCTTATGTATTTTTATGGCTATTCAAAGTTGTCAGATCTATGGTATAGAAAAAAAGGAGATTCTTCCATGAGATGTGGATATTAGCAAAATACATGCTGTTTTTTTCAGTAATGCATTTCAAAACTGAGCAAATAAATCATCTCTACAGAATGCTGGAGAAGTTCTATTTTCTTAAGGCTTGAATCTTAAAACATTTGAGCTCAAACCTTGGCTTTTCTGACAAAGTTTGCTGAATGTGCCTATAGGGCATAGCACAGCTGCCTTCTGAGATGAGGACTCTTGCGCCAACGTTAGCTTCAGCAGTGGTTGTCTCTCTTGCTGACTGCTCAATGTAGAAGACTAAAGCCTGATTTTTCAGAGGTGCAAAGCAATGATGAGGGATAAAAATGAGCAGGAGCTGAAAGTCTGAGATGTTGCAAAGCATCTTAAATTTTCTTTAAAAAAAAATTAAACTCTTACTGGAAAAACAGGTATCACCTGCCTCCACAAAAAAGCTCAGATTCACGCTTTCATTTCTCTTCAGTTTTCCTGCTTTTCTATACTTTCCATCTAGTAAAGTAATAAGAATGAGCAGAAAATAAAGCAGCCCTACAACAACAGCATTCTGTTGATTGCTTCTGATCCATTAGAAGGAAGTGTTTGCATACAATGTGCCACATACTTCCCCTGTAATATCTTCACATCATTGCTCTGGATGAATATTATGAAATAATATATAGCGGTCCTGACATAACAAATATTTTATTGACATATTAAATGAAAAACATGGATCAGATTAATATTTCTTATTAATAAAAGCAAAATACAAAGCCAAGTAGCACTTGAGCTGCACAGTGATGCCATAATCTCCACCTCCTACAACTGTACTACTTCACGCCGGTAATGTGGTTTCATTCCCAAGAGAGGCAGCAGGACAAGAGACAATGCCCATGATATTAATTGACAAAAATGCCCAACTTTGCCAAAGAAACACTGCTTAAGAAAACAAGGAGGGAAAACAGTAATCTGTCTGTGAGAATCCCGAGCTTCATCTAAATTAAAACTTCAGGTGTACTGAAAGATTGTGGGTGATTTCCTGTACAGGCTAATGAGATTTTTACTTGTCCTGCCTCAAAAGCATCCGCAGCTCTCCATGAACTGTAGAATCCTGTTCTGTGAATTATCTTCCGTGACCCTCTGGCTACTTCCAATCTCTCATCTCCTTTGTTACCAGAGGATTTATGTCATGCTCTGACCCCATCCTTTAAACTACCTTTTCTTCTCAAAGGGGACTCGTGCTGACACATGATTTTCTCATCTTATGTTGCCACTTATTAGTGCCTTTAGTCTAATTTAGAGACATTAGTACTGCTCCTTTAGAACTGTGCATCTCTGACAGCATACAAGATTTCTAGGAGGAGACAAGAAACTAGCCCATGGTTCTAATAAACTCCTCCTATTATTGAATATTAGCTGTATCTTCTAAGCATCTTTTCAAGTGCCACTCAATGACAGAAAACGCTTGTATGTCTCTCCTGCATCTGCATTCCCAGCTGATATGTGAAGAACTCTATTCATGGACTATCCAGGCTACTAAGATGTACTGTAAATCAGTCAAAGCAATGTCTGAGTCTCCCTGACCACAAAATACTGTGTTTTTTGGTGAAAGTCTCTAAGGACTTGTCCACTCTACACCTGCCACACAGCAGTGAGCTTCAAATGCCATTTAAAACAAATCTGGAAAGAGCTGTGTTACAAGTAATTCAATTTCTATATGCTTTATTTTTTGGTCTTGGTTAGATATCGAGAACTATTGCTGCCCTCTACTGTATTATTATGGGTTGTGCCTCTGATAATCAATGAGATCCATGAATATGCAAGCAAAAATTCTAGTTTTACCTACAATTTCACATGCTTAATATTTCCATAATATCATTCAAAAGGTCTGTTTCTATTTCATGAGCATATTCGAATCCTGCTGGGGCTAGGTCACATGAAGAACCTTTATCTATTTTCTCTGACTTTGACTCTTACATGAGGTTGGACACCTGCTCCATTACTTTTATTTCAGCAATATGTTGTTTATTCTTCTGATAATAAATACCCATAAGAAGAGAAAGAACTACAAGGCAAGAAACCAACCTTGAGGCCAAAATGACTGCAACAAGGTTCTGTCTGGGACACAAAGACTCTGATAAACTGAACTTTAGCTTAGGTTGTGATGGAGAGCTGAAACCTAGTTCAGTTGAACTCATCTTCCCCTGGCCTCAGCTGATTCAGCTCTGAAAGGATATAGCTCTAGATCCTCTCAGAAACCTAATTTTCTTTCTCATTGATACTAGAAAGAGCAACAGGAATGCAACCTTTCTATATTCACATCCACTACACAGAAGGCTCCGAACAGAAATAGCTCATTTCTTCCCAGCTCTCTGCAGACTCAAAGAACCTCCTCTTTTATTATTTTCATCTCCATGCCTCTGAATAGATCACATTGCTTTCAGCAACCGATTGCACAGGTTTGAGCACCTATCATGTGCTGTGTAAAAGAGTAACAGCAGAAATAGCATCTAAAGTCATTTTAGAATATTTTATGCTTCCCAGTCTCACAAATCCAATTACTTCTCTCCTGCAGTGCTTCCCATTCCAACTAAGCTGAGTACTCTCCAATAGAGAGTACTAAACTGAAAAACTCATCAGTAGATGTGAACAGATAAGCATATGGTAGTAGACCTCTAGACAAAAGCCAGAGACACAGCCTTTCTAACTCAAGGGAAAAGTCAGACTGTTCTCACTAGTTATCTTTGTGGCTCTCCAAAAGAATTAGAAACACACTGCAAAGGAGTCAGACTAAGATCACAGCTAACTGAAAAAGTGTATTTCCTCTCAGTAGAAGCAGTGACAGGTACACCAGGTGTCTACATGCTTTCTGAGTCTCATTTGGTGGCTACTGTCCTGGTTAATATTCGAATATTGAACTAGAGACCTCCAGAGCTAGAAACTCAAGCTGTTTCCACTTTACATCAAATCTGAAACTTCTCAGAGGAGGGCAGACACAGCCCTATACCGGTAGTAGATGGAACACAAAGAAGACAACTTGTAATACACATTTAACTAGCAAATTCCATCTGTTTTTATTTTGGTAATACTTTCAGGTTTATTTCTTGGACTCACTAAAATAGTACATCTGGTTTCCGCTCCAAAAAATACACCTGTAACTGAAGTTCTTCCTGGCTTTCCCATTTCTTCCACTTTCTTTATTATATAAAGGGGATTTTCCTTTATATATATTATTTTCCTCCAATAATTCCTTTTTTCCCCAGGAAGGTTGAGTATCAAGCATAACTAAATCTGGAGTCAAGCCAAGCAGCCCCGCTCTAGGCCTAAGCTCAAAGGTCAGGTTCTTTCCATTGAACATAGAATCCTATATGGAAGGGAGGTAACAGGTTTGCTCCTCATATTTCAATGATAACACGACAAAGAAGGTCGTCTGCATTTTTAACCACTGAACAGTTCTGTGATGACACAGAGGGATCCATGCATAATTCAAGGATCCCATCTCATGGGACTAGTCACAGCCGTGGAAGACAGTACTGACAACAGAAGATATGCAACTGTAAAATGATTTGGCCAGATGCAAAGAGAAGACAAAGGATTCCAACTAAAAGTCAACAAAATAGACTGTTCAGACATTTTCTGTTTGTGCCTTCTCATTTCTAACATATTACTTCCAGTACATTTCTCCCTCGCTTTGTCAGCATCATTCATATCATCTGGCCTTATTTGAGAAGAAAAATCTCAGGTACACAACCCCCCTTCATGACTATATATCTCAGAATACTCACAGTTGTCAAAGGTTATGATTCCAATACTCAAATTACCTCTATAAATATATCAAATCTGACACAGAATAAGAAATGCAACAGACTTTGCACATCACCACTAAAAAAGAAACATAGAAATCACAAATCCATAGAAACTAGTGTAATTAATTCTCTATCAGATACTTTCCCTGATTACTCCAAAGGTAAAACATTTGAAAATATTTCTGAAAATTAGCACCTTTGCTCTAAAATCAGCAGTAAAACTTTCCCATGAGAATTTTTTTTATCTTTTGCAGTTTCATGAGAACATAATGGGATGTGGCCCAATTCTTAAACTCCATCTTACAAAGCACATACCTCTAGGACTTTCCCAGTAATGAACTGGTGACATGCTTCACACTTGACTCCAAAAAGAACCTGATAGTCCTTTTCACAATAAGGAGCACCATCTCTGAAAAAGAAAATCCGCAAGATATAAACCACCTTTTAATAAACAGGTTACAGCCTGACTTACATTCTTCCCTTGTTTTCACTCAGGAACATCAATAAACAGCAATAGGCAAATGGGAGAGAATTCAAGAGACGTATTTTGCAGTAGAAGAAAAAATATCATATTCTCATAATTCTAGAATTATTTCTTTAAATTTCCAAAAAGGAAAGGTATCCAACCTCAAAACACTGAAGCAAACCTCATTCTTAAGAACAGACTCTAAAACTACAGGTAGTACAATTCTAGAGAAATTAGTGGAACTCTGTCCATGGTGATGAGTGGAGATCATTCAACAAAGAAATCTTCGTAGTCTGTGAAGAGCATAACCAGTTGCTTCTAAGTGTAAGGCCATGGATGGTTTTGGTATGAACAATGAATACATAGTACAAATTGAAGCACCAATCAGAGCTTAATACTATTTCTCAGGCATTCGCATTGACCTTCTTTTAAGAAATTACAGAATTTATTTCATTTTATTGACTTATAATATTATACATCCCACTATACTTACTGAAGGGTTTGTGAAACATACTTTATTTCCCTACATTTTCTCCTCATTATATACTTGAAGAGGAGAACAAAGACTGTATCTTCATTCCCTCTGTTTTATCATTATAACACTTTTTCCCGTTCTCTTCCTCTGCCCCTCCTTACGTTCAATATTCTCTTCATTAGTTTATTTGGAGTTGAGAAACACTGACAGGTCAATCACATCACATTTAGTCTATTCTGTAGCAAAAGCAAACGATGGACAGGTTCCTATTTTTTTTTTCCTCAATATCAATGTTGGAAAACAAAACGGCAAAAAGCTGTATCTGGCTAACACAGAAAACACAGGAATTCACTCAACCCCTTGTGGGAGCATTGAGATATATCCCCTTCTGTACTGGTATTAAGTAGGGACTACTATCATTAAACATCACATTTCAGTTGCTCTTCCCAGCTTACTTCCCTTCCCCAGCTCAGCTCTCACCGACAGGAAAGAATTTTGATGTATACTGAGAGGTGATAGAAACTGGATGTCAAAAGGTGAACTTTGCTGCAAGCTCTTCCCTTCCGGCAACAAGAACTCATGCCAAGAGTGCAGGAGAGTTGCAGAGGCTACTTACTTGCTGATGTATTCCCCAGTTAGGACCTTGCCACAGGCCTTACACTTAAAGCATCCCAGGTGCCACTGCTTATCCAGAGCTAGCAATGCTTGTCCATTCTTTATGTCTCTTCCACAGCCAGCACAATCTGCAAATAAACAAACAAATGCATTTGTTCAGTTACCTGGTTCACTGATGCTCATCAACCATACACCCATCTCTGTACTTGGTAACCAAAGGGGAAAGTTACACAGCTATGCAAAGACATGTCTTCCTTTCCTCAGAGACTTACAGATCCCCCATGAAGATACAGTCTTCTTTATTACAGACATATTCAGCAGAGGACAGAAATCTCTATCCTGTTTTTCACACTTTGTGATTCAAAGATTGCCAGGTAAGCTTTGTACAAATTTGAGATTTTGTTGGGAAGCAGCAATGAACCATCATCCAGAAAAGTACCAGCCTTCCAAAGGAATCAGTATTTTTCTCATTTTGCTCTTTGCAAGATCTGGAGTGCCAAAGTGAAGCTACGGAAGGAGGCCTGGGCGAGTGCCACCAGGATGCTGCAGTCTCCCATTGGGTGGCAGCAAACCCCACGACGTGCACCCAGCCACGGGCGGTGGCACATCCCAGCCCAGGAAGAGAGGAGAGAACATTTTTAGCAAGGGCCTGAGGCAAGGGTGACAGCAGTGTGGCAGCACTAAATGCTATATGACGGGGCATATTGTGTTCCACCTGCAGGTGTGGAAAACAGCAGCTCTCCTGGGCTCTAATAGGCACAAGCACTCTCACTCGGGGATTTTGGTACTACCCAGTAGCCAACGCTCAATTTTTGCTGTGATTCAGAAAGACAATTTGAAGGCAGACAGCAAACCTGAAGCCCGGAGCCACCGAATGCCCTCTGTCCCAGAGGATGCCACAACATCTCACGTCACATCAGAAATCTTGGGCTCAGCCCTGAGCTCCCATTCCTCTCCATTCACATATAAGATACTCAAGAGATTTCTTGGCAAGGGGCAGTTCAGTGCATGGGGAGATTTGACGAGACCGATGTGGGTCACAGCAGAGAACTGCCGGCACTGTGCTGGAGCTTCTGTGACTGAGGGAAAGGAAGGCCTGGCGGAGCAGCGAGGCAGAAAGGGAATGCCCATCAACTGGGACATGCTTGGAAGCCAGAGACAAAACAGAACAAAGGTTTTTCTGTATTTTATTATCCTCAGACTTGGTGTTCCTTCCATGAATGTAACATCTTCTCCACGTGCCTGAAACATCAACAAGCGGCCTTAGAACAAGACCAGTTCCAGCTGACTGAACAGGTACAGCCCGGACACCGCCATCTCCTCAGAGTTTTACAGCCCAGGTAACACCACACCCTGCAAAAGGGCAAGTCCAGGTTTACTATAACAACTGACAATAAGAGGAGTGTCTCCTTTTGACACCCAAGGGCCTGACTTTTGTTTGCTGGATAATGGGCAAGGCCAGCCCCAAATAGATGCTGTGCATTCCTGCTAACCAGGTCACTATTTGCAGCAGGCCTCTCTATCAGCATTCTTCATGCCCTCTAATCCCTTAAGAGAAGAGGCCCAAGCACCACGGTATCTTGTAATAAAATGCAAGTCACAGACCAATGATGCAGCTTGGACTTGAAAAGCAACCCTGAGATGTCCTAATCCCAGGGCTTTGCTCTAGAGGACAAAAGTTACAAATTGAAATTATGAAATGACAAGTACTGACAGCACGTAATGGATCCCTCTGCTCTTCAGTGCCATTTCGAGGCTTCATGCCACTCCACAATGACAGCAAGGGCTGGAACAGGTCACTGAGAGAGGCTCTGGAGTTTACAAAATGGGACTAAGGGGGAGACAAGTGAACATCTGTCAGGATGCCATTGGTACATTGATCTTCCCTTTGGTTTGGAGAGGATACTACATTATCTCTTAAGGTTCCTTCCAACTTGAAACCATGCAATACATCTACCAACTGTGAGAACAAACGGAATCTTTCCTCCCATCCCAGTGGATGCTGAGCTGCAGCTTTAATCAGCACCCATTTCTCAGCTTCCTAGCACTCCTGCTTCTCCCTGCTGTGCCAGCTTCCACATTCCTGACCTGCGGTCCTGCCAAACCATGACACATTCCCTGTTACAATA
Organism: Anser cygnoides; assembly: GCF_040182565.1. NCBI lineage: Eukaryota > Metazoa > Chordata > Aves > Anseriformes > Anatidae > Anser > Anser cygnoides. The sequence continues at coordinate 8,799,612 of NC_089879.1, read as the reverse complement.
ATCCCTCCAAAAATCTGCTTTATTTTCCATGCTTTTGGCAGCTTTATCCAGGCAAGTTTTGTGAAGCTGAAATTTTGCAGATACGGAACCAAGAAAGAGATTTTTTAAAGCACTTTGCTTCACTTCTACTGAATTTCTGAAGCCAAGTCAGAACAGAACTGCCTTCTGCAAAGGGCCCACCCGGTCCACAATCTTTGGCTTTCCTGGTGCAAAAAGCAGTTATGTGGAAGAAATAGGGATCCATGAAGTACGCCCACCTGTTTACTTGCTTCCTGTAAGTCAAAGATGGTGGTGCTGGACATACATTTATTATCCTATAGCAACTATGACATTCACTCACTCTTTCTGGGTTCCTTAAAGTGTAAATGGATATCGTTATTTCCAGTCACAGGCATACTGAACGTCTAATATCAAAGCAAGCTAACAGCCCAAGTACTGTCTTATTAGGCTGAGATGGCTTTTAACTAAACCTGATTTTAATTCTAGCAAAACAGTTGGGTATATGCATGAGAAGCTAGCAATTATCATTATTTCCTAAAATAGAGAGTAAATAAGGCTGGGCTAGGCTAAGAAAAGACCATTTATTCATCCAAATTCTACAAATAAAAGCCATTTATGACCGCAGGCCTGTATGAGGCATATTAAAGCCTTTGGCTGAATGTCATCAGCACACAACATATGCGGGCCAGATCTCAGTATCACACTAAGCACAGGCTGCATCAGCCTAAGCCATAACCAGCTCATGCTGCAAAGAAAAGGGCAGTGAGATAAGACTAGTGGTTCACAACCATGTGCCAGGCCAAACTTGTACTCAAAAATCTGAAAACCCTCCCCCCAGATTTTGTGTAATGGTTCCCACAGCAGTTCTCCCTCTGGCTTCACACCTGGGTCAAACAGATGGCACCCCTTTGACCTTGAGCTCTCTCGTGCTCTCGTTTTGTCAGATAACCCACATTTCTCCCCACTCCCATCCATTGCACAGCCACACGTTCAGCTGGGCCAGCATAACGCAGAGGAGAAGTGCAGTGTGAATGCATGAGTGAGTAATACAGCTCCTATACACACTTACAACGTAACGAAAAGCCTACCACAAAAAACAATATGTGGAATTACATTTGAGAGGAAGGAAGACTTGAGACAGTCCACAGCACTAATTCTAAGAAATGTGAAGTAACACACATGCTGATGTGCGTTGTGGCTGCCTATGACACCAACAGCTGCAATTCCCCACCTTGTAGCCTCCACAGGCGATGTCTACTTGCTCAGACATGGTACAGAAGAAGTGAATTCGCCCTCTCTCAGCAGTAGCTGACAGCATCGTTTTTAGCCAAGCAAAAGCTCCTTGCACGGTTCTCTGCCAGAGATGGTTAATGGTTAACATAACCTGTTGTGGTTTTCCTGTTCTCTGACTAGGCCTGCTCAATCTGAAGATGCATCCTAACATATTTAAGTTACAGCTCTGGAAAAAAAATCGCTCAGAAGGCTGTCATAGTTGATGTGTCCGAATACAAAAGCAAATGACAAGAAGGACAAAAAGTGTGTAGCTGAATTTGGAGTCAGCCAGCCCAAAAGCATGGAAAACTGGGGGGACAGGGCAACGGGAAGCAGCATGACACTGTAATATTGTGCATGATGAAGACCTCCACCCCCCAGTCACCTTAATCTGCCTCATTAGAAGATGCAGGCCAGGGTGAGCTGCCTTCCATGGCATCTTGCTTGTGAAGATGCAATGAGAAAACGCATTTCCCTTTTTAGCATCTGCATCACCCCAGCCATCCAGGAGTGAAAAATCCTGCACAGCAACCCATTCGTCACTGCCTAAATTAAGCGGTGGATTTTCTTCCTTTGCCTCCCTCCCCTGCTCTCAGCCAATAGCAGGGAGCTCCCCCCTGCTGGATCCCTGCACAGGCGGGGGGCTCGGAGCTGACACAGCTGCATTAACCCTAACAACGCTGCGTAGCGCCTTGCCCACTCCCATGTGGATTGCTTTGAAAAAATTACTAGAAATTCTACCTTTCTCTCACGTTCTCCACTCGCTGCATAGAACATATGCAAGGGAAGTCGTCTCTACCTGCTTTTGTCCTAATGAACACCTTTGTGCAAAATCACGTGCAGGATGAGTTGACGTGAGCAAGCCAACTTTGTTCCGTGCAGGGGGCTGAACAGAGATAACAGCAGCCTGGCTTAGTGATGCATAATTAAGCCACCACAAAGTTCTCGTCAATCCTGACAGCCATTGGTAGCATGCGTCTAGATAAAGCCTGAAGCTGCTGAACTTCTACAAATTACAGGAGTGAGACTCTTTGTTACGGTTCCCATAGAGTACAACACATCAGTTGTATGGAGACGGCACTAGCAGCGTTCAAACCTGCAACAGGTAAAACAGGGAATCTAGTATCTATTTATCTCTATATAGAGATATTTATTTGAAAACAAGCTTTCATTCAACATGCACAGAAATATACCATCAAACACAATTGGACCAATGGAGCAAGCTACAATGGACAGCGGCTTGGAAGTGGGGAGGAAAAAAAAAAAAGAGGCAAGTATTTTCACTGGAGTCAAAGTAAAGAAATCTCTAACTGTAAATAATTCTTAGCCATCTTTAAAAAAGCACTTGTATCCCAGTAATTCCTCTGTGGCAATCGGGAGATTGAGCAAGTTATCCTTTCTCATAGAGTTAGGAAGATCAGAGAAGTTTCTCTGTTACCCTTTAACCACAAAGATCAGGCAATGCTTTTTAAAGCCCTGTTTTAAATTTAAAACTTTCAATGATATCACACAGGCTTTTCTAGCTCATCAAGATATTTCTGTGAAAGCTAAAAATACAAACTCACTTTGTCTGTTTACAGTATATTAAATGCTTTCAAAGTTTAAGCCACAATCATTTGATTGTTATGGCAGTGATGAGTTCTGGAGTCAGAGAAGGCCATACAATACTGGAAATCTTTCATCCAGAATTGAGATCCACGTATGTTACTCAATTTTGCAATGAAATCTGTTGCCAGACCCTTCCTCTTTGCCAATGTAAAGACGGACAAAGTGTGTTATTGCCCTTTTGCTAAAGGCAAAACAAACCCACTCCAACATCCTTGTACTCCTGAATAATCTAACAATGAGAGGCTGGGCTTGCACAATGAAGGGAACTAAGTTTCCCACGGGAAGTGGAACATAGTTTGACCATTTATTATAAATGGCAAGTTGGAAAAAATGATATTTTCAAAATAAATATTTAAAGAAAATAAAATGCTTTAGTTGATTAACTATGGAAAGAAATCACAATGGCATAGAATGGCATTATTTGCTTGCAGTACGAGTCCCTGTTAACCACCTACGAGTGCCTAACGTTGACTTGTCTGTTTAAGAATTTGACTAATATACATGGAAATACAAACTAAACCCACTTATATGAAGATCACTGTGTGATTATCTTGATATATAATTACTGGAAACAGCACTTCCACCATTTGATGTAATTTAATGTAATTTAGAAGGATGAAAGCTTTTCCCCAACTTTCGTTTGTTAATACGATATTATTATGAGAGTTTTTCTTCTCTTTACTGATGTGACCATTTGTGTTAGTTTCCTGTTCTTGTGTAGAAAATTATTTCCCTTCCTTCCTTATCTTGCTACACCTCCTTCTCAACAGAGGCCAAACCAATTGGCCTTTTACCCTCTTACTCCTGAAAAGTGTCCCTGCAAGCAACATACAACCAAGTTGGCCTTTCTCCATGACATCAGCCTCAACATCAGCCACCTTTTCAACCCCATCTTTCCTACACATCTGAATGGAAAACCAAAGTGTGATGGAAATAGCTTGTAGGATGTCTGTCTCTTTCTTCCTCCACCTATCTTAGAGAGGAGTTTCTAATTGTCCTGTAAAAGAAAGGTAACTTTTGTGTTTGTTTGTTTTTTACACTTAGCAGCCCCAGTGTCCCAGTTGTAAAACTACTCTGAGGATGAACCAAAGCCTGATACATATCAGCAGTGGCTATCTGAAGCTAGTCTAACCTGTTATTTCCTTTACCACACATTCCGGACTCAGATAATTTCAGCTGAATTTAAATTCACAGCTCTAACTCACAGTATACCAAGGGAGTTGCTCAGTTTGCAAATAAGCTTCAATGCTTAAAGCCCAGCTCATGGACAGTACATGCTGTGTCTCTTCATTTGAAGACTATTTTGGGTAATTTTCCACTGTTACTCTTGGAAAACAATTAAAACGGTACAATCTCCAGTATGGAAACTTTTAGGAAGGTTTTTATGTCCTGGTAACCCATGGCAAACTGAGCTCTAAATAACAACAGAAAGTGACCTCTGATTCCTGACTTATTACCTGGTAGCCTCTCTGAACATGCCAATTCCCAAATACTCGTGTCTGGGGATTTCCTCCTATAGTTGTGTTTTCCAAATTAGTGATGCCTCCCAGTGAAACACCCATTTACTGAGCAATTCCTCGCACTTCTCCCAGAACTCTCTTTGGAATTGTCTTTTGATTAGTAGTAAAGACTTGGAGATGGAAATTTTTTAATTCCAAATTTAAGATGGGGTTACACTTACACAAATAGTAGCAGATACTTAATGGTTAGTACATTCATATAGTCCATTCACAACTGTTCTTGCCCAATTTACACGCAACACAAAAGAAATAGGCAAAATGGACTGAAAACACCTTCCTGAAAAAAAACATTACATTTGTGAACCAACATTTCCTGATGGAAAACTGCTAAGTCAGAAACTTACTGCCCTGCCACCACTACATTCTCAATACAGTTGCTGCTCTGTTTCTTGTCACCCAAAAGTTACCTTCTAACAATGCTTTATACACCTCCAGGGAAGGAACAAAGTTGATTTATAAAGCAGCAGTGAAAATACCAATCCTCATAAAATAAGAAGTAGACGAGCAAATGGAGGCTTCTCATGCAATTTAGCCACTGGTACAAAACATAAGTGACAACTAAAATTAATCTAAGAAAACAATTCAAATGATGAAAACGTCTCAAAAATTGCAAACACTCTTCAAAAGAATAAACCTTCTTGGAGTAATCATAGAAATTGGTTCTTAGAGTCACTGGAAGAATTTAACAAGGGAAGAACTGAGTATTCTTCTGCCATAACCCAATGGCTTTTGCCAGATAGGAACTGTACTTGAGGTTTGCATCACTTTTTTGTACCCTTTCATGAATGTTGATTTGCTTATTTTATCCTTAAAAAGGGCAGGATAGGGGAAATTTTAGACCCATAGTATTCTCAATGTATTAAAAAGTCAGTAGCCCTGCAAGATTATTAAAAACCAATTTAAATTAAGATAGGGGAAATTTAATACTGATATTTAAAAATCAAGGATGTTATTAAAAATCCAAATTTTACACTTTAAATCAAAGTTAAAAAATCCAAACAGGATTTGAAAACACGGAGGAAACTTGCTCTCCTTTTCGTATCTATAAACAAAATCAGGTATGATAAGGTCCGTCACTTTAAAAACCCTTATGGACATAGTTATACAAAGTAAATAGTTTTATAAAGCTACAGACCCTTGACAAATCAGGAGATACAAAATTAAAATAAATTTTAACATATGTACATTCTGTGTGTCCAGCAGATTTCAGGTAGTTTCTGAATTAAAAAAAAAAAATCCATAATGCTATTTTAAGCCTTGTAATTTAATTTCAATTTCCATGCAAATGGATCTAGATGTAAGTCATGAGCAAAAATAGTCATTATGTAAAAATACAGATGTCAAAGAATTTGACTAATTTATACAGAACTATACTAGTTTAAGTAAATATGTACACATATGGAGTATCCTCATGCTTAGCAGTTAGCCTTTTCTTTAGGAAAATAATTAAAAGTATAAATGTAAAACAAGGTTCCAATCAATTATTTTAATCAAGGTTTCCTGGGTTCTTAGTTAAGCTATGATTAAAATCAGTGATTTAAATCACGGTGTTTGAAATCAATCCACAATGATGTCTGTAGTGTTTTGATTCTATGATAAATCAAAAGAAAAAGTTACATGACTGCGTGGGCCCCTTCTGTTAAGTCCCAAATATCCCCCTCCAGTACACAGGTGTGCAGGCTTAAATGCCACAGAGATATGTGAGTGCTTCTCTATCTTCAGCAGATAAGCGAAGAATTATGAAATGAGAATTCTGTGTGCTACGGCATACACACAAAATATTAATTCCTTAAGGATCAAAACTATATACAAGATTTTTAAAAATCCATTTTAAAATGCATTTTGGAAACAGAAATTATTGAATTACATTGGGGAACTGAATCGTTCCCCAGTGCTCTCTCTGACTGATGTGTATGGGTACTGGGAGCGTGCATCCCTTGAGACAAAACTGGGCTGGGCGTCCTCCACTAAGGCCTATCTACATCTGCGCCAAGCATTTGGACAACCCCTCCATATATTATGCAGCTTTGACACACAGTGTGGAATTGTAAGATATTTCCTAAGAATGAGCTCAAAAATCATGTGTTGGATGTTGCTTAATACCCTTTTAAGCCCAAAATCATTGCAGAGAGCTTGCTTCCAAATAGCCAGCCAAGTCTTCCCCTTCAGATTTTGCAGCCTCCCTGCAGACTTGAAGGAGTATTCTGACTGCTTGGGAAAGAAGGCTAAAGAACAAAATAATGAAAACTCAGTCAAATGTGGATAAACAGTTACAAAGGCTAGGTGCAGACCTTTCACAACAACCACGATTAAAAGAAATTTTACGTCCATTTTATTTACGCAGCTAACTTCTAACAGCGAAGTTTGGGATGCCTATAAATCTGCTAAGGCATATTTCTGAATACTGGCAGCAGTGACCTGCCTCTGCCTCTAATGAAGGGAGAGTTATGTCCTGAGTATAAATGCACATTAAAAATTAGAGAGTCTTTAAAGGAAGAGTGCAAAGCAAACGTGCTTCTCCGTTCTGATGCTTTATTGTTTCTAAAACAAGCTCTTTCTCCACGCTTTTTGGGCAGTGAGACAAAAGATGATTCCTATTTATTCCTGATCACCTTTTTCTTCAACAGATCAAGTATCCCAGCTCTGCCCTACTTCAGCTTTGCCACAAGCCTTGCTGGAAGTTTCAGATATTTACTGGGAGCTTTACTGTGTCTTATTTGAAGAGATAAGGCTATTGAATCATTAACAAAGATATCTTTCTCCCACAAGTTCATTAAGCATTAAGCTTATTATTTATATCACAATAGAGCTAAGAGCCCCAGTTGTGAGCCAGGATGCGGCTCTGTTAGGCTCTGTACAGATAGGCATGAAAGCATTTGTCCCAGAGAGTCCTGGGTCATTCTTTGAACCAGAACAAAATGTTCAAAGCGGGCAAGGACAAACATACAAAACAGCATTGTGAAAGCTTCACGTGGAAGCTGGCTGGTCAGGGAACAGCTGCACCGAAGATTATTCATGCACCGTACGACTGGCCATTTTGGAAACTCTGGTCCAACGTTGTCTCTGTACTGCAATGCTCTTAGCTCACAACAGAGACTACTCCAAAGAAAGGGGTGTCAAGGTATCTTCCCTGTGCTTCTTTCCAAGAAGTATCACTGCATACCTGAGCATGTATAGGGCACAAGTATCTATTTCACTGAAGAAAAGCAAACTATGAAACTCCATCATTTTGTAAGACGATACATTTTTCCAAATGAAAACTCTTGCTAGGTGATGGTACCGCTTCAGTCTTTTGTGGATAAGGAGGTTTTCTCCTACCCATCTAGAGCCTACTTCTCATTTGAAATACAATTTCTTAATCAGTTAATATACATCACTAAAATGATCCAGCCTTTCAGCAAAAAGATAATCAGCGATAACTAAAACTTCCTTGCCAGTACCCAGACAAGGAGCCAACTCAGAAAGGGCAAGGAAGCAATGTAATATTCTTATTAGTGATGTGCTTTATCATGGAAATTCTGAAGTGTAATGCCTAAGGGGAAAATCTCTGTTCAAGGAAAAGGGCAATCTCTTAAGCTGTGCTCAAAGCCACGTAGTAGCCTCGTCTGAATTTCAGAGATGAGCACGGAGCCAGCAGACTGCTGATTCAAGTTGTGCCAACGCAGACTGCTGGCACTACCTCCCCTGCCTGCCCCGAGCACAGGGATGTCTCTGTGGCTGCTCTGCTCTCAGGTATTCTTTTAACTACTTTCTAAAAGATTAAAAATAAAAATCAAGGTCTCAATAAACTAGGAATTTGTATTTGGAAATGCCCACATCAACTCATTCACCAACCACCCTAGTGAGAATTCAGTGATAAAATGCCCAATGGAGAAGCATTAAAGAGGGTAAGCCTGGTAATTCTGCGAATCTACTTGCCTCTGCATAAATAATAAGTAATAATAAATGATGTACATGAAGTTTGAAATTGGCTTTGGCTCTTTTTTTTTTTTTTTACTCTAAATTACAGCATGAAATTAGAAAAACACACATTTTTGCAGAATTTTAAAGGTGGTCTTCAAAACAGTCCATTGAATATGTGATTGAAAATGCTGAGGGAGTCTGACTTGAGGCTGTCATATATGGACCAGAGATTCATTCTGTTAATTAACATCTCCCGTACTGTAAGGGGGAGGTGGGGGGAGAAGAGGAAGCAGAGCACCCATCACCACCAAATAGACCACAGACAAGCTGTAGCCTCCTCTGTAATTACAGATAACAGATGCCTGCACAACTGCTTCTCTACATGTCGAACTACATGAACCATAACAAACACAGGTGTGTAAGCAAGTAGCTAGAATTCAAAGGAAAATAGAAAGAGCTTAAGACAGTACAAACCAGGCAATCATGATGCTGTGTAACAACTTGGACACTGCTTAAAACACAAATACTAATTGACCGGATACACTACTTACATTACTCGTCTACTAAGACCCAAACAAAATAACTTTATGACTTTGGCAGAAGCTTGAAAACCATGAACCATCCAAGCCATCAACATTACACTTCTAGTCTTTCACAACCCAGTTCAGCATCATCTCTCCTCTCTGATTTGATTTTTAAATACCAGGCACTTGCCCCTTGCACCTGTGCTGCTCTGCACCGATCCTCACCACTTTGCTTTATAGAGCATGTCTCATCTGTCATGCTGTCATATGAAATAAAACCAGAAGGAAAAAAGACCACCAACCATTTCATTTGTCTGCAAGGCTATATACAGGTATTTGGCCCTAAATTTCCTGCTGACTTCAAGGAAAATCCCAAAGCTAATGAACTCTGTTCATCCAGCAATGTCTAAGGAATACAGATGACTAAATTACGAATTATAGCATCTGTATACTTAAAAAGACTGTCTTAGCAAAATGGAATAAAAAGGAGTCACTGAAATGTTCTTCAAGAAAAAAAGCTATAATTATTCCAGGTAATATACGTGGAGCAAAAGAAATATATTAATATAAACACAGTAAAGAAGTACCATGGACTCAACTACTCTTAAAGAAAAAAGGAAAATTAATTTTTCAGTATTTTTCCTTCTGATTGTCATGGGTGGGCACTATAAGAGTGTAATAATATTCAGGTTCATGATATTCAAGATCTTAACCCCTGTATTTAGAGGCATTTGATTCTCCTTGAAAGCATCCAAGAAAAGCTATCAATAAGCCTTTCATTTATGTGAAATAACAGACATCAGAAAACTGTGTGTCAACATTAATGCAGACATTCCAGTGGATACAAAGCTTCCTTTTTCACATTACGTAAAGCAACCAAACCTGATACACTTTCAGTCTATTGAATTTCCACACCTCCAACTTTCTTTGTTTTAAGGAAAACTGCCTCCAGTAATCTACTTGAAAGTAATCAGGCGAAACTGAACACAATATAGGATGGAAAATAGATGCACAGTATGAATGAGATTCTTTTCTAGAAGAACTTATGTTTAAAAAAAAAAAATCTTTTCAAAGAAGGGTGAAGTATTAGAAAAGATTGATGTGTCTTATTCAGCCAGCAGGAGAGAAGTGGAAGCAATCTGGAACAGCTTACACTAATTAAAATTTACTCTTCAGTGCCAGCAAGAAAGGCGTCTCAGTATCTAAGTCAACTTTTGTGCGAAGCTAAAGCAGCAGCTGGCATATCTCTGAACACACTCTATTAGGAGGATGCTTCATTAGTATTCTTTTAATTGAAGTTGTCTGAACTTACGAGCACATGCTTTCATTTGTCGGTTTTGGAGAGTTTTGCTCTAAAATGACCAGAACCTCTACGCTGTATCTCCCACAACTATCTTCTACAACTATCTGTCCACAAAAGAAGCAGATACACAGTGGCAGGTACTTGCAGATCTCTACCTAGTGCACACTAAATTGTTAAGAGCAGGAGCTCTCTTGTTATGTGCACTGGTAAGTTTGCCCAGCAGGACCCAGTTTTGATTTAAAAAACAAAATCTCAGTACAAGTGACAGTCAAAATTATGTATTACAGTCCTTGTTACCCATGGTTTCAGTTTGGAACCCAAGCAGCAATTCTAGCAGAGACTATGGCTATCGAGAAGTGACTCCCCAGCTCTGCCACTTGCCATCAGTGATACAACTCTAGCCTATTGTTTGCTAGGTAGCATTTTGGCATCTGGAGTCTCGTTGTGGGGAAGGGGCCACAGTGCTGGACAAGCACACCGCTTTTTGAGAACAAGGTCTAGTGTGATCCAGATACTTCTCTCACTGAACACCACTAGTTCAGGAATCGATGCTATCACCAAGAAAAAGAATGGCAGTGCTGTCCACATCGCTAGGTCCTCTAAGTCCTTGCTGGTTATCACTCCTAGATATCAAAAATTCAAACAAGTATGATTTCCACATGATTCCTTTATCTCAGAATGATTCTCTGGGTGCCTGAAATACCACATACAACTTCATGTTGGTTTATAATTCTTCTAAATCTTTTTAGAGTTTCCTTAATTCTTCCTTAACCAATTAGGCCTGGGCTTTTTCAGCTCCAAAACCACAGAGTGGAATATTATGGCTTAACAGACAGGAGGGCATGATACCCAAATATGCCTTTATTCTTCCATTTTTCTAATGCCTGATTATGCTCTCAGTCATATCAGACAACCTGAGATTCTCTTCACTCATCTGCTGAGTACAAATCTTATCCAAATATTCCTTTACATTGCCCTTTATAATCCCAGGATCTCGAAGCCAAGTACCAGTACAAAATACAGAAAGCCTCCCTTGATAAAACCAAGACTGCTGGTAAACTACCCAGTATCACAAAAAAATCTGCAGTCATTTTGAATTATAAAACTATACTGGGTAAATCATTACAGATTAGTGGACTAAATGCAATCCAGGAGTCAGAGAAAGAATCAGAAATTCCAAAAGATTTAATGAATAAACTACCACAGGCAGAGCTGAATACTTACTGCAAATCAGTAATTTACAAATTCTCTTAGAAGCACTAAAACTCAACAGCAAACCAAGTTAATTTCGTTCTGAAACTTTCTTCATTCTCTCTTTACTCTTAACTTGATTTCTCTCTTTGTTTTTTTTTTTTTTTTTTTAAATAATGGTTTCTTAAGAACTGTTCCTGAAAACGGTTTCTGATCACAAATCCATTGCAGTATTAATCTACCAGAGGCATAAACCTGGTGATACCCCACTTTAAAGGATAATTTAATTGAATTGAAGTGTTAAAGAGTGGAAGAAAATTAATTTCCTCTAACATTGTCCTCTTCTGAATACTTCAGCTTGTGCAACTATACATGGAAAAACTGGAATCTATGAACTCTGAAACCTCTGATTGCATCAAGAGGACACTTTTACAGTGTCTATAAAAGAAAATGAGCCCTTCAAAATATCCAATTTCTGGGTAAAAGTCATTTGTTCATACGGAAATGACTAAGTGTAAATGTCTCTTCCAACCTGTAGTACCAGACACTTTAAAAAAAAAAAAAGGAAAGAAAGAAAAAAAAAGGATGGCTCCCAGAGAGAGTCTACACTTCTAAAAGGAGAAGGAAAAATTAAATCAAGAAGATTGAATTGAGACAGTTTCAATCAAATGCTGATGAGCTCAGAAAGTGAAAGGATTTAGAAAGAAGATGGAATACTTACTGCTGGAGGCAGACAATTCTTTGGGGCTTGAGGACATTGGCTGAGCACACAACTGACAGAGACAATCCCTTCCATTAAAGGTAACTCGATCACCTGGTGGAAACGGACGCCTGGAGAGTTAAAAAGAAAAACCTATTTTAGCAAAGGTTACGCCAGAAATTTTGTTCTGTTCGCCATGCCTCAAGTTTGCTGCCTTCCGCCAGTGCAATTAATATTTTACAGAAACTTAGGCCAAAGAGTTTCTGCAATGTGGCCTTGGCAAAGCCAGGCACTGGAAGAAATCCAATCCACAGATGCAAGCAGAGCAGAGGTTAGACTTGCCTTGTATTTTGGTTTCAAAATGTTACACAACATACTTTATCTAAAGAGAAGAACATCTTGAGACTTCTGTCTCATGGTGATGCCTTTCTCCCTGTTTTTCCTGTACTGGGTTCAGGCCACACTAGATGAAAGGGATGACTTACTTGCAAACAGTACAGGCAAAGCAGGTTGGATGGTAGGTTTTCCCCAGAGCTGTCACCACTTCTCCTTCAACGAACTCCCCACAGCCGTTGCAGCGGGTACCATACATGCGCTGGTAATCCAAAGTACAAAGGTATTCCCCATTCTTAATGAAAAAGCCTCCTTGTGCCAGGTCACAGCCACACACTGGAAGAAAAAACAAACACACATACAGATTGGAAAAATATACCTACAAGGGATGTTAGCAACAGTCGATGATGCCTACAAATGAGAGGACCCTGGTGGTCTTGCTTCCTCCTATCAGATTCTTGACTTTTCCTACTGTCACTGCATGCCTTGACTTCCCAGAAAATGACTGGCATTCTCTGGCTACACGAGACTTTGTAATAAAGAGTTTCTTTGGAAAAATGCATACAGTCACAACTTCCACGCACTTGGTCCTCACTAAGACCTTGGTTACCTTGCATCATCCAGTTAATCATGTTAGCAGAGCAGTACAGAAAAATGGAACTTAGGATTGACTGGTGTGTTATGAAACATAAAATATGACATAGTGAAAGATACCATCTCTCAAGTATCTGCTTTTATATTTTCCAGTCACTAAGAACTTTTTCTGTTGCTGTTTCTTTAAATACTGGAGTTATACGGAACACATACTACATTAAAAAGCAAAAAGTCTCATAACACAAACTCGGGGCTCATGTCCCCCACTAATTGCCTGTTGCATTGTGTTTGCCTTTCCGATCTTGTTCTGAGATTATCACTTCAACTGAAAAGCTCATTCTCTGAGCAGCTGAATCTTAAACAACTGCCGCTGACTGGGGGAAGCAAAATCCTCAAACCAACCCTACTGAATTACAGGGGATGCATGTTTTTTAGCCTAGGAAAGACACTGGAGGCAGCTGAAATACTTTTTTTAATTGTCAGATGAGTGGTAGATGTGGACACATTCTTAGGGGAAATTGCTAAGCAAGGCCTACCTTCTAAGATAGGTTTTGCATTGTATTTACTCCTGGTTATCACCAAATTACAGATTCACTAGGAACAGGATGCTCCTGACTTTGTGTTTTCCCGACAATACGTGTGTGAGGAACCTGCTCACTTCAGCACATCTTCGGCACACCACTGGCCCTTGTGGGAGTTTGCCTTCAGCCACCTGAAGCGCTTGCAGGAACTCTTCTAACACAGGAAAGAAGAGGTTAAGCCTCTGCCTAACATCAAGCAAATCACCTATTTCCCTGGAAAGGCCTGCACTGCGTCAACAACTCCAAGCAGGCTTTGCAGATGGAGACAGTTTTACTGTGGCGGTATCAGGCTGCAGCTGGATTTGTGCTCCTCGCTGAAAGGCAAGGCTGTCTTACATCTTCGTTCAGGGTCAGCACACCGCTATCTCACTTGCCCTGCCAAAATCACTGTGCGGGGCCATGCTGTAATCTGTGAATGAACCTATTTGTTTGGAGCTAGCTTGGAGAACAGTTTTTTTCGTGCTATGTAGACAGCCTCCCTAATCCACAGGTTTGATTAATGGTGGTGGATGAGTCTTTCAGATTAACCTAATGTTTTAGAGAAAAGATCATAGTAATATTGATTCTGACAGCAACAACAACATGAAAGACCACAACTACACAGCAAAGAAGTAACGGGTGCAGTCAGGTGCTTAGTTCCTCATTGAATACAGCACCGTAGAAATCAAGATAAATTAGATGGTCATGAAAAAAAAGAATCCATTTGACAGAAAAATTCCAGGCTAAAATTCCAGACAAATTCCTGGACTAGTGGGGATTTCCCCAGAGGCACTCACTGATTTTAGGCCACTAAAGCAGTTGGGTACAATTCTTTCTTGTAAGGGCATGTAGAAGAGACTCAGGAAGAAGGTAAGACTCCATTATCTTCTTTTTGTCTGGGAATCAGACAACCTTTTTGACCCCAACTCACGAACAGGGCGATACTACCCACTCTGTGGCCTGGCCTGCAAAGCCACGGTACAGCCAACAGAGCCGAACCGAACTTGTCATCTAGTTTCCCAGCTGAAACTATTCCAGGGCTGTTCAGCCCTGGAACCTGACCACAGGTCTCTAATTCACTTGTCCAAGGAAAATATAGTTTGTACCAACGCAATCCTGCTTTCGCTTCAGGGACAGGAGATGAGCAGAAGATATGATTTCATAAATACAACAGATTTTACTATTTTATACACTATCACACATTTTTCCCCTCAAGCATGTGCTTTATTTTAAGAAGCTTTCATGCTGCTGCTTCTTTTTGAACCAATGAATATTTCAGGAATGTTGTGTGGTTTTGATTAACTCCTCCATTCCCCAGATAACGCTGAGCTGTCCCACCTTCACTGCATCAATACTTTTTGCATTGCTTTAAAAAGTATATTTGAAATGTTCAGGGTAAACTGTCAGTATCTATTTACACATAAATACTGGGAGAAGGCTGCAGTAGAGACAGTCAAGCATTAAAAATCTAGCCACATCTCCACTATCTATAATTTATGACACGTGCAGCCAAACCATATGACAGAATAGCGGATCTTGAATATGGCAAATGGGAATAAAGAGTATTAACCATCTGTATTTTGGACAAAGTAATTTCCCAAGAACTGTTATTACCTTTGGTGGCTAATCTGCACTGGTTGTGCGTTGGTCTTTTACACACTGTATTCCCTGTACTTCATGGATTAGATAAATAACACTACATTTGAATGTGGAATTGTAGCTACATAAAATGTTAGTCATGTACTACTTCACTGGGAAACATAAGTGTATTCATTAAAGGGTGAGAGACCAGTCGAGGATTTCTGTGACTTGGCAGTTTTTCACTATTAAATGCTTATTCACCAGGAACCTGTTTTGCTTTAAGAAAATATTCATAGTGCTACGCTGGCATTTTTGGTCAACTTAAGAGGCAGAAAGCAATCCATCCCCAAACAGCCAACTCCTATGAAGGAAAAGTGACACGAGAGATAGGAGACTGAATTTTACAATTTTGCTTTAACTTGGGCTGAACCAAGGACTTGAACCTGAATCTAAAATCCCAAAGTAGCACCGAAAATACTGGACTGTTTACTTCATGTCGGTTTTTTAAAAGTCCTCTTTATAGACCTCTGTGGGAAAGCATAATTATGAGCTGCTCGATGACTTCTTAAAAGTACATACATATGGCAGCACCCAGGCATTTTGAAATGTTATTGTAACAGTAATTAATAGAATACTAATAAAGATCACATGGTAGAATGCAAGTTAGAACTGAAAGAGCATCAGTACTAGCATTCCTCCAGTTTCCCATTTCTGCATAGACCAGTGTTAATATTTACATGCAAACAAATGACATTTCACGAAGGCATTAAACCCACAAGCAGCTAAAACTCAATTATCAGTGACTGAGGAGAACTACAAAGAACTACAGTTAAGGCTCTATTATAATGCTGCAAAAAATGTTCCCAACTGGTTTTCAGGTCCACCTCCAGAAAAAAAACTTTGTAATTCTTCCATTTTTTTCTACTGATATCCAATTTGGCAGAAAATAACGTGATCTCAACACCACAGGTAAGGTAAGACCTTAGACTTACCTTGATTTAGGGGGCTACCAAGACTTTTTCCACTGGACATCCAGAAGCAAAGCATAAGCATATTTACAATAGGTTTGCTCTACTTTAATGCCTAGAAGTTGTTAGGGATTACTTCAGTATTCAGACTGCTAGATCCTGTGGTTATGTTGCATGGACTGGAGTATTGGTATGGAATGCCCTATACTGGATGCTTCAGAAGGTGCTAAATATCACGAGGAGTTATGGAGTGCTCATGTGTCTACATGCAAGTTTCTTCCTAACCTCCTTTAGTTTGCATTTTAGCTTGTAGCTTTAAAGCTCAAGTCTACATATATTTTGGCCTCGAGCTGAAGGCAGTCCATACACTACTGTCTCAGAAGCCTTATATTTAACTTTCTGGCTCTTCACTGTGGTTCCCAGTTCTACCACTGAGTCACTTTCTGAAAAACTCACTTAGTCATCATGGCTGGTATAATAAGGTAGGATGATGAAGTAACTTTCCGTGCAACCTCTGTTCTAGCTTCTTCTGACAATCCATCTTCACTGCATCATACAAAGGGCTGTGGCAGATGCATCATTGTTTGCAGAAACCTCTACAAACTTTGAATCAAAGGGTTCATACTCTCACAATTATTAAGCTTCATCCCTTTTGCTTGGGGGAGAAAAGGATGAAAACGGGATAAAATTATTTGGAGAGTGTTACAAAGGCAGTGATGACTGTTCTAAAAAAATCGATGTTCCCCCGATTACCCTTTTCCTTATGAAATCACCATTCCAGTCACTCTCTTATTCTTTTTGCCAGTCACTGAGAGCGAGTTAAATTCTCTCTTACTGGCGAGTCATGAATGCAGACACAAGGAGAACTGTTTATTATGTGAACCACCAGCAGATTCATCATCTTTGGCTTCTTCACAGCAGAAAGCACACACCAATCTGCAAGAATTAAAGACAAGTTCTGGCAACCCCACATTACGACGGATTTTCGCAGGCAATTTAGCACGTGTTCCTGTCACTAATCAGCTTTAAGCTACATGGACCAAACAAGGGTCACCCAGACTGTTAACATCCGTTGGTTGGTTCTAACAGGCTGCTTTCACTTGGAGTCAGAGATTGAATCAGAACAGATAAACATGACAGAATCCACACTTGGTGTACAACTTTGTATACAAAGAAGGGACTTAAACAGCATTTTTCTTCTTGCAACTGTGCAGAAGTAATGATTCTGACCACAAATCCCCTCAAGCTTAAAAATATTGTATTAGCGCACATATTTATAACCACTGTAGAAATACCACGGAAAAGATGAACTGATTGTGATAGATTTTCTTTTAAATGAACACAATCTGCCCAGCACTGTTCATGCCACAAACAGCAGAGGCAATGAAGTGAAACCCACTGAGTTCAATACATATGTACAATAAATCCCAGTGGTGTGATGTAGGCAATAACTGTGATACAAGTATCATGTCATAAAACAACAAAAAAATAAATCCACAGTGATGACAGTTAATAGGAAACATCAAAGTATTTTCCTTTGTTTTTTTCCTGTGCTGATGGGAAAAAGAAACACTTCAAGAGAATTAATTAGTGAAGCCAGTAATGATTATTAAATCCTGCTTGAGAAGGTGAAAAGCAAGAGGTATTCTGTAAGCATCCACCACATGGAAATATTCTACCAGCCCAACAGTTCTTTCTGAGAAAAACATTTCCCCAAGACCCTTTCTGCTCGATATGATGGAAGGAATTCCTTTTCACATGGCCAGAACCTCCCTTCTGAAACAGAAGACACAGGGGAGCATTTCTATTCCCTGAGATATCACAAGAACAGAGACAAAAAAAATAAATCAGCATCAACAACTTATCTTCAACAGCTCCTGGAAAACACCAGACTTTGTTTCAGAATCTGTATATCAAAGGCTCTCATATTCCAAGCATATGATCCTGCCTTTCTCGTGAATGGAATGAGGAGAATTCCTCATCCCTTCTGCTGCACGCTGCACAGACTCTTCTTTCTTTCTTCAACTATAATGGAGCCGCTCCTTTACATCTTTGGAGCACAGGACTGGAGACTGCCTCAGTGCTGCCGTCAGCTCTCAAAGCCTCAGAGCTGCAAGTGCAAGCCCAGGCTATTAAGACAAAACATAGCTGCTCAAGAGCAATCCAATTGCCTGTGATCTCCAAGGAGCAGGATCATTCCTAAGCTGAATCACTTCCAAGCTTTAACAGAGATGATGAAAATGAGAAGATCAGAGTTGTTCGAAGTGAACAGAAGCACAATTTGATCCTACCAAGCATTATGGAGGATTTCCATAGTTATTGTCAGAGACAGTTGAAAAAAGCAGGCCCTTTGTAAAACAACTCCACGTAGATTTTAAGTGAAAATTGTTTAAAAACTGAAGAAACAAAACCACACGAGCAGACTCCATGAGCTCACTTTGCAGAAATGAATGCTATTCATTAAGAAAAGTCTAATGATCTGCTTCGTCATCATGCATTAAATAGGGTGCAAATTCAATTTCCTGTCCTGTTTTTTCTTTCTTGCACTTCTAAACTTCATAGAATAATGGTACTGCTCTCAAGCAGGTAAAGATTCATATAATCTCTGTTTCTTAAGACATAATGGATTTTGTGTTTAAAGGCATAAATGAATTTGACAGTGTATCAGTTTATGTTTATCATTTACATCTAAACAAATACACAAAAATCTGTTTCAGGGTAGGAGGTGGGTTTTTTTTCCTTCTTTTTTTTTTTGCCTAAGAGCTTAAAAAAAATCCTATCTTGATAAAAACAAGGTTCATGTTCTTGTTATAGTTTCAAGTTTCCACATTTCAAATGAATGAAGTATTTCGCTATCTTTGTTTCATTCCTCTTATCAACACTGTTCTTGATGGCATACCCTTCAGTTCCATGAGTCATTTAAGGAATAAATATACGTCAAAGTACATATCAACAGAAGACAAGATGAGATTGGTAAATCTCAGAAGCCATGTTTAGGCACTACCATTACAGAAAGATTCCCAGGCGCTATTAAGAACCTGCACACAGCATTTTGCAAAAGCTGTAAAGGAGACCATGATAACTTTTTGTCACACTCCTGCCGCTGTAGATTTTCTTTGCCATAGGCTGATGACAGACACGTTTTGAGAACTATTCGGAACCGTGGCCAGTGCTCCCAGTGGTTCTGGAATCTTCTCATTTCAGCAGATTGATTTTAGAAACAATGCTGGTAAGTCAGAAGAGCTTTACCTATATATAACAAATACAGGTGAACTGCTTCATTAGCTATTCACCACCTTGGCTGGAAGAAAGGTTGAGCAGCTAAAACACTTCCTGAGCAAAAGAGGGAAATGCATTTCTCCCCTCGTCCCCTAACTAGGTCTGGGATCCCCATGACAAGCATTCCCTCCAGCCTCCAGCCAGGCCTTTCACCTGTTTCCTTGAAAACCCTTGACGCTCTGTTTTGAACATCCTGCCTGCATGACTACTTAGTGCCAACTGTCTTTATGACACAAATATTTCCCAGTGGGATACCTTGAAACATCTAAGCATTTAATGCAAGCATTCATTGAGCAAAAACCACTAGCGATGACTGAGTTTCGGATGAGCTCAGAGTTTTAATTTAATCAACTTCCCAATCAAAGCCGTGGCACTGCCTTAAGTGTTACTCAGTCAGCACTCTTAGGTTTTCTGCTTAACACTGAAGATACAAGCACCAGTCCTGCACAGGAGAAACCTTCCTGCCTGAGCCTGACGTGCATGTATTTCAGTCTTTCTGGCACTCTAACAGGCAATAGCTAGCAACCAAGCTCAACGGCAAGTAAACGACCACCACATACGTGACAACGTGACAGCTTTCCAAGTAAGATATCACTATTTTGTGCACCAGGATGGAAACAATGGCAAGAATCATTCAGCCATTTAAAACACCTTTCACATTAGACTAAGCACTAGGTGGAGATCAAAGTCATGTATGGGTCTGTGGGAAATGAACCTTGAAGAAAATGCAGTCAGTGGAAAAATGTCAAAGTTTAGCCTTAGATTGCCTGGCTCTACCTACTTGGATGAGAGATTTCTAAAACAATGAGCAAAACAAGGATGTAAGAACATAACAAAACCCCTAAACTTATGAAGAAGCCAGGCAAATGAACTCGGTAACCCTTGTGGGACCCTTCCAACTCAGGATATTCTACGATTCCGCAAAGGATACGTTGACCACCAACCCAAGTGACTTTCCCTATGCTCTTAAGGATGCTGTGTGCTACTCACCAAGCACCTGTAAAGCATCCTGCTGGCCTCCTGTCTTCAAAGGGATCCAGTCGCTTATTAAAATCTGACATGGCATCTGTCAGCTTTCATAAACATCAGCCAAAAAGTGCAATTAGTTTCATCTCCTGTCAAACGTTTGGTCTCCGAAAGGGACCTCAGGCCCAACCAAACTGACATCAGCATTCCTTGCCCCCTTCCATGGGACTTCCTACCGTGGATAAATGATGCAGGGTTGCTGCAGCTGTTTGAGATAATGAGTCAGGTCCCAAAAGTCATGACCATCCAAACCAGGATGTTATAAACTTTCTGTTCTCTTTGTATACTGCTGCAAAAGCATTTCCAGTTCATATTTCCCAGTGCTTTCTATTTTTATGACCAGAAATACCCTTGTGTTTAAATGAAAGCTGAGGCACTCAGGTTTTAGAAAAAAATAAATGAAAATACAAAAACTCAGACTTAATGACGTTGAAGGCTGTTTCTGTAAGTAAGCTGAGGAGAGGAGTTCACAAGCAGGCAGGCAGAACCACAGTGTCTGCAGAGTTCTTATATGATGGCATCTCTGGTTCAGTGATTCATAGCTTCGAGGGACCTTGTGCCATTTCCTGATGCTCAGGAAGGAACACTTTGTATCCACCAGCCACCTTACCTGGTCCACTGCTCAGTGTTTGAGCAGTATTTGTGGAAATGCAGATATCTCTGCACTGGCTATCAGCTACAAGAGGATCCTCATGTTTAGACTTGCCATGCACTGACACTGACCTATTAATAGCTCCAACCGCCCCGCAGTCACATTGCAGCCTCCTCCTCCTTCCTCCACCGAAGGAATCTGATGACAGATCAAAGGTCAAAGAACTAATGATTTAAACTACATTCCAGCCTGTTGATACAGTGTCTGCTTACGTGACCCTAACTGCTTCCCTGTCCTTCAAGGGAGGAATATCCAGTTCAAAGTCAAAGATTACAGAGCATCCCAAAATCTAAACTTAGGAGCCCTCCCCCGTTAAGCTCTTTGAACTACAGATGACAGAGCCTTGTAAAAGTCATCCCATAGACAAAACAGACGTGTGCCTGGAACCTGAACATGCCATAAAGGATGCTGGAAGTGCATATTTATGTAGGCTTTCCTAAACAACCCTCAAAAACATCCAACTCAAAAGAAGAGAGTTAGCATATTTGTTCTGTAATTAAGAAAGCATCTTACACTAATTTCTAGCAATGTTTTAACAGAAGCTACAAGTTGCTTCTCCATGGGAGACCTGGGCTTGTGGAATGCTTCCTGAATGCCAAGACTTGGCTTTGTCTCGTAATTAGCAGGAGTACTAGCTGGTAATTGCTATTTGATATCTGACACTGCTATTGCATGTATAATGTTCAAACACAGTGAAACATTTCCACCTGGCACAGCCCAGTCAAATGGCGGACATTTATGACATTTAGTAAGGACTAGCAAACTTGAGGACGCTACCCATATACACACAGCAGGATTACTCATTTATGAGGTGGTTGGTTTTTTGTTTTTTTCTTTGTTTAGACTCTACTACATGTAAGCTTTGTTTTCCAATTTATATTCAACATCAAGAATAGGGACACTGCCCACTATCTGAAATGCCCCTAATATTACATTACCTTGGTAAGGGAACGCAGCCTGTCTCTCTACATGAGCCAAAAATCAAGCATTGTAAACTTTTATTTGTTACTAGCAAAGCTTAAAGCTGATTTTGTTGTTTTGGCTGTATTGAAACCAGCATTTCCCTCTAACCCAAAAGATGAATCACAGGCTTATTATTAAGTCTCATTATAGCAATTTTGCTAGCCTCAAAGTTTCCTCTCCTAGTATTTGCAATAGGGTAAAATGAGCTGTCATCTACTGCCAATGACAAAAAAAATAAAAATCAATTCCTATCAGATCACAACTTAAACTGATATTAAAATCTCTGCTAGTGCACAACGTAATTTATGCTCTGATCCCATGCACATTTACATAAGTAACAGACGTTGCAGTGTATAGTCTTAGTTTTCCAAATAAGTTATTCATGTGCATGGAAGTTTACAAAAATATTTTTTTTACTTCTTTATATGCCACGAATTCATTCTTGTTATTAAAGACAAGAAGTAAAAAAATGAGATCTCAAGCACAGTCTCCTCTCCCTCCAACCTTCACATCTCAGCCTCCCTCCTTTCCACCTGCTGCTTCCATTGCCAGGTAACCATTAACACTTTGGTTACAGAGCCGTGTACTCTTGCTAATATATAAACTAAAACCTGTTTATTACAATTAGAGATTAACGCACGAGGCAAAACAGAATCCAATTAAACCTCTATTTGTAACACAGAATGGTAGTTCCTTAGCAAGGTGAGTGACTTTGTTATAACACTGCAAAATGCAACTGCTCTACATAGTGCTGCTGGAGTTACACTCCTAAACGTCTCTCACCGTCCCCTGTCCATCATTCCCTTGTTAACTCCAGCTCCAAGTCAGCTGCTGGCTGCCTGAGATTCCTTGCCTATCAGGAGTCCTGAGGAGCTCGCCTTCTGGGGCACAAGGCGCACCATTTTCAGCTCTGTTCTTTTATCAGCTCTTATGCGGAGCTACAAATAGAACCAGCCAGCCTTGCTGGGCAGATACGACAAAGTGGCGGTATGCGTTTGGTTCTCAGTGGGCACGGAATAACTGCAAGCTACCCCTTATCTTGGGGGCATGTAAACACACTGATTGGTAGAGGTTTTCCTTGCCTCCTTTGTCAGGGAGCAGTTTTACTGTCTCTTTTTACCGGGACTGATTCCAGAGATGGACACGGCACCAGACTACTGGGCATGAGAACCGCCCGATCACGTTACGGGACATGGAGCACGTCCTGGGCTGGCCAGCGCAGCACGGAGGTTTAAGCCCCTGTTTCCCGCAGTGCAGCACCCACCGCTGGCACACACGGCGAGCAGACACAGCGTGCCTACGTGCCTCTGACACTACCTAGGAAGCAGGATTATGATCATATCAAACCCGCTTAACAGCAACAACGAAAAGGAATCCCATATACAGCAGACTAAAAATGGTCGCACCGAAACCCTGCTACAGTACAACTACTGTGACAGCTTTATGAGCAAATGCGTTTTTTCCTCATCTTCACTAGACTATTGGAATAATATCGGAATAAGTCTAGAAGTAAAAACTAAACATTTTCAGCAGGTGTCTATCTGTTCAGTCATACAAGCTTGTTCAAGGCTTTCACACTGTAAATGTATGAGCTGAAATCTCAAGAGCAAATATTGCTATGCATAAAGCAGAAAGACAACTAAACCGCCTGTAGATGCAGCTGATGCATTCTGCTCTCATTATTTGTTTTTTTTTTTTCCTCTGGCTAACACCAAACTGTCTAAAGTGAGAGTGTCTAATTCTACCTCCTTTAGAGGCACAGTCACGTTAAATTAAGAGCCCATTAGACTAAAAAGAAAAATGCTTACTTCAGCAGCTGTGTCCCGCTCGTATGAACCATATGGTCAGACAATATGCAATACGAGTAAATTACTATACAGTTTAAACAACAACAAAAAAATGTATTCACTTAAATATAAGAGGTCAACAACAAACAAGCTCTGAAGCTCAGGTAAAAGCTTCAGAACAGAACTTGGAGCTACCTCCTCCACACGCCCCTTTTCCTCCTCTAAGTGAAAGAGGCAAAGACAAAAAAGACAACACTCGCTGGCAAACCCAACTAATAAGGCATAGACTGAATGAGAGTTAGTGGGAGCCTTAGAGGTAGTAGGAGACCAAAATGGAAATCAAGGCCACAAAAAAAAAAAAGTGGAGGCTGGAAAAAGAAGTAGAGGCCTAGCAGTACTGAGAGACCAGGAAAAAAAAAAAAAGGGGAGACAGAATCAGTGGGGGGCCAAAATCAAGTGTGAGAACATTCTGAGTCTCCTAGTAGTGGTAAGTTTATCACCTCCCCCCTCATGAATCAAATATCCAATATAATCTTTCTTTCCAATTACACTCTAAATGTTTGCACATTGAATTTGTTCTGTGTAGTGTTGATCATCTTGCTGCTTGTATGTGGGTGATTCAGCCCTTTTACTATCCATTCTTTACCTTCCCCACCCACAAACCCTTGACGCATTGAGCAAGAGGAATATCCTGCAGATCGCAGGAAGCTTTACCTCTCATAACTGCTTCAAGGTACATTTTCATAAATTGACTCATTTCTAACAGGTGAACATCAAGGTCTTACCTTTGCAGGTGAAGCATTTGATGTGAAAGTGTCTGGCCTGAACACGGAGTACTTCACCTTTACATGGCTCTCCACATTTATGGCAGTGGATGACTGGCTTTTCCGATGGGTGGTGAGGCTCTTGAGGATGGGCCACTGTAAAGCAAACAAATATGATTTAAACCTAAAGAATTTCTGCTATACATAAAACTGTATTCCCAGTCACTTCTCATCACAAGTTTATCCAATCACATTTCACACTCATCAAAAAAGTCACAACCATTTAAAAAATATATAGTCTTTTCATAAAACAGTAGTTAGAGCCACCCATATCTACTATCTCTTTCCACTGAGGCTGCCATAGACACGTGAAGATGAGGAAAAATTCCCTCCACAGTTTTGACACCACAAAATGTTTCAGAGTCCATAAGCTTTTCTTTCCAAGAACACGAATGCATGTAATTCATTCAACAAACACACAAGGCAAAAAGAACTGGACTATTTTAATACAAAAATACAGAATACAATCCAAGAAAAAGAATGAAGGGAAAGCAGTTCCAAGTCATGTTTTGGGATAAAAAAGATGAATGAGGTAGCTTGACTTTGCATGCAAATGGCTATAACAAAACTACAACTATCTCGACTTTGTTTTAGTACATACCGGGAAAGCATATCTGTAGAGAATAGAAGCCAAGTTTATTTGTTTCTTGCAGAAACAACTATCTCATGCAAATTAGAGATAATATGAGTAGACAGAAATGCACAAAGCATATGCAATGTAGTCAGGGTGACAAAATTCCAGGTTCTGGGAAATGATCAGCAATCCCACAGCCCTTAGCAAAGCTTGGGCAGGAACAGGAAAGGTTTGTGTAAGCTTTGTTGTATATTTCATTACGGTAATAAAAGTTTTATTGCTCCACATTTGGCTTCTGTAAAGCAATGTTTAACTTTCTCTTCAGATGTGCCTTGTGTCAGCCTGGGCTCCAATAGCAATGCGCGGGTGTAAGGTAGAACAAAAAATGTGTCTCAGTTGGACTGTGTGAAGTGGAAAGTGTTATCCAGAATGTTCCCAAACAAAACCATGTTCCCTCAAATCCCCCTCCTAAATCCCATTTTAGCAGCTGTCCTAATGCTGCTCCCAAAGTACTGATACTTATCACTGATACTTATCAGAACATTGTCCAGATAATGTGCATCTCTTCACCCTGTCTCTCTCTCCCTGCCATTCCTGCCCTGCTTTTCTTGGACTGACTGCTGATATACCCATATCATCTTCACTGTCGCTGGCAATCATATTGATTATTTTAGCTCAGCATTTTCTGGAGCTCTCTTTTCCTTTCCTGACCAGCTCCTGACATCTCCCCAAGCAGGATAATGCTTTTTTTCCAGGTTAGTGCTTACACAGCAACAGAACACATACCTTGTTCATACTTGCTGTACCACTTTCCTCTCCTTTCTCAATGAATTGCTACAAAAGAAACCTATCACTTCATGAAGTTCTTCTACATTACTGTCCTTTATAAATGCCTTTGTGAAGAAATATATTGCTATAACTGTGTGAGATATAGTGAGTACAAGATTAATAATAAAAAAAATGACTTAAGGGGAGTAACAGCATACAGAATAGAGAAGAAAACATATTTCAAGCAATAATTTCTGCTGTAAATTCAGCCAAACTAACATGGCAGCTGCTGTTTTGTTTTCCCCCCAGTCCCCTAAAAGCCTTCAAAGCAAATGGATGAATTCTTCTACTGAAATACCAAGTTGTGAATACCTCCTCTTCTGGTAGCCTCACTTCAATTATTTCCCCTCAATTCAATCCAGAATCAGAGCGCAGTTGGCAATGCCGACCAATGTTTTAATTAGCAGTTCCATCTAAATAAGATCCCAGTAAATGCCTTGCCTTGAGTGAACCTCATTTAATAGGCTGCAATACAAAACTATTTCTGGAACAGAAGTTATTATTCTTCCAAACAAGACTATTGACGATTAACTTGTAACCAAGGAAACACACAGTTTATGCAATAAGAAGGAAAAAAAAAAAAAAACACCAAAAAACAGAGAGAGACAAGCAGGGGGCTAGCAAAGGAAATTATTATGAGGAAAATTCCCTTTCTGATCCAGACAGCCCAAGGTGGGCCTGGAGCCAACTGAAGAAAAGGTATCAGAGCAGATTTTTTAAAGTTGCTCAAAGGAGGAAATGAGCTGAGGATTTGGGCACATGTTATCTAGGACTCGCACAGTGCCAAATGAAATCCGTACCTGCAGTGTTCTGCTCACAAACTCGTGTGGAGGACACCCTAGCACACCCTGCATGTCAGCACTCAAACCTTCTAGTATTGATCTGAAAGACAAGTTTTTGCTCTTTATTGGGAATAAGTAAATGTTTTCAAGACTGGTCCAACGATGCAACTTCAAGTTCTGCCTTTACAGCCCTTTAATGAATACAAATGCTGTTAGTTGCTATTTCCAGACCGATCTCTTTAATGAAGCTAATTACGTTGCTTGTCTTACTGGCCTCAAATTGGAAATGTAGGTCAAGATTTGAGTAATTGACTTGTTCTCTTGCAAGGAATTGCTTGCAAGCTTTTTTCTCTGGACATATGCAACACACAGAAGGCAGAGTTGACCCTTTATAGGCATCAGTGCCTATGAGCGAGACAGGCATCAGAACAGGGAGTTAAAGAAGGACTAACACCTTTAAAAGCAATTTATTTTATGTGTTCCTGACTGAAGTCCAACCAGCTTACTGGCCATATAAATTGTGAGCTGCTTTGGGTCTGAAAACTCAGAGCCAGAAATTAAGAGAGGTACTGGGAGCTCAGGATTCTTCAGCTTGGATTATGGTGGCAGGCTAGACCATCCAAATCTGAAGCAGGTCACAGTCTGCTGCTCAGAAGTCTTAACTACCTTAGTGAATACTTATGTAAAAACAGATAAAAATAAGATTTATCTAGAAGGAAACCAGTATTTTCTTTCCATTTACAGTAGCTAGGAGCAAACCTGCATGATCTGTTTTAGCACACTATGCAGTTTTCTCAGGTCACTCTAAAATGGATTTCTTTCCAATTTAAAAGAATATAAACTAATAATTTTGAAGGAGAAATGCTCCCAGAGCAACACATTCTTGGCTCAGTACAGGGGCTCACAGTTGTCTTTGTATCATAAGCTGCATACTTTCTGCATGGGTGTGGAAATGCAAGTCAGGTATTTACCAGCTCTAGCATACTGGTGTGCACTGGTACTTGCCTACCTACAGGCCACGTCGGATGAATTCAAGATGCAATTGTCTGTCTCTTTGGCCCAACCAGCATAACATAGCCCAGGGATCCGTTAGTGCAAGATTAAACATTGTCAACTTGTCTATCTCACATCAGGAAGGTGCAGATGCCTACTAGTAGAAGGGATCATTTTAAAGATATGTTTTTCTGTCAAAAGTACAAAAATACCCAGGCTACTAACACATTTTTGTTTTAATTTTTATTTTTAAAACTGGCTCTAGCTGAACTAGTGCAATGTCCATACCTGAACAAACCCCAAGGGATGCTGGAAGCAGGCATACAGGGCAAATAGGCGTGAGCATTTCTTTGAATATTTCATTTTATTTTTATTCCTTCAGCACTTTCCAGGAATAACTTCAAAAGCTACAATACCTATAGATTTCTAAGCTGTAACAGTCCTTCTAATTTTGCACAGCCTAATTACAAGAGATCATCAATGAAACTTTCCCAAAGTTTCAAGTTGCTTTTTAGCAGTTTTTACTTGTGACGCAGTTGTGCCCTGCCTGGACTTTTTATTTTTATCTTTATTAATGAAAAAGAAATCTCTGGGCAGAGAGGTACACAAGTTTTCAAGACAAGCTAGGCTGAGACTTCCACTTTTGCTTCCAAGACCAGCTTAAATGAATAATTAATGGATAATTAATGCTTTCTTCAGCTCACTTGGGTTTCCAATAAGACAGATCAATGGCCTATTAAACATTCCATTTACCCAGAGTAACAAGTATGGACATCTGGGAAGTCTGGATTACTTGATTTCTTCCTTAAGGAAAGAAACAGAAAAACAACAAAACCTCAGTTTTCTGAGGAATTTTCTGTCACTGATCTTGCTTTGTGCTAATCTCACTCCATAGACTTATCAGCATAATTTGTGTCATCCCTTGTGAATCATGCCATGCTGATTTCATTACATTTAGCAACTTCACTATATTGATGTAAATTCAAAGCAACTCCACCAGCTTTAGAGTGCTAATTTCTGTGTTTTACCAAAACATCTCCAAATAATCCCAGATTTCCAAAGAAAAAGCAACAATTAAAAAAGGAGACAGAAGAGACCACTAACAACCCCATGTTCGTGACAAGCCTGATGTACTTTCTGAACAAAATTAGGGAATTGATTTGCTGTGCAAAGTTTAAATCTGCCGTGTCAGTGCTGCTTTATGTAGTGCAGATCATTGTGCAAAGGTTTAATAGCAATTAAACATCTTGCTGCCTCAGCCAGAAGAAGAACCTCAGCACCAAGTCCTTCTGAAATGGAAATTACAGGTATTACCTGAAGAGTAACAATTGTTGAATTAAAGAAAACAAGACAAATAAATACTGCGGCCTCCCTTTCTGATGATTCTCTCCCTGAGCTTGACCTGAGCGCAGAGCTGTTGGGAAACCAGACGAGCTAAGTGACTCTGAGCTGCAGATCCTGCTGGCAAGACTCCACGGCTCTGCTGCAAGCCACAAAATACTTCGGCTTTTTATTGGAAGTCAGAAAGAAGCTTCTGGGAAACGCCTTGCTATGAGCATGCTGCAAAGCCGAGGTTACAGCAAAATATGCTGGCTTCGCTTCTGCTCTTAACTGAAGCAAAAAGCAGCTTCGTCTAAATTTAAACACGAGGAGGGTATGGGCTAGTGTTGTCTAAAAGGTGAATTTTTTAGTTTTCACATTTGCATGCCTACCTTCGCAGCTAAATGCGGAGTTACGCTCAGTCATTCTGACCGTGTTGTAGCAGCTGGGACTTTTCACCTCCTGCTAGGATATACAATTTTTATGACTTCTGGCTCCGCAGCCTCTGGAGGGTTTTTGCACAGCACTGAGAACATCCTGCACCCAGAGCAGCGCAGGTGAGGGGACCTTCAGGATTTCACAGCTCTGCCCTTCATATCTTACGAGTGGCCTAATACAGACAGCAAGCTCAGAAATGCTAACTGTGGCAAAAGCTGCTGTGGGAGGAAAGGCACCACAGGAGCACGTTCAAGAGGCAGGCCTGCCATATCACCTACTCCCTGTGCTCTCGTAGTGAAGACAGGAGGCCAGCACAGAGGAGCCTTGAGGAGCTACTGAAATACCTGTTAAAAACAAGGGTGACAAAGACAGTATCGTTTTGCTTCTCTGCAGATCCTGGTCTTGAATCTTAAGCCTGAGAACCCCATCAGCTGAGGTGACCAAATACTGACCAAGACTGAAAGCAACCCCAGAGCTGCCAGGAGCAGACAGAGGAGGCACTGCAGTCGCTAGCTGCAGGCACGGGACAGGGATCGTGGGGAACTGCGGGACACCCTGGCAGGAGGCACTCCCTGCAGAGACAGCAGCGAGCTGCGTGCCCACACACACAGGAAAAAGCCTAAGGCAAAATCCTAGACTGCAGCTTGCTTACACTGTTGCCATTCAAATTGTACCTAGAGAATCACATTTTAAAACTCTCTTCCTGGAAATTTGTCTTAAAGCTTTTCTAACAGTCTACGTATAACCAGAGAAGGTACCTTTAAAGGGGGAAAAAATCTTAAACTCCTATTTGCCATATTTTTAGATGCTTTCTGGCATTTTCCACAGAAGTATTATTTTCCTATTCCAATTAGCCTGATACTGAAAGCAGAGAAGACCTAAGAAAAACCGACAGTTTACCTCTGTATCCTGTTGAGTTATCACCATAACATTTGCTTCCTCAGCCACAGTTTATCAGCTAGAACAAAATACACCAAAGGTATCTATCCTCAAAATAGCATCTCATGGCCAGCCGCAGGCCTGACTACAACACAGTAATGAACAGATGACTGACCCTTCACCCCCTGCACCCCTCAGCTTGGCAGGTAACAACTGAAGCTTTTTCACAACACACTATGCAGAAAGTAAGACACCAAATCACAGCACTTGTCCAGCCTAGAAATAGGTTGCATTGCTATCCTGAGAGATTCTTTAAAAGCCAAACTAAGTTGTAACGGCATTAATGAGTGGAACTAGTTAACTAGGATGAGAGGCTGGGGGAGTTCACAAGAACAACAGTTGAGAAAACATTCTAAGTAAAAATATGAAACTCATAATTTACATGAAAATAGCATGTGAAAATTTTCTTACCAGAAACCATTTTTAAAAAAGACAAAACATACTATTTTAAAATAAGAAAGTTGGTATTCAGGTACTTTCCTAAATATTCATAAGTATGCAAATTGCATAGGTAGAGCTGATGCCACCCAAAGAATGAAATAGAAGATTTACAGACAAATGCCAAGTAACGTCCTAGAACATAAACAACTGCAGCTTGGACTCAAAGAGAGAACAGTCCACTGCTACTTACAAACAAAAAATGGAAAGTTCATGCCCCACACATGCATACATATAAAAACTGTGAAAGTATCACTGATACTGTTCTCAATACGAAAGCATCGGAGCCTGTGTGACATTGTCTAAGCCAGCTGTAGTACTGCCTTCATTTGCTGGGCAACAACAAATTTCACCTCCTCTGTCCACAGGTGTTTGCCTTGGTCACTTGCCTCAAGTTTGCAACAGTGAACACAGAGCAGGTTTTGTAGCATGGTCTACAGTGCAGAAACAAAAAGACTTGACAAAATTATTCTGCTTGTATTTGTTACATTATAGCATACATGACAACCCATGTTTAAGAAAAAATAATCCTTTCCCAGAGTAGTTAATGAACAGCTTGTTATTTATGATCAAGTGCTGTTTTAAGCTCAAACAAGAAAAAGCAGCAGGCAGTTTTAAACCCATTTTCAGTAATGAAAAGGCACTAATCTTACAATGAAGAATGCAGCAAGCTAAGACTTGCTGTGAAACACGATGTTGAAACAAATGTTGACTAAGCTAAGCCAGTCTTTGAATTAAAAATTACATTATTCAACACGACTGTTAACAGATGGGTTAGGGGATAGGTAGTTAGCAAAGCAAAGGGCAGAAGCATTAAGTGACTTTAGTCAGCCATAGTTCTGTATCAGTACAGACTAATTTTTCACAAAAATAGATCATGATACAAATTGCATGATAAAGAGATAGTGAACCCAGACTGCCTAATCTAATGTTCTGAGAATACCTTTATTTTTTATCTTCCTCACTTCAGCAAAAGTTCTCTGCATTTGCTCATACAACCAACTTACTGAAGGACAGAACTTGAAGATAATCAATTCACCCTTCAAATCTCCTTACCAAAGGGTTGGAGGATCACGGTAAGCATATGTTTCTCACATCTAACATCTGCAAGTTCATAACACAGCAACTGTATTGGCCTGGAAAGCGGTTAAATAATTTTGTTCTGTATATGCCTTCAACACATTGTACACAAAAAGATCGAGCCATCCCAAAAATGTGTTTTTTTTTTTTTTTCTTCCTCTAGCATAGGATGGGGTAATTAGAAATTCAAGGGCTCCTCAGAGTACTCTGAGCAACTATCTCATATACATCATTTGATGTCTGCACCAAAATTTTACTCAAAACAATTAATAAATAGAAGTGTCAAATCATTCACTGCAAGTCCTCAAGGATCCTCAAAGCTGCACAAAGCAAATTGCTGAAGTTAGCAGAAAAAGCAATGGCTTTTTCCAAACAGCAGGGAAATTCCATCTTACTGATGAACAGCGCTTACCTGTGACAGCACTCAAACATCAAACAGGCCTCTGAGCTAGCTTAATGCAATCTACTTATAGATTTTAGGGGACCCCTGCATAGAGACCTACCGTTACCGCAGTCTGATGTTTGAATGAAAAATGGGGAAAAGCCTGCACAGAAATAGGGCTGTCACAAAGACCTTTCAAAACAAAATCTGTAGTAAAGTGTCCCTCAGTTACCACCAGCAATCTTTCCACCATGGGTTTCCTATGAGACCCGTGCTCAGCCATCGTTCCTCTGGTTAGCACTTGAGGTGGTGGGTAGAAAGCAGGCTCTGAAATCCATCAATGCTGCTTCAAGGTGTCTTCAGAGAAAAACAAACACACACTTTGAATAAACTGGTCATTTAGTGACTCTTGTTTGATGTAGCAGTAATAAAAGATAACCCTCATTGTTCTGCAAGGCTGCGTTTCTACTTGAATTACTCCTTTAATGCGGCATTATTTTAAGATCCTAAACTAACACCAAGTTCCACAATTCTGCCATGTAGATTATATTAACATCTGTGCCATCAACCTGGTGCTAACAGAGCTGGGAATTAGGGAATGAATTAGCGAGCTACCCTGGTGACGCTGTTTACAGAACCGTGCCTATTAGGCTCTTGTACTGCAGAAATTCAGCAACATTTTCACTTCTGAACAGGCATTACTTTGTTCGACCCTTATGCTAGCACTTGCTCCTCACTTTGCAGCTTTGAGAAGATTCCTCTGCTTTCCAGCTTCTGTTTTCCTGTCAATATATAATTTGAAACAGCAAATAACATATGTCCCTGTGCTATACAAGGCATATATCATTTCTGGGTGTATAGTACTTTATGATTAGCCCATACGAAAGCTAGCATTATTTCTCTCACTGTCACCTCCTACACAACAGTGCAGCTAACTTACACCACAAAAATCATTGCCATTAATGAAATATATGACTTTGCTGCAAATGGCGTCCAACTTTGAGACAACACCGAAGCACTTACTTAGCTTTAAATCCCAGTGATTCAATTAGACTCACAGAGATACTTTGCTGAACAGAATAAGCTTAAGACAAAGCCTAAGTGTTCTTCTCAGCCAGATCCCCAGTGAGCCTGAAAGCTATCCAGGCTCAGCGAAGGCAAGGATTAATCATCCTTTTGGGGATACCGACTGTTCTCTAGGTGGAAATCCATGTTTGTTACAAATAATCCTTTTTAAATTAGTTATGGATTGCCCCCAGAAACAACAAAATCCTGTTCTCTGGTTTGTCCCACCCAAAGGACACATCACATTTTGATTAGTGGAACTTGGTGTTTTCCCCCACTATGCACTCATTTATCACAAAAAGGACCGATTCTCCTATGGTGGCAGGCCCAATTACCATCCTATCCCAACCTACAAGGTCTTTCCTACCACACGAGGACACTCGGGGGAGGCCTGACTTAGAAAGGCCCACGGGCTGTGGTGGAGCCCCAGCAGAGTGCCAGGGTACAACCAAAGGGGCACCCAAAGGCCAAGAGCTCACCTGGCCCTGGGGCTCCCTCGCCTCGCCAAAGGCACCGCGTGGGGCCTGGGGACAGGGGGCCTGGAAGGGGGAAGGAGAGAAGCCAAGGTGTGTTTGTCTACACGTGGGTTTGTTTGCTCTTATTTTTCAATAGCGGAATCGGTGATTAGAAGTTTGTTAATTGGCAACAAATTAAACCGATCAAAACTCCCCAACTCAAAACTGATTTGTGGGCCTTTGGCTCTCCCTTTATCTCCTCTTGAAGGAGCAATGGTTTAACTGCCTCCACCGCTACCTGAACCACGAACTCTGTGGCCTCAGAGTTAATGACTAAAGCCACGAAGCCCTCCCCTCCACCAGCATCAACGGCAAAAGTTCTCCCACTTCTCAGTACGAAATAGCTGCCACTGGATCTTCAGGGACTGCCTGCTGCAGGCAGCTGGGCCGTGAGGAATGCATGGAATGGCGCTGCAGCCATGGGGCCTGGTGCGACTGCATGGCCTGACTCGGGACTTGAATATTCGTGCCCCGGTGTGAACTAAGTGCTATTAAAAAATATGCAAAAACTGCAGCAAACACGCAGTGCCTGAACTGGCATCTCTTTGGTTATTTTTGTTTCTCTCAGTATCAGTGCTGCACACCAGAACTGCAACTTGAAATCGAGTATTAGAAATAAATTTGGAAAGAGAAAGTAGAGAAAAAGAAACACCGTAAGTTTTCCAAGAAAAACATAATTCTTTTACAACCATTTTGTCTTAAAAAGCAGTAAGATGTTTATAAGATATTTCACATACCATTGGATTTTTGTTTCAAGTGGTAGTAGTTAAAATCCAAGACTAATATTTCTTTGTGATAGCTGTGAAAAGCAAAAAAAACTCTCTGCTCCAAAGGCCCCTAATACAAATAATCAAGGCAGACAAGAGGAATGTTCTTATCCTTATTTTACAGATCACCTAACAAAGCGGGAGATCAAGTTACTTCCCCAGGGTCACCTTAAGAGTCTAACACAGAACCGTTCTGTAGTTTAGTACCTTAGCCACACAAGTATCTTTTTTTAATACCTAATACCACACATATTTATAAAATGCCTTTTTTGTGGCTTGTACAAAAGTCAGCACATTGACTTCATCAAAACAAAACCCCAAATGCCCAGCCCCAAAAGCAAACTGTCAGGCACAAGCAAAGTTAACAAAGTCAACCAAAGCAAAGAGACAAGGAAACTCCCCAATCCTCCCCCAGCGAAGTGTGAATGCATAATTTTGTCAAGTGATTCAACAGCAACAAACCTGGAGACTTTCCCAGGTCACCTGGGGATAAAAGTTCCCAAGCCGTGAGTTATATCAAGACTGTTTATCATTAACATCCACGACACAGAGAGAGTGTCAGAACCCAGATCCCACTGTTCAAGGTTTTCTTCCTTCACACTGGCAATAAATGTTGAGACTGCAAATAAGCAGAGCCCTGGTGAGAGCGTTCCACACCAAAAACACCTTGACATTAACATGCAGGTAACATTTTGTATGCTCTTCGAGTACAGCCCCAGCTAAAGCAGTCCAATTTACTCCAAGGGAAAAGGGCAGAAGAAAAGCTGCTTTGGAGACTCATGGCTTTTGGGAATAGGCGAATGGAAGAGAAGGCAAGACTGGAGCCACTGCAAGCACAAAAACGTCCTCTTGGTCATAACCTTAAGGGATATCAGCATCACGCTTTATCAACAGTATGAAAAAACAACACAGAACTAAATCTCTCTGCAAGGCTTAACTAGACCAGAAGCCAAATTATCCAGGAAACGCTAATATTTTGCTGAACTATGTTGTCTGTCTTGTTTACTGGGAAAGCCATTACCAATCGAATATCCACAGAGGCATCTGTGAGAACAGGGAAACACGATGGGGCTTACTGCAGCCTGGCACCCAGTCGGTGCCAGCACCAAACCTGCAAGAGAAGCAGTGTGCGAAGAACAGAAATCATGAAGCATCTGCACCTGCTTACCCAACCCTAAAAGCTTTCAGCCCTTCCTCTTTTCTACTCCTATCCTTCCAAGCATAGAGGAGTCTGGCACAAATAGATACTACTCCACTTCCAGGGGTTTGGCCATGTACAACCCAGTCCGACTCATCAGACAAAGGGCCGATTCCCACCACACTTTCACAGACTGGCAGGTGAATGCCAGGCCGTCAGCAGTTGGTCAGGAATCAAGAACCAGGGCTAAATCCTCCGCTGTGCTGAACTAACGGAGGTAAAAAACGAAGATCTAACAACGTGGGTTAACCAGCAACGTGGCTTGCAGGCTCGAAACTCAGACAACAACCTCAACATAGAAAAACTGAGAATGCAGATATGTTAGTATGGGCTTTGCAGAAGACAGCTAATAACAAGAAACACATATGTAAACTCTCTGCTGCAGGATTTATAGACAGCAAGTCGTCTTTACACACAACGCTGTGACAATAATTTTATCTGAGTAACTAGATAATAAGAGCTTGTAATTGGAAAGAGACAGGTACACGATGAGAGACACAAAACTGTGGTATCAGTCAAACACAATTTAGGAAGAGCCATTTGGTGTCAGCAGAGAACACCCTGGCCTCGGGATTTTATTTTGTTTGTACGTGAATTGACCAGGCAGACACTGAAATCACTCCACAATCTGAACATAATGAAGCATGCTAATTTGCTAAAAACTGTTACTAACCATTTTGCACTTCGGTGAATTGGAATCACAGTTTTTCTAGTGGAAACCAGCCTCTCCTGCGCTTAGTTAACATGTTTACCAACTGGCACCAGGCTGAAGGCATTTTCAGCTTGTTAAAAACAATTCCGGCAGTGGCTGGGAGGGAGGGGACCAGCTGTCCTACACAGGCCTGAAACAAAGCCTGAAATTCTGGGGAAAGCAAAATAAAGTGCGAGGAGAGAACACAGAAAATAAACAAAACAAAAAGGCGGCCAACAAACTTTTGTTGGAGAAATTATTTGACAAGAGTAAGGCAGAAAACATGAAAGAAAAAAAATACTGAACAGTATTATCTTTTCTCATTCTGCAGCCATGATGTATGAAATATTAGTAATAGTATCACAAAATTAAAGGCAGCATTTAGCTCTTTTGTCTAAGATCTGTGTGAACAGAAGCCAAATTTTATATCCAACATCAATATTAATAGCTATTGTAAATAATTCATCATGCTTGGTGGGGAGGGGAAAAGGAAGCAATTTAAATACAAGTCCTTTTCCTATTTTCAACTGTTTATTGTCAACTTTTCCCATTATTCTAGCGTATTGTCTCCCTCGCTTTTTTGTTTGTTTGTTTTTTAATGAAAATGATGGGCTTGTTTTAACGTCCTTACAGGTAAGTGACAACTTTCATGCCGTAAACTGAATTTACAGACTACCCCTAAGGTACAGCCCCACGCAGCATGGGGTGTCTAACTAACTGCACATCAGCTGGGTGGGGAGCAGAAACGTAGCAAAGGATGAAAACTGCACTGCTAAAACTGCTACACGTATTTAATGTGCATTTCAAGAAAATTAACAGCCTAATTTCAAAATGCATCTTAGAAAACAAGTGACAATTATGATAAGCTGAATGACAATATACTTTTCTGAAAAGATGGGAGGCATAGCTGATGCAAATGATACAGAATCCCTGAAACTTACAGCTGCAAGGATTTGGGATGAAACTGCTTCTTAAACCATCCCTGGTATGGCTTACTGATACTGGTAGCAGGTCAACAGTTCACAGCCACAACATTTTAAAAACAATCCTGTAAATCTTAAGTAATGGATCTCAAATTGCCTAAATATCCCGTACTATTTATGCTGGACCAGCACATTTCATCAACCAAAGTTATCAGGAGACAGTTTATGGCCACAACTCTCTGTAAACATCAGATACACTGCAGCAGACTATTGAGAGTTTGTCCTGCTCGCTCCAATGTAAAACCCAATGAGAGTAAATTCACTCAATTTGTTTCATTTATAGCATTAAATCACTGTGTGGGTGTTCAGAGTTGAAAAACTATTCACACTCACTCAACACGACTGCTTTTTATTTCTGCTTACCTGATTTGAATTTATCCTACATTAGCTTTTACAGAGCCCTCAGGAAAGTAAAGAGAACAGATCCTCCCTCTTCAAAAAACAGGGACTAAAGTCTGTGTCTGTGGTAATGTAATGCTCCAAAACCACATCCATCCCACTGCTCAAATACAATTCAGATGTAGTTTGCATCTTTATAATGCAATAAACGATGCAGACTGCTACTACTGTGAAGAAAGACTCCACAACCATTCCTGAATTCTTTGACTAGTTAATGCTCTGGTAGGAGGCTTAACATGTTACTTATAGGCAATTGAAATGCATCTCATTTACTGCTGCAAAATTCAAACATTATACAAAACTCCCATATAAGCCACTTCATTGAAAGGAAAAACGTGACCTTGTCAAGTCCAGGCTTGCTGAATGTGTTTATCTTAAGAAGTAAGCTACTGCTTTGGTGGTCAAAGCTCCCTGAACTGAAGCTAACACAGATCAAAAAAAAAAATAAAATAAAAT
This sequence comes from Anser cygnoides, assembly GCF_040182565.1. NCBI lineage: Eukaryota > Metazoa > Chordata > Aves > Anseriformes > Anatidae > Anser > Anser cygnoides. The sequence goes on along the minus strand of NC_089879.1, from coordinate 8,761,176 downwards.
AAAACCAGCAAACTTGAATTAAATCACATGGAAACAACAGATACATGCACACTCAGAAGGAACTCAGCTGTGCAAACACCTTATGTTAGGCGTGTTTAAGATTCTGCCCTTACTAAAACAGGTACAAATCATCAAAACAATCCACTGCAGCTTTTGACACATCGCATCTACAGAAAGGCAAAAAGCAGCTGTCAATGAAGACACACTTAATTTTAAATGTGAAGGTTTAAACCTCAGGTAATTAGGTCTTTTCAGTTCCAGTCTATCAATAAACATAATTACCTTTTTCTTTCACCATGGCAAACAAATTTTCTTCGTAGTGGAAGCAGCAAGAATTAGCTGAAGGAATTTAAACACAATCTCTTTTCCAGCAGTGTTTGGCTGAAGTGGATTAAATAAAAATAATTAAAAAAAAAAAAAGGCAGCTTATTCCAGACAGTTATCTTCCTCAGCCAGATCTCCCACAAAATCTGATACGGTCCTATTGCTCGTCGTGTCTCTTTTCTTCTTGTGCCTCTTTCGCACTGTGGTCTCTTCCTCCAGCTCGTACCCTGTGTGCAGACTCTGCCCCTTGTGCCGAAGCACCCAGCTACAGCTGCTGCTGTGTAACAAACGCCGAATTCCCCGGCCCCGGCTCCCAGCCACTGACACCACCTTGCATTCCTCTGCCCTCGCAGAACAGAGCTGGCAACGCAGTCTGCTCCCGAATGACTGGCAAAAGACTGCGAGTGAGATGTGGGAGAAAGGAGGAGAAATGTTCAAACGCACACGACACTGGATATTTATGAATTCCTTTTTTTATTTACTCAAACTGAGCCAGGATGAGATGGGGAAATACAAGATGAACACATACAAATGCTGAGGCAGGCTGCAGCACAGTGGCTTTTCTCTGCTGAGCACTCTTTATCCACCCCTGGTTTTGCTTTAAAACCGTTACCAAACATCAACTACCAGACCATAAAACACGCTAAGACACAGCCTCTCAGTGTCCTCTGACCACAGTACAGAACAGAGCAGCACATATCAGCTCTGCAAACTTGGAATACTGACTCTACTCACTACCTGAAATAACAATAAAAATAATAAAAATCAGATCTGCAGCCGCTCAGTGGGCATCTCGGGTTTAGAAGCACAGCCAGGGAGTGCCCCAGACAGCATCCACGGCGTGAGTCGGGTAGGCAGTGCACGCTGAGACACCGAGGGCTGGGAGCTCCATCCCTCTTACACAGCTCCGTCAGAGATGCTGGCCACAGGCAGCCAGGGAGCCGAGCAGGAAGAGAGCCGCGTACCGATACAGCAGCACTGCTCGGGTGAACATCACCCTCCAACATGCCTCTGACTCCACTGGTGAATCTGGACAGCAAACCGACCTTCCAGTCTGGGGTTTTCCAGGCACTAAATGCTGCCTGAGAAGGACTGGACAGTAGGCTGATGTTAAAAAACAAACAGAAAACAAACAAGCCCTTAATAATATTGCCAGGTCTCACTGCCTTACAGCAAGATTCAGAATATTTCTGTTTTCTTTTAAAAGATAACACCTCAGAGTCAGGTACAAATCAAAGCCTGACTTTCAAAAGCACAACTTTATTCCCAGTAATGGAAAAAAGCTTAGAAATATGATTATTCAAAAGCCTGAATGCTCATTAAAATCACTTAACATGTGGTATTTTGGATACATATATATGCTGCCAGTATCAAGTAGCAATACTCCTGTATTTATAGGCCACTTTTTCCTTGTTTATAAATAACTTTATTCCTCATTGTAGCCAGCTACCAGTGATTTTGCCAATACAAACCTACCCCATCATGCCTTTCATTGGTCGCTAAATTTTAGTATCTGTGTTTCAGAGGTGGAGAAACTGACAAAGGAAAATGAACTGACTTGCCAAGGACGGAGGTGACCTCAGCAAAAGAGAGCTGGACTGAACACAAAGCTATTCTGGGCTAGAGTCTGGGCAGATTCACTGGGCTGCAGCTTCGTCGGCCTCAGCTCAGTGCCGTACCTGCGCTCGGTAACACGGCGGAGGTGCCGTTACACTCACACAGCAGCCTAAAGCAAGCTCTGTGTTCAGCCCAGAGCCAGAGGCACCTCTGTATTTTGGGAACTGGAACTCACACCTCCACAAGGGAATCCCTTCTCAATGCCACTATATGTAGGGAGATAAAAATTAATATAAAGAAACAAACTGTAGGCATCAGCCAGACAGAGCACCAGATGGCTGATGCATGCTGGAAAATCAGAGCATACATCCATCATTAAAAATATTTTCAGTAAATAAATTCTCAGTGTTTTGCATAAATGCCACCCAGAAAAACAGAAAGAAATGAAATAAACCAGTCCACTTCACCCAAAATATCTCTTATTCAATGACATTCTTTAATAAATAACTATATAAATTAGAAAGAGAGACTGACAGAGATTCAGGCACGTGCATGGGAAAAAAATATTCTCTAGCAAACCTGGCTGGCTTTCTATTGTTAGCAGCCTGATGTGTAAGAGCAGCGCAGCCCAGGCAGTCTGACATTCTTGCTTCTCTGACTCAGTGTGCTGCTATTAATAGCAGCTCAGCCCCAGCCCCACCGACCCGGGGCGCAGCACGCTGTGTCACGCTTCTGACACCCTGGAGACGCTCAGGTTGTAACTCAGCCTGCCTGTGTTCTTTCCCAAGCCGTATTTTGTAAACAGTTCGGGGCCAGCAGCCTGCAAGGGGCACAGCTGACCTTCATTCATAACTGTTGGATCCGATGTGCGAGCAGCCCGTGCTCTGCACGCATGGGTACCGTTAACTCTTTCCTTCTGACACCCTCCAAAGGCGTGCGATGGTTATCATTCATCTGTTTTGTTCCAGCAGCTGCTGACACAGAAGCTGACTGCTGGTATCTGAACTTTCTGTTCTCTGAGTTCATTACCTCCGTTTTTCACATATGCTAGAGATTAGCACTGCCATATCTCATCTCGCCCGTGGCTGAATAGAAGCTTTTCCTCGCATCGCTCAGCCATCGAAAGCTGCAGGGTTAGACTGCAGCATGCACACAGAAATAAATTTGAAAATACAGACTGCAGTATATTAGGCTGGGGATTTTAGGAGTCAAATGTAATTTACTCCAGCATAAGAAGATATAGAGATCAGCTGTTGGTATTGTAAATAAAATCTTTTTAAACTGGGGTGATTTTTTGTTTTAATCTCATTGTTTCAAGCCTGAAGACAAAAAATTTACCTTGTTGTACAATTCAGAATCTACTCACATATGCTAAACTGGGAGAAAAGACAAATAGTTAGCAAGTCTAGAAACAAAACCTTGGTACATATTGCTATTTAGGGGGTGCATATTCTAAAAGAAAGAAAAAAAATCCTTTACATAACCTTTTGCACTGTACAACTTTAATAGAGAGTCACCCTTGAACACAGCCAGGATGTAAGATTCACAAAGAGCACACTATAACTACACAGTGTAATTATGTTACTGTTACTTCACGGTGAAAAATACCCTGTGCAGTCAGCAAAAGGCATGGGAGTCATACTGAGACCACTCCACGAAGGGAAAGGGTTAACCAGCTTGGTTTGCTTTTTCTTGTACGGCGATAATGTTGACAAATCCATGTTAAGATACTAAGCAGTTTAGCCATGGCTTAAGATTTGTTATTCTCATTTTAAAAGTTGGCTTTCAGATTTTTATCTTGCTCTCATTCTTCACAGATGAGACCACGGATTGTGAGTATCAGTGCATAGTTTATATAAAACTCCTTCAAGACTGACTGAAATCTCTTGTTCATCCAACAGTGATGGAAACTGCCTGCTAGAAAACACAAAGGGAAAGTGGAGAAGTTGTACTAATAAATAACATCCAGGAAAATATCCTCTACTTAATGTCCTTTTGCTTCCAGCAAAAAGCCTGGCACAAACAGTTTTGACAAGAAAGCCTGCCCCAAGCTTCCACAGCTTAACTGCTGCACAACCTCAGTCAATTTTAAGAGTCACCACTTCTGTAAAGTGTTGTTCAGGGAATTTTGCAAAACGCTCATTTCTCCGAGAAGGAAATCCCCCTCCCTCACGCTCTTAAGGAACAGGAGGCCTGCTCTAGTTGTTATCCTGACTTAACCATGCCTGTTCAAAAGAAAAACTAATGATGTCAACAAGGGATTTGTTGCAACTCTGCAGTGGTCCCAGTGCCCTGATGCTGAAGCACACGGTTTCCAGTTTCAGCGTTCTCCAGTCATACAGTTAAGTATTTTCCTGGCTTCTTTTCCTCTTCAACATACCCCAGTCCAGCAGTCTATTCCTCTGATGTGTTGTCCTCAGACACTTGGACAACTGACACATTTTCCATCCTTTGAAAACGGCACAAGCAGTGATGGTTATTAAGGACCAGAGCACAAAAGAAGGCAGACAACTGACTCATGCAAAGCTGATGATCTCAGTTTTTTCAGACGCCGCTGGGCAGAACTCAGCCTGTACCTGGAAAAGCTGTCCCCCACACATAGGTCTGAATAGCTGGGTGTTCGCTCCCAGGTGTTTGACTGCTCTTGCACGCCTTGCTCTTTTACCTCTCCAGGTTCTTACAGTACTCTCAGCCAACCAACCTATCTTCTGAAGCCGGCAGGTGAGTTGCAGAAGTCTCTTCATGGCAGTTATTCATTCTGTAGCCTTTCCATACCCCCCACACAGCTTTACCTCCACGAGTTCATACAGCAGCTTGTGCAACGGCCGTAGGCTGCCAGCCTCTCCTCACCCATCTCCTCAGCAGGACGCTGAAGAGCTCTGAAGGCCCCACAGACTGACCTCCCCCCGAGCCCCTCTGGGCTCCCTAACACAAGCTTTGCACAGTCAAGGGGAGCACCCACTAGAGAGGAATGTGCTTTCTAAGGACATATTGCAGTCCCACAACCCTACAACCTAGAATAATCACAGTAGCCTTACTCTTATCAGACTGATCCGCAGGCAGATAATGCCCGATGGCCTTGGGTCCTATTTGCAGCACCTATGTCGTGCTACTTTGAATACAAGCACCCTGTATTACTGCTCTTTACAATAACATGCAATCATTCTTTTGCAGAAAATGAAATTAAAATTTACCAAATGCATCATCTGATTCAGCAAAATACATAGAGTAGTTTATTCTGATCTGCTAGGATGTGAGGGCTTACTGCTTTTTAAATAGAAACATTTCATATTCTTAAAAGACAGATTCCTCAGGAATGAAACATTGACAGATTTTGATCTATTAAGTGGTCTGGATTTCTTAAAACAAAATTTGATTTTACGAGGTACTTCCAAGCTAGATTTTCTTAGCAGGTTGTTATTCTGCATAGTGGTAATAGCAGCCTACAAAAAATACAGATAAAACAGTAAAATGGTTATGCTTAATTCACTGCGAAACAAAACAAGGAAACGGGGATGCTCATCTTCGCTCTAAACATTCAGAAACCTCTAACGCGCAAGCTTATGTAAAAAGCACCTGAAACCTCCAGATCATCTTATCTTTAGAAACAGATAAGGAAAGACGGTTACATTATACTTCTTTGCAGTGGCTCCAAAAATATACAAAGCTCACTGTTGGGTAATCTTCTCACTGTAGGTATGTACAAACATTTACCTCTGAACAGCAATTACATTATTGATATAACAAGCAGCTTCCAAACTACTTATGTTACTGTTAATCCTTAGAAAGGAGATCATACTTTATGAACACCTGTGTGAACTTATCCTCTATGCACACATTTGACACTGAACTGAGATACAGTACGTAAAAATGCCTAGTGACAGCGGTTTACGCTCGGTATTTTAATTAGAAGCTTACCTTACAAAATCACTGCAATTCACCTGCTACAAACTGAATTAGCCCAGCCAATTCACAATCACAACCAGTAATGCTGCAGATAAAAATTAGCACATGCTGTCAGTAACCATCTGACGATTACTGGCGAACACTGCAAATAACTTGCACAAAGGCAGGAATCCCTGACAGGGAAGAGTATATGCAAGTGTCATGTTTTACTGTACATGCCTAAGGTTAAGGAGATTTGATATTGATAATCCACTTCAGAATTGGATTAACTTCGCAGAATAACCTCTACAGCTTGTCTTGGGAGTTTGGGGCTCAGTGAAATCAGCAGGAAGGCAGTAAAGACTCTCTAGTCCAAAGAATTTCTCCCCAAGAGGCCCGTGAAACAACAGATCGAAGCAGCTTCCCACCAATCAGTTAACTTGCAGAGCAAAGCAGCAAGTTCTTTGTTTTTCAGTCATGAGAGATGTGACAGAGCATCTCACTGAGCATTAACCTTTAGCGCATGCCTCAACAATACAACACACAGCAACGCAGACGGCAGTGCGAGTCCACAGTCCCTGAGGATGAGGCAACTCGTCATGGACACTGGATATACACCACCCTTACACTTCAACTGGACTAATTGTTTTTTACTGTGCCAGATGACAAATTTCTTCTGTTCTGATTTCACATAAACTATAAATAGGACTCTAAAAAAGGCATCTGATCTGTCCTGCAAATATACTTCACTCTCAACAGTTATTTCCCAGTCCTGAGTCCTTTCAAAAGAACCACAGAGGCCCTCAAAGAAAAGATAAAAATATGGTATCTGAATAGATGCAACTTGGCTACAAAGTGTAATATTAATATATTCAAACAAACTTTTTACAATGAACAGATCTTTCATCACCTCCCTCCAGCTTCTGGAACTTTTCCATTAGTGGATCTCCATTTTATCTCCTAGCAAGGGAAGTCACTTGCTTCAATATGTAGAAACTTACAGATTTGAAACTTGCCTTCAAATTATTTGTTGCCATTTCAACAGTATTTAGGAGACACAGATCAAACTGATATTCAAAATAGAGTAGGCAAAACTGATTCCAATACTTGCTCCGACTGGAATTTTTAAACAGAACTACAAAAGCTATTTTGCTGCTGTTGCTCTGTAAGGTTTGCTCACTGTTAGTTTACATCAAACTGGATGGCTCATTGCCTCCACTCCAAAGGAAAGTCACATATTGTCACAGCATCCTGGCCTGTATAAGAAGCAGTGTGGCCAGCAGGTCTAGGGAAGTGATTGTGCCCCTGTACTCGGCTCTGGTGAGGCCGCACCTCGAGTACTGTGTTCAGTTTTGGGCCCCTCGCTACAGGAAGGACATGGACGTGCTCGAGCGAGTCCAGAGAAGGGCGACCGAGCTGGTGAGGGGTCTGGAGAACAAGTCTTACGAGGAGCGGCTGAGGGAGCAGGGCTTGTTCAGCCTGGAGAAGAGGAGGCTCAGGGGCGACCTTATCGCTCTCTACAGTTACCTTAAAGGAGGCTGTAAAGAGGTGGGGGTTGGTCTGTTCTCCTACGTGCCTGGTGACAGGACGAGGGGGAATGGGCGAAAGTTGCGACAGGGGAGTTTTAGGTTGGATGTTAGGAAGTACTTCTTTACCGAAAGGGTTATTAAGCATTGGAACGGGCTGCCCAGGTGTCCTGGTTCCAGTTAGGACAGAGTTAAGTAGCTCATAGTAGCTGGTAGGGTGCTATGTTTTGGATTAGGATGAGAAGAGCGCTGATAACATGCTGATGTTTTAATTGTTGCAGAGCAGTGTTTACACCAGGCCAAGGACTTTTCGGCTTCTTGCTCTGTCCTGCCAGCGAGCAGGCTGGGGGTGCAGCAGGAGCTGGGAGGGGACAGACCCAGGACAGCTGACCCAAACTGGCCAAAGGGGTATTCCATACCATCTGACGTCATGCTAAACAATATATAGGGGTGGCTGGCCGGGGTGGGGGGCCGGCTGCTCGGGAATAGGCTGGGCATCGGTCAGCGGGTGGTGAGCAATTGCATTGTGCATCACTTGTTTTCTTACACATTATTATTGTTAATACTATTACCATTATCACTATTATTATTATTATTGTTATTATTATTTTCCTGTCTTAATAAACTGTCTTTATCTCAACTCACAGGCTTCACTTTCCCGTTTCTCTCCCCCATCCCAGAGAGGGAGGGGGGAGGGTGAGCGAACGGCTGTGTGGTGTTTAGCTGCCAGCCGGGTTAAACCACAACACCAGGGAGGTGGTGGAGTCACCATCCCTGGAGGTCTTTAAAAGACGTTTAGATGTAGAGCTTAGCGATATGGTTTAGGGGAGTACTTACTGTTAGGTCGGAGGTTGGACTCGATGATCTTGAGGTCTCTTCCAACCTAGAAATCTGTGATACTGTGATATTTTAAAGGAGAACTTGCCATCTTAAAAATATACAAACAGCATTTAATCTCTGAAGTACTGATGAATACTGATAAACTAATTGTTTTTTATATTTTGGCAATTTCTATGATTTACACTGAAAACTGCAAAGAGTTTCACCATCTAATTCACACGTGGTAGCAAGCCAGTGACAAACATGCCCTGGTATTGCAGCGCTTCTGTGGTACTCCACCATAAAGACTCGCTCCCTAGAGGAAAATAATTGAAAACAAAATTGAAAGCAGGATGATGCAAAACCTGTAATCACAAGCTCCCATTCTAACATTATCTTATTTCCCTCTCAGCTTCACCTTGTCTGCATCTAGGATTGTGAACACATTTGAGACTAACAACACCTTTACTACATATGAGCAACATGCCCAGTATGGCAGGGCCCTCATCCATGGAAAACCCTGGGGTGGAGAATGCTCCTGCTGTTCCCTTCCTGCCCTTCTTGTTCCATTACCTATCTCCCCTTTCACTGAAAAAAGCCCACAGAGGTCTATCAAACATTTGTCATTGTCCCAAACTAAAAGACACTTCCAAGGTCCTGGTGTACAACAGCCTGCTCAGTGATGCCCCCACCTCTGCGCGTAACGGAGGAGAAGGAGCCAACAGCAGGTGGCATTCATCCTCTCCTCAACCACGGACATACGGAGTGGACGAGGCCCCACACCAAGCTTCTCTCTCCTCTTCTACTCCCTCCGTGCCCCAATGTCAAAATCTGAGGGAGCGAAGGCAGCCATCTCTGATTCCCCTCTCTCTGCCCTTCAGCCCTTCCTTTTGGAAAAGGAGCTCAGACCCAAGGCATGCCTCTCAGAGGAGAAGAAAACAGCACTTCCTACACCTCTCTTCCCCATCCCAGTGCCACCAGCATTGCACCCACCGGCAGAGCCGGCCTGGGTCACCAGCAAGAGGCTGTGGCAGCCCCGAGCCCCTCGGAGCAGGGCAGCGGGCAGCTCGGCCACCTCAGGTAGGCCTCAGCAGCCATCCCGCTCCTGGCCTGCCCAGGAAGGGGACTGCACTTCTCTCTCAGCTGTTTGATTAAAATAACGAGATTACACAACTGCAAAGGACGGACATGGGAGAGGAAGTTTTGATCAGATACAGAACAAAAGCAGGGCTCCCTGTAAACAGTGGGGGATGTGTGGCCACAACATGCTCCTCCCTGCCACAGCTGCCTGCACCCATCAGCATAAAGAAGATCCTTGCTTAAATTCCTCTCAATAATCTTTATGCTAATAAATTTTTCATTATTTCTTTCTACTCAAAGCTGACTTAGCTGATTTTTCTTGCTAGTATCTAGTAACAGTAGGAACTACGATTTTGTTGTTATTTATCAGATAACAGATAATGAAGAATTTAGGCAGAGAGCAGCGAGCCCTACAGAGGTGAATGCAGTTGCTCTAAACCATGTTGCATTAATGCAGGTTAATGCTAAACCACCAATGTACCACTAAGCAAATTAGCTTGGATTGATCTTGAACACTTGCAGTGACTTGGCCCACAGCAAATGGAAAGCTGAAACTGGAAACCAAGGGTTAAGAAGACATTATATGTTCAAATACTTTAAATAAAAATGGCACAGCAATTAAATAGGAGTAGATACAGCATACAGGCAGAGGACAAAGAACTGGTTCTAATTAATTACCTTTTTCCTTTTTTTTTTCCTTCTTTTAATGAAGCTAACTGTGCACATTTACATAACCAAAGACTTCTAGGGCCTGTCACAGGGAGTTTCATCTATATTTCTTACTCCAACATGAAACCAGTACTCTGGTATTTTCACAAGCAAATTTATCCCTAGTAGGATAAATACTGAAACAACTGCATCAGGTAAACTTAGCCGGCTGCTGCCCCTCGCTGTGACTCTCGTAGTGCCACAGGTGAGAACATCTGCCTGTGTTTAGCAGGTGAGCAATGAAAAGCAACCCCATGCTGGTAAAGCTGATGAACTAACCAACCATATCTTCAACACCTGCAACCATTGCAGGATTAAAAGCCAATAACGCTGTCACTGTGGCAAAGGGCAGAGTAGCAAGCAGCGTCTGTAACAGGAGTGACCAAGACAGTACTTTCATCTGTGAGAGCTGTGCACAAGCCCTTGCTATTTAACATCAGGCACTGTGCAGCAAGCACAAAAGCAAGATTCTCACTCAGTGATGGCAATTGTTAGAATGACTCTGCAAGTGCAGGTGCCAAGGGGACAGCAGCTTAGCTGCGCTTGGCTGAGCTTCACCAGGCACACCTGATCCTTCATGCCTACCCCCAGCTGTGCACTGGTAGCACAAGGGGTTTACAACCAATTTCAAGAGGTGCTGAAAAACACCTGGAAGAGAGAGGGTGCTCCCAGGATGAGAGCCCGACCTTGATGACATGTTTGGTCCATGAAGCACACTGCAATATGCCTATGAATCTCTACCATAACACTGCAAAGCTAACCCCAGAAGAATAGGAATTCAAGGAGGAAGAAACGCAGCTTCCCACAAACCTGAATTGAATCAAGACACTAGGACCATATGGTTCTTAAAAACAAAGAGAAAAAAACAATATATCAGTGCACTCAGCCAGGTCCTTAACTGACAGTGATCTGTAATCACAGAAACAGAGACTCAGAAGAGACTCGAGAGATTACATAGCCACGTGCTAGGTAGGCTCAAGCACCTTGATCCTTTGTGACACTCATAAAAATCTGCAAAACGTTTGCACAACATGCTTTGGCAAATTGTTCCTCCACTTCTCTGCCCTTGCACCTAGAAAGTTAGTTATACAGTTATGCAAAGTAGGTCTTCTCTGCTGCAAATGCAGCTAATCTCATTCTGTGCTTCTCAGTACAATGCAGAACATCTCCATTTGACAACCCTTTCCATACATGAAGATTGACTAAATCCCTCACTTATCTCCACTCTTCTAGATTGAGCCAACCTAATTCTATTAATCTTTCCTCATAAGTCTTCTTACCTAAATTTATTATTCTCACTGCCTTCTACTAGTTTTCCTCCAGTTTATCAGTATCTTTCCCAAAATAAGATGTTCAAACAGAGGCAGTATCCAGCAGTGGCCTCTTCTGTAGCAGAACAGAGAGCAATTATCTCCCTTGCTGTACACATCTCCTGCTAACACATCCCAGAATAATAGATTTTTTTTTGCAGTAGTATCATTTAGTTGATTTATATTTATATTGTGATAAATATAGTTGTCCTCCATATGCTTTTCTGTAGTAGCGTTAGTTATTTTCCATATCTTACCTACACAAGTCCAACACCTTAGACTTGTATTCACTGAAGATCAACTGCACGACTTCAAACCACCTAGCTGACTTACGGGGACCATTCGGAATTCAGACATTCTGCAGGAGAATGACACAATGCTCATAAACTTAGATTACCACAGAAACTTTGAAGGCATGCTCTATATTCCATCATGTAAACCAGCTTTATAAACCAGGGAGCTTTTATAAACGGGGAGTGAGACCAGGAGAGATCGTTCACTTGAAGGAATCTATTTGAAAAGCTATCAAATAGCAGCACCACCTTATCTGAAGCACACAGCCAGTCTGTACAGCACGTCTCAGCATCTAAAGAAAGAGTACTGGCTACAATGCCAACAGAACCTGGATTCTTCTCTCTAATCACCGCTTGCCACTCTCAACATTGCTTAGCTTTGGACACTTTACAAACTCATCCAGCACCATTAAAACCCTATGGCCATAGGTCATATTAAGTACGCACACTGTGGGGAGCTCCTATGAGCACCATCAGCACATTACAAACAGACATTTTCCCCACACCCTCATTTTTCACAGGATCTCATGCTGTATAAATTTTCCTTCATCCATCCAACCAGCTCCCTGGCTCACCCCTGAGCTGTCTTCATGCGCTCTGGACTTCCCCCACGCCCTTTTCATCCTCTCAAATTCCTTCTGTCTTCCCTTCCATCTAACTGATCCAACACAAGCAGCCGTTCTCACAAGCACTGCTTTGAATTAAGACTGTTACATAAACAGGTACTGAACTCACGCAGGAGGTCGGTTAGATAACGTGGTATATATCTCCTTTCCCTCAGGTGTACGCCACCGCCGCATCAAACAGCACTCAGGTTGGAGGAAGAGAGGAGGGCTGCACAGGGAATCACATCCATGTGACAGATGACAGCATCTCAGGCAAGAAGGAACATCACACAGCTCCGAGCCAATTTTCTCTTTCAGATTCCTCTTCTCTTTTGCAATGAGCTTTCAACTTTTGCTAGTCCTTAATATCAGACATTTTTCCACAGCCTCCTTTGTATGGGAGTCTGGCCTCCAGAGACACCTAGCCATGTGCTTAAACAGGCTGGGCTAACACAGGTTTGGTGACAGCAAACCACCCGGCTGGCAATTCCTCCCGTGGGAAGCCGTCCCTTACCACCTTCCCTGGAATCGGGAGTGAAGGCTGCTCAGCAGGCTTTGCGAGCCAAATGAAGCCAAGAACCCCCATCCTGCAGTCACCTTGCAGTGATTCAAAATGTCTTTTGAAGTCTTTTTCTTTTTCTTCTAAAAAAAAATCTTCCATTTTTAGAATACAGTTAACTGTCTACATCACACCACTCTCTAACCTGAGATGAGATGCTCCAACCTTCCCCTTATGAAACCAATGGAGTTTCATGCTGAGCGCTAAGTAAAAGCATGGCACAGGTTAAATCCCTGAGACTCCAAAGACCCACTTCCTGGACACTAAATTGCTCTGCACTTGTTGAGAAGATTCCTGGCCCTCCAAAAACCTAAGAACAGGGCCTTTCCAGAAGGCTATAATTCCACTTAGGAGCAGCAAGCAAAACGTGAGATGAGTCTCCAAATGCCTTGGATGGGGTAATTTCTAATCTCTGTTTGTAAAGCCAAATACAGACAGCAACCTGTCTTTCAGGAGCGTACATAAGCTGATAAATCTTGTAGTACTTGAGGCACCGTAATCCCCAAGGAGGCACATGGCCTAAGGGATGGATGCATGCATTTTCTGTCTTAAAGTCACACACAGTTTTTACCACCAGGCCTTTTTCAGTAACCATTTCACTACTTTTCTTCTAAAGAGCTGGGTTTCTGGCTCCAGTTACAGTAGTGCAATTTAAGCAGAGCTGAGACACCAGGCACCTTGCAGCTTTTCAGCTAGCGTTATCCACCCAACTGGAAAGCAGGGCCATAACACCCATCCTATTGAATACCAGCACCCAAATTGTAGGATGATAAAATAATGCTAATCATTTGCTTAATAATTATTAAGGAACTGCTTATTATTAGTGCTTAATAATGCTTTGCGATTGCTGATAACTGAGTGAAGAACTGCATAAATGCAAATTTCTAGAGAGATTCAAGTCCCACGTGAATCAGAAGAAAATTGCAAAATGGTGGCTGCCAGTCTGCTACAAATGCAAAGCATTTCTTTGGAATCCCACATGGATTGATCATATAGCCAGTCATTGTTCATTCAGTTTTCTGCTTTAAATTGTGCTTTATACAAATGCAGAAAATATCCGTCAAAGCTCTCTCTAGAACACCAGAGGGAAATGTAGGGATGGCAAGGCAGAATGACACCTGCTTTTTCAGGGTCACAGCCATATTACATATTTACCTCATGTTCTAGCATTATCTTAATTAAAATTTTAGTTTTAACAGAATTGGTCGCTCAGAAGCAGTAACTACACAAAAGAACATACATTTTTTGCAGTGTTACTATTACACTGCGAAGTTCATTGAGTACAGAGCTAACTAGCTAAAAAACTACTTGCACAGAATAGAAAATTATCTGGCACTGATGAAATATCAAACCTGAAAGCAAATATTGGAAAAATACCCGCCTACCATATACAGTCACTCAATATTAATATTTTTAGGATCTAAGCAGAGTGACAAGTATGTAGTAGTTCTCTCGATCTGCTAAGGACAGGCAGAATTCAAGCATGTAAGAAGTTTGGGGTATCAAAACCAGGGTCCATAACGCAAGTCCTAGAAGAGAAATTTTGTATTTATCTGCAAGCTTCAGATTAACAATTTCATAGCCAGTTTCATAGATTGGCATTTACAGAAAATTTTTATTTTTTAATTCTTGATGGACTGGAACAAATGAGTTAAGCTCATGAATTCAAAACATAATGCCCCCTCACACTGCCCCACAACGAATAGCTCCATCAAGGAATAAACCAGTGTTCAATATCAATGCAAATAAATAAATAAATACATAAAAATTAAGGACTGCTGGGAGGAACAGACAGCATATTTATGACTCCGCACATACATCCACATTATGCTGCATCTTGAATACTGTGTGCAGTTCTATTCCCCATGTTTTCAAGGGTTATAGTAGAACTAGAAAAATAAAGGGGAAGAAGGATAATAAAATGCATGGATACGCTCCTGCACAAAGAGCATCTAAATAAACTATGACTGTTTATCCTGGAAAATAGGTACCTGGATAAGAGATACAACAGAGGTCTAAAATTCACAAGTGACAAGGTGAACAGGGAAAGACTTTTAATAATCTCTTCCAATTCAAAAATTAGGCAGCTCCAAATTAAACTACTTGGCAATAGGTTTTAAAACAAAAACAAATATAGTTCCATAAAACCCTTAGGAAAACAGTGGAACACACCACCACAGGATGCTGTGGTTTTGCAAGGTATTTTTATAGCTTGAGTACTTCTGCAGATTAAAGCTTTCTTTTTCTCAAAATGATCACAGAGAGAGATGCACCTATATTCATCTTTTGACTATTCAGATTCTAGGTTTGGGTTTTTTTTTTTTTTTTGTTTGTTTTTAATTCTTGTTCCCTCCTGTCAGTCACTAAAAATATTTCTGCACACCTGAGCACACCTGCTGTCATAAAGAATCTCGCTGTTACACAAAATGATAAGCTAGCTGTAAAGCAATTCAGTCTATAGGGTGAACAAAAAACCCATGATCTGATGCCAGCCCTCACTTACCCAGATCCTCAGGACCGTCAAACAACCGCTCACATAAGTAGTAGTCATCTGGATTCAAGTAGGGCAGTTGCTTCAGTATGCTCTGCTTCGGAATGAGATACAAGACCTCTGCAATATCCCCATCCTCAATAATGGACATCCTTTTGACTGAATTTCTGAATTTCACCTTTTCCAGCACCAATTCTTTACTGTTACTTGATCCACACAGCTTCCCAAAGCTGTTTAAGATGGGGAAAGACGGCATTTCTATGAGAATGGAGCTACGGAAAGCAACCTGTAGTGCTTGTACTCTGTCTACTACTGTCCTTACCGATCCTTCTCTTTTTCTCTTATCCAGCAAAGGAGATTAAGGAAGATATATTTTTAGTGATTATCGTCGAGAGATTATGACAGTATGCTTGGTCAGGTGACTGCCATCTAAAACTATTGCAATCAGTTGCAACTCATTCCAGGGAATGCAAAAAGCTGCAGCAAAACCATAAAGAGTATTTGAAAATCAGATTAATATTCAGGACAAGAGAAAGAATTTATCTGAGGTATGTAAGAGGATTAGTTTGAAAACAAAACAAAACAAAATTGCTCTGTTAGAAATCTTATTATGGAGGAATCATCATCGTAAGCTACAAATGCACATCTGTGCATTTAATCTACCAAGCCCCTGTTCCTTGCCAGGCCTGTATGTGTGCCATGGAGAAAAGGTTTGAGTAAAGCATGCTTGTCCTCCTCCTTGAGGAATACACAAAGGCTGGCTAACTTTACTGTGTAAGTAGATTTCCTTGGAGAAATCCTTTCTGCAGCTTTCACTGCCTATTACAAACAAAAGCACTTAAGCTTTCCCCTAACTACTGAAGACTGGTTCGCTGGGGCTCTCTTCCTCTCCACTTTCCTGTATGGCTGACAGGAGAAGCTTTGCAGACACGGTGCCAACTCCTCCTGCTTCGCTTACAAGAAGTATTTACATTAATCCAATTCCAGTGACTTGCTAATCTAATCATCTAATGAATATTTCTCCCTGGGTAAAGGCAGAGTTAATCATCAACTGGGCACTGGAAAGTCACAGGAAATCCCAAAGCGAAATAGAAAAAAAGAACTGAAACAGCATTCATAATCTGAAACAGGGAGTTACAGGTAGACCTTACCACTCAGAAGCTGTATATAGCTGCAAAATGGCCTGGTGCAATTAACACACTGCTTCTAGTATGGCTTTTGCTAAATTATAAGGTGAAATAAAAACATCAAAATAATAAGCTTATTGAGCACGGTGAGAAATTGTCATTTAACTCTTCCCTCAAAACCCAAACAGAGTTCGAGTACTATCTGATTGGGACAGGCTTGGAAGAGAAGACCGCTTTATTTACTGTTTTAAAGAGAACACGCCATCTCACAAACCCAGCCTTTGATCATCTATTATTACAGTTTTCCTTTCCTGTGAGGTCATTTGCTTTTCATTTTTACATAGCAGGACTTCTATGTTATCTTGAAAACAAGCCTGAAATCACGGCTCCCTTTAAGCAGCCATTCCCTGGGGTTTTATAACCAACCATGGACAGAGCCAGTACAAATCAACGCCGCCACACTCCTTTTTATGGGGTCATGCTAATGTGTCTTTGAGGAGGACGGGGCTCAATAAATACAGCAATTAGAGTTCTGTCTTACAGCATCTCCTATCAGATCAGAGATCGCAGCAAACTATTTTCAAGTATTACCCCCAGGAAACGAAGCTCGTCAGCTGTTTTTCTGTCTCTCCCAGATTTCACAATTGACTGGCCTGCACACCACGGCCAGCCAGGGGAAGAGGCAGATCTCCCGAAATAACAACAGCTTCCATCGCTCGAGCTGAAGGTGGATCGCCGCTCGGTGCTCACGCAGCGGGATGACTCAGAGGAGACGGCTGGGCGCTCTCTAACATGTGCATCTCTCAGCTCAGGTACCAGTTATTGCTGAATAATCTGAGAAAGATGTTGACAGGCCACAGAAACCTGACAACAGTGGTGACAATTATCCAACCTGACCAACACTTCCAGGTGGGCTCTGCCCTTCAGGTAGAGCACACAACACCCTGACATCAAATCAGCTGCCCAAGCCAATCCTCCGAAGGCAGAAAGGTGAGCTCTGCAGTGAGCTCCCCAGCTTCCCAGCTGTATGTCCCTACACAGGCGTTACACCTGCTAATGCACAACATACTGGTACAATCTGCTGTGTAGTGGTGATCAGAAGAAACTGCATCCTTTTCTCACATGACATAAAAGCTATACAAAGCCTCCTCTGACTCCTTTAACCACTTGAGATTGGTCCCTGCACATTTACCTCTTACATGACTACAGAAGAGCTGCAAGCAGGGGACACAGGGGCAGGGGCAGGACAAAGGCACAAGAGGCTGAACCCTCTGTTACCCACGCAGGGATCTGCTCCTGCACTTGGTAGCATGGCTTCTGTGGGCAGAGCAACTCCAGGGTCAGCTTGAGAGGCAGAGACCAGTGTCCTTTTTCTGCAGCATCTCCACCCCAGAAGCAGTCCGCCTGTGCCTGCTGTAGGAGGCTCCAGTGCTAGTTTGAAAGGGGAATCACAACCTGGGCTCCTTCTGACGCTGAGACTCACAGGATTAGCGGAAGGGCCATGAGTACAGTTCAGCAAGCATTTTGTGACCTTAGTGTGTCACCATAGAAACATTCAGCTTCTTAATTTTCGCAAATTGAGGTTACCTTTCTCCGAGGAGCTACTCTAACGATGCCCCTTTCCAGCCCTGGCTATTGGTGTCTGTGTCTGATGACTGCAAATCTCGAAGACCATACAGTAGCTGCTGCTGCTAATGCAAAGCAATATGATTTTTTGTCAGTGTTTTTTAAGCACAGGGTATACCTTTAAGAGCCTCCACCCTGTTAATACATAATATAAGGGGACAACAAGTAGAAATGAGCAAAACAAGCCTAAGAAGCATCAGAGTGGCTTTCTGAGAGCTGGCTCAGCGGGTCAGGTCCCCATGCCCCAGGTCTGAGAAAACCTCCTACACCACCCCGTAACCCAGCCTTATTGGTAACAGGCTTAGCTTCAGCCAGAATCAAAAAGACAGTGCCAATCTCCTACCACTGGAATGGTGGTTAAGCACTCGATTAGATGGAGGAGATTGATTTCTAATACCCTTGCTGAAGAGAAACAAAAGAGGCAGGAAGCACAAGGGCACAACCCCGTCCGTATGTTTCTTGAAGCCAGTTCTCAGGAACCCAACCCAGAAACAGCACTGAGGAAATTTCCTCAGCACCTGCCAAGTATCAAAATGTTTTTCAACCACTGCCAATCTGAAGCTGTGCCTCCTCTGAGCGTTCAGCACTGGGGGCTCGAGTCTTGGCGGGCTTTACAGAGCACAGCCGCAGGTGCAGTCGCTTTTCAGGCTGACGGATTTCACCAGGGACTGAATACGAGACAGAAGTTAGGCAAACTAGTTACTTTAAATGTCTGATCTCACTACTACATAAATATTTTAATTATAGCATTTCCATCCATCTCAAGGCCATTTCCTATTCAATCCGGTCTGAATTTCCCGAACAAGCAGTCCCAGATTATATAAATAAATAACTATGTATGTCTCATGTACAGCCAGGAATAGATTACTCTACTAACGCTACTCAAACAGAAGTAACAACAAAATTTGACTGCAATCAATAAATAAATCACAGAACAGAATAGCAGGCACCTGCTATGTTATTTTGCTGAATAATAGCAAAAAGTAGACAACTGCTTTAATTGCTTCTGTCAACAGACTTCAACTTCCTGCACACACATTTCAGTGTGATGTTATTCTCATTTTTGAAAAAAATAGTCAATCATCCTAAATTCAGCAAAACCTACCTCCAAAGGAAAAACAAAAAACAAACAACAAAAAACAACACAGAAAACAAAACCAAATTTTCCTTTTCCCTCCTCATGCCACTTTGGAGTGTAACACATTATCATATAGGTAGATAGCCCCAACTATTGTTTCATGCATCTGACCAAGACAACAGAATTATCTTCTCCGACATCAGAATTCTCATACAGACTGAGAAAAGAAAAAAAAAAAGAAAAAAAAAAAGAGAGAAAAAAAAAGAAAGAAAAAAGCCTTCACGTAGATGAAAAATGATCAAGGACTACATCCATTTATACCAAGAAATATAATTATCCAAGCAATTTAAAAACAAAACAAACAAACAAAAAAAAAAAAAACAAAACACTAAAACAGCAAGACAGAGCAAAAAAAAGTCATTCTAAAATTCAAGTTCCCACAAATAGGGAATCAAAAGCTTACTAATTACTGTACAATGACTCCACGCACGCAGCTTTTCACTTCTGACACACACCATTTACTTACTGAAGACCGCAGGGTGACGTACAAAACACTCAGCTATTTACTGCAAGCTTGATGAAAGAGTTCATCGATATAATGGAGAGCAAAAAATCCACATGCATATCTTTAGTTTCTTTACCTAAATGTCCAAAACAGGCAGTCATCTTCTGGGCATACTGACACAAGCCATTCTCGCTGTAGGACTCCTCACCGAGGACCTGTTCACTCATTGCTTCCGAAGGAGCTGCCTTTCTCGACAAAGTCAAACAACTACTGCTTGCTTGAGACTGATAAGACTACAGAGCTTCCTCTTCCAGTTTATCTCCATTAATAATTCAGGCCCTATATACAATTTGCTGAGCTCTAAAAACCAGCAGCGCAGAGCTACTTTGTGGCTTTTGAAGTAATCATGTCCTTAAAAAGTATCTCAGGTTATTATAGTCCAATAGTTTACAGCCATTATTTTAAATTGCAACAAAATCCATGCTCTTGCTGTACAATGGAAAATATCATTGGGATCGCGTTCTGGTCAGTAAGACACATAAAACATCCCCCCAGCTCAGACCCAGAAACAGAATTACCCCCAGTACTGACACACTCCAGCAAGCAGACATGAACACAGTTGTAAGGGCATTTCTCGAGTCACACATCCCCTCCTCAATGCTATATATTTTCTGGGGACTAAAAACAGTAAAAAGAGCCCAGGTACTAACACCACCTTATCTTCTGGCACTTCATAGCACCGTGTATTGCAAAAGAACTAAGGCACTGCAGCCAGGAGCAGCAGGGCACTTTGCCAGATCAGCCGCCAAAGCACGAAGCCAGTCTCACCTCACCGCTACCTTCGCTTACCTAACATGAGCAAGCAAATGAGAAACCAAAAAATTGTAAAGTACCACAGAACAAGCTCACCATCCTTGCTGTTTCCAACAGCAAGTATGAGGAAGCGGGTTCACCTCAACAATAAAGCAAATGGTCAAAATCCGGGAAGAAAATCAAACCGAACTGACTCAGCGGTCCTCCTCTGGGCCCACTGCAGTGGCAGGCCTCACATACCTGTCTCTGCTTTGCTCTTCAGAGACCACAGCACAGTGAAATCAGACTAACTAGAAGAGCATGAAAACATATACTACAGATCACCCAATTAATGACAGTGACTGAGCTAAATATTTGCAGAATGACTTTTGCTATCCCCTCTGGTCTCAGAGGATGATTACAAGTGAAGAACAGTTGGGCCTCCAACAACTCTGCTCCTTGCACCCCACACTTGTCTCCTCTCTGTTATAGCCTCCGCACTAAGATCACACCCACTCATGAAAACATATTTAGTAGAGATCTTATAATGACCGCTGATGTCCATATTAAGCACTGCTACTACTTTACTTAACAAGACACTTTAAAAAGAGATCTGTGCTAGCATATCTGGATGCAAATTCTAACAGATCTAAAAGCCTAGTTACTCAATATTACTTCACCAATTTCCTGTCTATAAAAGCATAAAGAACTGAGGAGCATTGCTATTTTTCATTGTGGTACAGGCTATGAAGAATCCGTATAGATACAACTTTTACAGTCCATAGGTCCCTACCAAGTTAATTCCTTGGTTTCAACTGAAAAGGTCAGATAAGCTACGCCACCATCTACAACAGAAGGAACATAAAGATCACAGAGACACAGGGCAGCTCCATACTGGCAAAAAGAGCAGAGTGGCTGACTGAAAAGAGCTCTCTCAGGTTAAAGTGACATCAAAGATAAAATTATTTGTATTACAACTCAACTGAGCAACCCAGTTAAGCCCTTACAGGCTTACTGAGCTGCTAAATCAGGATTTGATCTTCACCATTATTATAACTGACATTTAACAAAATAATTTGCCAAGTTTTATCCAAAACACCTGTTTTTGCAGCACACACACATGCAAAATACAGTACCAAAGAACTGTTATGAAGTCTATGAACGTCTACGTCAATGGATAGAAGCGAGTCTAAAGACTGAATAGGATGAAGCTGTGGTTGTACCATCTTCCACTGCACCAAACATGGACTTTCTGAAAGCCCATCTGAGGATTTATTTCCAAGGTGGCGCACTGCAAACTGGATCACAGGTCTATGTAGTAACAGCAAGACTTGCATGCACAAACTATTTTGTCTAACTCAGAAATAAGAAAGGAATTGAATTTACTGATTTTTTTTTTTTGGTGTTCATTGCAAAACATATATAAAATGTTGCTTTGCCCTGTATTTCTTCTGTACAATTTGCAAGCAAGAAAAAAATATAAAAGAAAACACTACTACAGTTCTGCCTCGGACTTAACTAAGACCACATGGTGACAATTTCCTTTCCCAACTGATGACATTTGCAAAATCTTTCAGCTGAATTAAAGCATTGTGCTCAGCTTCCTGTTATCAACTATGTATGATAACTTTCATGGCACATGAGCCTTAAATAACAAAAGACCAGCTTTGCAGTGCATTGTAAAGCTGGACAGGCAGCATAACAAGCTCTTGGGAAAGCTTTCCCCTTTGCTGTACATTCAGAAACTGAATCTGACTCACTTCCCTAAACTCCAGAGTCCACCAAGTTTATCCACCAGTGAAGCAATGCATGTTAAGATAACACACACAAAAATATCAAAACAATATGCTTGAGATTAAATCCAATCACTCTCTTTCTTGGACAACAAAGGAGAGCAACAACAGCCATTCTCTATCATGCAATTAGCTGGGCTGAAATAGTACACACACAAAAAATCAATCACCATATGAAATATTTACATGATGTTAGGGGCAAAAATAACATCAGTTAGCAAAGCACTGTCTACTACCTATGGCAGCTTTAAATCATCCCTTTCAAGCATCAGGTATCGGTCACTGTCAGGGACTGGATATACGTCCACTGGAAATGAAAGAATAGTTCAAATCAATTTCTTAACTACCTGATTTCTATATTGGATGATCCATTTTCATTAAGAATACTGCAAATAAATAAACATAATTTGTTCCTAAAAAGCATCTCTAAGCTTATCTAAAAGTAAGAAAGAAATCTCTTTGTAAAACTTCCTAATTCACTAATTTGAAACAAAATACGTAATCCTTCTACATTGCAGTTCTGGGTAAAACAAAACAAACCAAAACTTTCCTTGTAATTCACCAATTTACCACTTAAAACACTTTAAAAATCCACTAAAAGGTTTGTCAAATGATTTTTCCATCTTCTGCATAAAGCTAGTGCTTGTGGAGGTTACCATTTTCATTACAAAAATGGTATCTCCTCCTAGGTTCAAATCTAAAGCAGAAGCAGGCAACTAAATTTCCCAATCTGTGATACAAAATCACTGGCACTCTGCTTGCTAGAGGAGTGCACTGATAATAGGGTTAAGACAAAAAGCATTGTTCAACCAAAGGCTATTTACCTTACTTTATCAATTCAAATGTGCATTTCAGACTAGTCACGGGGAAAAAAAAAATAAAAAAATCTACACCCTTGACTATTTTCAGACATAAAATGTCAGTGTGTGCATTAATGGATCAGTCTATTGTATTATTTCGAGATGAGGTGGCTCAGCATTATATTTCCTGGCAGCACAATTAAAACTAATCTATTGATCTATAATGCCAAGAACAGTTCAACATATATTCTTATAGCAAAAGCTATCCTTTTTACTTAAAGGTGGAAGAAAACAACAGCTGTAACTGCTGACAACTGATGCCATTTTGTAGGCAGGATATGGTCAGAGCTATACGAAATACCAATATAAGAACTACTGCACCCTCAAGACTCTGTATAATTGAACGACTGACTCAGCAACACAATTCAAGTGCTTGCCTATCTGCAACCTTATAAATAATCCCTTGGCTTTCCTGGGGCCATGCAGTATGCTTTAAGTTAAAGAGACGCCTAAGCCACTCTAGGGAATAATTAGCAAAAAGGATCGTCCTGGCAGAAGCTGGCACACCTTCAGATATTTTATAGGAATTATTTTTTTCCTAGTCCTCAACAGTGTTAGGTATGTTTTATATAAACAGATACTACAGATGCAAATAAGCAGTGTGGAAAAAACATTAAAATTTTTTGATTTTCTTCTACTTACTTGTGGTCATTACTTTGTAACACTTCAGCCTGTAGCAGCCTGTAAAGAACCACTATCAAAAAAAAAAAAAAAAAAAGCTTTATTATATTAGCTAGAGGCCCCAAGAGCTAGAGATGGTTCATTAAAATAGCACCCCATTGTGTTTCATATTCATTTTGCTTTTTCAGACAACCACAAAGGTAGCATCAAATGAGCCAAGATATGCAAGAAAAATGGAATTCCGTTAATCAGACATTTTTTCTTCACTTTGCCTTTCTTGAACTTTGATAATTTCTTCCAGCTGAGAGGAGAAACTCTGTAACACTCTCTTCACAACGGAGACCTCATACTACCTGAGACAGAAATAAATTGGGAAGGGAAGAGATCAAAGTTGAAAGCTTGGTTTTCTTTCAGTCCTCGTATTTATTTCTTGTACCTTTTTAAAGTGTGATGTGCTATAAGCATGACATCAAAGAAAGCAGCACTCCTCTTGTTATGTACTAAAATAAACTGGATCTTATTGCACTGTCTCTTCTGACAAGTCACACGATTACAGGAATATACACAGCAACTTCACTCAAATGCTGAACAGAGAAATTATATTAGAAGAAAAAGTCCTCTAGGTCACTGTAGAACCTCCTGAATATCTTAGCTGAAAATTTCCCTTTCTCTCCCAATGGTGGATCTTCCATTGCAGATGCAGAACCAGCACACGTGATGGCACAAAGCATGAAGCATTTCTGTTGGTGCATCAAACCCTCGGGCTCCCCAGCACCACGGCTGTTCTCGGAGCCTAACTGCAGGGTAACTTGCAGTCCTCCTGCCCTCAGCTCCAGCGAAGCGCTAGAAGAGGCTCCATCTTCCTGCTAGAAGGCCTAATTTAGGTACCTAACAGAAGCTGGTAAAATTTTTGGTAACGTCTGTCAAAAACAAAACTAAGAATAGGAGGCTACCTTTCAATACAGTGGAAAGTATGGCACTGCTGGAGGATGCCAGAAATGACATCAGATCAGTTCATCCACTGCCAACATTCCTGCTAAAAGCAGCTTTAAATATGCTGTGTTGGCTAATCTTTGCTT
This sequence comes from Anser cygnoides, assembly GCF_040182565.1. NCBI lineage: Eukaryota > Metazoa > Chordata > Aves > Anseriformes > Anatidae > Anser > Anser cygnoides. Next base: position 8,736,538 of record NC_089879.1, on the reverse strand, counting down.
TGTAATTAAATAAAACCCACAGCACCGCTGAACCCTTCCTCTCATGGTCAGCACTATCGTGTGGTTGACGAATCGGCTCTGCACACACGCACAAGTGATCAAGAGCCCCGTTAAAACCTGATACATGTCAGTTAAGCAAAACGATGCTCTGCCAGCCGCTTGCTTCTCGCAGGGACCGTGTTCTGCACCAGCACAGACAAAACACTGGTGGGGCCGACAAAAGACTTGGGATTTAGTTCAATTCATTCGTGACATGAAATGATGCGTAACATAAAATGTAACCACTCATATTTAGCAAACTGAGGTTTTGGTCCTCCTGGGTATCCCATGGCCTCAAATTGTCTTTTTTTTGTTTTGTTTTGTTTTTTGTTTTGTTTTTTTGTTTGTTTTGTTTTGTTTTCTTGATATTTAAGGGGAACCTTTACTTGAATAAGGTTTGTAACCTGGCACCAACAGAAAACGCAACAGCCACAGAAACATACTACACTTCCAAAGCCGACAGGACACGAAAATGGAGAAACACGTCCTTGACGTGAAGACAGATACAGCTTGTTTGTGCTTTACCAGTGCCACTCAGCACAGAACAGGCCTTATCTTGTTGTATTTCCCTGCCACGTACAATGTGGTGCAGCTCTGCCCATTAAACGCTACGACAGTTATTCAAAGATAGTACTGCATCAGGACTCTTGATCCTGCAGTGGAAGTGCAGGGCATTTGACATCTAGCCAGCCTAAAATTTTGGAATAGGAGATAGGAAAGAAGGTCTTACAATATCGGGAAAACCATACTAGTGGTAGTATAAACTACAGGAATTGTGAATGAGTCAACTGGAACAGCTACAAAGGATCTGAGATCACAATGTTGATAAATTGATTGATATTTACCGTACTATATTCACAACAATGATTTAGAGCAGTATTTCTTCAGCAGTAAGTTCTTGACTTATCCTGCCATTCCTTGACCATAAGCCATCTATTGAGGGTATTTGCTTTTGCCAGTCAAGGTCACGTATGTCTTGGGCTACTAGAAAAAAAGCTGCTGTTCCAGCAGGTGAAATTTAATCAAATGTTTGTGTTGTTTGTTTTTGTTTGTTTGTTTGTTTTTAAAATAAACTTTAACTAAAACACAATTTAAAGTCAAGATGGCCCTTCCCATCTTCGGGAACAACCTGTTGCTGCATTCTTAATCATCATCACAGTTTCTCTGTCCTTCCTGGTACGTACACTACGTTAAACGCTGCATCTAGACAGTTACTCCACGATGGGAGGTCCAATTCTTCAGTTCATGCAGAGTTCAACCAATTATTACAAGGGCATATTAGGGTTTTTCTGTTTGCTTTGGTGGGTGGTTTTTTTTTGTTTTAAGTGTAGACACTCCCTTAGTATATCACACAGATTAATTTATGTTGATATTATCACTCTGAAACTTGTTTAAGGCACAGACTTAACACTGACACAGATCTATGACAAAAAAATCCCTTTTCCACATACCAGCTCTTCAAGTTCAACTTCATCATTCCTTCTGGTATTTAAACTCTACGTATTCAATTATTTGGTAGGAGTTTTGCCCTGGTATCTTTTAGAAATAGTTCTGCAGCTGAGAATAACAAGAAAACAACAACAACAACTAAAGAAAGCAGGCATGCCAGCCAACCTGCCAGGCTGTGCTAATGAAAACTGATTGATGAAGTACTTCTAGCAGCACTGAGCAATATTTTCAGATGAATCAGTTAAAGCAGGTGCTGACCACCACAGGATTTAGCAGTACAGACCTTATGCTATAAACATATGTTTATAACATACGTTTTCTGACTGAAACTAGTTGGCAGCTTCCAGTTATTTCCTTTTTAACTATGAATGAATTACAAGATAAACCATTATTTTATAGTGGTTTTCTTTTATATTGTTCATGTGTTTTTTTTTTCCTCCACATTTATGTTTTCTTTGGAATCCAAACCTTCCCAGTACTTTTCCTAGATTCAATTAATTGATTATGAAGAAGTCAAAAATTTCAGTTCTCCAGCTGCTTGCTGGATTACCATCAGAATAAGGTCAGGCCTTGCAACTCAGAAGACATCTGACAAAGAATTGGTGGGTCAGTTTTCTAGAATGGGAAAGCTAGCACATGAAACTGATTAAAAACAGGGGTAAAACAAAACAGTGTCTTCATTACTCATTTTACTGAAATGACAAACACATATCTCAAAAACTGTCTCTCTGTGTATAAGATCTCAAAAGGGCTAGACTCCCAAATTCCTCCTAATGCTAGGGAAGAGAAAGTACAAATACCTCGAGTATAAAGGAGAAGCCATCAATTCTTCCCTCCTGCACTTTATCAGTGCGGCAGTCAGAAGTTTATCTACTAGGACCTCAACAGTGAGAACAGATTTCCAAATCCACACAAGAGATCGTCTGCACCAGCCAAAGCAGGCAGAGATATAAGCAAGACTTCCCCTACTCTCTGTACATCTGTTCAGGAAGTGCAGAAGCAGATATTCAGTCTAACCTCACTAGAATGAATCCCCACCAGATTTGGACAGATGCTCTTTTCATCAGCACGTTCATGTAATGATATGACAGTTTCCCACATCACAGCAACACAGAAATAGCTGATTTTAACCTTGCACTTCTGTGCAGATTAATTTATGTTCTTGCAATCAGCCAAAACAGAATTTAAAAATAAAATAGTAAAGAAATAAGGAGGGGAAAAAAGTAATTTTCCACACGTCATTCACCACACACTGAGAGATGCAACAGAAATAGAACTGTTCTATCTAGTTCCACATTAGGTGAAGTGTTTGGCCTACAAAGAATAATTAGCAATGGAATATTTTGTTGTTGTTGCTGTTATAAAAAAGTAGAATTTGGGCTATTTTTTTTTTAAGGTAAAGTGATACTTTTCATAAAGAGATATACAGAGTTCTCTAATATGCATACCTGTACATTTTTTAAGCTCCATAAAGATAGATGATGTCTGTGTGAGACATTATTTTTAGATGACAAATATTGGATTAGACAATGCAAAGAGAAAATATGATTTTACTTTTGCTAGCTGTAACCCCTGAAGTCAAATGGGGTCCTGGGAGGTTTGTTTATCTGTCCAAGCGTAAGAGAGTAAGCAAGTACCCATGCTTGAGCTACTAAGAAAGCTAAGTCTTCTTATAAGCATGTGTCTTCCCTCATGTTTTTCTAAGATTGTGGTATAAAAAAAGAGAAATGTTTGATAAATGGATTAAGACTTGCAGGCCGCTTGCACGTGCATCAGTCATGTTGTATCGCTTGCTTGTACCTTACCACCAAAACTGTGGTGAATGGTCTTTTGGTGTTTGGAAGCAAAGTGCTTCAAGGTTCATCTCCCAGTGCCTCCTTGCAGGCTGCTACACGTCGGCAGTCAGCACTGCTCAGTCATACCCGCAGCACCTTTTAACAAGGAAAAAGCAGAGCTTGCCAGCAGCAGCTGCCCAACATCCTGCTGCCTGCCTTCTGTGCAAAAGCAAACAGGAGTGACAGACAGTTGCGGGACAGCCAAGAACTCGTAGGTGCGCTTAGTCAGTAAGTCACAGATTGTACAGCAATGTTTCCTCAGGACAAATTCCAAAGAAAGCTGCTCTCAACAGCGCAGATCAAGTTATCAGCTTTTCATTCAAAGCATTAATTAACAATACTTGGAACTTTTATGCCACCTTCCATCACAAAAGAGCACTGAAACCTCTTTATACAGAACTTACCCCACAGCAATAGCATGCTGTCATCATCTTCACCTACAAAACAGAAGAACCACGAAACAGAGCAGGGAAGAGCTTTCCACAAACACACAGAGTCAGAGCTGGACAACAAGGCTGTTTAATTCCACCCGGTTGTGTTCCACTCCTCACATTGCAAAATTCACTTCAGATGAGAAGCACATGGATGCACACACTCACTGCTCAGCCATGTAGCAAAGTCCATGGACTTTGTTACATAAAATACATCAAACTGGGAAAGGGTTTAACCACTTAATCAGTAAAAAAGAAACTAAAGAAATTGCTCTACTAACAAACATGCAAATTTCAGTCCAACAGAACTTCCTCAGCCCATTTTCCCTCTGTAAACCCAATAACCAATGTCCTGTGCATGTTTTAACCTATGTAATTTATCGGTAGAGCTATAGCCCAGGACAAACCTTTGCCGTTTGCAGAGCTCGGATGTATTTCTAGTTCCATTCGTGTTCTCAAGCAGTAACGTTTCTGGACCTCAAAAGCTACAGCCTTCCAGAGCAGAGATGTAAAGCCAGAGAAACGGCAGAGATCCTTCAGTGGTGGCTCACTTTATGGCTTTACTCCCAATATTTCCTGGGTTAGCAGTACTAAAGGGAGTGGCCCTAGCAAAATAGGTGTGTCTATGTTCCCAGTTTAAAGGAAGAGTGAGTATTTTCCTCTAGATATTCCACTCATCATCAGGACCGTGGTATATTGCCCTTCAAACAGCGGTGTGTTCCAATGTATCAAGCACCTCAAAGCCGCTGATATCACTGACAACTTTCTTTTTCCTAACCTGCCTCAAAGGCTGACTGCGAGCAGACTTCATTTTGTCCTACAACTGCTTTACTTCTATTTTACTCTGTGCTTCACCTCCACTCCACTGCTCTTCTTTTTTTGGATATATTGCACCTAAACAAAAGAATAAGAGCCTGTGTAAGCCAGGGATCAAAGAAACAGTTTTATCACTTAGAGCAGGGAAAGCTGAAGTCCCATGCATCTTCCTCAGGTTCCCAGAACATCCCACCCGGACAGAGGCAATTAGGCTGACTACAAGTGTAAACTTCCAGGCATTTCCTTCTACGCAGTTGCACAAGAGACAAACTGTTCCACGAGCAGCTGAATTAATTAATCTTCATTTCTGACAGATTTGTGTTTAACATCCTCAATACCCACCAGGTCTGCACTACCTCCATGTAACATCCTCTTGGCAACAAGATTCCCAGAAGCGCTTTCAGTTCCTTTCCATTTGTCTGCTTTCCAAGTTTCTCTCCATGTCCTTTAGACCCATCCACCAAAGCCTAAAGCTGTCTTCCTTAAGTGCTTCAATACCTGAAGTTTCCACCTGTGCCACCTGAACTGCACACTCTCTTCTCTCACTTTCTTCTTTCCCCTGGGCCCCAACGACTGCTTAGTACCTTTGAGTTCTATTCCCTGAAAGAATAGAAGGAATCCCATTTTCCCCCTAAAATTTCAGTTTAAATAACCCCCCCAAAAAAGGCAAATACCCCACATTTTCTCTTGTCTGAACTTCTATGTAAAGATGTCAGAAACATACAAGACCTGCTGGGTTCCTGGGTAAGAACTCCTACATCCAAATTTTGGCCAACTACTTTTAATTCCCTGCTTCAAAGAGTAAATCCTGAATTTCCTGAACTCTTGACTTCATTTTCCCCACACTGAACCGTCATCTTCTCAGCCAGCTCGTTAAAAATATACACTCATCCAGACGCTCAGACAGCTGTAAATGCAGGCCCGGAACCCGGCCTCCCTTCCTTTAGTCGCAGGCTGCCGTTCTCCTCCTTCACCTTTACGCTTTTCATTTGCTGCCAAATTAAGTGTAGTGCAGGACAGGGCGTTCACTCTGCTTGGACTTCAACGTGCCTGACAGAAAACGATTAGCTCAACAGAAATACTGCTTTCTCTCCACCCCCATCCTCCTTTCTAATAATCAAGGCACTCTGCGCTTTAATTACCTTCACTGACACTCTTATGTGGTAGGCAAATACAATTAGGCCTGTTCTACAGACAAAAAGAATTAGAGCACTGCATTCCCAGGAAGCGTTGACCATTAGCACTTATTTTTGTTGACTCTGCTCCTAGATACAACTGCGCAGTGCGTACGTCTCAGACACAATTGCAAAGAGGCACGCTCTGGGTCTCCGGCATTGTTAAGAGGCAAGTTCCTGGAGTAGGCCGCTGTGACTTCGGCAGCTAACCACATCTTGATCTTTTTTGCTCAGGTGAAGAGATGAAAGGAGAAGTTGAGAATGATGCAATAGACATCTACATATTGCACAACTCACCGTGCTCACACCAGCTCTATATTATTAGTAGCCATAGTACTGGACACTATGCTGGAGCCATATATTAATTCTTCTGTGTGGCTGTGTATGTACATACACACCCCTCTATAACACAGGTTGATTGTACGTTGACTTTCATCTATGTTAAATTAACTGACCATTCCTGGTAATTTAGTGGGAAGTGATCAATTCTCATGCACTTTACCAGTCCCCAGTCTCATCTCAGCAATCTCTGTTCACTTCTCATATGCTGAGGATCTAGCCTCCAAAAACCCTGGGGGATTTGAAATCCACGGGTGTGCTGCCATAAACACTGTATGTTGTTCCCATGAAAAAAAAAAAAAACAAAAAAAAAAAACATTCAAATCTCGCCAAGTGACAAGACTCTGAAATACTGCAGTCTGTTATGCTCATCAGAGAGATGTTTTTGTTGGCTATTAAAGCTCAGCAGAGACTTGTTAGCTATTAGATCTACAGCAATCTCACTGGATTTAGCTTACTTCAACCTATACAGTTCTCAGGACTGTTGTAATTCCTGCATTGTCTGAGCATAACCAGCCCCGTGGTGCGAGGGCCTTGCAGAACTGACACTGGTGCCAGCAGCACAGAGAGGCGACGACGTCCTCAGTGATGCCACCACACAGACCAACAATCTGATGGCTCTTAAACTGAAGAGCGTGTTTGTGGGGCTTTCATTTACATTTAATACCATTTTTCCCTTGCTCCGGACTTCATGTAATACAAACAGAAGCTCCCAGAGCCACAAACTGCCAACTATCAGGGAACGCACTAATCGAGGACGTTATCGGCCCCTTCAGACAGCCACAGATTCACGAAGCAGCAAATTCCTGTTGTGTCTGCTGGGAGACACACCAGGCATCTCAGCCTCTCCTTCAAGTTTCCAAAGCATTCCTTCCTAGACAACATTAGACCGTAATAGCTCAGCCTGCTCCCTGGAAGATCTTAGCCTTGTTGAGATATTATTTCCCAGCTACAGGTTAAGAAAACACTTAAGAAATCTGCCCAGGACCACAAAACTCTATGCTCAACTTTGTGAGTCTGTATCAGGAATCCCAACCCTAGGCATTCAACCTCCTGTTTGGAGAAAATTATTAAAAAAGAAAGAAAAAAAGGGAGGAGGGGGAGCAGGAACAGGGACGGGACTGAGACTTTAAAGGACGAGTGTGCTCTTATCATAAGGAAATTAACTTACCCTGTTCCTTCATAGCTTTTCTCCTTGTTTCTTCTCACTCCCAGCCCCACATAACAGAATATGCACACACACAGCTCCTGCGATGACGCAGCCTTTCACCGGAGCTGGTTCGTAAGGGCCAGCAGCAGAACCAGCAGATCACAGGATGGAAATCACCAGCAGACTCTCCCTCGTTACTTCAGCAAACAACTTCCCTCACCTCCCAGTCTAGGCTGAGGCTCCTGATCGCTAGTTACTCTCCTTCTCATTTACTGCTTCCAGTGGTGACTATTCCAGATTTTTTTTTCCATCCAGTGAAATTTTTGCATCACCAGCAATGTCTCTGTCTCCCAGCAGAAACTAATTTACAATAACTTCCTTAATGCTTGTGCGTAGCAATTATTTTCAAGTGTAACTGCTTGGAACAGGCGTTATGCCATGCACTCTGTGCTCCAGAATAATGAAACTTTATAGACATACAAAGCGTAGCCAAGCAAACACTCCTTCCCTGTGCATTGCTAATTGCATCCTAATTATAACGTTTTACATGTATTTACGCACCTTTCATCCTGCTGCATCCCAGGGCACTTTACAAAATGTCACATGGTTTTAAAAGCAGCCCTGTATTAAGGCAGAACTCCTAGCACCCAGACAGCCCCAGAGCCCAGCGCAGCAGCCCGCAGATACGTGCGTTATGAGGGAGGTTTTGGGCCAACGGCACAACACCGAGCCCCTGTAGTTAGATAAAGACCTGCCTTCCCCCTTCAGACATCACTTGAAATTCTTGCATATCCATTCCATTTGATGATCTCAAGGTTTTAAAAACATTAATTAACTTGTACAGTATTCTAATTAGGTAAGGCATAAATGAAGATATAAAACCTGCAATGCTTCTGCTAGCAATCAAGAGCTACTGCTTAAGGGAAAAACCATACGAACCAGGGCAAACACTGAGAGAGCGCTCTAGATTCTCTCTCACGTTGCAGCAAGAGGTGGTTTAGCTGGAGACTGCCTCCAGAGCAGTGTTTGCCAGCTACCAAGGCACCCATTCTCTCTAAATTCTTCTAATTCCTCCCGGAACACCTCCCTCCTCCTTTTCACTGCTCTGCACCCCGAAGTAGTGAGCTCCATCTTGCACTCCAGCGAGGAATGAAGAAGCACTTCCCAAATAGCTCTTTTAGCTTTTAAGCCTATCACTCGCTAATTCAATGAGGTTGAGGTGAAAAGTCTTATCTTTGTGGGGAAATAAATAAATTAATTGAAGAATCATTTTCTACATGCTTTCGCTGCCCATAGATTTTAGAATTTTTTATCCTCTTCCAGCACCACTTGGTTTTACAGGTAAACAAGCATAGAAGCCAATTTTTTTCCAACAAGCCCTTACACCTGCATGAATACAAGCTGTTTATATTTAGGTGTCTAATTTTAAGCACAGTGTTTTAAAATTTCCACCCGTATAGACAACAAGTCACTTTCTGAGTTCACACGCTGAGCTAGTGACAGCCCTGATGAAAGAGCCCAGGCGTCCTCATACTTACAGTCATTACTAGAAGGCAAGAAGAGGGAGTAAATTGATTCTCTGATTCTAAATTGCATGCTCCCCAACATACGCATGCAGGAAGGATGGATGCTGAGTCAGCACTATTGGGATTTCAGTGTATGCTTGCAAGAAATGCAAGTATATCAGTTGTGATACATTGAGCTTTAAATAGCTTCTCAGACTAAAATGGCAGTTTCCCCTTAAACTTTAAATAAAGATTTACCGAACAATTTTGTCTTTTTTTTTTTTTTATGCTAAGCATTTGCTGAGCTACAAGAATGTGCAACCTCCCTCTGTGCTTTTCCATCCCGAGTTGTAGCTTGGGAACTTGCTGATACTGATTGCGTTCCCCTGACTTGGCTCTTAACGCAGGCGCCAAGCAATGGATCACAAATGGATAGCATGAAGATAAAACGTTTGGCAAACACTTGACTGTCATATGCTTTCTGTTGCCAAGAAACAAAAGAGGACCTATTAAAATCATCTCATTAATTAACTTTTCTATGATTCTGTTTTTATTGGCATCTTGTTCGTTAAGTAAATGCTTTTTCTTTCAGAAGGAAAGTGTGTTAGCAGGAGTGACTTTTATTCCCACCAGAGGCTGGCATTTACCAAATCTTCACAATAAATAACTTTGGGTGAGATCCTCAGCTAGTAATGGTTGCTCTTGCTCTGGTTTTTGCTTACAAATAACCTTTTTTTTTTTTTTGAATTTTGATGCAACTTTTTTGCAATTGTGATCTGCTTGCTGAGCAACTCTCAAGGAAAATAAAAATATTTCCACTCTGTCAGTGACAAGAACACTTACATCCTCAGTTTTCGCAAGGAAAACTCAACCCTCAAAGTCAGCTAAGACCTAAATGAAAAGCCTGGTTCAAGGATTAATTCGTAATGAGTAACAGCTGTAAAGATACAAAATCAGATTGCCAAAAGCAAAAAAGTGACAGGCAGGCGTCAGTTGTGCTGATGTTCTCCTTCAACCCGAACACACGTGGCTTTATCTGTGTCAGGAGTTTTAATACAATACACCAAGGCTGACTGTCAGCTCAGAGACTCCTCAGTGAGGCATGATGTAAGGAAGTGAACCAGACTCAGCACCACAGGACCCTGAGCGCACACCCATCCTCGGCATCAGGCTTCCCACGTCACCTGGTGTGAGTCTTTACAATGCAAGTTTCATTTACCAGTCTCTGTGATATTACATCTCCTACAAGAATGTAAAGAATATGCAGTCTCTAAAGTGAAGACTTTACTGTCTTGTTTTTTATAAGAAATTTGGGCATGGTACTGAGCGGCAAAATATGATACGGGGATGGAAGGAATGGATGCAACTTTCCAGTGTATCAAGTTCAGCCGTCAGCAATTACAGGCTATAACATCACACAACTCCTTACCTAACCTGACCAAGTTCCAACCTAAAAAATGAATGTCTGCAAGTCCCACTGGAAGCCAGGTGTCAGGATTCAGTTCCTTCTGGCTCCTATACTAAATTTGTTAACGGGATGTTTATGAACTTTTTTCCTGTGACAGCTTAATCCATTAGTTAAAACAGCTGCTCTTCCTTCACTAGTGCCACGTACTCCTGGACGTGTGCCCTGACAGGTACGTGTTCTCTCAGCATCTGTTCTGTTAGGCTCTACCAACACACACCCGTCTAGAGAAGTTGGGATTTACCCACCCACCGTCAGCCTGCCATCAAACAAGGGGTGAGCATTCTCCTTGACAGTCATTCCCCCACTGGTTAATTCCTACCGAGCAGCAAAAGTCCTTAGTCCCCAACTACACAAATATATATTACTTACTAAAACTTAATTTTAACCTGTTTTTATGATTTGCCCTCAACTCCTCTGTACAACATTCTAATCCCTACTTGGCACTGAATATGCCTCCCAGATTTGTCATCAGTACAGTTGGTTAGCAGACACCTGTGTTTTCCTTGTGTATGAACCATAATCTCTTCCACCTTAATCAGTAATTTCTCAAAAATAAATATTCAAGTTTACAAATTTGTCCATATTTCATCTGTCATGTTTTACATTAGTCTGTGAAAAAGACCCCCCATCAGACACTTTTGCACTAAGCTGCTCTGCTGGCTCAGATCAGGTCAAAAGAATTCTTTACTCTGAGATAAAAACCAACAATGGTTAAGTTCTGTCATTAAGACTTTGCTCAAATGAGCCTTCAGTTCAGCTGACATGCTCTACATTTTCAGAATAACCAGAGCATTGTTTTGGGAGTTAATGAGAAGCGCAGCCATTCGTACTTCAGTACCGCTGAGACACCATAGGACGTAGCAACATTCCTGCACCAATTAAAACCTGATCAGGTGGGATAACCACGAGACAGGGGGGCAAATTAAGACATAAAGAGAAAGGAATGCCTTGGTCTAACTTTGCACGCCACAGATCAGGGGCAAAGCCAGAGCGAGAAGCTAGGCGTTACACCACTCCAGGCAGGACCCCACAAGACAGCTTTTCAGTTCTGTTTTTGTGTGGAAGTACTGATACACCCATAGGACTATTCAAAATGACAACAAATGAACAATGTAGTACAACCGAAAAATCAGCTCTCTCTCTTTTTGGTAACTGTTTTTTAAATAAATCACCAATATCTGAAGACCAAGGCTCAAAAATTTGCTAGAAAGGGAACATCTGAAGCAGTTAATGGCTTTTACAGCACTTTGTGTGCTGTAAGTATAAAGCACAGTTGATAGGGAAAAATACTGGGAGAATTCAAATGATGCCTTATAGCTCTTTTTTGCTTCAAGGCAATTTTTATCACAGCCTACTGGATTATATTAAAAATTCTTTCATTAAAATTTTATTACCACTGACAATACTATGTATGAGATGTGACTTCAGACCAAGAAAATTTTCTTTCTTATCACAGTGATTAAAGCAAGGTAATACAGAAACCTAAGTAAGAGGGGCTTTTGTTTGTTTGTTTGTTTTTAACTTCAACACCTGTCTAGTCAATAGCCACACAGCGAATTTCAGGATGTCAAGCACTAGTGAATCTGAATAAATAAGGTTTTGTTGTTGTTTTTTTGTTATGTTAAGCAGGGAAAACTGAAAGTGGTAGCAAAACAGACCTCAGGATTACATGCACTCTGTTTATCTAACAAATGAGCAGTAAAAAAAAAAAAAAATGTTAAATAGAAAAATACAGGATTAAAATTTACAGAAATGGTTAGGTCAAAAGAGAGGGAGATTTATTCTTCTTTTAACTCACATACCCATGTTTTTATACCTGCGAGTTTTATTTAGAAGTAGGGCAATGACATTTGCTCCTAGTTATTTAAAATGCATTGGGGCTGCCTCGCAGAATCAGCGGTTCTATTATTTATTTATTATCTGTGGTACAAGGGCAGAAGACAAGAACCAGGCTCAGTGCTACCTGCCACACCTAACCGGTAGCTCAGCATTGCTGCTCCTATTACTCAGCACCCCATGCACTACAAGCAACACACAGGGAGCTCACCTGGGTGCAAGTCCTTTCTTCTTTCTGCCCAAAATTTTCTGCTAGAGTAAGCGAATTCTGGCCAGGACTAATATGTGGGACAAGAGACCAAAAAACTAGAAACTCCTACTGACCAACATTCAGCAGGTCATTCGCCATCAGGACAGGGTTTAAAAGGAAGAGCCCTTTCAAGCAAGAGCAATGAATGCACGGGGGATGGAGAAGGAGATCGCTGGTTGTGTGAATTCTGGAACTCCTACAGGGTCAGCTTCTATCTTGTGGCTGGCACCTCTACAACCAGGGGTGTGTGTGTGTAAAACTGGGTACTGTGATACTATTCCAGAGGAAGCTCTCAGCGCTGCACAGAGGGGAGCCATCACTTCCCTTGATCTGAAAGCTACATTCTTGAAAATCTTGTAAATTTTATTCCACTGCAGAATGAGCTCTTGGTGTCATAAGCAAGCTTGTCTGGGCACAGTGCTGACTCTCATTTTACCTGTCCATCAGGTCCCGCTAGTCCTTCTCTGCTCGCCGGATGCTCCCAGCCTGCCTGGTTCTTCCATCCGACGTGCCAGACTCCATTTGTCCTTGCAGAACACCCCAAGTTCTCTGCTGGCCCATCCCTGCAGGTGGCTCACGTGCCTCTGCGTGGCAGCCCTGCTCTCCCTCCAGCTACTGGCTGCTCTCCCAGTCCAGTGCCACCCGTGAACTCGCTATAAGGGGCATTCTGCCCCTCCATTTGGGTCACTGAGGAAGATGTTGAACAGCAGTAACTCCAGTATCAAACCCCGAGGTACACTGCTTGGGACAGGCTGCTAGACGCTCCTTCAGCCTAAATGGTCTAGCCAGTTCAAAAACCTAGCCCACCCAGTCAGTCCACGACCCCCAGTCTGACAGCAAATACGCTCTAGCAGATGTTGTGTCGGCTTGAAGAACAGCAAGCACACTCAGTGCAAAGCTGCACCACTGCTACACACCAAAACCTGGACAGAATGCGTTCAAGGGTGATCAGCCCAAGCGAAACCCAGCAGTTAGCACTGCGAAGAGCTGTGGTGCCATTTTAGAAGACCAAGATGTCCATATGCACACATCCCATACGGAAACAGACAGTACTTTGGTCACTACTTGAGAACTCCTCCCTTTCCCCTCTATTACTAGCAACAGCTTTCTCTTCTGTCCGTTTTCTTCCTATTACAGTCACAGAAGGGAAACTAGCAAGGCGTTTTAACACCTCATTCTCTTGTTATTAATTAACCTGCCCTCCTGCAAAGAACAGAAAGCAGCTAAGATGTGGTCTGTTTCTTCTATTTAAAGAACGAGCTGTCATAGTTACCCATCCATCTCAGATCAACCAGAAAATAATTCCACACCCTTCAGCATCTGAGAATGCATGGAACAATTTAATGGACAAAAATTAACACAAGCCAGTGAGATTTAGCTGGCATTTGACTGAACACTTAGTCAGCAGTCTATGCACACTGATGACACCTACACACTTATTCTACTAATTTCTATCATGAGTTTCACATTTGTTCCGTGACAAATCAAGAGTTTAGAAAAAAAAAAAAAAAGCCAACAAATTGTTTGGCCTTTTAGCAGGCTGTTTATGTACGCTAAAGGGTATGAAAAGCCTTGCTCAAGGTCAACCGCGTTGCCAAAGAAGGCGGTTCAAAACAAATTCCACCCGGAGTATGTCTCTGATCACAGATTTGTAAGGCTGGATAGCGCATACCTTACAGACACCTACACTGGAAACACAAATCCTTTGTTCCACTCTCTGTGAGCGTTCGTCCATTTTGCGTAGACACCTTTCCATGGATCACATATTCTTGGAAGCTCAGTTTCCAGATAGCTTTATTGTTGTGTCACTAATTTTTCCAGCTCAGAACTATTTCCAGCTACAGACTAAATGCTATTTTTAATCTTAAATTCTGTCTCATTGCTAGGCTTAAATTCCTTGTGTACTTCAAGATTCATTTTGGATTCTTCTCATAATTTTGCCATGCCAAGAAAATTCTACCGGTGATCTCTAGATTAAATTCACACTGATCGTTCTTTTATCATCAATCTAAAATACTAAAATAATAATAAAGCATGGTGTTACCCATCAATTTTTAAAAACTCTTAAATGCTGTATTGAGTCTTAGACTTCAAATTCAAGACAAATCAGTTTCTGTCAAAAGATTTTAGACTTGATTCGTCTCATCTCCATGCCACCTATACCCTATTCCCAGAGGCACCAGAGTACTTCTAACAACTGTCTTCTAAAATCTCCAGCTGGCCTGACCGTACCAATCCTTCCCTCACCTCCGAGTCACCTGTCTCAGCAGACTTGGTCACTTGGTCATACCCTTTCACTATTATCACCAATCAATTTGCAAAGCTGTCATTTCAGGACCTCTGGAACAAGAGTCCCATTTTCCAAAAGTCAGTTTCAGCAAATCCAAGTGTACAAAGCAGCTTCCAAACTAAACAAATGAGCTGGGCCGTCACAGCCATTCCTATTGTTCTTCAATTATAACCACATGAGAAAAAAAAAAAAAAGGAGAAGAAAAAGAGCTAATCCTGGGAATAATTAATGACACCTATGTCCTGATATGCATATTACTCACACGGTCAGAAACTAAAAACTCTGCTCTTCTACGCCAATAGCATTCCTTCTGCATAAAACCACATTAAAAACAGAGAAAAACCTAAGAGCTTTTCTATCTTCTGGAAGCTGTTTAAGAAATAAAAAAACCTGCTAGCTTATAGTATAGCTAAAGCAGATGAAAAATCCTGGCTTCTCTAAAGGCGCTGCTTCCTACTCAACTTCACTCCTTTCCAACAAAACACAAACACACCAAAATCTAAAGGAATTCTCATAAATTTCAATGCACATTGTGAGTAAAGCTATCATAAGGCAATCTGACAGGAGATGGGTTAGAAATACCTTGGAAATACTTCAATGGCTCCAGTGCCTTGGAGAGGTGACAAACTGGTCGCTGCTAGCACTAAATAATACAAATGCTTATTTAAAAGTTGTTGAAATATGTGTTCCAGACCTGCCTGTAGTGACAACTCTTGTTTGCAGCTCAGGAAAAACAAATTTCTATTTCAGGAAGAAAAACTATTCTTGGGGAAGATGGCTCCAAATCTTTCCTTAAAGGAATTCCCACGTAAACTTCTTTCCCTGTGTAAGCCCCATTACACACCGGAGAGGTAAGGGCTCTGCAAGCTCACAGCCTCCAAAGCAAGGCTGGACAAACAAGCTGACATTGTTGCCAGCCCAAGTGACCACCAGGTTATGTCCTTGGTTGCCCCACCAGAGGGCCAGAAATACATCCCTGTGCTCCGAGATGACAGTATTTATTCCAGAAGCGAGGGCCAACGCCTCCACCCTCGAAACATGTGAGATAAGGTTTGGCCGTCCCCAGAATAGCAAGAGCATCACCTACACAGGCGCTGGGAGCATGCTAGGAGGCAGGGAGGCATCCAGCAGCCCGGACGGAGCACGGCTGGCAGGCAGCAGCTGCTGACAGCCTGCCAGCACCCAGCCCGTACTGCAGCAACAAAAACAACTTCATTAGCGGGCAGCCACAGTCTGCGCTGACTTCAGCTCCTGGATGATTTCCACACACAGCTCGCTGCCTGTCTTTAGCCCAGCGTAGCTACAGCTTCACAAGCAAGGCTTTAAGGTAGCAGAGTATTTTCTGACTGGGTAGCGTCTGTCACAGTGGGGACCAGCTCTTCAGTTGTGATCCCAGCGCAGCGTCTCATTACTGCCATATCCCACAGCAGCACTACCGTGGAAACAACCAATTCTGTAGCAAGGGGCTGCAGCTCTTGGGAAGGCAATGCACTTGGCATCTGAGGGGCTGGATGACAAAAACAAACAAACAAACAAACAAACCCTCTAAATTTCCCTTAGAATTACCCCATAAGAGTGGAAGCCTTTTCTGAGCAGCTCTGAGTATGAAAGGGATCTCCTGGGCTGCTGAATTAGTGCCTGTGAGCAGCACAATCCTTTAATACAGTAGCATAAGAGAGGACCTGAACCAGGAGCAGTTCAGACATACTTTCCTGAGCAGCAGAGGAAAGCCATCAGAACACTCTCAAGCACAATTTTTCCATGTGGCAGAGTGGCACAGGCACAGCACCAGTGCCATCCAGCTGTAATTCACAGCTCAGAGCAGTCCCCAGTCTTTCCTCCGTTCTCCCAACCCTCCTGAATGCAGAAGTGGGATTCAGCTTTTTCAAAACGAGTTTCTCTGAGTCACCAGTGAGAACAGCAGCCACCAAAGTCGCAGGCTGGGGCTAACTGGCGGGACGTGGCACTCAGGAAGCCTTCAGGGCACGGAGCCAGACCAGGAGCTGTGTTCCCTGGGGAGCCTGCCGTTCCTCGCTCCCAGCAGCTGAACCCCGGCAGAAATTCTGGATGAAACTCTGGAAAATGTGTCTAAAGACTGACTTGCTCAGCTGTGGGTGAAGGTGCCGTACGTCAGAGCCAGGGGAAAGCAAATGTAAATTACTGCACCGGGAGTAGGAGGTAGGTAAAAGGCATCATGTTCAGCAGGAGCCCTTAGTCCCTGGTGCGGGCTTGAGGCCACGGCTGTGCACGGAGGAGAGACCTGGGCCCAGGGGACGTGGCGATGTGGTGTGACACAGGGCTGCCTGCAGCCCACTGGGACACCGCCGTGTCGCTCTGTTATAATGACTTGTTATGGCACAGGCAGATTTACTTTTGCTTGCAGTCTTCAAACACGGACTATAATGGGTTTTCTGCCTGCAGACATTTCAGAAAATTAATTCAAATTAACTTTTGAAATGAATTACATAAAGCACTTTAAAGCCTTTTGTGGACACTCTTGTTCATAACTAAGAGTGACCTTAATTTCAGTTAGCTCATTACAAGAATAAATTAAGATCAATCAGAGCACCTTCTACTCTGGATTCACATCCTTGTTTAATTTGGATGAATCGTTCCTATGTCCCTCCATCGGACTGTGTCAGCTGTCACAGAAGGCTGGAGAGCAAACAGAAACAAACAGCCCTGCATCATCTTCCCGGCGACGGCAGGGTGAGACAGCTGTAACTCGAGGTGCTCTTCCACAAGGCTGGTACTCTTTTGTTTCTGACACCCAAGTAACCAACGCAGGGGGATTTTTTAGTATTTCCCTTGAATACCTGGCAGAAAAAGCCTCGTGTACTCTGGAAGAGCAACCCCAGTAACAGGTCAGACAGCCTTTCCCCCACCTTGAGTCCCCTCAACAACAGGCTGGGTTCCCGCTGAAGGTCAGTGAGGGACAACCAGCGGGGGGTGGCAGCAGTGACAGGTCCCTGCCGCCCCGTCACAGGCCGCAGGAACAGCACACAACGCCCCTGTCAGGCTCCGCTCCAAAGGCGACGGCAGCTGAACGCCGCGGATGATGCCAGCTGTCACTTGAGCTGTACTTGACAGCCCTCGGCTTCTCCTCAAGCGCAGACTTTACGCAGAGACCACAGAAGGAACAGCAAAGGAACCAAAACCGCCTGAATTTTACAGAAGTCTTCCGAGCTGGACGTAGGCTGAAGGATCAGGCAGCAGTCACCGAACACAGAGACTTTCCTTACAACCAGGGTTGGCTGCTGCCTCATTTGGGGACAGGAATAACCTGTTCCGATAGATTTACTGCTCTTACCATTTCCCACTAAGCCTTTAACAAAGTTTTTATGACCCATTTCCTTCAAACAACACCCTTGCAGCAGCCGACAATGCAAGGAAGTTACACTTGCCGAGAGGAACAAAGTCAAGCGGGCAGATGGGAGGCAACACAAGCTGAGAAGAAACTCCCTCTGCTTGCCAAAGCATCTTCCCCATATTTTCCACAAAAAGCTGCGGGCAGCGTTCCCTGCTTTCTCTAATACCACATCTTCCCAAGGATCACAACTTTTAAGTCACCTTCTACTCTCGTACAGCATTTCTAAAAGCACAGCATTAGCCAGACAAGCTTTTTGCCTGTAGCTAACTGGGAGAGCAGCTTTCTTGTACGTGCCAAGCTGGCGCAGGGTAAGAGTTAATCTGTATTTATGCCCTACATATCTGCAAAGCAGCGAGCGCTGGAGAAGTCGAGCAGCATTCCACCGATCAGACTAGCGTGATACCGACTTCCTAGAGAAAACCAGCACAGCGGTTACACGTAACTGAAGGCTTCACCAGCTACTTTGAAATTCAGATGAGTGCAAACCTTTGCAGCTCCAGAGACTGAGTTGTACTGTCAAGGGAACTTGAAATGGTATAAACGCAGGAGAATTTGTCCTTATGCTGTCACCTATTTAAGTGACTGAGTTCGCAAGTGTGCGTGCACGCCTGAGTGCACGCGTATTTAGGCATGACAGGGTGATGGTGATTGTCTCTCTCTAGCATTATTTCACTACGCCGCATTGTGGAAGTGTCTGTACTATCAGTACATAGCTCTGAGGGGAAAGAGTGAAACACAAAGGAGCATGAAGAAGGGTAACTAACAGCCTGCAGTGGCACCCAAGATGCCAGAGGTTAAGTCTTACCTTCACCACAGACTTTCTGAAGAATCTTGGACACACCACTTCTCTCTCATGGGTTAAAATGAATGTGTACTAGAAAACAAAGGTTGTTTATACTTGTCGTAGGTCTAACAGTGAGACTGGAAAAAAACTGTAAATCCTGAAGAGTGCTCTGGCTTCTTTAAATTGTAGGTGTCCTGTAAGTTCTTATGTAACCCTCACCCAGAAGAGGGAGTAGGAACAGACCAAACTTCATGCCGCATTACAGAATGTGTGCCAGCCATCCACACCGTGCTCTGGATTACATAGGTAGCTCCACTTGTCCCAGAGAATCCAGAGAACTTTACAGCCCTTACTGGACTATGAAGTAGGCTGACACAAAGCCCTGACAAGCAGAAGTCCCACTGCAGTAAGCGGTAGGAGTTTCAAATTCAGAGAATCAGATTTGCAAACTGATGCCAAGCACAGTAGCAGGAGTACTGTTTCAGGGTAAATCTATACACCCAGAGCACTGCAGACTGTCTTAAGCCTGAGAATTTCCTGGTATTGAAACTGGTAGGATTACTTTCAACCATGAACAAGTTTTTCTCTTTGCTACTGAACTGCTCGATGGTCTTTGTTTCACTGCCTTTATTTTGCATAGAATGAAAAATGGTCAAATCTGAATTCTCAGACACACACGGGTTGCCCTACTCCCTTTAAGACAAAACACGCTTGAAGATAGACCAGGGAGGAAAAACAGAGATGGAAAGAGGTAAGAGCAAAGGTGACCTGTTACTTAGCTGAGTATTCTGCCTGCATGCATTCAAGTACATAGCTTAATGAAGATATACTCAAGGAAGAGACCCTTGTGGGGGATGACTTTACCAAAACATCAGGAGACTAACTGGAGTGGGCATTAGCTGTATAATCAAACTATAATGCTTAAGACTAGAAGCTGTCTCTTATGTGGACTGCAACAATTTCATGCCACACTGAGACAAGAAGTGAAAAGTACTATAATCAAATAACTGGAACCTACCATATCTTTAAAGAGAGCTATTCAGTGATGCGTCTAAAAATACATCAAGCAGTTATACACGGATTAGGGAAACAAATTATAACTACCTCAGTTGAATTGGATCTGAAATTCGTTTTTGTTTCTTGCTGATATGGTTTCAGGAACCTCAGCGCAGTCAGATTTCACAAGGTATCCAGCAGCACCTTCCCAGGGAGCCCACCGCTGTGCCGCAATGCCATCTCGGCCCCGACACAGGCAGAGGACTGCAGCCCTGCCCAAGTGCAGGCAGCCATCCCCTGTCTCCTTTGCCCAAGCTCACTCGAGGATGAGTCAAGCCTGACACTACTTTAAATTACAAAAATTGCCTAAGAAGCTGTGTGGCGATGAGAGGCATGATAGCAGAGATCCACAGAGAACAGAAGACAAACATCTTTAAGATTTTTGAAGTATAATTTACCCCCAAAATACCCAACATTGATATCATTACTAGGCCAAACATCTGCCACGTTCCTCACTCACAGCAGTTTCTTGGTGAAAGTTAGAAACAAAAAGCCCAAGTAACGTGTCCTGTGGAGTGGAGTGAATTTTATGTCTTCCTTCCCCATCACGCGTCTGTTTATTATACTATTGTATTTCCAGCCTTGTCAATGGGCAGACAAACACTTGTTAAAAGTACTGCTCCCAGACAGACTGACTGCCTTTGGTACTCTAGTGCTCTATGGTAATTTTCTGCTCTTGAAAAGATTAAACAAGGAAGGAAAGAAGCAAGCCTTTGGAAATTATTTGTCATGATGAGGCCTCAAGAGAAATGGTAGATGTTATTTTCTCTACTCTGTTGCATCAGTAACTTGCTAATAAGTCTCAAGTTCTAAAAACTATTCCAAGCGTTGCTGACATTTGTACTTACACCTTCATGGGCAAAAACAGAAACTGCGTCAGGTGTATCTGCATAAGGAAAACATATGTGATGTTCTTCCTTCTACCTTATTCAGCAAGTCTTCAGGCAAAGCTAATAAGCAACCCTGCCCACAGGTACAGATTCATCTTAGGATGTTTCTGAGAGACAGTCTCAGCTGAATAGTAAGTGTTTATTCAGAAAAAAAAAAAGAAAAAGAAAAAAGGTTGACAGTTCCAGAAACATAGTCCATGCTTTTTATAGCAATTTAGTTTAACTGATCATCTTTCTGTTTATATAGGACTGCATGAGAACCCTTCCTGGAGAGCAGGCCAAATATAACACCATATTCATATTGCTGGGGCCGTCCCTGATACTGTTTATAACAGGCAATGTAATGCAGTAAAGGGTCAAGACAAGGATGTCAACAGAACTGGAAAACAAAATTCGCGGGCAAGTTCTTCACACAGAATCTCTTGCTTTGCCTGATTAAAGCTATCTTCATGCCACCTCTCAAAAATAAAATTCTAAGTAGCTGAAATAGGCACCTAAAAACTATGGTACACAAAATTAGTAAGTATCCAAAAAAAATAGCCAAGTGTTTTTCTAAGGTTATTTATTTATTTTTAGGGGACAGAGAAGATCCACCTCCACCACTCCATTTCAGTTAAGTCAAAATTCAAGTCAAAAAACACACATATGGGCAGAAATATATTTGCCGTAGTCACTTAAACTCTTTAGTATTACAGCTTTTTCATTGTAAAATGCTTTCTTCCCTACTCCCTTAACAACTTCATATAGCATTGTCACTGCAGCATCCAGCAACCGGAGTACCCAAATTTGTTCAAAGCAGCTTTCAATATTAAAATCTAAATCCTGCAAAATAGCTTAGAATCTTCAGAGAAAATACACAGCCGCTCATAAATATTCTCTAGACCCCGTGCTACATTATTATACGTACATTAGCGCTAGACACTTGAGAGCAGCTCCCTGCTTCACTAGCAATGGATTAAAGCAAGTCTTTTGATTAAAAGCTACCAATTATTTAAATTTTTAAAATGAGAGGGAGAAGTCAGAGTCATCCACAATGGCAAGTCAGTTGTTCTGAAATGACGGGAAGCGATGCTGACAGCTGCCTAATCCTGCTCCCTGTTACAGGCATTCTGGGAACATGGGGCTACAGCAAGGGAATCCTAACGTCAGAGAGAGAAGTCTCATAAATCTGGCATTAAACCTATACATCTTCACCCATCAGGTGAATTTTCGAGACAAGATAAAATAACATTAGGCGTTACAGACACAAAGCCACGTAAGCGGTATCTGCCTAATTTAACCAGACAGCCAAGGGGCCGGGGAATATTCGTAAGTCTTTCCGGTTTTTCAGTTCCTTAACTGACCCCACCTATTTGCCTGCTTCTCTGATATGAATTGTAAGGTTTTCCCTTGGCTTCTCCTGTGACTTTTAAAAATTTAACTGTATATTAACATTACTGACTGCTCTGTTTGGCTTTTACACTGCAGTAACACTGTACAGCTATCAAAACAAAAAGACAATTACTAAGTCCACAATTTTAACAGCTCTTAGGCTTCTGAGTTTATATAATGGATAAAATTATTGCAGTTACAGTCAAAAAAATACTGGGAGAATATTAAAAGAGATTTATTTATATATTTATTTTGTCATAAGTTTCCTACAGGTATAGAGTCTACACTGTAAAGAGACCAGGAAAATTTACACCTGTTCCATTTATGACTTTGATTACTCAGAAGCCAAAAATATAGAAGAGAACATAAGTGATACCAGGGATTTTTAATAATAAATAAATCAACAAACATAATACAGCCCCCTAATAAATCTCTCACCTGTCAGCTAAGCAGGCAGCTACTGTACAATCTGCCTTTCACCAAACCCCTTTTATAAATGGTAAAGGAAATTCTATTCAGAATTCTATTCTATTCAGCTGCGAAAATCAAGAAAAATCTCATTCTCATTTGAATACAAAATAAAACAATAGTATGAAAAAAAAACCAACACAACAGAACCTCAATACCTTAAAAATAGGAACAGATAAGACATTACTGATTATCTAATGTAATATAGTTTAGATAACAACTGTTCAGGACATCCAGTTTGATACTGCAGCTACTTGTAGCGAGGTGTCCTCTACGGTACCAGCTCTCATGAGGCTTCTGCTCTGCTGCGAAGTCAGAAATAAAGCGCAATGAAAATAGATACAAACAGAAAATGCAATGTTTATACTTTTTTCAGTCAAATTAATCCCAGAGAGCATTAGAAACTTACCTAATTATTTGAACAATGACCCAAATATTTAGCTAGCAGCGTCTGAATAGTCTGTAATTCTAGACCCCTAAGATTCATAAAAATTACTTCCAAAATCAGAGGTAAGTGTACATTTCCAGGACTGTTCATTTCAGCTGTAGCAACATCAATTGTCTGACATAGGATGCAAGCTATTTCATGCGCACAGATGGGCAACTAAAAGGAAAAAAAAAAACTAAGCTTCACACAATAAAATTCCATCAACATTTATCCTCTAGAATAACATATATCCCGCTGAAATACACTTTGTATTTTCTTTTTCTAAGCTCACAGTTGGTTTGCACTTGATGGCCTGCAGAAGTTTACAGTCCCTACGTGGAAACTCTCAAATGCTGCGGAACTGATTGAAGGCATTGAGATGCTGATTTTCATTGAAGTACCTGCTGTTCAGGCAGCACACAACACAAAGACCAATAGAATTTATTTTCTGAAGTGTATTTTTCTTCTATAAAAAGACACAGAATAATTTAGAGAAAAGCTTCTAGGGATAAGGAACGTTTTAGAGAAAGGATGAAAAACATGAATGGTTCCATTAGTTTTAAATTATTTTTTTTTTAATTTAAAAAAAAAAAAAAGGGTTCTTGTCTTCTGTGCTTTCCAGATTAGTTCTGGAATCAGGAGCAGTACTAATACAGGAAAATAACTATACTTCCAGTCTTCCCACAACATCTGTTTCAGTGTACTAGCAACTATCCAAAGAGGGCTTGCCAACCTAGGACATCCAAGTTGAAGGTCTGATGTGGCTTGGAGCCCACCTTCCCTTAGTCACTGAAAAACAGAGACGTAGGAGGGGCCTGAGGAATTTACCAACTAAAAAGATGCACTTCAGAGTGTCAGCAAGTGCCATGCAGCATCCAAGCCTTCAGCTGATAAGCTCTAAGATCCTGTGCATCCCGTTTCCGCGCAGTGCCATCACTCTCACAGCTCCTGCACAAACAAGAACCAGTGGGCAAACGCAGCTGCCTGTAGGGTGCTGTACAGCAGCCACTGAGCAGCACACAGCAACAAGATTCAAGCACTCAGATCATGATGCAAAGTACGTCACACTCGTGTCCACACCATGTCTGGGTTCTGCAAACAGAAGCATCTTTTCCACAGGCAGAAGGTCAGAGCGCAGCCTGCAGCTGGTAACACGATTAATGCTGCTGTGGCTTCAGAAGACCCCAGAGGTAAGGTGATTAGCACGCCTGCCATCGGCTGCTTTCACTGCATACAAAAGGCACTTTCTGCCAAGACTTCCACACAACACAGTCTACTTCAGTGACTGTAGGGGGTTGACAATGGAGAGGATTATGGAAAGTTTACCAGTGAACTGGGTTCACGTTCAGAACACACGCGTGTGAAGTACACAGCACATTTTAAAAGGTTTCTTAAGGCAACATTTGTGCAAGGGTGACACTTGGAAAACATATGCAGTAATTTGATCTTGGGGGAAACGATAACAAATTATTTCAAAAACAGTAAATATCTAAATACATGATCTATAGCTTTTGTGGATTTTAAAGTTAGTTCTGACAATGAAAAGCGAAACCTCAAACTTAAAAAAGAAAATCAAAGGATGTACAGACTTTTTCAAACAAAAAAATTACCGCACTGACATTAATACTCTAGTGACAATTCTTTGGATTTTTGAAAGGACACAGAAAATGTTTCTGCAAATAAACACACTCCTGTGACTACATTGCTTGTGATGCAGGCAGTTTTCAGGGTCCCCCGAAGAAAGCTAATGCAAAGACTATTGAAGAGTACAAGCTGGGCTGGCACTCTACAGAAAAGCACTGGCCTGAACAATGGCAGCTCAGGGGATTTATTTCAGAAAAGCAGCTCAGGCTTGGACAGTCCCAGAAGCACAGGTGCCATGCCCAGGCTGGTCACCACCTGGGCAATTAAAAATCGATTGCTATCGCATGTTCTTGACTGAAAGAAAATAAATGCATAACCAAATACAGCTATTGCTCTTTCCCTTACTTTCTTCAGTCCTACAATGCTCTTAGGATGGTGGTTAAGTACAACTCCCTCATCTTAAACCCAGGACTTCAGCACCAGTATTTCCTAACCTCAGTACAACTAGGCATAGGCATTTTGATAGATTAGTTTCAGTGGCTCAATTTCTTTCTTCATTTCATTAATTTCGTGATTTCAATAAAAGCCTGTTGCTGTAAGTTTCAAAGCCTAGCCAAAAACTCATTTTCCCCCTATAGGTTTGCAATCATTTGTGTTTCACTGAGTGCCCTGATATTTTTGCTAAAAGAAAATACATGGTCCTTATCTACCTTTCCTATACCATTTATAATTTCAGCTACTGATAAAACAGAAAAGGTACGAAGAAAGGGGCCTAAGAAAATAATCCAATTGCCCACTTCCGTCCTTATAAGCAGCCTAAGAAGAGCAAGTGCTTGAAAGATTTTAATCTGAACGTGGAGTATTTAAGTCAAGATGAATATCTGAGAGAAAAAAATATACATTTAGTCTTTGTTTTTTCAGCTTCTGCTGTACCTCCTAGCCAATAGTAAACTATTTCTAGTAACAGCTGCTAAGAATTTTGAAGAGTATTTTTAGGATGTAACCAAGCTCAGGGTATTTTTATCTATGATTATACATTGTCTAAGTCAGATGAGCATCAGCTAGGAGGTTTAGCCAGACTGTTCTTGTTATCATACCCTCATATAACTTGAAACTGCTGCAAAACAAATCTTTATGAAAAGCCATTTAAAGAAGGGTGTAACAGAGCAAAATGAGCAGTCCCATCAATTTCTGGGCAGGGAGTATCTTCAGGGGAGTTTCATCTCGTTACATTCTGCAATAATAGCAGTAACTCTCCAGTAACTGGAGGTAGGCAGTCCAAAGGGCTCCTAAGTTCCACACACCACAACACTGTGATTTCAGATGTGCAGGGAAAATTCATTTCTTTCAGAAGGTTACTTCATTTTTTTGCCAGTGTGGCACAAAATGAGAATCTGGTTGGTCTGATGAAAAACGTAGAATTCTGCAGTCCTGGGGAGGGGACATGGGGTCGTTTTCCACTTGCTTGTTTCTTTGCTCACCGTTTCCAAATATTAAGCAGCTGAGAAGACAGAACAACATTGCCTCAACCTTTTGATTGTATTGCCAGATTCTGTGAAAGATTAAAGACAATTTTCCAATTATTTTCTCTCATCTTTAGGATTCCGAGAGAGCCTCTCATGGAAATGAAGAGGTAGGAGGTAACTATCTCTGTCGGAAAGACAAGCCGGCTTCGCACTGAGTAGTAAGGGTATCTTTTCCACCTCCACATTAATTACTTTTCGCTTTGCGCAGTATTATGTAACAGACTGCTGTGAAACCGTCTTGCAGTTTAAGTTCCCCTACCCAAAACAGAGAGGGACCTGCTCCCTTACTGCCACTGCGGTTGCGCACTGGCAGGAAAACAGAACAAAATGGTTGGAGATTTCCAGCCTGCACTGCTGAGAGGAATGAAAGAACAAGTTCCTGTTCAATGGCAGCAAGACAGGGGGAAGAGAGACTGTCCGGAGGGTTTGGACTAAATGAGGGATCCAACAGGATACTGCTTACTTCTCTCCTGTAACGCAGAGCTGAGGGTGCAGAAGCAGAAAGGATGCCAGCAGGCCACCAGCTTACCCTAACAACAGAAAACACACCATAAATGATTTTAACAGTCCCTCTCACACTATTCTCTGCCACAGGCAGTAGAGGCAGGACGCACATAGAGCCAGACAAAATCTTAACTGTTCTACATCATTAAAATTCTGAGAATTTTTCTCCTCTGCTTGGCGACCAGCAGCTTTTATTACTCCAAAGAACAGTAACAGGAAAAAGGAAATAACAAGGAAAAAATAACACCACTACAGCGACAGAGATGCAGGTACCTTGATTCCTGCCCCACCTGTTTGTTTCAGCGTGACATTACCTGGTATCTCAATCCGTTTCTGCACATGAAAGCCCAACTCAAGCGGTGAAGGAGAGGGATGTTCAGTCAGTGGAAGGGAACGGAGGTATAAGCCACCTGCACAGCCTAGCTGCTGCTCTGGGACCCCTCACACAGGGTATGAGTGGCTGACAAACCGCAGGCCATGGTGACTCAGGGTGGAAAAAGGCTGCAAAGCTGCCCTGCTAATAAACAGCCAGGCTTCGCAAGGGCAGAAGAAAGGCAGCTGTTTGACTTTCATTTCCTATACCCAAGACTCAGTAAGTTTATAGTATAACAGAATGTGCCAAAGCTAACATAATTCACCATACTAAAAAATACACAGATTTTCACCTCCTACTAGTGTAATATACGTACTCCACTTACCAAGATCTACATCCTCCCCAATGATGGGGAAACACAGAAACACTGCAGTTCAGTATGATGGATACTTTTAATAAAAAACACTTATGAGACAGAGAAAGCAGAGGTCCCTCACACACACTTCTGTATGGCTGCCTTGAGGGTGGTTGGTGTGGACAGAAAAGTATGTTGGTGTTTCATTTCAGGTTCACTGCAATTTCCTTACTCTCTCCCCTGGAAGCATGTGCAATTTCACCACTGAGGAAAAGGCTAAGGATACCAGCCTAGCCTGGACAGGCAGACTGGTCGCTCCTGACACTTCAGTGCTCACCGGGAAGAAACAGAGATAGTGTAGAAAATGACTGGACACTGACCCTCTTGCCAAGGGAAATGAAAAGTGATTAAAGGAGTTGGGAGATTAAGTGAAGAGAGTGCCTCTGGCAAAAATATCTGGGATGCGGACTCCTCTGTGACCAAACTGAACTTGTAAGGCCTTACGCAAAGACCTGCAGAGCCTTAAGTTTCACATACCTACTACGCTGTGAAATTAAATCAGCCTGTTCCTGAAGAACTCACTCTTCTGTGGGTGAAACCTGTAATTCCAGAGCCATCACCTGGAAGAATGAAGGTGCTCCAGGGAGGCCACACAGTGCAATTACAACTCTGTGATATCTGAAGGCCAAAAAAGACGACCAAAGCTTACCTGCTCCAGGGCTAAGCCACTGTTAAGAGTGCTACTGAGGTGACTACAAAAGACTTCAGAAGCAAGGAAGCTTTCAAGAAGCAAGTTCCTTTGGACACAAGAACGTGTAACAGTGGCTAAAAGTCATTTCACCTGTCTCTCATTAAAACCCATTTTATAGCTAGGAAAGCAAAGCTTTCTCTCTCAGGAGTTCTGGGATGGCTAATGGCAATCAAACCAGTACCTACAAACAAACCACCATCAAAGGTGTTTGTTGGCCCCAAGGGGTAAGCTGATTACACACAACAGCATGAAAGCAAGGTGATTAAATTCAGTGGAAATACGGCTATAGGACTACAACTATTTAGCTTCATAAGTCCAAATCCTGTAAAAAGGTTCATAATCTGTTAAATCAGAGGGAATATTGTGAGAATATGCATGAACAAATATCATAGCTGTGGTTAAGAAACAAAACGGTGATCCCAATGATTCTAAATCCTGCTTTCTGATCTCAATGCACAATCTTTTTGATGATAGTTCATCAAAACCACGCTGTGTTCCAACCCCTTTTTACAGGATGACTTTTAGGTGAGGACACATGGTTCGGCGACAGCATTTTAACCCACTGCTACAGAGGGAATGCTGGTTGCAGCCGGAGAAGGGGGGAAAACGGCAGGGGGTTATGGAGCAGAGTACAGGGGCAGAACAACAAGCTGTGCGGTACAGGGCACCCTGACCCGGCCCCGGGGCGGCCCCACAGCGGCGGCCCCACAGCGGCGGCCCCACAGCGGCGGCCCCACAGCGGCGGCCCCACAGCGGCGGCCCCACAGCGTCCCGCCTCCCGCCGCCAGGGGGCCCCCCGCGCCGCCTCAGCCGTCGTCAGGCGCCGCCGGTTTCCCCGGCCTCCTCCGGGCCCTCAGCCCGGGTTTTCTCTCATCCGACCCAACACCCCGTTGCGGGCCCGGCGGGCCGCAGAGAGAGATTTTACATGGATTCTCTATGTACCAGACTGTAATGAACAAAGTTAAAAAGGTGTCGGACGGATATCGACGTCTGTTTCACCATTCTCCCCAAACAGCAAAGTGTCGGCGTGTACCTCTGGTTAAAAGCGCTCCCTGAAAAACGACACGTCTCCCTTCATCTAGAGGAAAGAATCCATGACTCTGCCATGCAAAGTGAATTTTATTAACTTGATTCAGGGTCTGTCACTCACTTATCAACATCTTACATGCACCTATATATACATGTCACGGTTAATCCATTTGATGAACTGTGCTTATTTGTGCTTCTTTGATGGACTCTGCAATTTGCATGCCAATTTAGCTCCTTTACAGCAATTTAGCAGAGTCAAAATCATTTAAAATAGCTCTAAATAGCTTTCTTTATTAATAAATAAATAAATTCAGGATACAAACTGTTTCTCTGTTTCTGCTGTCCATTTAGATTAGAAAGTCCTCAGGCACTGGTCTTTCACGAAGTGTAAACGCAACTCGGCACAATGCCCATCGCCTACCCCAGCCTTGCTGGGCTTCCCAATGTTAATCTAATTCCAGCAATACAAAGCATTTTTAGAGCAGGATTCACCTAACCTACCCATAGCTGCCCAAAAGATAAGCATCTCCTCCATGCCAAATCATGAAAGTCATCTCTACAGTCAGCATAAAAAAGTACATATAAAGGGTAATTTATCACCTTGTCTCACATGTTTTGAGACAAATGCTACTTTTTATTCTTTAGCAACTGTTCTGGCCAGACAGGGTAAATGCTACCTTGTTTATTAGTGTCAGTTTCCGCAAGGAAAAAGAGCAGGCCCCAGATGAAATGCTTCCCTTAGAAAGGTAAACTCAGTACAACCAGTATTCAAGAAAATCTCTACAGTTTTAAAAACAAGGAAAAAAAAATACTTATAACAGACTTAGATCATGTTCCCCCAAAAGTTTGCTCTTCCTCAGAAATAAAACCTTGTGACACTGGCAAAGTGGTCTTGTTCCTCAGCACCTTCTTTTTTTTTCTTTTTTTTTTTTTTAAATGAATTCTTAAATGCACAAGGCAAACTTTTCTTAAGTATATTTCTGATACAAAAAAAAAATCTTTAAAAGAAAAACATTAATTTTTAATTTCATGAGTAGAGATATTTGTCCATTCAACAGCTGACATTTTCAGACTTCATTTTTAATGCAGGGGAACACACCACACCATAAAACAGCCTGCAGTAAAATGGGAAAACAAACACTTTAAGACAGAAGGCTCGGGAGTAAAAGGAAAAGATTATACGGTCAATGTTTAATACGAGCAGGGAAACAAAGAAACAAAAAGAGAAAGAAACAAAAAGAGAAAGAAACAAAAAGAGAAAGAAACAAAAAGAGAAAGAAACAAAAAGAGAAAGAAACAAAAAGAGAAAGAAGAGTAAGAAGGAAAAGAGGAAAAAGGACAAAAAATGTAAAGGAAAAAGAAGAGAGGAGAGAGGAGAAAGGAGAGAAGGAAAGGAAAGCAAAAGGAAGAAATGAACAGGAAAATAAAAACAACTGCAGGAATAAAGACAAAACCAGCAGCAACGCTTTTAGCCATGACCAATGTCTCCAAACAGGCTTTGGCAAAGGACCAGCACAGAGCATCCCAGCCGCAGGCCCCCGAGGTGCCCTGAGCACCCCAAAGAAAGCAAATCTGTGCAGCAACTGCACACTGTGCATCTTCGGCCTCTTCATCTGCTGGGGAAGCGCTCTCACATATCACAGACAAAATCCCTATGACCCTCTAAACTGCAGCCAAGAGCAGGCAGGTTTACTTCAGTCAGAGAACAATTTCACTGCATGTGACCTAAATTAGATGCAAACAACAACAAAACTAGATGGCACTGAGGAAACCACAGCCTTCACAGATCTGATCTGATTAGCGTCAAGGGAGAGACAATGGTTTGGAAATCAGTATTTATTTTTAATATCTTGACCTTGATTATGTTCGTCTTAAAACACTGAAATTACACTTACTGTTTCCAAGGAAAGGCACGTCTAAAACAATACAGCTGCAAAAAAAGATTATTCCCATGTTAGCTCTGGATTTTAAAGGGCTTCCAAAATACAACACCAGCTGTCCACGGAATCTTTTTGGAAGCCTGAAGTTAATACAAACCTCCTACAAATCTTGCTGGTGTTTGTAACAGCAGATACCAGGGCTCTGCTAGCAGGTACCTCAGCACCCTGTGATCATTTTCAGTTCTAATTTGCTGCCACAAAGGCAGGTCACCTGTAGCATGATGAAGTACACCTTGGGGAATATGCCAAGCGAAAAGCACAGCAAGGAGGTTTTTCCTGGTAATATCAGGAGTCAGTCTCAGTCTCCTAAGGACAGACAATGTAGATCATTGTTTTAGCCACAAGCCTGTCCTGAAAATCACTGGACACAAACCAAATTCTGCAATGCCCTACTCATGAACACAGCCCTCCCTTCCCCATAAAAATGCCGCAGAAATCAGTTAATTAATAAGCTAGGAAGAACATAATTACAGATTGTAGGATATCTTTACCAGTATGAACACATCACCACGTTTATCACTGTTTTCTGTCATCACATACAAAGAACATGTTTTCATTGCAGTTAGTTTAATTGACTAGCTCTAAAATAATGACTTCTCACCTCTGCTGACATTTCTGTAAGTTACTTTTGCCTTTGAAAAAGCCAACCTGAGGATCTGTGAGGTACATTACAGAAAGCAGCTTGAGGCTTTTGTCTGCCTTAACAACAAAATAATGGTTTTAGAAAAGCATTACCTCTGCTCCTGAGCAGGTTCGGAATCAAATTTCAGAATGAAAGAGAGTGACCCAGTTCAGCAATGTAAGTACATTTCATCTCACTAGCTCCAAAGTTTAGCTGAAATAACATTCAGGTGCTACAGCTTGCACTTCGGACAATAAATCACATTCAATATTCCTTACAATTAACAGGAACAGATAAAGAGAAGGTCAGATCGTTGTGGGGTGAACTGGCAGAGGTCACTTAAAAGGCCATGTTCCTACAGCTGAAGTTTTGCTCTGGAATCCTATAAGCTATATACTTCAGGTGTTTGCAGCGTTTCAAGCAGCACTAAAAAAAACCTGAAAACCCTACAGTGAAATCAGCATCACCAGAGCAAACTATTCCCAAAGCCATCTCAGAAATGCTTACTCTACATCTGTCTAAGAAAACCACTCTGGTTATCTTTAATTTAGTCTTAATATGATCTCTTTCCTTCACCTGTGAAACTATAAAAAGTTATTATTCAATTCTGTCATAAAGATTTTTTTTTTTTAGAGCTGTACTGAGTAGCCACAAATTAACTGCTTTTGTAGACTTCTAAGTGTGAAAAATGCACCACCGTGCCTTCAAAAACATGAACACATGAAAACTGCACAGCAGTATCAGGACCCCACAGCCCTCACACTGTACAAGTTGAAAACGGACTTCCTGTCCTCAAAACCTTTGCATCTCTCTACAGCTGTTTATAATGGGAGTAAAGAAACATCTTCCCTCCAATCCGGCCCAGATGATTAATTAACTGATACACCAGCAATGCTGCAGCTGCGTTTGCCAAGTTATCATCCTCAGGACCATAATTAACAGAGAGGAACTTCCAGTGGGAATCAGGCTTGATGACATTGGCGGTAACAATTAAAGCTCCCGACGCTCTCACAGCACGGCAGAGCAGCCTTGTTAGCCCTCCGAATGCTCCTCGTTCTCTCAGTTCTGCCAAGTGCCTCTTGGAGGCAGCTAAGGCTCCGTATAGTTTTACTGGACTCAGGGATCGTCCAGAAACCTCTGGCCTCAGGTTTTGCTTCTACAATAACAGTGCTTACATCTACTTCCCCTTTTTCCACGTTTCTGGTTCTTTCATGTAAGCAATGGAAGCGCAAGAGGGAAGTCCACAACCAAAACAGTGCGTGGGGGGAGAGATTTCTCCCTTCAGCCATCTTTTTGGATTTGTTATACATTCTGTAGTTCAAGGAGGCCAGAGATCCCAGTGCTGGCTAAATATACTTAACTATACCCTAGTATCATTTCGGTTTTCTTCTCCCAACATCCACACTCCCAAACTCTTCACAGCTCTTAACCATGTGTCGTGCACGAGGATTTTTGTGCCTCGTGGCAGAGAACCCAAACACCGGACTGGAGCAATATGTTATCAGAGTGGATTTTTTAATGTTTTTGTTTCACCTAGTGGAGACATTGCCATTCTCACCCTTGATTAATGCATCAGCCCTTTGCACAAGGTTTCCTGATTCCTCCCAAGCCATCAGCCTACCCACAGGCAGCAGTTCCTAATGAGGCAACACGGCTCACTCTCTAAAACAAATGCAAAGAGAGGAGGACATCCTTGATCTTTTATTGCTTAAGTGCTTCTGGTGCAATGATCTACTTGCAGCTGACATTTGAAACTTGAAGCTAAAAAGAATTCCGCAGATGGGATTTGAAGGTCGTCCAAACACAGCTTTAAACCCGCTCTACTTTGTTCCCTAATGTAGCCTCAGTACAAGCCTCTGGTTGTAAACTATCCCGTACTTTTCTTCCTCCAAGTTGATTGTCTGGTCCGTCAATTTATGACTGGGTGGGAAAAAGCAAAAAATACATTTACACAGATGTTCCTAATGGTGCTTTCTTTTAAAGCAGTAAAGCTGGAAAACTTGATTTTATCTTATAACTTACTCTGTTCGAAGAAATAAAACTTCTCTCTTTTTCCCTAAGATCTCACGACACTTAACTAGAAATAAATTTCCACCGTGAAATGCCGTGGTAAATGTCTGTTTCACCTTTCCAGGACAGTGTGCTTGTTAGAGATACTGTGACACTCTGCTGACTACCCAGTAGATTTAAAAGAACTCGTATTTGTAATTCAAAACTGTTAATCTTTGTGCCACATTTGAGCAAAAAGGCTAACTACGGGTTTGCATAAGGGCTGACTACTACCCCATGCGAAGGATTAGCCCACATCTGCATGACACTTAAATCCTACTTAAGCCTATTCCAAATATCATTAACGTTCTTCTGGCACAAATGAGACAGCACCACTGTGGATTAGGTAACGGGAGACACGCTCAGCATGCTGGACTAGATGACAGGGAAGGAACAACATAGCATTACTAGGTTATGCTATCATATGTGCTCTCTAGCCCCCTTGGATATAACAGCTTCATCTTATATATCCTCTCCTATATCACGACCTGCACCTGGCAGCACAGATCATGCTAACTGCTGACACCCAGTGCATGAAATCACAGCGGGAGAGAAGCCGCAGCACTGACTTGGTCTGCACTCAGCAGTGGAGCATCGCAGAGCTGGGGCCAGCCCTGAATAACATCAGTGGTAACGCTCACAGGCACAGAACTTCCTAATTGCAGTGTCCCTAGGCTTGTTAAACACACTAACAGCGACAGCTTGCCATAAAGCCCCAGCTGTGTTAAACCGCAGCCTTGGTCGGGAAGTCACATCTCCAGGCTCACTTGGGAAGAGAACAGAACCCAGTGATGAATCCTTCTGAAACAACCCCCCAAAATCTAGGGACATAGGCCACTTTGCCCCAAACTCCAGTCTGAGTGAGGACCACGAACTAATGCCTCGTGCCCCCTCATTTGTCCCATGTCCCCAGCAGGCAGCTCTGCCCACCACTGCCAATGTTTGTACTCAAAGAAAAAAACTAACTCACAGGTGGCAACCGATAGCCATAACGGTGAGAAGCCAAGCTCAAAATGTGTTCCGTGACTGCTGTCTCTAATTATTTTCATTCCACTATTCACTGATTTGAAGGCATCTGTAATCACCCAGACTGACTTCCAGACGTAAAATTTAAGAAGGTGCATGCAACTCTCAGGAAACGCCTGCTACTGGATACTTTACAATGCGCTTCTCTCACACTAGCACCAGTGTAAGCGTGTTTTCTCACTGTGTGATTCTTTATGTGGGCTAAGCGATGCTTCATCTTCCATAATTTGCACATCTTGCCAGTACTCCGCTACCAAATCTGAAAATGCTGTAAATCGAGGTGGGGTGATTTTGCAGATCCCAAAGCTTCTCAGGGAAGTTGTGCTGCAGCTCCTCACCCCGCGGCACGGCAGCTGGCTCAGCCTCAGCTCATCTGCACAGCAACTGGAGCACTTGTGCCACGTCCAGAACTGCTCTTCTGGACATCAGGAAAGGCAGAAAACCACTGTGGGCAATCGCTTTAAGTATTAAAGAGCTTGGTCACCAAACGAGGGAGCATCAATCTAACAAAGTCTCCCTACTGCACTGTGCATTAAAATCATTAATCCTTGAAGCTTTGTAAAATGGACAAACACAGCTGATTGTGAGCAGCTGTCTTCAGCAGGGAAACCAAAGTCCAAGGGGAGAGGAAGTCAGTAGGTGTTACACAGAGTGCCTGTTGACAAAATAAAGGCAGCATCTGAAGCTACACACTAAACTTGGAGAAATTATAGCAGAATAAGGCCATTATTCTTCTAAATGAGAGCAGACATAGCCACCATTACCTACCCTAAATATCTGTGTTAAAGAAGCCGTGACAATCTCTGGTCCTAACAAAGTACTCACAAGGCCAACTGGTAAGTAGGGGGCAAGTGTCATGAAATAAATAAATATTGTGTCCCACATGGAGATGTGCTGGAAACACAGAATTGGTATCGAGGGATTCAGGTTCATAACTTCAAGCGTCTTCAAAGTCAGCAAACCGGAGCCGTAAGCCCTCACTTGCTTGTGGAGGTACAAAAAACAGTTATGGGCTGTTAGCATGACCCAGAAGGAAGCTGGACATCACAATTATGGAAAGAGGAAATGCTCACCAATGCTGTTTGTGGAATTGCTGTCAACGCCCTTTGCCCAGAAGGCTGTTGACAGCATCATTTTCAAGGAAGTAGAAATACTGTTGTATAAGGGAGCTTGTCCACTGAATACAATACCACCCCGTGTACCCAGCTCACAATTCAAGTCAGTACAAAACCAGCAGTAAATCACCCAAGCACTTCGTAAGGCTGTATTCACTCTCTCCTGCATTCAGAGCCACCCCTTCTGGAAAAGCTTGGGCAGAGAGCTACTGCAACGCAAGGCTCGGGGAGATATCTAGGGAATGAGATACACCCTATATGCAGTATAAACGTGTATATATATATACACATTTATATATATATAATAGGCTCTGTAAGCACTAGCTCTGGGTCATTAGCAGGTCCCAGGTGCCCTGCAGAGCACTACCCAGAAAGAACTGCTTATTAGTTGTTTTAACTCAGAAACAAAGTAGTGGAAACGATCCTCCTGTTTTCCATTTACTTGTCCATCAATTTATCCCAAGCATCTTTACACCAAGTTCCATCAGAGCTGAGAAAACAAGATGAAATTTCTCAGTGATCTGATCGACAAATGACCCCTGAAAGGCCCAGTCCAACCCTGTTGGAACTTCGCTCATTCCACTGTGCTTACACTGGCCCCTAGATCCTGCATCGCTCCACTTAACACAGCTAACGTGTGTGACTAGAGCTCAGCTCAGCTCCAGATGGCCAAATGTCAAATAAATTAAAAAACAGCCACTCCGCTTAAAAAAAAAATAAAGAAGAAATCAAAGAGGGAATGTGAATTCAGCATCAGAAAACATAATGCAACATACTGACTTTGCTTTTGCAGGTCACTTTTACAAGATATCTACCTCATGTAAGGTAATGAAAAGATGCAAAGGTAATGAAAACATGCAACATATCTCTGCCCCTAGCTACTGAACAACCTCACAGCTCTCTTCATCCTGCTGACAGTGTTTATGTCCTCCAAGACAGAAAGCCACCATGCTCTGGATTAGGAGTAAATCCTCGACACCACTATTGGCACACAAGCTATTCCAAAGAGGTATTAAAAGTAAATAACAACATCCAGATACTGCAGATTCTTTAGAGAAGATTGAAGCATAACTAGAAAGCAAACTATGGGCTAGGCAAAAAAAAAAAAAAAGTGTACTTGCCTATGGTTCAGCTAAGCCAAAAATCACGATTGGCAGTAGCTGATCAACCCCACAGAAACTGAATAAAAACATGACCATAAATGCACGTGCCATTTGTAGAGTTGATGTTTCCAGCAATTTACCAACATGGCTGCTGGGATGGCAAAAGAAAAGCTACTCAGTTCGGAGCAGGGTTTAGACCAGAAGAAGAGAGGAAGAGAAGAAGGAAGGGACAGAAATATCTTGATTAACATACAGAACTGGGGCTCCTTAAGAGTAGAATCACTTTACACAACTTCTCTTCCCTGCACTAACCTACATCTGACATCAGTCATAATGCTTCAGGAACAGCTAAAAGTAATTTTCACACCTTTCTTCTAGAATAACATCTGATCTAGCATGTCCTAGATCAGATAAAGCGAATTGTGGATGAAATACAGATTTTTACCTAGATTCTTGTAGCTATGAGGATGGATGGTTCTCCAAAGATCACAATGCCTACTTTTGCACCTTCTGATCAGGGGAATACTTACTAAAAATCAACTGTATACAATTAACATTCATTTTTACACTCCAAAGTGTAACTCTATCCTCATTATCAATTAAACTTCTATAAAAAAACATATTGTTGGGGCTCTCTGCGCTGTTCTCGTACACTAATGAGCATGCAAAAAACCCTTTCAAGAAAGTCTCCAAAATACAAGTTCAGACCAAATACAGCTGGATAAACCCTTTCATCCCATAGCATAGAACCCTAGAAGTTCTAAAATACTAACGGTGAAAGGGACTCGAAAAACCTATGTGCCCCCTCCTCACTTACAGCAGGATGAACTGTCCCTAAAGCATTCCCCTGCTTAATGTCTTCCACTGTGTCAAATGTTACTGAAAAAAATCTGACCAATTCATTTCTCTGACTAGCACAAATCTGGAATTACTCTGCCAGCCTCCACAGTAATTCCAGATTTGCAGAACACAATAGAGTATATAGCTCGTCTTCAAAGAGCTCTGAAGAAAGACTTTTTGTCAATATATTCAAAGTGCAGTGCATAAAATAAGCACTGCAGTTTCTAAACAGTCATTCAAGCAAGAAATAGATCAGAAATAAAAGGCATGCTAATTATTTTTGAAGCGCTTAGGAAAGGAAAGATCAAATTGCTGTATCTGTTTCACCTTCCGATACTGCAGAATACTGTGCTCAAGCGTTACCAACAGTATCGTCTGACATTTTCAACACTTATGAAACAGGAAAATAACTGAAATGTCCTCGTACTTCATCATGGGAGTACAAACGTTGAGAATCAAGAGTAACATGCTTATGGAAACCATAAATATTATTAGCAACTAATGCTGGAGAGAGTAAAAGCTGAATTCAGGTTTTCCAATTGGGTTATCTTGCATTGCAGAAATCAAGCGGGGAGGCAGAAAATGAAACTCAATAGATTCTAGAAGCCAAGAACTATTTCAGTCCACGATGCATGTTGTTTCTGGGCTGTTTACGGGCTGTGGAAAACATCAATGAACGCTTTACTAAGAACTAAGCACTTGATAGAAATTCTGAGCAGACACGCTAGCACACACTTTGAATGGACCAACCATCTCCCATCCTTGTGTCAAGGCATCACTTTCTGTCCTAGAACTTGGAATAATCTCAGACACCAGCTCTCATGTGGCTGATTGGCCATGCTATTGATGTAACATTTATTACTGGAAATCAAAAAAGTACAATACACTAAGTAAACTGAGCTGTCCTGCTGGAAGGAAGGAAAATATATTTTGACAAAAACTATTAAGCTGGGAACTGTTAATAGCATTACTCGTGTTTAGGCAAAAGCAGCACTTCCTGTGGACTTCAGTTTCTCTTCCAATCGTACCTTCTGTCATCCCCATTTCCTTTTACAAATAGAAAACTGCTTGTTGTGTTTATAAGAACAGCTTTGCCCAGTTCTGGCTGCATCTATGGGCTCTTTAGACACGCCACAAGTCACAAAGACGTCCTGGGTGACCTACCAGTCAATGGGAGATTTAACAGGGAGTTAAGACAGGACCTCTGCTGGCATCAAGCTTTCCAGTCACTTTACACGTGACAACAGATGGTGTTTCCTAACTGCCCTAGGAAATCGCTTAATAAATCTGTTTGAAACTTCAACTTGCAGTGCAAAGAAAACATGGGTAGCAAGGAATTAACTATTTATTCAAGGAAACCAGCAGATTCTACTTTTAAGCAGCACCACGGATGGTGTACCTCAGCAGGAGGGATACGCACTGGCGCTGGGGCTGTTCAGCCTCGCAGAAGATCAGCTCTTTGCTATGCAAACACAAACACGGCACCAAACTTGGGTTTTGATGCTTCCCCTCAGAAGCCACCTGCTTGCACGCAGCCCCCCTCCAGGCCCTACTCCTGTGCGGGACGGCAGGAGAGGCCTCGCTTCCGCGGGTTGACTGCTTAAAAAGAGGAGTCGGCAGAGCGAAGCGCTCAGAGGTTTCAGGCAGCTGTGAATTTTTCCTCAGACAATTACAAACCAGTACTCCTACTGCTCCCTCCTGAAAAATCACAGAAATATTGTCAGCAGTTCTGAGGAGAGTCACTGCAGAAGGCGCTCGCCTAGGCTGGCTGCTATGCTGCCTGGGGTGTCCAAAAACCAAAGCAAGAAAAATAAGCTTCCTGGCATCAGGGCACTTACGACTCCTTCCACCAGAGAGCTATCAGTAACTCTCCAAATGTTCTCTGCTCCCACCTCGTTCTTATACTCAAGGCCCGTTCTGGGCTGTGCCAGCTGGGCCTCTCCCAGCTCGAAGGAGCATTTCCACGCACGCTCTCCCGCCTTGTTCCACTTTACATATTTCTCTTGCTCACCATTCCCAGGTGCCTTCCACTCCCCTTCCGCCCTCTCCAGCTCTCACTCGCCATCTCCTTCACCCACTGCCCTCAGGACTTCTCAGCCTGTGGAAGAAAAGCGCAGGCAGCTCATTTAACAGGGCAGAGCAAGGCTCAGGCTGGACCTTGCCTTCCGGAGAAAACTGAGTCATAGCCCGCATTAGCAGACGCTGCTGGACCTCTGCTTTTGGTGGGAGGGTTCAGGTACGGAAACTAAACGTGCTGTAAAACCACTCCACAAAACTCTGACAGTCATTCAGCAATAGGAATTGCATGGATGGGGGCACGAATGGATCCCCTCCCCTCTTCCAAGTGGCTGCAGTGAGCACAGGAGGTTACAGCTTCCTCAGTGGGTGTCGCTGCACAGGCCCAAAACACACTGGCCCGCACACGAGCACGCTGGCACACACCAGCCCACCCAAGGGTGCTGTGTTGGGGCTCCCACTCCCCGCAGTGCCCCCCAGCACTTGCTAGTTTCAGCTGCCCGCCTGCAGATCCCGCCTGCACCAGCCAGCCAGCCATTCCCTTTGGCATCACAGCCAAGGACCTGCACTAAAAATACCTCCTGAGCATCATAAATAGCAAGATGGTAGAATTCTCAATCCCCCCCGGAGGCACATAGTCTCTTTGCTTCTGATAAATACAGAGTGGCAATTATGTACACAGAATAAAGTGCATCTTACTGCACCGGTCTGCTTGGCCTGTTTGCCTTGCAGAAAGGAAAAATGACAACTTCCACTATCTGCTGAAGCTGGCACCAGAGAACAAGAGAAAGAGGGGGAAAGTGCTATTGTGAAAACTCTCAAAATCTAGCAAACCTAGTTTTAGAACACATTTAAATTATGAGGATGTAGTGCCCAAAACACAAGACCGGTGTTACTAAAGAAAACTTAAGCTCTGCACCAAGCAGTGAGCCATGCAGGAGGAAAACCCAAAAAACAAGAGAAAGGCTGCATCTTTAGGGTCATTGTTTAGTGGGTGATATCAGTGGTTGGGGGATGATCGGACCAGGTGATCTCGGAGGTCTTTTCCAAGTGTAATGATTCTCGGATCTTGCCCTACTTCACTGCTGAACCTCAATGCATGGCAAAAGGAGCAAAACACAAAGCACAGCATGAGCCAGATGGAAGGAGGAACAACCCCTGACCCTTTTATGGCACTTTACTCTCGAAACCCCACACAAACCACTACAGGAACCCCACACAGGGAGAACTTCTGAAGTACCAAAGAAAACTTCCAAGTCTGTGAGCTCTGCTGACCCATACAATTCTGCAATATTCAAGAAACTCAGTTTATGATGAATAAAAAGTTAGATTTTTTTTCCACATTCTCCTATAAGTTTTAAAACACTAAATCTAGAAAAAAATGCCACTGTCCAGCTGCAACTCTGAAAGAAGGACGTCACAAGTGGGCTACGAACTTGTGTAGGAAAATATTTACCACGTTTCAAGCACATAAAGAAATACGGTACCACTGCAGTAATTAAAATATGTTCATAGATATTAGCCATTTATCCTTTTTAAATTTTAAATGATATTCTCAGAAATACAGAAAGCAAGATAACAGCATCTCAATCACAGCACCAGAATTCTATTATAAATCAATCTTGTATTTTGCATAAACATAAAGAGTTAACCGGAGCCTGCCTCTCTGAAACACTAGACTCCAGCAAATGTGCACGGCACATCTAAGTACACAAAACATTTTTGCCATTCATCTCAAATATCAAAACATCTGTCAACAGAAAATAGAAAAAATATTTATAGACATTTTTGGACAGAGATCACTTCAGGTCAAGTCAGAAAGAATCCCTAAGCCTCAATCATCAAATTCTTTTATCAGTTGCTCTGGATTTAGCCAGTGTTACTAAAAGAGAAATAAGACATAGGCTTTTTATAGCAGCTGTCAATTCAAGGATGATCAAAGTTTTATTATTCTTCCTGAGATCAAAGTCCAGCATTTTGGGATTATCTCCAGCTCATGAAGCAGAATAAACAGTTCTGGATAACCACATTATTATATAACAACACTGTCTTCTTGCAGTGAGTTTTATTCCACAGGTTTATAAATGAATTGTCTGCTTATCTTTTGTTTTACTATGACAAGAGAAAACCATACAACAGTAGCAAAGGCTGTAGAAACATTAAATCCTGTCCTGAGTGTCTGCATTCGTAGGAAGAGAATATTTACAAGCACAGGTGAGACTAAGATTAAAAAACAAAACTGGGCACAACTCCAGCGAAAGCCAATCAGTTTTACAGCTCTGCTCATTTTAAACCCCTCAAGACATGCGCAGGTTTCCTGCTGTGGAGCACAGACACTCACCCACACCTCGGCACAGCCTGCTCATGCATGCACACACCCATAGCACTGGAATAAAGAAAGTCCTTGGCCAAAAAATTAGTATACTTTCATTACAACTTTCATAAATAGGCATAAAATATTACTTCACGGGTAGTACTCAGCACAATTCCTTTTGAAACTAAATCTAATTTTAAAGGTGACATTGGTGGTGTTTAGATTTGTGCTAAGGTCACTATTTGTCACTCAGATGTGCTTTCACTCAAAAAAAAAAGAAAAAGGTTTTCCTTCCTTCTGTTTTCATTCTGAGAAAAACATTAATTTCCACCTTGCCTACTGACCACAGGCCCACCTACATTCCTGCATCTTCAGAAAAACAACAAATCCCAAATCCATCTCTTCTTTTACACCCTAATTCTATGAAGTTCATGCACCTTACATAGCATCTGTTGGAGCCTGCTCTCCCACAAATGCTGACTCACAAAACCACAAACCTAGGACAGCAGAGAGAGCCAGGACTTTTCATCTACCGCATGTGCAGGCTCTGAGTTAGCTGGAACACCCCTCTCAGGGCTGTGTTACACTATCTTAACTACGATCCTTTACTGTTAACTAAGTTTCAGCTCTTATCTAACCTGGTCTTCTCCCAAAGTTTCTAATGCCAAAAACAAACTGAAACCTTTTATCACTAGTTAAAAGGAAACTGTAATTTGAAAAGGGGTTTTGCTGACTGCTCTGTTGATCAAAGATGCCTCATACAAGCCCGGTGCAACAGAAACAAAATCAGCTCTATAATAACAATAATTAGAGCAGAATCCTTTCATTGAGTGAAATCCCCCAGTCCTTACTCATACAAGATTTACACTGGAGGAAACTGTAGTTAAAATGAGAGCACATTAAAAATGACTAAGTTAGGGTCCCAGATATAGCAAAGGGAATGGCAAGTATTAAAAACAAAAAAATGTTACAGAAATTGTTTCAGCTTGGCACTTCGGAATAAAATATGACAATACATGACCTGTTTGTGCAGTTCCACAAGCAGCATAAAGTATCTTTGTTAGTAAGGAAGCAGTCAACCAAAACTTATGTTATCCTCCAAATGTGCAATGTGATAAGGCCACTCACTTCTCAGGCGTATTTCCAGAAGGGTCACTTCTAAGCATGACACCGATAAGTTACCAAGAAAATGTCTGTGTGTGAAATAGAAAAAGAGCTCTATCTAGAAAAAGCCATTGACATGGTCAATGAAGAGCACCATTTCTCAGCATACTCCTAAAAGAGCTAAGCACTGGCCCTAGGGCTTCAGGGAGGCAGAACCTCACAACTTGCTGACCAGCCTGGTCTGGTTTTCTTCCAACCCCCTTACGTTGAAACTGCAGATATTCCACGG
This sequence comes from Anser cygnoides, assembly GCF_040182565.1. Lineage (NCBI taxonomy): Eukaryota > Metazoa > Chordata > Aves > Anseriformes > Anatidae > Anser > Anser cygnoides. Next base: position 8,693,109 of record NC_089879.1, on the reverse strand, counting down.
GGAGAAAAAAGTACCCTTTGCCCCACCTTTGAGCATGCTGTCTCCTGGACGTTCCTGTTCCATGCTTCCCTCCGCAGCACCTCCCAGCCACAGCTGTGCAGAGCCCGTGTCTCCCCAGTACCTCCCAGTGACACCAGCAGCGCGGCAGCAAAGCCCCAGCGCCTCCTCTTTGAAGGCAGAGAGCATCCCAGGGCCACAACACACGCTGGCGTATCATACCTTTTTGGACAGCCTTTTTTACCGTGACACAGATCCTCTTTGCGCTTTAAAATACAGAGCTTACGTGAACATGTTCATCTTCTTCAGATGTGAAGCACACACGAGCTTTTCTAGCCATGAGGCAGAAACTCCAAGGCCACATAATTACAGCATAGCCACGACAACAACCACCACGACCAACAGCACAGGAATCGGCACATGCTGCAGAGCCTGGGCGCAGGCAGGCGATCAGCACCGCTCCGAGTGTGAGCCCAACTCCGACGTGGGCGCAGAAACAGCAGGCGCTGCACTGGATGTGGCCACGGTTTGTGACTCACATGAAACAAACTGACTCACTGAAGCACTAATTCTAGCTTACAAATGGGGAAAGGAGAACCTAAGGCTCCTCCACCATGGGCGTACCTTACTAAAGCCCATCTGGTCCAGCCTTGTTTACAAATTAAGGATTTCCTTACGTTACGTATGGGGCTGGTAAACACACTGAATGCAATGCTCAGTAATGTTTACAGGATTGAGACTGTGACTGGGGTTGGATTTTCTAAAAATGAAATCCTTTCTGAAAACATGCAACAATAAGGGCTGAGGATTTAAAAGAAGAGTTTCCGAAGTATTTTTCTGCTATTACTGTATAGTGCCTAAGAGTTTTTTTGGGGTTGTAACTGAGACCACTTACTTATAAAGACATCATAGCCTAAACAATATGCAATGAAAAAAATTAGGGGCTACTTGCTGGTCTCAGAACTTACAGACCAAGGTCTGCTTTGTATTCTGTTTCCACCTTTATACTGCAGCACTAAGAAATACTACATCAAGCACATGAACTAACCACATATGGTTTCATTTCCAATTACTTACAGGTTAGGTTAAAAATAATTCAAAATATTCAATTCAAACCCATTATACTAAAAAGAAGGGAAAAAAAATCTCCAAAAGATTATTTTCAGAAACTGCAAAGCACATGAGGTTCCGCTGTTCTTCACTAAAAGCAATTTTGCTGGCTTTTCCATCCATAAGCTGATGTTCATTTTCCTTGTGTGCAATTCCTTTCAAAGCTGTGCATCTAAAATAGATTCTACCTCATTGTCCCAGTTTCCTTTTGTTGTTGCCATTAGTCTATGCAACTTTTTCCATGTATTCAGGACTAATTTTCATTAATCTCAGAAGTTAAACAGCCCAGGCTAATCTTTGTTGATGGGAAAAGAAAGATGGGAAGAAGAGGTGAAGCTTAAAAAGGACCAGCTCGAAAGAAATCCTGTCCTTTCAGACAGATACCTCATTAAAACACTCTTCTTCCCCACCAAAACAAAACTTCTACCAGGTCTAAAGATTAGGCTGCAGATATTCTCATCCACAGACAAGTACAGCTTACAGTGACATTCCAGGTGCTGATCCTGACCTCTTTAAGCCCCTACACTGAGGTTCAAGCCCCAAAATGAGTACCTAGAGAGAAAAACCCCAGCTAAGTCATTACACAAATTTGGAAGAAATAAGCAGAAGGTGTGGATAGGATTAAATAACGGTATGAAATGGGTACACAAGGAATTCAGGATGAAAGCTGGGGGGGAGAAACAGCCTCGGCTGCAGGCTGGCGCCCTGCAGAGCCCAGGCCTGGCAGGCAGGAACGCACCGTGCGGGCAGGGCTCCACGCGCGGCCCTGCCTCAGGCACCACCGCAGCACGCCCAGCCCCGCCAAGAGAGCTCCTGCAGGCTGTGCAGCATCGCACCGAGGAACATGCTGGAAATCACTATGACTGGGAGTGTCCACTGCTACTATAATTAACCACTCAACACGTTAAACTTCACTATTTGTGAAATTAAGGAAATGCTCGGCCAGTTTGCACCGCCCTCGCTGTCCAGGCCTCTCAGGAGGACACGCAGCCAGCAGGTCGCAAACAGCGGCAAGGAAGGTCGGCACGTGCCTGAAAGGAATGCCGCTGACAACAAGCATTAAAACAGAGCAATATATTTCAGCAAGGGCACGGCAGACAACATTGCCACCTCTTAAAAGGCCGGTGCCTTTAGATGGAGCAATATTGCTGTGCTCATCACAGACCACAATAAATGGCCGAGCTGCAGCTCACAGCAGCTAGTTTTTAACCCTGTCGGCATGGACCTCGATCAAAACCACCACTGCCAGCAACAGCAGCCATGGCTACAGCTGTTTGAGGAGAATTAGAAGATTAGGGAAAGAAAAATAAAAGGTACTAGTGGAATATACAGGAGCTCAATATTTATTACGTCAATTTCTCACTGACAAACCTGTGAGACATCAACCAAGTGATCTGCACAGCGTGTATGAGGAAAGAAGTTACCAGAGCAAAACATAACGAGGTGAAGTTTGTCCTCTTCCCATCGAAATCTATTGCCAACTGGTGTAAGTACAAACTAGTAGTCTGAGAACAGGACCTGCAGACCAGAATTCTCCTCCTGACCCTGGATCTGAGACTCAGTGCAAAGAAAAACATCACCTCAGTTGCCTCACCTGTAAAACAAGGACAAAACCTCCCTAATGCCAGTGTCGGTGATGGATCTGTCTGTTTGATCTACATTTGTTGCAAAATCAATTCTGAAAAGACAAAGATTGTAGTATGAAATAAATTCCAAACAACCCTACTATGCTGACTGTTGAGTAGGCTAAAAAATGGAAGTACTTGCTCTACAACTCCCACACTTACAGTATCAGAGCAGCACAGAACAACCTGTTAAGATTAGACAGCAATAATATTTCTTCAACTCTGGCTTCTGTCAAAACTTAGTGATTATTGTTATGGCACAAAAAAGGCAGAAAAGACACCACTATTGATAAGCCTACTTTATGCGCCTTCATTTTGCCTGAAGTTGCCCGCTAGACTAAATATACCTCGTGCTAATTCTTTCAATATTTAGAAAAAAAAAAAGCAAAGACCTTATTTATCCATATGAAAAACTACCATTTGTGCCTGCTTGCTTCAATGTAACTGCAGATTACTAAAGTTAAAAATAGCCATTTTCCATTAACTTAGACCTTCATGATAACAAGTAGTTTTGACAGTTTTTAAGCAGTTTGAGATAACATGCACAAGTAGGTCACGGTTATACTTGGCTTTAGAAAAATGTCTTTCATCCAGCGAATTTACAGCTCTTTACAAACAAGCCCTTAGGTAAGCAACAACCTATAAGGCTTACTCCAACACCCAAATTCAGTCATGTATGAACCCTAATAGCGGCTACTTAACAACAGCTGAAAGTATAATATGAAGACCTTTGCAAACTGCACAATAGAAAGCATGACTGACGTCAACGGCAGTGATCCCAACAGGCTGCAGAACAGGTCATGAGAGTGCCCTGGGAAGCGCTCCAACTTGACAGGGACGTGGAAAAGGATTTTCAAAGTTCACTTTAGTTTAGCTCCCAGTTCAATCACCAGATTTCCAAAATGATTATTCGTTCACACTTATGGAAATACTCATCTATGCTACTTCATCTGGCATTTGGTCAGAACATCAGCTAGAGCTGTACTATGAGGCAAGCTGCAAAGGAAGGTTAGAGACCTCATGCTTTGGTAACAAGGAGAGGTGAGGGACATTGCAAAGGACATCAGCAACATAAGAGCTGTAAGAGTCTGTAAGAGCTGGTAGAAAATAAAGGAGAATTTCAGAAAATTCATCTTCAAGCACAGATCAGCCATTAGTCCTCACAGCAACCCCTCTGAAAAAATTATCTCCCATTATTTCCATTGTACAAGTAGGGAAGTATAAAACTCTTCACTCAGTGTTCCATCTACAGAAAAATTACATTATTTTGGTTTATTTGCTAGACTTTATGTATTGATTTACAATCTACCATCATGTCATTGGCTATATGGTACTTCTGCTTAAATAACAAGGAACTAGAGCAGAAGAGTTCAAAGGGATGGTTCAAAATACAGAGGTCCTGATGGATTTCAGGAGTTTCTTCCGTCATCTGTTGCAGTCAGTTCACTAGACCATGCTGCCTCCTGGAGCAAAAGAGATGAATAAAGAGAGCTGCACAAATTGAACACTGATGATATTGTGATGTGTTTTACTATGCCTTGAGTATCTTCTGCAGTTTAGTAATAAAAATGGCACAGGTAAATGTTTAACTCTTCTGCTGTTCTTGGTATGCCTGGTGTACAAACAGCAAGCTCCAAATCTGATGCATTCAGAATAATAATGATCACCTTTTGGACAGCTAACACTACATAAAATATTAACAATCGACATTCGCTGAACATGCAGACCCTAACGATACTGAGGTTTTAATGAGACTCCTTATGCATGAGGTAATCTGCCAGCATGAAGCAAAGGGTCCTGATCCAACACTCAAACAAAGCCCTGATCCCATAAAGACATATTTCTTATCTGAGCTACATGCTCAGAAGTAACCTCATTAAGATCCGTCATACCACGTTAAGTGTCTAAAAGTAAGTTCATACATAACATTTTATCAGTAGTAGCGTTTAGAACAGTTGACAATAAAAATGTTCTGTACTGCCTTATACACAAATAGCCTTTGGTCAGCACCAAACAACTCTACTATTTACTCCTACAGACATGCTTATTTTCCATCTAAGTCCATCTGCTAAAATTGAAAAGCAGATATTGATAGAAATTAATATCTTAATCTCTTTTATGAATCTTATTTGCTGCGTCTCTAAACTCCTGTGAGGTCCCTGTCCCTCCAATTAATTACTCTGAAAAAAATGGATGGCATGGGAAAGGCTGAGAAAGAATTCCCCCTTCATCTCCAGGCAGCTCTCCAGCAGAACCAAGCAGGCATCAAACATCCACGCCATGTCGATGAAATATGAAAGAGGAATGGTGGGGGGTGAAAATGGGAATAGGGCCAGTGGAAATGTTCCCTGGCTTCCCATTCTGTATGTTTCAGGTTTGGTGGAGCAAAACATCTGCAGAGCTGAAATTGCAAGGTATTTCCATCGCTTCCTCAACTCCAGGTAGCCCTGTGAAGACAGCAAATCTAATGCACGTCATAAAGCTTTGCTGAGACCAGGGCTTTCCCCCCAGGTACTAATGCAGCCTTAGCACAGCACTGATGCTAACACAATTAGCGCTCTTCCAGAAATGGATTCTTCGGAGATTGATGCAGACCAGTGCTTCCTACAGCAAGAGCTCCACAGTGCCACGAGGAATTACGCTGACCTACCACCATTTATTATTTATACCCGGGATGGGTGCGACGCTGTAGGAACATGGTGCCAGGCACAGAGTGCTGACAACCCTTCAGCAGTCGCACGCTGCCGCCCATGTGCGCGAGGCTCATTCGGACAGCGGGACGAATCCAGGCAAAGGAAAGCGCTGGTGCACGCCGGGCGGTGTGTAGTACGTGAAGATGCAGAGAAATAAGGGGATGCACAAACAGGGCGTATCCCTGCATTCAGGGGCTTGTTCACACGCCATATATAATTTTCCCAAAGTATTTTTTTCATTTCAGAGACAACCGGGGAGTGGTTTTACTGGTTATTACCGTGCAGATAATTTTAAGGGGGAAAAAAAAAATTTAAAAAAAAAAAGAGAGAGATGCTTACCGGTATTTCAGCTTTGTTATGACAGCGTTCAGAACACGTTTAACTTTACGCCTCCGGTTCCTCCGCGGGCACGGAGTGCCCCGAGGGCTGCGCCCCGCGCCCCGCACCTGCAGCCCCGCAGCCAGCCGCCCAGCCCAGCGCCCAGGGGGGCTCGGCAGCCTCGGGCCCCCCACCCCGGCACCCAGCGCCCCCTCCCCGAGCCCCTTCGCCGCACGGCTCCGCGGCGGCCCCCCGCCCCAAGCCCCCCGGTCCCCCCTCGCCCCCCGCAGACCCACCTCGGGCGGACATGGCCGGGCCGGGCCGGGCCGAGCCGGGCGGGGCCGCGGCGCTCTCCGCGCTGCCTGCGCCTGTGCGGCTGGGCTCGGCTCGCCTTGGATCGGATTGGATCGAGTCGGATCGCCTGGGATCGGGCTGCCGGGGGCAGGGCGGCGGCTGCGGGGCGGAGCGGGGCGGGCGCAGCGCTGCGGGCCCGGAGGGGCAGCGGGCGCCCCCCCCCCCCGGCGGGGCCGGGAGCTCCCCGACACGGCGAACGCTCCCCCCCCCCCCCCCCCCCTCCTTCAGCGCACCGGGAGTCTGCGGGGAAGGGCGGGCCACGGGGACCGCAGCGGTGCGGCCGGATTGAACCGCGAGAGGCGGCTTTGCTCGGGGTCGGCACGGGCGGCAGGCGGGACGCGGGGTGCTGGAGCCGCCAGCACGGCGGTGGCAGCGGGGCTGAGTCACGCTCCTCCGCTCTGCTGTGCCACACGCAGCGCAGCTGCCTGCCAGCAGCAAGCCCCCACGGTTTTCCCGTGAAATAAATACAGGCGGTTATCCAGGAGAGGCGGCGGTGCTCGCATCCCTGTCCGCGGCTGCCCGGCGGCGGTCCCCACCGCAGCGCCGAGGTGCGGCCGGCTGGTGGCTGCCTGGCAGCGCCCTTGTGCTGCTCAGCCCATTGCCAGACAGGCAGCGGCTGTGTATGTGTACGTACACATGTGTGTGTACACCTACGTGTGTGTGTAAGGGAGCAGGGCAGCAGCAGCACAACGGCGAGCACACACGTGCCTTCTCACCAGGTGCTGTACGCGCAGACAATGCGCCGGCACGGCTCTTCCTCCCATATCGCGCTCAGCCAGCAATGGCTTGTAGTCATATGCACCTCTGTTTGCCCGCTGTCACCCGCACTTCAGTTCATACTCCTTAGGTCGTTCAGTCTTCTCGCCCCTTGTTTCTGAGTCCTGCAGCAGCAATGAAATAAATCGCAGGTTCGTCTCTTTCCCACCTCCTGTAGTTGCTCAGCTAACATCCACTCAAAAAAGTTCCCTTCCCCGTCTTCTTTTCTGAAATGAGTAATGTTTTCCACTTGGAACCAACTCAGGTTTTCCTTCTTGTACCAAAAGAGCCAAGGTTTTCCTCATGTAATATAACAGCATTTTGTGTTTTTAATTGAGTCATTTCCTATGCACTTCCTTCAATGAGTTTCTGACTAGCATTAACAAGGGTTCTCCTGCGTGATACGTAATAGATGGCTTAAAAAAAAAAGGTCCAGGAACATGCAGAAATTAGCTTTTTAATGAAGAATTTCCTTTCTTTATGCTGCTAGGAAGTAAAAGGAGAAAGGCATTTGTACCTTGGCTTTCTATAGAACACAAAGAATTTATTCCACTTACTGTGCAACACCTCTGAGGCTGAGCAGTTCAACAGACATGTTGATCAGAGAAAGTTAAAATGGATCAGATACAGAACCCATTTATTAAAATTAGCCCTTTAGTTGGGTTTCCTAAGGAATTGAGGATGACAGAGTTTGATTTTTCTGTCTGTCCAGCAAATTCGCTTCAAGAACTTCAAGATTTGGATATAGAAAATTTCAATTAAAGTTGACTAAAAGGTAGAACTCAGAAATAGTTCAAAAACCTCGCAAGTTTTGTAGTAACTAGGACTAAAGAAGAGAAATTAAAATGAAGGAAAGCTGCAGTGGGAACTCAACAGTTATCAGTTCTGGAAGCCATGTCTTCATCAGCCACAAGTACCAGCCAGGCAATCTGCATGTGTGCAGCTGAATCAGCTTCTGCAACGGCTGTCTCCTGTCCTGCCAATATTTAGGGAATGTGGAAGGGAGCTGAAGAGAAAGGAGAGGGTGGGAAAGGGTGGTACAGAGAGGAGGGGAGACCTCAAACAAGAGCTACTGAGCCCGACAAGATGGACAAACCAATCCAAGAGTTTGCTGCTGCTGCTGCTTCTGTAAGAGACGGTCGTGTACTCTCCTGTGCACTACCTTTTTCCTACTCACCCCAACCCATGTGCTCCTGCTCCCCTCACTGGTCTCACCCCCCAGCAAACCACTTTAGCTCATTAATCAGCAAGGAATTGCTCCCTTTCTTGTGCTGGTGAGTTTTCTGGAAAAGGAAACAGAAATAGAAACAGACTGGAAACAGAATAGAAACAGACTGGAAAAGGAAACAGAAATATAAACAAAAACAAAAACCTAAGGCTCAGATAAACACTGGAGCTTACAGAAGGCGAGTGCAGCAAGAGGTGAGGAAAAACAGGTGAGCATTAGAGAGAAAAGAGATGGTCTTTTCGAGCAGCAGCAAGCTGTTGAGCTGTTCAGTTGACTGAGCCATTTCCTGACTACTTAAGAAGTCCATTAGGAGCAGTGATTGACATAGTTTTATTTCAGGCACCTACCTGAGGTTTCTGAATTAGTCAGCTGAGAAGCAGGATCCTACCTCCTACATTTTCGTATTGACTATACAGACAGCTTAAGCTTCTAACTCAAATTAGACAGAAAAACAAACAAACACACACACACACACTAATGTCAATGTTTTTTAAAGGTATTTGGGCTTTGAGAGATGCAAACAGGCACCTAGGGATTTTGTAGAGATTTTTTCAAAGTACTTCACCAACCAATTTTAGCAGCCAGGTGTTTTCAAATCCCCTATTGGTATATTCAGATGCTTAAATGCCCTTGAAGAACTAAGTATGTTGTTTAAGGTCACAGAGAAAATTATGTCAGAGTAAAGAACAGAATTTGCATCTTTACGGAAAAGCCCTCTAAATACTGGGCTGTATTCTCTGTACAACATACCGTGCTGTCACTTGTGAATATATTCACCTGTGTGAATACATAAAAGATTCTGTTTTTCTAACCATTAAGTAAACAGGGTTTAGACAAACTGAAAACTCTTAAAAGAACGATGTCGTCCAGCTAAGTCAGCGAAGGCTGGATTTATACATTTGAATTGTGAAAACATTAATCATTTTTACCGATGTAACCTAGAGCATTGGAGAAAAAAAGCCTACGAAAAAGCCTCCAAATAAGCCCATTACTAGCTAATCTATAATGCCCTTGCACCAAAATGGCTAAGTACCCTGGAGGAACTTAGGGCACATGGGCCAGAATGAGAAATTCATTTCTGAGGATCAGGTTTGGAAAGATCAGCTAAACGTTGACTAAGATTTACTGCAGAAGAATTTCAGTATCATCTATGTGTGCATCCTTATTGGAAAGATCCCAACAAAGAGCTCAGAGTCTTACTCAGGTTTCATCAGGTTCTCACAGACTCACGTATGAGGTATGAACCACGAATAACAGCTGTGAATCTTGACTCCTAAATCATTTTTCTTCTGATTTTGTATTCAGTGTATGCTTTCAGGAGATACAGAGACAATTACATAAACTGCCTTTGTTGTTAATTATAAATGAGAGTTTTTAGATGTGTGTCAAGCAAGGGCGTTATCTCAATGTGTGCCCTACTTTGCCCTTTATCCTAAAGAATTTGCTGTGGCCAAACACAATTAGATTATGCAATCAGAGCTGATTAAATGTGTAAGCATTTTTACATAGAGTATCTTTTACATTATGCTATCAATGTAAACTGGGACAGATATTTCCTTGGCCAAAGTTCACAGTAGCGAAGATGAGTAACATAGCAAGAATAGCAAAGAATACTATGAATAAACTAGAATCAAAATTTCTCGGCACTCCACATAAAATTTTAGGAATCAGCAGCAAAAATTCACTGATAATTGCAATGACAATAAGCCAAACTCTGAGAAGTGTATACATTCTGCTGTGAACAGCCCTGTTTATGTGGGATAGAAAGTCTGGATGCAAATAAATTCATTATCTAAATCAATGTGAAAGTACATCAGTGAGTAACGTGACAACTGATCATAAGATACACCGATTTCTTCCTGTACTCCTGGAATTCAGACATTGCTGATGCTCTCTTAATTCCTAAAATGCTGTTTTCTTTATCCTTACTTTCTACTCTGACCACTACGTAGCAGGGCCCTCTGGCTGAGGAGTATAGAAGCAGACAGGACTCCCTTCAGCGCACATCAAGATCATTCCTTTATCAGCTGTTGGACACAATTTGATTCGAGAGCCACAAAGTACTGACTCTTTTTCAGGAACTGAAAGCCTTGTCCCTTGTCACTCTATATCAAGATAGCAACCCCTAGTCTCAAACCCGGCACTGATCAGTCCTACAGCTAAAGCACACACCTGTGTGTAGGCACATGCTCTGTGACAAAGCGTCACTGAAATTGTGACGGCTGTTTCACAGGGACTTGGGACACGCTTGGGAGAGAACACACGACAAAACCAGCGAAAGGCACCGTCTCGCTCGTCTTAACGGTACCTTGAACAAATCTCACAATCTTCCTGAAGAAATTTGGAATAAAATAAAAACACTTTTCTGCTGTTAGTACCAGCCAGTACACCCTGGTGAGCGTATCCTGGATATTTTCTTTCTCCTACCCATTGACATGTACCAATAAACGCATCTGGTTGACGTGAGACACAGTCTCAGGCCTAGCTGAATTTTCTGATGTTACCGTATTCTTTCAGCATGCTTTTAAACAAACAAACAAACACAGTTTAATTTAGTCAAGTGTGTGGGGGGTGCTCGCAACTTTTGAATCCGTTTGGGTTTCAGGCTGACGGTGATCCTCCACAGCTCTCATTCGTTTTTTCCACGGACAGTGATGCTGACGGACAGAGATGCCAGCAGGTGACGGAATTCTCCACCTGAGCACGTTGCTGGAGTGAAATACTAGGGCAGGCTGCCCTCTGCAGGCAGTGATCCGGCAGCGGGACGAATTGCTCTGAAACGGCTCGTGGAAATGGATTGATGTTGTGACAAGGTTTTTACAGCTGAACAGAGAATTTCCACGTGCGCTGTACATGCGGTGGTGAATATAACAGGGATTGGCTTCCTGTTGCTGGCCGTTACTGCTGGAGAGGCAGAAGGAAATGCAGACTGCGCTGGTCTGACGGCAGCAGTCGAGCACCCCAGGTATGGATATCAGCTCAGTTTGACACCACCTGCAAATTTCCAGGAGACCCAGCAACTGGAGATAACAGCTTCTGAACACGGAACCTGAGAAACGAAATGGTTGGAAATGCTTCTCTTGACACAAGAGCTGCCAGGCAGGAATCAAGCGCCCTGGCAGTGCTCAAGGATCTAATCAGGAGCGGGTTCCTTTATATTAGGCATATTACAGACACAGGTCTGCTTACTTCAGCATTTCACAACACGAGGACTGAATGTCAAACTAATCCAAAGAGCCCGAGGCAAAAGAACATGGATGAGCAACCGAAACATTTCTGAATGACCTTAGGTCTACTACAGACTTCATTTTCTTTGCTCGTTGTCAGTAGTGCCTCCAGCTCAGTTCCTTAAAGGCCTCATCCAAGTGCAGATGCTCATTCCTACAGGGCTAATGACTCAGAAAGAATTACAAAGGATCGAGCTGAATGTGCTTACTCTGGAAATGTAGTTTGGCACAGAGTACAGCTTCTGAGCACGAAATTCTAACTGGAAGTGTTCAGATGAATCCATCTACTCTCACCAACAAATAAAATAATGCAATGGGGATGTACATGGTCACTCTTCGGAGTTATTCAGGAACCTTGCAAGAATTCAGCTGGGGTTCCCAAAAAGGGCCTGTCTTTTAACACAAGCCTCTCCCTAAATTCATTGGGGTTTAGTTGATGGAGAAATGCAAAGATCATGTGGGATGTGATGGCTGCAGGGATAAACCAATGTCTGAGTAAACTCAGACTAGTCCTGTAGCTTCAAACATCATTTGAGAACCAAACTGGACAAATGAACTGCTAAAATCCAAGTAAACATACAGCAGCTAAGCCCAGAAATAACGTTACTGGTTGGTGTATTAATTCCTTCTACAGAGGGTACACAGGGATATTTTATCTCAAAACAAGATACGAAGATTCTCTCTAAACCTTGTTGCTGTGTTTCTGACAGAAACGTGCAAAACAGATGAAACCAGGTCACTCGTGCCCTCTACTGCTGGACATAGCTTCCTATCAAGTCATGAAATAAACCCACGGGAGTTACTGGTCATTTCCCTGGCTGTAACAAAATAGGTAAATGACAAATGTCCAGGGATTTTCTCCATGGATAGCAAACACTAGAGAGCTTTGTGACACAAATAATTGGGTCTTTCTAGATAATTGTTCTATCAATAATGATTTAAAACTAATCATGAAGCCACTACTGAGTGCCTCACATAATAAATGTTAGACAGTTGCTCCAAAATTAAGACATTTTACAATGCCAATATTTAATATCAAACTCCATGGAAGATTTCAGTTATGCCTCAGGACAAAGATATCTGAACTGATATTCCAACAAAAGCTTAACTCTTAATTGTAGACTAATGTAAAAGAGAGATCTGTTGAAAGTTTCTGAATATGCATAGTAGTGTGCCTGAACTATTTTGCATAGCTCTTATTTACTATCTAGATGACCTTTTGCATATGATCAAACAGATTATCTTGATAAAATTTTAGGGATTAACAGATTATAACCCTAAATCCAAAAATATAAGTAACAATGAAATCTTATTATGCATTAGAAAACAAACACATGCAGTCAGAGCTGATCTAAAAACTACTAAGAAACCTCTTAGCCGAGCCAGGACTAAGCACCTCAATTGTCCCCTGAAGTACATGCGGATTCTAGTGTCTAGACTTTCCTTTCTGCAAGTACACAGACAAATGATTGAGACAGCCAATGTATCACAGCTGGGCTGCTCAGTTCTTTTTTTTTTCCAATATTTTGGGGCAAATTCCACTTTTATTTCTATCACATTCAGACTGTTGCAGTCATTACAGTTGTAATACACCACAAATCTGGAAATTTATTTTTAATCCCTCTGCTCCAGCTTCCAGTACCATATGAACAAGTAAACTCCTGGTCCTGTTAACCTGCAGAATTCAGTGAAATTGGCTAAACTCTAACTGATCACATTTGAGAGCATTTTATCTGGTTTCAGTAATTTATTACATGCTAATGCTTGCAGACACCATATGGCAGAACGTTCATATATTTACTTATAGGGGAAAACTCAGATTATAAGGAGGCTTGCAGTGGAATAGAAACTTATTGGAGGAAAACATGATGTGTTTGGAAAATTCATGTCTCATTTCATCAGTAGTGTGTACTTCTGACCTCCTTGTGGTCTCCTTTATAACCCGTTATGCAAGCTAGAGCTGTGTTGTATAAACAGTGTAACGGAGGCACAAGCATAAGAAATACCCTACTGGGCATGCATATTTGTCCATCCAGCCCAGTATCCTGTCTTCAACAGCTGCAATGAGGGATGGCGTAAAGAGACTCGCAGATGTGACTGGTAAGTGATTAGACAATAGACTAACGACTAGGAGGTTTGTAGCCCATTAGAAGACAAGTGGATGCCTCTACAGAAGAAATAGATGTGCAGAACTGCAACAGGGTGTGCAGGCCAGGGAACATCTGAAATGGGATTTGAAGAAATAGTGCATGAGCTGATTACATGGTGCTATTAGCAAAGCAGCAAGGAGGGAGATGTTACATGCATCTTGAAGCACCAACAACCAGAAAATTCATGATGGAAAATGACAGCTAATAGGAGCGTGTACGATACAACATATACTAAACTGATTAAACTTGGAAGAAACATGGTTTGGACTTCAATCCCTGTGCATGCTATTTGGTATCCAACACAAAAATTGCTTGCTTTCTACCATAAAGCCTGAAATGAGAAGGGTACAGAGATAATTCAAATTTCTCTTTCACCTTCCCCAGAAGCAGAGATCATATCAAGCCTCTACCTTTTCATTCTTTATTTCATGCAAGCAGTCCCTGAAAACATAGATGTCACTCTGGTTATTATAAACACAATAGAATGCAAACATATTCTGCATAGCTCTACCAGCATGTTTTCATTTTTGGCTGCAAAGCTGTACCTTCCAAATCCTGAAACTCTCTGACGCAAAAGTCCAGACTGCAGGAAGTACTTTTGTAATGTAGACAAATATATCCATTAGAGACTGCCTGATGCCATCAATCTAAAGAGCACAGAGATTTCCAGATAGAAAGGCTAGCACATTATCTCGCTGTCTCACTCCACTTAAATTGATTTAATCTTGACAATTTCATTAATTTGCAAGAGGGAGAAGTTAGTTCCCAAAAGCTTCATCAATTAAAATAGCCTCACTTTCAAGAAGCGTATTAACTGACATTCAAGCAAAACACTAACGTATTGCATGCAGCACCCACAAATAAAATCCTACTTTAAAAACAAACAAAAAACAACAGCAGAGCTCTACACTTAATGAGTATTAAAACAGTAATATTTGTGTTTATTTCAGTGGAAAGAGCATCAGGCATAAGCAAGTGAGGTTGTTGTATACAACATGGCACTGGTAGCCTGTCCATAACTGACTCATCTCCAATTGAATCACTTCCAGAGAACAAGAAGTATCCAAACAGAATGTAACCCCAGCAGAGTTCTTTTGCACTGATATTGGCGAACTCATTTCGCCATTAGTTCTCCAGTGATTTGCATAGAAATACTGGTCTGTGAGTATTTGTATAATATTCCCAGCAGTGAGAAATACCTCCATATACCTAAGAATTTTGAGACTTCTTTAGAAAAGCATAAAAAAAAACCCACCATATTTACAATTTGCAACATATATATGCACCATTGACTGGATTCTGCACTACAAATTCAAGCTCAATATATTAGTAAAGTAAACGCAGGGTTATTTGCAGTGATTCAATTTATGTTTAATAGGCCTTGGGATAATCATGCAATTGTGGTGTTTTCTTTGTTTTCCTTACCGCAAGGCATTTCATATTGAGGAGTCCTAATAAGAAGTCACCTTTACAACCAAAAACTGAATGCCAAGCACACTGAAATGTTTTGTTTAAAACAAAACAAACAAAAAACCCAACCCTGTTTTTATGTACATCTGGCATTCTTAGAATAATAAGAGGCCCTTAAGCATTAAAAAACCATTGTCTCACCATCTGTGAAGAGGTGACTTGTGATTTCATAAATTGTGAACTACACTTAGTAATACGCCCAGTTATAAAACTGTCAGTTTTTATATCTTCGTAATACTTTACTGTTTCTTCATTCATTTTGCTTCCCAGAGACACCCAAAAAACATTTTTGCAAAAACAAATGGGTTGCAAAGAGCATTTGAAATTACCATGTTCTCTTAGACACCTTAATCAAGCATAAGTGCCTTAAATCCACATTTTCTTCACAAACTATGCAGGCTCCAAATAGGGAATCTATAATGAGAGAATGGGAGGGCCACCAGTGACATGGTAAACATCCCCACATATATGGGAGAAAAGCATCCCCACATATATGGGAGAAAAGCTATACCACTACTCAGTCCCCTTTCTGACAACATATTTGCATTCAAACCTACAACTCATCATTTATTTTCTTTAATGAAAGCAGAGCTTAATCCTGCAATATAAACCACATAAGCAGGGTGGATGTATCCTCTGAACCGTACTTACAGTATTAAAATGCTAATACATACATATAATAAAATTAATAATAATAAATATCAGGCATAATCAGTGTGTATTGCAAAACCATAGCAAATACCACTTAAATGCATCTAGGTTTGCCTCCTACAGTATTCTTAAAAAATCTAAGAAAACTTTTTATCTTATATCGTACAGTATAAAAACCTTCCTAATGCAACACACATCTAGTTGCTAATTACCTAAACACAGAGATAGGACAGACATTTCATCATACGACTGCTCACATAGAAAACTTATATTTCCTAAGAGTATCTACAGAATATAACTTGACAAACCCACAATAAGCAAAATTGTTTAAAAAACATAATTACCTTCTAAAATTATGTTATGCGATACATATAGATTTTGAGAAGGAAATAGCTAGCTCTGGTCCTTAGCCACTTCAGCAAAGGTGTTCACGTACAAATAGTATTTATACAGTGCTTGGACTGCATCTCTCCGGGCCTGCAAAGTAGTAACAACAATTAGTACAGCAGAATCATTAGTAAAACTTCATCACAAAATCGGTCATAGACAAACTTCACAAATGACACAATACAAAATACAGCACCTACATAGTAGTTTTGTGTCGTCTTGTGATTCATCTCTCTTTACTTACTCCTAACATATGAAAACTGGTGTTTGTTAGTCTCCAGAAATTAATGGGAAAGTTTTTCCCCATTTGGAATGACAGGTGCCAGCCACGTCACCTTCCCAACATTTCATTCTGCTCCCCCAGTACCAAACCAGTCCTTTTCCCCTACTTCCATTTGGCCAGTGCCCAGACACTATCCTGTGAGCTCTAGCTGTTCCCAAACCATCACACTGCCCACCCGCTGCTCGTGTAACCTCTGCCTGCCTACCTTACCTCTGCTTTTCCTGCAGCAAGGGAAAATGGGAAGGGGGGTCTTTTTTCTCTTAAGTATTGGGCTTGGAAGCGAAGTAAAGCTCCCTTGGTCTTGTTCAAAGGGAGGAGGATGCGTACCATCAGTATTCTGGGGGGGAAAAAAAAAAAAAAAAAAAAGCAGCAGTGAAACAGGTAAGATACACGGTGCCCCAAGCCCTTTCACAGCAGCTCTACAAGCACCCCAGTTGGCCAGGACCACGCCACCAGCCCAACCCAGCCTCTCTCCCTGCAGCAGCCAGACCCCACTGACTTTCTGTGCTGCAGCGTGGGGGCATTTCACCGCCTCCCTGGGGTCTGAGCGGTGCCAGACCCCAACTGGCCCTGAAAACACCAAAAACCGCGTGGGGCCACCTACGGGGGGACGAGAAGGGAGACCTGCCCGCACCCCGTGGGGGCTCCCTACCCCGGTGCCAGCGCCCGGGGCCCACGGAGCGCGGCTCCCCGCGGGCAGGGAGGGCGGCGGAGCGGGTGGCGGCCCCTGCAGGCGGCGGCGGGGCGGGCACCCGGAGCCCCGGCAGCCCGGCGGTGTCAGTGCCACGGTGTCGGCCGCCGAGCGAGCAAGGCAGAGCCTGGCCCCGTCCCCGCGGCCGGGCCCCCGCATGCAGCCCTCACCCTGGAGCGGCGGCGGCGGATCGAGGAGCTCTCGCGGGCGTCCCGGCAGCGGCTGCTGCAGTCGCGGGACAGGATGTTCTCCAAGTTCACCTCCATCCTGCAGCACGCCGTGGAGGCGGTAAGGCCGCCGGCGGGCCCTGCCACGCAACGCCGGGGATCCGAGCGGGGCCTAGCGGCCGGCCGGGCCGCCACGGGGACGGGCGGGGCGGGGGGGCCCGGCTCGGCCCGGCTCGGCTCGGTTCAGCCCGGCCCGGCTCAGCCCGGCCCGGCTCCCTCCTTCCCCGCCGTGGCCCCGCCGCTCCCGGCTCGCCCCCGCCGCGGGGCAGGGAAGCCGGGGCCGAGCTGCCCGGGCAGGGCAGGGCAGGGCCGGTCCCTGCCCCCGGCTCGGAGCCCCGGGGGGCTCCCGGAGGGTTCCCGGGGGGGCCGGGGGGCAGCCAGGGCTGGCAGCGGGGTCCGTCCTGCCGGGCCTTTGCGTCCCGCTCCCGGTGATAGCCAGGGAGGCCCTTGCTTGTAATTGTGTTTTCAACGAAGCAGAATAAAAGGAGGAAAATTCAGGAAACTTCTCGGGGTTCTGTTGTTGTTGTTGTTGTTGTCGTGGCTTGTGAACCAGCTCCGGTGCTTTTGTGCGGCATAGTCCCTTCCGAAAAGCGCCTTTTCGTTGCCGGTGCCTTTTTTAATTGGGTGGGACGGGAAAGCAAGGTGAGGTGCCCCGTGGTGCTGTGCGCTTGGTTAAACCTCGTCGTGGAGCCCAAAACGTCTGTGCCCACGGTTGGGCTGGGGAGAAGGAAGCAGCAGGGCCCCTTTGTGGGGCTGCCGTTGCGGTAGGCCGCGTTTGGCTGCCTGCTCCCGAAGGCTGGTTTACTGCTTACAGCATTTATGTTACTTGGTATTCACTGGGCTGGGGGCCTGCGAGTAACGTCTTCGGTGTTCAGCACCGGCTTTCGCAGCGGGCCAAGACGTCTTCAAGGCTGAGTTTGAAGAGATGTGTCTTTGGTTAGGTGTCAAAAGCTGGAGGTGAAATACTGCTGGAGCAGACACAGAAAGTGCTGAAGGGAAATTCAGAACGGTTGGAAAAAGAAGAGCCTCCGTGGCAAATCTTGTCTCATGTGGGGCGCACCTTTGTGCATTAATGTGTTCCTCAGTGCCGCAAATACTTAAGCATCTGCCTAGCTTTATGTGTGCCCGTAGTTCTACAGTCTGCGGCAGGACTGTTCAGGTGTTAAAATTAAGCATGTATTAATTGCACTGATTAATGGGGTCTCCATCCTAGTTTGCTCTGTTGGTGGCAGAGAGCAACTGGAAAGAAATGTAAAGATGGAAGTACTTATTTGAAAACTCTGTATGATCACATACAGTCACCTTCAGCAGATAGTGCTTTCATTGGAAGACATACAGAAATTCGTGGCTGCCTAACTAACTAAATCTTGTTATAGTGAACTGTGCCACTTTTTGAATAGGAAAGGATGACTAAGTGAGGCTAGAGTGGAGGAAGAGTTATTCTTTCAGGCTTAATGATTCAACTTGTAAAAGTTATTCCTAGAAGAATCTTTACATCATTGATGGTGCACCAAAAGAAACAAAGAGAACTGCATTTATGTAAGATCCATACAATACTAGGAAAAATCAGGAAGCTGAATGGAAAAATAGTAGGGACTAGACTACCTTTTTTAATTTATGGAAAAAAAACACACAGGCTGGTAAACATCACTTTGTGAATGGCCTCGTGAAGCAACTTTCTACGTGTCATTGCTCAATGGTGTTGTCCCTTTTAGAATTGGATCCTTCTGCTGTGGTGGACCTCCTGATAATAGATACCGTGCTAAGTTGTGTTTGCAGAGTTGTGACAAATATCGAGCATCACGTGTTAGGAATGAAAGATGGGATCACAAAAGCAAGAAGACAGTAAGAACGCTTTTTTGCTTTACGTAGGAAGTTTGATCCAGCAATTCAAACACAGAGCAAAGAAACAGAACCTTTAACCAGTTTTGGGGCTGACTCTGCTTCAACTCTGAGTATTGGCCACAAAGCTGTTAACTAAAATGTAAATTCTCAAAGGTTTTGGGTGCTTGCCTCCTGGAAGAGTTCAGCTGTGGCTGAACAGTTTTCAGCCGAGTTGGATGCTTAAATACACTTGAAGAAGTGCCGGGGTTCAGCTTTCATTGGTACGAGCACTTTCAGTCAGAGTTGTTCAGGTAGCCCTTTTCCCCTGTGATTTCTCCTGCATATCACTCACTGCTCCTCTCCTGCCTCACTCAGGGTCCAGAGGCCTACAGACGTTAGACACGTATTTAAATAGTAAGAGTTGCTTTTTATTAGATAATAGTTGTTATCTTACCCTGAGTGTGCTATCTCTCCAAACTATGACAAGGCATTCCGAAGGTTGGCAGTGTAATGTGCATCGAGCATTAACTTCTCGCTTGTTGTGAGTGTACTGCTCTTTAATCGACTACCTTTGTGACAGGACTGTGATGAGGCATAAGTCAGGGAGCAGTTGCTTTTTATTAAGGCTTTTTTATCTCAAAACTTTCAGTCTTTTCTCCCCGAATTGTCCAAGTGTGGGGTAGCTCTGTATTCCTGTTTGTCATTACAGCTGAATCCTAATTGTTGCCACCTTTTATCACATCTCAGTCCTGACACTTAGGTATTTTTGCTTTTTTTTGGACTTCTGTGCAGCGTCTGGATGAGTAAGCACCATCGTGGTATTGTCCTGGCAATAAATTGGGTTAGGTGGGTTGGTGAGAACAGTGGAGGGGACTGAGGTCTTTGTTCTGCTGCCTTTCTTCAGGGCAGAATAGAAGTGTTGTTACTTAGCGGGGTTACTGTTAGTGAATCTGTGACAGTTTCTGTATGCCTTCTCGCCAAGATGTTTTCTTTTTGCTGTTTATTGGTACGCTTCTATCCCCAGAGTATTCCAGGAGTTTTAAATTCTCAGTGAGGTACAAAATACAGTGTACAATAATAAAGCTGCAAGTTAGGCTTCTTTTTTTTTTTTTTCCCCCTCTTATCTCGTGTTCTTCACTTTTGTTTCCGTAGAGCAAACAGCTTGTCTGTAAAGGGGTCACTCGGTTTTCAAAGGACTTTTGTTTGTGTTGGATTGGATTTGGTCCTTCATGAGATGTTTTGTCTTAACAGTGAACTTGAAAGGATGTGTTTGAGCTCTGTATCTTAAGCAGGAAAATTATGATTTGGGTTGTTTTGAATTTTGCATCTTTCTGTCAAACAACATTGTTTGTTTCACTCTGTTGGTCACTTGCTACAGATTACTCCAAAACCATTAGCTGCACAACTACTCAGAACAAGATTTATTCTTCTTTATTCTTCTTGAGCCCACTTTATTTGATGTAATGAGCTCACATTACTGATTGTTTTAACATTGTGCTACTGGTAACAAATTATAATGACAAAATTTAATGCACTTGCAGGCATGTGCGGTCTTAATTTTGTACTTGAAAGCAGTGGCCATTATAAACTCTGTGCTTTCATCAACTGAGAAAATAAAGTAAACCTGCCAGCGTTAGTCTTTTTTTTTGGATTTTCCCTCAGGGCAAATATTCAGGCTAGTGAGATCGAAGAAAAACATCGAGTGACTGCTGTACTTTTCCGTGTTTCAGTCAGGGGAGTGTGTGTGCACTTGTACGCACTTCCCCTTTGCTTCTCTTTGACCCAGCTTCCGCTTTCCCTTTACCCTCCCATCTGACCAGCCAGAAGCTGTTACTCGTTTATACGCTGTTTGCTTGACTGTGTGGACTTGTCCAAAAGGTACTGAGGGATATCACCAACCTCTCTTGTTCCCACCCTTTCAATATTGAATTACACTCTTGAAAAGCGTATGTGAAAAATACGGCAATGATTTTTAAATGCACAAAGAAGTTGCTATTAAAACTGAATATTTATAGGTTTCATCGTTCTTGACTTTATTGTTTTTTTTTCCTGCCTAGACACTAATTCTGTATAGTTTTGAAAGCTACCTGGAATTGTGCTTTGGACAGATTTTATAACTGAAAGACTGAAGCTCTGGTCAAAGATCTATAGTTCTTCTGAGAACAGCACTTTCTCTGGAAGGAGTGGGGTTTGATCTTTACTAATGTATTGTCACCAGAACGATAGGGCAGCGTGTGCTAAGTTTAGCTGGTAAATGAGAACACTCATTCACTCGCTCCCAGGAAGCTGGACTGCTGGAGTTGGGGACCAGATGGAACAGCTAATCGGTGCCTGCTCTAAGGGGCTGCTTTTCAGTAGCGTTCAGTGAGTTTTGGCGATTTTCATATACCAACACCCACACTGCAATCTTTAAGAAGTTTTTTCCACAGAGGAGGAGGACTTTAAATTGAGATTAGGAATGGAATCGAGAGCTCATAATTAGTAAGGACATAAGCATCTACATCAAAGTGAACTAATATAACTGCAATAAGTAACTGCACTTTTAAAGTAATTCTTTAAAATTAGAGAAATAGCAGTAATCAAAGGCCTTCATAATCAATTTTGTTTTGCGTCAGAAACTTGCATACAAATATGCATACTTTTAGGAAAGAATGATTACTCAGATTAGCAACTGTATCATATTCCATCTCAGCTGGTAGCGAATAATTCCTCCTAGAGCAGAAACGACAACTTCGTACTGGAATTACCTGACTTAGTAAAGTTAAAGCATGTCAACCAAGTGTTAGGGAGCTTACAGTTTTCCAGTGCTTTCCAGTGTTGGGCTTTGTCTGTGTATAGTTGAAATCTTAGTTTTTGTCTTTACCTCGGTTTTGTATCTGAGTAACTGAGATGAGAGTTCTTTTTCCTTTTTTTCCCTTTTCCCTTTTCCCTTTTCCCTTTTCCTTTTTCCTTTTTCCTTTTTCCCTTTTCCCTTTTCCCTTTTCCCTTTTCCCTTTTCCCTTTTCCCTTTTCCCTTTTCCCCTTTTCCCTTTTTCCTTTTTTTTCTTTTTTCTTTTTCTAGTAAAACACTTACCTCAGAATAATATGTAGCACTGCTGGAGTTACATCTCTCTTAAATGTTCCCTGGAACAGCTGTGCTGTAAAAAGCATGTTTATACTAGGTCCATCCTCAGTGGGAGGACCAATTTGTGGGTAGGAGGGTTAAATACTTTAACCAAACAAGTAAATAAATACATTTTTTTTTATTGTTAGGGGTTACTGAGTCAGGTAGCCCAGTGCAGGCAAGGATAGCCTGCATAGCTCTGTATCCCTAGGTCCAGTTGGCAGCAAGGTTGATTTTTATATTCCCGAGAGGTATGCATAAAGACGTACACAATGCACGTATACATGGTTGGCCACACAGACAGACAGTGATGCAAGACTTGTGCAAACACAAACAGTGCAAATGACCTGATCCTGTTCCCCTCCCTGGCTGATCAGAATGGAGACTCGTTAGCAGAAAATACATACGTGTGCAATGGGGGTCCCTCCATTAGCTGGTGCTGCACATGCCGTCTGTGCACACACACCTTGATCTGACAAGACTCTGTGAAATCACCAGATATTTCAATTAACCTGTCCCTGAATTACCTCTTCATCTCTGAGAGCAGTCCCTTGAGGCGTCTGTTGGGAGGGAGGATGTCCATATCCACAGCTTTCTCTGTGGATAAATTATTGACAGTGTTGAGAAGTGAAATCCTGTTCCTGGCATTGCTCAGAGGCACTACGTTCATCTCGAAATAGATGAGGCTGGAAGAAGTGGAGAGGAAAATCACATCAGTCAAGGATAAATTTTTAATGTTATCTATTGTGTGTTACTTTGATAATAGCATGGGCTGAAAAGCCTGATATTCCTCAAAAGCGGTCTCTGTGCCATTCGTCAGCCTGAGCTGAGTTTTCAGTATAGTTTTATTATACAAAACAATCATTCCATTGCCTGAAATACACAGCTACACAGCAAGCGTGACGTATGGAGCATGAGACAAAGTACCTTGCACTCAGGCTTCAGTTTGTTCAGTCACTCTGCTGAATTTCAATAACCTATGAGACTTCACAGTGAAACTAACTGCTTTTGTGCACTGTGAGGTGTCCTCAAGCTAGCTGGTGTGCTAAAGTGCTGCTCTCAGTGCCCAGCCATGGAAGTACAGAAGGCTTAATCAGGCCGCAGGCTATCAGGGAAGGGATAAGCAATGTAAATTTGATTGCCTAGCTGCCATTTGTGAGGACACGTTTCAACACAAGGTGCAGGTGTAGATAGTTACCAAGCACCATTACTTTTTTGAAGTCTTGAATTTCAAAGTCCTGTGTGCAAAGGGTCAGTAACAATTAGCATTTCCCTTCTTTATCAACACGTGGCAATGCTGTTCATAGACTCAGCTTCACGTCTTTACCAACGTAAGTTTAAATGCCATTAAATTCAAGGAAAAGAAAAGACTGTCGTAGCAAACTTAAAAGGCTTTTTCAAAGAGACCAACCCTACACAGTGAAGAGTGTACAGCCCTGTGCTTCTGTTTGTCCAGGACCTGAGCTAACTTAGCAGTTTTTAGGCCCTAAGAGGAGACATGAGAGGAGTTCGGGGTTATTAATCTTAAATGCACTATCTGTAGCTTCTGGAGTGGAGATGCCCTGAGATCTCATTGCTGTTGTCATGTCAAGTGATAATCTTTTATTGCAGGATTGTGTATAAAAGAATGACGTGGGGACTTGATTCATCCAGAGAAGCATCGAATGTAGGATTAGGCGTCAGTAACAACAGCTCCTAATGTGCTCTGTGGGGTTGTGTCAGTTTTCACTGTAAGATTCCTGATTTTACCAACTCTGAACATTTTATGTCGTGATCACAAATGCAGTATTTGCCTCAACTTTTATAAGGCTCTTTGGAGAGCTGAGTGGTGAAGTGGTTGTGGTCCTCTCGTCCTCCGCACATTGCCTGTGGAGTAAAGGTTGTTTGTGCCTATGGTGTAATGGGCCCCAGAGGCTGGCCACCAAGCCCTCACAGTTGGCAAGGAAGGAGCAGTGCTGGTAGTTGACCGAGCACGAGGGAGGCCGCGTTTCGTTCTTGCAGCGTGTTATTTATTCCTGCATGCCAGACACACTCAACTGGCAATCCCAAATGCCTTCAGAAAAAAAAAAAAAAGGAACTTTGCATTTCAGAAATGAAATAAATGTATTTGCTAAAAGAAAGAGTAACCCGTCAAACTCTAGGGATGGGTCTGATGCGGGGAAAAAAAAAAAAAGATTTTTTAGAGGTTGTGGCAAATAGGAAGCAGCTAATCAGTATTTTTAAGGGAGCAGAGGGAGGAAAACAGCTTATGGAAAGGGATAGATGTCGTCAAAAGCGGATGTAAAAGAATGCGATTTTTTCCTAAAGGACAAAACTGTGATATCTGATATCTAAACAATTCAAACCCACGTTTCTTGTTTTGCTTTGCTATATGAGCTTTTGTTGTGTCAAGTAGATTGTCTGGTCATAAAGACATCACTGAGATTGCTGGTGATGTTCTCATCTATCAGTATGACATGGGGCTCCTTCCACAAATAGTGTATGGAGGAGTCCTTGTTAAAAGTAAAAGCACAGCATAAAAAGTGTAGCATTGGTCTACTGGCAGTTTATTCCCAAAATTCACTTTAATCTCTGAGGAAATAAGTTCATTTATTCCTAACCTTTTTTTTTTTTTTTTTCTTTCCGCCATAGCTTGCACCTTCCCTTCCATTACAAGAAGATTTTGTTTACCACTGGAAGGCAATCACCCATTACTACATAGAGACGTCAGGTAAAAGAAAGAAATGCTCTGTTTTGGTCTCTTGGTTGTGAAATCTAGAATTCCCGGTTTCAGTTTTGTTAAAAAGTGAAGATGAAGAAATACTAAAATGAGTCATGTTTTTTACCGAAGTACTAACATGAGTAATAATTAAAAAAAAAAGTGTACATTCATCCCCAAAATTGTGTCATGAACAAAAATAGAAGGAAGGTCTTGTTTCCTGACTGCCATGTGGAGAAGTGCCCCTTTTCCTGTCTGGTCCAATTTCTGTCTTGATGTATTCTGTTTGATGTAAACAGACAGCTACAGAAATGTGGTACCTGCTGTTAACTTTTTTATTGTTTTGCATGAAGGATTCTCTTTTTCCTTCCAAGATTTTAACAAAATCTTTCACCAAAGTAAAATAGGTATAAAACAATAGAAATATATTTTGTCAGAATAGATACCTATAGAAAATAGGTGGAAAATAGTAAAAAAAAATAGGTATTCTGATGAACTTTTGGCTATAGTTGTTCTTAACCTTTTTCCTGGTTTCCTACGGCAGTTATGCAGCACATATCTTTTCAATTTTTGGTTCTAGTTTAATAGTTTTAAAAGTGATCATTACCATGCTTTCCATAAGCTTATTAGTTCTGCATTTTTGTTAGAGTAGCTATTAAATCTGTCTTTCTGTCTGGGACTGATGATCTTGTTTATATCAATATTTACTCTAAAAGCTGAAACTTGACCCCTCGTTCTACTCATCTTCGGGAACACTATGTGATGTTTCCTAAGGTGGAAATGACAGGGTGGTAGTGGAAAACTGATACCTGTGATTATGTGGTACAGAATAAAATCTGACCTAGACTTTCCCCCAGACTTTCAAAAGTTGTATAAAAAAAATAAGTTTTCACTCAGTGGATAGATTTCTGTCCTCTTCAGTTTAAGCAGAATTATGCCTAAGAAATTCCAGAAAAATGCTCCAGGATAATTAGAGGTTGTGGTAGAGACTAAAATCACTCTGATATGACAGTTTTCCTTGTTGCCATTTGCATGCAAGTGACAGCTATTTTTAGAGTATTACGTAAAAAGTAGTAGCCATTTCCCTAGAGGGATATTTGTTCGAGAATTTAGCTGAAGAGATTTTTTTTTTTTAAAAGCAAAATCTTTACATGTGCAGACACGCTCTACAACATGTTAATGCCAGCTCCCACTGACAGTGACATAAATCCAAAAGTTTCATGACTTCAGTCATAGATCGATGTTTAACCCTTTCATTCAAAAAAAATTGGAAGAATGCTATCTTAATGCAGAATGCATAAAAGCCAAATCTAAAATCTCATAAACAGCATAGAGTCTGAGTTTGCTTTGTTGTTGTCATTGTTAGAAAAGCCATTTTACTTATCTAGTTTGATAAAGGAACTGATCAGCTGTGAATTGATTTGATCTTGGAGGCTGGTTATAGATTCCAGAATACGAGGCAAAGAGGAACTTACTGAGACAGGCTGGATGCTAACTGAAAGCTTGATGCTTGAACGTTTCTGTCGTTAAATTTGGTTTCTGGCTGCAAGAGTTTTCCTTTCTGACTTGCTTTTCAGGACTGCAATTTTGGCTAGTTAGGGAAAGTGTCTTAAAACTGAACATCCAAAACCTCTACTGTCTTTTCAAAATTTGGGCCACTATGCATTCGCATATATTTTAAAGATACATATTTCTATCTTTCAGATTATATATGTATATATATGCATATATCAACTGTCTGATAGCTTCCCAATAGCTATTTTGTGACTTCTGTGTGTAATATTCTTTAAATGAGTGGTCTTGTGTTTAAATTTTAAATTTAGAACTGGGCTTAACTAAGGACAATATTTTAGTCATTCTTAATCGCATATCTCTTCTATTTAGATGACAAAGCTCCTGTGACCGATACCAACATTCCTTCTCATCTGGAGCAGATGTTGGATATTCTAGTGCAAGAAGAAAATGAGAGGGAATCAGGTGAAACGGGGCCGTGTATGGAGTATTTGCTACATCACAAGATTCTGGAGACACTCTACACACTAGGAAAAGCTGATGTACGTACTCTGCAGAGCAGATTATCTTTTGGATGGACTCCTAATTGTAATAGGGAAGTAGATGTTAGTGTGGGACACCGAGGGACAAAGCAATAGCTGTTTGCTTATCTTACCAACATATCATAAATAATAATCTTAAATAATTGTGATCAAAGAGAGACAACCAGTGAGATGCTGAGTGAGGCAGAACACTGAGATTTGTTACTTAGCGCTCTGGCACTGACTGTGAGGCTGGAAGTAGGAAGAACTTCTGTTCAGTCTAAAAGTTTTATGGCATCCACAAGACAGTATTATCCCTCTTGCTGCTTAGTAAGTGTTGGGAGATTCTTGGGTGAAAAGTGCTGTATTGAATACAAATTTTGTTCTGTTTTTCTGAATGTGAGGAGTTACTGCTCATAAAGACTCCATGCTAGAAAGCATTGACTTAAGCTGATTCCCAGACAGCTTTTACATCTGAGACTTTAATATGAATCCAGCCCATGGCAGTGTTGTCTGGTTCTTCTCACATCTGCTTTGTGGCATGTGAAATTAACTTCATGGTCTTTGTGCATTCTCATTGATACCTTTCTTGGCAGACTTATCAACTGAAATATTTGGGATTGGATGGATCATGATGTGAGTTAACTTGGAAGCCCTAATTCTAGAGCTTTTTGTATCGTGGTGCAGGTGCAGTTAGAAAAGTATGGTGTGCCCTGTTCTAAGGATAAATGCGGCTCTCCATGGTTTCATTCTCAGTGAACCTTTTACATGTTGTCATGAGTTTTTAATGTGCTTGATTTGACACGTAGACAATGTAGGGTACTAGTTGTCTGAGCCTAGGATGTTACTTGCTCTGAAAGGACCAGAGCTCTGCAGTTACTGTTACTGTACCAGCTATAATCAGTCAAGGATACCTAATACAGATGTGTTGAAAATACTTACTTGTTCAGAAATACGTCTCATTTTTGTTCTTGTCAAGAAACCAAGATGAAATGGAGACATATGTGAAGCAAGTAATTAGTAGCATGTTTCTAAGAGTTGAGAGAAGTCATTTTGCACTCAGGCAAATATGCCTGTACAAGCAATTCTTGTACAGCCTGTCTTTATACTTTGCCACTTGTGCGTTGATACATCTGAAGCAAACACACAGTTTAGCGCTTGCAAGATGTTTCAAAGATCTGTTGCAAAAAAAAAAAAGTAATATCCCTTTGCAGCAGTCACTTACACTTATTACGTTATTGTTGTTGTACCCTGATGGTTCAAATTTTGTCATTCTTTGTAGCAGTTCACTTGACAGTGGAGTGATAATTAGGGATTAATAATCTGAGGGTAATTACCTTGGCAGGAGAGGCAAGTTAGGCAGTTGTGATTCCTGGCTGTTGCCACCCATGCTCCATTCACATATTTCTGTTAGTATAACCGTTAAAGGTGTGCAGTGAAATGGATCTGGGAAATAATATGGGTTAAAATTGACCTGTGAGTAACAGCTTTTTTTATATTTTAACGTGTTAGGACACATCAGGGTTAGGGGGATTTAGCCAGAAGCAGAGGTACGTACAGGACCACATGCCATTAGATCTCATGGAGATGGGAAAGTATTTTCATGTGATGTATGCATGAGAGACAGTAGAACACGGGCCTGGATGTTCCATAGGCATTTGCAATTTGTATTCTGCTGAATCTCAGGGAAAACAACAGCTTTCTCTTGTCCTGGAACGTCTGTGCTTTTGTAAACACTTTATCTGCCTAAGGCTAATGGCACATTAATTTAAAAAACAAAAAGACTTTTGTAGATATTTCTGATGATAGTTTTCTGTAGATATTTCTATGATTATCTTATATTTGAACGTACAGAATTCACACTGATTTGCTGCATTTTGTGGTATGGTATCCTACAAGGCAGCTGACGTGTAGCCAATTCTTTCAGAGTTAATTTCCCTCTATATTAGGGAATATTTACTGGAAAGATGGTGGAAATCTGTATAAAGCAGTTAATTGAAAGTATGGATAATTTGAAAAAGAAAATGGATAATGAAATGCAACATTTTTGTTGATCTCTGTTAATAAAAGTAATGTGTTAACAGATGATGCAATTTTAAAAATAGTTTTGGATAAATTATTTCTGTTTAATCTTAGCCATTTTGAATGACAAGTTTGTTTCTATGTTTCTCTCCACATTTGTTACATTTTCATTAGTGTTCATCTGTTTTTGTTTCAGTGTCCTCCAGGAATGAAACAGCAAGTTTTGGCTTTTTATACAAAACTGCTTGGAAGAATACAACAACCTCTTCTTCCCCACATAAATGTGCATAGGCCAGTGCAGGTACTGTTCAATTTTTTAAGCGAGCTATGTTTTTGTATGACAAGTTTTTCTTACTCTGCTGCAGCTAACGGTATCTTTAATTTTTCTATTTTTGAGTCAGTTTAAGAAAAGGATTGGTTTTAGTGTATTGCCAATTAGATCCTTGAGCTGTCACCTTTCAGTCCACCTTTTGTAGATAAAGCTATAACTTTCTTCCTGCCTTAATTGTGCATTTTGCTGTATGTGACAGAAATTAATCAGGCTGTGTGGTGAAGTTCTGGCAACACCAACAGAAAATGAAGAAATTCAGTTTCTCTGTATAGTATGTGCAAAGCTGAAACAGGATCCATACCTGGTCAACTTTTTCCTTGAGGTGAGTAAATCAAATCTGTGTTTTTTTTCCATTTGTATTTTTAAAGCACCATGTCACAGACAAAATCTAATAGAGAACTGGAGATAGGACATTGTGCTTCATAGCTTAGTTTTCATTCACTATGTGATTTTTTTCCTGCAATATTAATAGTCTTTTACTTCTAGAGACTTGATACATCTGATAAATTTTACTTACTTTTCATTCAGGGCCCACAAATACACCTTCTTGAGGTACTTACCCTTTGAACCTTTAGAGGGCACTCTCCAAGTTGGAAAATCATTTTTTTTCAGCCCAGGGAAATAGTAGGGATTGTAAAGTAGAACATTGTGTGAGTGAGGCGTTGGGCTTCCTTGTTATTTTGCCTTCAGCCCGATGAAGACTAAGGGACAGATTGCATGGGGCAATGAAACCTTGCAAAATGCTAAGTGTTCTGTGGGCTCGGGCCCTTATTTGGTAGTGGCGCATATGGTCTAGCTGCAGTGCCAACTCACAATCTACAATATGGCATTATTTTCTAACTGTAAGAAAGCCAAATATCTTTACTCCCTTCTTGGAACTTACATGTGGCATTGATGAAACCAGAGTGGGAGTACAAAGAATTTCTAGGCTGACTTTCTCTTCCCATTTAGAAGGAACATATAAAAGTTTAATTTATAAAAGTCCATTTAGAAATTCTTCCTGTACCCACTTCAGTGTTTCCTATCGTGGCACAATATCTATTAAGTGTGTGACACATAGCTGAAAATATGTAGATACACTGTACTTCAGGAATATTTTACAATGTTTCCCCAAACCTTGTAAATCTGTAACAGTAGAGACTGATAAACAGCAAAGATATGTTCTTTTCCACTGAGTATATGAATACCTCACTTAGAAGTCAGTCAGTAAAGAATCCATCCTGAGTTTATTTTTACCTTAATTAAACACTGCCCTGATTGCCGTTGTATCCACTGTGGTTGTACAAGTAATACAAGCGACATAAGGATCGAGGAGTTTGTGTTTAAATATTAGAGGTATTCAGAAGCAGGCTACTAGATATATTATGTGCAGAATGTAGTAGAAGTCCAAGCCAGGATAATTTTTAATGTAGTTTGTGTACATTGCATAGATGAAAAGAATAAATAAGACCCTCTGAATAACTCCTGTACTCAAATAATAAAGTCAACCTTGAGAATCCCTGTCACAAGAAGTACAAGTATTTTGTAAGACATTAGTTAGTGTTCTTTTTCAATACAGCAAGTTTACAATATTAGAAATCAATCATGGAAAATGAGATGATTCCAAATTTCAAATAGATCTCCAGTTTCACAAAATGCTGGCTATAAAGTTCAGGCAAGCTGAAGGGCATTCCTTGTCAATCCTGTTTCCTTCACAATGGTGTTCTAAACGTTGTAGCCTAAGGCAGATATCTTTACAACTTCTGATAGTTCCTGCCAGGTAAACTGATATTTGGGGTGCAGAATAGTGCTCTGTTAGAACAGAACATTCTGGTTGTTCACATCCATGCCTCTTAGAGGTGCTATTGTGACTTGATACTGTTTCTGACCTTCAAATTCATGAAAGGGGAAAGTTACAGTATTTTGTATGGCATTTAACTCTTAAATCTCTAACACTTTTAAACTGAAATGCAGATACATCTCTCCAAAGCAGTCTGCTTGTCTGTCAGTATGTTTTGCATCCTTCTTTGAATTTTCCTGATGAGCTTCCACAGTATTTCATGAACTTAAAAGAATGAGTATCTACAAACACAGGAATTCCTTTTTATGATTCCATATCAAATATTTTGGTATTAGAAAGCCGTTTATATTTTAATATAATCTTTCACCTATATTACTTAACTGATAAGACTATCTGGCATCATAACTATCTCTTGGGAAAGTTACTTCTGTTGGGAAATCAGAACTGCGTTCTTCTTATAAAGCCTTTAAAATCCATATGCTAATTTTATTTTGGCTTTACTGTATTCCATTCTTTAAACTGAGTTTTCCTCGTTCTTGTGTAGAGAGAAAGAACATGTATAGGAATGTTTATCACCTCTGTCTTAATCATTATTTTATGCTATTTCCTTACTCGTTTCCACCTTAGTTGGCCTATCTCATCTCATGAGAGGTGTTAACTTGCAACTGACTGTTCCATGCAAAGGATACTTGCATCTCTGTGTTCAAATTTCTGCTCTTGAGACTTTAAACAAGTTCTAATATAGTATCTATTAAAAAGTTGTACATTCATTTTATAAAATGAAAAATAGTTTCACTGTGGACTTCTTTCATTCATACAAATTGTCAGGTTTATATTTTTCAACATAGGCATTTGTATTAGCTATGATATTACTTGATTTTTCACAGAATTCTTTTTAAATCTCTCTGAACTAGAAAAACAACATGGTATTTACTACCCACCACAGATTTTGAAACTCCAATAATTGCATCTTACGCAAATACAAAACTGTATTTTTATATTGTCTGCTCTTTGCTGATACTGAGTTCACTTTGAGGAGTTCTTTATCTAGAAAACACTGAATGTATGTTTTATGTAACCTTTCCTATTAGGTCATTCAGGATCCTGTTTTGCACCTTTACAGGAGGCAGGTGAGCAGCTAAGCTGCACAATTGCATGATTAGACAACAGGAAGCTTAAATACATCCATAAGCTCTGCTTGTGTGTTGTTGGATGTACAGACCGCTTTGTGTTACCTGCCTATGTTAAAATAACGAGCTATGAACAAATTTCCAGGGGCATTTATACTTCTGTGTATGTTAGGTCTTATCAATAAGTCTCATCTTAGCTAAAGAGTAAACTACAGCCTTTCAAGTGATAAAAGAGTCTAGGCATGAGATAATAGGTAAGAAAAAGTAAATATTCTACAAAACATTATCAAATCTTTGGAAAAAAAAAGAAGCTTTTCTCTTTAACAGCCCTGCTTGAGGCTACTTGAGTAGTGCCAGCAGCAGTGTGTAACCCAGGGTTGAAAATGCAGTTCCGGGCTCCTGTTCTGCTTTCTGTGCAAGGGTCATAGTTCCGATCCAGTTATTCCCATGTATTGATAACTTATAAGGATGTCAGGAGGAGTTTAGAAGATCTAGAGTTATTTTTCTACTGTAGTCAAAAATCCTACTTCCGTTATGGCATGCAGTATGCTGCTTTTACCGCTGGGTTGCCTCTCCAGGGACTTAGTTATATGAGTGTATGGTATCACTCAGAACAAATTCACCACATAGAATGCACACCAAGCAAGCAAACATTCACGACAGTTCTGTTGTTTGCTGCCTGTCCCTGCTGGTTTGTATGCACTAAACACCATTAATGTCATTAATATGGTTAATCTTTTAAATTGTTAATGCTTAAGATACATTTGTAATAATTTTGCCATTATTATAGTGGAGAGAAACCGTTTAGATTAATAATCTTGCTACTGACTTGAAAGACTGTCCTGTGCTGAAGTCTAATTTATGGTTCTACTAAAATATTATTCACCTGTGCTTATGCCAGAAGAACACACAGTTTTTGCCACTGTCTGAGTTTCTTCCCGGTCCCTCCGAGCACAGATTTAAATGCCTCTTTAAGTGCTGGAGATGAATTTATAGAAAGAGATGGGTTGCTTTCTTTCATAAGTAGAAATGCTTTGTAGCATCTGAGAAGGTACTCTATGATCTGTTATAGTACCAGTGCTAACTTATAGTATCTTCTGTCCATTGAATCTATTGAACTTTTTCTTCAACTCAAGGGTATTCTACTATCATAAAAGTTGTGTGTATTTTTTTTTAACCTATCTCACTGAAGATAAACTCTCAAGAAGTTTAGAGTGAGTTCCATTGTACGACTCTAACTGGAAATAGTATTTCAGACATTAAATGAATTTGAGGTCTTGACCTAGAAAGGGACATTTTATAGTGTGTGCTAAGGTCAAAAGGTGCCCTCGTAAGATAAATGAAAAACTTCAAATAGCGGGCAAATCAAATGAATGTGTGCCTTCATTGGTGGAGAGAAAAAGATTCTATCTCCTAAAAGGCAGGAATCCTTGAAACCATATAGGTTTCAACCTTGAAACCATATAGGATTCAACCTTATGGGCCTTAAAACAAGTTTAAGCAAATTAAAAAATGTGCTGGATTTAAAAACTCACGTATTCTTGCAACCCATTACGTTCTACATGGTTACTGTGTCTAGCCTTGTAGAGAACTACTTCAAATGCTGATGTAAAATTTCCTTTTAGTAGATTTGTGCTTTAGAATGAACAGCAATTTCAGCTTTATAATTGCAACAAAATGCTTTGCAGAATAAGTTAAAAGCAATGGCTTCCAAAGAGTCAACAAACGTAATCACAGAAGACATGCTAAAAGGCCAAGAGTCTTTGGCAGCAGACACAGGACAGCCCATTCAGCCTGAAGAAATACCTGGTGCTGCTGGAGCAGAGCAAATGGAGAAGGAAGATGACCTCCCTCAACAGGCAGATGATTTGTCTTTCAGTCTGGATGAACTCAATGTCGCATCATCACCCGAGTCCTCCACTGTTTGTCCAAATCAAGACTATAATTTAGTGAATTCTCTGCTAAATCTCACTAAAAGTCCGGTGAGTGTAGTTTTTTTTTTTTTGATTGATTGTTTGCTTTTTTGCTTTGTTATGTTTTGTTCGATGCGATAAAATGAAGGAATAGTTTGGATGCAGTGTGGGTTAGGCAGAGAGAGTGAACATACATGTCTTTACAGCCTGTACTTTAGATATAAAAAGTAAACCAAAGATTTTTGTGGGTGGTTTTTGTCAAAGGGTTTTGTCAAATTCACTTTGCAAATTTAGATTCATTCTAAAATAAAAATATTTTAGAAAATGATTATTAAGTTTGTTGATGGTAATGTCAGTTTTGAGCAGCATCCTGTACAAATTGCTCAAAAAACTGCTACATAGGATAATCATCAAGTTAAATATATCATGAGGATTTTTTTTTTTAAAAACAAACAAACAACAAACTACTTTTGATTATTTTGAGTTACCATACCCACTCTTCTTGCAAAGGCACTATGTTTAGAGGGTTGATTTCTTTTTAAAAAAGCTGCTGTAGCCAGTTCCATCCTGGAATTCATCCTTAGAAGGATTCTTTCTGAAAACTTAGAGGGGGGTCTGTAACTGGTACAGTAGGGTTGAGAGCAGAAAAATATATTATGGAAGCATAGAAGGGTTTGAGTTGGAAAGGACCTTTAAAGACCATCCAGTTCCAGCCTCCTGCCGTGGGCAGGGACACCTCCCACCAGACCACATTGCTCAAGATCCCAAGGTCCCATATCTGTCTGTGTAGCTCATTATTGTTAAATCATAGTTCGTATTGTCTAATGTCTTGGTCTTACTCTGACCTACAGCACTAGCTCTGTCAACCTGAAGGTTGCAGTTGTGTTCTTAGTATTTGACCTGGATTCAAGTGAGGTTATTTTGTACCATCCAAATTCACTAGAAATAAATCTCAATGACTGAAAAAGAAACAAAAAGAAATGTATTCATTCACTGTGGGGAAGTGGATAGTTATTGTCTGGGAGATGTTTGCTTCTTAATTTCAAGTGAGCTTCGTTCACCCTCTGATTAATTCTTCCACGTCTTTCTGCCAGGACGGCCGGATAGCCGTGAAGGCCTGTGAAGGGCTCATGCTTTTGGTGAGTTTGCCAGAACCAGCAGCTGCCAAGTGCCTGACTCAAAGCACTTGTTTGTGTGAACTGTTGACAGACAGGCTGGCCACCCTCTACAAAGCCCTGCCTCAGTCACTGGATCCCTTAGACATTGAAACAGTGGAGGCAATTAACTGGGGGTAAGAATTTTATCTTTGTATTTAGTATCTGTGGTGACTTTACATCCCTTCCTGACACTCATTTTCTGTAGTTAGATGAGATGTACAGAAATATTTACATCCCCATGCTCGTCTCAAGGGCAGAGTTTAGATACCGTCTGCAGTATAGTGGTCAGACTTCAGACGTACAATGTACTTGTTATTTCTGCCATAGGGCCAGGTTTGACTGCTGGTCTGTTGCAGACATTCCTCAGGGGGTGGGGTTTTCCGCTGAATTACATTAGCAATTTATGGTGTTGTAGCTGTAGCGTCAGGTACAAATTATTTTCCTGTTCAGATGTCAAGGATTTAAGAAGCATACTCACAAACTTTTCACTGTACACAGTAAGCCCCATAAGGTGCTGCAGAGGGCAGGAAGAGTGTATTTGACAGCATGCTGTTGCAAAATTTTTGCAGTAAAAAAGAAGAAGGAAGGAGTTACTGTGTAACAGCAAGAAGCAAGAGATACGTGCCTGTTATCCTAACTGCTTGTTTGTCATATTCTCAATACATTTAAGTGCTCCTTCCCACTCTGCCCTTTTTTCTTATGAATTGATCTTGATCTGTTAGTACACACACAAAACAAAGCTATTTGCAAAAGAATATTTTAGCTTCTGGTGGATGGAGTTTGAAGTTAGAAGAAAAAAATGGCAGCAGAATAGTGGAATAAATAATTTTTGGACTGCTTTACCAAAGAACACAGTGTGCTTGTTATTCTGTAGAGCCATAGAGATGCATGTTTTTCTTCTGAAAGATACCATCTTGTTCAGGTATATACCGTGTAGTTTTGGTCGACTTGATTGAGGTTGCTTACAGAGCAGAGATCATTGCCTTCATTTTATGGTCTCTGACTACAGGAGTTGCAGATGCAGTTTCTGTGGCCTGTGTTTCCTGGCAGAACAGACTAGGTGATTGGTATTCCCTTCTGACTTAAGAAATACTTAACCTCAGTATTTCCCCTCAGAGTTCTTCTGCTGGACATACCATATATCCTTTAACATGCCATTGAAAACCTTTCTATGTAATGATAGCACTTCCAGATTGGTAGAGACAAGCAGAAGAACTGTTTTAATGTTGTTTTAATGTTCACTTTGTTGTTAGTAGATCATGAATTATGCTGTTAAGTTCAATAAGAATAGAGCCCAATGTTCTTCAAGTACTCGTAGACTAAATAAGTATTTTTCCCTGCATTCTCTAGTTTGGATTCCTATAGCCACAAAGAAGACGCATCTGCTTTTCCAGGGAAAAGAGCGTTGATTTCATTTCTTTCATGGTTTGACTACTGTGATCAACTCATCAAAGAAGCACAAAAGGTTTGAAATGTTTACAGATGATACAAATATATTCAGCAAATAAAGACTTCTAGTTGTTTCTTAGCTTTTGAGTTTGAGGCATACCATCCTGTATTTTCATTTCAGACTGCTGCTGTTGCTATGGCAAAAGCTGTGCGGGAACGATTTTTCGTTGATGTTATGGAACCCCAGCTGATGCAAACGTGAGTAGCATCCTACAAAACACAGCAGAGCAAAGTCTGAATCAAGCTGAGTTTTCTTTTCAAATCCAGTATACATATCTGACCTTAATTTTACTGTTCAGCTCAGAGATTGGAATCCTCACATCAACTGCGCTATTGCATCGCATTGTTCGTCAAGTAACTTCGGATGTCCTGCTGCAGGAAGTAGTTTATTTTGTACTAGGAGAACACAGAGAGCCAGAAACTTTGACAGACATCAACAGACATCCATTGCGACACAGGTTAATTGAACACTGTGATCACATTTCTGATGAGGTGAGAAGTGCTAATCACGTAATAACTTCTGCTGGCCAGTTTTGGCTTGCATAGAACCTGTAGAGATGTCGTCATGAAGTTTTTTCATATTTTTGTCAGCTCACTGCTTTTTGCCAAGGAAAACAGTTCTGACTGCCAGCTCTACAAACTCCCTTTGGAAAGTGAAAGTCAGTCTGTTTTTTCTAGCTAGCTCATTGCAGCAATTAATAAAGATTCTTTGCTAAATTTGCTTGCCCTATATACATATCTGTTTGGGCTTGCTTATCTGTAAGATTGGGCAAAAGCAGTTTCTGTAATTGCATTTTAATTTGTGGTTTGTTATATGTTGCATCACTGTTATTTTCCACATTGTGTCAATTCTCTCATGTTATCGCATAAAGTATAGTAAAAACCCCTATTTTTTATATAAATTACATGTGGTCAGAGAATATACACAATGACAATGAAAAGATGATGTAATAACTTTAAGTACTTTACACACAGCAAACCTTGTTAGAATAATTGACTTCAGTAAAATCCTCCCTCAGGACCTGCTTGTTTCATTTTTCCATTCTCCACCCTCTACTTTAAAAAACAACAACAACAACAAACACGTAACCCAAGCTTGTTTGAAATACTGACCTATGCCTTCACATACTCATTTTTTTTCAGTATGCTCACCTGCTCGCTTTTTCAAAATTGGTTATCTAGCTTTTGCAAAATGAAGCACTCTAAAGCTGTCTCTAAAAACTGTCTCTTTATTGCTTAAAGTCAGTCTCATTGTAAAAGCCTGCATATCTCCATGTAGAAATCTTAGTCTGTAGTTCTAGCCTCAATATCCCCATATTACTTCGTTTTATTCTGGATATTTGTTACTGTCTTTAAGTCCTGTTCTGTGTCTCACCTGCACACTGATATCTATCCTCCAGCATGGAATTGATTGTAATACACAGAAAGCTAAGTTGTAAGTTCTTTGGATGTTCTTTGCATCGTTATTTTGGCAGATTTTAGGAGAGTTTTTGTTTTATAGGAAAAAATACATGCACATATTAGTTTTCGGATATTTGTGGGCTCTGTCTGTTCTTATACCACATAATAATTCAGTATAATAATTTACTAATTTTTCTTGGGATTTTTGATTCCTTCCATAATGTAAACAAGTAATTGCAATGTCCTAAGATATGCAAACTCAGATATAAGATAAGCAGCATAAGGCAATGGTACATTGTTCATGTAATTTTTGCTTTTTGTTTTGCAGATCAGCATAATGACTCTACGAATGTTTGAGCACCTTTTGCAAAAACCCAATGAGCATATTCTTTATAATTTGGTTCTGAGAAATTTAGAAGAAAGAAATTATATAGAATATAAGCCACTGTGTCAAGAAGATAAAGATGTGGTAGAGAATGGACAGATTGCAGGAGCAATGTAAGTTTCTTTTTTAAGGAAAATTTTCACAGCAGCTAACTTGGATATTTATTTTTAAAATCAGGGTGTTTTAGTAATTGAAGAAAAAGTGAGCATAGAGAGCACACTGAGTGCTCTGCGTATTAAGCTGTATCCATAATAAGCATATCTAAAGTGATGCACAAATTATTACATTACCAATTGTTGGATCAGTAACAGAAAAGCTAAAATTCTCAAAAGCCTCTTTTCTGAACACTGGGCACTCAAAGATTGTCATTTAGCATTGTACTTACATGTCGACCTAGCTTAAACCCATGCACATTTGTACTGTATTCAATGAGGTTGTTCCTGAAGTCAGTCACTTAGGTGTCTTGTTTACATTTATGTTCTAGAATCATTTTTTGGTGGAAAAACTTTTCTGGGACACTTCACATAAAATTCTTTGAAATACCCTATGTAACTATTGTAACTTTTTTTTTATATATATATATACTGATGGAGAGGGGTAAGGACTAATCACACCAGCTATTTTAGAAATTATCTAAATTAAGGTGCCTGAGTCATCTAAAATAACCTGGTGATTTCCCAGAGTATATCTCTTGTGAAAAATGTGTCTGAAGCATTTATGTGATGTAATGCAGTGATTTTGTACCAGTCAAAAATGTCTGCTGTGTTCTTCAGATCAGCAGGTTATGATTTTTCTTTAAAAGAAGAGAAATTTTGCTGGTTATGTGTAGAGGTTGGCATTTCTGCTTATTAATTTGGTAAAAAGCTGTGCATATGGTAGCGTTCTGAAAAACATCTTAGTTGTTCAGAGAAGAAAAACAGAAAGGATGCCTTTTGATCCAGTTTCCTGCCTTGCATAACGTTCTGTGAATGACTTTGTCTAATATAATCTCACAGAGACCTGGAGGAAGATCCGCTATTTACTGATCTGTCTCCAGATAACACATTGTCAGCTCAAGAGTGGCTCAGTGCTTCTCCACCTGTCAGTCCAGATCATCCAAAAAATGACGGGAAGACTGAAGTTCATAAAATTGTAAATAGGTAAGTTGAAATAAACACTTAAAGAAATCTCTGAATGTGTGGGTGTCTGTGCACACTGTTGCAAACCAAATGTACTCTGTAATGGATGTTATTCTGTGCCAGCTGGTAAAATGGGTCCACAGAAGAAAATGATGTGGCATTTTATCAGAAAGCTACTCCTGAAAGATTAGAGAAAGATAAGTAAAAATAATTCATCATAGACAAAAGACTAGATAAACTTTACAGCTAACAGTCCAGCCAAATACAATTCCGAATGAATGCCTCATTAGTATAAAGCTTTCTTTTCTCCAAAAGAGGTAAAAAAACCTCCACCTTCCCAAAGTTCCCTGAACACTTACATAGAAGGAAATAATTGCCAAACCAGAGATAACCTTCTGTTCCTTGAAAACCAAGAGGCATCTCTGTCACCTGCAACCTACCTTTGTGCATGCTAGACATACTGCAAATAGGATATCATGAAGAGGACAGGTTCTTCTCTAAGCATCTTAGTGAAGGTAATTCTATTAGCAACTAATATTAGGACAAATGCTGTTTGCCCTGTTAATACACTTTAGCAAAGCGCCACTGGTATTTCAGTGCTGCCCTATTTGCTTATCCAGAATTAATCAAAGGTTTTAGCCAAAGGCAGCAAACAGCCCAAGGACAGTCAGCACAGACTGGAGTGGCTTCTTGCCTTCTTTCCCCAGTACTTCTATATGTAGTTTACGGTGGACATGATTTGGAGGAAAGATAAAAAGAACAATCTCCTAAATTCACCCTATGTAATATCCATCATTGAATAGAAATGTTTTCAGGATTTGCAGTGTTTTGCAGATTTATTTTTTCAGATAAGATGAGCTCCATATGAAAACTCAGCTACTACATATTTCTGCATACAAATCTTACAGGAGCCTTCAGGAGTTCAGTGTGGAGAAAGCTAAACTTTGGGAAAAGGGTCCAAAAGCAGTTTTATTTTGCTGTCCAGAAATTTTGTCTTTTAAAATAATTTTTAATGAAATTTCCTCTCTAATAAGCTTCAGAATTCTCTGCTGTTACTTAGGCCAGGTATTGGTGAAGTAATAAGCACATAAAGTTTATGCAC
Source organism: Anser cygnoides (assembly GCF_040182565.1). Taxonomy (NCBI): domain Eukaryota; kingdom Metazoa; phylum Chordata; class Aves; order Anseriformes; family Anatidae; genus Anser; species Anser cygnoides. The sequence continues at coordinate 8,652,496 of NC_089879.1, read as the reverse complement.
TACATACCTGGCAACGGCATTTATATGCAAATATTCCTGAACTAGATATTAGATATTTATTACCACAACAAACTGGGAAATAAAACTGCCTGTGCAGTAGGTTAAGAAGAATTTTGACTGTAATTCTCTTTGGACTCATTTATTCCCCAGTGAATTTTCCATGTGCTCTTGTGAGATGGAGCCTGACCTTTAGCAAACGCTTGGACTGCTTATGACTATTCCTTTTCATCTCCATTCTGTCTGCTCATTTTCAGAAAGTGCTAGCCTTCCACTGAGGTTTTCACCTCTAGTGCTAGATAGAACAGTTCTGAAGTGTAAGTCTTTTTACAAACAATAGTTAGAATGCACATACGATTCAGTATTGTGAACGCTATTGCAGATAATGCAAAAGTATTGATCTGGTGCTCTGTGGATTATGGGTATTCATTAACACACTTTTATCTCTGTAGTTTTCTCTGTCTTGTACCTGATGAAGCCAAGTCGTCATACCACGTGGAGGGTACAGGTTATGATACTTACCTCAGAGATGCCCACAGACAAGTAAGTCAGCGAAGTCTTCGTTATTCCTCGAGAATTTGCAGTGATTATGCGGATATACAAATGCTTCTATAAATAGTCCTAATATATGCATCTTCTAGTAATGGAAGATGGGAAAATTCAATTTTTATTTTCTAATGAAAACTTAGCTTTGGAGATTTTTTTGATGATGAATCCACCTTGTATTACTCTAGTGGGAATAATGGATGACATTAAATGCATTAATATTCATATAACAAATACACTGAGAGGAAATCTGAACTGCTGATAGGTTCTTAATTTGCTTTTGCATTTATCTGCATTCTCTTGGAGAATTGCCTGCCAAGCTGTTTGAAAGGACTAAAGGGAAATTAAAATGCTGCATAGGAGTTATGCAATCTGGGACTTCAAAAATAAAGGCTCATCACAGGGAATGCACAGCCTCAGGCGTTCAGGTTTGAAGTAGAGGGTTCTGGTAGGAAGGGAAACCTTTATGATTTACTATTTTGAAATAAATGCAGCTTTTGTTTTTACACATGTAATCTAAAGTCTCCTTGGTCAGAGGACAATCACTATTTATTTGTGGCTTTCTTACTGAAGCCCTGTGAGTCTTCTATTATAGAAAAAATTATGCAAAGAAGTAACCGAGAGAGCTACATTTAGTACGTACTTCAAAAATTCCATGATCTCTGAGTTATGACAGCAGCAATTTAGGGTGAGAAGCTTGGATTTCTGTATTTATTGTATTGTTTTATCTACAGTCTCCTGAAAAGAAAAGGAATAGAAAATAGTGAATAAGAAAACAAAGGTTGACGTAAAATTCCCCCATGTTCTATTCTTGGATGCTAGAAAGTACATATCATCTTTGTATTTCTTTCATGCCTTGGGAAAAAGAGTATTCTGGGAGTTATTAGAGAAGAGAATTGGTTTCTGTCACTTCCTGACAATGATATGGCTACTCTTAAAATATTTCCCCCCTAAGAATAGCACTGCCTATTGCTGTTATTACAACCAAATAGCTGTTCTGCTTCCCTATTTCTATTCCTGGAAGCTTGTACCAGTAGGTAAGCTGCATGCACTGAATGATTCCCGAGTCTGTTTTGTCTCACTTTTGCTACTGTTTATTCCTGCATTCCTTATTTTTATGTGTATTATTGGTGCTCCCTTCAAGGTACAATTCCTTGAAAGTGAGACACCAGGCAGCCTGCAGCACATCGGAGGCAGAAGCTGATGGGGGTATTAAGAAAGACTGCTGTGGATGATAGGAAACAGAGAGAGGGAAGAGAAAGCCCTGAAGTTCATTTTGTTTCTATCACCTGCTCATACACGTGCCTTCCCTCCCTGGGGAATATGGGAGCAATATGGGTTGGATGTTGGGATAAGCTGCCCATGAGGCAGTGACAGTGTGGTAACTTACTGACAAGAGTAATGTATAGGAATGTAACTTCTGCTTTAGAAGAACCTAGATCGAGATGTGTATTGTTAGCTTTGCTTTGTGTTTTGGTGTCTGCCAATTTTGGGTAGCTCAGTTCTCCATGTGTTGTGTTTCTAAAACCACCTTAGTATCATGAACATCGAGAAGAAAATGAAGTGCCTGTATAGAAACTGGTTATGTTTATTTCAGAATGGCTGTTCTTTTGGGGCTTAGATTTCTCATGTAGCTACAGATTATGGTTTTAAGGCCTAGACACTATTAAAAGGAAATGAAATGATTTCCATGGAGGTTTGAATATGTTTTCCTCTCTACTTTTTTCTAGTTCCGTGATTATTGTGTCATCTGCTTACGGTGGGAGTGGCCTGGATCTCCCAGGTCTTTGGAAAAGTGCAATTTAGAAGCATCATTTTTTGAAGGACACTTTTTGAAAGTCCTCTTTGAAAGAATGGGCAGGATTCTTGATCAGGTAAGAAAAAGCAAGCTATAAATTCAATTTCTGATGCTTTCATCACTACTAAGTGGCTAATGTCCATCAGGTCTTGTGGATTCCCATCATTCAGATGTCTGTTACAGCATCATATTATTGTGTAAAATCCCATGTCCTTGTTGCAGGTCTCTGTAGATTGCAGGATGTTATAGCGATCAGTATTCTCTCACTAAAAACAGAACAAAAACTTCTTGTACATTAAGCATGTTATATTTGTTAGCCATCTTTCTGCGTACAGAATGTTTTCTTGATCAGTGTTGTGACTGAAATGTCATTTAAATTGATGACTAATACTAGAATATCTTTGTGGTAAAGGATGAGTGTAAGATAGTATCCTTAAGTACTCTTTGCGACTAGCATCACTGGTTCTGTTTGCATTTTCTAGTATTTACACCTAGAAAGCATGTGCATTTTTCAGTAAATAAAATGCGTTACATCTCCTTTCTGTCACACTTCTCTGAATTTCATTCTGGAGTCTTGTTCAGAACACAGTTTACACCATTGTGAGATGAGAAGAACTTACTGTATCGCTGGTAACATTCTCCCCATGTTTTTTCAACAGTTAGAAAAAAACTACATTGCAGAGAAAAGTTCTAGAAGGTATCCTTTTCCATCTGCAATGTAAAGGTGTTTTTCTTTTTTCCTGTTTCGTTATATTCAAGTAATGAAAGTATAGCTGCCAAGGGCAAACAAGTGAGGTATGATCTGACAGGCTCCTTATCCTGAAAAGGACATGTCAGACCCAGATTAGTATAAAGGAGTTAAAAGAAAGTGAATTTTCCTGCTCTGTGTTTCTTTCTGTATCTAGCCTGTCCACATGGCCTCGTCTTTCTGAGGAGAAGCAACATGAAGGCTCAGCGAGATGAAAAGGAGGTCACCCTGTACAAAAATTTCTTGTTTCTTTGTCCTTTCTAAATTCTGGACTTAAGTTAGTCAAGTTGACATTGCTGTTTTTGATGAGGAAGATGCCTTTCCTTCTTGGTAAAAATGAGTGCTGAAAGTCTAGATTACACTCCCTGTAACACCAGCTGGAGTTGCTATAGATGCAGCAGTGCCAGTTTTTCAGAAGTTTGCACAATTCTGTTTGGTTTTGCATGTGCAGCTATCTGCAGAATGACTAGTTAACTGTGGTACTGCCAGATTTCCTGCTCGTAAACAGGACCAGAGTCATTTGGACACATAAATGCACAGGCAACATGACAGGAAGCCAGAAGTTGTTTCTAGGTCAGCTCTGTGAGTGTTTAGAGGAGAAGGATGTTTGAGATTACTGACTTTTATAATTCAGAATTTGGAAAAGAAAGCCAAATACTGCTGTATTGTGTATTCTCAGTGTTTTGGTTCCAGTAAACATGTACTGTGCTCTTCCCTAGTTTAAATGGTTATAGATTGGAGTTGTAAGGAAACCTGGTTTTCCTTTTTTAGGAAAAACAATCCTTGTGGATATGAAAACCTTGTCTGAGCAATGACACATAAATTATAAAAAGTAAAGAAACTAAATTACATCCCCCGAGAAACACCTAAGTATCAGATACATATGATTACAGCAAAAATAGCATCTGGCATGGCAGCACAGTGCCCATATTGACATACTACCGGTCGGCATGACACACATTTGAGTTAGTCAAGCAAGGTGTTACAATCTGTGGTGTCAAAAATACTTGACTCCAGAACTAAAATGAACTGCCTGAATCAAACAGCAGGGGTAAATTCATACTATATTGTACCAAAAGCCTGCCTTAAAAAAAATTAAAAAATAATTTAAAACAGAAATTGGTAGGGGTTATTCATGGTGAAACATACAAACAACATGGTGAAACACGCAAACATTCATGGTCAAATGCACAGAAAAACCTGGGTCTGACCAAAGGCAAATTTGACACAATATATGCTGATGTCCAGATAAAGTAAAAAATTCGGAAAAGCCTGTAGTAGGGATACAGTACTACTTACGGATTGTGTTCGATGTCCTTTTTGCTTTGTCTTAGGTAGTTCTTTTGTATTTATCAGTTTTCATTAGTGGATATCAGAAGACTTTACAGGGCTGGTCAGTGTCATTCACCTAGTTTCTGACAGAAGATAGCTGAGGCACAGAAGTAAAGTAACTTGTATCAGGGCTGTTCAAATCTAGTACCTTAATTACTAGACAGTACCTCCTTCCTGCTGTTAATATTACCCACTAAATGTCTGTGGAAGTAACTGTTTCCTAAGAACTTTCTAAACTCCAAATTTTGCTGGTTTTCTCTAACTAGAGAACATATGGACATAAATAAAAGCTCAGCTTTCCTTAATGCTCTCAATGAGTTCAAATCACAACAGCAGTCTGTCTGAACGATGCAGCACGTGTTACTACTTTGTTTCCTTCTCTTCTTGCGAACACCAGATAAATCTCATGGCTTCAAAACCTCCTAATGAATTGACTGACTCACACAACTCTAAAGACCTTCTCCAGCGGTTCAGTTAGACAGACAGTGGAATAGATTTATGGGGGGAATTTGTGTCTCTGTCTGCACAGTAACTTTTCTTTTCCACACTAACTCAAAAGGTAGTAATCCCTGTCACCTATAACATCTCTGGCCCAGAATCTGAAAGCTTCATTCATTTGTTAGAAGATTGGGATGAATCTCTCGCTAGAACATATCAAGTACAGAAATAACTGCTGCTGACTGGGAGAAATAAGTGCCTTCCCTTCACGAGAACTGTAAGACAACTCCCTCTGGCATGCCACGGTGTCTAGTAACGAACTCAGGATTACGATACCTAAATGTTAGTTGGGTGTCCACATCTAGTCAGTGGAAATTTTGTCAGAACAGCCCCTGTAGTCTCAGGAGCTGTTAGACTGAGAAACCAGTAGGTGTCTTTTAAACCTAATGAATCACCATCTCAGCTTCCTTGACTGTAATGACTGTCGGGTCGACTCAGTTGCCTGAACTGAGGTAACTGTTGCTGTTTTTGTGATGCCCGAGACATTCCCACAAGCTGGCAGTTACACACAGATCTTGCAGGATCCACCCTCTGTGGAACTGTCAAGAGACTATCAGGATACTTGGGAGCATCTGAGGCGGCATGAGGTGTTTATAAGCAATTGTATCAAGTGTCAAATCTCTGTTGAGTAGGCTAAGGAGAGCTTAGACATGTAGGCACACCTAAATATATCTAAATCTGAAGCTGAAGTCTTCCAAATCTTGCTCTGGAAAAGGGAAGAATCTGTTCCCTGATTCTTCAGTGGGATGCTAACTTGAGAGCATCAAGGGGATAATTTGAGCCCATGAGCACACATCGTCTCCTAGATGTGATTATGCCATGAAGATGTTGCTGCCAACATGCTTCTGGCAGGCAAAGGGATTGAATGAGGGCCCGGTAATCCATTTCAGGTAGAATCAGGCAGGTTGAGTGAAACCATCTGTGCATTGGTAATATTTTCAGACTGGCATCGGCATGTACCAAGGGAATGTCTGTCCAACTCTTGCCATCATTGTCTGTTCCAACACTCAATAAATGGAAGGAAATTCCACTAGTTTGGAAATTTTGGCCTACATTAAAACATCAGATTGTTTTCCCTGCAACGAGAAAATTGAAGACAAAAAAAAAAGGAGTTCTTGGAACATGAAGAAGCTGTGATGAAAGCACTTTCTTTTATGGAAATGAGTTTCTTCCTGGGCTGGTAAAAACCTTTAAGCTAGGTACTCTTTTTTTCCTAGAAAGCCCTTATGGCTGATCAGCATCTTGCAGCGTCTGACAGTGTTGCTTCTTCCATGTGGTTGATTTGGGGAAAGGCGGTGCAGAAGAAGCTCGGAATTTCGTGCCGCGTTCCCAGCCCAGGATTGCCTCATCTCCAGTAGCATGCTGCCACAGGATGACCTGGCCTTCTGCAGTGGTTCTTTCCAGGAAAAAAATAAAAGAAGAGAAATACATTATTAGCTTTAAACAGGGATTTATCGCTGTCAATTTCCTAAGCTCATATAGTTTGCGGTTATCCAGGAGAAGCAAGAAGATGTTTCATCGAGGCAGATGTTTGATGTAGGCTGATTCTATGCTATTTGTTTAGCTAGTGAGCTGAAGAACGGTTTTATAGGAAGAGGACTTCTTATCCTACAGTAAACAGGAAGTGTGCAGAAGTGCCCTGTGGTTGTAGCAGTTACATCGATAATGATATCTGATACCTAACTGTCATATTCTTTTTAATCCTGCTGTGGGACAGGTTTGGGGCCTGTCTTCTAATCTAGCTTTTTGTCTGTACATATTTATAACCCTGTATGTGAGGTTGTAGTAGTTGAATAAACACTTGCTGGATAAAAAGAACTCAATGTGAAAATAACAAAGCACTACATTTTCCTTTTTTGTTTGTTTTTTGCAGCCCTATGATGTAAATTTACAAGTTACGTCAGTGTTGTCCAAACTCTCCTTGTTTCCCCATCCTCATATACACGAATACCTTTTGGATCCTTATGTAAACCTAGCCTCTGGCTGCAGGTCTCTCTTCTCTGTTATTGTCAGGGTGAGTAAACACACGGTTAATATTTACATATGGCTATATAGCAGTGATATATTTAGTAACTTCGTAATGAATATTTAAAGCTGGGTAGTTTAAGTTGGCAAATGGCTTCCTATTGAAAACAGATACTTAGCTCTGGATTTAAAAATCAGAATTACTGATTTTCTACCAAAAATATTGGAAAATATGTTCTCCAGCATTTATTCTGATTCTGCATGTCTTCAAAATTGTTTGTTTGTTTAGTTTCATAGCGCAGATGTAAAATATCCCTTCTGGCAATGATGTTGCTTTAGGACTAGGTGACATTGTTGTCACTTGCAGGCAACATCAGGTAATGCAGTAAGAACAGAAAAAGTACACGTTTGCACCTGGATGGGAAAGAGAGGGCTTTAATTTACACTCCAGCAAAGGACACTCTGAATACCTGTGCCTGAGTGAATATCTCTGCTCATCCTCTTTTTTTCTTTTTTTTTTTTCTGATGAAAGCTGTTTTTTACAGTCCAGCCTGTGACCCTTCTCTGGATTCCGGTCAGCAATGAAGTGCTAGATTTATTGGAAGTCCCTTTCCTTTCCCTCTCTGATTTCATCTCTTCCTGCCAGACCTTCATCCTACAAGTGCTGGCTGGATGCCTGTCACAGCGCAGTCGTCTCAGTCAGAGATCCCTCGGCTACCCCACGCACCAGCTGTTATTAAGCTGGTCAGGAGCCTATTAATGGTGCTTACCCAATGCTAACAGAGGGCTTAGCTCCCTTTTTCCCAGCAGCCCTCCCCATTTCAAATATAATCTTCACTCTCTCCCTTTGTGCTTTCCCTAAACCCGTGAATTTACTGGTCAATTGCCTGCGTCAACATTTACTAAGACGAATTAATCACTGGTGTAATTAAAATAAATGAGTAATATAATCTATGGCAATAGCTAGGAAGGCTTCAGAGCTCCTGTCCTCTTTTATCTCTTTGCTTTCTTCACTCACACCCTTGGCCCTGCTCATATCCTTAGTGCTTACGACCACTCACCCTTTTTTGGCACAGAGCAGCAGTTCCGCATATTGTTTTGTGAGCCTGTGACGATTCTGAAGTGGCTCTGTGTCCCAGGCACTGAAGGCTGTCATCTGTCCCTGCTGCCAGCCGCTCTGCAAGGGTGTGACTGTGTGTGCTGATGGCGCTGTGCTTTGCAGGTTGTTGGGGACCTCATGGTTAGAATCCAGCGCATCCCAGACTTCACTCCCAAACTTCTGCTGGTCAGAAAACGCCTGCTGGGCTTGGAGCCGGAAGGGCCCATGTGAGTAAATACATTGCATATTCTCTAAAGCTCACTGGTGGTTTTTGTGCGTGCCGGTCCTGATTCTCTGCTGATTTTTATTTTAATTTTCTCTCAGCATTGACCACATGACGTTACTAGAGGGTGTGATTGTGCTGGAAGAATTCTGCAAAGAGCTGGCAGCAATTGCATTTGTGAAGTATCATGCCTCATCTACACCATAAGCAGCCTTGACGAGTGGCCAGGCTGTAAAATCACCCGGCCTGTTTTAGCCAGAAGGACTACCGACAACACCCAGCTAGAAGAGGTGACACCTCCTGGCAAAGCGTCTGTTGACATTTGGCAGGACTGGAAGACGGGTTACTTTCACCAGTTGTTGGATTCGCCACGTTGTGAGGTAGATGGATTCAGATGGACCTAGAATGTGATTAAAGGCATTTTGGGAGAAACCAATACATAGCATTTCTAGCCACTGTGCAAGGATCTGCAGAAGCTGCATGGAGAACCACAGACATCAGACCTTGGTTATTGTTCTGTTATTACAACGATGTTCAGGGAGCTAGGTCTTTCATGTTTTGGAGCTCACGTGCGCCAGTTCGCTTTTTGTGACCATATTACTTTTAAGTAGCAAATTAATTTTTATAACATTTTTATGTCCTAATTCCTTTCTTCTCATGTGAAAGGAAATCACAACTATAGTTGAAATGAATATTATTAGAAATTAAGAGAGGTTCAAAAAATCCACTAATTCGTATACAGTGAAATATATTCATGAGGGATTTTTTTTTTTTTAATTTTGTGACTCTTAAAAACAACTCTGAGCTTGATTCCCCAGTGGATTACTTCAGGAGGTATATTAGTATAAAACCAATACTAGTGAATTAACCCTGATTCAGGAGCATGTCCATAACAAGTATATCTGAAATGTACATGTTTATTGCACATTTGTCTCTGTCTTTCCAAGTGATTGCTCTTCAGGTCATCTGTGTAACTAGATTTACTTCAGTTTTTTGCATGTGAACTCCAGTTGCTTGGCATTTCACCTTTACAGGGAAATGAATTATAGGTCATTAGTAGTTGTTGCTGAAACAGTATTTTTAATTTCTTTTTTAATTTCTAAATTGACATTTAGCTTGAATTTATTTAAGAATCTTTTGTGCCTTGAAAATTGGCAGCATAAATGTTCTGTCATTTTTAGAAACGTGTTTATTGTTTATCTAACCCTAGCAGTGGTGCCCAGCGGAAGATTGCCTGAGTGTTGCTACGTTATGTAGGACCAAAATGTACACCTGCTTTGCATGGTGCTGGGATACAGAAGGGTATCTCAGTGAGTCTGTCAGTGTGAATGCTGTCAGCCAGGGCAGTCGTTCTCATTGCTTGGACTTTGCTGCTGTTTCTCTACAGTGATGGCAGCGAGCCCTTCAGACAGGGCTTGCAGCTCGCTGCCACCCCTGCACTAGCAGGGCCAGGAGGCTGTGCTTTAACCTTCAAGCCACACGCAGTGATTTGCGTGAGAGACCTGTCCTGCACACCGCACAGGTGCATAGTACCTCTTTCCCCTTCTACAAACCTAACAGTATAGGCAGGCAAGGTAGAGGTTAGTTCCTTGTGTTTACATTGTCTTTCTTTGTCTTTGCTAGTGTCCTTTTTGCACAGCTAATGCCCGTTTTGGATGTGATTGCTTATATGCAAATATGGACTCATTTACTCAGTCACTGGAATTGTCCTGGATTTGCGTGACTGTACCTAGAATCAGATTCTGCTCTGAATCCATGCCTTTGAGATCATTTTTTTTAATATGTTTACGGAATCTGGGTGTTGAGAGGTCATTTAAGTTAGCAGGCTAATTAGAAGTGTCACAGTTAACGGGCTAAATTTATTCTTGTCACAACAGTGAAGGTGGTCCTGCTGTAAAGGCTTCCTGTGCAGGTTCAGCTGGGGAGGAAGGCTAACAGAGCAGTTCTGGAACTGGGGAAATATTTTGGCAGGTAAAAGCAAATCCAGTGGCTCCTTATACTGGGAGGCATCTGTACAGTTTCTTGGATTTATCTGGCAAAAAAAAGCAAATGTATTTTACTTCCCAACCTTCCTTTTTTCCCCCTGAATTCAGCCCTGAAGTGTTTTCAGATCCAAGTAGCATAGTAGGATAAAGTTTAAAAAATGACACTTTTCTCATTTTTGTTCTTTAGAAATATACCTTGAAAGTAGCAAATAATTTTAGTGATATGTATTGCAGTCAGTCCATATTAGAAGCTTCATTAATGTAACATACTTGACATATAATTTAGAACATATGTCTGTGCAGTGATGTTTAATACATACGTTTGCTATAATTAAGGTCACAATTCAGTGAAACAGTTAAACGTAAGGTTAATTTCAATAATTTTCCTAAATCACAGTCTTTTGCATGGATAGAGTTAAGCTGTTGAGCACAAATGCTGATGCTTCATTGAATTTGTCTTTATTGTTTTTTCTTGAGCTTAATTACTTTTTCCTTAAAATTTATATTTCGTTATTTATTTTTTTGAGTGTATGTTCCAGGATACTTCTGATGTCCTAATTTCAGTGGAAACTGGAAGTGATAATACTGCTATGAATGAAAGGGAGAGAAATGTTAAGCAAAACTTGCAAGAGCTTTCCAAGCTATATAATGATTTGTAAAGCCATGTGGGAGATGCCTGATCTTAAATGAAACCATTAACATCACCTCTGGTATTGTTGTTTTTACTGATACCTGAGCTTATTACGTTGTAAGGAATTGTATCAGTCAGTTTCTGGAAGGACTGCTGCAATGTCTGTGGCATTTTAATGCAAAACAGTTTACCAAGCTGCAAACACAATTCCTCAACTCTTGTACATGGGGAAGAAAAAAAAAAAAAAAGTAGATATAACTGTGAGTACTCTTAAATTCAGGATAAAATTGTGCAGTCTTCGGGAACATTGGAGATGTTCTTGCAAACTAAATCTTACTCAGCTGATAAATTTGTAAGACACGGATCCGTCTTGGTAAGAAGTGAAGCAATGCTTAAAGTTGCATTAGCCTGAACTGATTTTGTGAGTGCCGCCTACAAACCCTTGATTACCATACACGATGACAATGACCTTTATTTTGTAAAAGTGATTTAATCTTCCTTAAGAGATGGAACTCATTTAATTTTGTTTTGTGATACTTTTCATGCACTTTTTTTTAAAGAAGAACCTTCTTCTTAGGTTAGAAGTTAGTTCAGGTCCATGTTTTCACCTTCCCAATCTATGCATGCCATTGAGGTGCCCATCTTGTGTCTCTGTGTTTGTATATTTATTACCCAGAGATGGACACCTGAGAAAATGTATGGCCTGAAGTTCACAACATATGGAGATCCTCCACATGTCTGTGGAAAGTGCAAGTGCTTATCACCTTTGAAAATATGGCCACTAGTATTAGATTGAAATGCTTGAGAGGAATACTAGAATAATTTTTGATTTCAAAAAGCAGATGCAAACTACTTTTTAACCCTTGATGCACGTGTGTAAATAGACACATTTTTATGTTTTTTCCATTTAAAGTATGTATTTGATTTAGACTCTGATATAGCAAATTTTGTAATAAGCCATGTGCTAAGCTCCCGTAGAACAAGTTTGTCCTTAGTTGTCTTCTCATATGACTGTAATATTCCTGGTATTCAGATCTTGTCTGTGTAATGTTCTTACTATGTATTTGTCTGTGCAATATAAAAGCTGTGATTTGACACAGCTTGAGTCTGGTTGTATATCACCTATGTATATATATACATAGATATATATATATATGAGAACCAGAATTCCGAGCTTGCTTACACTATGATTAGTGTAAAGATCGTTGCACGTGATTTTACAGGGCACAAGTAATCATGGAATGGCTTTGTAAATGCATGGTAATTTCTACCTTAGCCTGCTGTGTGACTCCACAGGTGACATTTTATTATTACTTACTGTCTCAGTACTAAACCGAAGTGCTAGGTAAAATCTAAGGATTATGTAGCAGATTTAGTGCTACATGAAAAATCCATATCCGATATGGCATATCCTACAGGGTTTTCAAACCGTGATTCTCAGTAGTTTCTGTGCCCTGTAAAATAGTGTAACTATGTAAAATAAACGTTCCTTGTTTTGCCTCCTGCCTTGTTTACATTAAACAGAGGATATTCAGTAAAATTTTTCTATTAAACTTTGTGTAGGTCACTTACTGATAGTGTTGCTGAAGTTTCACAGGTGTGGGATTTCCGGTGAGGAATGCTGAAACAGCCACATTAGCAGACATACAATATTAAGTTTTACAAAGGAGGTTGCAAGAAAATCCAACTTTTTGTGCTAAAAAATGCATGCAGGATTAAAAGGGATATTCTCCAAATAAATGAATTTCAATGAAGCCACTCCTTCTATTATTACAGAATACATAACGGATTTTGTTAGATGACCTCAAGACAGAAAATACTGAGTCTTCATAGTGTCATATTTTATATCGTGCCTTTGATCTTGAAATCTTTTTTTTTTTTAAAGTTTATTTTGTTTGTCACTGCAGCATCTTCTGGAATAAACCTATTTCCTGCACTGTGCTGTACTGTGCAGGGCTCAGAGTGAATCAGTGTACTCTTTCCCATGAAAAATGGAAGCAAAGGGAAATGGCCAGGATACAGTCATCCTGAACACAGATTAATGTCTGCTCTTCCTGAGAGCCCTAATATCTTTCAAGACTGCAGCTGGTCAAGACCTTGGTTTTCTATTGCATTTGAGAGCAGAGTGCCTCAGTCACAACAGCAGTTTATTGAATTGGGTACAAATGTCATGTACGTGAGTGAGCATCTCTTCTTCCTTCAGGCCCTTTGAGGAAAGCTTTGTTACATGTTTTTATATATTTTTAAATCGTATTTGTTGGATATCTTTTCTTACTATCTCATCTAGTTTTGGTGTCCTTCAAGTTTTCATAATCTTTTAAAAAATCTTACTGCTCTGTAAGATTCCCTTTGAGGGCTACACTTGGATGTTAAGCTGTTTTTCCTTCTCAATATTTAACAGCTGCAAGTGCTCTTGCATCTTGAACAAGGAGAGAGCAACAGCAAGATGATACACTTGACAGCTTTTTTATAGCTCTCAGCATCTTTCCTCCATCCTCCTGGGTCTCAGAGATTGTCATCTCCCACCCCAAATCATTTACTTGCTGTGCCTGCATGAGGCATTTAGAGATTTAGGGACACTTTGGCTCCTCAAGCAGTGAGGAATTTGAATCAAAATTGCACATTTTATATCTTCTTGTATTTTTCGCTTACTTTCGATATCCTTGAAATCACTTTATTATTGAAGCGTGGTAATCTTACGGCACTTGCATTCTGATGCAAGTTTGGGGGCTCCACATCCTACTGCAAGAAAAAAAACACAAAAAAACACTGCTATGGGCGTGTGGTTTATCCTTCATATTCGTTAGCTCATTTTACAAACTCTCAGTCAAAGCTCTCAGTGCAGATACAAGTAGCACAGGATCTACCGAATTTGTTAACCTTTAAATATTACCAGAGCTGGTGCAGTCAAAGCCTGCAGGATTTTGCTGGTTTGGTATGTGATCCAATTGGATTAAAGGGTATTAATGCTCGGAGAAGTGAATCTGTCACAACTTGTATGAGCCCTTTTGGCCTAAACCCATATGTTCTTGGTGCATCCTTGATCAGCTGATGTTCTGTCTCAAGGATGAGCAAGAGGATTGAAGAGCAATTTAGGAATCAAGTGAAGCGTGTGGTGGATTAAAGTTTTCAGGTGACTTAAGCTTCTTGGGAATGCCAGAAAAGCAAGAAAGTATGAAAAGTTGAATTTTACAAGTTCAGACTGGTTGCTGGTTTTGCTTTTGGAGTCAGATCAATAAAGATAAAAAGATGCAATGCATCTTAAAATTTAGTATTTCACCAAGTGGAAGTGCTACTTAAATCGACCTTGCTAAGATGGTGCATATATTCTGAACAACATTTCATTAAATTCCTGTACGTTACTATAAGTGCTGCTGGTGGTCTGGAGTCTGCTAGGATAGCACTGTGGCACTGACAACTTTGTCGGTGTTTTGCTACTTTGATGAAGCAGGTACATCTTGCTCCTCTTGCCTTTCTGCTCTCCAGCATCGTAATTCAGCAGGGGTTTGTACGGCTTTGCCACTCCGATAAAATATTCTACATACTGAAAACTATTGAAGCACCCGCAAGGGAGGAGCCCCACTGCAGTGTTAGGCAGTAGGAGCATGAAGAAAAGCGTAATGTATTCTTAATCACCTTCATTTTCCAAAAAGGACCTTGGTTTATTCTATGTATTCTCTGAAATAACTGGTGTTGGGGGGGGGGGGGGTACCCTCCATAGAGAGCCCTAGATGGCAACTATAAACCCCCAAATGTGTTGCCTTAGGGGCAGCAAAAATGAGACATTTGCATTATGTGTACAGTATCCCCTACCCCAGCTTGGAGAGAGATTTCTGTATTTTCTGATGTCTCCATACGAAATGGAGACATTTTGGATGAAAATGTGAGTCATTGTGCTGAGTAATGACAGATAACAAGACTACAGGAAGTTCTGGGGAAAACGGCAAAAGATAGTGAAGTGCAGCAATTTATTTAGGAGCTAAGGGCAACGGGGGTAACTGCTTTTTGCATAGTGAAATTATGGCTCAGGCTTAGTGGGACACTTCCTCACAATAAAAAGATTTGAAAGCCTTACACATTAAGACTGAAGGAAATACTGAACCTGATTTATCAGCACGTAATTAATGAGGTAATGTCATGGAGGAAAACTGATACCCCTGATCGATGAGAGCTTCCTGACTGAACGCTGCCAGGCTAGACGTGGAAGGAGCCTGTTACCCGACACATTTTAAAACCAGACTGGACAAAACATTGAGTGTTGTAACAGGAAGCCAGGCTGTATCAGAGAGGAGATGAACTGAGCGTGTATCCCATTTACCTCCTCAGACTCCCGGCTAATTAACGGCTCCTACGTGATTTGTATTTGTTCCACTAGAAAGCGGTGAAATGGACTGATCCACTTGAAAGTCTCCTGCAAATGAGGAAAGTTGCTGCAATCTGAGAAAAGCAATTTTCAGCCTTCCAAAATGAGACTCGCTTACATAAAAACCTCTTTGCAGAAGCTGCACCCATTACGAGCAGCGGGGGGCACAGCTTGATGAGCTGGGCCAGGAGCCCCCCATGCTGGGGCACCTCCGAGAGAAGAAACAAATTACCTGTTCTCTGGATCTTCATTATCCTTTACTCGAGAAAGCCACTTGTACCTCCCTCATCTCCGCATCCACAGGAAGCACCTGTCAAGTTTGTGTTTCTTAATTTGGGTTTATTTTCTCGGTTATGAATTTTTATTTCCTAACATTTTTGGAGATTTCTATTTTTATTATTAGCAGCAAGTCTTTGACACTGTGCATCTCTCCAGACAATTTTCCTTTAAGCTTCCTGTAAAGGACAGAAATCTTCCTATTGCCTCTCTTGCCTCCCAAGACTCACACTCTCTTGCCTTGTTAATTCCATCCTTTCAGATCCCTGGGAATATTTTCCTTCTTGTCCTTCACCTTGGGAGTTCTGCAGTCAGCAGTTTGTTCAGCCCAGCGGGCACGGCGTGTTAAGGACATAGCAGACAAAAGCAGCGCTGCCTCTGTCCGTGCAGCTCCAGCTGCAGGATCCCTTAGGAAAGTCCTAGCTGCATAGTGAGTGTGGCTGGGCGGGTCGGTGAAAACCCAAATGTTGAAATCGGTTGGAATTTGGCATTCGGTAGAAATGATGCAGTCTTCTCTCTCTGCTCAGCAAGCTGATTTAGGCATTTCTGATAATGCGTTAAAATTTTCTAGAGAAAAATAGGAAGGCAAATTAGCAGAGAAGAAAAAACTGGGCTCAGGAGTTTCTTAATGACGCTTGAAGAAAACTGGATAGCTTGGTCGTGTTTAAAGGAAAGATGTGTAAGGAGGTTCCCTCTGTTGATTTAAGGAGCATGCCTGTACACGCCACGAACTGGAGCTGGGGTCCTGTACCTGCAGCCTTGTGAGGGTCCCAGGCAGGGCCCAGCACCTCTGCGTCCTTCTGGCTGTTTTTCATCGAGAACTGAGGTCCTGGCTAACACTGAGCACTCGTGGAACACGGTAATCATAATAGCTTGGTATTGGCTTCACCAAAGGAGTAAAGCATAAACCAGGGAGAAGAGAAGCATGTTTTATTCTGGTTGCTAAACATGTTACTGCTTTGGTGGTGCTTCTTTGTTCAGACAAACCTATTTAACACAAATTCCTAAGGAACAAAAGCCTGAATAATGTGGGATCAAAATTCAGTCCCCCAAACCACCTGGCTTTGCTTACATAGGCAAAAACTTGTCTGCATCGTGTAAGATGCTAATTTAAGCCGATGATAATTGAAGTGTTACCCTCTCATTGCCATTTGCCAGAATGCAGCCAGCCTTGGTCTTGGTAAACAAGACCTCCCATTACCAGCCTGGAATTTGGCTGTTCCTCTGCTCTGACTTTTCACTCAAATTTAGGAGGAGTAGTACCAACACGGGGTGAAACGTGCAACAAAATTGTATTAGCTTTAGCATGCACTTTCATGCTATGTATTATGTCTGCTTCTCTGGAGCCATGATCTCAGCTTGGATCATTAAATAAGGAGTTGGGTTAATATCAACCAACAAATCACAATAAGCCTTGATGTTTCTAAGATGGGAAATGTGCAGGAAACCAGATTTATCAAACCCTATTTTTACATTCTACAAGATCAAGAGAGAGCATAACCCCTATTTTTTTTCCTTTTATAATTAATTCCAAATGTCAATTTGATCTACTAATATAATTCTAATTGCTAAATTTCTAAAATAAGGTTGCCTTTTTGTTTCTAAATATCAACCATAGAGAATAATGAGAAAACACATGCCTTGATGCGATTATATGTGATCTGTGCTACCAGTCAGCCAGTCCTGCAGCTTGGAGCACACTTTCTCAGTCTCTCAAGTGAAGCTCTGGCACAGTGAGCTCTGAGGAAAGGAAAGCTCTAAGGGGAAAGCTGTAACACAAAAGTTTGTCTTTCACTTCTGAGGTGGAAAATAGAAATTTGTTGCTTCCAATCATTTGGGATTATGGTACAGCTGACAGTGATTCACCATTCTCCGAACAGCTACACTTCAATGTTGATGCTTATCCAGTAAACTAATATTTACTTATTTAATTTTATTTCAGACAGAAGCAAAGGGATGGGAACTGCAAATAATGTGATGCTAATAATTGCAGTGATTGGTACCATTTAAGTGAATTTTTCATAGTACCTGAGCGCTCGGATTATTTTTTACTCCTAGATCACTGTGGTTTGTTCTGCCTTAGTTATTGTTAATCAGTTTGATGTCCATCCACACACTGTGGTGGTGTTGAATACCTGAGCTACTTTGTTGGGTTGGTGTTTTTGAGTGGCATATGGTTTTTACCCCATATGACAGCTAGATGAGTCAGACTGTTAGTAGAGGAAGCTGTCACAGAGGAATTACATATGCCACGAATGCCACGAATGTGCAATCCAGACTTCATTTAACTTTTATAAGTACAAGCTGCATAGGTGTAATTCGTCTTTTCAGCTCTTCCTGTATTAAACTGTTTGGCAGAGGAGGGCTTGACTTCTTATTCTGGATTCGGTTTTCCACAGAAGCTTTGTGTGCTTAGCAGTTACACCAACAATTATCAGAAGTAAGTAAGGATTTACAGAGCAAGCTGACCCAGATGCCATGTGAAGATCTCCAGGCTGAAACTGAAATCAGATGAAGAAAACTCGCACCGTCATGAGCCAAGGTCAGTCTAACTTTGTAACTCACCTACTACAGCAGCTAAAGATCCCTGTTTATAGCTTCATATTACTTCAGTACCATTTATTCCAGGGGCTCCCTGAAATTTTATAAGCACAGCCAAGGAGGCACCGATCCCCCATGTGGTATTTGATATGGAGTTGTTCTTCATTAAGCCAGGTGAACACAGACCTCCTGATGCCGGGCTGATCCCTGGGCCTACAGCTACCTTCCTCAGGCTGTGAGGCTGGGCAGGAGCAGGGTCACAGCTGGATGGGAAGCAAACAAGAGATGTAGTAGCAGCACAGCAGAGCGGCCCTGAGGCCCTGTAACACGGCATTGCCACTGTGGTAACAGGCCACGGGCTTTGTGCTCGGTTTGCAAGGCCTCGGGGCTGAGGCCTCTCTGAGCTCCTCCCGACCTGCCTGCGGCCTTGTTTTAATTTGGGTTAGCTGCAACACCAACTGGTCTTCTCACCAGCTGGCCGTGTTTTCCTTGGCTTGTCATAGCGGTACTACCACGTGTAGCTCTGCACTGTTGCGTTGTGACAGGGTGTGGAGAAATACGGGGCTGGTCGGATGGCTGAGGCCTCGGGAGCATGAGGGTAGAGGAGAACCCGCAGGGAAGAGGTGGGGAGCGGGCTCAGCACTGGAGACCCCGTGGTCTGTATGGCTGTATTATAACTATGACCTGAAATACAGAAATCACTGATTTTTTTTCTTGTGCCTAGACAAAATTCTTTCTGCAATAATCAGGTCTGGACTGATAGTGGTTCTTGGAACAGACTTCAAAGATTTCAATTCTACTTGAAGTAAATTCTTGGCTTTATATATCATATCAGGTGTGTTTCCTCTTTGGCCATAAAAAAATTTGGGGTTGTAACAGTAAAAAATACACTTCAGAACTGCAAAGAAAAAAAAAGGGAAAGAAAAGAAAAAGAAAAGAAATAAAAAACAAGTAACAGGATCAAACACAGCAAAAAAATTCCATTCTCTTGTGGCCAGGGGAAAGATTCTGACAAAGCAGGGACAGAGACTCCTGCCTGCCCATGACAAATGTCATCTCTTTTATTACTGTTCTTGACCCTGATACACACCATGCTGTGGAAAGGCTCCTCGCGGGTTTTTCCTGCATAAGAAGAGTGACATTTGATCTGAAGTCAGTCTGGAACTGAGACTGGGGATGTGCACAAGCCTGCTGGTAAATCTTCTGCGATGTTTAAATGGTGCCAAAGTCCCCGTTTGGAGACTTCAGCTGAGTTCAGCCACATCATGCCCATTAAAGAAAAAGGAGAACACCTGAGTCCTGCCTCTGACCACGCAGCGTCTAACAAAAGCTCCTTTTCTTTGTTTTGAATCCAAACATCTCTGCTGAAGTCAAATCCTACTCTGCGACTGCCTCCAGGTTTAACCAGGATAAAAAATGACCACCCTGACAGTCAGCATGAACAGATTGCAAAAATAGAAACAGAGAATTTCATTCGGATGCTCACCATTATTTAATCCAGCAACCAGTGGACATTAAAATTTCATTTTACCAGCAAGTATTTTTCTTTGGATTGAGTCCCGAATAATTTCATTCTCTGGTTATTTCGTTGTTTCAGTGACAACATACCCACACAGTAATTATTCTCAAGGGGGGTCAGCGTGCGTGTGGGAAACAGCATTCATCAGTGGGTACCATTCTTAACCATCCATTTTTCTCTTGGTTTCCTGATTCGCTGTTATGAAGCATTTCCAGGGAGCTGATACTCATGTTTTAAACCATTATGTTTCCTACCATTTATAAGCATCTCTGAGCCAGAAATCATTTAGCGGCTGTTGCTGCTGCATCCTTCAGGGACAAAATGTTCTAAAGAGCTAATGTTGCTCTTTCATTAAGGAACCTATTCAGAACCACAGAGAGTGATTTTGACAGTGCAATTGGTAGTTGCTCTAGGGTAGAAGCTTGACAGGAGTCCTATTTTAAGTGAAATGAATGTATACTGTTTATTTAAAGAAACAGAGTCAGCCCCAGATTTTGGTGTGCATACATAAGTACATACCTGGGTGCCTCCTGCCTCTCTAGATGGCACAGAATTGTTCTGCTCAATACACGAACAAAATCCATTAGTATGTCTTAGTGTGGTTAGCTGTGGGTGGAGCAGGAGGAGTTTCAGTTCTTCTGGTGGCAAAGCTGGTTTTTAAAAGTTCCTGTCTGTAGCTGCTTGGCATCGTGTTTTCCTCTTGCTGAAAGGTAAATGTATATACACAAGGATATTCCAGGGGTCATTGTGACACAGCCCAGGAAGTTCAGGTGGCCAACTCAAGCTCACATGCTGCTGCAGGGAGGTGGAAGCATGAAGCAGGGTGGCAACGGGTGGCACATCTCCCTTGGCTTCACCAAGAAGGAGGGGAAAGGAGGATGGCCGCATGGTCAGGCCCTGGCCCGGGCAGCAGGGGGAAGCTGGAGCCTGCCCCTGGCCCTGTGCCACCACCGCTGCTACTCCAGCGTGGGAGCAGTGCCGCCGAAAGCCCCTGCAGAAGGGTGCAGTTACGGCTCATTAATGCAAGATGGCAGAAAAACAAAGCGTTGTTATCAGCGCTTCTCATCTCTGTAAGTGCCACTGCACAGGTAATTGCAGACTTTCAAAATTAGATCTCCTGGCAGTGCTGCTGAACACATATGCTTGTGTCTTAGCAAAATGTTCTTTGCAAGGCCTTTGGAGATGAAAGACAGGCTGGGCTTGATTGGAAACCAATTACCTGCTGCTGTGGGGACCTTTGAAAACTAACAGGATTTTTATTTCCATTATCCTTTGATCCCCAAAATGAGCAATATAAAGATAAAGAAAAACAGAACAAAAGAACAGATGTATCAAGTAATGAGTACAAAGAGAAAGGGGGAATCTGCCGGTAGGTTACGTGGATAAATAAATAAAAAATCAAATTGCTGTATTAGAACCCCCCGACAAGCTATAAGCATAAGCAATGTATCTTTCAGCTATGTTTGTAGCTCACACCATCACTCAAACACAGAGCTGCAGTATGGATTTACTGTAGATGGCCGCAGGGAGGATTTTTTTTTTTTGTCTCACGTGCAGCAGGAATTGCAGCATTACTTGTGCAGTTGATGCTACTTCAGGTGCCATCCCTGCAGCAGCGTGTTGCTGCACCTTTGATGTCCTTATTGCCTAATTTCTATAGCCTTTCTCCTGGTTCGGCTTCATGTTCCAGGAAGGATCCAATGCTGTTGAGTGTGCTTTGCAGCCCCAGCTCTGACTTGTTATTTCCTTGCTGCCAGCAGACTGTGGCCAAGGGAAGCAGCTGCAGAGCCATTCACTCCTGTAGCATTTCACCCACTTCTATGGCCCCGTTACTTTAATTTTAGTTTCGCTGTCTGGGGTCAGTCCAAAGCAATTAACACCGAGCATCTGAAATCCGATAGGGATTTAAAGCACAGGGTGAGTGGCTGCCACCTGGTGAGAGGAGGAGGAGGAGGGAGGGGAGGATGAATGAGCTGGACCTTTTCCTCTTTCATCCGGCACACATTAGTGGATCAATGACTGAAATGGATGAGGGTGCTGCTGGAGTGTCACGGCACCGTAATGATGTAGATGCTATTAATGGCTAGAAGCCCCAGCCCGGAAATTATAGTGGAAGAAATGGAAAAATATATATATTTCTGAGGGCTCTGAATTGGTGATTTGAGGATCGTAATTTAGAGCTGGCTCTCATATCTCAGAAAATGTCTACTGCGCACATTTTCAGAAGTTCGTCTGTTAGTTAAGAAAGGAATAAAGTCAATAAAGTGTGGGTGGCCATGATTCCCCTTCCATGCCCTCTCTGAGGAACGGCACAACGGTCAGTGAAGGTGGCTCTCCTTTAAGTCAAGATCTATTTCTTGCTGTTTGCAGTGAGGAAATGTACCTTCAGCCCTCTGGCTCTCTGGATTGAGAGCAGACGTGCAAAATATTGTAGTTTATATGGCCTGTGAACTCAGTGTATTTCAAGATCAAATTCCCATGACACTGAAATCACTGGCAAACCCATGGTTACCTCCAGGCAGCCTGGATCTAGACACAGTGAAAAAGCAGAACTGACCAAAGCAACCCCAAAGTCTCACAGCAAAAGCACCTTTTCTTGCAAATTTGTTTAAAAGGACAAATTTGCTGACCTCAGCTCCATCTGTCACCTCAGAGAGGCCATACCCTTCCTCCAGCAGCCTGATGGATCTCAGGATCCAGCGGGTCTTTTCCACATCGACTTTCTTTGCCCTTCCTACAGTAATGAGGGAGGTCAGAGGGGAGAGCACGGAGCAGGAGTTTAGCTCCTTCCTCACTGAAAATGATGCAAAGGAGCATGCCGTGCTTCTGATCCATTAAAAGCAAATATACAGGAAGAAGAAAGAAAGAAATCTATATGGGGAGTGCCAGCCAGCTTTCTGCTGCCTGCTCGGAGGCTTTTCAATGTGTTTCTGTGGCAGAGGCTGCCCCTTCTGCAAACAGGCAAGGGGAAGGCACCCAGTATGTATGAAACAACTGACCACACCACCCAAAGATGACAAGGGGCCCTGAAAAGCCATCCGCACCTACATTTGACAACAGTTGTGGCTGCTGAGGTGAGGGGCACCCGGCCTTTCATGCTCATGTGAGGCTGCTGGGGCATCTGCTGGTCTCCACTTATAGCCCTGTCTGCCTGCACCATTAATTCTTCATGGCTCCCTTAGTGGAAACTTCAGCACATGGCAAAAAGGAAGGGTTTTCTTGAATTTCAGATTTGCAGCATTTTTTTTTTGTGCTTTGTAAATAGCAGAGGCTGGCCGATAAGGCAGCTCCGGGTGGGCCAAGAGGGCAGAGCCTGAAGTAAACAGCAGCGGCTGATCAGGCATAAATATTTTAGAAAAATGGGTCAGTACAAAAGCCTTAGCTGCAGCTACTCATCCTGAGGGTCAGGTTGCAAAAGCCTCCTCCTCGCTCCCAGTGTCTGCCTCCCTGACTCGCAGATGCGGTCAGATCCAAGCAAGGAATAAATTTCAGGGGCGAGGGAAGTTGGAGAGCGATTATTTACTCTGCACTGAACCAAACTGAGAACAGTTCTGGTACCTCTGCCTCCTCACCGGCTAATTAAACTCACAAGGCCAGTTCATCGTCAGTCAAAGGCTGCGAAACCTGTTCATTGCCGGGCAGTTTTGCAGCTTTTCAGTCAGGGGCAACATATAGCACCTCTATTACCCTGCCGAAGTGGTTCCTGTAAGCCATGTCCTGCGAGGCTTCGTGGACCAATGGTGCTTTGTAGCGGTAACTGGCACAACAGCAGCGTGCCCCTTCTCTAACAGACTGGTTCATAGTGGATGCTTCACTGCAACTGGCATTTATCTCAAAATATGCGTTGTAGGAGAATCTCTCATACCCTACCCTCCTGATCCAAAGCACGAATTCAGTACCCCAGGGATCTCAGCTGTGCCAGTTCAGGAGGTTCCTCCCCACGGCCCCAGCTCCTCCATCCCCCGAGCAGGCCCAGCTCCTGCCCGGAGTCCATCTTGTGTGGTCTGTGGCACCGCGGCACAGCCGCGTTGCACTGCGGGGCTGACAGCTTGGGGATCCAGCTCTGCTGAGGTAAGAACACCTTCTGGCACGGGCACAGGCTGCCCAGAGCAGCTGTGGATGCCCCAACCCTGGAGGTGATCAAGGCCAGGTTGGACAAGGCCCTGGGCAACCTGGTCTGGTGGGTGGTGTCCCTGCCTATGGCAGGGGGGTAGAATTAGATGGTCTTTAAGGTCCCTTCCGACCCAAAGCTTTCTATGATGGCTGTCCGGCATAACATCATGTATCATCTGTTTTCCACATGAGAAAAGGAAATGGAGCAAAACCACAAGTTCTGGGTGTGTCTGAGGGCCCCTGGGCTCCTCTTGTGCCCTTGGGAGCTCAGACAACCTCTGTGCATCGCAGCCCAGAGACAAAAAAAAATCCCCACCGTGTGCCTGGAAGGACAAATGCTGTCACAGCTGGGAGGTTCAGACACTTCCCTGAGGGAGTGTGAGGCGTTTTA
The DNA here is from genome assembly GCF_040182565.1 of Anser cygnoides. Taxonomy (NCBI): domain Eukaryota; kingdom Metazoa; phylum Chordata; class Aves; order Anseriformes; family Anatidae; genus Anser; species Anser cygnoides. The sequence continues at coordinate 8,628,471 of NC_089879.1, read as the reverse complement.
GAAGAACTTGGTAGCATATTTAGCGTAAGGCTTCAGAGATAAGGAAACCTCCAGCTGTCTGGCAGACAGGGCGGCCACCACTGGCGCCCAGACCCAGCCAGCTGCACGGCCTCCGCCTGCCCCTCAGGAGCCCGGTGTCACTGACTGACCAGCGCCTGCGAGCCGGCCTGGCACCGAACACCGCTCCCCCGGCCTGCACGGCTCCCTAACCTATATACACTAAATGCCTATTCTATACATCTCTCCTTAATTCTCTTCTATTTTTTTTCTCTGTCTCTCTCTGTAAACTCACCTGGCCATGTTTATATTCAAGATACACAAACACGATAGTGTTAAACTCCTTTGTGGGAGCTGGTTTCATTGCCTGATGCATCTGGAGAAAATATATTCAGAATATGGATTTTCCTTGTCAGACCCACTGTTCGGAGATGAATTATTCATCTTTGTTTGTACATGTTATTTATGAATTTTTAATTAATAGTAAAGACAATAGCAAGCAATTATTGTACTTTCTTCTGGCCTTTTCCACTTAGCAAGGGAATTGGAAAAAATGAGGTTAGCATATTCAACAAGATTCAGGAAAATTTAACTAGGAGAAAGTGTTCCTTCTGACGTTGTGCAACTCTTGAGGTTGGTTTCATTTCACATAGAAAATAAAAGTAAATCCAACATGTAGTATTTGAAACTGTAGGGATAAAAGCACAGAACACCACAGGTCAGCTGTGAGGATGTGACACAGTTTTAAATTACAAGTGCAAAAGAAGCTGAAATGCAAAAGAAAATCTTGAAATTAGAAAGAAAGAAAAAGAAGTCTTGAAGAATTCAAAGTCACTATATTGCAGTTCTCAGAACATCCAATTGCTCTGTAAATATTTCTTAATTAAAGGCACTTAGATTGACAGCAATATTTAACCGCAATTGCACTGGAACTGCACCACTACCTGCTGTATTAATTCCAGATATCACAGGAGAAGCAAACTGGGAGTAGATCTGGATTTACATCCTGATCAAGAATTTATGGTGCGGGTCCAAAAGCACCTAGACAAAGGACAATGCCAATTTATCACAAGGTCATAGAGACCTTTGCCTTGTTGATTCATGTTCTCTGCGCCCAGCCTCGCAGAAGACCTGTGGGAAGGCCAGCTGTTTAGTCTGAATGTCATGAAGAAGAATGAAGCAAATATGGTGCCCCCTTCAAATTTTAGCTCGCTAGAGAAATCTGGTACTACATCAAACGGGTATTTATCTTGGATGCCGAGGGAAAGGAAAGGCATTTTGGTGCACGGACTAGTGGCTGAGTGGGAAATCTGACATGACTGCATAAAATGGACTTATGGTCTGTAGCAAATGAAGGTCTGTCAATCAGACAAAATGTCAGACTCTGCTTAACGAAATGGGCTTGTTTATCACTGTAATTATGTGGCCTTACAATGATAAGGTACTGCATATACATGTCTTACTCTGTGCCAGGAACTGTTCTGCAGAAACCCAGTAAATTTAATTACTAAAGGAGGAAAAATAATCCTCTGTTTCATGATCTATCCACCCCTGCAGTGAATACTCAGGGGAAATTCCCACTGAAGCCAAGCAGATGGTTCCCACCTTGTTGTACGCCCAGCTTATTTTCTTTTAAGCTATGAGGTGGTTTACAATGCCATTTTTCTCTGGAGCTGCCTTGCATTTGGCAGACTTCTCCTGAGTGCGTGTGAATTCCCTTTTATTGTATATATGAATGAATCTTTTTTTTTTTTCCCCGCAAAGAACAAATCCCACTTCAGACTCACATAAATGAGGACATGAATCAGACAAGTATCTAGTCGAAACACGCTTTCACCAAGATGACTCCCATTGACTTCATTACAAGGGAGTCAATAATCAGCTTTAATGTCACTGAGCCACATTGTCTCTGGTGTACTTCCAGAAACATCCGTATTGACTTCTTCAAGATTTGTCTATAGACCAGTGTCATGTACTTCTGATTCTGAGCAATCTCTTACTCCCTTTTTGCATGGATATGTAAGTTTGCAGCAAACTTAAACAGATGCTAGGCGGAGGAAGGAGCTGCTTGCTTTCTCTGTGCCTGCTGGCAGCCTCCATTGGTGCTGGCAGCAGGATGAAATATGGCTGTGATATTCTCCAAAGCAAACTTTTTCCTTGTGTCAGAAGCCAGCTCAAGCCCTCTGCACCGCTCAGGGGACTCCCCCATCGCAGAGGTGTGGTACCGGCTTGTTCCCAGCAGCGCAGTAAATCTCTGCTCTTTTCCTCTCATCTCAAAAATTTCCAGGCAAGGGGGGGGTCTCAGAAGAAACATCACATGGGTTTTGGAAAACTGATGAGCACTGATGATGTTTCTCAGGAAACTTTCCTTTAAGTCAAATCTTTGTAAAACTAGATGTGCCCAGATTAAAGGATAAACCTAAATTGGCAGGTGCCTGGTTGGGGAATGGTGTATACTTTATCTGATTTGAGACTATGTAGCTCCAAGGAGTTCTTTAAAGAGAGATAAATCATTAATCCCCACAATCAGTTCAGAGCAGCCAGAAAATAAGATAAAGTTCCTGTGTCTTTGTGCCACGTATACCTGCGGGCATCTTCTAACAGATTTCTCTGCAGCTTGCATTCAGCTCTCTGCTTCAGTCAGAGATATAGAGGGAAGCTGTGTTTGAACGCAAAGAAAATAGCTGAAATCTCTCATGAGATGTAATTTAAAATGGATGTTCTTGGAAAAAAAAAAAAAGTCATATGCAAGCATTACAGCATATTTTTTCTCTGATGCCCGTTAATGGGAACACACAATACCTGGATGACTTAACCTGTGACCATTATTTATTGCAACCCATTTTTTCCCCAGAGTGAATGTCTGAATTCGAACCTTCCATTTATCGCTAAGTGCACTTCTGGGAAGGGTAAAGAGAATGGCGAAGGCTTGGATCCGCAGGCAAGCAGCACACGGCAATCAAACCCAGCAAGCAGGGAAGTGGCTCTAAGTGTCCTCTCTGCTGCCTGTGCTGGGCTGGCCGTGCAGGCAGGCCCCGGCAGAAAGAAAAAGACCCCGCAGCCTGCTCGCTCCCCTGACAGTTTGCTTCAGTCACTCCCTTTTAACCGTGGAATAAAGAATCCTCTTGCAGGCTTTGGGGAGAAAAGCCTTCCCCCAGGAACAGCTCCAGCTCGGTGATGTGTGCAATGCAGTGATGTGCCACAGCATCCTGGATGCAGAATTACTGTGAGGATCAAAGCAAGTTTAATCAGCTCAGCATTTCGTGAGTGTTTGCAGCCCCTCCTGCCTGTCTCCTTCACTTTGGATGGCAACGATGCAGGGAAAACCAGTACCAGCTGTGTGGCCAGCCTTCCCCCAGGCATTTCGCCCTCACCCTTCAATGGGAAGACAGATGGAAATGTGAATCAGGAGCGATCAGATCTTGCCAACTCTACCTGTTGAGGGAAGGGCTTCTGGGGGGCTTCTGTCTGTTCTCAATGCAAGTGTACTGCGTTGCTGCCAGCGTCACCCGGTGAAGGATTCAAGCAGAACTCTTAATTCTCACAGAAAGCACAGTGTTCAGCATTAAAAGAGCTGGACTTTGAAGCTAAATCTGGATGAATTAAGAGCACAGAATGCTTCTGAAGGGGAAAACAGATCTTCTTTTAGTTGTCTGAGACATTAAGCCCTATTTAAAATAATGAGGAAAAAAGTTTTGCAGGTCTTGTTCAATATAAGTTGCTATTCTAGGCTTCACCCCTTCCCCGGCTGGTATTTCCTGCTCTCCAAAATGCAGAGGGAAACTTTGGAGTTATTCAGTGGGATCTGTTTGCAAGGGGAGCCCTTACCCGGTGCTGTGGGGGGACTTGAGTGGGTGGCCGGGGCTGCTGTGGGGATGGGGCTGCTGAGGGGCGACCGGCGAGGCTGCTGGTCCAGAGACCTTCCTCTGCCGTGCCCTGGGCGAGACGGATCTCAGCTCCATAGGCACCTGCCTTCTTCCCTGCACGCCAGGCAAATCTTCAGGAACTGGAGCTGCCTGCTGTGGAGCAGCTACAGGAGCTGGTTTGCCACTGCTGAAAAATAACTTACTAATCTGACTAAGAAATCGCTGCTTTCTTTCAGCGTCCCTCCCTCCCACCTCACTGAGCGGGCAGGTTCCCGTGTTAACTTCTGGAGTTGCCGTCATCTGCAGCAGTTCTTCCCAGCTCTTCCCCCTTAAGCTCTTTTGGACAGAGATGACTGTGAGCTCCTTGCAGCTCATTCACCGGGGCTCTCAGTTTGGCAGGGTTTCAGGCTGATGCCAGGACAGCCACGGCCACGGGATTATTTTTTTTAAGGACGTTTAGTTCCTGCCATCTGTTTGTTGGCTCAACTCTACAAAATTTAGATTGTGTTGCCTTCCCAAAGTTGTTTTTTCCCCCTTGGACCGCTGTCAGGATATGCAATCTGTCTCGGTGAGCGTTCCAGTCAGCACTCGAGGTACGATAAAATGCCTTCAACTCTTAAACATGTTACTTTATTCGTTAACAACACACACTGATAGCGACGCACTACCGTGCATGGCACCTGAAAGGCAATGAGTACCAAGAGGCTCCAAACCTCTGATGGGCAGTTACTGTATTTTAGGAGTAACGTGGCAGCATTTTATATGCTATTCCCTCACTCTGGCCTTTCAGAGCAGGTCGTTTGGTCAAGTCGGTGCTGTCGGTGCCGTCACTCTCCCGGCCTGGGGCTGTCCAGGCGATGCAGGCGATGAAAACGCAGGGGCAGCTGCGCTGCCTCTGGCTTCCTCCTGCTCATCCGCAGGGCGGTTACACCCCAGTTCATCTTTGCCATTTATTTTTCCCTCGGATGTTTCGATGAAATCTGTGCTTCTTTTCAGATACCACTTTTAAGAACAGGCCATTCCCAGTGACAACCCTAGAGGTATGACAGGTATGAGAGGTATGAAAGTATGATTTCTCACCTGGTAAACAGATTATGAGCCCACCTACACTTAAGGTATGATTTTAGATTCTACTTGATGGCTGGACTATACCTACATTTATATTACACCTTTAACCTTACAGAGTTTATTTTCTTTAAAACCCTAAAAAATACTACATTGGTAGTGTGTTTCTGGATGAGACCCATGAGAAAGAGACATATAGTTTATAAAATGAAACCATAAAAACCTAAAAATGTGGGAGAACATCTGGTTAATATCTGTGTTCTATTCTAATTGACAGCTTTAAAAAATACTGTCTTAGCTAGAAAATACAATCACCCCTTTAACAAAACAGATCTTCCCAGTCTCACTTGATTGCAGGGCTCACGTGTTGTATATACAGCTGAAGTCCAACTAAATTATCTTTGCTTTTAGCTGACTGCAGTACTTCTGCAGAGACTGATGATAAATCTGCAACAGATTAAAACTGGATGTTTTCGGTTTCAATAAAAATTAGTTATTTTTTTAAGTGGGAATAACAACAAAGAGGCACCAATTAGGCAATGTAGGATTTAGATAAATTTAAGGTTACGACAGCTGTCTTGCCCTCAGCCAGTATAATGAATAATTTAGAGCCAAATTTAGGGTCACTCCAGCACTAAAGTATTGCATTATCTAATTTCTGTTGTTGCTCTGAAGTGTAAGCAGCAAGCTTATTAAATATGAATGGAGTAATCAGACAAATTCTATGACTGTGTGCATGAGCTTCTCATTAATGTTTCACAAAGAAGCTCCAAGAAAGACTAAATAGACTGCACTGGATTTAAAAGTAATAAATATACTCCAGAAACAAGTAACTTAATGACCTTCCTATGAACTCAAGGACTTAAACCAACAGGGTACTCGAGCAGAGTATCTTTACTTAAGCAGTAACTCAAGTAAATCTCCTTCTGCACATCCCTGGTCACCTCTTGTAGATGATCTCTTGCCAAAATATCATTGCTCTGGTACCATCCACTTAGTGCTCATGTCAACGCTACACTTGCACGCTGCTAGTCCTGGCCATCACCGCTCACCATGACCTTGTGACAACACGAGATGATTACCGTAAACTGTAGGGATGGCGTCTTAGTAGGACACAGAAGGTACCTTCAAGCCAAGTTAGCAATTAGGGCATGGTTTCGAGCATCCTTTTCCTCTCACTGACTTCAGCAGATAGCACTCCTGGGATCAAGTTCTTCAGCTGTGTAAGTGAGTACTGCTTCAAAGTGAGCTCCTGAGCTAAGAGAAAAAAAAATATTTTGGCCTTTTTTTCAGCTTTCCAGGAAGGAGGCTTTCAATGTCTAGCAGAGGAAAACATTCTCTGTTTTAGTTTATTTCAGTTTTAACAGTGGAGATTGGATGCAATGTTCCTTTCAGAAGTGGAAGGTGAATCAGGATACTATGAAAAGCATGGTTTTCTTTCCTCATCAAACATTTTAAAGAAAGGCTCAAATTAAAGGAAATCCATTAAAAAAAAATAATCCAGGTGGGCTTTCTAGGTGGTATTGGATTTATAGGTGCAGCAAATGGAATCCTTTTTTACTAGCAAAAATATTTCTGAATAAACTTCTCATTATCTTTTCCCTGGTGTGATTACTATAAAAAGCAAACAAAGTCAATTTGTCCATCTGTCTAGAGAATATCCATACAAACCTGGCCAGATAAAGAAAGAATGATAAAAAATATTATGAAAATCTATAAGAAACCTGTCAGAAAATTGACAATACTCAACTCCATTTTCCTTTCTTATTAAAAAAAATAATAATAATTTAGGACTTTCATTGTGACAGGCAAAAATATATTCTGACCTTAGGGTTGTTCATAGTCCGTGATCACGACATGAGATAGGATAATCTGGATAGAGTAGAATAATATTGATCCAGCTATGTCAAAATATTTATTTATTCACAGCAACATAGTAAATATGCAGTGTCATTTTAATGATTGCAAGCCAGAATCAAAAGCAGAGTGTTCACCATCTTTAGAATCTCTTTATTTTTAACAGGGTACCCGACAAATCAAAGTCTTTTTCTCTGCCATTTTAAGACTGTCTTTATGAAAATAAAAAGCAGACATTATCAATTTAATCTTACAGGTGGCAATTAGCATCTTTACAGACTCTACAGCCTAAGCAATTAAAAGTTGAATAATTTATGGTAAATGGAAAAATTTCTGTTAACAGTATTATAACGTGCATTAGAACTACACTTCTCTGCCTGGAGCTGCTCGATTATTGATTCTGGAGCTCTCATTAGCGATGCAGTTGGCAGCCCTCACCCGTGGACAATGGCTACTTTTGTTTGTTTGCACTTCTGAATTAATTGGAACTAATCCGTGGTTACTTGTGCTTTTCCAGGGTGAGAGCCTGCCAATAAAAGGGGACGGAGGAGGTGTGCTGTGGTAGTTCTCATGCCAGCAGGACATCTTCCAGGCAAAATGTGCCAGAATGGCCACTGGCTCCCCCTGCCAGGGCATACAGCGGACACCTCCGGCCTCCATATTCACTCCTGGGACAATGCATAGCAAACCCACAGCTTTGACCTTCTTATCAGAGGCATTTGCTTGGGCTGGTGAGGTACATAAGAGGTGAAGGGAACTCCTTGCAGTATTCGTTCTTGCTCTTTCCATAAGCATCTGCTGCTAGTTGAGGGCTGGGGACCTGAACCGACCCAGTTGCTCGTGCAGAGAAGATGGCTGTGCCCCTGCTGCAGCCCAGGCACAACAAATCTGAACGGTAGCACTGTTTTGGGAGAGAATACCCCCCTAGATCAAGGCTTCAGCTTGCTTATGTGAAGAAATTACACAATATTTATTTAACTTTGATGTGAGTTTAATGCTAGATATAGTGTCTTTTTTTTTTTTTCCTTCTTTTTTTTTTTCTTTTTCTTCTTCTGGAGATACAGACTGTTCCCTCTATCAAATGAGGTGAGGAAAGACGGTCATCTGAGGTGTGGGAGCTCAGGTACTGCACATCCGTCACAAACCACGAATCAGTCTGTATGTGTGCTCACGGGGTGAGAATGGGCCACCAAAGGGCTGATTATTATCTCATTTATCTGGACATGAAAATTGTACAAAGCCAGGTGAGAAAACAAGCACAAATTTGAACTACTGGTGAAGGCATAAATCTAATTTTTTTCTGTCTCCTTCTATCTTCAAATCAAGATTGAATGTTTTGTCTAGAAAACACACTTTAATTCAACTCATATTGCTGAATTTAATGTAGCAGTGGCAGCTTCTCAGATGTCAGTGTCTAAGTCTTTTTAACCTTATGTTCTAAATTTACAGGGGGGCAGTGTGGACTTGAATGGTCTGCATAAACAATCCCTCATGTGCTGCATTCTTCCGTATGAACATCTGGTGAGTCTTTCGTCATTCCTAATTAGGATGCAGATTCTTGGAAAATTAGTTCTTTGACAGCAACTCTAACAAGCAACTGTGCAAATTTAAACAAGAACTGAGAATCCTACTAAGGCTTTTATTCAAAAAAAAAAAAAAAAAAAAAAACAACCCAAAGATCTACAAAATATATATTTTTTTCCCCTCATCATCACTGAGTCTTCTGATTCCAGACCATGCTCTGTCATTACACCTGGACATGTACCAGAGATTAAAAGTGACTTCCCACTCCTTAACAGATATGTCCTCACCTACTAAATGCAACAGGCTCTTTAAGGAACAATTTAAATCATATCTATATCATATTACTGCATAGCTCTATGGGTGATTTATGACCAGTATGTGGTCAGGAAGAATTGCTGGTATCTTCTTTAGTTAACTGCCAGGGGTGCATTTCACATTAAGAAGGAATAACTAAAAACATCTGAATCATGCTGTGTTCATTTAGGGTAATGAAGCTGGGGAAGGGTCTGGAACACAAGTCTTATGAGAAGCAGTTGAGGGAACTGGGGTTGTTTAGCCTGGAGAAAAGGAGGCTGAGGGGAGACCTTATCCCCTGGCTGAGGGGAGACCTTATCCTGCTCTACAACTACCTCAAAGGAGGTTGTAGCTGCATGGGGGTCAGTCTCTTATCCCAAGAAACAAGTGATAGGACAAGTTGTGCAAGGGGAGGTTTAGGCTGGATATTAGGAAGAAATTCTTCACTGAACGGGTTGTGAAGTATTGGAACAGGTTGCCCAGGGAAGCAGCTGAGTCACCATTCCTGGAGGTCTTCAAAAGACGTGTAGATGTGGTGCTTAGGGACATGGTCTGGTGGCAGACTCAGCAATGCTATGTTAACAGTTGGACCTGATGATCTTGGAGGTCTTTTTCAACTAAATGATTCTGTGATTCTGTTCAGTCCAACTCAGTTTGGCACTACAAATCTGCAGTAAATCAGCTAACCAAAACCTGCTCTTACCTAAACCATTCTCAATTGAAAATAATCCCTCTAATATCAGAGAAGTCAGAATAAAGATGGAAAGAAAATATTCTTAAAAATAAACAGAAACATAGATGTAAAATTTTAATTGGTGTAAACCTAGACTACTGATCTTGTTCTGAACAAAATAGAAAAATCTGTTCATGAAATACTTGCAGTTTAGGAACCATCATGGGAACAATGACTAACAAAAATTGCCAAACCTAGTGCTAGTATATGTCATGGGTAGTTTTATCTTTCCCTTGCATGCAATAATTGATATTCTTTTTTTCAAAACTGCTGCAGTTCAACAAGATGCTGAAGAACCTACTTTTATTGTAAAGACCCACTCACACACAATCAAGTACGTGCTGTGTGCCCATCGGAATGGGATTGAAAGAACTAACAAGTTGAAGAGTTATTTATCAGCGCCTTATTATCCAACCAGATGGAACAGTTAGAGGAAAAATATTAGATGTACTTCAGGCTTGAACAGTTGCTATTATGGACAAAACTCCCCTAGCTGACAAAGGGAACAGTTCACATGACTAGGACCTAAACTTTCAGACAGCTGCAAGTCTGTTTTCACAGGAAGAACATGAGCCATGACTGACCTCCTTGCAATTATCTGCTCTGATTTGGATGCAGACAATAAAGCTGGAATCATAAAGTGATTTGCTGAACACAGATACAGAAATGGCCTTCTGCTGATGAATCTACTTTAAAAGCTGACATCTAGCATCATTTTCTTCTGCATTCTGGTGTGTAAGCATTGCTTCAGAAAAAGCTCATCTAAAAGCAGACAAGGAAGTAAGCATCTTCCTGGAGAAGGAAGTGTTGCATCTCTGTTCTGCACAAACAAGTAAAGGATTCCTCCTCTTCTGCAACAGCACTCATCTGCTGTTTGCACATACTAGAGCTACTATTATCTTCCACATTATTTCTTCTCTATAAAGCATAATCACCAGATCCTCAAGGCATCACTTTGTGCAGTTCCAGTGACCTGCATGGAGCATTTGGCCTGTCCCTACCCGACCTACCATGCTTCATGCATAAAGCAACAACGTCCTTTCAACCTTTTACTGAGTCCCTTTTTTAAAGTTGCTAATAAAATCAGTAACTCTAATCATGCTTTTGGTTGTTGTGGATCCTGGCTTGGCTAGGAATCGTTGGAGATAAACATCTCATTTCAAATAGGCTACTGAGCAGATGGTAATGACTTTTAATCACTAGCAACACGAGGCAAATCTGAAATAATGCCCTTGAGACGAACAGTTTGGTACATCATTCCCACCATTTCGAATGCTGAATAACCTTGCCCCATGAAGCGAGCCATGTGTGATTTATGTACTCATACTTCTAGCTAACTAAAATACTGACAGTCATTAATAGTCTTTCACATTTCTTGTTTTGGGCCCTTATCCAATGCCCACTGAAGTCAAAGCAAACCTCTTCTTTCTAAGCCTTCAAAGACTCCATCTGCTGCAGTAACAAAGAGTTGGGTTTTAATTGCTGATGCAGAAGTCTGGGAGACCAACAAGAACTTGCTGCTCAGTCCTAAAAATGAGGGTAGGGGGTAGTTTCTTTAGTCAGTTGAAACCCGTCTCCTCAAATAAAAAAAAAAAAAAAAAAAAAGGGGGCTTTTTGTAATTTGTGGAAACAGTACCAGGGTGAGACACTGACCTTCAGCTCAAGCCCTTCATCTGTGGTAATTACAGTAGACAAATCATTTTAGACAATTCTCAGCTTAGGTCAGTCCTTTAAAAGGCAGTACACGGAGGTGTAGCACAGGCCCCATCCACTGCTGCAGTATTGGAAAGATGAGGTTTGCTTTGCCTTAGGGACATCTTTGTGCCAACAGTGGAGCTCTCATTTTTGTGTTACATACTTCTACCCCTTTGCAGTGTTTTCAGAATAGCCTGCTGACCTAGTGATAGTGCTGGGCATGACTGTGACAGGTTTGCATTTCGGTCCTTGGGCAGCAGTCTCCTTGCTGGAAGCTTGCTACTCCATTTCTGGAGAATTTAAATTTAAATGTATTTCTATTTAAACAGTGCTGTTTAAGTAGTTTTGCTTGAGCTTGCTTTCAGAGCAATCTGTGTTTAAGAACTTTTTAGCAGGGCATTTGTGAGAATATTTCACAAATGGTTTTCAAATGGTTAGCCTGACTAAGCCATATCTGCAAAAGAAACACCATCATGGTTTACAATACATGGTTTAACATACTGCTTAAATTTTAACTTCACGTAAGTCAGCAGCAATTTTCCTGCTGACCTTTTACCCAAGTTTTTTTTTTTTTTTTTTTTTTTTTTTTTCCATTTTGTCTTCTGAAGGACTCTGATGCCTCTCTTGTACATCCTGCAATGATGGCCACACGTGCCGCTCAACAGGGAATTCACCCTCACAGCTTAAGATGACAGCAAATATTTCCACAGCCAGATTACAGCTATGTAAATGAGATCTAAGCAAATAAGGCACATAATTAAAACCTTGCCTGGTAGTTCCAGAGAGCTGATGTAGGCACCCTACTTTTATTAAGAAGGAATGGTTTGGATTTCACCATTACTGAACACATGGGTACTACTAAACTCTTCTGCACACGATTGTCCTGGAGAGAGGAGCTAGTACTCCTCTTTGTAACCAGACCCCTTCAGTAATATGTGCAAGAAGTGTGTCAGGGAGGCTGCTCAGCACTGCTAGTGGCAGGAAGCGGGTACTCATCTCCTGGAAGCAGTGTTCGTAGCTTGCGTCTCAAGCACTGGGCACCCAGGTAGCTGCTGTAGGAGGCGTGAGCAGTCACTGAGGGAGACCCTGGCCCCAGTGAAAGCCGAAAAAGTGCTTAAGCACACGTGGGCCTTGGTCCTGCTCTGTGCAGAGAAAGCAGGAATATGTGCTTCTCAAGCTCTGGGGAGTATTGGGAACACATTTAGCCCTTAGCTAAACATGTGTTTATTTCCTCAGTGTCTCTTCATAGGTTCATCTGCAGTCGCTTATGAACGAGTACATGAAATGAATGAATGAAACATCCAAGTTCCTGGTACCTTGCTCATGTATAGCTTGCTTTAATGCCTTGGGAGTGTTGTCAGAGAAATGAGTCTGTACAAGTCAGGCCTGAAGAGGAAAACCCACGCGCTGTACTTCCCTTGTGATTTAACAGGAGAAGGGAGAGAGCCAAGAGAAGCCTGCCTTAGCAATACTTTCTTATATGACACACGTGAAGGCAGGAAGATTAATGGACTGAGCAAGTAGTCAGCAGAATGTAATTCTTTTAAGTTGTGCGGGGAAGGTACAATGACTAACGTTGTGACGGGTGAGGGGGAGGGACAGCAGCTCTCCAAACCCATTTATCAGAAAGCCATGTGTCTTTCTGCCCATGCTGTAGGACAGGGCGAACTGCATGCAACCACAAAAGGTAACTTATGTACTTGAGATTAGCAGCTATCGTCCATAAATGTGATATTCCAGAAATCAAGCACCTAGCACTGAGATGGTTCAAATCCCGCCTTTGAGCCGGTTTGATAGTGCTGTAAGATTTTCTTCTCAGTGCCAAAGGCAGAACTGCAGGGGTCTCACTGCCTTCATTAAAACGCGATACGTTTATGTTCTAATTGACTACCTCCAGCTGTTAGGGAAGTCTGATAGCTTTATCTAAAACTTGGGCCGTAATCCCACAAATTCTTGCGCATATGCCCAGCTGTAAGCACGGCTCACACAGCCGGGCAGCCCTGCTACCTGCCACCTCCCACTGTGACCTGGTTTGGGGATACCAGTTGGAGACTTTCCTTTATTTTCCCAGTACGCCCTCATTTCTGGTCGCGCTACGGCGTATTTTATGACAGGACTCCTAACTAGTTTTTTGACCGAAAGGCTTCCAGCAGAGAACAACCCCGCGAAGCTGCTGAGGGATCCAGTCACACGGCATTCACCGCGCCCTGTGCCCTCGCTGAGCACACCGCGGGGCTCCAACCCCTCACGTTTACACCCTTGCACCTCACACCCGCTGACCACCATTCCCCCCAGCCCCACCACCACAGGACCCCCCTCCTTCTCCCCAGTCCCCACTGGGAAGGACGAGCCGGAGCCCGGCCGAACTACGTTTCCCAGCGGCTCCCGGGCGGGGGCCGGCGGGGCGGAGGCCGGGCGGGCGGCGGGGCCGTGCTCGGAGCATGGCCGCCAGGGAGGCGGGCGGCGGCGTGGCGGGCAGGGCGGCCCAGAAGCTCTTCTCCCTGAGCGGGCTCTTCGCCGTCTACAAGCCCAAGGGGCCCACCTCGGCCGCCGTGCTCAACCTCCTGAAGGAGAAGCTGCTGGCAGGTAGGCGCCGGGCCTGGTAGCCGAGGGGGGAGGCCCCGTGGGGACGGGTTTTGGCTGGGGCCGCGTCCCCCATCGGGCCAGAAAACCCCAAGGAGGGGTAGTTTGGGGGGGCTCGGCCCGAGGCACGGCACGGGGAGGCTGTGGGGTTTGTCCCCATGCTGCCGCCCCACAGCCGTGGGGCCCGGACCCGGGGACAGCAGGAGGGATGCTCAGCTCCGCACCCGCTGCCTCTTGCTGCTAGAATAGCTAAATTTTAACCGAGTGAAAACCGAAAAGTGCTTCAAGGAAGTTGGAAGTTCAGGGCATGGTTTGCAGGAACTTTTTTCCTGAATACAAATGGAATCTTGGCTGTCCCTTACCAGGGGAAAACAAAAGTTTGGTTATTGAAAAGATGTAAAGGGCTGTGGCACGGATTTCCTTCATAATGGACTGGGGGTACTTGTTCATCTAATATAGGCCTGTATTGGAGAACTGGCTTGTGCTCACTTGGTGAGAACAAAGTTTAGGACTGGTGGTCGCCCACTGAGGCTGATTTGCTCCATAGTGAGGAGGCACAGACTGCAGCTCTTGCGTGGGTGAGGCTCGGCCAGATCACGTCTGATGGCCTGATGTGAAGGGTGTAATGGAGAGATAATACAGCGTCCTGGTAAAACTTTGGAAATAAGTAAGGGGGCTTAGAACATTAATCATACTTGGTACTAATAACTAAGGAGCATTGGTCTCTGCACAGTTGCTGGAGTCATCAGCTACATGAGAAGTACGGTGGGTTGGGATGCTCTGACAGCATGAAAGCAGCAGTGAGGAAGTTCAGTTCATTGTATAATTTCCATGGGGCTGCCTACATGCAAATAAACATAAAAATAAATGAGAAAGCTCAGCAGAAAGGGATCTGGGGGTGCTGGGTGGCAGCAGGTTCAACATGAGGGCAAACACCACAGCAGGCTTCCCAGAGAGGGGCTTGATGCCCTGTGCCTGCCAGTGTTCAGGAGACATATGGGTAGCTCTTTAACTTTTGGTTAGCCCTGAAGTGGTCAGGCAGCGGGTTGCTGTAGGTCCCTTCCAACAGCAGGGAACTATTCTGAACTATTCTGTTCTATTCTAAACATGGCCCATTGCGTGGAAGTAAATTCAGCAAAAACTGTTCAGATTATTTAGCATAAAATTTGTGTATGATACGTGATTTCACAGGTAAACTGTCTGGTTTTCTAGTAGTGTTGTCTGAACTTTTGTTTATAACAGTACAAAAGAGTTGATTAAAATATAAGCGATAATATCTTGAAAGTTGTTTTGGGTTGGGAATAGATCTAAATGAATCATTGGTTTTAATCAGTACAGTAGTTTCTGCACTACAATTTCATAGTTTTTTTTTTTTCTCCTTCGGCAATCTGGAAATATATTCTATTTGTACTGTAATGCCTGAAAGTTGTCCTGTAATGCCTCCTTTCCATTTCTATTTTCAGAAGCTGGTGTGCAAACGAATGGTAACAAAAGAAAAAGTCAGGTCTTGAAAATTGGACATGGTGGAACTTTGGACAGTGCAGCGACAGGAGTTCTGGGTAATGAAAAGTATACATACAGTCATACAATGACCTCGGGAAATATTTTCACACCTACGTGAAATCAGAGGTGGAAGAACAATTTGGGATACACGTGGCAAACCTTGTGGCTTTGGGGGAAGGACGAGTTACTGGAAAAGAGTGATCCAGGTTAAATTTCCCCTTCATATACTTTTACATGCATATAATATGTTCCTGAACAAAAGGTTATTTTTTTTCCAAATCCCTGATATAACTCATGGGCTATTACATCAATTCATTGCACAACATTCTGTATTTTCTAAATAACCTCAGAAATTTATGGCTTTTTTTTTTTTTAGTTAAGCTGGGGATTTATAGTCATCATAATTTTCTAAACTATTTGTTCTTAAAGTAATGCATTTCTGGGATTTGGAGAGAGCCTTTTGGGCTTGTATACTTGTCAAAGGATAGATGAGTAACAGCAATTCAAGTGCTGTTTTTTTGAGGCTTAGCACAGAAATAGTTTTCACTTGCTGTCCTATCTTGCTTATTAAAGAAGAGTCATCAAGGAGATTTTTTCCTTTTAATTTTGATAGTGATTTATTTATTGAACTCCTTTGTTTTATTAAAGAACAGGATATATCAGTTGCTGTTGAAAACTTGGCCGGGGGTATGATAATTGGGCTGGATTAATCCCGTATCATATACTGTCACCAGTGGTTTTGTTGATAGGTAACGTGGAAAACTACAGCTTGCTTTAATCATAGTTTTGTAGCTCACCTTGGCTAGAAGAAATAACAGCGATACTTGGGTATTGAAAATCAACAGTGCAACTATGAGTATACACAAAATAAACCCATTGAGCTTCGATGTAATGGCTCTCAGGGAGAGCTGTGCTTCAAAGGAACGTTGTTTGCAGAGGTTGTTGCTAGTAGAGGCCTGTATATGCTGGTAATTGTTGTTCTCTGTCACCTCAAGCATTTTAAAATGGAACCTTCTTGGGCTAGGAGTTAAGTACTAGCTCTTCCAGTTCCGATTTCCTGTGCTCTGTGGCCACTCAACGGAGAACACTGCGTGTCTCACTGAAGCCAAGGTTTTCCTTTTGCAGAGATGTTCCCATTGAGCATATTACTGCTTATTGTGGGACATCAACAGCATTGATCCAGAGGAAAAGAAAAATCACTCGTCCTTAATTGCTTCTCCTAGCGTTCTGTGATATCCAGCAGTCTCCAAAGCCAGCTCATGTGGCATGACAAAAAGTACTTGGGCTTGATGTGCTTGGTAAAGACAGAGAAGTTCATCACCTTAATGTGCTATGGATTGATCCAAAAAGGCACAGGATGTTTCCTTCCAGTGCCATACAAAACACACAGAGAAAAATCAGTGGAAGTTAAACTGGAAAGGACAAGACTTGTGAGGAATGGGGAAGGGAATGTGTTGAGATTTCCTGGGGGTTCAGGTAAGATGATTTGGAGACACAATAGAAACAAGTTATTCAGAAAATGTGTGCTGCTTTTTGATGTGGGGTGGAAGGGCAGGAAGCTTTCTTCCCTGGTGTATGGGAGCATAATAAAGTATTTTCTGAAACCTCTAACTGTCTGCTCTCCATCTTTACTGCTGTTTCACAAACTGTATGTGCTGAATATCTGTAACTTTGTTTATGTGAAGTGGCTGATACAGAGCACTGCTTGGTGTGCAAAGTGTACTGCAACCACCTGGGCAGTGCCTTTCATCAGAAGACACACTTTTGTATTTCTTTTCCTACTCCCAGCAAGTGTAGATGAGGAAGGGCCTTGGAGGCAGAGCTCAGTCATTTATGCTATTAATGAAAGGTGACTTAGGGACCAAGTGGCAAACGATGGCCCTGCGCTGATAGGAGTCTGGAGCAACTGCAGTCTCTGGGAGGTGAAATCTTTTCTGTCCCCATCTGTGGCTTCTGTTGCATTTGGAAGATGATGAGAGCTGGGACTCAGCTTGTATTTCAGTGAGGTCTCATATATTAGATAGAAGAAGCAAGGAACTCTTAAGTTTTTAGAGTATCTTGTTTTAATATCAGTGTAGGGCTGTGGCTCTCGTTTAGTGCTTCTTGCTGTATAATAGCAATTGTTCATATTTTTCTTGTTTCTCTATGCCAATAATGAGCTGTAGTTCCACAGAGGAAGAAAAGAAGAAAAAGCCACAAAATTAAAAGCTAGTGGTAAAATTTTAGGAGAACTCATTACATCTTTGAGAAAGAGCGTATGTTATGGAGATACGTTCAACCTTATGTGAGGAAGATCTGAGAGTAAAATCTTAGGGTTTCCGAGGACACAGGACTGCCAGTCTAAGCCGTTCATAAAAAGGCAGAGGTAAGTGAGCAGTGGTGATACTTCTGAAACTGAAGTCAGCATTATTTAATCCAGTTAGTAACAGGCGTTTAAGAAGTGGTTTGGAAGGTGGCAAAATGCGAGTGTGAAATTCAGTTAAACCTTGCTATGTCTTGTGTAGTCTGGCAAGTTTAGTTTTTCTTTTTCAATAGCACACATGCTACATTAGTTGATGATTAACAAGGAAAATTGTTACTCTCTTATTCACAAAAGCATTGGATGTCTCTAAAACTACTCTATTGAATCTCTTGACACTTTGAAGCAAATTTCAGCTCAGCAGTTGCATTGAACTGTCAGTGATGTCATCAAGTTGTAAGAGAAGTGCGTGGTTACAAAGTTTTATCTGTGTGCTTATCTCCTTTTCTCAGCCTTGTTGCAGCTCAGTCTGGTGAGTATGACAGGAACGCGCTGAACTGAAGGCACACAAAAGCACATGCACAAGGGCATATGTGACTGTGTAAAAAGCCCTGAGAATCAAGAGGATAAGTTACTGGGAATAAGAATTATTAAGAGTCTCAGAGTGAGAAGTATTAGAGCACAAATGTGGTTTTTGTTTATTTTAAGAAAGTCATTAGCTGGCTAGATGCTTTTGTTTTCTGGTTAACACAAATCTGATTTCTTGCAAGTTCCCTTAACTCCTGTAGTTTTATTAAAATCAAGGACATAGCTGTTACGTATTGCATCAGTACATGGGCAATATTTTCATTTTAAATTTCAAGAAAGGTGAAGGTGACCTTGTATTATTTCAACAGTAGAACAATTTCAGAACAATTTCGTAGTTTCTCATCAGCACTGACTGTCTTTTTTTGATGTGACCTCGCGGTGAATTTTGCAATGAATTACAATAAATAGCATGGCATTGCTCTCACAAATGTGCGGTGACAGCGTATCTGACTCTTCATTGTTTTCTATCCTCCTTCTGTTGTCTTTTGTTTCTTTGGATTGCTGTATGTGGAGAAAATCAATAGAAAAGCTTATCCAAGGAAAGCACCATGTTGTAAAAAGCTTTAAAGCAAAATGTAAAATATTTCTTTTTCCTGTCTGCTTCTTTTATGAAAAGCTGACTGATTGTTACTTTGCGTGGTACCGATTTAAGAGAAGACGACGGTTTGTACATACACAGTAACAGGAGGGTTTGATTATAGAAGATTTTTGACAGAGACAGTGAGACCTTTTGTTTATTTTACTTGCTTGCTGTGACCCTGATAAACTATTTCATTACGCTATCTTGCCTGTATTTCTCTTAGCCACCATCAACCTTTAAAAGGCCTATTTACTTAGAGTGAAGGCCAGATTCATTATTAGTGAGCCATAGCCTTCATCAAACCAGAGACGGGGTTAATTGCACTGTCTGTTTCTTTGGCGATTAAAAGATAGAGAAATATAGGAGCTGAATTAAAGCATTTTAAGAATTAGGTGAAGCTTATTTCTCTTCTGCTTTAGATGTGTGTTTTTTTTTTTTCTTTCACTGGTCCCATGTTGTTTGAACATCATAGAGAGATTTTCTCATAAGCATTGGCTCTCCTTATATGCTAACAGAGCACGAAAGGCAGTATTTCTGACTAGCATAATATTTAGAAGTGACTGGTGTTGAATAAGGGAATTGCAGAGCTAGTTCTGAAGTGGCACTTCTCTTTCTGTCTTTGCAGTGGTTGGCATTGGAAAGGGAACAAAACTGCTGAAAACTATGTTGGCTGGTTCCAAGGTAAGGAGTACTTAATGTCGTGTATTAGTGGGTTTTGCTTGTCTTTTCTTCCCTTGAAGAGCTGCACCAACATACAAATATCTGAAATGTCCACTACCTTTTTAGTAAATACGTACTTCTGTTCCTTTTTGCATTTGGACAGAAATTTGATATTGAGGCTCTTACATCTAGACTGGTCATTTAAAAACCTTTGTTTCTCTTTGGTCTTTATCAACATTCTTTAGGAAAACAAATTCCCATTTTACAAGAAGACTTCTATAGTACTTCAGTGTTTTCAACAAAGAGAAAAATTTGAAAACCTGTAATGAAGATGGTACTGTAAGGGATGCTTTTGGAATGTAGTTGTGGCTGATGGTTCAGTTTTTGTTTGATTTCCTTGTGTGTAGACAACATAGCTGTTGGTCACCTTGCAGTAACAGGTGGTCTTTGTTTCTTTTCTCCCTTCTTAAATGCAACAAGACCTTAAGAGGCACCCTTTGGAATTAAGTATGTTTTGTGGATGTGATAGTAGCTTTCACTCCAAATTCTGTCTATTTCAGACAGGTGATTTACAAACACGTGGACAGGCACATGCAAAGAGCAAAAGGTAACAAAAGCCCTCTGGCTGCATGAATTAGTCCAAACTGGAGCCTCAACAGGCAGAAATCTTGTTCATTGCTGCTTTTGATTAGTTGCACTACGTCTTTGGTGAGCGCACTCCAGAGTGGAGGTGTTACTTAAACAAAGAGGTGCACATACTCCAGGAATAACCTGCCAGTGTTGATTCTTTCTTTGCAAGTAAAATCCCGTGGTTTTAGCCGTTATTTTTAAATGAGAAGTTTAGGTAAGAATGAAAGATGCAGAAATCAATTAAGCCTACCAGATTTCATCTTGTACTCAGGGAAAGTCAATAGAGAGGGGCTCAGCAAATTGATAGCCTTTCTAAATGCATTTTATTCTATTTTCCCATTCTCTTCTGGTCTGATCACTTAAGCTGTTTATAGGTGTTGAAGTGATAAATTGAGGTAAAATTTGATTGATAATCCTCAGTTCAGCTCAAAGGAAAATACTTTGACAGAAGAGAATACAAGCAGGATAAAAAGCTGTAGCTGGAGAGACTGGTACAAAACTTCCTGTGTACTCTGTCAGTCTCTCAACTGACTGAAATGGGCTTGTATTGATGTATAAGACCAGATTTCAGTCTTTTATGTTTTAAAACATACAGTAAGCAGCTGGAGCTGGATTTACAGTTGAAGTGTAAGGAGTTAGGTGAAAAATCCACTATGTATGTTCTCAACACTTCAGACGTTGCATTTCTTACAAATCACAGATTTCTATCTCTGATGTCCTAGACATTACATTTTTCTCATTGACTAAGCAAAACTGAATTAAAATTAGTCTGGGATTAGAACAGACATTTGAATAGAAAAAAATTAAGTACAATTTTAATCTTTGCAATTTCAAGCAAAAAAAAATAGTGATTTAACTAAAGCCACCTCTGTAGTTTCCTACGCAATCTGACCAGTGCTCACCTGCTAATGAGGCCAAAACCCAAAAGCATCCAGGAAGAAGCACACTACAATACTGAATGCTGCTTCCTTAGCAGCTTCTCTACCCTCCTGTTGTTAAACACTTGATAAAGTTTGAAGGCTCTTGTTTAGTTGGCTGTTTAATTACCAGTTCAGCAGTGCCCAGAAGCACTTAAACCTTGCGCTTTCCTATTGAAGCAGCATTACTTTGCATATCTTCATATGGATTCATGTAATATTTTAAATATCTGTCCTGCTGAGGAGTTTCACCAAAGTTTTTGTATCCTCCTGCCCTCTGGCACAGCTGTCGTAACATCTGGGAAGAGGAAAGCACAGCCCTCCAGTTGTAGAAGTGAGTTTCCAACCCTCATTAGGAAATGATTTTTATTTAAAGCATTTCAGCATGGAAGTTCTAACCTTTTACCACATGACATCTCCCTTTAAAGAACATTTAAGTTAAACTAAAGCTTTGAGATAATTCAGTTATGTCTTTGTAGCTAAATGTGTGGAAAAAGTCTTGATTTCAAAACACCTAAAGCAATCCAAGAATCTCTTAAGCTGATGCTCAGAGGAAACAGCTGTGGTGGATGAGGCAGTTCCTCCTGTTCTGGCAGAAGAGCTCCTTGGTGACTTTGCTGTCCTGCAGCCAGTAGGGTTATCTATCTGAATGTTGTACCCAGGGAGCTCAAGAAGGCTTAGAGCTGCTGCTGCAGGACAAGGGAAGGGAACACAGAGGAGAAACGGGCAGGGGGGGCAGTCCAGAAAGCTGCCCCAGCCGGATCCATCAGCTCTCACCTGGCCTTAGATTGGATGGGCTGCAGGTGCATGATTTAATGAGGCAAGTAAAGCTGCATCCTTACAGCAGATCTGCTCTTCCACAGGAGCTGTTTGGATGCTCTGATATGGCAGAGGGAGCAAGGCAGCTAGCATCTGTGCCAGATGGCCTGACAGTCACAAGCCTTCGTTTGGAGCTTGTCTGCCTCTGCTTTCTTATTTTCTGTTTATGCTTTGATAAATTAGGCACGCAGTAACTCAGGAAAGGAAGCTTAAGGAAGTTGAAGGATTTGCTGCAGATACCTGCCTTTTTGGCTTTGACCGTGCTTACAGTAAAGGCTCATAATGTAGTGAGAGACGATACAGATAAGTACGTGACTGTCTAAATACCTTTCGAGGTTTTTTTTTTTTTTTTTTTGCATCCCGTGCCATGTATTACAATTTTATGCTCTGATCTTTTTACCATTGTGGATGCTAAAGTGTATGCTGAAGGGTGTGATGTTTTTCTTTTATTTTGTTTATTACTATAAAGATTCAGCTGAACTGGCTGAGCTTCTCTGGTTAGGATTTGCTGTTTCTTTATAGGAATGTATCTTGTAAAGAAATAGTTCAGTCTATCATTGTTGGCAGCAGAGCTATGCTGAGTGGCCAAAACGTATGTTACTGCAGTAAACTCCATATGGTGGCTCTGCCAGAGATTGGACTATTTCTGATTTTTTTTTTTTTCTCCCAAACATTGTGTGAAACTTTCCTGACTCTGTGTGGCAGCTATGAACATTATCACTCAATTTGCAACTTGTACATATTATACAAGGAGTGTTACTCTTCCTCTGTAAATCTTTTATCCACTGGTGTTCTGTCGGTTTGACCTCCTTATGTAGTAACTCAAAACAAATAAAAACGTGTAGCCAAGGGCAATACCTACTTAGTGTTCCAGATCTCATCGAATTCTTAGTATTTATCCAGAAATAAAAATATGTCCAAGCTGGCTTAGGTTTTGTTTGTTTGCTTTATTTTGTTTCAAATGTTCCAAGTGAGGGGGAGAAGCTGAATCCTCTTGGATCTGGAATGTAAATACTGAGCATTTAATACATGTTCCATAGGAGAGTCGCTTTTCCATCTTATGTGCTTGAACTTAGTCTTGCTTGGAGTTTTCACACTGCGTTGTTTTGAGATAAATTGTTTTATTGTTTGCAAAATAACGATAGTTTCTCATTCTACTATTTCTTGTTTCACTGGTAAAGTGTATAGAATTGGGGTGGACCAATTTTTATTATTATGGTAAACTGTTTTTCAAGTGCTCAGTCTGGTGGGTGACTTGTCTCTCTCAAACACAGTAATAGAAATGACTTTCTGGGGAGGGTGAAGAGGTTAGAGAATGCTAGTTACTAGTACATTTTCCCAAATGGTAATGCTATTTTAAAACTTCTCATCTCCTAGAATGTGCTGTAATGTAGGAACAGACTCATCAGAGCCGGGGGGGGGGAAATAGCATTAAGTAATGAAATTCTTCATTATTCTAATGCTTTCCATTGGGAGGAGATGTCTTCCAACACATGCAGCATTTATTTTTAGTTAGGATAGAACAGGATAATTTAAACTTTTATACTTCAATTCCGTGCTTAATTTGCATATTTTTCAGTGAGGTAACATCTGGGCTCACCCTAAGAGTTTTATTTGACTCCTACAAGTGTGAATGAGGCCAGGACTTGGCTATCCATCTAACTGCGATTGAAATCATTGCTTCCTGATGAGCAGAAAGCATATGTGTTTTGTTTGTATCTGGGGATGCGGCTTCATGTCATGGTCTGTTTATAATCTGAAGCCTCAACAACTCAGTGATATGAAGGGAATTGCTCGAGTACACTGCGATGTTTGCACAAGCTTGGGCAGGAGCTATTTAAAACAGAAAATGTAATCTCAGAAGTTCTGGCTTCTCCAGAATGAAACACTATCCAAAATAAAAAATAAAATAAAAATCACTGGGTGGAGTAAAACACAAAATCCAAGTCATTGCAAGCACTAGAAAGAGAAAAAAAGATTATGGGCAGAACAAAGATACATCAGTTACCTGATATGTGGCAACTTAGATTTATTATAATTGGACTATCTGGAGTTTTTGTGAATCCTGGATGGGAAATAAGCCCAGCAATCAGGTCTCAAAACTTGGCATTCAAACTTCTGTCCTATGGAAGAATTGTTTCCACATCGCTTCTGGGAATTTCGGAGACATGTAAGTTGCTTCTTGCAGTGTGATACTTGGTTTAGAATTCATATATTGCAGGATTGTTCCTCTAGAAGGTTGGGACCAGATGCTGCGGAACAAAATGTCCATAAAGGAGGCTGTTGCTTTACCTCCTGTGATTATCTTACTGTCCTAAAAGATTAAGCTTTAATTTGTATCCCCTAACTTCTCAAACATAAAGATTGCTAGCTTTCTCTGAATTCTTTTTTTTTTTCTTTTTGAATTTAGTCCTTAACTTCCATCTTAAGGCAATGAGTTCAATGAATTAATAATGCATTAAAAAGAACATCCATTAGTTCTATAAGGAGCAGAACTAATGAAGCCTTTTCTTGTGACTTCATTTGTTTACAGCTCGTTAGACACCAAAGCCCCATGTGGACTCGTTGGTATCCAGTAATACAGTGGGGCTCCCTCTGGGGCCTTTTTCTTAGTGGAAGCTGGAGTAGATTTGTTTCCTCTATCTACCTATTTTCCTGAGATTTATAAGAACTCAGGATCTCTGAGAACTCTATTCTTCTGCTAACATTTGTGTGTTTGCGCATTAATATGCATACCGTGATGGTTTGAGTGCTACATCTTATGAAATCCTTTTTTTTTAAAGAGCCTTTTATTTTCTTTTAAAATGTATTTCTAAAGCAGTTTGTGCTCCAGTTCATATACTTGAATTATGAGTGCAAGAAAATTGATCTGACTTTCCTTTTGAGGGATGCTCTTGGTTGTGTGCGCTCTTATTTTTAATATTAAAAGATTTCTCCGCAGTATCACCAGCTGAGCTCTTTGCTTCATCATGCTTTCTTTTGGAAGTGGTAAAGTCAAAACTATTTATTCATACAGTACATAGGGGTATGTGTTCTGTTTTCTTTTTCATATTCTGGTATTTTTAACATTCTTTTGGAAGGGTGAGCTTGTGAGTAATGGTAGTATTTTTTTTTGTATTTTATTAGATTTATTGGTGTAGTAAGGAAAGCTAGGCATTTGAACCTGCAAGTACTTTCTCAGGTCTAAAACAGAAGCCATGGGTTCTAAATTAAATGTCACTTCAGATCTGTTTAGAGTTTAGTGAAGTAGGTATCTTTTAGATCACTTCTGAAAGAAAAAGTAGTTAGTGGTTGTGACCATGGTACACCAATGGTTCTGGCCAGGCAGGCAGCAGGTAGGTAAGACCCCAGGACTATTCCATACAGATGGGCTATGTTTTATTGCCTCTTTTAATAAAATGGATTAGGAAAACAACTTCTATCCCATGTGAGGTAGCAGGATTCTTGTTCACTACTTTATGAGCCAGGCTTCCAGTCAAGAAGGCTAGGGGGATTGCTGTTGCTTGCATGATGAGTCTTCAGATCCTGTCTTGCTTCTGTTCACCCGTGTGTATCGGGTTTATGTGGCAAGGCTTTGGTAGTGGGGGGCCGCAGGGGTGGCCTCTGTGAGCAGAGCCCTGTAGCTGCCCCATGTTAGATAAGGGACAGTTTCAGCCAGCTCCAAAGGGACCCACCACAGAGCCGAGCCAATAAGCGATGTTGTTTGCGCCTCTGTGAGAGCAGATTTAAGAAAGGGAAAAAAATAAGATGCACAACAGAAGCTGGGAGAGTGAGGAGTGAGAAGCAGCCCTGGGGCCCCCCAGGTCAGTGCAGCAGGAGGGCAGGAGGTGCTCCAGGCACGCAGCAGCAGTTCCCCTGCGGTCTGTGGAGGAGCCCCCGGTGGAGCAGGTGGATGTGGCCTGGAGGAGGCTGCGGCCCATGGAGAGCCCCCGCAGGAGCAGGCCCCGGGCCGGAGCTGCTGCCCATGGGGGACCCGTGCTGGAGCAGTTTGCTCCTGGGGGATGGACCCCGTGGTACGGAGCTATGTGGGAGCAGTTCTCTTCAGGAACTGCTGCCTGTGGGCAGCCCCCACAGGCTCAGTTCGGGAGGGACGGCATCCCGTGGGAGGGACCCCACATGGAGCAGGGGCAGAGAGGGACCACGAAGGAGCAGCGGAGACAAAGTGTCAGGGACTGACCGCAGCCACGTTCCCTGTTCCCCTGCATTGCTCAAGGGAAGGAGGTGGGAGAGGCAGAAAGGTGGTTTTGGTTTCTTTCCTTTTGTTTCTCACTTCTCTAGCTTGTTAGTAATAGGCAATAAATTTTACTAATCTCCCAACTCTGAGTCTGTTTTGCCTGTGACGATAATTGGTGAATGATCTCCCTGTCCTTATCTCAACCCTTGAGCCCTTTCCATCATATTTTCTCTCCCTTTCCCTTTGAGGAAGGGGAGTGAGAGAGCTGTTGTGGTAGAGTTCAGCTGGGTAAAACCAACACACTGTAGTTTTAGCTGGCGTTCTGCCTCCGAATTGCACTGCTGTCACATCCAGCTATCTATATTTGTTGTGAGGAATCCAAGTAAAACTGGATAGTTTGCTCTTTAGCACTTTCCCTAGGAAATTTTTCATCTGCAACACCTTCTCATTTTTCACTCCGTGGTTCGTGCCCTTTCGTTCTCCCACCTCTTTGTTTGTGGTATGCCGTCCACATTAAGCAAGGGTCTGATGGAATTTCTGTTGGTTTTGAGATGGGAGAAGCAACAAAAAAGAGTGCTGTATGTGACCCGCTCATTTAAGCAAAATGGATTGTAGCTACATAAAATGTCATTGCTTTGCCTCTGTTCAAGCCCAAAGAAATTACTGTTTCCTTACAAGGAAGGTAGGAGAGGAAAGAAGGAGATAAGGTTATCTCCTAGGGGAAGGAGAGAGCCTGGTATATTATTCATTGTGGAATGTGAGGGGGTTAGTGTGAGGTAACGTTATACTGTGCCATAAATCCAATATCTCTATTGAGTTCGTGTTTTTTTTTTTTTCTGAGCCCAGTGGAGTTATGAATTTTAGTTCCCAGGCTTGTTTTGAAAGGTGTTTTATAGGTTTCCCTTGAGGAACAGGACTGGCAGATCAGAGATGGAGTGATTGTTTTATGAGTGATGTTAACCCACAGGCAGATGGATGTGTTTCAGCCCTTGTAGATGGGCTAGGTGATTCATCCTGACATGTAGTGGTTGCTTAATTTTATCCATTTAGTTACCATTTTTGTGTGTTCAGTAAAGTATATTACATTCCTGAAATACACATACAGGACCGAGAAGTCTTGCCATTTCTGTTACATGGTATTTGTTACGGAGTTGTGCAAACAGATAAGGAAGTCTTAGGTGCAAGACGTTATCTCTGTTGCTAAAACTTGTCCTACTTACGTCTGTAGTGCATGACAGCTATATCCAAGTACCGCTGTGATACTGTTTGCCTTTTGTTTTAACCACTACTGACACCTGAGAATTTTTGCAGAACCAGAGTGTTCTGTTGTCATATGGTGCCCTCGTACCAGAGCAGAGACCACAAGCTCAGAGCTCTGCTCTGCTTTCTCGTACCAGAGCTCAGCAACCATCATTGGTTACGTACATTTGGTGTGGGTTTCTGATCTGTGCGTATCACTGTACGTTACTGATAATGAATTTCTTGTTCCCTGAATGTCTCAAGATACTAACTGGAGATCAATGTCAGTTTATGAAAGTATGGTCTTCCTCCTTACTTTGTTACAAGGAAAATGCTTACAAAAAAGGAAGGCTAGGAGCCGCATGAATTCTGTTGGTTTTGATGTGTTTTGAGATTGTGTAGAAGGTGCTAGCAAAACTTGAAGTGGTGTCTGTGCACTGAGAGAACGTTAAGCATGCACAGTGTAGGATGCAGAAATCAGGAAGGGCTGAAGTGTTAGCTGGATAAATGTGGTCTTAATGTGCCCCTTCCATGTATGCACACTGGTGTCATCTTCAGTGACCCGTTATTCCAAAACACAGTACATTTGTAACCTGTTTTTTACCCTAAAAAAAATCATAAAAAGAGGCTGATCTGAATATCTGTTCTTTCCTTACCTACCCGGTATCCCCAAAACACAGTTGTAGAAGAAGAAGCTGTTAGATAGTATATATAGAAGCTTTCCTGCTGCAGTACCATTAATAAGCTGGCTTAACATGCTGTGTATTGCTCAAGTCTCTTTTATGTTAACCCCAGAGGCCTAATCTATTAATAGCTCAGCTTCATGCTCTATTAATATTCACACTTTTTTTTTTTTTTAACTGTTGGAAATATTGAGTAGACTGCACCTATTGTGCTCTAGAAGCTCTTTCCTCCAAAAACACAGAATATTTCAAGAGCATTCTGGAATGTGCTTTCTTTCACAAGGTCACTGTGGCCCTCTTTCCTCTTGACCTTTCTATAATTGTGTGTGTCTGTGCTACATGTACAGGTCTTGCATTCATTCACTCGTTCAAAGAAAAACAAACCAAACAAAGCAAACAAACAAAAATGAAAACCCAAACCAAGGCTGCAGGATGGCAAGTTTCGTTTCTTTCCTTTTTTTTTTTTTTTTCCCTAGTCAAAATCATAGGGGGGAAAAAAGAAAAGATGTTAACAGGGTTAAACTAGCCATTCTGCATTGTTTTCTGTAGTGCTTCTTCTAGTAACGTGGAGATGCTCTTAATGCGTTTTAGAACTAAGATAAAATTGAAAGCCTTTAAGTGAATCCAAAGGCACTGCTAAGCTTAAGATGCTCTGTGTCTAAAGTCTTACCACCCCCTGGAGGGACTGTCTTATCTCTGGGCAAAGAATTATGAATTTTCTTAAAACTGTTTCTTGGCTAGGAGATGGAGGTTGGCTTGGTTTATTTTGTCTGATCTGTGGTTTAGGTGCTAGATGGCAGAATGAGGAAACAGGTGTTTAAAAAACAAAACAAAACAACAACAAAAACAGGTGCTGAAGACAACATTTAAGAGCCAACTTAAGTTATTTTGCTGTGTGGTAGGTTCCACAGGCAGTAAGTGTCAGAAAGGTTTGAATAAATAGACTGTGGTTTACCAGCAGCTGCTTTTGCACATCAGCCTGCATCCCCCCTTGGATATTGTGAGTCTGTGTTGCGTTTACAAGGGACACAGGGCCACGGTGCTATTTAGGGTGACCTAGTGTTCCTGTTAGGATTATTAGTATTATTTTTAATTATTATTGGTTTGGTTTTCCTCCCTCTCCTTCCCTCCCTCTAACACCAGCACTTGGTGCTACCTTTAGTTACTACCTTGTGGCTTCTCTGAACTGCAGGTAAGGTACCTTTTGTGGGCTCCCCTACTACAGGTGCTTCAAGTCCTTCACGTTGAAAGTCCAGTCACCCTGTGCGCTTGAACTTCTTAAATAAGCTGACATAAGAGGTCAGAAAATCCTGTTAGTCCGAGAGTAAAGATCAGATAGTTCTTCAGCAATGACAGTACAATTACAGCATCCAGCAGTAAATAAAATTTAGTGCAGGCTTAGCACAAAGTCAGCTTTTTCTTTTAGGAGAAAAATGAATGGGAGAGGAAAGTTTTTTTTGTGTGTGTTAAGAGGACATGTTTGGTGTTCGTTAATTTTGAACTTGCTCTATCACAAAATATGGAGCTCCTCCCTAATCCTGCAGTTTTAATTTTCCCCCCGTGCAACCTGCTTTTAAGAGATTAGGGCTCTTTGTTTTTAATATATTAGAATCTACATAGTGAGAGTGCTTTGTTTCGGAAAATAATTGAAACTATGGCAACCTTCTTGGTTTTTTTCCAGCTTATTTGTCTACCTCATGTACTCGTCTGTTTCGGTGGATGATTAGCATGCGGGAGGCCATTGGTCACTGCTAAAGTTACACAAACAGCAAACACGAGTTATGTAACTCGTAAATCCGGAGCATCCTAGTCGTGCTTTAGAAATCATTGCATACAAACTGAATGTCAGTGTAAAACTGAGAGCCGAAGGCTTCTTTGGCCTAAGTTTACAAAAATGTAACTGCTTGCACCAGGAGTGTAGATTGCATGGATTAGGCACGGGAGCAGGAATTCCAATCCGTGTTGGCCTGCTGGGTGCTCCCTCCGATTTCTTTCAGGTTCCCAAATCACTTTTTTTTCATTATTATTTATTTATTTTTGTTGATTTTTTGTGCGTGTTCTCTCAAACTCGTCAGCCCCATGCAGGCATCAGTTTGCATAAATTGACTTTCTATCAGCTGTGGCTTCTCTTCCCTGGCTTTCAGCCTCCTGCACAGGAGCTGCAATCTTTACTTTCCTTTTACACTTCTCTGTTCGGTTGCTGCTGTGATTAGAAAATGGGTCATCCTTGGGTGAACTCTTATGAACTGCCTCTTCCAGGGAGCTTGCTTTGCTGAGAAGTTCTTGCAATGGGAGCCATCTTAAAATCTTCCTGACAGCTACTAGTGACCTTATTTCATAATTACGTGTGCTGCTGTCTAGCTCCTCCAAAGCGTTGCTTTTCCGTGTTTGAAAAAAGCTTTTAAACATCTTATAATTTAAGATTTCAGCTATCTGGCTTCTTTCCAAACAAACAAACAACAACAAAAAAAAAAACACACCACCCTTTGATATATTAACAATTAAAATGGGGAAGTTCCGTTCCATGGTCTGTCTGGCACTTGCACTGATAAGTGGGGCAGACGTGCCTGGCAGGCAGCCCAGGGGCTTCAGCCTCTGGGCAGGCTGTGCAGCTAACAGCCTGCTGGCTGCACGAACCCTCAAACAGGAGAGGATTCCTCCTCCTGCTCCTCCTCCTCCTCCTTTTCTCCTCCCACAGTTAAATATGCGCACTGATAAAGTCCTGTAATTTCTCTTCTTATGTTTACAGTTTCGTTCTCCTCCCAGCTAGTATCAGGATTTCTCTTAAATTGGATTTGAAATCAAAAAGCCAAATGATAGCTTTTTCTCTTCCTAAAACATGATTGTGAGCATCATGTTTATTGACAGTGAGAATTTTGATTGTGCCTGTGGTTGTGACTAAAACAAAATCTCTCCTCCCATGATCTTTCAGCTTTACGGGAGGGTTTGTAATTTGTTTCTTAAGGGTTCCAGTGGTCCCATTTTTCTCTGGTACTGGCTTTTATGCCATGTCTTCCTGGTCACAGGTGTGGTAGCAGCCGTATGGCTACCCAAGCACTTCTTTCTGGTCTTGTTGGGGCTGCACCCACCATGCGTATCCCTGAGGCTGCAGGACAGTTTCCTCATGGTTGGAGTGCAGTGGTTTGTCAACCTAAAGCACCTTGAGGTCGTCTCCTCACTAGTGTGAATGAAAGAGTTGCTTATACTTGAGGGCTTCTGATTGCTTTGCTGCCTCTTGTTGCAGTTGTCATAACATCAAGAAAAATGTTTTCTAGGCAGCAGAGAGATGTAACCGTACCCTAACGCCTGAATGTTGTGTGAAGGTCTGCATCCCCTCAGGGTTATGTTGTTCTGGTAATTGGGAGGCTGCTTTGGGGCCTTTCAGAACATCATCAGAAGTTGAAATTAATGCACAGTGCTGCAGTGCATGCAAGTTGTGGCTGGGAGTGCTTCATCTTTCAACGTGCTACACTTGGAGGATCCTACACATCCTACATCCTGCACATCGTAGGATCCCATAGGAAAGCTGAGGTGCTGGTTTCAGTTTTTAAATGATTTGGGTCTCGGTCACTTGATATAAGCAGGGGGCAGAGATGTTGGGGCTGTCAATTGGCAGACCATTCTCTGACGAACTGCTCATACTGGGATGTTCCTGTCATGGTCTGGATCTGTTGGGCTTTTCCTGAGATACCTACTACCGTGCTTTCCTGTTGTTGCTGGCTGTGTGGGTTGCAATCAGTGTGGTTGTGAGCTGTCGCTGTCCGTGTTCTGCAGTGATTTGTACTTTAAGTACAGGAAGAATGTTGCCAGATATGTTTTATAAAACTGGAAGAAAGAAATGATTGTCGACACAGGTGAGGGCAGGTCACCAAACACTTACTAAATGACTCACAATCCGTTGGGCGCTTCCCAGGGCAGTGTGAGGTAGAGGCTAAGGGGAGTTAATGCTGAATTTTGACACAAAATAAGAGGAACAACAGGTTAAATTGAGGCTCTCATCTTCTACAAGCTCTGGGTCCTGGACACTAAAAAGGGGAAGTAAACCCTACAAAGTGCCTAGTAGGAATTATGATGTATAATTGTAGATATCCAAGGGCACTTCAGAGACCGATCTGTAAACCAACTGTAATTCTTGCTGCCCTGTTATAGCCTTCTTGGTGGATTATTGCGTTTCTGTCTTGAGTCTGCTTTTGTGCCTCTTTAAAGGCTTCTCTAAGGAATGGCAATTTGTAACCAATTTTTAAGGATTTTCTTTTGGGATGGCTTTTTAAAGATGGCTTTATGTTCTTTTTGCAGAAACTAAAGGGCAAGTCAAGTGTTGAGCTCTGGATTGTGTAGTTCCTACAGTTTGTGTTTACATATGAACACATGATATTCTCTCTCCCTTGCAGGGAGGTCAAATAAAGCTTGTCATTAGAACAGACAGCCTGAAGCAGCATAGCCAAAAACAGAATTAAGAGGAAGAACTGCATTCAAACTGAAGAAGTATCAGTACTTCCATTTAGAAGAGTCTGATGTGGAGGGATTTGAAGTTTTCAGATTTCAAGTTTTACTGAACTGCTAGGATCATTCATCTTGCTAGAATTAAGATCTACTCACGTTTTTTATTAACCTCTAGAAATAACTGCTGAATAGTGTCTCTTTCTAACTGTGCTATTAAAAGTTAAGAACTAGATCATTAAATGTCTCTGAGAGCAAGCACTTTTATGGTCCTAAAAGCAGATGATGTACTGCGAAGTTGATATAAATATTTATTGTGGAGCAGCCTTCATCCATTCCTTCCTTTCCTTTTCCATGTTTCCCAGAAGAAAGTAAACTTTAATAAAAATAAAAATAAAAAATTTTAATGCCTAATTTTGCAGCATATTACTGCAGGAAAAAAAAAAAAGTTTGCTTACCACATTAAGGCTACGGCTATTTTTATATTAAAGTTTGCACTCCGCTGCCTTTTGTCCAACTATTTCTGCTGTTCCCATTTCATGGCAGTTGCTTGAAGAAATGCATTCAAGTGGCAGGTTGTCACACAGAACAAAATCAAGACAGGTCTTAGTAGTCCCTTTCTGTAGGCGTGATTTATATTCCTACACTGTTATTACTTGAGCTTGTTTATTCTTTCCGAGCATATGAAAAAGGATGAATTGCATCGAAGAGTAAAATGTTAATGCTGATGTGTGCTTGGATGCATTCCAGTAGAGTTTGGTCAACCAGCTTCTGGAAGGTGCATCTTTTCAGGACCTGATTCAAATTTTTATTAACTCAGTTGGGAAGAAGTTAATCGAAGCCTTACCAGGGAGTTAGGCTTGTGGAACGCCTTGATTGTTCTCTTCTAGGCTATCGAAATGCTTGGTATAGGGCTTAGTGAAATGTAAGGAAGGGGGATAGGCAGTAGTTCAAAGCACAGACCTTCAGGTATGAAAAGATCTCCAAACTTGACCCAAACTCGTTGTACGGAGTGAGTCTCATGGGCAGCTGGTTCATGGGAAGCTTTCTGTCAGCTTCAGCAGGTTCTGCCTTATTCCTACAGCCTGGCCGTACCTGGGGTGAAAGTGTGGAAATGGAGGACACAGGTGAAACACAGTACAGACGAGAGCCACTGGCCTGGGAACAGGTTAATTCCTTCTTGCAAGCTACAAACGCACAGTCTGGAGAGTTCTTTCGACAATAACTGTTTAAGGAAAAACCCTGAAAGGGAAATATCCTGCGATCCCATGACAAGCGGAGATGTCACTCAGTGGCCTTGCACTCCATGTGCTAGTCACAATGTCTGCACCAGTTCCAGATGTTCACAGCTCCTCTAGCTGTAGGCTATTGTGTGTCACTGCATTTCACGGCTGAACTGTTGTAATGCTTTGCTTTGGAAGTGGGTGTTTTGCTTTCACAAGTCAAGTTCTTTGTGTTGTTTTGTTTCGGTTTGTTTGTTTGTTTTTAAGATTGTAAAGAAACAGGAAAACTGCATGAGAGGTACTCTGTGTGCCTTGCTTAAACAGTGACTTATGACACCCCACAGGGACTTTGATTTTTAACACTATTTTCTTTATGGTATTGATGTATTTATAGGAAAAATCAGATTACTTTCTTCTTCCTTGGGTTTCTAAAAGTCATAGGCCCATGTAATGCAGGATTTAATTTCTTTTGAGTTCCCTGTCTTATCGTTGTTACTTCGTCTTACTCACAGTTAGTGTTCTTCCTGGTCTTATTTGGAGTCCTTGTTGTTTTGAAGTCATTTAAAAACCAAAACCAATTCACAAAAAAAGGAAGACAAGGAAACCTGGAAGACCTGACTCACTAATCTCTCTCTTTTTGTTCCCAGAAGTACACTGCCATTGGACTACTGGGCAAAGCTACTGATACGTTGGATGCTACAGGAAAAATAACTGAAGAAAAACCTTATGGTAATCATAAATGAATCAATATGCTTGATGTTATTTGAAGGCATAAATGGTCTCTGTCAGAGAAAAGTGGAAAAGATGTTTGAGACTCTGTGAATTAAATTTAAATGTGAAATCAAACTAAGATTATACGAGCACTGAAGTTGAAGATGAAATAATTCAGTCCAGCTTCATGCAATTCTGCCCAGTGCAAGTGTTCATTTCTGTTGAGGAAAAAAAACAAAGCAGACACTAGGTAAGGGGGGTGAAAATAGAATTGGGCAGGACTGTGTCATCTTAAATCTTTAACAGGCTGACAAATGGCATGCTGTGTCCAGTAAAATTTTCATCTTACAGTGTGTAGTCTCACGAATGCTCTTTTAGTAACACCCTTCAAGGCCAGTGGAGGAATAAAGCACTTAGATCTTCCCTCCAGGATGTCTGGTTAACTACAGACTGCTCGGTGTAAAAATGGGGATGGCATAAACTACCCTCTGCATATATTCACCTACTAAATCTTGCTCTTGCTTGCAGTTTCTGTCCTAATAAAGGCAATGTTCTGAACCACAGAGCATAGTATAAGGGTTTCGGGCTTCTGCTTAATCCTGACTGCAACTGTGTTGGAGTGGACATTTCACACTACCTGGGCTGTCTTAGAAACAGAGCGGGACTAAACAGCGACACACCAAATGCATTTACCATTAGTTCTTTCACAACCTTGGGGAAAAAAAAAGCAATAGGTAACTGGTTGCTTAGCAACTCGTATCGGTCCCACACTGTTTGTGGTACCTAGTTATAAGCACATGAAGTAAATTATCTTTTTTTTTTTAATAGCATGATGAAAAGGTAGCATGGATTCCACTCCTCACCCCCAGCCTCCTTTCTTTTGTAGTCTTTCTTTTTGCACGAGGTAGGCAAGTATGAGTTTCTTGTCCACCTTTAACCCGATAGATCATTCTAAATTGTGTTATTTACTAGGCAGTGCTAGTCAGAGATGTTGACTCATTTGCTTCTGCCTCAGGATCTAGCTCTAAGTTTCTCTCTAAGCTTCTAAAGGACTAAGCATCTGCGTGGTATTTGAGGTAATAGCCAACATTTGGTGATGCTGGTGGACGCTTCCCTAGTCTTTGTATACCTGTCAATGTGGAATGCTGTGGCTGCACTGAGTGTTCATTTCAAATAGATGAAATTCCCATAGTTGATTTAAAAAATAACTTTCATGAAACTTTAGTCTTGCTTTTTAATTGTGTATTGCTTATGGCAGACAGAATTCACAGTGTTTTCATGAGCATTTCTTCCACTGACAGCGTTGGCGACAGTAGTTTCCTACCTCTGCACCACCTCCTCTGTTAGGGTGGTTTAGGTTTTTGTTATACTGTATGGCAAGTAAGCTTGGGGAACTGATTTGGGTTAAAAATAACCACTTTTTTGAGGTGCTTATCCTTTTAAAACTGAGATCAATCCCATGATCCATCTCATCATGCAGTTTCATGAAGGGAAGTATTGGCGTTGCTGGGGCAGTGTAGTACTGGGTAGGGGACAAAGCTTCCTTTTGCTGAAGCTGACTGCTGAAAGGGCTTCTTGTCAAATTGGCCTTAGTTACTTTCAATATGTCTGCAAATCAGAGTTGAATTCTTCATAAAGAAGGAATAGAGAATATGTACTCCTTCTCTTTCTGCGTGCTACCTACGTATTTTGTATTTTCTTCCTACCTCATCTTCCATAAAGCAGGTATTTCTATTCTTAACCAGTGCCTTTTCCAAAGCAGCTTGGCTTTCTGGGTGGCATACCGATTCCTAATCTTAATTGCTACTCCAGGAACATACACAGCAGGTATTTGAAACGAATTTCAGCTTTCCTTGACACCTAGAGGGATCCTGGGAGATGGTGAGCATCTGCTAGGGAATACAAATCCTGCAGTACCAGCAGAATCCGGGGCTGGGACTTAATGCAGGGAGAGGGCAGTAAAGCAGCCTGCAAGATGTTTAAAACTCCTCCGAATGACTCCACTGGACCCCAAGAGTAAAGTGCCTGAACAAAGTTGCCTGCTGTAAGAAAGTGTTAAGTTTTAGTCCTCAGGGTGTCTCTGGACAGTACTTCGGAAAGCAAACTGTTGTGAATTACCCTTGCTCGCAACCAAAGGATGTGTTGAAGAGAACTGCTTGGGTTTAACCCCTCCTGAACCTCCGAGAGTTTTTATTTCTTTCTTAGCAGAGAAAGAACTTGCATTTCCACATGAGGTTTACTTAGGGCTTCGTACGGCTCCCAGGCTATTGGATGCTGACTTTGGAAGCACCGAGGATTTAATGTTCCTCTGAAGCTTTCTAAGAACATTAACACTTGCAGCCCTTCTGCAACTACGCACAGGAATGTGCATTCTGAAACCCGCTTCCTCCCAGCTGCTCAGAGACTGCATCCAGACATGGAGAACAGAATTTCTCAGGGTTTTCTACAGGTTTCTGCTGATTCTGCTAAAATGTGTTTAATAGAGCTACCTGAATAATTTATAAATAAATAAATAAATGTAGTCGTTTCAGCGTTCTGCTTGTCTGTTTGCAGACACTTGCTGCCAGACTGAGCTGAGGCCACTTGCTGTAGTTCCCTTGGACTGTCACAGTTAATTATTGTGATCTTGTGTTCTGTTCTGGTATCACTTGTTGGCAAGCACAGGGCAAGATCACCCTTCAGTGGAGGCTTTTTGAAGTTGTGGCACAGCTGGCGCCTTTTGGTTTGGTAACTCATTTACCTTCCTTTATGATTACAGCAGGAAAATGGGTCAGCAGTTATCAGTGTTCGGAAGTAGGAGTGTTGAAAATGTTCATGTTAGAAGCTGAAAACATTATTCTGATGAAAACGTTATTCTAAATGCTTTTAGAAGCCTTCAAGACAAGAAGTCTTGGGTGCTTTGGGATGCTGGTAGAATCGTAGGGAGCGGTCGCACTGGAAGAAGCACGGCCTGTGCAGACATCACAGAACCCACTGTCAGTCTAAGGGCTTACGAAGAAATTTAGAAAACAGTGTGAAATAAAGGTATTTCAAATAGCATGCACACAGAGCAGCTCCAGTCATCTTGTTCGAAGCTAGGGCTGTCTTTACTCCTGCGGTTTGGATGCGGTTATCCCTTGGGCCAAACCTAGACAGCCCAGACTGGAATCATTGTGAAACAGGGCAGCAGTCTGTCCCTGAAAGGGCAGAGAGATGCAGTTTAAGCCCAGCTTCTAGCAAAACCTAGCTTTTGCAATTAGGTTACTGAAGAGAGTGGGCTAGTTCTTGGTAGCAAGGGTGATTGGGATCTGTGACAAATAAGTCCTGCAGAAACCTCTCTGCCGCTTACTCTCAGGGAGTGGAGAATGGGGAGAGAACGTTCTGGAGCAGTTGAAACTGTGTGGCCTTTATGAACCTGTTCATATTCCCTGCTTCATGGAGCAATGCTGCGTGCAAATGCTGCTCTGAACTCGCTGCCAAGACAGGCTGTTAACCTACTAAACCCGAGCCCACAGCCAGGGGAGGGAGACCTGTGGGCAGGGGGCCAGAAGGGAGATGGTTCTGCTGGGCAGGGCCGCAGTCCTGCACGGTGGGTGCAGCGACAGGGGGAGCTGAACGGCAGCAAAGGGCTGTGTGCTCTGCGGAAACACGAGTCCAGCCTGGTGCCTGGGACAAATATACAATTTAGACGTAGTGAAAGTGTTTGTTTGGGACTGGATTAATGGGGCATTCTTCTTCATCAGAGAGCTGGGCGAAAGCTGCACCAGCTTGCTGTAGGAAAGAGCAAGAATCCAGTACAGCCCATTAACACAAAGGCAGTGCATGCTGGAAGGAAAAAAAAAAGAAAAAAAAAAAAAGCATGTTTTGAGATTTTCAGAATTTAATACTGACCAGATTGTGCTATGATGCATCACAGAAGACAAATATGATTTATTCTGTATCTTAGCAAACTCATCTATAAATATTTACTTTGATAACACACTGCACAGCTTTGTTAATGGCTTAATGCATCATTCCTCACATGGGGATTTTTTTTTTCCTTAGATATTAAATACTAAATTCTACCCTGAAACAGCCTGGGTTTTGCAAGAAGGCAGACAGGATCACAGGCATGGGGTTGAGTCAAGCTAACTTTTCTGTGTAATCTTGATGTGATGCACTGCTAAACTACAGCAATGCTATCGGATTTAAACAATCATGTAAGAACCTCTTCAGAAGATGATCCAGACTTACTGTGCAAACAATTTTGTCATTCCTTCCGTATGTTCTGCGGTGCATTGTTCTCTCTCAGTATCCCTGACTGACCCGTGTGCCTTGCAACCTTGCAGTTAATAACTCTTGTGGGCAGCATGTGCTCCTAAGGCTGCAAAATGTGCTTGGCCAAAACGAGATGCCATATTGCCATCTTCAGAAGTTGCAGAGGAAAGAAAACTCTTCCTTTTTACTTACAGCATGAAGTACAGCTGTTTTGTAAAGGCTGAAAGCACAGGTCTTCTCCAAAACATAATGAAGGGGCAATAAATAATTTAATTTTATTTATGCTCAAGGATGCTGTTGACTTCATGTGCCTCTAATATCATAGAATTACAGAATCACTTAGGTTGGAAAAGACCTCCAAGATCATCGAGCCTATCCATTAGCCTAGCACTGCCAAGTCTACCACTAGAATATAACTTAGGAGGCACATGACTAGACAGTTACTGAAGGGCATTTTGCCTACAGATCTTTTGTACTCTAAACAAATTAATTATGAATGTCATCCCTATCGAATAGTATTTCAAAGGACCAGTGCAACCAGCTACTTCAGTTACAGCCTTCTAACAAAAGTGGGAGGGGTACGTAGGTGTACTCAAGAGAGTAGATTTCGTGAAGCAGTTACTTTCTTTTATAGGATTTCTTCAGTAAGATTGCCTTACTTAGTGTGTAACCATACCTTTGTGAGCATCTGCAGGTTAGATGTGTGGTGGAGGAATTTAGTATGTTTTTCCAGATACAGTCTTTCTTCACTGGGAAAAAAAAAATAAAAATTGCAGAGTTTTTTCACTACTAACCTGCTGGAATTTTCCTGTGAGTACAGTTATGTACTTTTAAGAGTAGTTGTCAATGTTAGATGAGCATTTTATTCTTCTTAGTCCTTTAACACAGATTAGAATAGGACGAGTTTTGTAGTTTTGCCTAGTTTCCAAGAAAAATGAATTGGTAGTCCTGAGGGAGGAAAAGTTGCAAAGCAGAACTGTGTGTGTAGGGACTTGTGCCCTTCTGAAAGCGTCCAGACTGTCTTAATCACCTTGGACTGTTTGTTCCATTCTTCTTGTGATAATTCACACTCCTACCTACATTCTGTTTTTTATCTTTGGCATTTTTCATCCAATCTAAATTCAGACAAGAGGGACCACTTCTTTGTATCCGTTTGCAGAACGTGATCAGTTCCATTGGTGCCATGTGAATAACCGATGCTAACATACTTGTTTTCTTTCTACAGACCAGGTAACAAAAACAGATCTTGAAAATGTGCTGCAGAAGTTCACAGGGGGACATAATGCAGGTTCCTCCGCTGTAAGTTCCACAGCATTCAGAACTCTCAGGAGCGGTGTTCAGCTGTCAGGACTTGCCAACAGGAGTCAGTTCTGTCAGAAATAAAAAAAAAAAAAGAACGCGTTGTGGCAAGAGGGTAGAAGCAAGGCAGACCTAGGAGTTTAACATTTGGAACTGCAGGTCATGCTGATTTGAATATCAAGCACAAATGGTGACCTGGAGCCTGTTCTGTTGGTAAATATAGAGTAGCAGTCTTAAGCAGCTTTTGCAGGGCTTGGATTGTTCTGTCCTGTCTTACAATTAAAAGGGAAAGCCTCAAGACTTTAATTTTATTTATGGGGCAGGGGGAGGCTTAATGACATCAGCACGGAAATACCTTTAATGCCTGCAA
Organism: Anser cygnoides; assembly: GCF_040182565.1. NCBI lineage: Eukaryota > Metazoa > Chordata > Aves > Anseriformes > Anatidae > Anser > Anser cygnoides. The sequence continues at coordinate 8,588,546 of NC_089879.1, read as the reverse complement.
ATTAGTTTTGTGGAAACTTAGAGTACGAATAAATTGTTAGTGATTTAAGCTTCCATAGCTTAACAAATTTCTTCCAGTCAGGTGAGCCATGGTAACTGGCAATATGCAAGTGCTTAGCTTGTGACAGATGGCTTTTCTGGTGATTTAAGCTAACATGCTTTCCTTTGCATTTGCAATGGATCGGTTACTGTGGTTCCGCTGTGAGCCCTGTAAGGTCAGCCATTCAGTAGGTGTTCTGGTTGTGTGACCTTTTCAAATTGCCCTCCGGTAATTTGAGCAAGATCTTTCTTGATTTTTCTATAGTAGTCTTTTTTTCAGGGCCAGAGTTGGAACTTTGATGAAGTTTCATGTTATCACTGAATTCTTTATTTATTTTCTGTTAAATTCCACAGTGGTCCTAAACACCCTGGAACAAGGCTCTGTAGCTTGGCAGCTGCTGTTCAGGGAAGACCCTGGTCTCAGTAGAGTAAAGGTGCAAGGCAGAATTACAGGCATTGCCCGAGCTATGCCCAGTGCTCACCCCACCACAGTACTGAAACAGAGCGTGTCCTGCAGCCTTCTGAGGGGCAGAATGTTAGAGGCTGCTGCAGGTATTGTACCCTTTGTAGAAACCCTTATTTTTCATAAACTACAAATTAAGTGATGAAACACTTTTAAATCCGTGCAGCAAGAGGTAAATTGAGGACCGCCTCTTGTTTTCCAGTTTACGTAGCTACTGGTGAAGGAGATTATTCTGTGTCCGGGAGATTTCAGAAGCACTTGCTAGGTTTTATTTTTTTGTATGTGAGCATTTGGAGAGGATTAGAAGGGTAAAATGTATGCTGTTGTACAATATTAACAGAATCTGGAGGATGGGAAGCTTGTTCTGTTACAACAGTGTAACACATTTTCGTGCTCTATCTGATCAGCTATTCTGCTTTGAAGAAGGACGGAGAAAGGCTATCAACTCTGGTGAAGAGAGGAGAAGCAGTTGAAGCAAAGCCAGCTCGGCCAGTAAGAGTATACAGCCTCTCTCTCCAACAGTTCCAGCCACCACTGTTCACACTGGGTAAAGGCCAAAGATTATTGTATAGAGTGATGCTCCAAGTTTGTTTGTTAGTGCTTATTTACACTCAGAATGAGACTAAGATATTGAAATGGGTTTCATTTCCCTCAGCTACTTATTTTAGTGTGAGCCTATGTGCACAGACTTTCACTTTGCAGTAAAAGCACCATATTTTGGGTTTAAGTTAAGCTGATTATATGTAATCTTTTCTGTGAGGGAAAATTCTGAGAGGCTGGCCAGGAGATTACTTGCATCTGTCCATGATTTCGCAGCCTCCAGCTCACTACTCCTTTCTCAGGTCTCCTTACTTCACCTGACTCATTCCTTTGCCCCAGTGCCCAGACTGCTGGCATCTCAGTTCATCAAGGGCCACCATCAGTTACTGTCAGACCTCTTTCTAGGTTGCAGAGACAGGATCTTACCCTTCTGTCATACATAAAAAAGTGTGGGTAGTACATTAAGAAGCACCTTAATAAATGAACCAAAGATACTGTTGTAAATATTTGATGCAGGTGAGGGTTGGATAATCATTTGCATTGAGGAACTACCTGGTTGACCTGTAGTCCTCTGATGGGCCGGATGTTATATGATGAGCAGGTATGAACCACAGAACTCGGTGCTCTGGTACTTCGGGCCTTACTTTATGTCTGGGTGACAAGCAGCTGATCACTGGCAGAGGGGGAAGGGAAGGGTTGAGAGAGCAGGGAAAGTTAAAGGTGAATTTTAAAATGTCAGCAGCTTTTATTGGAGCTGCTCATGTGCAGTATCTTAAAAAAAACATTGATAGTCAGTTTAGGCTATTCTTGAAATAATTTGGTTTCATCATTAGGAATACAAAACAACCATCTGAAACCTTTAAAATGAATAAAACTGAAGCATTTTTTAACGTACCACAGCAAGTACTTAATTTCTAGTGAGTTAGTTCGGTTGCCATTGTATTTGCCTTCCCTCCTGTCTTGGTTTAGCAATCTCACCCGCACATATGTTACAGGATGAATAATTGATGTTGCATCCTATAAATATTTTATCACTGGGTTGTTTGCTTAGTGCATTTTTACATTTGTTTGGGAGCATGGTCTCCATGTAAAGTAGATTTCACATTGTACTGGCAGTTTACCATGTCATTATTAACATTCCAGATGTTGAATGCGGCGGTGGCTTTTATGTCAGGAGCCTGGTCAGTGACATTGGCAAAGGTAGGCATGAAAAAAAAAAAGTGATGGTGTAAGGAATGAAAGTGTCTGTTTATAGAAAAATCTTGCCATTTTTTATATCTCCGGCCACCAGACTTATGTGCTATTTTGCAGATTGGTACTGCTATCACTTGCTTTTATATACTAGGGTATTTTCCTTGGGAGCATGAGGGAATAAGGGCTAAATAATTGCTGGAGGACCCTGGGGGCTGGGGGCTAAAAATGGAGCAAGGAATAGCACTGAGCAAGAAAATGCAAGGCAAGGTGGGAATTTTTTTTTCTCTCCTCCATATGCTAAAGCTAAGTCAGATTAAGGGTGAGAAGAAGAAGGATACTGTCTTTTTAAACGTTATTCATCACATTTTGAAAACAGATTGCACAGAACATTACCATGCACATAATAAACCCTATCTCCTGAAAAGACTTCTTCATTTGTGATGATTTTTCTAGTGTTTTCTTTCTCTTTTCCTTTTACTGTGAATGGTGTTGCTTTCCCACAGGGTTATTTGTCTTGTGCCGTATATCTATCAAACTGCATGATGGAGAACAGATAGTCCATTTCATTTTTTTTAAGTGATACATTTGCAGATCAAGAAACCAAGTGATGTGGGAGAGCTCTATGAATTTCAGTGTTGTTATTTGTACTTAGGCAAGTCAGAGATTCTCCTATTGCAGTCTTCTGAGCATACTGGGTTGTGTTCAGTCCTTTAAAGACAAACCGAGATAAAGTCTCTACCCAGCTGGACCTTTTTCAGAGTATGAAATGCAGTAAAAATCCTCCTGCATCTGCAAGTATGGGCAAGAATATTTTAGTACACCTGTGCGCTTTCAAGTCAGTTCCAGTTGCTGACAAACAAAAGGGGTTGTCTTTTGTAACCGCTCATTATGTAATTCTGTCCTACTTGTATTTAACCCATCATAGCATTTGTTTATATTTTGAATTTTTCCTTATTTTGTATTATCCTGATGAGTGGCACAGGATAAAAATGTTGAAAAGCACGGACAAATGCTTTTCCAAAACATGGAAAATAGCACATGGTCTTCTAAGTCACTTGAATAAAGAATGTTCTGCTTTTATTTTATGTCATTATTTCTCTCTCATCATTCTGATTTAAATCTGGAAAACCTCCTGACAACTTTCTGTCAGATTTTGAACTCTTACTGCAGTGGAGATCTGTTGAAATCAAAGGAATTCCTTGTCTCAGACTTAAGAAGATGTAAATGAGTGTTGAATCTTCATGAACTGCCTTTTCAAACTAAGCAGAATAATGTAGAAGGCTACGTATACAAGTACTTTTTAAGCGAGTTGCAAATAGTTAAATTTGACCATGCACTTCTTCTAAAGTCTCTTTTCTCCTGTACTATAGAACTCTCTACCTGTGCCAGCATGCAAGAGCTGACCCGAACCAAACACGGGCCATTTACGCTAGAGGAGCATGCACTTCATGAAGACAAATGGACAATTGATGAAATTGCGCGATCTTTAGAGCATTGCATGTCTCTTCTCCCAGGAGAACCATCTCATAAAAAATTTAAGACGGAGCATCCTGGAGAAACCGCTGTGAGCTGTGAAGATAAGTGATAAGTTAGGTCAAGGAAAAAGACTGAATGATTGAGACATTTTAAGATTGGATTGGGATTGTCTTGCCTTTTGTGTAAATTTACAGGTCTGTATTGGGACAAACTGCAGTGCAAGAAAAATGGTTCTTTTGTTTCCTGGGGCTAGAACGTTCACTGAAAATATCCAGTGCTTGCTGTTTTCTGATCTGTTTATTTCCCTTGTAACATGCTGTAAATTGGTCTGTCACTGATGTCAAGTCTTCATAAACTTTTAAAAAACCTATGGGGTGTAATATAGCAGTTGTTAATAATTCCTCAATAAAAAAAATATATGTCCTTAGGATTTGCTAAATGTGGTCCAAAGAAAAATCTTTTTCTTTTTTCCTCCTTTACAGCTGCTAATCGAATGCTGAAATACCATGGTGATAAGACTTTGATAGCTTAAAGGGTAGAAGAATGTGGAGTGACAATTTGTTTTCTTGAAATCCATTTCAGGAAATGCCCACTTCCTGCAGTTTCTGCTATGCTGATTGTTCTTTCAGTCAAATGTTACCCAGCATGCATTAAACCTAGATGCCGATGTTTTAGGTTAGGTCTGATATAGCAGAGTAAGTAGTTTACAAGTTTAAAGAGTCCATAAAAGTAACTGGTAACTAGTGCTATGAAAGATGTGGTCCTCATTACAGGTGTGTATATCCTGTTCTGGTATGATGTCCTAATTGGTGACGGTCTATCATTTAAAGTGTAGCTACCTGTTATGTCCTCGTCGGGCTTGTGGAATTTACTTCTACTGTGTGTTGCTTGTATTGCTTGAGCTGTCTCCTGTGGATCAGGTGCTGCAGTGCTTCTGGGGTCTGACTGGTTTGCTGCAGACCAGAAGCTGGGTGGGCAACAGTGGGACCCACCACCCCAACCATCTTTGTTGAAACCATTTTAGCTCTGTGGGGCAGTGAGGGCCTGTTCTGCAGTTCATTTGTTCAACAGAATCTGATTGCACTGGTTATTTCTCACCACTGCTTCCCTTGAGGTTTCCAAAATGGTTAAAAGACAGTGGTGTTTGAGAGTGCTAAAAAGCACCCTAGTGGTTTCCCTCTGTGTAATGGACTAGGAGGACTACCATATGTGTCCCCAATCAACAAGTTAGTAGCAGGTCTACTTCCCTCTTGTCATAACGTGGAACAAGAGGAATAGTTTAAAGATGTGAGTAATATCTGAGAGAAAGCCCTGCGTTCGAAAGTGTCACTGGAATGCCATCAAAGAGGAATGGACTGGCTGCTGTTCTACGCTGCTGCTGGACAGGTGGGCTGCTGTGGCTTTGTACCACTCCTACGCCTCCAGTTTGTAGTTCTGGAGTACAGAGACTCGATTCTCTTACTCTGAGTGACTCAATGCTGTGAAGCCAACAGGCTGTGGTTAGATCTTGTTGGGTGTATCTTTTACAAAGACATGAAAATTTGATTTAATGACTCTGTGTTAATTGCCTTGCTCCTTTCCATGGTAAGTTATCTTGCTAGCTAATTACATCTATTGGAAAGAAGTTGCATTTTGTTCCCAGTTAGAATCTCCACACCCTGCATTTTATGTCTTTATCTGCACCTTACATAAAGCAGCTTGCTCTGTGTGCTGGTATTATGTGAAATGATCAAGTTCCAACTTTGCTTTCAGCTTCAGAAAAGAAATAAATATCCCGAAGTTTCTTACTGCAGGATGCCTTTCCAGACGGCTGTATTTTTTATTTGTTTTCTATAAAATAAGAAACTGAAGTATATGCAAGATTAATGAAGCCCTCCCCCTCTTTTTTTGTGGGAGGATAGAGTTTGTATTTTATTGTTCAGCAAACAGACGATTTTCTTCTTTTATATATATTCTTACAAAAACTTAAGGGAAATGCAGACTGGATGAAGTAACTGTTTTGAGAAATTGTGATTTAGGAGATGGAAGAAAAGTGTTGTAAGAGAACAGTGGGAGATTTTAGTTTCTTTTAGGAGTACTTTTTGGTACTTTGGATAGGAACAGAGAAGAAAGATTATTTTCTAAAGAAATGAAGTAAAGCAGAAAACTTTATTTTCCCATGTACTTATTATGTTGGATGATCCAAGTCTTTGATTGAAACACACCTTCTCTTATTGTCCATATCCCTGTGGTCTTCTAGATTGAATAACTTCTCGTTTTCTGTATTTATCCTTCTGAACTTTTACAAATAGCCAGTAGATATTATCCTATTAGTCTACTTCTTCCATCTACAGGGATTTGTTTCTTTAAAAATTAGTGCAATTGAGAAATCCTTGTACTAACAGGATACATTTGTATACAGTGCTGTAAGTGTCCAGCACATTTCAGATCTCAGCAGTTTGTTTAATGCTCACCATGGCTTTCTTGCTGTTCCGTATAAGACCTCCTGATTTAGGCTCCAAGTCCTAACATGTATGGAAAGCATAGAGAGAAAAGGAACATGGTTGTACATGTTCAGGAATCTGCATGAGGTGTGTAAACAGTGTTATTAAAGATTGATGGTACTTTCAGTCTACAAATAAAATTTCCCTCACTGCTTTTATTCCTCTGTAGGAAAAGCGAGAGAATTTCACCAGCTGTACCTCAACCTTTTTTTTCTTTAATGAACTGCATCTCAAATTAATGAACACCTTCTCTCCAGATAAGTTGTACAGCACTTCAGAAGCTATTTCACTTAGAAGTTGAGTATGAAGTATGCTTGGTTGCAGCTGTAAATGGCTGGATAGCGTAAAAAATGATGGCAGACATCGGAGAGCTGTTCTTAGAAGGTAACGAGTGCATAAAGCCGTGAACAAATGATGCAATAAGAGCCTGGTTTGTGACCACAGGTAAGTGGCAGCCCTGACCAGTTGAGCTATCTTTTTAAAAATTCAGACAGAAGCCAGCTTCTTCTTAGTGTCTTTGCTACGTGCTCTACCTCATGTATGTACTCTTTCCTAGGAAACCCTGTGCTTTAGTGGCTCTCTTCCCTTTAAGTCATTAGTCCCAGTAAGTAGTAACCAGGAAGCCACTGAAAAACACAAGAGTACCTTTTCTTTGGTGTGTTTTAATGAGTGTATAACCCAGTGTCTTGAAACTTTCCAGATCTGGAAGTAAGTGTTGTGTTCCCATGGGAACCTAGGGAAATAATCTCTCATTTTAACTTCTTTTTTCTTCCTAATATACATGTGTCTGAGATAACAGACTTCAGAATTGTGATTTATTCACAGAAATACTTAAGTTTTTTTCAGAAGTAAATCATGGATCTTGATTACTGACGTTCATATCTCAAAATTAGGGGCTATCTGGAGTGAGAGGAAACGTTCACATGCAATTTTTCTGAGGCCAGTAGAAAAGTTAGTACCGAGTGCCCAGCTGAGTGGTTTAGATACAAAGGGTAGTTAATAGGAATTGTATGCTCTTCTGGCCATAAAACGCACGTGTCTCTGTGACCACTTAAAATATGTCAGTGACACGGATGTAAAGATTTGTGTCATTTTAATGAGCATTGTTCATGGGGGAAGTCCTATTAGAAAAACATGTCCTGCTTTCTGACTTGAACATTGTTCATCCTGAATTCGCACTCGTGATCTCTAGCCCATAGCAGCAGGCTGCCTTCCTCTGGCCCTGGTGCTGCTGCCAGTGCTGGGGCTAGGTCAATGAGATTGACAAGGGCTTCCTAACTTATCGCTTTCTAATGCCTCTGCCTAGCTGGGTCTCCTTCCTCCTTCTTTAAACGGTAGTTTTTCTGTGCATCTCGTAATGTGTTTCTGCTGCCAGCATGTTTAGCACTTTTGAAATGTTTTAAAGTAAAATCAATAGGTTCTTTTTTTTTTTATATTAATCAAGCTTGAGCCATTAGCAAAATATTCTAGGAGTGCCTTGATCAATAACTAAGCATTTAGCATCTTACCCTGCAGTTCTGCTTTTGATTTGTATGTTTATTAGAAGAAAATCAAGTCAAACAACTTGGAATAACTCCCAAAATTTTGGGATACCTTATGATTTTGTATTTTCAGTGTAATAAATGGTCAAGTTGCTATTCTGAGCATGAATGGCTCTAAGAACTTAATGGCTGGGGTCATTCTTGGTTTGCTTGGCAGAGCCAAGGAATCGCTTGGCAACAGCATTCATTTTATTAAAAAGCCCTTAGAGAAACACAGCGAGCGTGCACGTGGACGTGTGAGTGTGTGACAACATGCAGCCAGAGGGAAGCCGTGTAGGCAGTGAATGGGTTCAGCCAGCCTGTAGGCGAAGTTGCTGCCCCTATTAAAAACCAGTCATTGTTTCTAATAGCCAGGGGTTTAATTCGCCTCTTTGTGAGACTTGATTAAGTAAATCACCAGTACTTAAGAGCATGTCAGACAAGCAGGGTTATCTGAATGCTCATGTCTCCACGCTGTGTGATGAGACCGCACATCTTTGCTTGCTGTCTCTGAGAGCTTCTAGGCTCATACAGGTGTCCAGCGGGCACAGCAAGAAGATGGTAAGTGGGGGCGGGTGCTTTCAGATCAGAAATGTTTAGTGAAAACACAGGACTGTGTTGCACTAAGCAAGCCTTATTTTCTTCCAGTTCTCTTTTTGAAGAAATGTTAGAGATGCTGCAGTAGTTCAGAGCAACTGTTAACGTGGATGCAAGAGAAACCCCTGAGGATTTTGTTATGGGTGTGAATGTCTTGGACTTGAATCCTGCTCCCTCTTCACCTCTCACTCCAAGAAGTGGGGTCATGTCAAAGGAGCTGTCTCTCCCTAACTTTTCCATATCACGTGTGTGTTGTAGATAGTGAAACAATGCTGTGCTCACACTCTGGGCTGGAGAAGGGCATACGTGGTTCGTCCCAGAAGCTGGTAACTGAATGTGAGTGGGAGAAGAAAGGAGGCAATAGAATTTGTAGTATAAACACACAAATGTCTCTCCAGCCTAGAAAATAGCCTTCCTCTTACCAGATTTATTCATCTTAGGCTACAGCTCTGTGCTTGGCCTTTCTGCTTTGCATGCCATTAACTCGCCTGCTGTTCGAGACAGTTCACCCTAAAACTCTTTTGAATTCTTTTCCAGGTACAAGAGAGCATTGGGAAAATGTGCAGCAAGAAGTAGCTTATGGGGGGACAAGAAAACTGGTAACAGAGTAGAACTGAAAAGAATGAGGTTTATCTGACCCATTCCTAGCACTGCCCTTTTCGTAAGACACAATCCTGCATACTTCAGTGCTTTTTCTGTGGGCATAGGATTATTTCTGATATTTCAGAATTAAGTACTTCGAAGTCGGATCTGCAGCTGAGTGCATGCATTAAAAACAAAATACATCATTTCACAGATGTCAGACTACTTTTAGTGGCTTCAGAACATGGTTTTGTAGTTCAAAAAGGGGGGGGGGGTCTAGAAGAGGAATGGCAGGAGGTAAATACATGTTTCAGTTGGTACATTTTGAAACCGATGAGCTCATTTTAGGTAATAATGTAAGGAAATACATTAAGTATTGTAAAGCAGGAAAGGTAAAGAGAAAGGATGCAATTTTTACTAGCTTTTCTGTTTCTTTAAGCACATAAAATAATTAGCTTAAATAAATCATTTTGAGGCTTAAGAAGCTTTTATGTAGAAATGCATAATAGAGGCTGTTACTGTATCCTGATGTGAGAAAAAAACCTTTATTTTCATTTCAGTAGTTGAAAAGATAGTCTCCTACGACGCCCTTCAAAAGGCAGTAACATTTCACTATTTTTGTTTGGTTTATTTTGAATTGCAGTAAATCCTTAGCATAGCTGATTCTTCCGTGAGTGGTATATCAACATCAAGTCACTTGCTTCCGCTAGCTTTCCTAGGGGTCAACAAAATCATTTCGTGTTCTGCAGGTACGTAATATGCATTCACGGCGTAAATGGAACATTGTGTACAAACACTAAATTTACATAGAAAATAGGATTAATGCTCTGTAATCTTTGCTATGCAGATTGCTCTTTCAGTAGAATGCTATCCGGAATTCATTAAACCTAGCTGCTGCTGTGCCGTGTTGCTTCGTGTACAGTTTCTTCTTAGTTTTAAACTCTAATTTGACAAAGGGCATTCCTTGGTGATTCGTTTCACCAAGCTGCTGGTGCTGCTCATACACAGAGTGACTGCTGACTTGAATTTTGTATGTACTAGCCATGAGTTCCTAGCACAGCGTTCTGCACCTTTACCAGAGGCTACCCAAGCAGAAGACCAAACATCTCATGGTGTTGCTCAGCTAACCACCAGCAAAGGGAGTGGGCTACGGGACAGCGATGTTCCAGTAGTACTCCCTCCAGGCGAGAGTCAGTGGAAAATGGCAGCAAGGTATATTAGGAAAATAGCTAACTTAAACCATGGCTTTATTTCTCTTGACCTCGGTAAGAGGACTCCTGCCTTGTTGTAGTAAATTATGTAAATTATTACTCACTGAATTAAGGCCTTATGTATTTCATTTTCACCTATTCAGTTTTTTTTTTTTTTTGAGTAATGCAAACTGATGGATTGGAAAATAGTTTTTATAGGGGGAAAAAAAGAGTAAATGGTGTTGCACATCACTTAGAGTTGTTCTGTGTCTAATGAATATGTAGCAGTTCTATTTTCTACTTAAAAACGCAAAAAAATGTCAGAATAGAATTAGTGTTATCTTGTAAAATTGTGTTTATCTAGGAAATGTATTATTTCTCTAGAGAGTGCTATTAAAATCTGTGCAGAATGGGTAAACGTATTCGTTGAGTGTTGGGGATTTGTTTTTAGAGCTAGGAACATGCAACTTCTGTTGAACTGTACAGTGTGCCTGCATCAATTTTGTCAGTTTTCTGCTATGTTGCAGATGTTGGTCATTACTGGAAAGAAGAGCACGTTCATACAGCCTGGCTGGTCTGTAGCCATTCCTTTATATCAGGGGAAATACAGAGTACTCGTCCCCGCTCTCCCCCACCTCCTATTATTGAGTCCAGGTTGGTCATCCAAAAATTGTACAGAAATCACCCAAAATAAACCATCACGGCACAGGGGAGGCAGCACTTTCATATGTTTCGAGGAGATGAAATGCACCTGGAGACGGGGCACGTTTTATGACCGCAGAGGAAGACAGCAGGGCAGCAGAACAGCCTTTCCCATGCATGTGCCATCTGATCCAGGAGACCCCAACCCAGGCGGCCTTTCCGAGGAGGTGCGCCTTTTGGAGGAGTGTCCTGCCATTGGATCACAGGAGGAAAACTCCCACCATTTTTCTGTGGCAAAAGAAAACCTCTCCTTTGCTGAAGGAGCTCACTCTATCAGTTCTGCTCTCGGATTGCAAGGCCTGTATTTTGAGCCCTTCCATCACTTCTTGAAATTTCCGCAGTTTTCCATGACTGGTATCCACAGTAGATGTGGTTCAGAGAGCTCCTCTGGCTCTCCCTTCTGGTTTTCTGAGCTTGTTTGCTTTGGAAAAATATAAGAGGGAATGCATGACAGCATCTGTTTTGTTACAGGCACAGACTCTCTGCTTTGTGGATGTTCCCACGTAAGATGAAGCTGGCCCAGGGAGAGGGCATTCCAGGGCTGCCTGTCTCCCGGCGTGCCTTCCTCATCGCCCCGTGTAGGAAATGCACAGCCCTTCTCTCGTCGCTTCTGGAGCATGTGTGCATGCTTATTTTTCTTCGAAGTTGGAAAGCCTTCCCCGAGCCCTTCTGCTCCTTGGTATCATTTATCTCTCCCTGCAACAATCTGCTGCTTTCATAACTGGCCCAAGGCTATGAAGCAAACTCGCAGCCTAGGGATGCTGCTGACTGCAGTCCTGAGGAAGGAAAAAATTGGCCAGGAGCAAGCAGCTAATTGTTGAGTGGGAGAAACAACTGGGAGTTCTTGGTAAATCAAGAAAAATGGCTAGTGTCTGAAAACACTGGTGTGGTACAAGGCTGGAAAAAAAGTGCTTTGGCTTTCTGAGGAGTTTTTATAGCACTTAGCTGTGTTCTTTCTCAAAAATGTTACAGAAATGCCAGGAAAGTGGTTTTATTGGTACCAGGTCAAGTCCAGTTGCACGTTTTGGGAAGCTCAATCGGTACATTGATTTACATGATCATTTGCTTAGTTTCTGGCTAAGTATTTATAAATGTGTAGATAAAATGCAATAGGTAACCAGCAAAGTTGAAACTCAAGCTTACTCTTGCACTTCTTGCAGTGCACTTACCAAGACCTCAGCACCAAGAGGAGGGACTGGGAGTACCCTCAGGGCTCCCTGTGATGGCACATGGAGTAATTGCTGAGGATGCCGTGGCTGTTTTAAGGAAGAGGGTGACTGGGGGAATGAAATCTTCAGCTTTCAAGGTAGTGTGTTTAATTCTTCAGAGAGGAAAATGTTTTTCCGGTGTTCACTTTAAAATAAGGTCAAGCCAGTAACTCTTTAATTATACATAAGCCAAACAGCGTGCTTCCTCTTCCATGCCGGAGATTTACTTGACCCAGGGAGAGCACCTCTTCGAATTAGCCTGATTTCTCTGTGTTAGAATCTGTTTTAAATACATTATAATACTATTTCTATGCGAGTCAATCTATTGGCCTCTGATCAACTGAGAGAGGAGTTACTGAACCTAAAATGTGTGTCGTGGTGCATGACTGCAGAGACTCGGTTCTTGCCTCCAAAATGTGTGCTCTGTACCGACTGCAGCAGAAGCATCAGACCTGATGATCTGAAAGGTAAATAAGGGAGCTCAAACCAAGCGCAGCTGTTTTCGTTATTTTGATGAATATGGAAAGCCTTCACAAGAAAGCGAATATCAAAGAATGATTTGAAAGAGGAAAAAAATATTTGTCTTTTGAAACCTTTGCTTGGAGAAATAAACCCGTCGGTAACCTCCCAGGGTTAGCAGGGAGCTTTTCCAAAGCGTGGGTTAATGTGGGTTGAGAGAGGAGGATTTGTAGGCATGCTGCTGAATACTCTGGTCATTTGGCTCCGCGAACTGCTGATCTGTGGCTCGACTACCAGCGAAGGCGTTGTTCCCAACCGGGGTCCTGTTGAGTCACAAGTGCTTAATTCGAGTTTCATGTTTCTGTCACGCCGGGATGGTCAGTGTGTTGGCAGGTCTGTCAAGGTTACAGGCTGATGGAGCAAAGCTTGAAAGCTGCCACGCAGCTGGCTGAGCGTAGGTGATCAAAATTAACTCTGCGGGAAGGATGCATCTTATCAAAGGGCACAAGATGTGCTAGGCATAAGGGTACACACAAAAAAAATGTGTGAGGAGAAGGCAAGATTTATTTTTTTGCTTTAAAAATCTATCATATTAGAAGTTATCTGGCTTTGGTTGATCAAACTTGCACATCTGTGCAATCTGTTGCAGGCTGAAGTCAGAACGAAATGAGAAACTGCAAGCTCTCACAAGTTCTCCGGGTCAAAACTGTGATGTTTAATTGAAGAACTGTCAGTGTCATAAGCATGCATCATATACGGGCTCTTCTGAGTATTACTTAATGCTCTGCAGCTCATCTTCTTTCTCATCTGTTTGCCCAGGTACGTGTCATAAAGGGCGAGCCATGGAAATGAAGATATTATTATGCTTTAATTTAAGAAGCAAACTCTAGCCTCAGGACTGTTGACTCCTGGTCACAAGGGTGTCAAGCTTTGCTTTAAAGCAATTGTTGAGGCATTTAGTTCACTTAGAATAGATTTGAGCGTGTGGATGTGGAACAGCATTGACATGGAACAGTAGTGTTCCTTCACAGACAATGGCAGTATCCACAGTAGTCAGTAAGTTTTACTTCTCCATGTTTCCAAGTTTAAATAAAATAAGCCAACCAACCAAAACAACAACAAAATAGGTATATCACAAGGACAGGAAATAAATTCTAGGGTGATGTTTAAGGGTGTGAGGTCCAACAGAAACTAAGCTTGACAGCTCACTTTGTTGAGCCGAGATTTGCAGCAAGCCGCTTGGCTTCTGGCTCTTGTCACCAAGCTGAAACGTTACTTGCAATGTAATTTAGGATTCACATACACATGCTAATTAGAAATGTATGCTGTTTTCTTAGGACAGGAGAAGAGACTTTTGTTTGCTTGTTTACAAGTAGTTTAAGATATTTCTGACTAGTTTATAGTTCAGCATTGTGTGCTTAAAAAAAAAAAAAAGAAAAAAAAGCTGAATTTAACTTATAATTGTCTCCCATGTGCTTATATGTAGTTATAAGGAAGGAATGCAGGAAATTTATCCTGTTGGTGTTAGTTCAAAATGAGTTCAAAAAGAAAGTCCAGTGCCCCCAGGGAAGTCTTTCCAGCAGCAGTCGGATCTCTGCAGGTTACTGGTTGGAGTTACTTTAAATCAGCCTATCCTTAGGCTTTGCTGGTTGGAAGTACATGTTATCTGCAATCCTGTTTAACTTAGAACTGTAAAGCATAATTGAGGATGTTATTTCAAAGCACATTGCTTTCTGAAGCTCCATTTCTGAGAAGGATTTTGCACTTTAACAAGAATTCTTCTGATGCAGTGAACCCTGCCCTCTGTCTTGTTTTCATTAGAGGTAAAGCTTAAATGGAAGGGCTCTGGCATTCTTTAAAATGTTTCGGCTAAATATCCTTTAATATTTCTGTGGTCCAAGTGCAGATGAAACTTAAGTCTGTCTTGTATTATTTCCTTTAAAGAAGGAGCTTGTGAAGAAATTATTCCATAAGCAATTCCTCCTTGCCTGTCGTCTTGAAGGAGTACAGACATAATAGCTGTTCTTCTGTAATGTGACGTGTATCACACCTCTTCCTTGGGGATATGAACAGAGTTTGCAAATGCTAAGTAAGGATGTCACCCAGTGAGGTGGCACGGCGTCAGCAGATTTTCCCTGGGAAGAAATGCATTAGGAGGTGGCTGGCAGATGGGCAGTGGAGGGTCCTAGTAATAAGGCTCGTCAGTGATGTACTGCCCTGTGTAACCCCATCTCAGCAGCCTGTTTCTGTGCCCTCCCCTTTAGTCTGTAGTGATTCAAGGCAAAAACTCCTTCCTAATGTGCACAGTAAAGCCCCACTTTCATTTCGGGTTTCTCAGTACACCATGACATTAAGGGGTTTTTGCTTGTGGATTCCGTGGTGTAGCTGCTGGTGGATGTGGGATAAGGAGTAGGTCGCGGGATGGAAAAGTTCAGGCATCGTGTTCACCGTGCAAGCTGGAAGCAAGGCCAGACTGCGAGGCGTGACGATGCCGAGCTGTGCAGGGGGCATGGCGGGGATGCTCCATGCTCTGCTCGTGTGTGTACCCAGCCTGCTGCCCCTACTGGAAGGTGAGCTGGACGCCAGGCAGGGAGGAGAAAACCTTCTTGCCTCTGTGCACGCTGCTGTCAGGTGCATGGGCTGAAACCTGCAGCTGCAGAAACAGGGAAAGAGCCTTCAGGGGCCCTCAAACCCCGTGCCTGCAATCCTAGCTGCTGCTCGTATCCTCGTGTTGTGCCGAGCTGCTTGCATGGCTCGTAAGCACTGAGAGCTGGCCTGCTTATGCTGCATGACTCTACGTTTATCTGTAGTGTAAGGAAAAGCTTGTGATTAGCAGGCAGTGAATTGTGCCGATGGGCGAGGAGGAAGAGTAAGAGGTTGTGTTATTTACGGGGAAGGTCTCTTGGAGCTGCACAGCACAACTCTGCAGTGACACCAGTCACTGGGGTAAGTCTCCTGTGCTCCATCCCAGTTATACCACATGCTGCTCACATGATGAGATGAGATTTTCTGGTAGAGAACATTCATTTGTTTTTATTTTTTTTTTACACTGATATTGGAACATATCTAGGCTGAGGATTTTTTTCTTGTTCCGTCGTAGATGCTCAGAAAGCGGAGATGCTGACCTGTCAATTGCACCTGACAGTGCTGTTAGAGAAAGGCTCTTCTTTTCTGCCTTTTCTACCTTATCCTGGCCTAGTTTCCTCACAGCAGCTGCACAGCATGGCACCAGCAGTGCAATTCAGATCTAAATTTATGAATGTCTGTTAAAGTGTGAGTTGCACTGCTTGTTCTCAAACATGTTAAAGCAGTTAGAAAATAAAGGAGCTGATGGAAGGAAGGCACAGTAATGTAATAATAGTGGAAAGCACATTTTCCCTTCGAGTCATCTAAGAAAAAATGTGTTAAAGATTCTGAAAGAGTGCTGAAAGGTTGATGCTACGGTACATGGCTTGGAAATTTTAGAGGGGGAATGTTTGTCTGTGAAGACATCGGCTGCTTCTCAGGAGAGTTGGTGAGTGCAGGTACACCAAGAAAACCTAATCACCCCTGTGTTCCTCCTGTGTGGGTGAAGCTGTCAGTAACCCGGGATGTAAAGACAATGGGGGACTTCAAGTCATCGAGAGTAAAAGCTTTCTGAGTACTTCTGAAAATCCCAACCATTGACCATCACAATCCCTTTCCTACCTGTTCCCCTGCAATAGTTACAGCTCACCTGTGCTGTGAGGGATTCTCACTCTCCCTTGCTGCTGCGAAGTCTGCAGGAGGGCCCCAGCCCGGAGCACGTTTCCTCACAACCTCTCTTGTAGCAGTATTATTTCCCTAACTCAGCACTTTCTGTTTATAATGGCTCACAGCTCTCTAGCTCTCCCCTTCTCCCTGCTCTATGGTTTCCATGCACAGTTGTTTTTCCCCTCTGGCATTCCTTGGCACTATGTTTTTTTTGTTGTTTTTGCTGTAAGGGCCGTAACAGCTGGATTTCCCTTTGCCTGTGTCTTTTCACCTTAATGAGCACCACAATCCATGGATTTTGCTGTTCAATAGAGGTAATTGGCAGGTATTCTCCAGCCTTTTCTTAAATTATGCTGTCCTTAGCTATATTGTTGTTAATATTTATTGCCTTTTTTTTTCTTTTCCCTTTCTGATAGCCTTCAAAAAGAAAAACAGAGCTTCAGTTATGATAGGCATTGCACAAAAGGCATTGCACAAAGGGGGAGGGAGAGAGAGAGAGAATGAGAATCTGTGTTGAGGAAGCTGGAACTTGACTCCCAAAGGGCCAAAAGATGGGAGGAAGGCGGTGGAGTCGCACTGGTCGCAGTGCCTAGGAAATGTCCCGACACCTGATCGTGCCTTAAGCACTGTGTGCTGATGCACAGCACTGCAGTCCTTGAAGAGTTAAAGTAAAAGTAGTAATAATGTATGTTGGAGAGGAAAATCCATTCTCAGAGATGTCTTGGAGGGTGCAATCATATATGTGGGAAAATAAGAAAATGAAGACAAGGCAACATTTCAAAAGTGATTTTTTTTCTCCCCTGGTTCTTTATTACTGTCTCAGTATCCATTCTTCACTTTCTGTCTCACATTACCTGTGATCGCTGTGTGGGTGAGAGCCTGCTGTGCACCAGGATCCCAAAGCACTTGGTGCTGAGTGAGCTCAGACCAAGAGCGAGGTCCCTGCTCCACAGAGCTCACGGTGTCCCAGCACCACTGGGCAGTAGTTGGGCATCAGAATAGGGTGAGCCTTTGGGGTAAATAGGAGTGGGAAAAGCTCACAGCAGGAAGGTCATGGAAAGGGACTGCAGGATTTAGATGGGTATGGGAGGGCTGTTTCTTGAGGACAGTACTCACAGAGTCGTGGGCAACAGACAGATGTGGCCTTGTCTGTAAGAACAAACAAGAAGGCAACCAGCTAGCAGGGACATGGTGGAGGGCACAGGGAAGACAGGAGGAACCAGTGGGAAGGGTTTGTGAGTGGGAAATGCTGAACTCTGTTTTAGCTGAGAAGGATTGCTGGGTGTCTGTGATGCACTACTGGGCTGTGATGTTGCTTGAATAAAGGAGATAGATTTTTCTGTCTAGTTTAGACCTGAGTCATCAACAGGAAGGATTGAACTATTCGTGCTTTTTGCAGACAGGATTGACCAGAGATAAAGCATTGAGAGACATAGGGGACCACTAATACCACCTCATGGTGACCCTCTCTTCACTTTTTTTTCCTTCCAGACATGGAGAGAGAGATGAGCATTCTCCCAAAAACATACTGAAAGAGCAATTAAAGATTTAAAACAGAGCTAGAAATACTGTTGTCCCCTGACCTCTTCTTGGTTTCTTTCTTGCCAACTTACTTTTTCCAGGGGTTCCTGTTGCCTTCTAAATGCTGTAGCTTCTGAAAGCTTCTCTCCTTTCCTTGTGTCTCTTAGCTGCAGTCTCTCCAGCACCTACCACTTTCCAGTCTCACTTTTCTTTCTTTGAACCGCTTCCCGAGAGTTTTGTCTGTACCTGTTCCCTTCTTGCGGATGGGGGATGGTGGGGGGAGCTTTCTGTAAGAGAAAGAAATTTCTGTGGGCAGGCACCTTAACTCTCTGAGCAGCCCAGGAAGCTGAATTCTCATTTGTGAGGTTCCTTAGCCCAACTGATAGAAGGCAGTTTGCCGTTTAAGGGTGATACAGAGAGCTGTAGTCTTAAATTTTGAGTTAGAGATGTCAGCAGCGGTTACCAGGGAAACTTCTAAAATTACCCTGGCAATGTCTCCTCTCAAATACTACATCAAATCTTCAGGAAACGGCACCAAGTGAACAGGCATAGATTGAGGAAGCGTCTCTGTGTAAGAGTCCTGGATTCTGTACATACAAGTAAAATAACCCCCCCTAAAACTTACGGAAGATACAGGGTCTCTAGTTCTGCAATCCTAAATCAGGAAAATAGCATGAAAGAAATAAAAAGTATTGATTCTATAAAATTTCAGCGAGGCAATTGCTTTAATAGGAATATCCTTGCTAACCTCCATTTTAGGTTCTGTGGTTTTGTTTTTAAATACTAAGGAAAGAACAGTTGCTTCCTTCTGGAGCTGCTTCCAACAGCTAATTCACAAAAACTGTAACTCATGACTAGGAACTAACGCGTGAAGAGATGCTGTGCTTTCCCACCCCCTAAGCCTCCAAACCAGGTAAGAGTATAGAAATGTATTTGTGCATATTTAAATGCATGCTGGTCAGAAAGAAAGAATATTTAGGGTTAGAACAAATTTCAGAAACCTGTAAAACAGAGTTCCCATTGCACTGGAATAGGCTCCCTACCTCAACACGGTACCACCTTCTCTACCTTAGTACGTCTTAGTTATGGGTATTTGTTATTGTCTTCGCTCAAACAAGTCCCTGCTATAAAATGTGAGCTTTGTATAGGAGAAAGGTGTATGTTCTACATTATTAACTAAAATAAATGTTTGTATATAAGGCAGCTTTGCTTTCAAAATGCATTGCCCGGCCAGGTAAGCCACGCATATTTATTATCTGGTAACAAACATTGTTGGTTCAACCTCTTGATTCAATAACGTTTGTGGAAAGTAAATGTAAATTTTAATACATGTTTAAAACATGTCTTTTTGCGTGGTGCTGACTGCAGAGTGTTCATGTGTTAACAGGCTAACTTCTACTGCTTTTGTGGAAGCGCTGGAAGGCCATACTCCAACCCTCTGAGGAAAGTACACGGGAAGATGCCACACCTGCATCTACTGACAGGTAACTGGCCACCGTCAGAACCTGGGAACGTGCTGCTCTGGGGAGCTGATTGCTGAAATCAGACCATAAAGAGTGCAGCTAATTAATCACCATATGATTAATCAAAAGCTCTGGATGCTATTCATGAAACAAAAAATGCCTTAAGTAGCAAATTCCTCTGGGGTTGTGAGGAGGTTACGCTAGCTGTTGCAATGAGGGGAGCAGTGGCACGGCCGGTTCAGAGAAGTGGATGGTTGCTCTGACTTACCATACTGAAGTAGGACTAGAACAACCTCTATTTTAATTTCACCTCCACACAGTTTTGTTCCTTTTGATTTCAGTATGACAGGATCTGCTGGCAGAGAGCATGCATGCAAGCCTAGTCCTGCAAAGCCGGCGGGAGGAAGGCTCTGGAGGTGAGTGGTGGGGCTCAGCGAGTGCAGCCCGTGGCTGTAGGAGCCGATTCCAGGGGTATGTGGTGACCTTCTGGTATCATTTCTTTGTGCTTCCTGTTGTTTCACCTGGAATGTTTTTTATTCTTGAAGTGAGAAGCTGGTGTCCTGAATACTTCAGCACTTTAAGTGGTGTACATGCTGAAGGGGTGTTCCAGTCCTGTTTTTCTGCAGCAGCCAGCCACTAATGATACACCGACTGCCTTCCTGAGGAGCAGAGCTGACACAGATCAACAATTTGAAAAGCTGTGGGGACATTTAATGAGAAATAGAGCAGCTTGTCATTGCTGTGAACTCACCAAAGGCTGCCATGCTGACAGCTGGTGGGGAAGGGGCAGGGCAGCCACCCATTTTTAGTGACCCAGTTGTATGCAGTGGTTGTTGGATGGGCAAAGGCAGAGCTGCCCAGCAGTGCGTGACCTGACCCCACGTTTCATGACCTACTACTGCTTCATGGTGTCTCCTTGCTTAGGTGTAGGGCAAGGGTGGTAAAAGTGAAATGGTCCTTTCCCTCTGAGAAGCAAAGCTGCACTTCAGAGAGAAGCAAAGAATGTTTTTCCCTAGCTCCCAAATAAACCCTGCAGGAAATGTAGGGATGTTCAGCATCACGTGCATTTTCCTCACACATAAACTATATTTTAGGCATAGTTATTTGCAATACTCTGGTGTAGCCAATAAACACACAAAGCTATTTTGTGAAAACGTGCAGCTCTTAATTTAAATCTGACTTTTGCTCTTAAATCTTCACAAAGATGTGGAGAAGGACAGAAAAAATATGGGTGAGTTTATTATAAGATATTCCTGTTTCTTTCGGGTAATGTTTAATGATCAGTCAGTGACTGAGTTTACATAACGTTAAATATTTATTTTTCCTCTGTAGAGCTGAATGGGGAAATGTGCTCACATTCCTGCCAGATAACTAAGTGGGTAACTGTGGATGCTTAGGGTATTTTTGAAGCAGCATTTTTATCTGCGGTGCTTGTCTCATTAAGGATTTTACTGTTTGTATTCCAGAAGTCATGAATTCTCCAGCTGGGGCCAGGGCTTTGATAAATTATCATTCTGTGTGCTTGAACGGTAACTTTATTACCTCCGAGTTATAAAAAAATGTCATTTTGCATTTTCTTTACACCTTCACAGCACAAATTTCTGTTCATTTTTAGTGTTTGCAAAATCATGATGCTGTTGCAGTTGGTGGGTTCCTACCGGTTGGTCTGGCTCCAGGGGCAAGGCTGCAAATCTGTGAAATGTGTATGATTTCGTACTCCTCTGTTTCTTTAACTCCTGTGCTCAGATTTCTGGTGGGAGAGCTTTCTTATCTCCGCTGTTGCTGTGTTTGAGTTACGACCCTTCTTCTGCCAGGCACAAATTTGCCTTTCCCTTCTCAAGGGAAATGAAACTCAGGTGGTCATGGGCAGCCCCGGGAATCCTTTTTAACTCTTCTTGGACTGTTCCGACCCCAGCTCCAGTCCCCACTTCCCACCTCACCGGTGCCTGGGATGCTCTGGGGAACACCTCTCATCTTGGCTGGGCTAACTTCTGCCCCGCAGTCCCCTCAGCCACTAAGAGCAACAGAATCAGCTTTTGAGGTGGTGCTGTTCTTCAGGGAAGGTGGGTTTAGCCTGTGGTAGCTGATCCTGCCCGAGTTCTGTTTAAGGCACTTTCCCTGTCCTGTCTGCACTTCCCCTCCATGGGGCCAGGATTCCCTTCCAAGCTTCTTCCACCCACTTGCCCTACCCTGAATCGTGATGCTGGGAGCTTCATTTGTTTTGCTGCACTCTGCTTTCTGCACTCTGCTTTATTTTTTATGGGAACAGCTCTCCTCAGTAACTCTCGTCTCACAGCAGAGCTGTGATATCGGCTTAGCCCCGAAGAAAGGGGCTGAGGTTGCATGAGGTGGTGAGAGAAGCTCAGTGAATGGGGTGCATGGGATTCTCCTCCTCCAGAGAGCTCTTTCGTCTGTTTATTTTAGGTTCTGTCCCTGCTTCATTTTGAAATACCTCAATTCTTTCCTCAGCTTTCTGGTGGAAAATAATATTCAGATCACATACAAGTGCTAAATCTCACACTCATCTCCAAAAAGGCCCGAGATACTGAAATACTGAGCTCTTCAGGGGAGATTTATTAGAACTGAACCGTGCGTTGTTCTGATGTTGTTCCCCTTATTGATGTTATTCCCCTTATAACATATTATGTTGTTCCACTATTTGCAGAGCGTTGTTGCATAGCCTAAATACCACATTAAAATTGAAGCTAGTGTTGAACCTTTAAAAGAATTTTCCCTAATGGAATTTTAAATACAGATAAATGCATATTTGGCATGTCTAGGTCATGCTTTCGTATGTTTGGTTGGTTAATTGTAATTGTTTGCTTAGTGGATCTTTTTCTTGGTACATTAACAACATTTTTATGTGAAGCACCCTAAAGAGGCTTCATAGCCAAAATATTTGAAGTCACAAAAGGTCAAAGCTGCTGTTGTAACAGCTCAGTTTGGCGTTACATGAATGAAATCCGCAGTTAGTCATTTCTAAGGTCACGGCGTGGCAGGTTTACTTATCTATTTGTAGCCCGTGAGCAGTCTATTTAATGACTGCTGCTTTTGTGTGGAAGGAAAAAAAAAACAACTCAAGCTAGATCCTTTGCCACTTTCATCCGTAAAACATTTAATATTTATGTTATCAAAGTGAAAACTTCCTTAAGGTAATGACAACTGGAATCATTCAAAATATTCCTGCAAGAGGGAGGCTGTCCAAGTGCCGGTCTGCTTTCAAGTATCTCTTGCTTCCTGCCTGCCCACCTCCCTCCTTCTCTCTTGGTTTAGCTTCCCTTAGCTTTTAAGTCATGTAGAACTCTCTCATGACTAAGTAAGGTTTCTTACAAATTACTTTTTATGAAACAAAGGTTATTTGTTGGATGGAGATATATATATATATTTTTTTTTCTTTGCAGCTGAAGAATTGTTGTTTATCTGAGCTAGAGGAATACTCTGCACTGTGTCAGCCTTAAGAGCAAGAATATTCCTTTATAACTACTTCCTCTTAGATGTATGGTAGCTTGTGTCCATCCACTTTCATATCTGTTTATGAAATATAGCAGCATAGAAGGCTCAAAGGTCTAACTTAACCAAATCATTTGTTGTTGCTTTGATTAATTTCTTAGATCATGCTTGGTGTGGTAAGATACATATACAGGAAATCCAGCCTCAGTGTATTCTGTTTCAGCATAATCTATTGAATCAATAGTTTCTATAAATAGCTTTAAAGCTAAAGTGCACATTCATGGATCTACTGCCGTTAGCCAGTGTTTTTCCAATACCTGAATTATGAAATGGGTCTCACCATGTTTTTTTTGAGTAGATTTACTGATGCCAGTGAAAGGGCTTACAGGAAAGTCGTGAGCTCTTTCTGTGGAGGGTTCTTTTTTTGTCTTCAACTATTACATAAATTGTCTGAGCTCGAGTAGTCAGTTCATTTGGATAGAGTCAGGTGAGTTCTTGTTGATTTATGGGTCTAAATGTAATGTTAACTTTGTGTTCGTGGAACTGGCAGATTTATATGCATAGGTGAATAGATGTAGATACATGCCTGAAAATGAACCACTGATAGATTAACATAATGATGCATACTGGGAAAAAAATATAAAGAAAGCCATAGGAGCCCCTTAACAAAACATTTAAGGGCAGGGATCAAAACCGTCATCTGCTCTGCCATGGTGTCCTGTTGCAAACAAGGCCAGATTTACAGTAATTAATACAATAACACAGCTGCAAAAGAGCTCAAGGTGCAATGTGATAATTTTTACTGTTTGAATGAACAAGAGAAATGATAGCTTTGTTTTAACTTGTGAATACTTTATTTTTTTTTTTTTAAATCAAAACAAGGATTTAAATTCTTAAAGTAGACGGGTATCATGACAAAGGTCATGATAAATTAGAGGAAGAGTCCAGTACACCGAAATGTTCAGCACAACAGGTTCTAGCATGTTTGCACAGCCTGGGCAGTAAGTGGTATTTCACCTCCTGCAGTCGCACTGCTGGTGGAGCTCTGTTCTCTTAAGGGTACAACCAAAACTGATGGAGAGAGGTAGCATCTTTTTAAGATTTTAGAGCAATGGAAATAGAAATAGATGAGATACCAGGCCTGCCAGCTTGCCCGCTTTCTTCCCTATATCAGCTTGTTAATCCCCAGTCTCTACAATTTCATGTAGAAGCAAACAAACAAAAACAACAAAAACTGAATCTCTCCACTGTTTTTTATAGTTAAGAAATGCACATTTAGACAAAAGTGTTCATGAGCTGCTCTGACAATTTTTTTTTTTTTTTTTGCCATAGGTGGGTTGTTCCTGTGCAGAAGCGTGAAGCCTAAGAACAGAATGGGACCCTCTGACTTTAGCGAGGTACTTGTGCTTATTGTCTAATGCCTGAAAACTAAGTTGCAATGATTCTACTCTGCAAAGTGCAAATGGAAGGTACACTGTAAAATCTCTGAACTGTGCAATTTCCAGGGAACCTAACATCTAGTCTGGTCCCACCACCATAATACCCATAATACCTAGTTTTCATTTCTGTTTCCTAGAATATTCCCCATTTAAGATGCATGCTGTTTTATGAAAAAAATAATAATCTTGTTTTATTCTGCATGGCTTTTGGAATAGGTAATACACAGAGTAGATTAAATCCACTTTTTCTTTTTTTAATGCTTGGTTAGGGCACATGAAAACCTCTGCAATGTTGCTTAACGGGCTTGTCTGTTCTTAAAGAGGTCAGAAAGTAATATCTCTTTCCGTTCAAATGTTAGAACTTATTTTTGTGTCTTGTATATATTATCTTATATGATGGCACACCTTTTTCAATTGGTTTTCTTGGCTTGTGCTCTTCCTGAAAGCAATGTTCTGTACTGCATATTACTCTGTAATCTTCTTAATTTCATGATTTCACTTACACTGTAAATAGAAATCTATTTTTTGTTTTTTGTAATTAATGACTTTGTTATTGCAGGAAGATATATTTATTTTATTTAACTTTCTTATACATAGACATCAAACATCCCATCTTTAGCCTGGAGCTAACCCGCATAATATGTTTATGAGTCTGCCTCTTACTGAGGGCAAAGTTGAGACTTTGTGGAAGAAGCTGCATTTTAGGCCTCATACTTAGAAGAAATATTCTTCTGAAAGTGGAAATCAAGTAGCTGAGCAGGAGTGTTTGCCCAAGCCAGCCTCTCTGAGGAAGTATGAATTTCCCTGTCCCATTACTCTCATTCAGGAGTTAATTCTCAGATGTAATGTATGGACCAGTAATCTGCTACCTCTTTTTTTATAAGCACAGGAAAGTGTAAGAGGCATAGCTCACAAATGAACAGAAGGAGTGCAGAGGGAATCAGCAATTGTCTCTTGGGAGAAGAAGAAAAGATATGAAAGGGACCGCAGTAAAGCAAAAGGTAATAATAACAATGATCCCTAAAAGGACCAGATATTTTATTTTATTTTATTTTATTTTTGTATTAAATTGTACTGAATACAAGGAAACAACATTGGAAAAACTCACATCATCCATTATGTCTTCATAATTAAGAGAGTATCTCTGAAGAGTAGTTTATATTTGACTTTCACTCCCTGTGTCAATCCTTTCTTAACAAGAGAGCAGCACTTTCTGCTGTTGGCAAATGAGCCTGCAGCATCTTCAGTTCTTTCTGTAGCACATGGACTTGCATCAAAGATGGAATCTGACTCACTGGTAGAATAACCTAGCTAGGCTATTTAATAAGAAGAAATATCCATAGTCTTTGCCCCAAGCAGACTTTTTTTTTTTTAAAGCCATATTTAAAACAATCAAGAGTGTCTCTAAAATGAGGTGAGAAAACCATGAAAGTAATTCCAAATTTATTCTAAAACCACTTATTGATAGGCTTTAATTGATAGTTTTAGCAAGATGGGAAACCTCTCTTTATTACCTTTGTACCAGAAATCAATACAGTTTCAGGAAGTACAATTTTTAATTCTCTGCCTACTGTAAGGAAAACATGTCTGTGGTTTTCTTTTGAATCAGCCATGTAGCTGTTTGAAATACATGCATTATTCAGTATATTGATACTTAATTTCTTTAGAGGTGCCGTATCTTTTTTGCATTACTATTAGAAAGGAATTATCCCCAAACCTTCATTATACTGAAAAAACAGAAACAGAGAGATGTTGTACACTGAGGTAACCATACTCTTCTGTGACCCTATCTTCCCCTTTACAAAAGCAAGCTTAAGTTGGTTAGAACTGCCTGTGATTGCTCATCTTCTCTAGTCATTACTTCCTGCATACACATAACAGAAGAAAAGTCTTGTGCCAAAGAAGATTAATGAAAATCTACATTACACTTCATTCAGAGCATCTGCCTGCTTTGGAAGTCATGCACTGGCACACATACTAATTAGAGCAGAACAAAATGTGCCTTTTTTTTTTTTCCTTTTGGGGAGGAAATTGAAAACCAAGAAGCTATTTTCTCCCTAATTTTTTTAAATGGTCACACCAGCTGTGCACATTAAATACCTCGTATGCAATGTGCATTAAGACTGCTGCAGGGGTTAACATAATAATTCTACTTTCTCAGAAGAAGCACACTATAACACTCATCCTTGAAAGGGGAGAATTCTATTTTTCTACAAGTGAATAAGTCAAAACCATCACTATGAATATATCTTGTCCTGGTTCCAGTTAGGACAGAGTTAAGTAGCTCATAGTAGCTGGTAGGGTGCTATGTTTTGGATTAGGATGAGAAGAGCGCTGATAACATGCTGATGTTTTAATTGTTGCAGAGCAGTGTTTACACCAGGCCAAGGACTTTTCGGCTTCTCGCTCTGTCCTGCCAGCGAGCAGGCTGGGGGTGCAGCAGGAGCTGGGAGGGGACAGACCCAGGACAGCTGACCCAAACTGGCCAAAGGGGTATTCCATACCATCTGGCGTCATGCTAAACAATATACAGGGGTGGCTGGCCGGGGTGGGGGGCCGGCTGCTCGGGGATAGGCTGGGCATCGGTCAGCGGGTGGTGAGCAATTGCATTGTGCATCACTTGTTTTCTTACACATTATTATTGTTAATACTATTACCATTATCACTATTATTATTATTATTGTTATTATTATTTTCCTGTCTTAATAAACTGTCTTTATCTCAACTCACAGGCTTCACTTTCCCGTTTCTCTCCCCCATCCCAGAGAGGGAGGGGGGAGGGTGAGCGAACGGCTGTGTGGTGTTTAGCTGCCAGCCGGGTTAAACCACAACATATCTGCACCCTGAAAGGACCCACTGATGCTCTTGCACAAAGTACTATGTACTAACTGCTGAATAAGGGGGAAAACAGATGGTATATTATGACTAATTTTTACAGTGGGAATAAAACACAGGTAATGATACACCTATTAACAGAGAGCACTGTTGAGGAATTTCCTGAAATTGTGGAATTAAATGTATGGTACTATGTGTTCATCCTAAACTGGTCTCTGTGCCTCATTGCTGAGAGAGGAGGGGAGGAAGGCCGATGGGACTGACAAGAAAGCAAAGTTATTAATCCAGTGCAGGTGTTGCTCTGGGACGAACCCTCCCTGTCCCTGTGCAATCACTCATGGTGCTTGAGTCCTTCTCAGAAGCAGGGAGGATCAAAAACCTTGGCCATGAGCATGTCCTGTGTCTTGTCTGCAGGGAAGGCTGCCCCGTGCCTTCTGGGCAGTGCCTAGGAAATCCCATTGCTACAGGGTAGGGTAGGATTTCTGGGGAAAAATAAAACCAAACAACTGTATTTATGTGTGTACATATATATGTATATATGTGTGTATATATATATATATAAGTATAACATAATGGCACTCCCAGATATCCAATTCCATGAGGTGGATGTGCTTGAAAGAAAGAAAACTTTACAGGGCTCTTCATCTAGCGTGCTACATGGCAGAATAACATCCTTCAGTCTGTCAAATTTTTGCCATCAAAAGGCTGTGAAATTCAAAGAAATGTGTTCTTTATATATTATTCAGCGTAGCTTTCCAATTGTGTGCTTTCTAAATAGTATTTCTAAAGGTTTTGAAATGATGAGAAGATGGGCTGGCCAATTTTCATTAGAATACATTAGAAGTTTCAGCAGAACTCAGAATAATACTCGAGTGGTATGGAAAAACAGTGAGTGGCTGAGGAACACAATCACCCACTTTTTCTAAGTGTGTGGCTACAGGAAAAGACCCCTCAATCAGTGAAATGTAGCCTGAGAGACAAATCTGAGTACATTAGCTGTGTGACTCCCAATTTTGTATGTAAATTGGCTTCCCACACCCTCTCAGTATTAGTGCTTCACTGACAAGCAAAGAATGTGACTCTGTTTTCAGCTTTTCATCTGATGATGAGTCTTTGTGTTCACTGCTCCCAAACTTATCACTGCTGTGGTGAGATCGATAGCACCACAAGTGCTCCAAGTCAGGAGATGTTTAACATATATTCGTTATAATTCCTTATTTTCTCCATTAGTATTTTTAAAGTAGCTCCCTAAGGGTTTGGGTTTCCCTTAGGGTTAAAGCTAGTTTTCGTGGACATTTTTTTTTTTCTGTAAATTGTGGGAATATTTACTTAACATTACTGTCTCAGGACGTGCAGGGGGTGGAGCAGTGGATTATTGCTTTTCTCCAATTCTGTTGATTTTGGGGACCACGAGGAGACATCCAGATAATGTTTCCCTTCAGCAAACTGACCAAGAAGATTTTAGGTTGAGGAGATGTAACTAGTTCCACCACAAAAATTCTTGACATAGATATCTATCTTTGGATCCAGAAAAAAAAAATGGATCCAGAAAATAAAACCCCGAGAGCCAGGATTGTGTATCTTACTGAAGTCTGAGAGAAAATTAATATCAATAATTACAAAGAGATTGTACGGGAGAGGAGTAAATGCCAGAAAATGAAAAAAGTAATTGAGGTAGAACAGATAATAACGTTGGCTTGAGAGCAGGTAAATATCCCCTTGCCCTGAGAATGTTTAGGTTGGAGATTAGATTTTTCTTAATGATTAAAAAACAGGTTTGCAAGTGGTTTTGTAATGGGAGTAGCGAGAGCAAATGACCCAACAGATGTTGAAATGGCTAATGATGAATTTACAATGGGAAGATTATGGCATTTCTCTTGCAAGTGCAGCCATCTTAGGCTCAGGGGTCCAAAAGAGCCCTTTCAGTCCCAGGTTTCCATTAGCTTTCAGCCTTTGGATTTCAAGCAATTTTCAAAAGCAAAGGTATGTGTGGGAGGAGGCAGTTGCCAAATTTTGGTATTGTGGTATTTACAGAGTTAAGGTCCTGTCACAAACTGTCAGCTGCCCTACAGAAAAAGGAGAAAGAAGGAAAACTTTGACTTTTTTTTTTTTTCCCTAGAAGTGCCAATGCAAGAAGCTTAAAATGATGCTAAAACTATTTCTAACTTCCTGCATTTATTTTTTTGTTTCCTCAGCTGCCATTTCGCTCCAGTACAAATGATCTAGCCCCAGAAACCCTGCTGTTAACCAGCGCAACCTTCATGCAGGATGAAAATAGATCTAAGAAGAGTGACACGTTCAGGTGTAAGTTCAGTGTTTCTTTTAATAGTGCTCAAGAGTCTGAAGAAAGAACCTACATTGAAAGGGGCGCCTTAATATCTCTGGCTGCTGTATTGATTGCATGGGCTTGCAGACAACCGTAGCTTCAGGATATGAAAAATAAGATTTTGTTGTGTTTAGAAAGAGGCTCTTTTAGGATGGAGCGAGACACCCTCCCTGCTTCCCCTGTGTGTTGTCATGAGACGTGACAAAGTGTATGGATACAAGCATGTACACCGCCAAGTGCATGAAGTAGCCCCCCCTCAGATTCACACACCTTGGGACTGATCCTGAGCAAGAAAATCCTGTTTTGCTCTAACTGCCTCTTTGGACTATGCTCTGTTTTTCAGTGTGCACTATTTATAATAAAAATGAGTAAGGAATTTGTGGAAATGGAACTGACAACCAGCCTTCTCTCAGAATCAGGAAACAGCATCCTGTCACAGCAGGTACACCCTTCTGAGAGCGTATTGGGACTTCAAACACCGATATCTTCTGTATTGAGCTCTCCCATTGCAGTGGGGAAAGGAATACAAATTCTTTGTAGTTTCAACATTTAAATACCACAAAAATGCCTGATAAGAAGCAAGCAGAGAAACTATTCAGTGGAACTAAGCCTGTCATGGACTGTAGATAATGTTAATAATGCATATTAGGTTGTTCTCTCATCTCTGCCATCTTTTTATTTTGATGGCTATCAACAAATTCCTACTACTTCATTGTGTCCTATAGTAAATTCCATGCTAAACTGGTTCAATTTATTGCCTCTGATGTAATAAGGTGGCTTGAAATACTGCTGTATTTCAATTCTGAGATTATGATTGTATAAAAAATGAATTCCTCTTAATTTTTTTTTCCTTCTTCAGTTCCTTCTGGTGCTGGGGATGAGAGCAGATGATGACTCAGATGGATGCTGAGTTGGAGGTGATACAGAACCTATTTGTCAATGAATGTTTTATCTTGCAAACCAAAAAGCCTTAGTGCAACTGAGGTTTGGGGACTACAGGTTATGGAGGGTTGCTCAGGTTGAGCAGTGTCCATGTCTGTGGCCACACTTTACCAGATAGACGCTTGATTTCAGAACAGCCTGAGGTTGTTGGCGACAACTCGGGAACAAGCATGTTGGTTAACAGCTGCTCCAACGTGTCATGCAAAGACAGCCTTGAATTAGACAAATCTGAAGAACTTAGGGCTGTAAACCTGCAGGAGGCTGCTTAGGATAACAAGTAAATCCGGATTTAAATGTTTAAACTTTTAAGTATCTGAACTCTAGCGCATAAATTTGAAGCCCTGGAAATATGTTTGTCAGTTCGCGTATAAAGTAAGGTAATGCAGTCATACCAGAGCGTTTCCTTTGCACTTTCAATGCAGTATATTACTTCTGTCAAAATCAATTTCTGTGCCTTTTAATGTGTTTGTTTAATTGTCTCAGCTATTGGTGCAAGGTCGTATACAATAGGTGTCCTCACTCGAAAGGGGTCAGTATGGAAGGTAAGTGCTCTTCTAGTTTCTGCGTAATACTCGAAGAATGCTTAAAAAGGAAAAGCCTGTAGCATTTAGTAAAATATATGGTTTTAACTTTGTGATAGCAGGAGTACCTCAAGCTTGCTTAGAAAATGCTGAGGGCATATCTGCAGAAGTATTACCATAGATGCATCTTTTATTA
This sequence comes from Anser cygnoides, assembly GCF_040182565.1. Taxonomy (NCBI): domain Eukaryota; kingdom Metazoa; phylum Chordata; class Aves; order Anseriformes; family Anatidae; genus Anser; species Anser cygnoides. Next base: position 8,557,669 of record NC_089879.1, on the reverse strand, counting down.
TCATAGATGCATGTTTCATACGTAGGCAGTTGCCACTGGAGACAACTAGCTATGATAGTGCTAGCTATGATAGTGCTCTTCACTGGGAACACAATGTTTGGATGAACCCTTAGTTTGTCTTCTGTCCTCTTGTGCATGCAGTGAGCTTAAATGAGGGTGAGCTGATCTGGTTGGGGCTAAGAGCAGCAGCACGGTCACAAGGGTAATTCCATTCCAGAAGTTGACATTGCTGTTTAGCTTCAAGTTTGCCCTCAAATTTTCACATTTCCTAGTGAGTGAGTAAAAGAGCAGTGTATGCTTAAATTGTTATCTATTGGGGCTTTTTACCAGGGGGTTTAATGCTTTTGTAAGGCTTGAAACAGAGAGAGGATTTGTCACCTCATAGTGCAGTCAGATAAATGCAAGGACTGAAAATGCCCAATCCCGTCTCGTCTAATAAAATGCTGCTTTGTCTGGAAGAAGGTGTAAAATCACTTCCTATTTATCCACATGCCTGCTGAGACTAAAATTAACTTAAAGAGGTGCTTAATGGCACCTACTAAGCCATCAGATTAATTAAACAGCCTTATAACATGTACTTTCTGGGAAAGCACATATTCCTTTGTCTGCCGTGAACACTTATTACACTGTTCAAATGATATATAATAATAACTTTCATGCCACTGTTGACTTTCAAATTTATTTTTTATTTTTTGGAAACAGCCCCCAGAGCGTTCTTGGCTATATATGTATCTATGCATATGAACGTATATCTTTTCACAAAACTAGAGCTGGCAAAAGAGCTCCTGCCTTCAGACACTGACATCTGAGGAAACCAGGAAGTGCCCATTAATTTGGCCATTACAGATTTCATCCTAAATTTTGTCTCTTTTTAAGGGACTTGCAGGGATCAAGTAATAGAGGGGAGAAAAGGCTGGCTTATGGAGGAAATAATAATGGGTCTACGTACAACAATTTAAACAAGGAGAAAAAAAAAAGATCTAACCAAATACAGTGATAGAATGTGCTTAAAAAAATTGATGACAATTAATACTGATTCTTTGCTTAACACTTCATTTCTTTTGGTATGAAATTCTCTGACAATTTCAGAGATACTAAGGAGTGCAATCTATTGATACAGAGTAGAAAGTACTGTTCTGCTGGCACACCAGAGGAGCAGAGAACAATAGCCAGGTCTCACAATTCACAGTCCCGTATTTACATTAACACTCTCTTTCTTCTTGCTGTAGTGAAATTGGTGCTGCTCTAAATGCATGAGAAAAATTAGATTTGTGGCAGGAAGGAAAAGCTCGGCAGAGTATTGTGCTACCATGGATGGACCAGGTAACAGTCTGCATTAGTACAGAAATGTTTTCAGGGATCTGGTTCCCCATTTTAAAAGACAGATTTTAAATGGAACCAGCAAAACTCCTGTATGTAAGAGTTTTAATTTATTTTCTCTCTTTAAATAGGTATTTGAGAAATCTATATATATTTGAAAACTTATTTTTTTCTTTTATGGTAAAGATGATATGCATACTTATGTTTTCAGACTTTTTGTAGTATGAAACCCCTTGGTGCTTCCTTTTAGCCATTTCAGTAATGCTCCTGCCTGTAGATGTGACTGAGAGAAGCCTGAGTGGTGCACGTACCTTTTGTCTCTGTGGTCACAGCTCTCCTAGCAACTTTTATCCTTTTTCCTGCTTCTTTGCGTCCTGCATGTAATCAAAAAGTCATTTTCCTTTATTGCTTTCTTTTCTTTTTTTTTTCTTTGAAAGTTATTTGCAACTAATGTGTTATTTTTGCACTCTATTCTTAAACGTAGCACAATTTCCTTTGCAAGTAATTTGACTAAAGACTGTAGGACTGGACCCCATCCTCTCATCCGTGAACCAGTAGTGTATTCCTATCAAAGAGCATGACAGTCTCGTGCTGTTGGTCTGAATTCAAGAAGGAAGTCCAGGCTAGCTTAAGAAATGCAGAATCACAAAGTGAGAAGGACCAGTGCTGTCCATCTTCATGGGCACAATCATTTTCATAAAAAGATGATTCCAAGTCAGTATTAGATTACAAAAAGAAAACTTCAGCCAAAACAAGTATGCTCAGATGCTTGCTGGTGCCAACATAAGCAGCCCGTTTCAGAAGTGGTGCCATGCCTTCCTAGAGATAACACAGCCGTCCCTACAAATGCTTGGAATTCAGTCCCTGGAGCATGGCTGAAGTCTTCTGGATAAAGGAAACAGCAAGTCTGATCAAAGAAAAAAAAACAGAAGAGATGCCCACTGCTGATGAGAATTACTGAAAGCAAAGCCCAGGATCTCATGCAGGTGGCATGCTAAATTAGTGACCAGATTTTCATCAAAAGGATGCGGATCATTTTGAAGTGGGATATAGGAACATGTGCTTGGGTTGAAATAACCACCTAAAGCTTTGTATTAAATAACTGCTCAGCTGCAATTACTCAGCCAGTCCTGCCCACCCTAAACGCTTTCCACTCACTTGGATCCCCAAAAGTGAGGCATTGGGAACTCACGGAAAATACATTTTTCTGTGTACATTTTTAAAAAAATTATTAACTTTTTAGATATGATGAACGGTTGAATTCATGCTAATTGTCTGTTACACTGTAACTTGCATTTACAGATTCCCACTGCGATACAAAAGCTGAAAGTATTTTTCCTTCAGCTGGTTAATGTATTCAGAGTTTTTTTAACTACGGCTGGAAGTGATGAAAACATGTCATTTTTTCTGACATGTATTCTCAACCAAGAACTCTTTACTTGTCTTTTGCAAGTACAATAGACTGTCTATAATAATATCTCAGCTCTAGCAGTGGTATTTTTGAAGCAGATGCTCATGTTAGTCATCAACTCTTGCTCATATTAGTAATCCTTACATATACCAATATCTCATTGAAGGCACTGAGATTTTTCATGGCATAGGTGCTCTGACATGAATTGGAGCTGCATTATCCAGTCCTTTGTGTTAAGATCGGTGCCCAAGGCAGGAATAAAAAACTCCCCAAGAACGTAGCAAAAGGAAATTGCAAAATTTATCTAAAGCATATTTTGTGGGTAGCATTCATGGTGCATTTGGGAATGACTGCCACATGAACTCCAGCTTCTCTGGGCTTTGACACAGCCAAAGACATTTGTTCTGGGGCATGAATGTACTTTTTTTTTTTTTTTTTCCTTAACAGGAAATAGATTCCTGTTCTTGTTTTTGTGTTTTCTTTGTTTAAATTTAAATGGAAAAAAACAAACAAAAAAAACCACAAAGAACTCAGAAATAATTGTTCACTGTGTGATTTAAAAAACACACCATACCTTATGATTGTGTACCTGTTCATAGGGTTAACTGCAGAACTTAGGTATTTTAGAAATGATGCCATATTTAGAGCACTATACTGGCAGTGTGGATGAGTAAAATATCAAAAGCTATCGAGGTATGGCTATGTACACTAGCATACAAGATGTCTGATGTATAGAATCAAAACACGGTTGTAGCGCTCGGTGTCCTTGCCCCTAAGTTTTACAGCCCCCACTGTGGTGCTCAGGTGGGTTGTCCCCATGCTTTGCAGATGCTGCTGAGTTCCAGCCACCCCGGGACCTCGTTCTGCAGACAGTGCCGAGCAGGGTTTGATGCTGAGCTCCGGCAGCATGGCCCTCCGTCCGAATCCACACCGCGACGTCGGTACGCCCGCTGAAAGCGGTCCAGGTACATGAATATCATTTGTGAAATGCTTTGAATTGCCTCAGAAAGAACAGATAGTGCTGCAGCACACATGGCTGTTTTGGAGATCTTTTTCTGGCCCGTGTAGCTTCAGGACAGTTGTCGTGGTTACGGCTGTTAGCTGCTTAGCCTGGGTGCTTTCAATGGTTTGCCTTGCGTGCTGTGACGTACGTGGAAGGGAAGTAGCTCGGTGTCTGTGTGGTAAACTGATTATTTCAGGTATTGTCATTTGATCTTTCTCCTGTGAGCGCGGATTTAGGTATCTACAGAAACAGCAGTGACAAATTATTTTCTAGAAGCGTTCATCTTCTACCCGAGACCACAGTGAAATCATTCAAGGCATTTAAAAATAGTTTTTTTTGCTTTTTAGAAAGTAAGTTGACATAATGGAGAAGGTTCACTGCAGGGCTGCAAAACTGATTTGAGATTTGGAAAATCTACCAGGTATTTAGAGATTTAATTAGTTCACTCTTTTTAGAAAGAAAATAAAAAAGTGATATGATCAGCCTACAAATACTTATTCTGTCATTTCTGGTGACATGCAGCTTCTTTCTGTCTCCCACAAAAGCATAATAACATCAGCCAGACTACTCTGTGTGTAAAAATAAGAACTATTTTTCTACTCAGACAGATAACTGGCAAAAAAAAATAGATAGGCAACTGGCCAAAAAATAGAGAGGTAACTGGCCAAAAGCAGGATGGATACTTGAAATCTTTAAACCAAGACCATTGACTTCCTAGGAGGAGGAACTTAGCTCAACCAAAGCTTGATCTGGGTTAAATGGAATTCACCACCAAGGGTATCCAAAAGATCAGTCTGAAGGCGGAGGTACGATGAGAGTGATTCTTTCTGCCCTTGTAATCTGTGAATGTGTATAAGGGAGACAGATAGGTGGTAGAGAACAGAGTTATGTGGAACAGTCCCCATTTTACAGTCTACTAAAGACTACAGGGCCAAAGTGAATTCCATAATAAAGGCAATTAAAATCTTGCTGGCTATCTTTTCAGGATAGGCTTTTGAATTAATCATGCAAAGATCATTATTAATACCACTCAGGCATAGCAGAACACATAAAATGAGCTCTAAACCACCTCTGACATAAATGGATGGTGAGTCTCATCTTTCTCCCTTGTCGATTAGAAAGTGTTACTTCTTGTTTGTTAAGCTGTGTGGATTATAATTATTATTTTTTTAAATTAGTGTATGCTTTAGAAATACAAAGCCCATTCCTACACATCTAAAAATATTTCACTGGACTTTTAGTGTACAAATAGAATTTACTTGAGAATGTATCAATGAAGCTATACCCTTCTTTTAGCTGAAATAAATAAATAAATAAATAGTATCACCAAGTTCATATTTTACTTCAGAAAATTAAATAAATACTGAAGTGAGACATATGTATGACAAAATTTGTAGGCAGGAAGACAAAGAATAATAATAATTTTGGAAATATGTTGCATAGAATGGGTAAATACAATATGGCTGTACTAGTATAGCATTCAATATGACAGATAAAAAAGGAAAACAGTTTTACTTTTGTTGTGAAATACAAGTATTGCAATTTTATTTATGGAGTTGCCCGCACTATTCCGCACAGTTTACAAAATACTTGATGAAAACAAAAGTTCTAACTATTAAATCTTTCATCTTCTCTTTGCTTGTGCTTCCATTTTTTAATCTTATATCCCTAGATAGCCCCTTTTCCTCCACCTTTTCTCCATAATTATGAAGCAGACAATGTCTGAATCTTTGCTCTTAGTGCAGGACCTGCATTAGCAGAGGTTGAGTCTTTTGCAGAGGATGATCCCTCTGCTGTGTCTCCACAAGAAATGTGCTGCCAATTATTTTTAGGGAAGAGGTGACTTACAGTAAACAGATCTCTGTTAATGGTGGCAGACTTAGCTAAGGAGAGTGAAATAATAAATCTTATAGAACGAGGGAGCTGACTGAATTAGTGAAGTAGAAATCAATCCTGCCAGGTACTAAGAAATTTGGTGACAAAGTGAAAATCTCCAAACCCTGGAAGGTTTTATCCATCTCTTGAAAAATGCTCATTTGCATTTTTAGAGCATTTCATGTCTTCAAGATACAGAGCAGATGTTTCTTAATTCTCCTAATGGTTCTGTGGAGCAGGTGAGCATTATCTCAGCTTTACAGATGGGCAGAGGAGTAGAAAGAGGTGCAATGGTTTGGCTCAGACCATGGTGTGAATCAATGTCAGAACCAGAAATAGGATCAAGAAGCGCCTGGTAGTGCATGTCCATGCTGAAACCACTCAACCACACTGCATCCGACATAAGAAATGGAAATTAATTTTTAATATTCCTGTTTCTAAAGGAAGATTTTGGATTTTAGAAAAATGAAATATTTATTTCATTATGTATGACTTCATAGGCCTATAATTTATACCAGATAGATTTATTGGCTTTATTTCCCCATGATAATTGTATAGTCCTTGTTGATCTAATGGGCTTGTCATTTTTAGTAATGTACCCATCTGCCCAAAGAAACAGCATTATTTGCCTGTTATATAGTTAGGAACAGAGTAGAACAGTACGCACACAAAAATTACGCTTCAGTATTAAAATGAAGGGGTTTTCCTTCTCCCAAATGCACATTAAATATACTAAATTAATTTGCAACTACTTTAGTTTTCTAAGCAAATTTAATCCTCTGATATTTATCAGGCTGGCAGCATTGCAGTCCTCTATTTACTTTAAATATTGAATATTTAAAGTGCTGATGTACAGCAGTGACGCCAGCAAATTGCAAAGAGTTTAGAAACACTAGTCAGTCTCTGTGTTGCAGGAGAAAGAAAGTACCCACTGCCTCTGAATGGCTGGCCTTTCAGACCAAATTTCAGGGTATCATGTTTGATAGAGAGGATATAAAGGCCTAAGATAACCACAAGTAAAACAGGTTTTTCTTTAGTCCCAGCAATGTCATTTTGCTTCAGAACCTCATGAATTACTTTACAGCCGATAATACGATACTGAAGCCTCTGCAGCCATGGCATCAATGTAAGTTGAATTTTCCAGTCTTTTTGTCTAGTCAGCTTCAAAATTCATTTCTTTCCCTGACTTGATTTTCTGTCAAGATGTCCCTTCCCAGAACCGCATGACTCTAAGTCTGCCTGTGCAGAAATGCATCTCAGTCTCCTTGCTCAACAAATCTAAGGCTCTTGTTTCACGGGCCACCTTGGATCCCTCCCGTTTCTTCTGGGAGAAAACTGGGTTAAACTGCATCTTCTTTTGTATAAATAGTAAGGAGGAAACTGAGAAAACTGTGACATGCACATTGGACATAAAAACCCTAAAAGAAATCCTGACATTTTCTACAAATCAACATTGCATTTGCAGATTAAAAAAATATATATCTATTTAAAAATAATAACATTATTATATGTTTAATTCCTGCACAATTATGCTCATAATAAATATGGGGAGTCTTACAGGTGCATTCAGCCAGATAGAAAAAGGGAGGGCACTGCTGGATGTTTTTAAATAAATGTGTCCTTTAAAGGTTAAGCACGAATGAAAGGGTGTAGCATTTTGTTCAATTACATTACCGGTTTAAAGACAGCATTACTGTTACAGTATTCAAGCTGAATAGTATCTTAAAAAAAAAAAAAAAAAAACAAGGATCAAGGCAGGGGGAAACAATGACACTCAAGAACCCAGACCCTGTGTGAGTATAGGAATAAAGACAATTCAACAGAAAGGTCGAATAGACCAGGCTGTGAATGGACAGATTAGTTCTGATCCTGCTTTCAGTGCTGCTTTCTTTTTGGGTCCTGAATCAGAACATCAGTCCGTGTCCGTGCTCATCCCGTTCTTGCTCTCCAAATTTCTGCTTAGCATTGCAAGGATCAGAACTAGGAGAAGATCAGGTTTGAGACCAGCTACGGAACCTAAAGAAGCACAAGTCCATGGGACCTGATGAGATGCATCCACAGGCCCTGGGGGAACTGGCAGATGTCCATCTGTGGCTAAGCCACTGTCCAGCATAGTTGAGAAGTTATGGCAATCTGGTGAAGTTCCCACTAACTGTAAGTAAGAAAACATAACCCCCATTTTTTAAAAAGGGAAAAAAGGAATGACAGGCCAGTCAGTCTCAGATCTGTATCTGGCAAGATCATGGAGCAGATCCTCCTGGAAATTATGCTAAGGCACATGGAAAATAAAAAGGAGATTGGTGATAGCCAGCATGGCTTTACAAAGAGCAGATCGTGCCTGACAAATCTGGTGGCCTTCTGCGATGGGGTTACAGCATTGGTGGACAGGGGAAGAGCAACAGACATCATCTACCTAGACTTATGCAAAGAATTTGACACTGTCACCCATAATATCTTTGTCCTGAAATTGGAGAGACATGAATTTAATGCATGGACCACTCAGTGGGTAAGGAATTAGCTGGATGGTTGCACTCAAAGAATTGTGGCCAACAGCTTTATGTCCAAGTGGAGATCAGTAACTAGTGGTGTTCCTCAGGGGTCACCACTGGGACTGGCACTATTTAACATCTTTGTTGGTGATATGGACAGTGGGATCGAGTGCACCCTCAGCAAGTCTGCCAATGGCACCAAGCTATGTGGTGCAGTTGACATGCTGGAGGGAAGGGATGCCATCCAGAGGAACCTGGAAAAGCTTGAGAGCTGGGCCTGTGCGAACCTCATGAGATTCAACAAATGTAAAGTCCTGCATCTGGGCCAGGACAATCCCAAGCACAAATACAGGGTGGGCAGAGAATTGATAGAGAGCAGCCCTGAGGAGAAGGACTTGGGGTTGTTGCTTGATGAGAAGCTCAACATGAGCCAGCGATGTGTGCTTGCAGCCCAGAAAATCAACTGTGTCCTGGGCTTCATCAAAAACAGCATGGCCAGCAGGTTGAGGAGGTGATTGTCCCTCTCTGCTCTGTTCTACTGAGACCCCACCTGGAGCCCTGCGTTCAGCTCTGGGGACCCCAGCACAAGAAGGACATGGCCGTATTACAGCAAGTCCAGAGGAGGGCCATGAAGACAGATGATCAAAGGGCTGGAGCACCTCTCCTGTGAAGACATGCTGAGGGAGCTGGGGTTGTTCAGCCTCGAGCAGAGAAGGCACCTTACAGTGGCCTGCCAGTACCTAAAGAGGGCCTACAGAAAAGCCGGGGAGGGACTCTTTTTCAGGGAGTGCAGTGATAGGACAAGGAGTAAAGGTTTTAAACTAAAAAAAGGGTAGATTTAGATTAGATATTAGGAAGAAAATCTTTACTACGAGGCACTGGCACAGGCTTCCCAGAGAAGCTGTGGATGCCTCATCTCTGGAAGTGTTCAAGGCCAGGCTGGATGGGGCTTTGAGCAACCTGGTCTGGTGGGAGGTGTTCCTGCCCATGGCAGGGGGATGGGAACTGGGTGGTCTTTAAGGTCCCTTCCAACCCAAACCATTCCGTGATTCTATGATTTTATCAAGGCCAGAGATTCTCATCTCTTCCCTCCCTTCCATGTCCTTTATCTCTCCAGGCATCCCGTGCACACTCATGAGAGAGAATTTGGCCAGTATGCTACCAGAAAGGGAAGAACTTAAAAGGGAGACAAGGCATGCAGATTGCTGAGAGCCACCTGTCAAGGATAACCAGTGTGCAGGCAGATCAACAACACTATTTAATGTTGTAATAGATGCAACTAACTCTTCACCACAGAGCTTAATGTGGACAAGATTCCTGCTACAGAAGCAAATGGTAAGGATAAGGTAGTTCCCTTTTTCTTCAGCTATTAGGGAAAAGGGGGGTGACAGAAAAAGCAAAAAGACTGGAGAAAGGTAAGTGTTTATGGTAGTCAATATTTCCTCACTTCTCATGATCCATTGCTCTTATAATAGCAAATGGTTTTTTTTTTTTTTCTTTTATACTATATTTTAAAGACTATCTTACTGTAACTGGTTTGGCAATCACATCGTCCTCATTTATAGTGCAGTTTGTTTGACAGTAATTCAGGGGATTGACAGCTGGTTAATTTGTTTTTCCCATAATAAATATACCTAAGACAAGATATGTCTTCCTAAATAATCTGGTAGATGTTTTGTACAGAATTCTAAAAAGGGTGATACGCAGCAGCATTACTATTTGAATAATATCATTCTTTAGTTTTGTATCATTTTCACTTTTAAGATGACGGTTTTCTTCCTCCTCTGTCAGTTGCATCTCTAGCTTTAATCGACATTATTCAAGCACTGTGGAATTACAGTATATGTATATAGGCTACTGACAATTTCTCTTCTTACCAAGTATCTAAATACCTAGATAAGATACTAATTACCTGCTTGGCAGAAACAATGCCTATACTATTCCATGTACTATAAACAGGACATTTCAGGAATTCTTTTCAATGGTTGCTGCTTTTGCATTGTTGACTGTAGTCATTCACTTTCAGGATATCTTCTTTATTTTTATAAAGAAGGAATTCTGGCACTCCCTGTGCTGTTGATAAGCATAATCTCTGTATAAACACACTTTTCCCAACATTTGGCATGCTACTGCCTTTCTCAAGTGGGTCTCAAAGCCAAAACCAGCACAATTCGTAGTGATGTAATAGCAAAGGGGTAGTTTGCAATGACCTTCTACAAAACTTGGCCAGAAATCGATGCAAAAAAAGGTCCATGAAACATTCTGTCTGTGGTAGAGCAAGAACCTGTCAGGATGCCTAATGAATCTCTACCTTCCCTGCAATGTCCAAAGGCAGAAGAGAGTGAGAGCGTGGAAAACAGCTATCCTAAAAAGCATTTTTCTTTAGGGGAAAAAAAATAAATATACAGAACAGTCAGCAGATGTTTGCATATTAGTGGAGCTTTGCAGTTTCAGTCTGCTCTTTAGGTGCTCTCAATTGGAAATACTTCATGAGTGCAGGCGCTGTGGAGGTGGGTTGAAGGGCATGGGAGACGGCTTCGTGGGCAGGAAATCAATAGCGGTGCAATTCCCGGGATGAGGCAGCAGATCCTGCAGCCACTTACAAGTCCATTATTCACATCAGTTCAGGCGTCTACGATTTGCAGGGTACTGCCTGCGTTATAAAGGCCGTATTCTTCATACCCCCTGCACACCCTCACACGATGCATTTAATTAAAGTAACAAAGCTACAGAGAAATACTAGTTCCTGATCTTTTTGTAGAGCACCCATGAATTTTTTAACTAGAGGGATATGATACATGATTATAATCTCTTCAAAGCTTAAATGTGCCACCTTCACATGAGAACATTTTGTACACAAATATTAGAAAGCTTTTCTCTAATCACTGAGTAAACATTCCGCTTAGAAATAGTTTCAACATTCTTCACAATGAATCCAGTCAGCTACATCATTTAAATATGCTGGAGGGGCAGGTAATTGAATAAACAAAAGTATAAATTGCAGTTCAGCTACTGAGGAAGGAGAGGCTGAACAGGTATGTTTGTGTCTACGCTTGTTACTAAAGGATGAGAGGCTGAAGGAAAACTTTAAATTGATACTGAAAAGACATTAGGCTGCAGAATTCTGATGCAAAAATATTCAGCAGAACAAGAAGCCTCAAATGATAGCTAAAGGCACTAAACCAGAAGATTGAAATGTAAAGTTTATTCACGGTGGAGAGAAAAATATTTATTCCTTGTTTTCTATTCCAAACAGATTTCTTTCCGATGCTGTAATCTCATGCTGCTCTTTATCTCAACCTGTGACTTTACTCATTCCTTCTTCTAAAAATCACTGCAGCTGGTGGTGCATTTACCTAATCTTTCTGCTAGGATGGTGCCAAACAGGGAGCATCTTCACATCTAATACCTGAACTGGTGAAGTCCCAGTTAAACCACCACCATTTTGAACAAAGAAAATCAAAGCAAACAGAATGAAACTCCAAAGGTGCTCAAGACCAATGTAACACAGCACTGAGCTGTGTACTCACACAAAGTACACAGTTGGCTTTAGGCATGCTAAATGAAAAATGTTTTACATCTGGATCAGTTTAAGACAAATTCTCTAGGTTCTTTTGCCTGAACACAAGGCAAAAGAATCTATCAGCCACTGTTCCTGTAGTAAGGATTTCATAAAACAGTATGGCTGTATTTTGTCATTCCCATTCATTTAGCATTCAGCATGCAGGTAGTGATTCTCACTGTCATCTTTTTCACTGAACTACGATGGGATGTTTGGGGTGGCGGTTACGGAGTTGAAGCAGCCACAGATGTTCTCACCACCTTTCCAGGTCCATTTAAAGTTGTTTCTACTCCATCGTGCAGCTGTTCCCATGTGTTGGAAAACAGAAGCATTGTATGAACTCGGGCTATCTCCTTCCTGGGGATGCCTTAGGTTGTGCTTTTACTTGCAGAAAATTTGTTAATTGTGGACTATCCTTCCCCCATCCCAGTAAAAAATGAAAAAATAGACAATTTTTTCTTTTGGGGAAGTATAGCAGAAGGTAATATTGCAGGAAAGAAAGATGCAAGATCAAAATTGGAGGCTCTGAATTTTTGAAATAGCTCTTTTCGAGATGATTATACAAGAATAGAAACGGAAAAATAACTCTGTGTGGGCACAGAGCAGAAAGAAATCATGGAATACTATTTTTTATTGTCATGTCTCTGAGAAACTGCCAAGTAGCTTCCTATGATTTATTACATTTATTAGCATTTAGCTATTAAATAGTATTGCAGGTAACATTTACTCATTTTTTTTTTTTTCCTATACTTGCAATTATCATTTCCAAGTTCAGAGTTTTCAGTAAAGGGGTAATTCTTATGTCTATGTGAAAACCTTTTTCCTCATCCTTGTGTAGCTGCACACAGAATTTTGCCTGCTTTTTTTTTTTTTGTCTAATGTAATACAACCCACATAGTACGATACTTGGAAGATAGATGTGGGTGGTTTTTTTTTTAAATCAGTCTCTCCTTTTTTTTTATATATTAATTCTTTTTTAAGGTGGAAAAGAATACAGCTAGGCAGAAGAGATAATTCTCACTCTTTCTACCACTAGTGGTGAAACAAACCAGCTCTACGTGATTGAGAGAAGTGACTTTTACCTTTGATAGGTTATAAATAGCAGGCACTGTAATTGTCTAGCAGTTCTCCTGCAAAGAAGAGGTAATTGTGGGGATGAATAAAATATTGGCATTAAAAAAACATTTTGAGTTAATTCTCAAAGTAGCTGATGAAGTATTTCTACAGCAGTCCTGTCAGGTCATGCTCTCTCTCAATAGTATCTTCTTATACTCGGTTTCGTTTTCTTGTTTTAAAAAGTGGAAAAAAAGAAAAAAGAGAAACCAAGCAAAAAAAAAGAAAACAAACAAACAAACCCAACAAACCAAAAAAAAGTCAACCCAGGGGTTTGCAGGTCCCCCTACCTTCAGCCTCTGGCCAGAGGAAAGCAGCCAGCACACGCTGGGGGGGAGGAGGGCTCTGAAGTCTGTCGGCTGGGGGACCACACCAGACCACGTCTGGTTCCTGGGATTTGGTCCAGAGGGGCGGTGGAAGGCGGCCGGGAGGTGGGCTGGCTTCTCCAGCCCAGATCTGTGGGGGCGATGGGGGTCGAACCTGCCCCACACCTCCCACTGTGTAGGGCGAGGGAAGGAGAAAGGGAAGGTGGTCTGGGGATTGTGGATTTCTGCGGAGATAGCTGATACCCTTAATGAGGCAATTTTATTTAATTTATTAATATAAAGTGCAGTGCGTGTTATGTCATGTCCAGTATTTCCGGGACAGATAATTTAAAAATTTACCAGCAATTCACAACTCTGACATCAGCCAAAACATTTCTGTTTGGATTTTAGTTCTCCAGCTGAAGGATGACAGCACAGAAGATTAAAGCTGTTTTTTTCTTCTCTTTTTTTTTTTTTTTTTACTTCTCCTTAAGATCTCAGCAAAGTGCAGATTTGAAACACAGAAAGAGGTTGACCTTCACATTAACCTGAATCTCTTTTCCTGTTTCTTCTTGAACATATTTTATTCTCTTTATGCACAGTGGGGCTCTTTTTTTCTTGTGCTAGGCTGTTGAACAAAATGCCAGAAAGATGGAGTGTGCACTTTTACATCAAAGAAATGATGAGACCATAAAAACTCATTTCCCTTGTGACTTCTTAAATTGTTGCTAAGGAATTGAACAAGTCTGTCTGAAACAACGTGTCCCTTTAAATTCTGTTTTCTTATTTGTCTTAAAACACAAAGCCACAGTTTAACGCAGACTCTGATCCAAAGGCCACAGAAGTCAATAAAAAATTTGTAGTTACCGTGGTGAGCTGTAGGTCAGATTTTTCAAGCATTTTGCTATGTAAAACCCAGGACAGGCTATTCTAAAAAGAACTGCTTATCTACGGGGCAAGGGGAGAGGGGAAAAAAAAGACCTGGTTTGTTGTTTTTATCCAGCTACTTAAAAATGTCTCCTTCACGTGGACCAGAATTAAGTCAACTATATTTTTTCTCTGAACAGACTGCATCTGACAAGAACAAGGAAAGTGAATCAGTACTTGAATTCAGAAATCTAAGTAAGTGAAAATATTGATTTACTTCAGTTTTTCTTATACATAAGGGTGATGTGCAGTAGATGCACAAACAAACTCCACGATTTGGACTCTGTTGGAGGGAAACCTTCCCTAGCTCTGCTTTGGGCAATCGCTCTCACTGATGGGGTGAATGGTTTGTTACTACTGAAGTCCAGTAAGTTGCTAGAAATGGTCTTGATTGGAGAAAAAAACATTGTAAACCAATTAACTTCTGACTATTAGCAAAGCTCCCAGAGGGAGCATTAATTTTTAAAAGTAGACAAAGAGTGTGTTTTGAGATCCTTGTAACTGTGTGACTGTACTGAAATACAGAAAAATGCTACAGTAAGTCTCAACTGTTGTAGATATTCCTTATCAGTTTCCAGAAAAGGTTGTAAAGGTCCAATTTAGAGAAAGTATTTAAACGTATTATGAATTTTATTTCATCTTAATTGGACACAAGTTAAACAAATTGCTAAGTTCTTTGCATACTAAGTAGCAAGTATCTGCTTATGGGCCAGATTCAGATTTCATTCAGATATCTTCTTTCCCCTAAATTTGAGCCTTAATCACATGAATTGTTAAGGGAATTCTTGGGTCTAAAATCTAGGAAACACCACTTTGCTCCCAGACCCAGATCAGTCTTCATTTATCAGACTCCCATATTGTGTGCACATTCCTTTACAGAGCTCCAGCCTCCTGAGCTCTTTAATTTACAGTTAATTTAAACAGGTAACTTCACAGCTGTTCAGAACAGGGATTTCTTGCCCTACCCTGTTCAAGAAAAATGCAGTGCCGGAGAAGATACTAAAACCTCTGAGTGCAGGTCTCTATCTCTGATCATGCTCAGAGGTTGAGACTGCAGTTCTTCCTCCTCCCCTCTTCTGTGCAGTTTCTGGTTGCTCCTTTCTGTTTTATGCCTTGAAAGAGACAGTTACTTTTATGTTCCCATGCTGGGATTGCAGAACCATGGAAAAACATTGCTACCAGTAAAATATGTGTAACTGTTTTCAAAATGTTGGCGTGAGCCAAGAGGCACTATCAAAGCCTTTGCAGAGGCATCAAGCCAACTTCTCAGATTACATTGTTTATAATCTCTCTTGGGTTATTTCCCAGTAACTTAGAAAATGTGTGACTGTTTTTGTATCTGAAAGGAGTTTGTCCAGTGCTAAAGCAAGAATATAGGATCTGTACAAAAAAAGGCGATGTGTCACGACAGGCAGTCTTTAGGTTTCTGAAGGGTTGTAGCACTTCTTTTGCTGAAGATAGTTCAACCATCTTCTGAATTACACTTTCTTTTTTCTTTCCTTTTTCTTTTTTCCCCCCTCTCCTTGTAGCATAGTTCTGAGCCGCATGATCAAGCCAGGCTTTGTTCCACGCTACTGCTTCCAAAACTGCTGACACAGCAGATGCGAGAATACAGGTTCAGAGAATCATGAAGGGATAAATGGGCTCGATGCTTGTTGTTGCAGAAGGCCTTGTGCTGAACATTTATTCTCCAGTGGTTAGAAAGGACAAGCCCAACTCAACTGGTACTTTGTTAAAAAGAATTTCCTGTAAATTGCACTGAAAGTGGATACTTTATGCTATTCATTAAAGCTCAGTGTTAGATTTCTGGTTCCAAACCCAACGAAAGCAGGTACCCATGTTCAATGCCCCTACCTAATATACTGGCTTGTCAGATACCAGAATCCTGATTCAAGAAGACAGAAGATCACTGGCAGAAGCAGAAGAAAATGAGTCTAGAAGAGAAAAAGCTGTCTTGAGAAGATTCAATTTTCATTGTTAAACCAGTAAGTTGGATTTTTAATATCCCACCTTGGTATTTTTTCCTTCTCTATTAGAAAGAAGTTCATAACAATTTCACACCTTTTAATCTAAGAAAATGAACAGACCTCCCATTGTTGAAAACCTGCTGTACAAACAGCAGAATTATTCAGACTTGCAAGAGTAATTTCATTACAGGGGTTCTTCTGAGATGCTTTTTTCATTAGAAAAAATTGTGATTTTCTCCCCATACAACACAAAACCTTTGGCATTTTTATAATGTGTAATAAAATAATCACTACCATTGGGCTTGCTACACATTTTTCATTGTAATCTAATTTAGGGAGATGAAGTAGCTCAATGACTTTTTTTTTTTTTTTTTTTCCAGGCTAAAAGGTGACTTTGAAGAAGAAGATAAACTTTCCACACTGATGATGGATTCTTTTTTCTGCTATTTTGATTAAAAATGAAGCTGAAAATCTTTTAAAGCTTTAGAGCCAGAATTCCTGCAGCAAACAAGAGAATGGGAAGAGCATCAGGTAGCGGCGTGAACTTCTGCATTGTCTTGAATATGTGCTGCTCTGTGGAAGAACTGTTTCTAGAAGTAAGTGGCATTTGTCCCCAAAGTCTTGTTAAACCTAGGTGCTTCACTTACTTGTTCCAGTTATGTTTTGTTTTGTTTTCTTTTGATTAATGTCCAGGAAAAACTAAAGTGAATCCTAAATTCAGTGGCCTACTAGATAGTAACTGCTAAAATCAGTGCTGAATCTGAGACAGACATTAGCTCCATGTGCAGTCACCAGGCTGATGTGCTAAGGCACTGAGATCCCAGGATGAAAATTAGAAGAATGAGTTGCTGCGCTGTCCTTTTGGGAGACAGAACCCTAGTTGTAGTACTTATGCTTCCAGAATGTCATTTAGCTTTTGAAAAAAACTTGGAAAAGCCCGCTACTACAGTCCTATCCTGGTGTGATGCAGCTTGAGGGATTCTCAATGTCTGTGCTTGTACTTTGTTGCTTTGTTGCTCTATGTAATGCATCCCTTTCTAGAAGAGGTCATATATGCTTCAGGAGAACTGGGTCTCTGGCAAAGGAAGAGAGTTAGAAAATGCCTTAATCTGATTTGCAATAACTTTTCTAGAGTATTTTGTGATATTCTCTGGTCACCTGAGTCAGTTCCAAATGGGCACTAGAACATGTAGTTGTATAATTGGTATTTCAGAATTTGTCCAGGAGACCTACAATAAAGGAACAATGCATTCAGCTGAGGGGTGATGCAGAGAACAGTAAGTAATAAGGAGTTCTGTTGAGATTTTTACTACCATTTAGTATATCCTGTGTACTTATGTAGTGATGTAGTTGACACCAAGACCAACCTTTCATTTGCAGGACTGGAGAGTTCAATGCTCACTAAACCAAGAAGTCTACAGAATCATTAGATATTGAGTACCTTTTAAGAGGTGTGCTTTCAAATACATTTCAAGGTAACATTATATAAAGAAAATAATGCAAACAACAGGAAGAACTGAAAAGCGTTTGCATAGAAATGATCACAGTCAGTCATGATGTCCTAATTTGTGCCTATGTTTTAGGATGTTATGATGATTCCAGGACTGATTACCATATTAATTTTATGAAAATAATAGAAATGTACTGATTTAGTGCATTGCTCTCTTAAACAAGTCATAAGAAAAGATTTATCTCAGTTATCCAGTGGTAAAAATTATATTACTCTATTTCTTCATCTTTAGTGCAAGTGGTAACACAGAAAAATCATTTGCAAAATGCTTTATGTCAAGGTAATTCCAGTCCACAGTGAAGGAATGCACATTACAATCATGAAAAAATGTAATTTAACATGATTCGCAAAATGAAGTAGTGTTTATGAATGCTAAAGTGTGTTACACAACTATGTACTAGTGAATTATGCATACAAGTTAAAAGGGAACATGCTTAAAACTGGAACTAGAAAAAATCTGTACTATAGTTGGATTTACCACTGTTGGTCAAATACACACACACACACACACACATGTAAAAGGAAAGTTAAATTATAAACTTTATTTTGCCTTAGAAGCAATTCTCTTCCAGTAAAATGGAACAACTGTGAATGTGGCTTTTGGAGCAGAGATGTAAGAAACGGTTGAGACCAGTCAGAGGTCTAGAAAACATGAACTCTGAAGAAAGATTTTATGAACTAGGATCCTTTTAGATTAAAAAAAAAGAGAAGGCAAGGGCTAGATGACCTCCCTTCCAGCTTTATATTTCTATGGTAATAAAAGGAACTGAAAGAGGATCACTGCATCCAAAGACATAATCCTACCCTTCCGTAAATGAAAATAATTCCTGTATAAATGTTCAACTGTCACATATCCTGAGGACATATGTAAAGAACTAAGGGGACATCAAGGGGACATCAGTGTCCTTTTACTCCCAGAATGGACAGGAAAGCATCTTGCATAGGATGGCAGTATTTTGGTTATATGCAGGAGAGTGGAGTGTTAGTTAAACTGTTGCTGTTGCTAGAGTCTACTGTTTTATTATTTTATTTATAAATATTTAGCTAATAGATCAGATGATGTTTGGAACTATATGGTATTAAGCAAGTAAATAAATAACTTTTTTTTTTACCTGTGGGTGGTAAATGTGTTTACAAAAATCTTCACAAGATAAGCACCTGGCAACCTCAGCAGGTCTTGACAACATAACTTGCTAGTGAGACACTTAATCAATAGTATACATGAGATATATGCCATATGGTCATATACTTTTCACTAGGATGATAAATGGTATTTTAGCTTATGAAAGTCATCTTTATAAAATTGAAGCAATTCTTGCGAGCAATCAAATAAAAGGTGGGGAAAGGTGAACTCATTCAAAACTGGCATAAGCTAACTGAGAAATTCTCTGTTCACTGTTCTCCAAATAGTCTGTGAAAACATTCATGGGTTGTTTTTATTTTTCCCTTTGTTTACAGCTGTACAGAGATGCACCTTTTCTTTTGTGAGAATAGGTAGGCACCAGAGGGAGAAGATGGATGGAAGATAGGGTGCATTACAAAGGCTGTTCAAGGTTTGGAAATTAAAGGTAAGGGAAATGCTGTAACTAGACATATAGAAAATCAGCAATGGAATGAAGACAAGAATTTCAGCCTCTTGATGCCTTGTGTAGTGTTTCACCTCTGCCATCATTTCTGAGAAACCAATCCTGCTTATCTTCAGTTATTTCTTGACTATGCTTGCTACTCTGCCTCTGCACTTCCATCCTGTCCAATGCAGTAGAGAGTGAGCAGTACAGCAGGCTTTAAATAGATGCTTTTTCAGACTATGTTCACATTTAGCTGTTTTTTTTTTTTTTTTTTTAATATAGCAGGAACACTGAACATGTGAAATTGTTAATATTTTCAGTTGATTAGATGAAAGAAATATCCCAAAGGTTACTGGTTCTATTTTAGAGAAATTACAGCAATGCACTTTGTCTTTTGGACAATTGCTCTGAAGACTTGTATAAATCTGGCACATTTCTTGTATTTTTAAATTTCATTCTTGAGATTCTGCTTGGAAGGATTAGTTTTAAAAATTCATTATTATTTGATTGCAAGCTGGATGTCAGCCAACTAAATTTTTGAATTTGAAAGAAAATGCAGCATCAGCTTCTCTGGAACTATAATGGAATGAAACCCTCCAAGCACTCATTAAAAGGGCTTCTGACGTCTAGCAAAATTAGATGAGGTGTAAATCACTGAAATACCATATGTGGATTTGAAATGGAATACTTAATTCTGGAGAACCAAAACCTAAGGCTATGGGAAAATTTAACTACACCAGCATAATATTTTGATGATGGAAAGAGTAATACCATTACAAAGGCTTTATGTTTAATTTTAAAAACTGTTTATTGGGGGAATCTCCATTGATATCTAAATCGCTATCTGGCATATAGGCAAGTGCTTGAGGAGTAAAACTAAGGCACTTTAATAACTTTCCTCCACTGAAGATTTTCTAAGTGATTTACAAATATTATTGGAAAAGTCTGAATGTAAAAGCTTGATAATAATTATTTCTTCCCTTAGCTTCCTTCTGATGATTTTATGTCCCTTGATACAGCTCATGTCAGAGAAGTTTGCTATTGCTCCTTGGTCACTCCAGGATGGAGTTGGTTCCATTATGGGGACAGAAGGGACCAGGGGCTATGAAACAGCTTGCATTTGATTTTCAACGTATTCAAAATGCAACTGAAAAATGCCATTTTTTTTTCCAATAATATAACAGTAGTAACAGCAGTAAATATTTCTGCTCCTGTTGTTTCCACTGACCCTTGTTAGGACTGGGGCTTCATTATTCTGGTGCCATGCAAATTTCAAAGCAAGAATGCCTGCCCTGAAGTGTTCGTACACTTGGAGAGCAAACAGGCATAATGAAAGTGATGTGAGTGCATTACATGAACAAAAAAATAGAGGAGAACTGGTCTCACTTTGTAATACATGAAGGGCTTTTTATTGTTGTATTTAAGGAGTTCAATTTTGATCCCTTTTAACTCTATGTGGAATATGACTTTGTGAGATAATATGGTTTATCACATGGTTTTCCAGCTTTTAAAGTCATCAGGCTGTGATTCAGTGTGACGTTGCCCTTATGAAAGCAGGCAAGGATTCATTTCAGATGCAGCAAAAGTGTAACTGCCCCAACATAAAAACCAGTTTAAACAGAAAATCATTTTTATTTTCTTGTTTATATTGCATATAAGAATGGAATACTTCTGTACAGCAACATACTTCATTGTGATGGGATGGATGAACAGAGTTTGATTGCTCAAAGAGAGAGATGTGTTCATCTCTTTCAGCCAGACAAGGTGGGTCTTGGGAATTATATTTTAAGAGGAATGGTGCTGAAGGCAAGGGAGAGATCATGTGAGAAAACCTGCATTTGAGGAAATCTTATGCAGAATTTCAAATTTATTGACTTATGAATAAAGACATTCTTCAGAAAAGGAATGAGCTTTGAAAGACTCAGGATATGCAGCACTGTGCTGAGAATAAGGAAGAGATTTGGTCCCTTCTGATTGTTCTCTGGAGTGGGGAAGCAGAGCAGTGTGTTGGGATCAAAGGATGCCTGGTAATTTATTTTGTGTCCTTTTCTACAGCTACTTTGATATCCAGCATAAGCTGAAATGAATAACGTTCATTTCTTGAGGAAAATGTGGTGCATTTGAAAACCAGTGTTCAAATGAGCAATAATCCAGCCTGGCTTCCTTTGTGTTATCCAAAGCAGCAGCGTCTTCAGCTTGAGATAAGGGTAGGAAGACTGCTTAATTTCAAAGGTTTTCACTTTTATCTTGGACTGGGAAATCTGAATACTTTAATGGGTTTAGGTTTTTAATTTAATTCCAGGTTGCTCATCATTTCACCTTTCAGCTGGGCTATAGAGATAATTCAATCATATTTCCCTTGACAAGCCGTCTGAATTACGTGTGTATTTCTCTGCATACATGAAAGTCAGCAACCATAATAGAGAACATGACAGACTCTTCTGCAGTCCCTCTTTCTTTGTCCCTTAATTTTAGCACCATTCTGGTCTTCCTTCACATTTCAGAAGTCCTCTGACACAGGCACATGAAAGACAGGCCTTGGATGAAGCCGTAATGTTGTACTTCTCCATAGACATCATGCCAGAAGGTTCAAAAGTAAGGCCAGAGAGTCATTCAGCAAAAAAAGGATCCAATCTGCACAAACAGCACATTTGAGGAGGTTTGGGGAGTGAGGGCTCTATTTTTGCCTAGCGCTCAAAGTAATATAATCTGTTCACATATTTGCTCCCCTCCATAATTGTTTTTTTACACACTTATTTTACTTTTTTTTTTTTCCCCAGACCTATTCCCTTGCTACCTAGCAACATGTAATTACATTTTATGACTCAAATATATGAAAACTGAGGAGGGTGATCAAGAAAGAGGAGGGTGATCACCAAATGGGTTATCAAGAAAGACACAAATAAGAGATAGTAGTTTCTTAAATACATGTTGACACTTACGGCCTTTTTGCCTCAAGTCCCAGACTACAGTACCTGAGAAGTTTATTCCTTTTAATTGTAGACAACAAAAATATGCTGAAAGCACAGTCTAACCCTACCCTGCAAATGACAAGCTGTCATTCTGCTTGTATGATTTTCTGACATTCTTCAGAGAGATGTGGGCATCCGTTTTTGCCCTCACAGGAGACATCCATATTGTCTGCTATTTATAAAATTGTCATTCGTTTTGTATTTGTATTCATATGCAACCTTGGACATCAAACGGACTTTTTATTCAAGGCATTTATGGTGCCTTACTGGAGATTGTCCCTCTCAGCTGGGGAAGTATCACCAGGATCTTTGTATAGGCAGCTTCTAGAATGAGGTGTCTACATAGGTGAGGGGATGTGAGTTTTTTTTTTTTTTTTAAAGGCTGCTACAGTTACAGAACGTAAGAAGTATGCTAATAATGTTTGAGCATGTGTGTGTGCACATGTGTGTTCATGTTGAGACAAACCACTGAACCATAAGGTATTAGGACCATGTCAGACTACTGCAGAATGATGGGTGATGTAGGTAACACAGTATAATTTTGTAAGGCGTTAATGCTGGTCATATTCTTTACATGAGATCTCCGTACTATGCTGCGTTGATAGAACCATGAATAGTAACAACAGAATTAAATAATTAAAAAAAGAATGCAACTTATTTTCTGTTTCAGTTTGGTTTGGTTTCAAAGTAATCCAGATACAGCAAAATGAAAGCAGTAGGTGAAATGCTGAGAAAATTTTATTTTAAAATCCATCTATACTTTTATTTAAAAATAAAGGTAGACTGGACTGTTAAACAACAGCTTAACAGTATGCAAGAAAAACTCCTCTTTCAAATATAAAAAGTGTCATTAATTATCATCAGAAGAGTTTTATAAGCTCTGTTTTACTATGTGACATTTTCTTTTAGGGTGGGTACACTGAAATTCTCCTCATGTAAAAGTGAGGAGTAATTTGTAGAATTTCTTTTAGTCTAGGGTAACTTCCAACTGCCCTTAACACAAGAACAACATCAAAACCAACCAAACAAACAAAAACCACCAAAGAACAAAGAAGATAAATAAAGACAGGCCAAATTTGGGAATTATAGATAAAAAGTATTTAAGCTGACAAAAACAGTGAAGGAAGTGAGTCAGACTGAAACTTAAGTTAAAACTTCATAACTTGTCTTATGTTATAGTAGCTCAAACAAAGTTTATTACAAATTATTTTTGGCAGTGTAATTAGACATTTGAATTATTTGAACAGATGGAAAATGTTTTGGTCCAAATTATGTTTTTTCTCACTTTATTTTCTGGTAAATGACACAACAGTCTTCTCATAGTCTGGAAAAATGAAGGAATGAGAGAAAATACAGAAGCACAAAACACAGTAAATTTAATTATACAGCTGTGTAAAAAAGTCTTGTGAAATAAGAGTGCTTCCACAGTGTTTCAATGATATTTTTTTTGATCCTTCCTATTCTCAGACTTTCTTTTAGCCTGAAGATATTCATCTTCATGGCACAACAAAATTATTTGTAAGTAGTGGTATAACCAATCCAGTCTGTTACCTATAACTTTGTGGTTCTCCATCGTGATACTGATGGACATTAACAACTTTTCTTGGCAATGATGAAACCACAAAAGTGCTCCATAAGATGTAATTAAAAATTGTATTTTGTAATCTTGTTTTGGACTTCTTTTTAATATTTAGCGTGGCCATGTACAGCTTTGACAGAAGTAAACCGATACATGGAATTAATTTCAGCAGGCCATATGCGTGCCTTACCTTGTAATGACAGTGGACAGTTGACGTCAATGGGGCTGGGATGAGCACCTATGACAATGAAACTCCACTGTCTTTGCTTTGAGCTTGTGAAATCATTTTTTTGGGGACTTAAGTAAGAAAATCATCAGTAAGAGATGGAGAAATTGGAGAGCAAAAAAGGATCAAAACCAAGGGACAAGCTGTTGTGATGTGGCATAATCCTTGTGGAAAACAGTAGTTTTCTGATGTGTACCACTATAGAAGTTATTAGTATTTCAAGCACAGATCTGTCCCATTTGAAATGAATGTGAATATTATCATGGAACTTGTGACTTGTTCTGTGCTTCAGCATTTTATTTTTATTTTATTCTGGCCTGTTTGTGCTATTTCATTATACTCATCATCATATATGTGTCCTTATTTCTGCTTTTTATGATTTTCTTTTAGATTTTCAGATCGTTTAAAGAGTTCTTGATGCAATCATGTTAATTTTTGCTGTACTTCTAATCTTTCCTCCCTGTTAGGATAATTTGCTGTTGTGCCCTTATCTTGTGTATTTCTTTTTTCCTTATCTCTTCTCAGATACTTGCATTTCCCTGAGCTATTTGAAGTCCATTACCCTTATTTTGTTATTTGCAATTTAAACGAAGAGTGGAAGACTTATCATTTTTATGATCTCTTTCACTTCAATTAACTTCCACTTTAAGATTCTCAACCATTTCCTCTGAAAGAATTTGAATTAAATCTAAAATAGCTAATTTCTGTGTAATTTCCTCCACTTTGTGAAAGGAAAATACAGTAGCTAGTGTGTTCAAAGGATTGAGTATATGTCCTGCCTTACTGCTTTTGCCAGCAGATCCCAGTTGGCTATACTCCCATCTAACCATTGGGTCCTGCCATTTTAGGTATTTGTAGTTTCTGCCCTTTGGACGTCTCCAGTAGTTGTTATAGTAAAAATGCTTCCTGATCAGAAAATCTTTGGTTTATACCCATAATTAAGACAATTTTATTCGTATTCTCTTGCATATTTTAACTGGTATTCAACAAACCTTCCTATCGCTTTTCCCTAGACTTCAGAAGGAAACACACCCTTTAGAAGCCACAACACCTGACTTTTCCTGTCTGTTCTTCTAGGTTTCTGCGTTGATGTTCATTGCTGTTTATCCAGCCCCATTGCTGTAACATCACTTTGATTACACTAATGTGTCAAGACCATAATGTCTAGGTAGTTACCCCTCAGACTGCTGTATCTGTGGTTCTGTATTTCAGATGTTTGATGGGTCACTTCGTGTTCTCCCTTTCCTCTTGTGATGCGTGTCCACCCTCAAACTGTGCAGCCAGATGTCACCCCGGGCATGGTCTACCATTATTTCAAACTGCAGACATAGAAGGTATTACCTCATATCTTCAGGAAAATTAATGTATTAAGCTAATTAAATAACTGCTTCTGTGCTTGTCAAAATATTATATTTATACGTGAGAATTATTCTTCCAAATTATTGAAAATAATTTCACTGAATTAATGCAATATGCCATTTAGATTCCTGGCATATAATGCCTGTTTCGACACTAATACTTAGGGAAAAATTTAATCTACTCAGTTCTTTTCTGACATCTCTGTAGAAGACAAGGCGAGGATCAATGCATGCATAGCCTTTCATTTTTCCCAATTTTATGTAAATTAAAGGGCAAAAAATGAGCACCATTTTATTCCATTATGCCTACTACAATCACTGGTTCATTTTCCTTGTTGCAGCCTACTTGATGCACTTGTTTTTCCTTTTTTTGGAAGTATCGCTTTCCCAAGTTTAATCACCCAGATACTCAAGTGTTAGCTGAGTACACAGAGAAGTGTACGTATTTTTAGCTACTTAAAAGAGAACCAACAGGAAAATTCACTAGGCTCCAAAAGTAGTACCTGAAAAGGAAATAAATCTTTTAGCAAAAACAAATGATTTCTTTACAGTGTTCAAACAAACAAAAAAAAAAAAGAAAAATTAAGCATTCTAGTGGTCACTGCAGTAGCTGGTTTTAGATATTTTTAAAAATAAGAAAAAGTAATGAAACAATGTGAATTAATATTGAAATGGAATCACTAAGGTTAGGCAATATCAATCCAGAGGAGCTGAACTGTGATATAAATATGAAGATGAAAAGTTTATTAATCAGAATACTTATTGTAGGGTTGATTTAACAGTTACCCAACATTTTGTGAGTTTTTTCAGAGAGATGGAATTTGTCAGCCTGAAAATATGGGCTGAGAAGTCATGCTTTAGCAGTCTTGGAAGAAATCAGTGTAGTAAGTATGAAGCTCTTGGGTAAAGAATAATGTGATGAAGAAAATCTGGAAAGCCATTAATAATAGTAAATGTAGTCTTCCTAAGTCTTGCAAATAAAAAATAGTGGATAAGAGAAAATTGGATCATATGGTTTGTTTTGATTTTCAGAATGTTTGAGTAAGGCTTTTTCCAACATCATTCAGCAAACTAGCCTTATCCAGAAAAACATGGAAAACTCTGCTAAATTCTGAAGGAGGAGTGTAAATCCCAGTAAAGGCAATGGATTTTCATTAACCATCAAACACATTTTTCAGCATTTTGCTGAAACTTATGAATAAAGGGAACAAATAAAGAAATAAAGGTAGCAGTGGCACGAATCCTAAAGATAATTTCCTGATTTAGAAAGGAATGAGAGAAAATAACTCAAAGTAAATGCTTTCTCAGCTAGAAAAATTCTAATAGCGGTGTCCCTTTGGGATCATTAAGGGTATTGGATAAATTCAGTATACCTACTAATGATGTGTTAGAAAGGTTGAATTGTGAGATGCAGCTTTGCTGACAAAGAAAAATGCTCTAGCTTAGTCAAGATTAAGCAGGATTGTGAGAAACTCCAGAAGGAATAGCAGTGAAAATGAAATGCAACAGAACAGATATAGAAAAATTCTCAGAAGAAAGGACACTTGCAATGGAAAATACAAGTGTTTTCCAGATAACTTGTAATATATTCCAGATAATTTGGAATATATTGCAGGATGCATCAAGGTTTCAGTGTGGAGTGCAGATACACATCTCTCAGTGGAAAGTGTAAAGCAGACATTTAAATCTTTTTCTTAAAAAATAAAAACCAAACCAAAAAAAAAAAATTAAAGAATTGTAGTAAGAGTCAAGATCAATGTCGATGGAGAAGAATTGTATTATACTGTCATGAAATGCCAATTTCTTAACATTTTATTCTTCCTACTCTCAAAGCCTTTATATTAACACATTTTAGATCTAGTCTCTTAACACTGGGTAGGTACACATAGCTTTGCAACTAAACTGTGCATAAAGTCTGGAACACAATAATAAAGTTGCCTTGGGTGAGCCAGCAAATTAATTTTGCTTATGAAGTGTAACTTATAAAGCAGTTTCGCTGAGCTGATTGAAGGATGGGTATTCACTTGAGAGATAATTGAAGAAATATTCAGAATAAAAGTATTCTCATGGCTTCATTGCTGGAAAAAAAAAAGGTATTCAAACCTAGTTTCTGTGAGACTTAATCCTAAAAATGTGAAAGCATGAAAGATGCTTATCAATCACAAAGAGCACGGCTTGAAATGATCGCTAAGACTGAACCTGGCTACCAACTGCCTTTTATAGATGTTTCTATTTCACATTAGCTTGAGATTTTGTATAACCTTAAAGCCTTGTCTGTAACTCGCTGGTTCTCCTTGAGAACTTATGAAATCTGCAGGAGAGTATCAACCAGTATTATATCTCATGAACAGGTCAAATGAGCGTTTGACTTTCCCATACATACTTGTCACAGGACACTGATGGCTTCAGGTGTAATTGCTCCCCTCTGACTGATTCAGCTGCTGAACTAATCAATGTATTTACATTAATTTTCTTAAAGTCTGAAACTTCAAAACTCATTCCATGCTTTTTTTTTCTTCCCCCTCTGAATTAAAAATGTATAGAAGCTCACTTTTTGTCATTGCTGATAGAATTTAGGTTTTGCCTGGCTTCTCTTTATTTTCTGAAGTTTCTTTCATCTTTACACAAACCAGAAGACAAAGTGGATTTTACTCTTGATGCAAATCTGCAGTTTTAACATCACTGTTTAAAAAATGTAATTCCATTTTTTCCCAATGATAAAATTATGCAAAGGAACGACTATTTCAGTAAAAGTCTGACTTTTTTTTTGTAAAATAGATTTTACACATTAACTTATGCACATGGATGAAAATATAGAACTGACCCTAATTTGCTTTTCTCCAGATATTTTTGATAAAACAACATAAACATTATTTTCCTCGTTTGTTTGTAAGTTCTTTCTGAGTCTGGTAAGCTTTCTACAGCTTTTGCTGGTTTTGTTGTTTTGCAGTTTGCTTGCCAATGCTTATTGAAAATGATGGTAATAAACCTGACTCACTGCTGTAGCAAAATACAATCATGGGTGATAAGAAAGTTGAGATTTTCTATGAAGGTTTCATATTAGAAGGGTTCCAATGAGTCTTCTGTGAATTTTATTTCTTTCTAAATTAAAAAAGAGTAGAGAAGGGAAGACTTACCACTTCTGTAAGCTTAAAAATATGCCTCCCAAGATCTGGCTTATTGATTAAGACAAGTAAGAACAGAAAATTGTAATGTGCATTATTCTCTTAGCACTAGAATCTGCTGAGTAGGGATAAATTTCTTTTACTTCAAGGAATAGACTGATGGTTTTCATAGTGTCAGAAAGGCTTAAAGTGGCTCAGGTGCCTCAGTATCACTCAATGAAAAATTAGCATGGGATTTAGGAAAACAGCAAAAAAAAGTCTAATATTGTCCTTCACCCAAGGTGTTATGTGTGTATTTGGAAAGAAAAGGGAAAGTCTGTGCCCCAGCTCTACTTGTAAGGTTCATTAAGAAGCCTGTACGCTGCATACCATAAAGCCTGTATGCTGCCCCAGTATGTTGAGCTAGAACAGCTCTTGAAACTTCATTCTGGCATTATTACCTCTGCTACAGCAACCTACATGCTAATTTTACCAATATGTCACAAGGCTGGCTCAGATCTAAATACCCCTGGAAGCAGTGCAGAGCTTGGCCCCTTTTACTTATTGAGTCTGATAATGTCTGTCCCAAGGAAAAGGGCATGGAAAACATTTTTTTTTCTCCTAATATCCCTGCAAAGAGGTCAACCACAAAGGTAGTATTTTTTCTCCCTCTTCTATTCAGCCAGTTGTATAGTTCTCAGCATCACTGCAAAAACACATCTGCACGATATACCCTAAATAGGACTAAGCATCCTTTTTGAAAGATATTATCTGCAGCAAGGCTTGATTGGTATCAGCCTATAGGACAGAGGAAGCTGAACAGAGAAGGGTGTGTGTGTGTGTAGGGAAGGCGAATGGATTCTGCTGTGTTCTTGTCTTCAGGGTCCTGTAGAAATACTGAAAAAAATGAAGACGTCTGTCTCTGAGGGCTTTTTCCCTTTATCCATGCCACCATGCCTCACAACAGCAACCATATAGATCTTTAAGTACACTTAAAGCCGTTTTGCTGATGAACACAGATGTATCAGTATTTTTGAATATTAGTACTTAGGTTTTGATGGTAATAGCTAACAATATGACGGAAATGTTCTTGAAAGGTTTTGTTTGATATCCCTTCTGCATTCTTACTCCATTCTGTGTTCTCACTATCTGTTTTTATCCAGTGACTTAAAACTTTTGAAGAGTTATTCAGATGCTTTTAAGTTGTTAATTCTGTGAAAGATTTTTAGTACGTTAGCCCTTCAGAAGTGTAAATGTTTTCCATGTCAAGAACTGGAGGGATGAAGGGTGTAAAATGTTACACTTCCAAGAAAAGCGGAACTTACAGATACGCATGTAACGATGAAAGGATTGACAGATCTGACTTCTCTCAGCCAGATCTGTTAACTTCATCTGATGTAAAAAAAAATTCCTATCAAATGAGGACAGAAGAGAAGCAATATTGGCGTTTGTACATCATTCATTTCCCAAGGTTATGAAATGTCTAATGCATCGATATGACGTACAACAGCCAAAAGGTTTGCATGTCTTCATTTTCATAGCTTTTTACTTTTTAGCCAGGAGATATCTATACAAGGTTTACCCCCTTGCTGTTCTAAATCTAGAAACCTTTATAATTGTGTTTAGGCTTTTAGATAGGATTGTTCAAGCAGTAAGAGTACTGTCATCCTATTCTCTGCACCTCTTATAACCATCCTAGTCCATTTCTGATGGCCTGTTTGTGCTTTTGTTCTAAATTCATGGAACAACCATGCCCAATATAGGTTTGCATTTCTTTTGTATTTTCATTTTAGTTTTTATGTATTTATAACTAAAGAAGAAATTTGGCATTTAATGGACAAATGCACACTGATCGTTGTGCTTTTGAATAGACCTTTTGCGTGGTTAAGGATTGTTGAGAGCCTAGCTTTGCTTTGAATGTTGATTTTTACAAACTTGGCTGACTTCTGTAGATCTGAAGCAAAATCTTTATTCAGGCTGAGAAAAAGATGGTGCATGCTTTAGAACTTTTTTGGTTGGTATAAAGGAATTGAGAAAGTGGAGGAGGAATGTATCTTCCTGCCATGTTAAGCAGGAAAAAATTGTTGAAAGTGTTTCTGAGATTAAAGAGTAGTCTCGAACTGACATTGTATCTTGGACTAGAATCTTGTATTAACTGTGTTTCTGGTCTCATAATGTTATTTAACAGAGGACAGTTGTTCAGCAGCCTTAATCACATGTAATATTGCACAATTAGCAGACTGTTCAGCAAAGGCTTCAGTCTCAGCATTTTTTCATAAAATATAAAGCAGCAACACAATTTCCATTTCCTCTCATTGCATGAACTCAACAATTCATTACAAAACACACACAAAGAGATGCTTAATAGCTAAGAAATGTGTCTGATCCAGAACAATGAAATGATCTATCTCAGCTCTGTTAGGAAGACAATGTACAGACTCCTGGACTGGGAGCGGCTGTGGTCTTCCTGACAGCCTTCAGAATGAAACTGGATGAATCTCTTTTCACCTCTGCTTTCCCCACAAGCATTTTCAGGTGTTCCCTTAATTAAAATTGTAAACTGCATGAGGCAAAGATTGTTTCTCTGTAGAGACTTCGGTTGGACTCTTACGTCACACGAAGTACAAATAGATACTGATGGGTTTTGTTGTGCTCCTTACTGTAGTACTGATGTACATTGATTTTTATTGGAAATTCTGGTGAGGATTGAATGGTATACTTGGAAAAACAGGCCAGTCTGTTCGGGCTAAACCACAGCCAACCAAACAGTTCCTCTCACTCCAAGGGTGAGAGCTGCAGAATCTGGGGAAGGGTTGATCTGGAGACAGGTCCAACACAGGTCACTTCAGACCTGCCAGTTTTGAAACAGTAGCAGGAGCTGAAATTAAATACCTTTCCATTATCTTCTTGGAATAGAGACATAACGTCATAAATTCTCAATTTCAGTGTTATGAGAAAGTTTCAGAGGTTTTGATTGCTAATGTCTTCTTTATTGCTAGACAGCGGGGCTCATTATTGTTTTCTGATTATAGAAACATGTTATAGCAGAGTTGAAAAAAACGAGCTATGTAAGGCACATCTTGCTGGAAAAAAAGGGCAACTTTATTGCGATTATTACTTCTGTGCTGCTCTGGTTATGAAGGTGGGAACTTTTGTTCCTGGTCATGTGCTGTAAGTGGAAGGCAACCTCTTGAACTGTGGAATGAGAAGATGGAGTGACTTGTAGGAAGGCAAGGACTCCTGAACAAGCAGTGACATCTCTCCTAGCGCTGACCGTGACGATTTTGAAGAAAACTGCCCGTGAACTTTGCAGGGCTGGGGGCCAGTACCGAGGCAAGGGGCCGGGGGGTGCCCCCGGGGCTCTGTGCCGGCCGGGGGGGGTCAGGTGGCAGTGGGGAGAAGCCCCGATCTGGGGGCTCCCCTTCCTAAGGGACCCACGGTCCCACCACAAAACCCAAACGGGAGCAAAGCTGGAAGGGGGGCGGGGGCCTCCGAGGTCCCGGCGGCTGCCGCCTTTGTGAGGGGGAGCGCAGATGAAAGGGGGGGAGTGAGGGGGGCAAGCCGTCGCTGTGCCATTTCACACAACCCCCCCGGTTTGTCTTTTTTTCAGCGTGTGTGGGAGAGGGTTCGGAGGTTTCAGGCGCAGGTGGCTGTGGCTGGAGCTGTCGGGGTGCCGCTGCCCCGGCTCCGCGCTGAGCCGGCGGTGGTCGCCGTCCCCCTCAAACCACCACCGCCAGACCCCCCCGAGCCCCCTCCCGCCGCCTCTGAGGGCTCGTCGGCGATGTCCAGCTCCGAGCAGCCCGAGAAGCGGGGGGTTTAGCCCGAGCTTGCGGCTCCGAGCGGAGATTACAATTAGCCTTTAAAAATGGCTGCTTGGAAGCTGTCAGCCGGGACGCGGCGGGGCCGCTAACTCTCCTCATCCCCTCACAGCCTCCCGCCTTTCATCCCCGCGGGGGTAACAACGGAGGGGGGGGGGGGGGGGGGTCTCAGAGCCCCCTGATCCTTCCCCAGCCGCCTCCCCCCGGTGCGGGGCTGCCGGAGCGGCCCCGGGGCCCGGCCGCCCTCGCTGAGTGGCGGGAGGACGGCGGCGGCCCCCGCCTCCCCGCGCTCCTCCTCGCCGCTGCCTGCGTGTGTGCCGCGGGCGGCGGGGCTACAAAGGAGAAGGGGGAGGCCGGGGCTATATGGTGGAGGGTGGTGTGTGTGTGTGTGTGTCTGTGGGAGAGAGGGGGGAGACGCGTCTGGCGAGGAGAAAGCCCAAGGTCAAGAGGCAGCTCTCCTCCTCCATGGAAGAAGACGGCAGCGATGAGCCGTGAGGAGGACGAAGAGGAGAAGGGGCGGATGGCTGAGGGCTGCCGGGCTTCCCCGCGGGAGTGAGGAGACAGCGCAGAAGGGGCCGGAGGAGACGGCGCCGGGGTCGGGAGGAGGGAGGAGAGGAAGGCCAGGAGGAAGCGGGGGGTTTGAATCTCCCTGCCCGGATCGTTTCTTCCTCAGGGGAAGCTCCTGACGCGGCGCTGCCCCTGCTGCCAGTCCTCCGCGCCTCGGTCCATGGCCCCCGCGGCGAGGATGGAGCCGGGCGGCGCCCTGAGGAGAGCGGGGGCTGCCCCCGCGCCCCCCGGAGCCGGGAGCCCTTTCCCCTCCGCCTGCTGCTGCTGCTTCACCTCGCTCCTGGATGTGAACAGCTGGCTGCTCTTCTACGCCTTCTTGTACCTGGCCCTCTACGCCCAGGTGTCCCAGTCCAAGTCCTGCGACAAGATCTCCTGCTTCTCGGGTCATTGTGTCAACTCCACCTGCGTCTGCGACCAGGGCTGGGTGGGAGACCAGTGCCAACACTGCCAGGGCAGGTTCAAGTAAGTCTCTGCGTATTACCGGTCTCTTTCCCTCCTCTCAAGACCAGTGCTAGCTCTTTTCTTGCTATTTTCACCTGCCTGTGTTTTCCTGTTGTTATTCCCACCCCCCTTGTGTCTGCTCTGATTTTGTTTCTGCCCGGTGGAAGCGTGTGACAGAAGTTAGGGATGAAATAGGCCCCTCCACCTCACGCTCCCTCCCTCGAAGGATACAGGACGCAGTCCTCGGGTGGAAAACTGTACCCGGCGGTGTGCGGCTGGAAATAGGCTGCTCTGTGCCGGGGGAACCGACACGAGGAGAAATCGGCCTGGAGCTGTGTCGCTGCTGTCCCTTCTGGAAGTGTCATGGAAATGACATGGGTACTTCATGAGGCTGCCCAGCGAGCAAAAATTACTGGTGGATGTGAATGACTTTTATCCTTCTGGAAAGTGACAGTCGTTTGCTCATTTTAGTCTTGTTCCCTTTTCTCGCACGTGTTTTACCTAAGTTTGGGCACATTCAGGGTGACATAAATGTAACTGTTACTGAAATGTACATCACAAGTGATGAGGTTTGCAGGAGAGGCGGTGGTATGAATGTAAAACATCTTTGCCAAGGAGTGAGTGGTTAGTGATGCTGGAGCTACCCTCTCATTCTTAAAAGTGGATGTGATACCGAGTCATTGATCAGCGAGACAAAACCATACCCTGACACTTGCTTTTCCCTATGTAGTTGAAGAGAAGACTTAATTTATAGGGCTGTCACTTCCCCCCGCCCCCTTTGGTATCAGGGTAAAGACTGGCAGTGAAAAATGCTGTTGCAGCTAACAGTTCGCTGTTATTTCGCTATATAACCTTGGACAGGACATCTCATTTCATTCCCTTGCAAAACACCACTTAAAAGCAGGAAAAGCAGGAAACTCCGTTTATTAAGTATATTGACGTCTACAGCTGGAAACTGTCCTAATATTTAGCTAAAACAGTATATTGGTGAGGCTGTATCTTACAGAATTCAAATTCTGTCTTTGGAAAGTACTTTAACAGGTTACAGTTGCCTATTTTAAAACGTGTTTCTGAGGACTAAAATCAAGCTATATAACTCCCGTGTCTTTTAAGTGTTTAATCTGTGTATTTAATCACTCATTCCTAAATAAAGGCAAGGTAAATCAAGTATCATGTTAGCTTGGGAAGTTGAGGAGTAGCTGGCATGCAGACATGTTAGCTGAAACAACGCACATGCTGCAGAGAGAAGCAGTTCACTGATACTATTTGGTGGGTTTCTCCATCAGGGAGACTGTAACTGAGTCATAAAGGAAATAGAAGGCAATTATATATATCCTATCTGCATATGAACTTGGTGATAATCTTTTAAAGTTGGTCATCAGCTACCTGCAAGTATTGATGGCACGGGCTGGCCTGTGCCCTGGCACAGCGGGCGAATGCCGTGGGGATTGCGTGGGGAGGGAGGCCCAGGTGATTCTTCTTTGTGTGTGCTGGGCGGCAGCAGGCAGGCTAGCAGAGCATTTCTGTGTTGTAAAGAGATTACTGGTAGCCTTTATCTCGACACCAAGCACGACAGACCCTAACACTGCAAGGGCTGAAGCAAATTTTCATCTCTTAAATTTCAAAGCTTTTTGTTAGTGTATGCTCTGAATGGTTCCTGGAGCCTTTAGCAAGCCATTAAAGGTATATCCTTGGTTGCTTGTTAAAACGTTTGTTTCTTTACATTGTTTGTATTTTTGAGTGAACTTAACGAGCGGAGGAGGCATGGTGGTTGCATTTTCTTAGCTCACTTCTGGTGGAAAGTTAATAATCCATCCCCACCTAGAGGAAGTTCTGCCGGAGTGTTGAAGGGGCACCTCTTCTGCGCTCAGCTAATGCAGGGTTAATTGGTGTGCCTTTAGGAGTTTTGGAGAAATCAGAATAGATTTCTCAACTCTTCTGTATTCTTTCATGATTATTTTTAGAAATGCCAGTGATGCTTGCATTCAGGTTTTTGTCAGAGAAGAGAGCTTTTGCTGTCACATTGGAAGCCTATTTTTTGCTGAGGACACTTTCAATACCAGTATCTTTGATAGCTCATCTTTAATCTTATAAGCAAAATATACTCTGCCATGAAAAATAAGCATTCTGAGTTCTAATGCTTTCCAAGCCCTGTGAGCTGGGGATGGTATGAAATATGTTAATGTTTGCTGCGATGCCAGCAGCAACTCAGAGTGGCTGTGTTTTGAATCTTGAAAATTCAGAAGGGTGTCGAATGGTTGATGAGCCAAGTCTCCGTGTTTACGGAAGAGTTGGAAAATGAATGTTAGTCTGCCTTATGGCCAGACAATTGGAGAGCTTTCTGACTACTGTAGTTATTGGTAGCCTAACTTATTATCATGGAACTTTCGTATATTGTTTCCCTTTGTCTGTGAAGGGTGCGTATCTGCTTTATGCTCAAGTAGCCATGGCTGGATTTTTGCAGCTGTAGGACTCTTACTTCACCAATCATGTACGACGTGCATCACCTCAGAGCAGTTGCTTCTTGCAGGAAGAATTATTATGAAGAGTGCTTCAGAATAATAGAAAGATTGAAAAGTAGGTTTGGCTATTATAGCTACGTTAAGCATTATGTATTGTAGGTATGATGCATACCAATGTTAATAGAACATTGTGTATTCTAAATATTTATATTATTTCATACTTTCAGCAGTTTGAAGTTCCTGGGTGTGCCTATATTACGCAAAATTAAAGATGAATTTTTAGTGACCTAAACTGGACAGAGTAAAGCCTGTTTTCTGACACTAGATCAATTGAGGAAAAAAAAATTTTAAGGGCAAGCTTAAACATAGCAAAATAAGTGGGTCTTTATTCTTCTTCATATAAATCAAATGTGGTTATTTTTCCTCTTCTGGGAATGAGTGACTTGCATTAGCAAACATGAGGAACATTACCATAAGAGAAATACTCTACCTAGGGGCAGCTTGGGACCATTAATTCTTTTGTGACAGATATGTAGCATTTTTGCTTTTCCTTTTATTTCTTTTCTAGACTGAGAAATAACAGCATAGTAGAGAGACATCAGAAATAATTGATCAATCTTAGTAAGCAGGTGTCAAAAGTAACTGACAGTACTACAGTAACCTTGCATTTCCTCTGTAGAGCTAGAATACTTTGCAAATGGATGAAAGAAGGGTGGATGGAGGAAAAATGAGTGAAAAGACTTTCCAGCACTATTTTGTTACTTTTATGTATCAACTCTTGCATTTATTCCTTATATTGTGAAGTTTGTGATAACTTGTTGTAGATATAATCAGACTAGTGGTGGTGTTCTCGCTGTGTAGCATTCACACCTCAGGAGGGGCTGGGCTTCGTCTCTGCTTGGTGGTCAGTTACTCTCTGGTCAAAAGGGCTGTCTGAATGCAATGCTGCCTTATTTCCTTTTGTTTAAAACACTTTTTTCCTTGTGTTCTGACATTATTTTTTTTTGTACCAAAATTAAAAGGGAAATTTAAATATAAAAAGCAAGAGAAAGGAATTCTGTTTGCTTGCTTACTGGAGACAGGCGAAAGACAAGAAAGCCAAAGGGGAGCAGGGTCTGTTTTTATAGCAAGGAGCCTCAAACAGCTCTGTTTTCAAGATGTTAAGAAAAACACAAGCATAAAAACACAACGTTGAGTTTTATTTTCACCTGGTCATTTTCACTGTACTGCATTTACATTTTTTTAAAAGCAGTAATATTCTTTAGAAGTTCTCGTGACTAAACATGGCTGTCCCCAAATACTGTAGTCGTAATATTACTTGAATTTTTCCTACATCATTATGAAAGCAAAAATCCTTTCTATGGTATACTTACGGTATACATATGGTATATGGTATAATATATAGTATATATAATATATATATATACATATACTTATGGTGTACGTATGGTATATGGTATAATTCTTTGAATTATAAATATATAAATAAAGTATAAATAAATAAATGGCACTTCAAGGCCTGGATTGGAAAACACTTCTCTCTTTGGATCTGATCATGTTCTAAGGAATATTGGAAGTGACTGCTAGGTTCATGCATGAAAAAAACACCACCACCACCAAAAAAAAACCACAACAAAACCCCAAACCTGCAGGTAGGTTGCTAACAGTTCCACTGTATAAACATTTCCAGTATTGTGCCCATTTAATTAAAACAAATAAACAAACCCTAAAGCGAACAAACAAACAAAAGACCCAAGTATGTTAATCCCAAGCCAATGTTTGGTAGCTGCTTTCTTCTGAAATGAAATTGCCAGCAGTTGTCAGATCCACCAGGACAGAATTACCATGCTCTGTAATACTTGGCAGCTGCAGCTCTGATGTTGCAGATGCTAATGGCTTTCCATATTGCAGTCAATCCAGACTTTAGATCATAGTCACTTTCTGATCTTTCTGTTGCTGTTTTCCCTCCACCACCTTCCTGAGCGAGGTCCAATTTTTTTGGGTGCCTGAGTGAGAGATTCTGCTTTGCTAGTGGGCAGTGGTGATGTACTACGGCTTTAGTCTCGCCCTGCTTTGTTTGAAGACTGTTTCTCAGACTTGTTGAACGTCACACGTAGATGTGGCAAAACCCCAGAAACTCAGCTGTGCCTCGGTTCCAGGAGTCTCAAGTGCTATTGATTAGCAGGCAGCCCAGGTGCGTTATGGCCAGAGTGACCGGGAGAATAGCTGAGAGAAAATGGAGAGTTTGGGCCTGAAGCCAGGTCAGGAAGCCCTCTGATGAGGTAGGAATTGGTGTCTAGCAGCTACACGTTCAAGTGTTCCATACCATTTCAGACCAAATAAGCTCTAGCCTATCTAATTAAGTTTTATTAAGTTATAATTTTATGTGCAGCACATGGCTTTCTGACCTTGCTACAGTGAAATTGGGAGAAACTAAATGACTACAGCTGCTACTTGGAGGGATGGTAAGGAAAATACTTCTATTGTACAGACAGCTCCCTCTCTTCTAGTAAGCTGTATCTGCAGCTGAAACGTTTGCTGAAAACTTGGCCTTGATTATCTTTTGCTGAGGGATAGGCTTTTGCTACAGGTACGGGAATGTATGTAAGTACTAGGCTGAGCTCAAGTGATTTATCTTAACAAAAGTAGGAAGATGACCTTTGCATGTTGAGCCCTGGTCATAAATTAGTGAAAAATCTGAGCATGTTCCTAGTTGCCTCCTGTAATTAGCAGGGCTTTGATGTTCCTGCACGCTTCCTCTGCACTGCCTTATGGGCATGTGGTGACATTGTCGTAGGCAAAAGTCTGGCAGCAGGGTAATGCAACAGTTTCTTCTGCTCAGAGAACAGTAGATGGCTGGTTAAAGAACAACGTCGTGCCAAACTGCATCTTAACAGCAGGAGGAATAGAAGATCATCAGTTTTGGGGAAAAATAACCCTGATCTTTTGTATATATATATTTTTTTGTTATTTTCCCAAAGAAATGAAAATGCATTTTTTAACTCTGTACCATACTGCCTTGCCAGTTATTGGCCAGTTTGTCCCTTGTGCTTCCATGCAGAGGTAGAAAGTTCTTCCTGTTAATCCCTTTCTTGAGATGTTTCAGGGTCTGTGTTAGGAGCAGTGCTCCTTCCTTTCTCTCTTTTCCTACTGATCCCTTAAAATGACTTTCTTGTAGTTCAGTGCATGTTTTGCAAAAGGAGACAGCAATTGGGAAGGAGGAAGCTGGGTTAACACAGCATTGCATCTATGGGCATTGGGCAATAAGGATAATACAACTTTGCACTTCCTAATGTATTCCTAGGCTTTTCTCTTACTCGGTGGGCTCTGGAGTGGCTGAGAGTGCAGTTCTGGCTGTGAGGTTTCATGGGAATTCTTTTGTTGGAAAACCAGGTAGTCAGGGGTTTGTTTTTGCTGTGTTTGTTCACTGGGGATGCCTGTTCATTGTGGATAAGACCACAACACTTTTCTCTGATGCTGCAATATTAGAAAAGCTCTTTGAACTGTTTCTTGTGTGTGTTTTGTTGTGTTTGTTTCACATTTTTAATACTCTCTCTTTTTTATTTTTTTATTTTTTTTTTGTGTTGGAGTGAGACAGTATCACTAGAAGGCAAACAGTTGTTTCAGGAGTAGATGTAGGATGGAAACAGAACAGTATTCTGCCTTGGTAATGCTGTTCTGGGCAGTCTGTATTTGCAATTGTATTTCAGGAGCTTTTAAAGCCATGGAAAAAAAAATGGTTTTTCTCCTTACTAGAGATACTTTGCAATTACGTATGTAAAATCACAGGAGGAAGCAAAATGGAATATTTTCAGTTTGTTATTTTTATTTATTTATTTATTTATTTATTTACTTTTCACAATGCCAGACCTAGGTGGTAAACTTAAATTAACAATGGAAGCTCTTCTTTCTTCCTACAATCCATAATGAAACTGTAGAGCTTATTGCCACAGGATGTGGACAGATGTATGAGCAAGGCTCATCATGACTGAAGCCATGCTGTTGAAGTTCCAGGTTCAGTACTGATCCTGGTGGTTGTTAGAAGATAGGAGAACCACTGTACTTGTTGATGTAATTTTCTAATTTCAGCCTTAACTAAACTTTATATGTATGACACTGAGTTTTTCTCTCCTGTTCGGGTGGCTGTACAAAAGAGTGTGTATGTTCACTGCTATAAAGTGTGCGGTCTCTGGGGTGATGTGCAGCTGAAGGCCAGCATCCTGTGTCCTGTTCCTATTGACAGTGTGAACTTAATGTAGAGTTGTTTTGTTCCATAAATCTGATTTAATTAGATTCAATTCTGCTTACCTGTAAGTGCATTCTATGACCTTATGTACATTTCTTCTTTGCTCAACAGAATGTTTATTCTGATAGTTTTATTTATTTATATTGACTTACAAAAGAAATGAAGCTTTTAATACTATTCAGTGCATCTGCCCCTACCTTTGAACTTGTTGGTCAGTTACAGTTTTCATGGTGATTGGCACTGGAACAGAAGGCCAAGACTGTCTTTGTTCATTTGATAATGCACAAGTATCTGTTGTCATATGTAATGATGCAGACTGCGCCAGGTAGGTGAGCACCTTTGAGAACATCCCCTTTAATCTTCTTTGCCCAGTCCTAGGTATCTAGTTGTTACGAAGGAAGACCGAGCATATTGATTGATTCGATTAGTGAACCTCCGGAGGCAAGGTTCTTACTGCACTTCTAAATTACCTCCTGCATATTCTCCTTAATTTCTAGAGCTCCTATACAAGATTCCAGTTTCTTCAAAGACAAAACAATTTCCATGTACAAGAACCTTCACAACTTGAATGTGAAAAGGGTGTCAAATTTTCTTATTCCAGGTGAAGCCCTTGTTTTAATCTAAAAGTCTGAATTCTGCTGTCTGCAGAACTTGTACAAGCAGTGTCCTTAAATTGCAGATTGTAAGCAGAAATAATAAAGTTGTTTAAGAAATGAACTGTATTAAAAAGCTACCATTTTACATTTAGCTGCAGCTTCATCCTTCATCCTTCCCGCTTCTCCTTGGCTGAATCTTTCTGCTTCTTTTGTAAGCATCAGTCTTCCTGCTGAGAGTTGAAAAGTACCAGCAGGAACACCTCTCCCCACTGCCCAAGGGAGGCAGCACGATGGGAAAAGGAAACTGTCCCTTTTAGAAATGGTACAGATTTCTTTTGCCTTAATTTTATATTGGACAGTGTCCCCATTAAACTGGCACAACTTCTATTATATGTGGTGAAATCCTGAGTCAGCCTATCAGCTGCAAAACTGCCTTGGTCGTTAGCATGACCTGTATCTAATTCGAGACATGCGTATAATTAGTCTTACTGAAATCAGTGAATTGTGTGTACGAATTAATACCTTTGAAATGCCTTTTTATAA
The DNA here is from genome assembly GCF_040182565.1 of Anser cygnoides. Lineage (NCBI taxonomy): Eukaryota > Metazoa > Chordata > Aves > Anseriformes > Anatidae > Anser > Anser cygnoides. The sequence continues at coordinate 8,516,707 of NC_089879.1, read as the reverse complement.
GCCAACGTGTGAATGTCTATGTAATTAAACTATTGGGAGTATTATGATTTTATCTTTGTAAAATACGGTCGCTGTTTTGTTTAAATTTTTATTTTAGTCATGATGCTCTGCCAAATATTTCTTCCACTGTCAATTATTCTCTGCATGTATTAAAATTTTTAAATACATTGATAGTTCATGTGATAAGGAGATTTTGAATTTGTAAGGAATGCATTTTTATTCAAATCATGTTTTAGAAAGTGGAAGCATACGCCATACAAGTGTACTGAACTTCTCTTAGAAGCTAAACCATCTGCACTGAGAGGTGTTTTTTTTGAAGGAAATATCCTTCTGGAGGAAAAAAAAAGTTTTCTATTAGGGTGTGTTTTTTGTTGTTGTTCAGTACTTCATATATTTTAATGTTTTCTGTGGGTTTTCACAGACAACACCAGAAACAAGCACTCTGATTACCTGCTCTGGCAGCTTGCTTTATGTAGGCTATAGAGTAACTCTGACTTAGTTACTGTTTGAGCAGAACATATGCTTTAGAAAAGCATCTGATTATGTCTGAAAACACTTCCAGTGATTGAAAGCCCATTACAGACCTCTCAAAACTCTTCCACTGCTTGATATTTCTCTCCATTTTCTATAACCGGCAAACCCAAATGCATAATCCCCCTAAATCCAGGAAACCCACCCTACCTATTCTGTGTGATGCTTGACTGTGGGGCTGCACGTGTGTGTTGTGCTGGGGATGGAGCTACAGTCTCTTAAAAACACCGCTCCTCCCCTAAGCAATAGGAAACTGCCGATGTGCCAAGTCCATCCCTGTGTGCAAGCCTGCGACCGTCCACAGATTTGGATTTACCAGGATACCAAGGGGCTTGTGGATGCTGGAGCCTGGTTTGTCTGCAGGCTGAGCAGTTCAGTGCTTGGCCCAGTGATGGTGGGAAAGGGGCTGATGATCCTACCAGCCCCAGAGCCTGCTTGCCATTGCTAGGGATGTGTGAAAAGCTCAGCTGCGTTGCACGGACACAAAGGTTGTCTGCAAATACTATGTAAATACCTGTACAAGTTATAGCATTTAATATTTTTAATTTCATTTGGCAAATGCACAGTCTCATGCTGTGCACCTCTTACTTCCTCCGACCAAAAAGACACAATGGATATAGCTTTGGATGGCACATTACTGCAGTTCATATCATCTTTTTTAAAAAGAGTATGAGTAGTTTGTGAGATGCCAGTCTGTCACACTGCACTAGAAATTAATTTCTGTGTATCAAAATCTGGGCAGAAGAGGTAATGAGATGCTACAGGAATACCTTGGGATATTCTTCCATGCATGAACTGAAGTGCGGGTGAAAAAAGTTTTGTTTAAAACACTGCTCTGTAGACAATAGAAAAAAATGCATTGGAAAACTCATGCAGTATTGAAGAACATCTCTCTGCCAGCGTCCGTGGAGATTCTAAGGAGCTGCACAGTCTGGTCTTGGAAAGTATGCTGTGAAGTTTACGTAAGGAGGAGCGAAACATGGTGATAGCTGAAAGCCTGGGCACTCCAGTGAGCTGTAGCAGCTACCAGTCATAAAGGGACAGCAGTGAGCTGTTATCTGAGTGCACCTTTTCATGTGAGGAGGGTGAGCTGTGGGAATTTTCCACCTAGCACTTTCAGCTGCCCTATATATTATTAAAAGCCTGCTGAGGGAACATCAGGGCTGTGCTGATGTCGGAGCCCTGGGTGGTTGTGGTGCCACAAGAGGCATCAGACCTGAGCCCAGCGCTGGCTGTAGCTCCGCGTCCCTTCACCAGTTGTGAGAACCACCTTTGGCTCCCAAGATTCCTGCAGGCAGAAAAACCTCAAGCTTTTAGAACCTCTGGAAAGTAATTTAGCCACCAGCATTTTAGAATATTCTAGGGTAAACACCTTAATCTATTTGTTAAAGCAACAGCATTTTGCAGAAGGTAAATGTGTTATAAAATCTCTCCCAAAACGTAGAGCTTGTGTAACTTGTCTGGAAGAAGTGGATTCCAGGATCAATTCAAACTGGTGTTTTAGTTTGTGTAGCTATGGATGGTAACCTGCTGCTACCCTTGTGTGATGGCAAAATATCTAGTTTGGTGACCCTAATAATGTTTATAAGCAAGCTGACTGTAGAGTATTTCCAAATTTTAAGCAGCATGTGCCAGAAAATCATGATTTGGGTAGGGAATTGTGAAGCCAGGGTATTCTAGGATTACCTGGCAACTGAACAAGTACTGAATTACTTAAGGCTTGGATGCAGACACCTAAAATGACATTCAGCGTTGAAATTTTCCTAGGGATTTAGTCCGTAATTTCTGTGCTTCATTGTCTCATCTATAAAAAGGAAATAACGCTCCCTGTAAGATTAAATACATGAGGCGATCCATGACTGCAATGATGGGGCCACCTAATGAGCTAGGTACTACTTGAGAGAATTGAGAATGCATTTCTTCCTAGAGTGTGATATGTACTATGGCATGAAGTGCTGCTGTCCAAGTGGTGCTGTGTATCTGAAATATGTGTAAAATAGCATTCTCATTAGGTCAGATGGACCTAAACCTAACTTGGAAGCAGCGTGTGTTATTGCAGAATACTTGAAGAGTAAAGTCTTTTCTTATTCAAGACAATCCTTGGAAAAACAGTTTGTACCTTGTCTGAATCACTGGTATTATTTTACTGAAGTTGGTAACAGCCCAAAAGCCTTAACTCCCAACCTCGAATTAAAAGCTAATAGCAAAATATTGTGAAATACAATCATATGCAGTACTACTTAACAGCTATTTTGAAGTTACTGCTCGGCTTGTATGCATAAAATGACATCTATTAGACGTTAAATTCCTGTATCAGCATCAAAGAACCATGCATTTCCAGTTTGCAGGATGTTTGCATTACGCTATTCCAGGATCGCGAGTCTGGATCCACAGTCTTTAATTAAATGTAGATTTTTATTGCAGACGTACTTTTATGTATAGACGTTTGTTTGTTCTCGCGTTGTTGAATTTTCAGCTTGCTCCCTTTTACTTTGAAGGCTAATAATTTGCCTTCAGTGATGAAGTGGATAACGTTGTCATGGAATTCCTGGGATGCAAGAGACTGGACTGAAGAACAATCAGAAGTATCACAAAAGGACCAGGTGCTGCAGTGAAATGTGAGCAGCAGCGATCTTGGTCAAAAGCCTGGCAGGAGAGCTGGGGCTTGTAAAATTTTGGATTACTCTAGTGAGCTTCAGGGAAACTTTCTATTCAAGGTGTAAGTAAAACGAAGGTACCGTGGAACAAGAAGACAAACATGCATCATCGATGTTGTTTTTAACTCACTCGGTGAGAGGGAGAAATTAACCAGAAAAAATATCCTGCTAGCCATGTGGTAGTTGAAAGTATGCTCCTGCTTGTAATGGATAGCAGTGGTGAGTTAAACTCATTCAGCTTCATTTTCTTGCTACGTATCTCTTCTTTCAAAACCTGGGAGAACTTTGATACACTCTGACTTTTTATATGAAGGAAGATTTGATAATTCCAGCTTTACTACGAAAACTGAAATGCTGAATAATTCAACTGTAGGGTAAATTACATGTTTAACTGTTCTTTCCTGAGTCTATACAGTGTATGTGAGAGAATGTACTTCTCAGAGAGGGAGAAAAGAAGAAAGTCTAAGGAAATGAAGAGTAACTCCCATTAATGATTTATGTTTATTTGCAAGCACAGCTTGGAGAATATACTTGATAATCAAATGTACATATGGTATATGCAAGATATACCAAAGCAGTGTAGGGAAAGAGGGGAATGAACTCGATTTCATAGGAAGAGTCAGAGTTGCTCTAAGTGAATTAAGCTGCATGCTTCTGTAGTTCTCTCGTATCAGTAAATCTGTTGTGTTGGCTTCCAAAGTCAACTGAGGCTCATCCAGAGGGTAACTTAAGACACTGGACAGGAGCTGGAAGGTGCTCCTGAAAAATGAAAATACAGGAACAGACTGCTGGTTTTGAAAAAACAAATTTGCACTTGTGTACACAGATGTAATATTAAGACAGCTGTGTTAGAAATGTTTTTGCAGATGTTTTCTAAAACCTTATGCTGATACAAGTATTAAATCTAGAACATCTATATTTAGAACTTTGTTTTTATTGGTATTTTCAATCATGTAGCGCTCTGCAGGAATGATCTGTGAGCTAGTATGATACAGTTTTTCTAGAGCTTCATTTCCAAATTGCTTATAGTAGTGTATTTTTCAGGGAGTGGGGTGGGGAACTCAAGCCCTACGTGCATTCAAGGAAGTACTTAGCCCCAACACATCTCTGTCTTCCTTTGCATCTTGAATGAAGCACTAAGTAGCTGGTCACCAGAAGGGCCTTGAGGAAAAGACATTTTTTTTTTTCCAGCTGTTTGACACATGGGAAACCTCAGGTTGTGTAGTTGTATGAGGTTACCTTGTGAACAAGTGACAGAATTGAAATGAAAGCTTGGGAGTTTATACAAGTTTTTTTTTTTGTAATCATTTCCCAGTCCTCATTCTAGGAAAACTGAATTGTTTTCTAATAGCACAGTACTTTGCTGCAGGTACGCAACGTGGAGTGCTTTGTTTTCTTGGAGGCCTTTACTGTTGAACATTGTCAGATGTAGGAGATGATGTGAAGCTTCTCATTCAGGTATAGATCCACAGCCGAGAAGTTTTGTTAACAGTATTTTTTGACTGACTGTTCCAAAAGGATACCCGATGCCTTTCAGTGCCTGGGCCCGGGCCTCTGTTGGTGCCAGGATAAATGCTGGTGTGGCCTAGAGGTTGGTGAAAATAAGTGAGAGAATTGACCTTGAAAGGTGTTCTCCAGTCAGATGAACCAGACATCAAATCTGGGCTGAATTTCTGGTTGGTCTGTCCTCTATTTTTTTTCTTTTAAATTATTTTTTTGTGTCTGTGTGTGTGGAGGGACAAGCAAGCCACAGTTTAATGTGTTAATGTAACAGTTTGCAAAGCCGTTCATTACCAGGATAATTGCTGATTTTATTTTCAGTTTTATCTGCATCATTAAGGTGCACTTACTGCTTTTGGGGTTTGTACATGTTCAGAAGTCTGTTCAGGAACATAAAATCTCTGCCGTGATGGGCAGCTGAAAGGAAGCAGAATATTCCTTTGAAGTTAGACTGAGGCTTTCTGGTGTTGATTGGCTGCATTGTAAAGTAGCAGTTGCGCTTTGAAAGCAGAACCGGTGTACATTAGATTGCTTCAGAATGATGGAGGCTTGCAGTGTTTTACTGATTTTTTTTTCCCTGTTTTTGATAATTTTAAGGTCACACACAGTAAGGATTTTTTTTAAAAAAAAAAAAAGGAAAAAAAAAGAAAAACACATTTATTTTTAATTGTAGTTAAAACTCTTGCCTCCTAAGGATGGTTCCTTCTTGTAGAGAGTCTAATGCAGTTCTCTCATACATCATTCGTTGTTCACAGTCACCTTATTTTTTTTATCATCCTGATAAATTTAATTGTTTTAATTTCCATCTACTAATGAAGACCAAAGCAGATGCAGGGCCAAATTAATCATATTCCTTATCTTTAAATACAATTTAAAATTTAGTCTGTTTTTCTATGAAGAAGGAAGCATGGTGCAATGAGTGATATTCTGACTTCTGTTGTAACTTTCCAATCTACACATTTCATTCTTGTCTTTGTGCAATTCACTGGGTATGGAGGTAAATTACTGTGCTCAAGACTGGGAGAATGACAAATCTAACATATGCGAAGCTTGGCAAGTATGAGCATGGCGGTGCAACATCTTGAGTGAAAGAAATATTCTCTGTTGTTCTCACAGTTAGGCTGTTGCAGGCTTAGACATCAGTGTATCATATCACTTAGTCTGGTTGGTGCTACTTGAAGGCATACTTCTTTAAATAAAAGAACACTATTTTATGAAGAAACTTCTTGACTATCCTATGTTTTAAAAAAATGTACAAATTAATGAGGAAAAAGCAACTTTTTTTTCCACCTCCCTGTTCTTAATTGCACTGGACTTTCTCAGTATGTATTTGAATCTTTTAATTTCTCAGATTATTTTTGTTTGCTTGTTTTCAATGGACCAGAAGTATTTGGGGGGTTGTCAGTCTATAAGATACCATGCTATGCAAGTTCATCTTCAATATATTGTGTATTTATGAAGTATACATAAATAGTGAGATGCACAGTTGCTTCAATGACCAGATGGCTTTATTTTCTGATTGTGAGAGGTTGTTCTTAAGAACAGCTGATCATCATTGTTGGTTGTCTGTTTTTTGCTTATTGCATTTCTCTTGGAAGGATACATGTGCCTTGTAGTTACAAAAACCTCCTTGTCCTAAAGGTCTTGTCATTGCTTCTGTAGGAAAGTGGAAAATGGAAATGGAAAATTCTGTTTAAAAATTTGGGTGGAGATGCCTGGGAGCCTGCAAACCATGGCTCTGACGTGAATCATGGAACTGCGGCTAGTAAGTTTGTGTATGAGAAAAGATTGCATGCTGTGGTCAGCAAGTATGAGCATGATGAGTTTGTTTGTGCCTATGCTCAACAATATTAGGCCAGTAATGTTGTTTGAGGCATTTCCATACTACATGTCGATGGTAACTTGAGTTACAGGCTGCATTAACTCTGGCCTGGTCGCTGCTGTGAACCCTTAGGGTTAGATTTTCTTAACGGGTATGGGAGTTTGGGAGAACATTACTGTGGTTCTAGACTACCAGAAGGTTTATTTTATTTTTTTGGCTGTTGAATTTTACTCAGTCCTTACTTAGGGACTTGTGTAGGTTGCAAATGTGTGTACCTAGGTTACACACTCAGGTAGGAAACGTAATATTGCATATCCACGTGGATATATTTGATGTTTGTATATCAGAAGTACTGTATATTTTCTCATCTAATTAGACATGTTGGAGTTGTGAGCTTTTTTTTTTTGGGGGGGGGGGGGGGGGCGTGCTGGGGAAGAGAGACTTCTTCAGAAAGCAGCTTTCTAGAAATTTCATGTTTAATGAACCCAGTTCCAAGGTGCCATCTACTTACTGAAGTATTTGCTTCAGGCGGGTGAATGTGAGATAAACTTTCTCTAAAGAGGTCACTCCATGTGAAGTATAGGAGTGTTGTAGGAAAAAGGTGAAATGTGAACGTGTCCACAAATAGGATTTGGGGCATCATTCAGGATGGGACAGGTTTCTTGGTTTTGGGGTCTGACCAACTTTCATGAAGGTATACGCCATCAGAAGGCATTCCTGGGTGTAGCTGTAGGACTACAATTTAAACACAGCTTATGGCTTAATAACTGTGATATAACAAGGAATAATATGACTGTTCATATTGCACTTGCAGTTAGATTGCTGGCCTGATTCTCAGTTGCTATACTCATATGATGGTGTAATTAATCTCTTTGGGGTTTATTTGTCACTTAATTTGAAGGTAAATTTAAGGAAGCTCGTGTAATGGAATTGAGGTTCAGACTCTTAAAATTTATTATTTTTTATTTTGTATATGACAACAATGCATCTTTCATTTGCAGGTGTTGAAATGTGTGCTGTCCTACAATTATTTTGTGTACATAAAATGTGTACTCTTGTACTAATGCATCACTTTGTTACATTATAGAATATTGAGTTATTAAATAAAAGGCAGCAAGCACAATAGGTATACTACAGCAAAATGAAGAAAAGGTGAATTTCACAATAAAAGAATGTCAGGATAATAGTAGGGAAGACTGACGTTGACAGTCTGTCTGTGATACTCTGTGCAATATGCTTTTCAAGTTTGCATGGCTGGATACAGTCAATCCTTTCTAGAAGGATTTTAAAATAATATAAATAAGAGGCAAGGCAGTGAAATCTTCCTTTCATCTAAAGGACTGTTGAGGGCTGTATTTATCTTCCTGGTAGTCTTAGAACCAAGCTATTAAGGTGTTTTCCCATGCTGAGAATACCGTTATTTTATAAACAGTCCTCTTAGATGTGATTTAATCACATTGATGTTGTGCACAGAAAGGAAGTTAGTAATTAAAATCTTTGCTTTTCGGTTTGTGGTTCCAAATATTTTTCTTGAATGTGAGATGTCCAAAGGAACACTGTCTGTGATTTATGTATGTGAAGAAAGGGAAATGCTATCTTCTGTTCAACTAGCATTCTCTATCCTCTCTTAAAATATTTTTAGTTTATGCTTGTCAGTAGCTTCTTTAGGAAAATAAGAACAGTTGCTATGATGAGCTCTCTGGGAGCATTACTCTGTGTAGATGCAGAAGAGAAATTAGAATCCTACCCTTGAAAAACAAAACAACAAGCAGACCACAGCACCTGACCATTATTTTGGATTCTTTAGAATTTATGCTAAAAAGCACAGAAGGAAAAACACTGAAGATGAATATTATCATTTGGTGCAGGGTTATATGCTGGGAGGCAGGGAGATTTGAAATCTTTCTTATTATTATTTTATGGCTGGTATGAAATATGAATACTTGATTCTATATCCATTTATGTTGCTTCCTCAAACTGAGGCAATTTTTTTTTTAATTTCTCTTCTATTAATTCTTCTTGTGAATATTTGCTAAATATCTTCTTGTTTTTTTCTTTTTTTTCTTTTTTTTTTTTTCCTCCTGAGACAATTCTTATTTTCAAGTAGCTTTCCACATAGCTTTTCCTGTTTGTTTGGGGATCTACACAAACTACTACAGACTGCTGGTTAGTAATATATTATAATCAAAATTTTCAAGGTGGGGCCTGGAGTACTGTGGAATTGTGGAGGAAATAAAGTAAAATGTTAATCAAATTGATTTTGGAAATCTTTGAAAGAAGTACTTGGGGATCATCCCTCATCATTTATAATGATTTCATTTCTATGAAGAGTGCTTTAAAGATTTTCTTACTGGCTTTACAATAAAATATGTCATTTTCTTTTTGGAGCTGCAAGTCTTGTGCCTCTCTGTGAGTGATGCTGGAGCATGCTCCTTTGGATGCACACTGACAAGTATGAAACATGGCAAGGAAGGCCGGATTTTCCTGGAGAACGATGGGGAATGTACTGAATGTACAATCAAGTGTATTAAATTTCCAGGTCAAGTTCTAATGCAATTGTAATTTTGCAAGGAAACAGTCTGCAAAACTTGCTGAAGCTGTCGGTATTTCTAGGTCTTTAACTTGTCATATTTGTCCTCCATGTGGGTTCTGATGTCCTTTGCTGTTGGTAGAGGAAATATGTCATTGAGGTTAAAATATTATATTATCTGGGCTGTAGTTCTCTTGGATAAGTTTAAGTTCCATGTCCTTCAACTTTCCATAAGCTGTCAAAAGTTTGTTATTTTCTGGTCTTTCTTGCTACAAGTGCCTATTATATTCGTGAAGCTTTATGGAACAACTAAGACTAAAGAAAATATGACGGGTGGTCATCTTGAAAAATAAATCAGAGGTGCTTACATTCGATAACAACACATTGCTGTAGAAATAATCAAATTCAATCTTAGCATTTTCCTAAATTTATTGGTTGCTATGCCTCTCTAAATAGCATATTTCTATGTGTGAGATAGATAGGTAGAGAGATAAATAGATGTATAAATAAAGTAAGCTTTTTATATACTCTTCAGGAAAACTTGGGTGCCAGTTGTCTTCATTGCCCAGAATTTTAGAACTTTCTGTGGAACTCTCATATCTTCTGCATAGAAGATATTCATCTACTGTTGCATGAACTGGAATTTGTATAAACCAACTTCCATGCCAAAATGTGCAGCATTTTAAAGCTTTTTCTTTTCCTTCTGCTATTTAGGTGCACACAGTTTATAGAGGTCTTCTAGAACAGACTTTTTTGGGGTTTTTCATCAGCAGTGCATGGTAATTTCATCAAAATATTATGTTTTAAGTAATGACTGAACTATCATAGTAAGTTTGAGATAAAGTTAATGACAAATTATTCAGCAAAATATTTGTTAGTAGAAGAAAAAAGGAGGATTTCTGTGGTTTTTTTTTTATGGATAATTCTCTGGTTATCATCAAGGTTCTGTTATGTTCAATTTCTGTTTTTTTTTTCTTTTCTAGATGAATGTGTTGCAGTTGTCTGAAACTGCTGAAAAGTTATTATGTCAAAGCAGGGAATAAGTAGGTAGCTTAGACATACTCAGGAGGGAGCAGGGCAGCAGGGAGTTATAAGTTACCAAAAAACGTGATCGACATTGAGAATGAAAATTAAATATTAGAAATGTCAACTTTGAGTGAACATAAATGTTGAGGTTTCTTTATTACCTCTATTGTGGTACAGCTTTCCTAGCATGCTATTGGGCCTGACATTAGGAGTCACAACTAGCAATTAATATTTTATTGTTTGTGGGATAAATGAAAATTATTCAGTCCTGTTCATATGTTAATTGATAGTTGTCATCTGTTATTTAAATGTAAGCATTTAGAATTGCCAGATGCTTTTGCTTCAACTTGTGAGTTTTTATTTCAATATGAAACTTTACCATGATGCCTAGTTTCTGAAGTCTTTGAATCTATTTTTTTTTTTTCCTTTAAAGTGCTTTAGCTTTCTAATGACTTGTCTGCCTTCTCAACATTCTGGTAAATTGGGATTAATTAAGAAGGTGGGCAAACTGGGATTAATTAAAAAGACTTGTCTGTAGAGCAGCTGGGATTTGTGTGATTTTAAAGGTGAAGGCTTGCATATAAAAGCAAAATAATTCTGCAACTGGTAGATTTCTATATATGTGCGAGTGTCTTTTGCATATCTTTGTGTGCACATATAAATATACTTGAGAACAGGATTTTCTGGAGCCTGGCAGGCCGGTTGCAGTGCCGCTGGCCCTTTGGCTGGCAGCAGCTACGTGAGTGCCTTTGCTTAGCAGGGCCACCACAGGAATCCCTGTGCTGCGGAGTGTAAGCGGGGAGGAGGAGGATGACCTTCATCTCCCTGTGTGCTCATACTCGAAAATAACATCACTGCCACTGCGTTTGAGCTGTGTTCCCAGGTTGCCCAAGGTTTCAGGAGAGTTGGGCAGGTAGATTCACCTGTCGGGACAGATGTGACAGCCAGCTTCGTGCAGCCGAGCGTGTCCTGTTCGGAGAGCAATTGGAGAGTTGCTGGGAGGCAGAAGAGGTAGCTGTTATGAATTGTTGTCCTCAGGACTGGACAGCAAGATGAGGAGTTTGAAGTTACTGTGTGGGCTTGAATATCATTGATGTTCCATTTCAGGTTACAAGCTGCTCTCTTCTTTCTGTCCCCCCAGATTCCAGCCTGGTGTTACTGGCTGGTGGCTGACATTTCTGGCTGTTGGCATCTCTGCCGAGCGTTCATTCTGTTTCGTTCCTCCCACACCCATGGCAGGATTTCTGCTCTGCTCCATGTTCCCTCTTCTAGGGGCAAAGGCATCAGTTGTTTGCAGGGACCTAACAGCTGTGTGAGAGCATTATATTTATTTCTGGCTTTTTAGTCACTGAACTAAAATGAAGACTTTGATACCTGTAAGTGGCAAACACAATTCCCCGTTGTTAGTTGTTATGTACTTAAAAACGAACAAACAAAACTCCACCAAACCCTGCAGAAAAAATGAGATTTGAGCAGATATTGCTTTGATATAGACTTTGAATGTATGATTTAAATAAAATAAACTTCAGTAAACTCTTTTTCATCTGTCGTACTTAAACTCTGTGGAGTGAAATGGTAGCATTTGGTAACTAAATAACCCATAAACATGTTCAGATGTTCTTCTTGAAACTCACTTTGACTTTCTGAATGTAGACCATTAGTCTAAGTTTGTTCTTACTATCTACTTGATGCATGCCTCATTTTGTGTGCATATAGTCTCTTAGCCAAAAGAGCTGCTCTCTCTCCATTTGCTTTTCCTTTTGTCCTCTTCGTATGCACTGAATGTCATATTTTTTCCTTGGACTTCATTACACTAGGATAAACAAGTGTCTTCTTACCAGGCTCTTATTTCTTCTGGTTACTCAAATAGTGTTCTCTGCTCATGTTCCAATTTAATCTTTCCCATTGTGTTTCCTGTGCCTTAATATTATTAACTGCCTGATCTCTTTTGGAAATCCCATGTTGTAGGATCATTTCTCTCTTTTCTGGCTGTATACCATTGGTGGCATGTAGTCATTCTGCAGCTGTTTTAATTCTCTTCTTTCTTCTCCAGTGGGCTAGTTGAAACTATTCCCGTCACTTCCAAGTACGTGATTTTACTGACTATTGCTAAATTTCATCTCCTCTCAGTTAGTCAAGAATCAGTATCACCTAGTTCTTTGCATAGGATGTATTTATTTCTAACAGTATGAACAAGTTCATGTCATCAATAAATTTCACTAGCATGCCTGTGCTGTTATTGGTAAGTCTCTTTTTAAGATCAGTTTTTGACTGCCTGTACGGTCCTATGTAATTCCCCATACAGGCTGAGTTTTTTGCTTATGGCTGATCTGTCGATCCCATTTTTATCCATCTCCTTACTTGCATTGTGGTTTTTGTATTAATTTGGTCTCCAGGTTTAACTAATTGTACAGCTTATTGGCGTCTTGATATAATGGTAGTCATTTTTGTTAAAGTTGTTTTATCGAAGATGAAGTGTGTGATGTTAATAAATTCATGTTGCATTTTATTCTACTTTCTCCTCACATTCATATTTTTAGATTAAACTATGAATATGGAATAATGAGAAGCTAGAGTAATAGCTTCTATTAATTCTGGGAAATTCCTTCCCATTTTGCATTAAATTTAGGTGCAATACTTGCTAGAATATGACAAATGGTATAATTTAATATATTTAATAGAGTGCCTACTGCATAACTTGCAAGTTAATGTCTTGGATCTTTTGTTTCCCAGTGTTCTGGTGTAGATTCTTATCTCTGGTCTGGTAGGACAATCAGTTATTTGAATTTTGTTACTACTTAAGTTGTGATATTCTCCAATTCCATATACTTATTTCCTGAGCTTTTGTGTGATAAACATTCATTTTGTTTTGTGGTATCTTTAATTTCTGTGATTATAATCACAGCATCTCAGTTTACCTTTTAAGATGGAATTCGAAGTCTTGCTTAGAGTTCTTGCCTTAGATATGATGATTTTAGCCTCACTTGGAATTCGGGCAGTATTGTAATTCTAGCTTGAACTTCCGCCTCACAAGGCAATTTTCCAGTTAGCAATAAGGTAAGTAGCATCAGAGTCAGTTCCATTGCTCCATGAATTTTAATTAATTAAAATGAAAAATTATTTATGCTGAATACTACCGGAAGTACACACATTCATGGTGCTACCCTGTTTAAGTCAGTTACCTTAATTATTAATTAGGTCAATGAAATGAAATTCTTCATCGGATGCTATGAAGTGAACAAATACTAGCTGTCACTGAGAGAGCAAGTTCTAACTGTCACTAGCAAAGAAATAATATCTATATATAAAAGGTTTATGATCCCAAGGATTGTATTTTGCAAAGTAGTTTGGGAAATTGAATGATTTTTGTGCATATCTAGTTATTAAAGGTAACAATTTAATCAGTGTATTTGACTAACCAGCTGGAGTGTTAGTGAGTATGTACAGCTGCTCTGTTTTTAATCTATTATATCCATATGGATACTCAAATTGTTACTGGTACATTATGCACATATATAACATTCTTTCATCTTCTCTATTCTTTTTCCACACACATGAAAAGTAGTCACTGATGGAAAATTTAAATGGAAATATCTAAGAATTAAGGATGATGCATGCTGGCTTAAAAAGTGCTAATTAGTTACACTTGGTACTTAAAAAGTAATTATGCAATTTGCCCAATATGAAAAGCTTTGGTGCCATTATATGCTCCAGTAATGGCTCTATCGTTAAGTACTTACACTAAATCAGAGGTAATAGATGTGTATCTGGTTGATATGTTGTCAAAATAAGTATTTTTACTGGATTTCTGTTGTGGAAGAGAGGTTTATAATGAATTATATGATTTTTTTCTGAATCCTGGCCTGAGGAACACTAATGTTTGTACAGGGAGAGGTATTAAAGTGTAGGCATTTGAGTCCAACGATCCTGTTTACAAATAACTCAATTTTCATTAACATTAGCTTCCCCAAAATATGTGGAAAAAACAGTTGACTAATCTGCCCATACTTTGCTCTTAGATAGTAAATTATACAGTTTTTCAAGTAAGGTTCTTTCGTGTTTATTCACAAATCATTTAAGATAATGATAGTAATAAAAAAAGCCAGTCTGCTCTGTAATCCAAAGAAAATGGAAGATTTTATGTCAGTATATATCTGAAATACAAACTAACTTATCACTTCTTTATGTGTCTCTGTTGGTTTATATTTCAATCTCCATTTCATATCAAAAGCAAAATTTTACAGCTTATTACTACAGAAACAAGCATGGGTAGAGATTCTAAGAAGAAAATAAATCAGCTTTGGAGCATTTTTGAAATTTGCTGTTGATGAGTTTTACATGCTCATTAACTGTGACACTAAGATCAGTGGCTTAAAGGAATTTTAAAGGGAACGGAAACATCTAACAAGAAAAAATTGGCAGAAATAGCAGATAAGCCCGATACAAAGATTTTTTTTTTTAAAACTCATTTGTGAGATGGAATACACTGTGTGGCAATGAGAGCAGTGCAGCTTTGTGGATGATGACTTTTGTGGGTTTGGCTTACTAGCAATGCCATGATGAGTCCTAAGATGTGTTTTAAAGTGGAAAATACCTGAGCAATATGGAGAACTGGGAAGTCAGTGCAATGCTGAGCGTCCACTGGGAAATTGAAACTGAGCCTTGACATCTTTCTGAATAGAGGGCTATCTGAAAACTTCAGTTTATTCTCCTCAAATCTCTGACTTGATAAAGTAACCTTTATGATCATTTTCATGAAATATTAGCAGGAATGTCTGTTCTGAGATGAGAGAGCTAGGCTGACCTGCTTCCTTTAATAAGCAGAGGGACTTCTCTTTCTGGATATTTGGGGGGCCTATTTGCCTGATTATATGACGTTATTTTCCCCTGCATTAATCCCCACTTACAATTCCAGTGACATTTAGAGAATGTACACTAGTCTTATTGAATATTGCCACCTTAACTTGGAATTAACAGCTCCTGCAAACCTTGCAGCCTAGTTGTGATCTGTGACATATTCTGAGTGTAAGAACAGCCCCAAACAGGTCATAACTGAAGAGCTTTGTAGCCTTGTTTTATAACTAGCCACTTTTTTTTTTTTTTTTTCCCTAAGTGGCTTTTTTCATGGTATAAATCTCCATCTGAAATATGTTTTTCAAGCTTCTGTGAAAGCATTGCCCTGAGACATCATTTCAGAAGCATCTGTTTGTACAACGAGATAGTCTATGGAGTGCTAGGGCCCAGCATAAGAACTGTTTTATGTTACTTAATGTGATTGTGTGGTTCCATGTCTGTTACATTCTTTGAGTTGCTTTCCTGAAAAATAAATCTGCTAAGGAAGTGGTGGTAGTTGGAAATGCAAGTGCAGTTTTGTTAATAGCAAGCCAGATCCAAACATGACTTCAGCCATGTTGTGGTGGTGGGTAAAGGACGCCTTGTTGGCGTCTCTGTTTTGTCTAATGGGAATTTAATTTTGTGCCCTAAAAACAAATGAACAAACAAACAAAACCAAACAACGCAGCCAACTCAACCGATCTGCTGTTTCAGTGCATTCAGTACAGGATTTAGTGGGAATAGCTGTAAATGACTTCCGCCATTGGGACAGTACAGATGTTTGCCTCTTGCTGACTTTACCAAGAAGAAATGGACCATCATCTTATACTTTAGTCATCAATGTTTGTTACTGGGGAAACCTGTAATGCAAATGGGAGGCTTCAGAAGCATTAACTCATGGGGACTGGAAAAAGACCAAGGGTCGGGATTCCGGAGTTAACAGATGGCCAGTGAGCCTTTGCTAAAATCAGCATAGATTTATGGTAAGCTTTCTCCAATCTTTCTATTGTTTCACTCATCTGTGACAGTTGCATACTTCAAACATAGGTGTTACTATAGCAAATGCATATTAAGGCATTGTCTGTTCTTTTCATGGAGTTTTACAAATGGGCCATACCTTTTGTTAGGCAACTGTTTGTAAAATCCTTGATTTGACATCTTTTCCAAATTTGTCTTTTAACCATACTCCAGAGGTAGTTATTCTGTCTGGCTATTTTGTGTTTAAATTAAGTAATTTCACATCTTTTAGACCAGAGAACTGACTGGTTCAGACAAATTCACAGAAAAAGGAGAAGGAAAAATCTGCTCTTCCTTCATTTCTATCAAGTATTCACACTCGTGTGCATTTTAGGGATACAGACTGCTCTGTGTTGCGAGCTGCTCGTTCTTCTTTTTGATCTGGAGACTTGAGTTAGTACCTGACTCCAACAAATCAGATTTATCAGTTTCTCCAGTCGAGGTTATCTGGTTTTCTGGAATCTTAAAATTGACACTCACTGACTGGTCATAAATAACTTTTTTTTTTTTTTTTTGGCAAAGTTCTCTCTTTTCAAAATGAGAAAAAAAAATGGTGCTTGGAACTTTTGCAGATCTACAGCTGGGACTTCTTGATGATGAGCTAAATTATGCCATCCATCCTTTATTAGTCTGACTTTTCAGGATTGTGAGTGTTGTAGTCCACCGTTCTTATTTCAGTTCTGAATGATCTCTGAAGATTTCTCTGAATTCACCATCATGATTGATTTCTTTTTTTTTTCCCCTTTCTTTTTGTTCTCTGTTGAATCGTGTCTGACAGCTGAGTTGTTGCAATGCTTTAGGATGCTCATATCAGTGCTGAGCATCTAAAAATCTTTCCAAAACTCTAAGATACAGAAGCAGCAGACTTAGAAGTCATGTAAAAACTTTTAAGATCACTGCGTGGAAGAGGACTCAATTCAAGTTTATTCATAAGAGACGTGGCTCTGTGTTCTGCTTTTATCCATCACCAGGGGCTGTTTAAAACTTGTGCTCTTTTTATGCAGGCATTTGTGCAAGGTAACCTGTGACCTAACGTGTGTAGCCACCCCAAGTTCTAATGGATAGCAGGTGGTGATTCAGAGCTTCCTTATGACTTATTCATAAATCCCAACAGTCACTTGTGCCAACATATTAAATGCATTACCAAAGGGGACTCTTTCTGATTTTGAAGCAGGCAGATGTTATTAACCTCATTTGGGATGTTGCCTTATCTAGTATATAGAGGAAATGCACGTATCTTTTATGCGGAATAAGCTGCAGTTTGGTGCTGAGGAAATCCAGACTCCTACAGGTAAATAGCACAGATCCATATGGCTGTGGGTAGCATATAAAAAAAAAAAAAAAGCTGGATAAATTGAAGAATATGGGAAAATACTGGTCTATTCAATCAATAATACATGTTTACATCCTATGAATTCTTACTTATCAACATGTTTTTCCCTCCATTATATATTGGCTACTCAGTGGCTTAAATCTACTTCTGAAGATCGGTATGTTTTGTCTTAAATATCTTTATTTGCAATTTAGCCACGTACTTAATTACAAGACATTGGCCTAACATCCTTCGGTTTTCTCAGTTACCGCCTAAACCTAAAGAATCCCTCTTCCATCATTTGGCATGTGCAGAGTTTCTCATGTGTAATAAGAAGAGTAATCGGAACTGTAGCTCAAAAGCACTAAGAGCCTTTCAACAAGTTTCTGAAGACGAGCTTTGCTAGCCTTGCCTTTAGAAGCCAAGGCTGTATGCCTGCAAACCCACGCCAGATGTAACGTGCTCAGGAATGGCTGTTTCAGTGGTTGAAGTGTGTTTTGTGGTTTAGGTTTGTCCAAAAGAAACCCAGTTTGTGTTGCAGGATTGCTCTGGAGCTAAGGTGTATGTGGTGAGAGAAAAGGAGGGTAAGATTCACCTCAAAAGTGTGTTCTTGGTTTGAATTTGAACGCTGATGTAGATGAATGAATCGCATGAATTAAACTGCTATTCCTGAACTCAGCTAACTGGTTTCCACTCTTTCCAACTCTGAACAGATTTTTGTTTAGAGAAGTTTGAGTTTTTTATTTATGCTTGTTTATTTTAAAAAGCAATTAAGTATGGTGACTTGACTAAATACAATTCTAACGTGGGATTTTATTATGTGAAGCTGTGTACATTCTGCTATGAATTCTTTTTTGTGTCACTAGTATATGATCAAAACAAAAATACAATATTCGCATCTCCTTTGTAACAACTATTAACTCCTGTAGCTTTATACCAAAATAACTGAGAGAAGGACTAGGTCCATTGTTAGTCAAATTTCTAGGTCTCTTCAGTTTTCACAATGATGTGGGGTATGTATCTAAATTCAAGAAGAACCAGTAAATACTTCCGTAAGGCTCACTCACCAACTGAAAGCTTTTTAAAGCAGCCTTGTCAGTTTAAATTTCCTGAAAGTATCATATGTAAAATGATATACATGTGCTGTATAATCTTATCCTCAGTAAATGGATTTGCAGCCTAAGAATTTCTGTGAATCAGAACACTTGGATCCTCAGGCTGATTCAAGAAAAAGCATTTTAAAATGTAAAGGGATTAAAAACTTGTATCCCAGTGACTTTATAAGCAAAGATTTAACTTATTTTCCAACTAAATGCAAAAGCTGACATTAAGCTGGCAATTCCCACAATCCAGGCTGAAGAAGCCGTCTCGGTCTTGTGTACAGAGATAATTTTTAGACTTGGTGCTTAGAGGCAGCTGTTTTATTAAGCTACTTATCTGGGGGTAGAAAACAAGGCAAGAACGTAGCCTGGCATCAAGGGGGCCCAGCTGCAGCCCACCCAGCCTGCGGCTGGCCTCCCTCTTTGATGGAGGAGCTAGGGAGAGGGGCATCTGCTGCGTTTGGGGTTGGAAGGCGTAGGGAGGTGCAGCCAAGTGACCTCTTGAAGTGGTGCTTTCGTCGGCCTCTGCTGCTGGGAGAGCTGTGTGCAGGCTGGGACCTGTCCGGCTCCTGGGCCAGGGGAGCAGAATGAAGGTGTGGGTGTTGGGAGCAGTGGGCAACGTTGAGAAAATGCAGAGCAAAAAGAAACTCTACAAAGTATGTAGGTGTTTTTTTTGTTGTTGTTGTTTGTTTTTAAACAAAACCAAACCCATGAACAATCATTTATTTACTCAATCTACTTTATTGGCCTTAATTTGTGGAGTCACTGAAACTTCCTGAACTACCACATTTTGATGAACACTTCTTTTCTTTGATTTCTTCCCTTGAAATGTTGCTTATTAAAGTAGCTATATTTTTAAAGCCCAAGTGTTAAACTTTTGTTTCTTAAAGCGATGAATAAAACATCAGCTTCTTAGTTGTATATTTTGAAATGCCTTAAAATATGTAGTCTTGGAGTGATTTTCCTCTCCTTGGAATTTTCTGTGGCTTTATTTACCTGTTTTTGTATTAACTAAGAATATGCATCCATAGAACTCAAAACTCCAATACAACAAAACACAATAAAAGCTTGTTTTGAGGATGAGTCGACAAGCCCTCTGGCTCTCTCTAAGCAGATAACACTTCAGCTTCCTTACTGAAGAGCCAGGTTGAGTTTTGCTTTAGCAGTAACATGTTCCAGTTTCATGGCCTAGCAGCGCTGTGCACGGCGCTGGCCTTGGAGAGTTGCGGTCACGAATGACTGAAGCTCAGCTGAATGATTTAAGTGCACCTTCTGGTGAGTAATCAGTGAAAAAAGGCTCATGGTGACTGAGGCGCATGTTTAGAAATGTATGCAGAAAAAAGATTTGATGTACTTTGTACAGGACAATTTATTTTGTTTTCTTTTTGTCCTTTTTGTTCAAGAACAGCTCACATCTCTTATGTTATTTTTACTCATTGCTGGACAGACCCTTATGCTTAGATAAGAACTAACCAAAGAGTACCAATACCAAGAACCTTGTGTCAGAAATCAAGGCTCAGCTGGGCTATGAGGGGATGCAGCATTTAATCCTGGAACAGCACTGAATGGTGTTATGTCCGTAGCTCCACTTCCACCTGCTTTGATTACCAAAGCAACGTTTTGGTAAGAACTTGGCTTGGAAACTGAGTCATATGGTGAAAGAAGACTGTGCTGTGTTAGAGATTGCGAACGTTTTGGAAAGTTTAAGGTCAGCTGAAAGCTTAAGGAAAGTTGAATTTTCTGTGATTTGACTCGTTGTTATTAATGTACTAAGTTTGTGTGAATTTATCCTTGGAATGATTTTCTCTAAAAGAGAAATTATTTTTGGATTGATAAACACGGAATCAATTTTGCATCTGTATTAGCTGATCAATTGCAACTTATGAGTCTTGAGTTATTTGAAATGCCAGCATAAACAGCAAATTTTAGCCCCCAAACTGAGGGGCAAATAAAAGCATTCTTATTATTATTATTTTTAATTGTGAGAGGTTTCTTTTGATCTGGATTCTAGATCATTTTTGAAATTCTGGATGAATATTGCTTTCAGATCACGTTGATTTCACAGAACCTTTCCTTTCAAAGAATATTTGAGTTTTCTTTTGTTAAATAAGACCATTTTATTTTTTGTTTTTATTTTTTCCTGAAAATTAGAAGGATAATTGTTTTTGTTAGCTTACCATATCTGCTCACTTAATTCTGCATGTAGCTAAACTTTCTGGAAAAAAAAAAAGATCAAAACAACATCTAAAAAATAATTTTACTCACCTCCTAATAAAAAATAAATTGTTAGAATCCAACTGTGGATGATGTAGAGGTTGCTGTGTACATCAGCACAAGCCTGAGGAATGGAGGACTGGAAAGTTACTCAAGAAACATCCAGGGGAGCAGGTTAAGGTCGCATGGGCAGGGAAGTTGATTCTATTTAAACGTGATTGGTTTCAGTTGTCATCCTTGCTACACTAATAATCTTTTTTCAGCTAAGAACTTCCCTTCCAGATAGCTGTCTCTTTACGCAAACCAGCGCATTTCTGTCTGAATTTGCTGTATGTTGCAGTTTGATTTGAAGCAATTGTTGCTGTTTGATGCGTCTTTCAAATGCCTCTTTTGTTGAAACTCCATCAGTGCCAGGAAACTTGCTCTGTGCTTTACTGTTAGAGATGACTTGTGTGTGCGGTGACCAGGGCAGTTTAGATTTGTTCTGATGCATTACACAAAACCACTAAATGACAGCTTAAATAGTTAAATGCTGACAGGCTGAGCTGATGGCATGTTTGTATGTTGGTGCATTAAATATCGGAAGTCTCTCTTCTGAATGATTCTGTTTCATTCTACAGAGGCCAGGACATAGCTTGCTGAGAGCTGGGGAAGCTTCTCCATCAGCACGAGCTGTGGTGGGATTGCTGCTGGTGCCTCTCCTTTGGTGTGCAATGCATGGAATCATGGATGGGGCAGAGCCAACCCATGCCTCTTGTTCTCCCTAATTTCAGCTGCACTGAAGCCATTCTCAGCTCTAGTGCATTTCACTACCTGAACCATGGCTTCTTCTCTAAGCCTTAGGGTCACTGCTTTTTTTTTCCTTTTTTTTTTCTTTTTTTTCCTCTCCTGACCCTATTTCAGAGTGATCGCTTGCTTTCTTGTTCCTTTTCCGCTGCTTGTTCTCAGCAGCCTAATTTGCTGGCTTTGGACTTCAGCGCATGGCTTTGTTGGTTCCTGATGTTTTTTGGGCACTATGCTGCACAGCAGACGTACCTCTCTGTGGAAAGGCATAGTTCCTATTTATCCTGTCACCATGAAGAGTGGGCACTTGTTTGTAATCTGTTCTGCTTTGTGTTTGAACTGCGTGAGGAAAGATCAGCAGCAGCTCTGAGAGCTTCTCGTAGCAAAGTGAGATCGTCAGCCTCAGAGAGGGGAGCGGGTGCAGCCTGTTATCCAGGCGTAATGGAAGAACTGCTGCTCGTGTGCGACAGACTTTCCATTGCCTCTCACTGGTAAGACAAGGCAGACTGGCTGTGTCCCCAGGTGCTGTGCCTGCTCCGTGTCTTTTCCGTTTCATAAGGGTGATGTGAACAGGCTCAGCAGAGCTCTGGTCCCACAGGGGAGGTGTCCTGCCTCTTGTACTCTACTGAAAGGCAAGCGGGTCATTCCAGGCAGCGTTCTCCTACCTGTGTTCTGCTTTTGTGGGAGGCTGGGCAGCCGCGGCTGTGTTAGTGCGTGACAAATCCCCTTACGTCCTCTCGCCTAGCTCCAGGTATGTCTTCTGAGCTGTACTGATCGCTGCCGTCCTAAGCTAGGGCACAAAGGGTTTGGAAATCCCAGCAGGATGTTTTTCTAATATTTTTGTTCAGTGAATTGGCAATTTCCTTTTCAAGACAGGATTTGAAGAGACCAAATTTTCTGTTGTAGTTTATCTGCTTGGCAGAAAGAAATTCTAAAAGAGAATTTTCTGATTCAATGATCCTGTGGTGAATAAACCTATGGGGTGTTATACTAAAGAACTTCAGAGATTTTTTTTTTGTCATTGTGCTAATATAGTACCTCGTTTAAGCCCTAAACCAGGATCAGACTCTGTGTAGGACAACATGCAGTCCCAGTAGATTTTTTTCCCCATTACAACGACAGGGGCACACAGACATGGATCAGGTTGTAGGATGGACCCTGTTCATTTCCCTGGGTGTGTCGCTTGCTGTAAGATTTGGAAAGTTCAGAGACTACCTTTCAGAGATTCCAGATAGTTTTGTGGTGTATATTAGCAATATTCCACTGTTCTGTGCTTCATTGAAGGGGAAGAAAAAAAAAAAAGAAGAGGAAAAAGTGAAATGATGCTATTTCTCTTTTAAATAGCACAATTATTTTTTGTTCTGTATTCTTCTGTGTTTCTGCAGACAGTAAAAGTGAAAACAATCCCTTTTCCCAAAGCCCAAACAAAGTTACCCTGAATCTATGCAACAATGACTAGGACTTTAATTTCAGAAGGTGTAGGTTGGAAGCTGGCAGGGTATTTCAGACACCAGCTCTGGAGCTCCTTTTAGCCAGACCTGTGAGGAGAACAGTTATGTCTGACCTGACTTTATTTTTTGATGGACCTTTGTGCATTAAAGGACAAAGCGGAAGGAAAACCATCGTGAGTTAGAATCCATACTTATGATAAATTAGCTTCTCTAGTGTTTACATACATTTTTTATGGGTAGGACTGCACAGCACACAGATGTCCTTGCTGCAGAGATGTGCTCGTTCAGTGCCCAGCTTGCATCCAACCTGTGGGGAGCAGTCCCTCCCTCTTAACGAGTACGGGCTGTTTTTTCTGAAAGAGGCTTTTGGCTCTTAACGGTTCAAGATCTGGGTATCAGCTGTGTGGGAATTTGGGAACCAATCAGGTAGAATGTGGCAAAAATACGATAGCAACAAAAGAGTTGTCTTAGCAGCTGCACTGCCTGAGGTTTTGTTTGGGGACTGGGAGCCTCTTGTGAAGAAGAATGTGTGCTGATGGGAGGTGGAAGAGGGGAGGCATGGCTGGTGTTCGTGTAAAAAGAAACTTGAAAACCAACTTCTATTCATTTGTCTTTTTTTCTTCTAGATTTTTAGTCGTTACACTCTCAGAGAGGGGAAAATCAAAGTTTAATTGTGAAATGATCCCAAAAGCAGTGTGCAGTAATGCAGCTAGTGGGAGCTGGGGCTTGCAGCCTAGTAGAGGTATTCTCCTGCCAGGTGCACCCTGTTCTTGACAAATACACGATTGGATGGGTTGGCGTTAATTGGCCTAAATGACTGAAAGGAGAAGGCAGCTGCTTCCTGTTGAGAACAGGTGTTTATTAGAAACTTGTCTCATAGAGAAAATGAGAAATTTGGGAGTAGGTGACATGCTGGATTTAGAGCATTTGGTTGTTACCTCAGGAAGCTTAAGTTAAAACCCTGAACTAGGTCACAAAGGAAAATGGGATTGATAGTGATGTACAGTGAAAAACTGGAGCAGCGCCTTTCCTTTTTGCCAGGTATGTCAATATGCATTGTCTGTATGCTTTGTTTTGTGTCACACAACTTAAGGTATTTTATGAAGTTCAATGACAGAGAAAGCTGCGTATTTCTTACAACACTTGTGTATGGCTCAGTTTATGCATGTGTGTATATATCTTTATGAAGTACATACAAATATATAGGAATGTTTGTGGGCTTCTCTGCATTCCATGGTAAATAAAAATAACAGGTAACTATCTTTTCATATTTCTAATCTTGCTATTAAATCAAAACCTGTAGACAGTCTTATTTTAATGTGGACACTGCTTAGGACTGAAATCTATTTTTTAGGTAGGAGTGATGAAATTAAAGACATTGTCAAAGGTATTTCTGTTATTTTGTTAATACACTTAACTTTGCCCCTTTTAGAAATGGAAGTCTGCTTTGTAGGAAATAAAGGTGAAAGAAATGGCCCTACTAATTAAAGAAACCTAAACTACTGTAACACTGACATTTTTAAAACACTAGGGTTAATGAAAGATAATACGTTACTTCTGGGTAATCTTACAAACTGGAATATTCAAGAGCTACTTGGGTACACACCTTTACTAAATGAAATGATAAAAATATTGCGGTAGTTGGATAAAAGTAAGCAATTGCCATGTTGGTCTGGCAACTTGTTTTTTTCACTGATAATTTATTTCTTTCTTCTCTTGGTAATGTTTTGCTATTAAAATAACTCCTGCTTAGAATGGGCAATGTAAAATATTAGAGCAATGAGGAGTTCATCTTGCTTTCTGCAGATTCTTTGGTAGTACTTGCTTAGAACAGTAGCTATTTGGGTACACATGAGAATACTTTGGGGCTGCTGTTAATATTACACTGAACTGAGGCTGAGTAGTCACAATTTCAAATACTTCAAACCTCCTTTTTTTTTTTTTCCTCCCCCCTGAGAAAATATGTTAAAATGATGTGAAACTACTAGTACAAGTCATTCTGTGAATCGGGTAGATTCTCTGCCTCTTACTCAAGCAGGGTTTTTATTTATTTATTTATTTTTACAGCTTTTTGATTTCTTGAACTCTGTAGCATTTGCTATAATTAAATAAGCTGCAATACAGAGAAATAGATGATGCCTTAGTTTTATATCGAATGCCAATTTGATGTTCCATCAATTCTTAATTTTCAGTATAGTGGCAGGTGTATTTTTATAGCCAGAGTTTTGCATGACATCTGTGAACTAGTCTGGGCGTTGCTGTTAGACGTTGTCTGTCTCATGTGATTTTGTCCAACTATGATATTAAAATAGATGCAGAATATGTGTATTATTCAAGACAGGAGAGATGAAACTACATTTCTTGAAGTTTTTCCAGTTTTTTTCCAGGTCAGTGGAGGATATTGTGCTATTTGCAGTATATTTTAAAAGTCATTTAAAAGAATTTGATTTCAGAATTGGGATGAAGAGGACTAGGGCCACCTGGAAAATATTGGCAAGATTCAAGCTGTTAATTGGTGTAGCACTGCTGTAAAAGCATGCAGTTCACTCTTCAACTCTGTAGTTTGACTCAACCACATTCAGTTTTATAGAATCTTTCCATTAATATAAATCCATCTGCATAAAACAGTATTTAGTAGTCTGGATTTTTTCTAGAAGGTAGGGGTTAGGTTGTTTTAATTCCCCAGAGAGATTTTTATTTTCTATCTGATTTAGGGTTAAACCTCCAGAAAATGGTGAGCCATATTTCAGTAAAATACCTGTATTTGGGTACCTGTGTTCTGCAATCAGGCTGTTATCTCTAAGAATATTCTTGTTCATCTTGTGGATACAGAATCAGGTCCTTTGAAGTCTTACTAAAATAAGAAAAATATCTATGGATATCTATATATTCATTAGAGGAGGAACAGCAGCATAACAAGAGATAGAGGTGGGGAGGAATTTTTCCTGAAGATAATCCAGGTAATTTGTTAGAAATCTGCATGGGATTTTCTTCTCATTGCACAATATGAATTTCACTATTTAAAAAAACAAAACAAAAGGCTAACAATCCACTGAAGGGCAATAATGCATTTAACGAGAGATTTCTGAGCTCTGGTCTATTTTTCCTTACTGTCTCTCCCAGCAGTCAGCCTCCTAAACTGTTTATCATGCTGGCTGCACTCTGCTACTCTCCTTCATACTGTATTAGTGTCTTGGCAGACCAGATTCTGTTAGGCTTTGCTGTCCTTCTCAATTTATTTTTTAGGTTTGAGCCCTCTCAAGAAATTGCTGCTATTCTTGGAGAGGTTCCATTGCTCCAAAATCTGGGTTCATATATGTAGTTATAAAAATAAACAAATACTTGGTATCAGTGGAGAAAATGATGTTTCTTTGCTTAAATACACGGCAATCAGCATTTGGTTTGTCTATTAGATAGCTGTGGCTTATTCTCATGTATTTTAGAGAATGTATCTATGTACTCTGAAGACAGAAGTTATTCTGACTTTCTCAAGACCTGTACAGTGAAACTAAGGTCTCAGTATTTTTTTATCTGCTCCAATTATAAATCAGGTTGTTAAATGAAAATAGTCCAATCACTTGTGCAGTCAGAGAGATGCTGTGCCAATTTTTCACCTCATCTCTTGGCCTCTGTTCATCCACAACTCTGGAATTCGTTTTGTCAGAGCAACTTGAAGTAAAGCACTTCGGCATATGTTGTCACTGGAAGCTAACAGGGAAATCGCTCTGCATGCTTAAAAAGTAGAAAGCTTTTTCTGTACGTGTGTCAGTGTTTTCCTCGGATTTAATAGTAGGGTTTTCCTCGACCTCATGGCTTTGTGTGCTTGCTCCTCTGATTCACACCGTTGGTGTTTGGGGGCTGCCCAGTTTTATCCCCCATGCGAGGTGGCTGAGAGGCTGGCCGTGCTGTGGGCACCTTCCCTGTGCGGGGCCTCGACTTCCCATCTTGTTGGCACTGCCTTTGTGCCACTGCTTCCAAAGTCACTATGAATGAGAATTCAAAACCTGTGACTAAGCTGAGTAATAGAAAAATAGCTGTGATGGAAAACGGAGGCGTTTTTAAGAACTTCATGTTAAACGTATGCAAATGGATTTTCATCTTCTGGAGTCCATTTATTTTTTTATTATTTTTTTTCAAGTAGGATTTCTCATGGCTTGTGGCAGTGTGTTGTGTGTCCAGAAGTGACAAACTTTCAAGTGAATGCTTATACAAGAGAGTCAAAAATAGATTTTTCCCATTGAGAAAATGATTATGGATGAAACTTTCCACGCAACAAGGTCCTGATCATGCAAGCTGCATTGATCCCGCATAATAGTGTCTGAAAAAAATAGCGCTGACTGAATTGGAATCAAATTTCTACGCTTTGGTAAGCATAATTAACCCCAGAAAGATGAGCTAGAGCTTCCTCTGGAGGAAGGTAAGCGGTCACAGGGAATTGCAGGTTGCATACACACTGGCATGCAGAAAGGCAGTTCTTGGGCTATTTACACCGAGGACAAGCTGCAGCATTAAGTGCAGGAAAGAAAGAATTCTCTGGTTGCTGTTCTTGCTGGGATATGGTTGGAGCAGCAGCTGCTATTTTGTGATGCGGATATATTGGAGAAGTTCTGGAGGAGGGAAGTCTTGCAAATGTGACACTTGAGGAATGCTGGAATAACTTGCTTGAGTCAGAGAAGAGAAGCTTGGGGTAGATGTTTGTAAAAGGTGAGCAGAAAGGAAGGGATTAGCTCTCTTCCCTCTGAGCAGGGCAGGAAGTAGTCTGTTTAAGTAGAATCAAGAGAAAAATAAGCTGAACGTTCAGAAAAACTTTCTAACAATAAGGATAAGTCAGTACTAAAATAGATCACTTAAGAAGATTGCAGACTCCTGTCACTGGAATTATTAAGAACAGATTAGACAAATAACTAGCAAGAAAGGTTTCAGCGTGCTTGGTCCTGCCTTGGGATAGGGCGTGTTAAAACTGATGTCAGTGCAAGGGTTTGGGGGGGAAAAGTCACGGACCACCTAAGGGAGTAGGAGAAAAGTCTCAGGTGGCCTCAGATGGTATTTCTATAGTCATTTTAATTTACATTTAACGTTCCTATGTTGTCTTCATTTTCCCCACTTCATGTGTCTTCCAGATCTTCACAGGACTGTGCCCATTTCTAGCCCCTTTATAGATCCCTTATAATGGCTTTTGGTCACACGCTGTGATGCCCTGTTGTAAATGAGCTGCCTACAGCTCATATTATATTATATAATTATATATAATTATATATTATATATAATATTATATATGTATATAATATATATTATATACATATATATGCATATATTATATATATACAGGATATTATGCAGCAGAGGGAAGAGATTCACTTTATTTATTTGCGTTATGTAAGTGAAAATACATTACCTGAGTAAGATGCCTGGTATGTTTGTAATTTGAGAGCACTGTCTGCTTTTTAATGCAGTAGTCTTTCAGTAGTTCTTGGAATCGCTACAAAAGTGGAATATGGACTAGCAGCCATTTTCAGCCACAGTAAATGAGGAAAGAAAACACCTGCTGAAGTGTATGTTCTTCACCGCTCGAAGATGATATATCACTGCAATCTTTAATAAAAAAATAAAAAATTGTCCTTGAAATACCGAATATTCTGTATGGGGAAAAAAGGCTGATGTGTCACTTTCATTTTACTTTTGTGTTTCTTAAATTGTTTTGGAGCTTGTTTTTCCTTAAAATAAATTAGAAGGGGGAACTGAAAACTTGAATTAAGTAGTAGGGATGTTTTATGAAAAAAGAAATGTTACTTTTGTCAATGAGTGAAGTTGAACCTACTTAAGAACATGTTTTTAATTAGTTAGTATGTGACAAGTTGTGAATGTTCTTACTGCTTCTAAATATACATTTCTCTATTAATGCAGAGCAGTGTGTAACAAGTAGAGGAGTGTGACTGGCATACACAAATGCTATCTTAATGTGTTAAATATTTATTCTTCTTGATTAGTCACTGAAGGAAAAGTAGAGCTCTGGTATATTCGGTGTCTTCTGTTTTAATATCCATTATGAAAAAATTAGCTGACAGCAAGGTTCTACAAGAGACGTAAAAATGCAGGAAAATCAAATGCAAGTTCTTAGGATCTTCGTCAGGTACTAATCAATACTTTTTGCCTGGAATGTAAGGCTGTTTTTTTTTTTTAATTTGTATACTTTACAAGTTTCTGGGGGGAAAAATCCTTTTATTGCCTTAAGTGTGAGTGGCTCCTGCAGGCACCTGGGGCTGTGTCTCCCATGTAGCAGTGGTTTGTATGCCTTAGCTGCTAAGGGTTCAGTTCAGGCTTTCCAAAGTTACACGTGTGTCCCTTGTGGTGCCTCCATTTACTGTCCACAAAGTCATTGCTGCTTCCCGTCATGGCTGAGAAATGGCCTCTTGATCTCTCTATTTCCTTCTGGTAACACAGTGAGCGCTGATTCTGGCTTGTCCTGTATGGTGGTTCAAAACTTCCCTTCTTTCTTAATTAAATGTTGATCTCTTGAAGATTTTTTTTTTTTAACTGTGTAAAGGCTGGACACAAGATCGCAAGCTGAAAATGCTGCCCTTGTGTTTATGGAGGATCTGATCTTACAACTTTGAAGTGCAGTTATTGTTTTTCTGTTTTAAATAAAACCATTTTTCATAAAAAGATGGAGAAAAGAAATGGAACAGCAATAAAGAGAATAGTCTTTGGCTGGTAGACCGATATTGATATTGAGCTGAATCTGTATGCTTGGTATAGCAAAATCTGTATGCTCTGTCTGTGATATTCAGGTATATCTGAAGTAGGAGTTACAAAAGAGTCCAGCATTCCATGAAACTATCAATAGAAATGTGACTAATTAATGTAGAGATAAATGAACCATTCTATAACTCCTTTTATTTAAGTAAGTATTGGTAGCATTATGAATACGCCTTATGGCTTCTCCCCCGGTAAGCCTGGGTTACAGCTCGGACCTCTGTCTGTCCACCTACCAGCAGCTTTGTAGGTCTCCAAGTGCCAGGCACTTTGAAACGCGGTGTTTCGGGGCAGGGCATTGTCACTAAATTGAGCTGCTGCAGGCCCGTAAGTGGATCTCTAGTGTTGCCCTCTTTGATGACTTTTTATTGCTTTTTGTTTCTTCTTTCTCTCTGAAGCACTGTTCCTCTGCTGGCAGGAAATACCTGATGACTTCTCAGGTTTAAATCAGCGCTCCTTTCTGGAAAAGCTGACAATATCATTCTTTTGCAATAAGATTACAGGAGATGACATGATTGCATTTTTCACACATCTATAAATATTACAGTCAGAAAGGGCCATTTTAATAATCTATTCTGACATCTTATGTATTGCAGGCCGTAGATTTCATCTTCTCCTTCCCCTTCATCTCATTCTCCTTCATTTTACTCTAATAATTTCTGAATGAAGTAGAACATACTTTTCTTTTTCCTTTTCTTGAACTGCATTGGTCTTGATTTAAGATCACTGCAGTGGTAAATATAAATGTTACCGATGTGAATTGTAACGCAATTATATTTACCATTGCATTGTAGCAGTGCTAATGTTCCAGGGGAATACAGATTTCCCTTTGCGTTGCTTTTGAGTGCCCTGTGTTGACTTCAGCCTCTAGCCCTCGAGTTGCTGGCATGCTTCTGTCCACTGGATGAAACAACCTGTGGTGCCATGCGTCTTGTGCGGGTTGCTGCTGCTGAGCTTGGTGATATGGAATATTGTCCTCAATTTGGTAAAAGGTTGTGTGAAAGTAACTCTGCTTACCCATGTACTGTTTACAGGATTTGGGAATTGGTAACACTTGGAAAGAAAAATGATACCGAAAAGTTGTTGGTATATCTCAGGAAACTTAAAGAAAGGGCAAGACAGAGGAGAATTACTTTATAGTAAATAGAACAGCATCTTTAGCTCACTGATTTCCACGGCCATTACTACAAAACAATGTCATGCTCTTATTTATTCTTTATTTTTAGCACAGTGCAATAGCTGCTTCAAAGGTTATCTACTCCTCTGAAAAACTATTTATCAAAAAGTATCAGCCCAGGTGAAAAGGGAAATGGTTTGCGCTTTGCTAGTGCCAAAGGACTGATCTAATAAAAACAATTCTTTGTCACCTCCCTTACATTGTAGAGCTACCAGGAAGCCAACAGTCATGCCTGTGAAAGCATACTATTTTATACTACTTTACTGCAGTAAAGCAAATGTTTTGTGGCTCTCTGTGTAAGGAGAGACCATCTGTATCTAAACCATATGACAGCACTAAAATTATTTTGATTGGCACTTTATGCGGTACTGCCTTTTTTCCCACAAAAATGCATGCACGCACTCAAGCATAGGATCTCATCCTGTAATTAGGTTCTACTAAGGGCTAAGCATCAACAACAGTAGCTTGATTTCAAAATCTGTGATGCGTGACTTAGTATCAACCTATGACTTGTTGTCTGTGTTCTCCATTGTCCAGGTTACCAGCCCTGCCTCCTCATGCGTTGCTTTGCTTATCCCCTGCCCAGCATTTGTACAGCACTTGCCAGGAACCATCGCTTTTTGGGAGCATTGAACGGTGGCACTCAGACGAGCTCAGTGCATTAGGTTTTACTAGGGAAACTTTCTCTTGTCTGGCAATTGACTGAAGTATATTTAGTTGTGTTTTTTTTTTTTTCCCCCAGCCTGTTCACAAACAGCTAGCTGTTTGTCTGCTTCTTTTTGTTCAGAAACATAAAATATCTTACTGATACCGCTTTTATGCCTTGAAAATGTTTAAAAGTACACTTATTTGGACAGCTCCCCATAGTACAGAGCTTTATCCCATTTTAAGGGATTTTTATCCCATCAAAAGGAAGTGTAGTGGGGAAAAAAGGTTTTCACTGAAAACCACCAGGGGCTAGAACAGAATGGCTCACAGCGTGCCTAGCCAAGTGGAGCTTGGTTTTCCAGGACAGGTAAAGGAGCTCGTTCAAAAACCTGAAAGTTCACATGTCCTGTCTTGTAAGTTCCTCTTTCTTGCTCCCTTGTTGTTATTTCTTTCAATGTATTTAGGGTTTTGTGCTTGGAATGATAGCCCTCTGTTAATAAGTATGCAGTTAGTGTTTGATATGGGTGAATTCAGATGTAAATAAGTAATTTTCTCTAGGTGTGAAAGGGAATATTTTTAAACTTTATGTATAGAGCTTCAAAGATAGTAAGATAGCAGATACTGAATTCCTTTTCAGCTGGATTCCTGGTTTCGAAAAATTGGCTGTCACTTGGTCAGTTTGATTAACATTGCCTCTAAGCAACTTAAGTCCTGTCATTTTGTAAAGAAATAGATCAGTTTATTTGCTGTTATTCAGTGATACCTCTTCTTCGTCGTTATCCTTCCACACTGCAGTGAAAGAAGTGAGTGTTTCCGAGTATGTGTTTGCATCATTGGTCATCGTTGTAATGTTTTAAAGAGTCGGATGGTCAGTTTTCCCAGAGATGTAAGGTTACCAGAGGTGTGCTAAGGCCTGAACTTTAGAACATAATCAAGATGAATGCAGAAAATGGGGCAAATAGTGAAGTTACAGTGTGCCAAAAATACTAAGCTATTTCAAAAGGCTTTTATGGTAATAGATTATTGAATTTCATCTGCTATTTTAGCACTCTGTATAGATTAATGTGAGGTAATGTAAGTGAAAAGGGTGTGTGTAGGGAGGGGGATCAAAGTTCTATACACATAGCAATGAACCTTGAACTCTGTTATCACTCAGAGTTACAACAGCTAGTTGTGTTTAAAAATGTCAGCACAGTAGTTGCTGAAAGAGCAAATAAAATGTTAGGGTTGGAATAGAAAAGAAGCAGAAATCATTATTTTGCCACTGTACAGATTTATGGTTCCCTTGCATCTTGAACACAATATGCTGATCTTTGTGTTGATCCTCAGAAAGCATATAGGAGAATAGAAAGATTTATTAAACAAAGGGAGTAGGGATGATCCAAGTTAGTTACTCCGTACAAGAAGCAGCTAACTGAACAAGGACTTCTCAGGACAGCAGAAAGAAGGGAGAGAGGCAATGCAATTCACTGTTTTGGGTGGGATAGAGCATGTCAACAGCGTACTGTGGTTCACCATCTCTCTGAACACCAGACTAAGGACATCAAATGAAATTGTCAGAAGGTAGGCTCGGGTAAAAACAATTGAGATCCCACAAGAATTAATTCCACATGTTAGACTGTTCCACATGTTAGAAGTTCTACATTCCAGATGTTTTCAAGAGTTTACATGGGCACATTCCTAGGAGAAGCATTAACGCCAAACCAGTATGAAGGCACAGTATCTGCTTGAGAATGTCCCCGGGCTGCAAGACACCGCAGGTGGTGTGATGCTGTGGGCAGTCCCCGGAGGTATTGAAGCTCTCCTACATGTCTGCTGTAGACCACTGTTGGAGGCAGAATGCTGGGCTACGTTAATGTTTTGGTCTGACATTGTACAGCTGCTCATAGTGTGCAAAAAAGCACACAGACACAAAGTACTGCTTTAAAAAGAAAAATTAAACAAAACATCACAAAAATACCTTTACATTTGCACGGATCCACTTCAACTGTAGGATAACCTAGATTATATGTAATATCTGTGTTACTGGTCAAGAAAAAAAAAAAGTCCCGTGATTGATGATTAGGGGAAGAAAACAATGATACAGAATAATTAGAATTCTACTTTCTATAAGCAAAAATAAAAAATAGTGACAAATATAAAAATAGATTTAATGCTTTCCTCTGCCCACAATTTTCTTTCCATCCAGAAAGAATCTGTTAGCATGTTGATGATGTCTGTTTTACTTGCTTAAGAAATGTCTCTGCTATATTACAGCATTGTTTTTTTTTTTTTTTCTCTTCTAGGTTAACAGAACCTTCTGGGTATTTAACAGATGGACCAATAAATTATAAATATAAAACTAAATGTACATGGTTAATTGAAGGATAGTAAGTATTCATTTTCAAAGATTAAATTTTCTGACAGTTTGGTATTGTGTATTTTAAAGATCTAAAGAATTCGAGTTTAAATTGCATCTGGATACAATGTAAACAGTGTTTTTTTTTTTTTTTTTAGCTTAATGTTATAAAGATTAAAAAAAAAAAAAGGGATTTTCAGGGTTGCTTAGACCTGGCCAAATTACATTGCCATTCTAATTGCTGGCAAAAGTTACAGTGATATTGGAATTTGGCCAGTGCTGCAGGCTCTCAAAATCCGATGATAAATTTGCTGCCTGTTTGAGTACCGTAATGCAAGTCCCAGAAGTGGTTACAGGATCCTGTGATTTAACTCATTATCTTACTCTCCAGTGATAAATCAGGAATGGCTTCAAGTATAGAATGCTTCCAGTCTACTAATTTTTTGGTTGTATCTTGCTCGGAGGTTAGTTTCCATAAACTATTTTCATTTGTATTCCAGTTTTCCTTACGTACTTTGTTTTAAAATCATATTTTGTCCATAGTTTATACAGCTTAGATATTTCATGTGTATGTTGTAAATTTTCCAGTTTATGCAGCATAGAAACACAGACATGCATGTAAGGAGACACGCAGTGGTATGACTAACTGCTAAGTGCACAACTTTGTTAAATTTCGATGGGACTTTTTTCCCCCAGGCTATTGATCAGAATTTTGCTGAAGAATCCATCTAGCTCTGAGTTCCACTAAGGCTGCAAAAGAAAATTACTCCTGTTCTTTATATATCCATATTGTCGTTATCTCATTACACATCTCATTAGACTTCTCTTTTTACCCAAACTAGTAGGGGAATATCTGCTCTGAACTGCAATACACTGAAGTGGAAGTGTGCCTCAGGACTGTATACAAACACTGCTTTGAAGTTGATCTTAGCTCTGTTCCTCCTCATTGCAGGAGATGGGAGAGTGATTAGGTGGAGGAAACAATATGCTGCACTGTGTGTGGGACAGTAATGCAACCCAGTAACGTAGTGCAAAATGTCAGTGCGTGAGAAACTCACATATGTATAAAATGATCTTTCTTAAAAAATGGACAAAACCGAAGCTCTCACTTTCGTTCTCTCAAAGCGCTCTCTCTTGCTTGTTCTCTCTCAAAAAGTTTTCCAGTGGTGAACTGCACTTGAGGCTGTCAGTAGGAAGGCAGAACATTTACAGTCTCCATCCAGATATCTCCCAAAACCTGGTGAAAACTGACCCCCAGGTGTGATGGGAAACTGCTAATTCTAGAAAACAGAGGAGGTGCTGCACTGTATCCTATAATTTCTGGAGTATCCACTTGCAGCTGACACTAAAGATTTAGTTGTAAAGACAGTTTTATTGGAAGAGAGTGTTCTTCTTGATTTTGATTTTTTATTTTTTCTTTTCATTTTAAGTTCCTGTAAGACAGGGTGATGTCAAACTCCCCAAAGGGGTGCCACAGAGTTGTGCCTTGAAACAGTAACAAGCATGAGAATACGCATTTTGAAATGTATTTAGAAATATTTTCATACTTAACTAGTAATATAAGCCTTGAAATTGGGTAAAATGTGAAAAACAAACAAACCACCAAATCTACCCTCTTGCCTTTCATCATTAATATTAATTTTAAATTTGTGTATTAAAATTTTTACTTTCAGTCACTGATACAATACTGAAATGAGGGTTTATAGGGAATTTTCTCTTGAAGATTCTTTAAACCTGATAGTCCAGACATTGTAAAATAAAAGTAATATAATAAAATGAGATATTTTAATGGCTTTAAATTACAGGTTCTGAACACTGGTTAAAAGCCTCATGAACTTAAGTATCCTGTTAACTTCAGAGATTATTAGACTTGGTCTGCAGATGTTATTATAAGAGTATTCTAAGATAAAAATGAAATGTTTGCTTGCCCTAAATTTTGTTCTTTAACTCAAGTGTTTTGTTAGTACTCTGTTTTAATAAAGTCGTGCTCGCATGATCAGTTTTAAGTTCTGTATTTTATGAGTTCAGTACTTCTGCAAATAGTTTTTTATGCCAATGTTGTTGTTCTTTTTTTTTTCTTTTCCAGTCCTAATGCAATACTGAGATTGAGGTTTAATCACTTTGCCACAGAATGTAGTTGGGACCATATGTATGTATATGATGGAGATTCAATATATGCACCTTTAATAGCTGTATTTAGGTGAGTGTATTTATTAGCTTTTCGATCCAAATAATCATATAGACATTGTTAGTTTCAGGGGAAAAGTAACATCAGAGGCTTTAATTTCTTAGTTTTTTTTTTTCTTTTTTTTTTTCCCTATTAATATCCCGGGGACATGAATGAAAAGTTATACCTGCAAAAATTGCTGTATAAATTTCCAAATGCTTTGGTTTGGGGATCATAGCATAAATTCCTTACGTGGTTTGTAATCCATGCAATGTCAGCATTAAGTGTTAATACTCATAGATATACAATCAGAAATGTACTTACCAGCAGACTTCCAATAGTGACTCCGACATTTTAATGTGCATGAAATGTGGCGCTGGCCACTAGTGTCAGTATCTTTACTGGAGAATTGTAATTTGTGACTCAGGCTGTATTGCATTATTTGTAAATTATAAAGAATAGCTACTAAATGACTTCTAAATTTATGTGCGAAGGGAATTTGATATGAAGGCTACTTTAAGTACTTTTTTTTTTTAGTGCTTCTTTAGATTGCTAAATTGGGCAACATCGCCTGAGTTGTAGGTGAAATTACCAACTTCTTAAAAGTCCTGGAATTTGCTGTCAACTGAAAGGATGGGATTTCTTTGCTTTTTGTTATATTTTTGTGAGCTGCTAAGAATTGTAACTCAACTGAATCTGTATTCAAATTAATGTTACCTAGAATCCTTGTAATTCTTTGTAGCAAGTAGTTTGTAGTTTAGAAATAAACATAAAACCAACAACAGTAAACAGTGAACTTAACTGATACTGTTATTTGTTATAAACCAGTTATTTGCCTTTCAAATGATGATAAACAGTTGAGGTAAAGTATTAGATCCAGGCACAACATTTCCTATGTGTCTAAGAGACAAAAAGCAGGCCGTATGAATGTCAACTTGTTTCCTCCATTCCTGGACTTCAGTGGAATGTTTCAGTTGGTTTGTTCCTACCCTTCCACTAATATTTTGGGAAGCATTCCAGAAAGGATATTCTAGGCAAGTGGGCTATAGTTCATTAGAGTTTTATGGAAGGTAATGAAGACTAATATTCCATATTCCATGCTTGGGCAGTTGAAATGAAGGCAAAGGATCCTAATCCTTAGAAATCAGTTAAAGTTTTATCCTTTGAAATACTATTTCTTTTAGCAATGAAATGCAATTTCTGTCCCTTATTGTACACTCCCCCCCAGTGGGGCAGAAATTGTATTTCATTTTATGTTATGAAATATTGATTACGCTGCCAAGCTTTAAGAGATACTAAGTGCATAGATGATAATGGTTTCTGCAACAAAGCTCATCTCATCTCTCTTCCCTGCCCAACTATAGCAATCTACATCTTCCCTCCCACTTCTCAATGCGTGTTATGTGACTGCTTGCATTTCCCTGCCCTCCTCTCCCCCCTCCCCAAAATTGCACAGAGTTGTGTTTGTTAAATGCGTCGTTCAGGAGCCTGACTTGTAGCGTGAATGGAAGGAAAGTTCCTCTTCCCATATTCTTCAAATTTCTTTTCTTTTTTTTTTCCTTTTTTTCCCCAGTTTATTGATTGTTAATGTTTTCCATAGGATTTCTCTAACTTGTAATTTATACTCACAACGTGGCACTGTTTTATGCAGGTGACCTCCTTTGTTAATGTATTGCTTCTTTTTCCTGTGTCAGTCTTTACTGAAAAAGAGAACGTTCTTCGGAAGTTCTATAAAGTATTTTTTTTTTTAATTTTAAATAACTTTTTCATGGAAATTAATTAGTTGTATTTTCCAGGTTTGAAGTGTTTTTAATAAGATAACCTTCTAAAGGTGCAAATACTATGTGGAAGTAGAGTTCATGCTGGAAGTCAGTAAGATTTAAGCATCTGTCTGAAGGACTTTTTTCAAAATTAATGTTTTAAAAAATTACACTGACTGTACATACACCCTCAGAATAATCTGATGTGAAATTTTACATTAGTGTGTGTGGGGGAAGCTCTTTGTTTTGTTTCCCTGGAAAACCCTGCACTAAATTTCAGAGGCCTGGACAAGTTTTGTACATGATTTAAAAAAACAAACAAACAAAAAAAAAAAAACCACCAACAAAACCCTACTGGATTTATGAGTTACCTTGTCTGTATAATTAACAACTGGAATACCTAACTTTTTTTTCCCAAAGACTGATTTAAAAAACATTACTCTATTTTTTTTTTATTTTCCAGTGGTTTAATAGTCCCTGAAGTGCGTGGAAATGAAACTGTTCCTGAAGTTGTTACTACATCTGGCTATGCACTGCTACACTTTTTTAGTGATGCTGCTTATAATCTAACAGGATTTAACATTTTCTATTCGTAAGTATTTCTTAAAAAAGTACTTTGATAATTAACCTAGCATTCCTTTTAGGAAAATGACAAACCCATGGCAAGTATTTATCTACTGATTTTATTAACTGCATAAGAGTTGTGCTTTGTGGTATGTTTCTAAAACTAAGGTGCTAGAGGTTGTAATGAGTCTTTTAAGACACTAGTTAAAACAAAATCCAACACAGTGAATCATATTGTTCTCTGAGTGCAGCTACATGGACACTCTAAGAGTATATTTGTCCCATGCCATATGGAACTAGAAAGTGTTCCCCTTCCAGTATTTATCCAACACACAAAGTTGTCATATGGAATAGAAGGGAGATTATATCAGCTGTCACATTGATTCCCTTCTCTTTAACTAGAGTCATCTGTTGTTTGATCTTTTTTTTTCTTGCAGAATGTGCTTTTGTGGATTTTGACACCTTCACCAAAGTCTTCCTTTTATTTCTGTGCCAACCTACAAGGGTTTTATTTCATTCCTTTTCTACCTTTGGGGTACTTCCTTTCCCCTTCTATCATCTATTTCGTTCTACCTAATAATAATTGGTAACCGGACTGTTTATTTTTCCTTGATGAAGTCTAATCTGGTACAACTAAGCTTGCTTTCCTGCAGTCTGCTTTTGACTGTCAGCAGCCCTAAAGATGCATCCAACAGACCTGTGTCTCTTCCTTAAATGTACCAGCTGTGTTTAGTTTGTCTTATTTAGAACACGCTTGTGCTACATGATGTGGTGCATCATTACACTGGCTGCTTGGTTCAAGAGAGGATTGCTTGGTCCTGTTGCTCTTGTGATAGTTTTCCTGTGATTGCAGATACTGTTCCTTTCTTTTAATCCCTTCAGATTCTGAAATACTCTCCTATGGGATATGGGTGTCAGCACTGCACTTCAAATGTGGCAGTACATAAATTTTTTGTCAAATTCTTTATTCATTTAAAATTCCTATTTACTTTTCTGACCATAGCTTTGTTCTTCTTTAAGTAAAAGGTCTTTAAGTGTTCTATGGGAAGATTGTTTCTATAATTTGCAGCCATTTGGCAGCCTTTTACCAGATAATAGAAGTTTGGGAAACCTCTGTAGACATGTGGTATTAGAAATGGCAGTCTAGAAGACTGGGTATTTTCAATATTTTTCAGTTGACATCAGTAAAATGAAGTCACCTGGCAGACTTCCTAATGTAATTAGATATTTTTTTCAGTTATCCCTGAAGCTTTTATTGCACTTCTGTGTTTGTTTTGAGAGTAAATGGCAGTATGACATGGCATTCTTAAGAAATGAGTGTATGTGCTTGGCATTCTTTATGGCTTGGTAATATGGTGCATGCTTATGTTATTGCATTATTACTTTGTAAGACGTAAAATAAGTGAAAAATCTTCCAGTTTTTAATTCCATTACCTGTACAGGGGGATATATAACTTATGAAATTTTATGTGCTGTTCTTTTGTTTCTATTGTTGCAATGAATACTTTTCAAGTTTTTCTTTTCTTTTTTTTTTTTTTTAATGAGCCAACAGTAACTCTCTTTGTGCTGAAAGAAATACCAAGCTGTGAATGCTTGTTATGGCAGCATTAAATTTTGTTTGTCATTCTGATCTGTTTTACTCTGCTTCTGTTACCCTCTTTCTTCCTTAGTTTGGTACCCTAGTCAGCTTTTTGACTTCATCTTGGCAGGCTATTTGTGTTCTTTTATTTGGGGGAAGACAGGAGTGCAGCATCTGTGACTGAAATGCCATGCCAGCTGCAAACAGTTATTCCTGAACAATGTGTTCCAGAACTTTGTGTTCTTGGAGTCAGGTGACCTAATTCCAACTCTGCCCATCCAGTTTTTATCCTTCCCTTCGTGTCCTTAAAGAAGCCTGTTGGGGAGGGGACGCTTTTACTTTTAAACTGTCCCTATCTTCATTACTGGAAATATTTAACTATTCACCTTCCCACAGAATGCTGTCCCTGTGAAGTCAACAGGAGAGGTTCCTCCCAGCTGTGTTACGCAGCTCTTAATGCCATTAACAGTGTTAATGCCATGTGTAAACTAGGCAAATGCCCTCAGGATGCTTGCAATTCAGTAGTGGTATTTTCTTTTTGGTTAAAGGCCCACCTTGAACAATTCCTACCTTTCTCAGTTCTTTCTTCCTTCAGTAAGAGCAAGGAATGTTGCAGATGGTGTCCAGCTCTCCCATTTACAGGGAGGAGCCTGTGTTAACATCGCCAGGGATTTGTAGCAACAGTTTATTCTGAGTTTCAACCTAACCCTTCCCTGTGAGTCATCAAAGGAGATTTCAGATCCTTTTTGGATTTCATGAGGCACTTGCTGCCTGAGATGCATACTCTGTTTGTGGAATCTCTTGGACCCACATACATCAATGTCCTTCATTCCTCTTGTCTCCAAGGAGTTGCCTACACTTCTGGAACCAGCTAGCATAGTTTAGCAGAGTCCAATTGCCTGTGATCTCAGTGTTTGGTTGGGTGTATCACAGAAATGCTAAATCCCCAAGCCGTCACCAATTTCTTCGAGCCTAATCTTTCCCATTCTTGCATCTTTGACTCTGGAGTTAACAAGGCAAGCTTAAGGTGGTTCTGTCACTAAGGATGAGGTGCTTCCTTTACGTAATTTCAGGATATTAACCATCTTGTACTTTTTCCTCAATCAGTTTTTCCTTTATTTTTTTTTTCCTTGGATGTTAGACATATTATCTTGCTTTATAGCATGGACCAAAGTCAGTCAGGAAAACCCACTAAGTGTATGTCTATGATGGAGAGTTTGAGACTCAGTTCTACTACAGAGATTCTCTTGCTCTGACTCGTCATTAACTCCCTGCAGCAGCAGAGCTGAACTGTACTAAAATGCAAGCAACATTGTGACCATTTGTATAAAGGGTCTTGCTCTCAGCAGTTTCCGGTTGGGTGCCTATTCACCCTTCAAAGCTAATTTGTAAGCCCGTTAAGAGTCTGCTTATGGAAAAGTGCTGTTTATGCAATAGGGATTCCAAGATGTTCCTCTAAGTGATATTTGTGAGGGTTACTGCTTGCAGTCTCTTGCAGTGTGAATGTTCCTGGAAAGAAGTTTTTGAAGGGACAGACTGAGGAGTGCTTATACTGGAACTTGGAGGAAGTTAGATACTGATCTGTCCCGGCAGGGTCTGTCCTGCTTAGTGTTAATACATGTTAATGTACAAGATGTTTGAGATATGAACTGCCTCGTGGACTCTGTATGTAAGCCTGGATGAACTCTTTTTCAGTTCACTTGCCTGTAAAATTATTAAAGTTGTGTTGTATCAGTACTTAGAAAATTTTCAGAAAAAACGTTTTATCTAACAAATACTATTGGAACAGTGTCGGATAAGAATCATTCTCATCAACTCTTGCCTTGTTGTTTCCCTTATTGTACATATTTTTTGCAGAATTAATTCTTGTCCTAATAACTGCTCAGAACATGGAAAGTGTACAACCAGTATATCCGTTCCAAGCCGGGTATACTGTGAGTGTGACAAGTATTGGAAAGGAGAAGCCTGTGATATTCCCTATTGTAAAGCCAACTGTGGCAGTCCAGATCATGGGTACTGTGATTTGACAGGAGAGAAGCTGTGTGTATGCAATGATAGCTGGCAAGGTAAGGTTTTGTTATTTACAGACAAGTTCATCTTTAAAAAAGAATTGCTTGTAATGCATCCTATCTAGCATGCAAGTTAACATCTTATTCTAAAGAATAAGCATGAATGGAAAAAATACTGAGGTAAATTGTCATGTTGACCTAGAGCTGTCCTTCTTAACAAAAGAAAGGGCTGACAGCTTTACCTGGTATTTTTTATTTGGAGGTAGTGCAGAAGTATCGGATCAAACCTTTCTCGTAGTGGACATTGATCTTTTTGGATCATAAGTTTGAAAAAATAATGGCAGTAAAATTGTGAGCATACTGAAGACTAAGATCCTTCATTGCCTCATTTTCTGTTTGCTTAATTTTTCAATTTCTGTATATATTTGATTCTCTTCCCCACCTTTCTTAATTTCAGATCACAGTATTTCATTAATGCTTCATAAAATACATATTCAGTGTCTGGTTTTTAATTGTATTTTATTTATATAGTTTCTCAAGAAGACAAGGTAAGCTATCTTGTTACGAGTGTGACTGTGGGTAAGTACTGAAT
Source organism: Anser cygnoides (assembly GCF_040182565.1). Lineage (NCBI taxonomy): Eukaryota > Metazoa > Chordata > Aves > Anseriformes > Anatidae > Anser > Anser cygnoides. Next base: position 8,474,344 of record NC_089879.1, on the reverse strand, counting down.
GATGGATGCACTGTAAGAATGTATGCCGTAGTTTTACTCCCCGTAGCCCTACCATACATAATCCTTTCTTATTAAAGGTCATGTATTTAAGCTCTTAAATGTTTAATTCACTTATAATAGTTATACAAGATGTTTGTATCATTTACTATTCCTATTAGAAGTCTCAATTGCATTAACTTGCTGTGTACTGAAATTGCCCTTCTGCTCTTAAAAGAAGTATTAAAGTACCTACAGGTTACTTAGCTGGTATGCCGTCTTCCCATTCTTTACATGCTCTGCTTTTTTTTCATCGCTGTTTTTTTTACATGTTGAAAGTGTTGTTTTACTCCTATTAGCTGCCACACCCAAAAGACAGCATGAGATTGAATAAATTTCTATCGTTAATAATTGATGGAGTTGTTCATTGAAAGACAGCCAATGCACCCACAGAAATCCACTGAAGGAAGTGAGTTAGCAATACAGCCATTGAATAGAACCAACCCAGTGACAGAAGTGCTACTGAGTCCTCCAGAATCTCTCATGACTGTAGTGCATAAAAAAAAAAACAATCCTGAAAGATATATCTGTAAAAGGAAATTGTGTATAGAATTTGCAGTAGGAATAGCACCCTTTCACTTGTGCATTGACTCCATGCAATATTCTGACTTTCATGTGTAATACCTTCTTTTCGTCTAGAATTTCTGTACATACTAGCTTCCTAGTCTTTCCTACAGCAAGTAGAAATATAGACAAATTGATTTTTTTCCTCATGTTTTCATGAAACCCACATTTTTCAATTCATTTTTTTAAATTGTATTCCAGGTTAACTAGTTTATAATAGATTTTCCTTTATTATAAAAAAGAGTTACCAAACTTTCTTGATGGCCTCTGGGAGAGCACTTCCATATGCTATTAATATATAGGCATTTATACACACACATGCATACGTTACACCTAAATGCTAGTTTCTAAAGTGTCAGTATCTTCTACACAGGTTATTTGCAATATTGGAACCATAAATGTTTTTACCTATCTTACTGCTCTTGCAGTCTGCCAAAGTTTTTCTTATTCTTGGTAGTTCAAATTAATTAGCTAAAGCAGGGTCTTGATTTCTATGTTCCTGAAGAGAATGTTGTTTCTTCTTGTTTCATATGTTGTTGATTAGAGTGTGTTTAGCCCTCTTATAGGAAAAATATTTCATTCAACTGCATTGAGTGATACGTACAATAAATAAAATCCTCATTCAAAAAATGAAAAGGTATTTCCTATTATACCATATATGGGGGTTCTTTTTTACAATAGTGACATCTTGTGGATACTGTGGGAGGAACATCAGTGAAGAACAGTTAAGTCCACTGAGAAAAGAGAACAGGGTCATCTTTGGAGCAGAGTAATTGTTTTGAGTAGAAGTCAAGATCTTTTCTTCATTATATGCAGTGCATTTTGTGGAAGTTGGGTGTTGTAATTGTAAATATTCACAGGCGCTAGTCACACAAATTTAAATGATGCCGTGACAACAAAAGGTTTTAGGCTTAGAAAGCAAATAATTAATAGTATTGTTATTCTGAACAAAAGGTATGCTTGTTTTTGTAGTATTTGTAGTTGGTCTCAGAAATATATAGAAGAAAAATAATTTAATACTTCCTTGAAATCTGGTCAATTTAAAATATTAACCTGGGAACATGAAGGAGGCTGGAGTTTTTCATGAATACTGCTTCCTTTTATGAGCACTCTGTCATTACACTGCTGGTTAATCTGGCTTGGTAAATTGAAGTAGAATGTGCTGATGCCTGCTGGTACAGACCTTGGGCGTATCTTGGGCAAAGAGGTATCTTAAAACTATTGATCTATTCTCTTTGCTAGGCACAGGTAAGAAAGAAATGGATACTTGGTGGAGGCAAAATTTTTAAGAAGTTGAAAAGATAATTTTCAGAAAGATGTTACTCAGTCTGAGTATATAGCCAGCAATTTATTTGGGATACTGGTAACACTGTCTTGGATTGTCTCAGTCTGTAAATGAGCAGAGGAGATGCCAGAACAGTTGATTTCTATAATGTCATTGACAATTCAGAATGACTGGAAGGAATGCAGACAGTCCCATATTTTTTAGCACCGTTAAATGGGCTATCTGTGGAAATGCTGAAAATATTAATTAGTCTGAAGGTGTCACGTCCTCCCAGACCTTGTTTATGGAAGCATTCTTTAACTTCAAGGAGCTTGACTGAATTTCAAAGGCAGCTCAAAAGTTGTTAGGTTGATGTCAGTGTGTCAGTTTCGAGACCATAATTTGAGGAAATGAATAATTAACCATACAATGTGACTGAATTGTGAAATAGCTGAGATGTGAATTTATCAATATAGTTCATACTAAAATAATTTGTGAGAAAAAGCAGTAAATTTTACCTGAACCTCAGCGTTTGATGGTAGGAAATCACTGAAACTGGTATACATGAGGGAACAATAACAGCAGCAGAGCTTGTTAACTGGGAAACGTCAGTGGGAGTGCTAAACAAGAAACTTAAGAGGGAAAGATGTGAGTACTTAAAGACTGATCTTGTTACATAATTTTTATAATCTGGTTATAAGACTGCTAATGGAATCCCTTAATATGAAGGCAGGAGTAGTTTTTAATATGAAGGTGGACCAGAATATCCCTTAAAAAAAAAGATAAGGTGGGGTGGGGGGATGGTGGAGTAATGTGTGGGGTGCAATTACTTCAGTGTAAATCCTAAATTCATACATTTAGGGACTAGGAATACTAAGAATGTGTTTTAGCAGCTGGGATTAAAGTGGGGAAGGTGACATGGAAGAAAACTTGCCTGTCTATCAATTAGAATATGAACGAATTCATATACTTAATTTTATATACTCAATAAGCTATAAAGTGTCAAGTGTACTAGTAGGATGTTCAGCCATAATCTACATTTAATCCTAGGAAAATATTAGTACTATACTTCATTTTTATTATCACACTTTCATGAATGCAAATTGCACAGAGGAGAACCATTAGGATGATCAGGGCAATGGAAGATACAGAGTTTGTTTAAATTAGTAAAAAGGCTGGGAGGGAATAAGATTGCTGTTTGTAAACATTAACGGGCGGTACATTATTAAAAGAGAAGCCAGCTTTTTCAGTCAAATGCTATCACTGACAGAGGGGGAAAAAATGGGTAAACAGGTTGTCAATACATTTAGTTTGAAAATCAGCAGCAGGCTTTTAATTGCTAGAGCCGTGAAGATTTCTAAAAGTTGTTAGCAGAAATATTAGAGCTTGGTAGCCCTCTGGCAGCATCTGGAGCCTCAAAAACTACAGATCAAATGGGGCAGATGTGTTATAGGCCCTTCTTCTTTTGGATGCTAAGCAGCAAAACTTTTTTGTTTATTATTCAGCTGAAAAAATCTCATATGCACAGTCTACCGAGGAGTGCTGTTGTGCTCAGTTATGACAGACTAGGAAGGCTTTCCTTGCAGTATCCACAGACAGCATTCCTCGGTTATTCTCCTTCCCCTGCTCAGTGCAGCTGTGTCGGGTTTTGATTCTGGCACTTCAGATTTTGTCAACTGCCTGCCGAAATGAAATGCTCAGCTGCAGGTTGGGTTTTTGCTGTATATCTATTATTCCTTGCTAGTTTGGGCACAGATACCTTAGCCTAACGGGGGGGGGGGGGGGGGGGGGGGGGGGTACCTGGAGGGCTGGGCTCTGTCGCGGCTCCCAAATCGCAGCTGTCTGCTGCAGGGAGCTGGGTAGGCACAGGTCAGAGGCACAGTGCTGTGAGTCTCTGCATGCCCCTGGCCTTGTGGCCAGCTAGGTGGCCAGATCTGATTGCGTGGTTGCAGACAGAGCATTAAAGGGCATCCACTGTAGGCCTGTCTAGGACAGACAACCCAGCATTTCTGGTGGGATGTGCAATTATTTTTTTGCCCAGTTACCTTCTCTCATCTGTTCACAGACCTGTGGTCACTGTGGATACTGTTCTTCAGCTTTTCTGATTCATAGGGCAAAGCCCAAAAATTTGCTGAAAGATTGCTTCTCCTCTGCTTCTCTGGCACTAGTTTCTGTGGGAGAACATCCCAGCAGGTAACGAGGGCAGCTCATTTGGCAGTCTGACTGCTTCTTGTCTTGGTTCATTGCCTGGATCAGCAACCCCACTCCTTGCACCATTCATTGATAGTGGATTGGCATTGTTGGAGTTTGTCACCAAAGACCAGTCCCGAATTCTTCTGTCCTTCTGTGTGTTTTTTTTTTTTGAACAATGCTGTATAGCAGGTTTTTATTTATATTATTTAAAATATTTATTTTTATTTTTGTTTATGTAGTGACCACCTCATTGCTATCCTGTAAGAAAGATGATTTACTGCTTGATAAAACTTCCAATATTAAGAGTTGTTAGTGAAAGTAATATTCAGATATGTTCACTTTTCTAAAAAAAAAAAAAAAAAAAAAAAAACCTAAAAAATCTTTCGAATAAGAGTATTTTGAGTTGGAAGGAAATCACAAGGATTATCAAGTCTCATATTTTTCATAATCTCAAATTCATTATAATATGAAGATTTTATGGGATACTTGCAAATAGCAATATTTGGTTTATGTTTGTAATGGTTGAAAAATTACCTTACAGTAATAATTCTCAACTCAAATGCTCATACATCAAATACAGAATAAATAACAGAATAATAAATACTTGATTTGAATGCTTTGATTAGATTGTACGAAAGAAGGACCATAACATTTATATTCAAGAGATCAATACTTTTTTTTTTTCCTGTGATCCCGAAGGAGAAGATTAACGTTGAAGACAATAGATGATGTTTTCTCATTAGGTGGAAATTGATCTTATGACTCGAACTACTGGAACAGATTGTTACTTTGGCAGTTCATGAAACTCCTCAATAAATAGAAATTAAATTCCTTCTCTTGTGTTGTGTGGGTAAATCTCTTTTTTTTTTTAAACCTATAGAATTTTTTTCTACCTTTTGAGGATAACGTAATTGACTTCCAATTCAGTTTTATAAAGTTGTTTCTTGTTTAAACCTTTTTTTTTTTTTCCTTTGGATTGAGTGGTCAAGAAAGAAATCCAATTTTAAATAAATGGAGAAAAATAGTATTTGCATAGAAAATAGTAAAGCGTTTTTTATCTGTATTCTGCAGCTGTAGTGCTGCCTGTTCGACAAAAGACGTATATTTAGTGGATGTGATGTTCCTGAAGTGAAAATTATTTGTGCTGAAATAATGGTGATGTTTCATGGTATATATATTGAAGTATGAAGATCTGTAAATTATATTCCAAAATCCTACAGTTTACCTTGCCTTTGTAAGGCACTAGCCACACAAAAGCATTTTTTCTTTAAATGATGTTTCAATAGAAGTCAGTATTATTCTATTGCTTTTTTTTTCTCCCCTCCTCAACTATATATTCCATTTTTATACAGATTGATGGAGTTATTTCAGTATGTATGAATGTTTTACAGCTCTACTGAAGAGGCAGTCCTGGCTGGTCAGTCTTACTTGTGTTGGTACAACCACGTGTATGCGTGCAAAGTGAAACAGGTAAGGGAATGCACCCAGATTAAAGGTTCATCTGGTCGAAAAGCAAAGCTTGTTTCAACCTGGATGTGTTCCCTCACCTGATTCAGTGCAGCCACGTGAAAATTGGTGCCAGCGGTGATGTGAGATAGGGAGTAAGGAGGCCAAGGGTGGCTTTTCTGGTGGCAATGCCAACTTATGTCACTTTGATAATCACGTGCGTCATGCACAGGGTATTATATTCTTTGAAGAAAACAGTGGAGGATTTAATGTTTTCAAGCTCCTGAGTTCAGGTACATGTCCTCAGAATGTGTCCCTCTTCTATGCCAGACCTGGGAATGTGGTGTTTCTCCTCTCCATCTCACTCTTCCTGTCATTCGTTGTAGACCTACCAACAACGAAGTACTGAGGTTGCAAGCAAGTTATCTATGATAGTCTCTGAATCACTGATCTGGTTATCAGTATTAAGATTTTTGCATTGTTAGTATTGTATAAAAAGTTTTTGTTTGTCCTCATTTTAATACAGTCATTTTTATCTCGGCATAGTGTAGGCAGGAATAATATTTTGGATTTCCTATGTGAATTTCTGTGCTGCTTTGTCTCCAGAAAAGAAAATCTTAAATCAATTGGCAGGCAAGTAGTTTGTGTTTCATTTGTGGTTTGCCACTAGGGGACACTGTTGACCACTACATTTCTGTGCAAGAATGTTATCTTTTGTTGAAAACATAAATATCTTTTCATTTTACTGGCGGCACAGATTTCATAATTATAAACTGTTCCCTGATCAAAGAATAATTAATCAGCTGTTTATTTTTGAGCACTTTTAGATTCAAATGAAGTGTTTCCTGGTGTGATTTACCAAATCAGAATATTGCTGAGGTTACAATTTTACTACAGTATCTATATTAATGTTTAAGGAATAATATACTGAATTATTCCTACCTTCATTAGACCTCATTCAAATACCATTAATCTTTCCTGGGCAGAAGGTATAATGAGCAATGGGAATCGAGGGTCTCCATCATTTAAGCAACAAAAGATAATCTGGATACAAGTCAACATCATTTTTCTATAAAGTACCAGGAAAAGTTGACAAATGATTAGGTACAGCTGATCTACCTGGTTGTTGTGTATAAGGAGTAATTGTAACAAGTTGCCCCAAAATGATAATATACACTGGAAAAACTTGATCTTTTTTTTCAATAAGGATAATGTTTTAAAATTATGGACTTGATGTCATGTGCTTATTTAGTTTTAGTAAACTTCACTGGTTCTCTTCTAAACGTTTGTCCAGCTTTTCCTTGACTCTGTGTAAACCTTTGCATTCAGAGCATTCTTTGTCAGAGTTCCTTGGCAAGAAGGTCTGATGATTTTTGCATGAAGAACTACCTCCTCCTGTTTGTTTTGAATGTTGCTTCTTCATGCTGCATTTGATGGATCCTCTCTCCTTACATTTGAAGGGACTCTAAATTATTCACATCCACCCTCTGTCACTTTTTTATAGACCTTTAGCATTTGCTTCCATTATATTTTTTTTCCAGACAGAAAGAACCAGCCAAATTGGTTGTTCCAATTACAGAAGCAATTTGATTCCTTTAAATAGCATAGTTCTTTACTGTAAAAACAGTCTCCAGCTCTAATATATCTTTTATTGTTGAGAAGGGCTCACAGATTTCTAAGTGTGGGTGAACCACTGATTTGTACATCGGGGTAACGGTGTCCTCTCTTCCTACCCTATGATTTGTTTTATTGACCATTGCTGAGTATTGTGGTATTTTCATTATTGTGGCAGTTTCTTAACCTGCAACTTTGCTACTGAATAGTGATGGTTAGCTGAGGCTCTCATCTGTTTAGTTGAGCTAGAACATAGCTTACATAGTTTTATCGATATCAAATATATCCAATCTATATTGAATTTCATGTCTAATTGTTTTGCTCAGTCACGTAAGAACTACTTCTGTGGTTCATCAAAGGCTGTTTGTATGTTTTCTACCCTTCATAAATCATCATCAGCAGCAAGCTTTCTTCACTACTTTACTTTTGAGATCATTAATGTGTACATTGTGTAGCAGAGGTACAAGCAGAAATCCTCGTGGAACTCCACTGGTGACCTCTGTCTCTTTAGATGTGTTCCTTTACTCCGGTATTCTAGTTTTAGCTTACAGCCAGTTATTTAGCCATGCAAAGACCTTCATTCTCTTTCTACAAACAGTCAAATTTCCTTAGAATTATTTGAGGAATTTTGTTAAAAGCCTTGTGAAAATCCATGTCAGTGTATCAAATGGATCACTCCATCTTGGTATCTTCAAAAAACTTTTAACAGGTTAGAAAGACAGGCCTTCTCTTTGCAAAAGCTGTACTGATTTTTACATGTAGTTTACAATTATCTGTCTATTGACTACTTCTGACCATTCTTTTAGCTTATGTTGATTTGTATGGTAGGGACATGAGCGCAGTAGGCCTGTAATTTTCCAGATCCTCCCTGGTACCTTTAAAAAACAAAAAAAAGTCACGTGCTGCTCTCTCATGTGTCAGGGATGTTATTTTAGCTAGGTCCTTAAAAGAAACGAACAAAAAACCCAAAGCAAACACAACTCTGAATAAAACCAAACCTACCTAACTGTAGTTTTTACAGTCAATATGCTATATTTTGTTATCCTTTCTTTTTGTTCATTTGTGTTGTGGTTTAACCCGGCTGGCAGCTAAACACCACACAGCCGTTCGCTCACCCTCCCCCCTCCCTCTCTGGGATGGGAGAGAGAAATGGGAAAGTAAAGCCTGTGAGTTGAGATAAAGACAGTTTATTAAGACAGGAAAATAATAATAATAATAATAATGATAATAGTATAACTAATAATAATGTGTATGAAACAAGTGATGCACAATGCAATTGCTCACCACCCGCTGACCGATGCCCAGCCTATCCCCAAGCAGCCGGCCCCCCACCCCGGCCAGCCACCCCTATATATTGTTTAGCATGACGTCAGATGGTATGGAATACCCCTTTGGCCAGTTTGGGTCAGCTGTCCTGGGTCTGTCCCCTCCCAGCTCCTGCTGCACCCCCAGCCTGCTCGCTGGCAGGACAGAGCGAGAAGCTGAAAAGTCCTCGGCTTGGTATAAGCACTGCTCTGCAACAATTAAAACATCAGCATGTTATCAGCGCTCTTCTCATCCTAATCCAAAACATAGCACCCTACCAGCTACTAGGAGGAAAATTAACTCTGTCCTAACTGAAACCAGGACATATGATCATGGTTTAATCTTTTTGAATATTGTCCTGGTAACCTGCTGTACGCTGCCGTTTAGCCGTGCCAGCTTCCTTTTACGTGTATCCAGGTTTTTCTGAGCAGGTGGTGTCCTCTGCTACCTGTATGTCCCCAGTAAGAATCTAATTCTCTGTTGTTCCTTTTAGCTTCTTAATTTCTCTCCCTTGCAGTTCTTTTGTTCCTGGTTTTTACATCTCCTTCATTTAACATTGGTGACTTTTTTGGCTTCTGTTATTCCTGTAGTTTTTTTCTCTCAAGAAACAGTTCATACATTGTTGCTTTAACTCTGTACACCTCCATACATCCTTCAGTTTTGACTATTTATGTTTCTTAGGATCAAAACTAGGTTTTCATTTGTTTCTTCGTTGTTGTTTATTTGCTTGCTTATTTTTTAGCATGCTGCCACAGAGTTCTTTAAGAAGGTTATGCCCAATGTGACTTCAACTGCTTTGATTTTTAGTAATGTGAAGTGAAAGATTTATTCCAGCTAGGCAGGCCGAGAGGGACATAACATTGCTTACAGTATCAGCGTCAAATTACTGAAGTCAGTTAGCTGTCATACAATATGTCTGCCATCACTGATGATAAAAATTTCAGTTCCGTGATTGATAATGCTCAAGGTAGAACACATTGGTGTCCTAAAAATTCAGTGTTTTCCCAGCTAGAAATAAAGCCAGGCAGTAAAGCTGTAGAGTCACTGACGAGGCAAATAGTTCACATGCTGTTCTTTTTTTTTTTTAGCAGAGTTGTAAATATATTGAGGTTTTAAATAACAAGTGTCTACAGTATAAACCAATGGCCAAGAGATCACAGCTTATTAGACAACAAATGGAAAATATTTGCTGTATATATGATTTTTAAAATAATTAAACTTTAAAAATGACACATTTTGATGATTTTTCTTCATTTAGCAAAAATAATTGGCTAAAATATATTCCAAAATAATATATGGTTATAGGCTTTTGTAGCTTTATAGATTGATTATTAGGGTTTTATAAAATTTAAATACTCAAATCAGTCTGTCTATAAATCAATTTAGTGTGTAGTGTCCTCTTGAAAGGCAATGCGAAATGGCATTGGCAAAGGCCAAATTTGTATTCCTGAAACTTTGTATAGTATAACAGATATTGTAATGTAATCTACTGTAATGCTATTTGCTTCAATATAAACTTATTTTGGTTAGTTAAAATGCAGTACAGTTTTTCTCTGGAGGTAGCATATTGTTTATACTGTGCTACACCTTTTAGACCTACGTTGCATCTAAAAACATGTTATGCCTTTCTTTCAATTTGTGACTCATACAGTATGTTTTCTGAGAAGAATGCCGAAATGTATCATTATTTAAGCTAATCTAGCACTTCCAATTTGACTGATGTCTCTTGTTGCCAATTTTTCATTGAGCATCTGTTAAACATAAAAGTGTATACTGTATTTTATCAGAATGAGCAATCCTGACATCTGTAATTAAGCCTTCCCCATTTCTGCTTTATTGGCTTTAACATCTCTGTCTAACAGATTGTACAAATTGCACATTTGTTTACAAAACAGGTCCAGATTGTTCTTTGAATGTCCCGTCCACGGAGTCTTACTGGATTTTACCAAATGTAAAGCCATTCAGCCCTTCTGTGGGCCGGGCTTCCCATAAGGCAGTTCTACATGGAAAATTTATGTGGGTGATTGGTGGATACACTTTTAACTACAGTTCATTCCAAATGGTGTTGAAGTAAGTGATTTCTCCTTTATGATATCCCCTCTGATATGTCTTAGGGAAAACAAATATCAACACAGCTACATCTATCCTGCTACTTAATTTGAAAGGTTTATGCTTTTTTTTTAAAGATTATTTATTAACTCTTATTTTCTGCTTACAGTTTTCTTATAATTAACATGTTATAAATAACTTGTTTATTAACATGTCTATTTCTCCTGTTTTTGTCTATCTTCTGTTTTCTTTTTCAACTTTTGTAATTATCCAAAAGAAATCCCATTATCTTTTGGTCTTTTTTCCTTTTCTGCCTGCTTTTTTTTTTAACCTCTCCTCCATTGCATTGTGCTTTAATAGTTAATTAGAAGTTAATGGAAATTAAAATCAACCATAGATGTGAGAGGTTGCTCACTACCAAGTCTTCGAAGTAATGCAAAAGGTTGTGGCGTAGGCAGTTTAGTGTGTGTGTGTGTTGCTGATAATTGAGCTTAGTAACCTAGTTTCATAACTTGTAAGTCAAGTGATTTTTTATTATGGTCCCATTTTCTGAAACTGTTGATAGGTCTCTGAAAGAGATGTTCATGATTTTCCTCAGCGAACGTTTAGTATGTTATTGTGAGTTAGTACATTAGTATAATAATTAAAAACGACTTTGTTACTGCTGCTATAACAGATTACCACATCAGATAAACAGTGACAGATCAAGTGTGCACACTTTGCCAAACAGAAGTTTAGTTCAAATAGAAATTTAGTTCAAACATACAAAAGGCCCTATATGCAGGTAGAAAACATTTACTTTTTTATTTCTCTTCTAGCTACAATTTGGAAAGCAGTATATGGAACGTAGTACCTGTATCCAAAGGGCCCCTCCAGAGATATGGACACACTCTTGCTTTGTATCAGGTTTGGACTCTTTAGCCTTCAATTTAATTAATTTCTTTGTGTGTGGTGTTAGCAATCTTAAAATGATTTGTGGATTTTTGAGGATAATTCAATGTTTAGTCCTTAAACACTTCGTATTAGCATCGTCTTTAGTACTTAAATCTATAGCTTTTTTTTTTTTTTAATTGCATTTGTTGTGGTGTAAGGGAGAGCAAGCTGGGAGCCAAGGCTGAGTGGGCACCATCCCACAGGAACCCAGCACACAGGGCTGGGTGCTAGTGGCAGGGTCCTTTGACAGCCTCTGGGATGGCAAGTGATGACCCAGGTCCAGAGACCATTCAGGGAGTCTACTTGAGAGCAACAGGAGTCATGGCCAGAGACAGGTCTGGAAACCTGTGTCTGAGGGGACCATGCAGGAGACAAGACCAGGTTCAGGTCCATCCAGTCAAGCAGTCAGGGACAGTGGGTCCTTGGCTGAGCCCCAGGTGATGCTATTCAGGGCCATGTGGCCCTGTTAGTGCCATAAGGGCTGTGACACCAAGAAATACATTTTTGTTTTATTACACTTAGTACAGAACCAGAGCAGTATTTAAAACAAACAAAAGCCACCAAAACCAAACAAACAAGCAAAACCCAACCACAAATAAACTTTAGTTGTAAGTATCATTTTACTGTAAATTCAAATAAACGTGGACTGCCAGTAGTTTTGCTTCTACTAATATCTTACAGTCTGTATGCTGCTTTATTAAAACAACTTTTAAAGGCTTATTTCACTTAGTAAATAAATTATTTTTATTGATAGAATATAGACAAGACTGAACATTAAAAAAAAAACAGGTGTTTTGTTAATCAATTCATTTTTGGCTAGTGTTATTAATATATCAAAAATATAAGGGACCAAAAATAAAAGGACCAAGGATGCAAAATATTAAGGACCAGTGAAAGTAGTGCATAATTTAGCCTTGTACAGACAATGGCAAACATGTTAAACGTGGTGGAGAAATACAGATTTCTTTAATCCCAAACTTTCAGTTATTTGCCTCAGACTACTTCAGTAGGGAAGAACAAAAAAAATAGTGTACTAAGCCAGACCAGAACGTTCATCTGACCTGGTAACATGTTCAAATAACGGATAGCAGTGAATGCCTGGAGAAGAATGTCAGGAAAAATGGCAAGAACATATAGAAGCTTCTTCAGAACGTTTTCCTAGTCTGCAAATAGGATTTTCTGTGATTAGTGTTACATATACTAAGAGTATCATTTCTATGAAAAGACTAGAACTTTGTCATTTTTTTTCACACTTTCAGGCCTTTTTCCTTTTTTTTTTTTTTTTTTATCATTGATATCATTCTGTGCGTAAGAATTCTGGGGTGTTGTGTGGAGAAATGGAGAAATACCACCTTTTGGGATACTGCTACTTGCTCATTTAATTTTGATATTTTTAAGTTCTTTATGCTGTTTCATATTTGTGTTCTGGGTACCATTCATGATTTTCTGTAAGTCTGACATATACTGACATATACATCTCCTTTCTTTTTCATGCTGAAAGTTTCTTGCCTCTTTAACAATCTAGAGGGAAGCTATTCCATATGTTAGAGACAATGACGTCATTGCTATCTATCTTTTTTTCTAGTTCTGTTACATCCTTTCTGAGATATGGGGAATCACAGTCTTTGTGGTACCTCAGAGTTTGATGATGTCATAGACTTAGCAGTCTTACTTTTTTCCTTCATAATTCTTAACAATATTTTAGCATTTTGAAAATCAGCTATTGGATTTATACTGGTATTTTCACAGAACTATCAATTACAATATCATGATCTCATTCCAGTCAACTAAAACCTTACCACTATGTGTACAGACTTAAAATTGTTTTTTTATGCAGCTCTTGATGATTATCTACGTGAACTTTTGTATGTCCGTCTATTTGTCCTTGTATTGCATGTTCAGTATTATGAGATTTTTCTGCATTTCTTTGCCTTCGCTTTGCTTTCTTGTTCTTATGCCAGACTGAACAAACAGTTGTTCTCTGTGGTACACCACTGATGACCTGTCCTCACTGTAAAAAGTGATCATTTTTCCCAAGCTTCATTGAGTTATTTACCCTTGAGTTATCTGTTTTTCCTTTCCAAGAGCAGCTTGGTTTCTTTAAGGCATAAGGAACAATATCAAGCATCTTTTACAAATTCCAACTGTATCAACCAGACCAGACCTTTTTTTTTTTTTTCCCCTTCAGGAAAATTCAGTCATTTGTAGGATGTAACTTCTGTTTTCAAAAGCTGTTTGAAATTTCTTCAATCTATCTTACTTCTTCATGTGTTCACTAATTCTGTCCTTTCTGTCTGCTGTTCCTAAGTCTCTTGGTATTGACACATGTTTAAGGAGGGAATTACACACATGAGACAGTGGTCAGCTGTTTCATTCTTAAATTCCTTCAGAATCCTGAATCCTGATGACCTGTTGCTGATTGTTTTGTCTTTTTTATCCTTTAGTATGAGCTTTTGTTATTTTTGTTATTTTGCAATTTCTGCTATGGAAGTACCTGTAAAGTCTACTGTGAAGACTTCAAATACAAAAATTAATTTTATTGCTAAGGCTGTATCTTCTCAGAATACTCTGTACTGTCTGTTGGCACCACAAATCATCTAGTTGGCTGTACTTCTAATGCATTTGAAAAACGGTATGGTAGTACTTTATATATAATTTTGCAGGCAACTCATCAAGCTGTTTCTTGGCTTGCCTTATATGTCTCCACATTTTAATCTCCTGGATTTGAAGCAGATTTTGAAGTACTTTTTCTGACTTCTAACAGTTCTCCTTTATCCTCTTGTAAGCTTGATTTATTTTGGTGTTTCTAGTGGGAAACTGTGCATATACATTTTTTAATTTTATTTTAAAATTAAATAAAAAGCATTCATGGGATCTGTGCAGCTGCCCTTAAAATGTCATCATATTGTCATTAAATATTTTATCCTTTCAGTTTCTTTTTATGAACAGTCTTCCTTTTATATAGCGTTCCTTTAGAAGTTAAAGAGAATTGCAGGTGTGGGTTTCTTTTTTTTTGCACCCTCTGCTGACTTGTGTTGCTCTTCCAGAGATGTTGAATCTGTACATACCATGGTTAGTATCGTAAAGCTGTTTTACAGCAGTAATATGACTAGATTCTTCTATGTGTGCCCCAACATTGACTCAAAAATTACTTTTCTCTGCAGTTCTATGATTCATTACTAATGTATTATCTGTTCTCTGAAAGGTTAATTCTGACTGCTATCTTTGGTTATAACTGTTCTTGTGGAATTCTTCCATTTTAGTTGGGAAATGTTCAAGTAATGTATCATTTAGCAGTTCAGAATGAAGGCTTAAAATATCATTTAGCCTTTTCTTATTTGACAATGCTAATATTTTCTTGAGATGTTCCAGACTGAAGGATAACCGGCAAATATCATAGAATGAGTTGGGTTGGAACAGACCATAAAGACCATCCAGTTCCCGTCTCCCTGCAATGGGCAGGGACACCTCCCACCCGACCAGGTTGCTCAAAGCCCTATCTAGCCTGGCCTTGAACACTTCCAAGGATGGGGCATCTGCAGTATTTCTGGACAGCCTGTTCCAGTGCCTTGCCACCCTCTGAGAAGAGAATTTCTGCCTAACATCTAATCTAAGTCTCCCCAGTTTCATTTTAAAGCTGTTACCCCTTTTACTATTGCTGTCTGTCCATGTAAATAGCCTTGTGATTCAGAGATCTTCCTTTCAGTGAGGAAATGCTACTCGTTAATAGTAATGAAGTACCAAACAAGTGTGTAGTTAAGAAGCATTGTTGTTGTCAAAGGCACATGTTCATTAGTAATTAAAATCCACTAATAACGAACACAAACACCACTAGTGTCAAATAATTAGCTACTAATACATTGGTTCTGCTAGCACTTATATCAAATATCAAAAGCTGCATGGGCCGAAGGAGCTGATCATATAAGTTGAAGAAATTTGAAGTGAAAATGCACATCCTTTTTACAGTAAGTTCTTAAATTAACTTGTTGAGGTAATTTTTTTTATTTTTCCTTTCACATATTCAGTCTCTTGAAAAGCAGAAGAATAATTTAGCGTGAAGAGCAGTTGGACATTATATAATACCTAGAGATGGCAGTTTTGAGCTGTGTTTTGAGCTGTGTACTAGTCATTGTGTAACATTTCTGTTTAGATGAGAGGGAAAAAAAAATATCCACAAAGAAATTAGATTAAGTTTTTGACTTGAGCTCCTGAGATTTCAAAGCCTTGTGCTAGACCAGAGTGAGAGCACAGAGCTAGTATTGCCTGATTGTGGTGCAAGGTAAATTGAAGCTATATAATTGACTCTGTGGAGAATGAAATAAGTTACTGTGCCCATTTCCCTCAGAAAGCTTCTTTAGTTAAAATTGAAGTACTGTACTTCTTTACTCTGAAGAAAAGAGATCAGAAGACTCCCACTGATGTATAGTTATAACAAGTGACTAAGACTTTTTATGCATTTATAGTGGAGAGAGTATAAAAGTGTTCTTGCTTTTAGACCAGCTAAACTGTTAGTGTTGCCTTCAGTGCCCCTTCAGACTGGTTATTGGAAAGGCGTTACCTATCTCTGTTAGCGATTGGTTCTCCCATATCTCAAAGATCATATATAGTTCCAGGCATCTTGATACTTGAAAAATGTCAACGTACTTTGAAATAAATCATAAAAGAAAAACGATTATGGAGAGACTGGAGCAAACGGCTTGTGAGGTTTTTAAGTAGGTACATACAGCTCTTCCAAACTGCGACTAGATAGGATGTTAGGTGGTAAATTGAAAAATGCTAGATCCCTGGAATAAAGTACAACGGGAGTTGCATAAAGAGTGGGTATATGGTCAGTGCTGTGAACTTCTGGCCACATCACAGAATTTGACCTCATAATTAAACTGTTGCTAGTAGTCCTGTGGCAGTGGAAGGATGACTGGGCATTGAAATTAGATTCCTTTGAGACTGGAAATAGGAATGAAGCAAACAGGCAGGCTGATGTAGTAGTAATTGTAAAGATGTTTCCCAGTGTATGAGCCATTTTATATGTAGACAAACTTAATTTGACTCAGTTGAGGTCTATGAATGTTACTTCTAATTTTAAAGCTTTATTAAAAAAGGGTAATTGTTTTGATTCCTTTTCTAAATTAATTGGTATTGATGTTGAGTGTATATATACTTTTCTGGTATTTTTATTAGCCTAAGCAAAACAAGAGTGAAACTTTTTCTGCCTTAACGTGAGTGAGACACTCTGTTGTCTATTAGTTTATTGTTGTACTTTTATATGCCTACTTGTGTAGGCTATTGTAGTATAATTTGAAACAGCAGCTCTAGGAATGTAAGAGTTTTTTCTAACTCTTCTGTTAATACTTATTAGCCAGTTGTACCACCAAGTTGCATACTCTTATTATTTTATGACTTTCAATTACATCCTATGCACAGTTTGCTTTCTAATTCCAATTTGCGGACCTCAGAAGTCCTTGAGAACTGGGTAAGATGTGCCATTGCATGCTTCTAGTATGTAGTCTAGATAAGAGCCTATTCAGAGTTCCTCTGAAATTAAGTGGACCTTACTTATGAAGAGATTGTTTTCTTTATGTAAAACTGCAATATTTTTCATTGCTTTTTTCAACATTATATTCTAAGTGGTTTGAAAGTTGAAGTCTAAGCATGGTTGCCTTTTATGTCTAGTAGATCTTAAAGTAGAGGTCTAATAAATGCTTTTCTATACAGTCTGTTACTTAATCGTTTTCAATATATTTTATCTAAATATTCTACAAAAGATCAGACTAACTTCTCTGTACTAAAATTTTGGCTTATACCTTAGTTTTAGAGCTTGGTTCATGTAGTTTTATTTGCATGCTTTTTTTTTTTTTTGGCCTGGTTTTCTGTACATGTAGGAATGTTCAGACAAACAAGTATATTTCAAGTTTTGCCTTTTCCAAAAACATGCTGCTTTATTTCACTGTCTTGTGTTTTGAATACAGCAGCGGTCCAGGAAAATGTCACTAGTTTAAGGTGTATAGGATATATAAATATATATATAATTAAATTAACTGATATTATCATTAAATTAATGGACTTAATTGAATCGTTCTCTGAATTAATACCTTTAACTAGATCCAGCAGCAGTGTGGAAGTATTTTAAAAATGAGAATCAATTTCATATGCAAAAAGCTGAAAAGTTTCTAATAGATTGCAAACACTGAAGTGAAATATCAGGTTGCCTGATAATGTGTCCTGACAAAAGTTATTGAAGCTTGTTGACTACAGGGAGATATAATCAATATTTGAACCCCGTGGATGTCAACAACATCTTTTTCTTAAGAAGGATCTGTTTCTTTTAGTACTATTATTTGAACTACTCCTCGTAAATATTTATTGTCAAGGAGCCAAGTTCCTGTATTTTAATAAACCTGAGAAATACAGCTTACTTTGTTCAATAAAAATTATTTTTTTCTAAAATAAAATTTATATTACTGTGTCATGCAAGTGCCTATGAAAACTTCCATATTAATAGTGCCAAATGTCTAAGGTGCTATAGACTTCTAGTTTTGACAAGGAGACTCATGCAAGAATTTTTAGTTAATATACCAGATTGCTGGTCATTTTTGCAATTTTTTATCCTTTTAACTCTATCAAAAACAATAATTCATTTGCCTATTTTATGGAAATTCTGTACATTTCTTTGTTCTTATGAAACTTTGAGTGTGCAAGTATCCATGGTTATAGTTAATTTATTATTGATTTATTTATACTCTTAAAAGCAGAGGATTTATATTTGGATTTGGGGCCTTTATTCATTTACAGAAATTAGTGCTTTCATGTAAATACCTGTCTTCCTTCATTAGAATAATCCTGAGGATAAACGCACATTGAAAGTTTTTATTCTTTTTCAGGCTTGTAAAAGAATTTTGCCTTTTAAATTATATAGCTCAGACTGCTAGGCTGATTGCTATTTGTTTACCAGAAGTCTGTAATTTTTTCCTATACCATCTGTTTAGGTCACACAAAGTAATTGACTTTCCAAAGTGTGTTTTGTTTTGTTTTGTTTTTGTAATTCTTAAATGAAAAAAAATAGTTTGGATATTGTTTGTGATCATTTAATTGATTATTTTTGTATTGTTTGTCATACAGGAAAAAAAAATCTGATTTGTAAAACTGGTAAAATCTATTGGAAAGTTTTTTTTATTCCCTTGAAACAAACAAGCGATAGTGTTGGCTGTTCCGTTTGCTTTTATGTGAACAGTTGCCAAGAAACCAGCTGTTGTGGTAGGTAGGTTTCTTCCTATGTCATGAATGAGCGAGCTGCCTACTTGCTCATCTTACCTCTTACAGAGGTTTCTGTAAGTTTGGTAAATTTAGTAGTGTAAAGTAATATATCTGAAATGACCAAGGTTAGTATTTAGACTAAATACTTCCCTGCACTCTTCACTCTGCGATTTAAGACATTGCTAAGACAGAACCCCAAAATAAAAATGTGTTGGAGACCTTGTGTCTTCCTGATGCTTACTGCCTGCTGTTTTGTGTTCTGTCGTGGACAGTCTGCCTCTTGGCCCTTTTGCTCCTCCAGGCTGTGGAGTGCAGTTTTTAACATCTTTCATTTGCAACACGTGTCCAGATTGTCACTTTTCCTCACTAATTTCATGAGGATGCATTGTTTTTAAACCATTACTTGTTTTTGTTCACCTCAGTATGCCATCTTATTATGAACAAACATGTAGTGATCTTCATTGGTGTGCTCAAAGGTGAGCAACATTTTTGTCCTAGCGCTCTTGAAAATCCGTATCTGTACTGTGCCTGTCAGAAAGCTTCGCCTTTAGTGCATACCTAGGTTTATACTTGGTTTATAAGGGAACTCCTTATTTTCTTTTACTGTCTTTAGGCTGTTGAGGACCATTCGCACTTCGTTTCCTTTGTGTAATATCTTCCTAGACTTTCCAGAATATGTCCACCCTTGCGTACCTGACTATTGCTTTTGTCCGTTATAAATATGCATGTAACATGTTTAATTCTGTAGTTCTTCTGTAGTTTTTGGTTCATGTTCAGTTGATCATTGCTAACTTGTGAAGTGTTTTTTAGGTTTTTTTTTTTTTTTTATTATTATTAGAAGCTCCAGGAACTCTGTAATCCTAGAAATAGCCCTGAGCAAAGCTTTAGTTAAATCTGTTTTTGTGGTCGATAAAGCAGTTGTCATGACCTTCTTGTCTTTTTCTCTGTAACTCTGTGAATAGTCTCGTGTACAGGATCTGCTGTGTCATTTATAAAGATTGCTCCTCACAGGAGTGTTCTTTTATCTGAACTTGGAATCATTTAAGTAGAACTGTGAGGAGGACTTTGTCAGCTGTCTGACTAATCATTTTGAAGTTTGTGTGGCTCTTCAGGTCACCTTTTTTTTTTTGTTGTCTTTGCTCAATCTCAGAAATCTTTTTTTAAATACTGTTATATTTCACTTGCAACTACCTAATTAGCTGCTTCTTTCTGCTGTAATCTGTTGTCTGTATTAAAAAAAAGAAAAGAGAGAGAAATTAGTTGATTATGCTAGAGATGCTGATTTACCTTAGTTCTATTTGGCAGTATAATGAATGAGCTCTGAGCTATCTAGGTTAATTTTAAGAATAATATTTGCTTATGCTATTCATGTTTTACTAGCCCACAAATCCCCTATAATACCCCCCACCCTCCTGCCTGTAAATTTTAAGAACTAAGAAACAAGCTCAATCAGATCTGTTACTTCTGTTACCACGTTGCTTTCTTGGTCCTTCATCCTACCTAAATGCATGATGCTTTTTATTCAGCACTCAACAGTGATTTTAGATGTCCCTTAGAGACACAGGAGGAAAGCAGTATTCCTGAATGTAATAGAGCATGTACCTCCTCAAAACATGTACGTAAGGCAGGGCAGGTTGGCCTGAAGCTTGAAGCCTGTGTCAAAGACCAAAAACCCAGTTAACGTTGACGTGTTATTTCTCTATAAACACGATGGAATTAGGAAAGTACTGTAAAAGCTACTGTACAAAATGTATCTTGATACTGTAATTATGGACATCGGTCATTGCTGATGTCAGATGTATTTTTGAGATAAATCTTATTTCTGGATAATTCAGTTGTAGCACCCTGCTACCTGGATACCTAATCTTGCACAGAAAAAGTGAGGTTGATAAATAGTCATTTTTCTTATGTGACTTGTTATGAACTGTAAATTCTACCTAGTGTTGGTTCAGTTTGTCCAGCTGAAGAACCAATTAGGAAGCAGGTTCACTCTTTACCATTGATGTATTTCATGATGAGTATCCCAGCAGGAAATGAGTCAAATGTTGAGACACTAAGTGTTTTGCCTCAGAAAGGAAAGGGGTGGTTATGTTCTGTGTGTTAATGTTTCTATCATGCTCTAGAAATTTGCAGCTGCCTTGATGTTACTCATTCGTGTAGGGTCAGAACACGTCAAGAAGTTGATGTTTTAGAAGTCTACAGATAAAACTTAAGCTTCACGGAAACAGAAATTGCATCCTGATTTTGCTTACCTTTTCTTACACTTCCCACTTCAGAACAATCGTCCACTGGAGTTTATTTTCATCTTTACCAGGAATTCTTCTTATCACTTACCCTCAGTAAGATATCTATCTAAAGCAACTTTTAATGCTCTTAATGTGTATTTGTATTTGGTTCTGATGAAAAAGTTGGTGGATTGGTTATCCAGTTACAGCTAATCTGTGTTTAAAGAAAAAAATAAAAGGGAGTTGGATGGTGAATGGTGTGTGGCCCAGGGAAGAAGAAGAAAAAAGATTCTGCATCATGTATCATGGAATATTGGGTCAACTCATCAGTAGAAGACTGTTGAACCAATAGTTGTGCTGTAGCACACTTCTTCTAGAAAACACCCTGCTATTCAAGAAAACTGAGGCTGTCAGGAGCCTAAAATGATATAAATACTTTTGTTTGCCATCTATTTTGGTTACTGTGGTTGTCCAAATACATTCATAAGACTTATGGGGAGCAGTTCCTTTGGATGTTGCCTTCCTTCATGAAATTTGAGTGTTAGATTTTTCTTGACATACTCTATTCCATCTTTCTAATTAATAGTAACTGATATTTGAGAGCATCTTTGAAAGTAAGGCTCTGTGTTACAGGACAAAGATCTAGAAGAAGACTTCTTAAGAAATAGTAGGATGAGCTAAAATATAGCCTAGCAGACAGGTATTGCCAGAACAGCGTTCAAAGCAAGTCTTCATTCCTTACCCATGATAGCAATAACTATTATGGTATAACCATTGTTACTGTGGTATTGTGAAAAAAGTCTTGGCAGGTTTTTTGGGATTTGTTCTTTTAGAGCATCGAGATTTTTGATAGTGGCATAGGTGTAACAACGCACTTATTAAAAGTATCTCTTATTATGATTTTGTGTGTCAACAGTAAAAATAATGATAGCAGGACAAAGTTTTTTGATTATTCTCAGAAATAAATTTTAAAGGGGAAAAGGTGAATCTCTGATCTCAGCTCTTCCTGTGACTGGTACATTCAAGAAAATTAAATGGAAATACTGGGATCTGGACAACAATTTTCAATTTTTTTCACTTTTATTTTTGTAAGCACCTGCCAGTTTATTTCTCGAGGAACTTAAATCTAGGATCATGTCAGCTGATTTGATTCTTGAGAAATTTGCTGTCAGGTTTTCATATTGTATCTTCCTTTCCGCTAGGCTTTTTAGGGAATCTTTTCATGAGGAGCTTGTAAGAGCAACAGTAAGTGGAAGAAATGGAAGAAGTCCCAGAAAAATCTAAGAGGAATATTTTCTTCTCTTGCTTTGGAAATAACTTAAATTATACATATACGTATAAACATGTATCTCAGAAATTCTATTTAATATTTTTTTCTGAATTTTTAACTTAGTCTGTCTTGCTTCTTTGACATCTGTAGATTCCTCCAGTGTTTACATCCCACAAAAACAATTCTTTTGGATGTGTGTGCAGTCAGTGCCTCCTCACAGGTTTCCTGGGTCTTTACCCAAGTTCTTTGAAATATTGTTTTATCTCATAGGGAAAAAAATGATTTCAGATATATGTACCTAATCCTAAGGTAAAGTCATACTGGAGGATGTAAATGTCTTTTGTTCAAAGCCAAGTCCTGACTAATCTCTAATGCAGAGTATCGTTGTGTAGGAGCAATTTTAACTTCCAAATCAAGAAATGTTTACCTACAGCAAATGAAAGAATAGTTAAAATTTGCAGAAATTTTAAGTGTGCTCTTAAAGACAGGTCAGGCAGTTTAATTGTTTGTTAACTGACTAATCTCTCTCAGGAGTGGGGAAGTTTTTCATCTGTTGATTGATTCTATGTTGTTTACTATCCTCTAGGTATACAGACAACATCCTAACCACCTCAAGCCTGTGTTTTACCAGTCTAAATAGAATGTTAATCTACTGATCATTTATTTTTTACTTTTCTGTCAGTTTGAGTTCATCTTTCTTGAAGTGTATGAAGACAGTAACGCTTAGTTTACATTTCTACTTAGATCCCTTCAGCTCCTTTTAAAATAAGACTGAATTTTCCCCATGGTTCATTCAAGCTTCTTATGTGTTTTTTTTTTTTTTCCTGTGGCCCAGTAGTTAACTGTGCCTGCAGTTTTGATTTTTTTTTTGTTTTTCTTAAGCAAGTAAGATTGAATTTGAGTTAAACCTGAGCATTTGTTATACTGCAGTATGCAAGAGACAACTGCCCAAACACCACATAGATTAGATGCAGACGGCATGTGGACTTGCCATGTCCTAGCAAAGACTAACCGTCATTCTCAGAACCAGAGGCAGTATTTTTCTACCTGGGATAAACTGTCCTTCAACAGTGAGCCAGTCAGTGAAGCCAACAAACTGAAATTCATTCTGTGACTTATATGCCTTGATTTGCTACTCTAGATGAAATTAGAGATATAGTAGAATCGGTTTCAAGTCAATTTTTAAGTAAATCACTCATTTATCTCAAACAGCAATGCCATCTGTTTTGATATGTGGTTCATGAAGACCATGCTGTTTTGCATCCCTTTAGTACTCAACTAACTCTCCCATTGGGATATGATTTTTAGCAAATGTGCCCAAGGGGGTGCTGTACAGACATGGTCCCTTTTCTTTGGGCTCATTTGTGAATGATTGTGAAGTTTCTGAGGACTTAATTTATGTTGTTATTAAGATAAAATGTTCTCCCTTGTGTATATGCCAAATTAAATTCCCATAGATTGAGTGTATGGTAAATCACATTTTAGTTCTGTGAGCTATTCCTTAAGAAAACAGTATAAACCCTTCTGTTTGTTTATTTTTTATTTTTTAATAGCTGCAGTATGAATTAGAGTCATGTAATTAAAGCTTTTCTGCTTGAAGTAATCCCGCTGAGATTCATTTTGGTGTCATTTTCATGGCTGGGTTTATTCTTCAGTGAAACATTCTCCTTATCACTGTTGATTTAGCTTAAATATTGTTGTCTGGGACTAGTGTCTGATATTGAGCTGTTTAATGTAGTATCAGCTAAATGTGAAGATTTAAATCAGATTGTTCAGTTATGAAGTATTAGGCAGCACAGAAGTATGCAGTTCAGATGTTACCTTACTATAATCCATTAACTGCTCTCTCCCAATTTTTACAGGAGGACATCTACATGTATGGAGGCAAAATTGAAACAAATAATGGCAACGTCACTGATGAGCTGTGGATTTTCAACATACACAGTCAAACGTGGAGTATCAGAAGTCCTGCAGTACTTGTACATGGCCAACAGTATGCTGTGGAAGGTCATTCAGCACACATAGTAGAGCTGGACAGCAGAGATGTGGTTATGATTATCATTTTTGGGTATTCTGCCATATATGGTTATACAAGCATTGTGCAAGAATACTACATCAGTAAGTCACTTTCAAATATTTTTTAGCTTAAGTACGCTTCCCCTTTTCACAAAGGAAAATATATATTTGGCAATATGAATAAAATCTCATATTTTTTCTAACTATGTAGATCAGATTTATTGTTAGCCAGCAGTATTCGTACGTCTTTGGAGTATAATAGCTTTGGCGATTTGTTATTCTGTACATGGTTGTGGTACTCTAAAGGGGGTAAAGGCTGAAACAAAAAATTCCAAATAGTTGTTAATGTTCTGATGGAACTTACTCTTTTTACCGATATGCTTAATGTTTTTACTACATAGTTGAGTAAAAAAGGGTGAATGGAGTGAAAACCCAAGGGCAAAACAGAATACAATGGAGTAGTTATTGAAAGAATTAACTAAATTTGAAGATTCTTAGATTAATGTTGCTGTAATATATTCACGTGTATTTTCAAAACATAATAACACAGTTTATCCTTATGTGTAGGCTTTTCTCTGAAGTGTATACTTGTTGCGACTAGAAGAAATAAAAGAAAATTAAGACCAATTTTTGTAAATAACCATCATGTCTGTCTGGAATTCCCCTTGCACCATAGCAAGCTTTTCTTATGGGTGATCTAAAAATGTTAGAATTAAATAGACCAAGACATTTTATCTTATACGTGATACTTCTAAGATATACTTTTAATAGCGTGATCTTGAAAATAAACCTTCTTAATGCATCTTTAGGAATATTTATATACTCACTAAATCAAATAATGATGTCTTTTTTCAGTCCTTGTTTTCTGTAGAATTGATCCGAGGCTCTTACAGTTATTTAAGCAATAACGGCATGCATACATACAAAATTTCAAAGTAATATTTTTATATTAAGACATAATAAATGCCTTTCAAGTAGTTTCTATTTACTTGCTTGCATTTGTATGTGTGTGTACACCTGTGTAGACCCTGTTCGAGCAGATTCATGGGATGGGGAAGTACCTTCAAAACTTAGAGGGTTCTTATGTTTCCTAGAATTAACTTTGATGGTAGCGTTGAAAGTTTGTAGTGATATTGAAGAAAGAGAATGGGAATAAAAGGAAAAGCACAATAATGTGTTTTTTCCCTGTAGAAAAATTTGGTTAAGCTCCATGAACCTACTAAAAATCTCTCATCTTAACAATGATGTTACACAACAGTATTTTAAGGTTTATTAAGTATCAAAGGCCAGCTTTTTTGAAAAAAGTTTTGAAAGGATTTTTTTGTTGTTGTTTTGTTGTTGTAGTTTGTTTTTAAACTATCAGAGAGGAGGCCTTTTCTTGAAGACTTGTTAAGGAAGAACAACAACAAAGAACAATTTCTAGTTTTCTGCATGCTCATTCAGTTTAGTGCATACTTGAACTTTGGATAATTTGCTTCTCCATATGTTTATTATTTAGTGTGTAGAAGAAATACCAATATTGTTCTTACTTATTATGGATAGTTTAATAATGGAAGGAAAATAAGAAGGTTGAGGAATATGTGATTCACTTTGCAATGTAAAAGTTTCTCTGTCTGGGATATTTTATTGCTGTCCTTATGGTTGAAATATACAACTTGTTGAATAAGTTTTAAAATAGCTCTATTGGTGGAGGATTAGTAAAACAGACTGCAAAAACGCATATATTTAAAACAACAACAAAATACACTCACACACACACAAAAACAAGCCAAATTATTGCAGTTTCATTTTACCTCATTGTCTCCCTTGTCCTAAAACCCACAAATGAATTTTGTGGTAAACTTTCCTGAATTCTGTCAGCTGCAGCATTTATCCACAACTGTGCAGTTGTAGGATCATTTTTAACTGTGAAATTCCAGATAGCGGTTTGGACTATGAATGACAAGTTTCTAGGGAATTCAGCAGCTCAGAATCCAAATGTAAAAGGTATGGGAAATGATATAAGTACTGCTGTGAACCCACCTGAATTGGAAAGAAAACTTCTTAGAATAAAGCTCTTCTGATATTATAGAAAGAAAAATTAGTCCCTTTTTGTTTTCCTTTCAAAAATACGTTGCATTAACATTTCAAAATGTACTGTTTTATTCTTTCTAAATGCTATTAGCCATGGCTTTTAATTTTAATGAAGAGTATTTTTAAAGCTTTTACCAGTTGCCTACTGAAAGGAGGCATTGTGCAAAATTTTCTCTTTGATTCATAGGAAATGAAACTGCTAGTGATCCAGTCTTGTTAATGAACTTTCATAATCTTAATATATGGAATTGTGTTGCTAAAGCCTTCTTTAGTTACTGTGACCCTGATTTCCACAGGCTTTGAGTCAAGAAACACACAGAACTTTTTTAGCTTTTCCCATAGGTATGCGGTTCTATTAACAAGGCATGTAAATTGTATGCATGCATAGTCTCAAAATTTTTCTCATGTGTGTCAGATTAGTAAAGAAAGTAATTTCTATCCAAGTCAACTAAATCTTGTAAAAATCAGACATGGTTTGCAGATAGACTTTAACCATGTGAATGCACAGGAATTAATTACTACTCTAAGGGTATGATGGTTATTGCAGTAACAAAGGAGCTTCCTGTTGTCCTTTTTTGCTGTGACTGGAGTTGGGACTTTTGAGGAAACCATAAATCTCAGTATGGGAATTATGTGACTGATTTTACGAACTTGAACCATAAAGCTTTTCTGGGTTACTCCCTAGGGAAATTTATTTCTCTTTAGGTTAGCAATACCTCATAAACCTTCTGAGAATTACAGTGTGAGTCTCAAGGTGAATCTCAATGGTGTTTTGTTTTAACTATAGTTTATAAAAGCTCCTTATACATTATGAAACCTCTGAATAACCTACTGTGATTTTTATTTTATTCTTTAGAAGATAGAAATTTGTTTGGATCAGCAACATATCGCTCCAGTTTTTAGGCTATTTTTTTTATGACTTTAGAAGTAGGTTTTAGGTTGCTTTTGATTTAAAAATATTTCTTTGAAGTTAAAAGAAATGGCCCTATGATGTAATGTGTACTTCCTATTTTTAGTAAGTTAGCATGAACTGCTTAATTGCAAGGAAAAATTTTATAGTTTATTGTCACTGTAATTAAATGAAGATGGGACACTGAATAGCTTCTTGGAAATTTTGTGCTTTTTACTTAATCTGTTCAAAGGTTTTAATGTGTTAAGAATGAGTCAGGCCAATGTATCTACCTTTGCTTTGACTTCTGCTAGATATACTACTGCAAATAACTTCTTCTAAACATCTGTTTAGAAGCACCTTTAGTTATCCTCAAATACTATTTCAATTATTTGTTTTTAAATGATAAAATGATTATTGCTCAAATTTGCCTTTTTTTTTTTTGAACGTGAACACTCTAGTCTTATATGAAAAAAATAACTAGGAAAAAAAAAGGAAAGCATTAAGAAAGAATTAGTTTTTGTTTTGAAGTTCTCTGGATTTGCATTCTTTGATGGAATGGTGTTACATCTTTGGGTGTGATTAATTTGCTCTGAGTAAAGGGCTGGAACGTATCACCTTGGCCATCAAAACCAGTGCTTTTTAATGTAAACACCACTTTTTATAACTCCCTATAAAATAGATGAGGATTAATCTTAAACAGTTTGGGTTTTGTTCACAACATTACTGGAAAATTATTTCAGGGCTTAAAATTTTAGACACTGCATATCATCTAAATCATAGCCAAGCTTTTATCAATGGCTGGTTTACGTTCGTTTGTTTTCTGGATGATATATTGCTTAATGTAAGCAGCTCATCTCTCTTCCTGGAATGCCCTTTGAATAATATTTATGGATACCAATCCTCATTTTTGCTAGCCTAATTAAGGCAATATCATCTCTCTCATTCTAATAGTTCATCTCTGCAGCCTTTGCACAAGGAGTTCACCTTTCTTGAATGTGGATGATTAGAAAAGCCTGTGGGATATTCTAAGTGCGATTTCACCAATGCCTGGCTAAGTAACCTTAGTCTTGCTTTATTGGGAACACCTCACTTGGTATGTGGTAAAACGACATTTGTACTGCTACCTTTAGAAAGCCATTAATGGCTCATAGACTTTCTCTGATGAAGCAGTGCACCTACTCATTCTTCTCTGTCATCATCAACTGATGAGCTTCAGTTTCATAGAAGCTCCTGTTATTAATCCCAGTGCTCAATATCTTCAATGTATTGTTGAATTTTGATCTTTTTTTTTTCCTTTTCTGATAGCCAAGATCATCAATTCATTCTGAATGTCATTCTGCTGCTTTTTTGAATTGATGTCTAATTTTTTTTTTCAATTACCATATTTTAAATTTGTGAGTGCTGTAAAATGCACTAATTCTGATCCTTTAGAAGGTTGGTTAGTAATTCCAGCACCTCTGAACGTTGTGCATTGCTTCTTCCCTGGTGCCCAAGTCACCTTCTGTTATAATGGCTTAGTTACTAATTTCTCGTTGTGGCGCTGTATAAGGACATTACTGAAGTCCAGTTATTGAAACCACCTATGCTTTCTTTTGTAGGTAATTGTTTTTTAAATATGATGTAACCGGTTTGGTACATTTAGATTGTCCAGTTTGCCATTATTTTTAACATTTCTTTTTTCTTTTTTTTTTTTTTTTTGGAAAAAGAACAACAACAAAAACTTTGTTCTAAACCTTGGCATGTTACTGAGGCCAGGTTAAGGCCCCCATTTCCTCTCTCCTTCCTCTCTCCTCCTTCTGCTTTCAGCACTACGCCTCCTACTGTCAGCACTAAATTTTGTTGTTTTTTATTCATATGTAGCCAGATTTGTTTAAAGTGCTTGCTTCTAGATCTCCAGTTTCATTCACTGTGTTCATCAAAATTTTGGAATGGAGTCATATGTCCAGCTATAGTACGTGAAAATTCTTTATTCTTTTGCTTCATAAGACTCCTGGAAATGGTTGTACAAAACTGGACATAAAAGTTTAATTCTTTTTGCAATATTCTGGCCGCTTTTTTCAGCACATAGCCATATCTATCTGTTTAATGTCTGACAGATTTAAATATCTGAAGTTATTGTAATGACTTGTCTGAGCATTGAAAGAGAAACTGTGGTAGATCTCTTGAAAATTCCCCAGATGTTGATGGAGAAATGTCATGTTTATTATAAAGATTCAAATCAAAAATCAAATTTAGAAGCCCTTATTACTGGAATTACTTTTTCTGTGATTTTGAAAAATTATAAGTTTTGCACTGTCCATTAGATGTACAAAATTGATATCTGGGAAATTAACACACACACCAGCTTCTTTTGTATTTAAAGTATAAATTGAATCGGAGTAGTAATCTTGCTAGTTCTAGGCGAATGAGGATTTTCAGGCTGTTGAGTTTGCAGAATTTTGCATGATCAGTTTGGTCAACCAAGCATTTCCACTGACCCAATGTTCAAAAGAGTGGGATGTGTTTGAGTTTTGAGTATGAGGAGAGTTATGAAAATGCATTTGATGATTGGATGTTTGTGTTTAAAAAAAAAAAGTGAAGATCCATGTTGATGAGTAGTATAAAAAAAAAAGATCAGATCGTATGCTGCGTAGCAATGTTTTTAAATTCAGCCAGAATTGTTTAAGAAACTATTTTCTGTACTGAATGGTTCAGTATTCAAGATGCTGAAGAAGCACAAAAGAGATCAAACCTGCATATCTGCTTTGCAGTTTTCAAAGTGAAAGTTCAGATAGTTCAACTAAATTTTAGAAAGAAGCAGAAACTGTAATACTCCTTTTGACAGAAGGATGCCACTGGACCTTTCTCAAATTTAGTTATCCATACTATTTTTTGTTTAAATATACAGGAAGGAACAGCTATTCATGTTTCTGTGCAAGTCACGGAGAGTATTCAATATGCAATTTTTACTGTGAAAATGTTCTAGGTGTTATGTGAACCAGTCAGATGTGAATGCAAACTATTTTATGTAAATAAACTGATGATGATGTTGACAGTGTGTAGTAGTAGTAGTTTTTCTCTGAAAAGCATATATGCTGATCTTTTGGACTGGTATTTAAATCAAAAAATAAGGATGGAATTGCTGATAGGAAGGTATATCAGCAGGTTGACTCCTCACCAACCTCCGTATGTAAATTGTTTCAAGTAACCCTACTTGTTGACAAGGTAATACGTATGTAAAATGCAGTGTTATTGGCTTAAATTTGTTGATTTGTGTTCAGAATTGCAGTTCTTAATAGCTTGATAACATCCAAAATGAAGATTGGAATAAAATAGAAGTTACATTGCAGTACATATTAATAATGTAAATGTATGGTATCAGATATAACTAGTGTATTACACAAATATGTTCATTTATACATACATGAAAAAATCAGCACATATCTTCCAGTTCAATCCATACTTTATAATTTGATATAAGCATTTAGGAATAAAAGTGCTCTCTTGCATTTCATAGAATTTTATTTTGTTACTGAAAAAATGTAACTTGCTTATAGAAGCAGTGCCAGGAAACTGTTTAATGAAAGTAGTATAGCAACTGTAATAACTGGAAAGTTGCAAGTCTTTTCACTGAACAGAAGACTTAGGATAAAGAGGTAATCTTAAACTGCCTACATAATATCAGATAAAAATTGAAAAGGAATTTAAACTCTCAGATGAAGCAGGATGTACGGTGTTGTGTGCTACACTTGGATAAGTAACTTTATAAAGGCAGCCAATTTAGGCTAAGAATTGGGAAAAGACTATGCCATTTGGGAAGTCCTTGTCCACATTTTGTATTCTTCTGGCATAATCTTCAAGAGGCTGTAAGCAAATTATTTTTTCCATTTTACATGTGTAGAATTGGCTTCCTCTTTATCATACGGTCTTTTGAATAGGCTGGCTACTCCAAGAATACCTATCTCCTGGCTTGCTCTTTGTGTGGCTCCTAACATCGTCTGGCAAGGTGGTGGGGGGAAGAAGATTTCAGGGCCATAGGCAACAAGAAGTTATTCAATCTCTCTACCTTTTTCAATGCTATAGCAAAATATTTTCCTATTGTGTTTTAGTCTTCACTTGTAACAGCTTTTGTGAATGGTTTTATTTGTTGTCTCTGCAATTATTAATGATGTTACGTAAAAGGTAGACTTAAATGCCAGTTTAAAAAGCTACTATCAAATCCTTTTGTGAGTGTCCAGCAGGTGAGTATTTGCAGTTAAATAACTAATAAACAGTAGTTAGAGACTGATTTCGGCTTAGTCGTTTTACAATTCCCCAGCAAAGTGTCTGTATCCATGTACACTTAGAGCTAACTTCTTTTAAATGTTTGTGAGCTCACAAATCACAGCAGTTCAATTACTGCCAGGCTTCTCCACCTGGTTTCCTCACAACTGAGTACAGGTGTTCCTCATACAGCTGGAGTGCTTAATTCTCATGGGCCATCTCTGGTGGGACTAAATTATGGTTAAAAGATAATGAATCTTAACTTCTTGTTTCATATTTTCCAAAAAATTTGATCTCTTTTTTTTGTGTGTGTGTGTGTGCTGAACTGAGCATTTGGGGAGAGTATGAGATGCTGCCTGGTACCTGTAACAACCATGTGTTTGTGATTTAATTAAGGATAGCTTATAGCAGTCTAATAATAGTATCCAATTGCAGATATTTGATACGTTGGTGTAAAATTACTTAAAATGGGTCGCTAGTTATTGCTGTTTTTAGAATTAGACTGAAAATTATCCTGCATACTTAGAATGTCCAGTGTGGTGTTCTAGTAATAGTAAGCCTGAAACCGATGTCTTTTGTACATTTTTTCCAGGGTCAAATTCTTGGCTTGTACCAGAAACGAAAGGAGCAATTGTACAAGGTGGATATGGCCATACTAGCGTCTATGATGAACTGACAAAATCTGTTTATGTCCATGGTGGATACAAAGCATTACCTGGTAATAAATACGGATTGGTTGATGATCTTTACAAATATGAAGTTAATACTAGAACATGGTAAGTCAGATTTGTAATAGGGGAAACTAAGTTATTTCTCACTCTATAAAAACCCATAAGCATAAAGGAAGCTTCTAGTAAAAGTCACGTAGGAGCCTCCGTGTCCTTTGCATGTTGCAGAACAGTACGTTCTCTGCAACAAAATGAAAGAATGGCAGCAAGGGATTAGGCTTTGAGCCAGTGGATTAATGGAGCTACACACCAAAGCAACGGTAGGGAGAAAGCTTTGCATATATTCTAAATATATGCATATAAATTAAGAAAAGATTGTCCTATTCAGACATAACCACCATGCAGAAACAGTACATGTGCTGCTACCACATGATATGAGTGTACGGCTAATGCACATTCATGTACAAGTTATGTAAATAAGTAGAGAACTCCAAGAACTACGGAAAGTTATTTTTCACAAAATTATCTGAAGGAAAAGAGAAAAAATTCTTTGACTGAATAGGGAACCTAGTGATTCATTTTCTGGCATTTTTATTTTTCTCAGTTCCTTGTCCATCAATTTCTTTTAACTTGCGAATGCTCCATATGTGTTATATATGCAAGCTGACCTTAAGTTTTTTTTTTTATTTCTTACCTTAAAGATGACTTGAGATCAAGATCTCTTACTTAGAACATTGTAGTCTTGCAATTGAGTGTTTGCCTTGAGCGCTAATGACTTAACTTAAAGCACACAAGACTTGCTCCCAGATCAGCCTGTTAGAAATATGTGGGTTTGATTTCACTGAGGCTATTTTGAATGCCACTAGTTCATGGTAGCTGGAAGCATTAAATTTTTTTGGTTACTTTTATATATTTTTAAATCGCTAGAATTTTAACACTCTCTTACTATATTCATGGATCAAAGCGATATTGTATCCTTTGAAAGTCTATTCAACAATAAAATAAGTTATTTGAATATTATTATTCATTATTACTTTAATAACTTATGATGAATGCTTCTATACTTACACTAATGTGGCATTCTGCACAGCTCGTAAAGAGTTTAAGTTGTATTTGTTCCATGAATATTCCTTCACTGAAAGTCCTACTATGGGACTGAAAACTGGTTGAGGGGATGGGACAAAGACACTATTACATAGGAACGAAATCTTTGCTTCCTGTATCAGTGAGCTTATAGTCAGTATTCAAAATGTTCGCTGAGGCAGCTGAGCCTGAATGCATCACTGGTGGGGCAGTGCACAAGGCAGAGATAGTATCGCAACTGATTTCAAATGCACATATGCCCTTTTTTTTTTGTTGTTTTCATGCATGCATTTGTTTGTGCTCACTGTCTCTATTTCTCTCCTCTGTCTGATGTGGCTGAGGTTCATAGGTTGTTCTATGGTCTTGGCAGTCAAGTCTGGTTGCTTGTTTTATTCAGTGGTGCATGGGTTTTCATTTCTCCATATTAATTAAACATAAGCTTTTTTTCTTAAGATGGGGGGGGGGGGCAGTGTGTTGTTTCCTAGTGTGAACATTGTTTCTAATACATCATGAAGAATTACAGTGCTTGTAATACCTGCATGGCTTTGCATTATTTGCATAATGTTGCAGTTGGTAATGGGGAGCAGTGTTGTGTTGAGCTTAGATAATGGCTTGAAACTGTGGAAGCACCTACTTACTTCTGGGTATTTCTATTGCCATTATAACATCATGCAGCTAAATGCAACACTTGGCATTAATATAGTTAACCAGAACTAATGTTTGCAAATATACGTATACGTGCATAAATTAGGAATTCAGTGTAAAGTGTGCTGAGATGCATGATTTGCGTAAGGTTGTTATGTGTTGGAGAGTTCTGAAGGTTGCTCTCATCAGTGATGCTTTTATTACAAATAGTGAAAATTGTGTTCGAATTAACGAACTCGATCCATATTACACTTCTGTTGAATCTTGGGGAAAATGTGACTGATATCAGTAGGAGCAAACAATATGCAAAAATGGAAAGGAATCTATAGAAAAGATCTGTATGGGGGAACCGGGACTGGGACAGCACGATTAAAGTAGAAAACTGAGTAGCTGAAATAACTGTGGGGATTGCTAATATAGCCCCTATGGAGAGCAGAATCCTTGTCTTCCTCCAAGACAGTGTACAAACTCTTTAGGCCTTTAGTCACTAAGACAAGTATTTGTAAACAGTTGCAGGGCTGGACAATCAATACAGAGCCTAGTATATAGCAATTAATGTAAATTAGAAGGTAGGAGCTATAGAAACAGGGTAAAGCAAAAGACATGCGAAGAAAACTATAGTGAGGTTGTCACTGATTTTAAATGCAATTCTTTTTCAAAGGAATACTAAATATATTATAAATGAATTAATAATATTAAAAACAATGAATGTATTTTATCATATTTACTGAATATAGCTTTAATTTCCATTGTATTATATATTTTTTCCATCCATGAATGTTTCCATCTATAAACTTTCTTGGTGTATGTGTGAATATATAGTTTTTTGCATGTTAATATATATTACTTTTTTCTTATACTTTGCAGGACTATTTTGAAAGAGAGTGGTTTTGCAAGGTATCTTCATTCAGCTGTCTTAATCAATGGAGCTATGCTCATTTTTGGTGGGAATACTCATAATGATACTTCCCTGAGTAATGGTGCGAAGTGCTTTTCTGCTGACTTTCTTGCATATGACGTAGGTATGTATTTGTACTCTGTTTTTGGTCATTTGAATTTTAAACAACATAGCATTGTTTTCTCAAGTCCAGCTAGCATGCTCTTTTAATGTCTTGATCACAAACACCTCAAAGTTATTTAAAAATTATACTGTAAAATTAAAGCCAGACCATTTTGTTTCATAAAAGTCTTAAGGTTTTGATTTGTGGGACAAAGTGTACTAGCTAAAATTAAGCACATTAAAAAAAAAAGATCATGTTCTCTTATGAATTACAGATATTATTAAATGAGTTGTGGAAGTTAATGCATTTCACTGTTTTTGAAATGTGTTGAAAGGACAGTCTAGTGCTTATAAATATCAAGTGTTGGTTTATTCTTCATACCTAATACCTACGGAGTACTAATGAAGGACAATGATGGAACATTAAGAACATGTTTTCACCCAAGTAACATTTGAGAAGTTCCTTAAAAGGTTTGGAATTGAGGGGAGTTTGGAAAACATGTTGCTTAGTGCTTATATTGGAGTGCCATGATTGAAAATGAGAGATAGGGAGACACGTTGGGGATGATAGTGGAGATGCGTGGATTTTTCTGGATATCTTCCTCTGACAAGTTGCTCTCACCAGCTTCCATCCCCATACATTTCAGATGAGAATATTAATTAAGCTTCCTACCTTTGAGACTGAAAAAGCATTATTTGATCAGGATGAGTGGCTTGATAAATGTCTGTTTCAGTTGGAACAATACCTCACCCACAATCTAGAATGAGCAGTCTTGCTGAGTGGGAGTGGAGTTATGGGGGCAACTCCCCAGTACAGACTAATGGGATAACTACATTAAGTGAATCAGGGTGATAATAGAACTATAGGATGCTTTTGCACTGTTATGTTAAGGATGAGCTTTGTTTCCATGGACAACAGTGCAATGAAAGTGGCTAAGCTACTTGTGATTTCTTAGTTTTGAGATGCAAGACGTTCAGTTTTCTGAACTACCAAAGCTACTAGTATGCAGTACAAATGTTAGAATACAGGCTTCATTCCCACTGACTGAAGCTTCAAAAGTAAATTTCACCCAGGGAACTAAAAATTGGGAAATGTTAGAGCAGCTTGGGAAATACTTGTGCATGGTCCTGTTGAGAATAACGTGGGTAGCGATGGCATCTCCTTTTGGCAATTGTTTATTGCCTGGCTATAGTTGTAACAAAGGGTGAGACATGATCCTTTTTATAGGAGTAGTTGATGCCTCTTTATGGGTTTGTGTATCTATCAACCGTTCTGCATGTGTTCATAAGAATGTTATTTCTTATGGTGCATAAGAAAATAATTGGTAAATTTATCACGTGGAACATATGTGCTACTTCCTGATGGTTCACTAAGCAAGCGCATAAAGCCTTTTCAGTACAGCTCATTTTTTTTGACTGTATCCCTGTATTGCATACTCCATAGTTTCTTGTAGGTATCTGGTGGTGTGAGCTATTGATTTTTGCCTCAATTTCAGTTTACATCTGGTTTTATTTTTGAATGAAACAGAGCTTCCCCCCTTCATTTTAAAGGATAATAGTACTTATTGCTATACGTTTATGTATTTAAAGTGGTCTTGAGAGTATGAGTCCAAGGATCTGAATAAGTGTGTGTTTTGGACTTTCACACAGCAGGGCATTTTCATTCTACATCATGAAAATGTAGTACACTCTTCTTAAGGTTCAATGATATATCTGTTTTTCTAGTTGATTACAATATTTAATATGGTATTTTTGTTTTCTTACAAGTCTCATTTTCCATGCATTATCAAGCTGGTGAAGTACAAAAGAAACAGATGTAGTAATTACTCTTAAAAAAAAAAATATTATAAATCCATGAAGATTGATTTGATACAAGCTTAATCTTCTGTATTATTCATTTGGCCAAATTAAACACACAGACTCATGGTACACGTTAGATACAGACATTTACAGAAAATAGTGAATATTTATTTTATTAAGAATTAGATAAATGTAGAATGAGTATATTTCAGAATTTTACATGTATCATGAGCTTTTGAACAAAGCTTGGAAGACAAAATATACTATGTTATCAGTATCACGTTTCCTAGATACCTTGCAAATGATGGAGTGTTGTGCTGCATCTTGTAAAAAATGGGTGCCGTCTGGGAACCAGCTGAATCCTAGAGATATAGCCTATACTATTTATGTTCAAGTTGGGCTATGGAATACTTTTGATTATATCTCTTATTATATGTGACATAGTTTTATGGATAGTTTGCTTCAGCTTTTTATTATCCATGGAAATGCTTACTGTTTTTCATATTAATGTGAAATAACTATTTGGAGACATTCATCTCAGTTAAGTTTAGCTGCCTAAAAGGCTGGTTTCTAATAACAATTGGTAATCTAGACTCCTGCTGAAGTCAGTGGAGGGAGATAAGCATCTCCAGAGAACAATTCGTTTCACCTAGCTTGGGACAGAATGATTTTTTCCATCTCCTCTGGAGCCAGCCATTGTTCTCTAGGTACTGAACTTAGTTTACATGCGTAAGCTTAGACAGCTAAACTTACATGTCATGAGCCAAGAAAGAGTTGAATTCGGTGATTTTAAACGCTTACTGCATCTGAATATATTTGTTAACTAAGGACACAAATTTGGAGATGCTATAAAAATCAAGCTGCCCTTATTTTCGTAACATTGCTTCATGTATTTACTTAAATAACAGCAAAAAAACTGTATGATGAGAAGTCTGCAGCATAAAATGGGCTTTAGAAGTGTGGCCTTTGGTATGCTTTTGTTTTCTTTTGATGTCTTAACTCTGGGCTTTGCCACCAAGTTGCTTTGGCAGCTCCATAAATATCCTGAAATTATCCTCATATTGGTGAGCTTTTTCTCCTGACTGTGTTGTTATTGCCTGCATGATGCTGAAAGAGGAACCATGCCAGTGGTGACAGGGCTGTCTTGGAGGCTTTTGTTGGCCTGTTCTTTTTAGCTGATGTTTCTTACAGCTTTTCTGTATCTACTGTTCAATACATAAAAAAGAGCTGGAAGTTGAAGGATATCAACTTGCAAGATTCTGCTTATTACGGATATAACTTTTGGTGTTGAAACTAGGGTGTTTATTCAATTCTTCCGTTACAGCATTTTGACGTATACTTGTAGCAATTTTCTTTGTTAAAAAAGGAACTTTATTAGTTGTATATGGCATAAAATATCTATGTAGTACTTGTGAAAATCTGTGCTCTGTGACAACTGTTTTGAAATCAAGGAGTTACGTACACGAAGGAGTTTGTGTGTTGTCATACATAAAATGACAATTAAGTTGAGATGCGTGTCTGAAAATCAGCCTGAACTGTTGCTTTGCTATTAATAGGTGTTTATCTTTCAAAGTAATTTGGTTTTCTTGTTCTTCTATCTTTGCTATGTAGTTGAGAAACTATGTTAGGAACTATATCCCCAGTTCTCCCAATTCCTTAGCACTATACAAACATAAGGATTGTGTATCTTTTAGGAGACTGAGACATGATAGATAGAAAGCAGGCAATTACTGCTGACTTAAAGTTCTTCACAATGCCTAAACCCCACACAGATAAGTTCATTTAAACACGTAATAGAACTAGAGAGGAAGTGTGACACATGTCAATATTGCTGTTGCCTTGCTTATGCTTTCTTCATAGTATGAAGGTTGTCGATTATTTAGCTCGGTCTCTCTTTGTGTATGTGTCTGTGTGTGTGTGTTCAAGAACAAAATCACATGAATCAACTACTGATGGCCTCAAATTCACCACTTTGCCTGTGTGGTTTGCCTACCTGGCTAGTGTCCTGAAGTTTTCTGAATCGTTTATTAATTTAATTATGTAAAAAGTGTAAAGAATAAGATATACTTCAGTCAGAGAGAGAACCATTGGGATCTGTATACTGTGTAATGTTCTAGACCAACTCTTGTTTCAGATTATAATTGTTTGGCAGAAGTTAGTATAGTAATTACGTATCTCGATAACTGGGCTGAAATGAAAAGAAGTTCATACAATGCAGTTCTTAATTTGTTAAACATTTATACATGGGATGAAACCACTTTGTGAAGGTGTCTTGTTCTTCATGACCAAGGTCTACTACTTAAGTTAGGAAAATTTGGGGACATGCTTTTGCATATATTTGCATGAATTTGAGTAAAAATAGCATATTTGGATCAGCTACTAAATGGGTTTCAGTGTAATCTAAATGAGCTGAAAATGATTATGGATTCTTCTTGCTGTTAGCAGTCTTCTGTTATTCTAGTAATCACAGAAGTACCTGCAAGAGAAAGTAACACAACTCTCTGGTATTGTCCCAAGAAATACCTGAAGATACACTGTGAATATTGAGTGATGTTCCATCTTCTAGGCTATACCAACCAGTTTTGGGCCGACATTGTGTCTGGTTTGCAGCAAGAATATGACTTTGCTCTGTTCTCTGTAACGGGCTTGGCCTGAAGAGAGAGGTGCTCTATTTCTTCACTTTCATTCTGAGTCAGTGAATCTGGTGTGAAGATTTAAAGTGCCTATCATGTGTTTGACATCCTTGTGCTGCACCATAATTGATGTTACGGTGTTGATGAATGCATCCAATAAATCTGATATATTTGTATGATATTAGCATTACTGGAAAGATACTGTCTCTCTAAATATATTTTTATTTTCAAAATTAATATAACAGTTGAAATAGCGTTTTTTTCCTCAAAAATGTGGAACATGGGGCAGTTGGCCAAAATTACTCATATAAGCAATATGTAAGTGGTGGGGGTGGGTATTTGGAAAGATGTGTCCATGTGGGTTTAATAGTCTGAAGGAGTGCTCAATTTTCAACCAGGGGAAGCTGTTGAAAGACTTTTTAAAATAAAAAAAAAAAATCTTTGTGTAAAACGTGTGTATATATATGCACATGTGTATATTGAAGAACTTGTTTTCAGCTCAACTGCAGATGAAAAATTCCCAAGCTGTAGTCTAAACTTTTAGGTTAAATATTTGAGGGATTAGCTGGGGATTAACAAGAGCATTTGCTCTTCCACCCTCCCTGTAAAACTGTGGATCTAGGAGCTATCCTCACCATCTCATCCTCCCAAGCTTAAATCTTTTGTGTTTCTATTCTTACCAGAGTTTAGGAAGTCATTTAGACTGTATTTTATGAGGTTTTAGTTGCAAAGTTTGCAGATTTTTTTTAACTGATTAATTGTACATATAGAACCAAAATTTTAAACTGATTCTAACCACTGAGATTAATATTATTAAAAAAAAAAAAAGTGCTTTGAAAAGTAACGGTATTCATTTTAGTTCCTGGCCAAATCGTAATGTTAATAAAGATATTTCTATATGCCTAAGGCACTTCTTGTAGTTTCTGTGTATGAAGTATTTGGTCTTTTTTTGTTTTGTTTCATGTATGCCAGTTAGTATCATATCTGGATTCTCTAGAAATTTGGGCAGAATGACTGACAGAGAATTTCAAAAAAAAAAAAAATTAAAAACCAAACCAACAACAAAAATTCCAAAACAAACCCAATCCCAAATCACTGGAACGTGGCAGTTGCTCGCATGCCCTCTCCTAGTGGTAGCTGTATTGCACGATTGCTTGTGTCTAGGGGAGAGGGCAGTGAGTGAATACACTTAAGACAATGTACTCTGCAAGGCTTCTTTTTTAGGCCTTATTACATTCTGGTTTTCTGCTGATAGTTTATTATTGAGTAAATAACATGAATTCAATAGTTTATGAAAAAAAATGTTGTTTCTAAAATATAAAGCTTCTTCCTTTTACCTGTTGGAAAAAAATATTCAGAATTGATTAACTTTAATGTCACCTGAAATCAAACATATCGTTTTTATTTTTGTAATAAAATGAATTGTTTATTCATAACATGCTTGTAAAATAAATTGCTTTTAACTCTTGTCTTTGTCATCCACAAAACTAGTGAACTTAAATGACTAATAAGATTTTTTTCTCCTCCATGCAAAAATATATATTTGGACTGTTGTCCCTTCTTCCAAAATTACAAATGGATTATCAACAAGCTACCACAAAGAAAATGTAAAAACGGTGTCTGTCATAGATTGTTTTATGTGTTGCTGAGTACTGAAGTCATAAATGTAGTTCTGGTGCAGTGCATAGCAGCAATTACTTCTGTATCACTGTACAATTAGAAAAGCAAAGCCATAATAATATAATGCACTAATTTCTGCTTTTAATAGTGGAACTTTTTTTTTGGTTAATATTGCTTTGGAGTCACTCTTATACATGTAGACCATGTAGACTCTGTTGTGCATGTTAGATCTATAGTTAAAATTCAGTTCACACTGTTTCAAACGTGTTTACCTGTCTGGTTTGCTGAGAGTAAGGAGTTTATTATCTGAATAATAATAATAAAAAAAACATTGTTCAGTGTGAGTGAATTGGAAAATGAGTTTTCTGCTTCTCCCTAACTTTCATAGTGATTTAGATGTTTGTTTAGTTGTGGTTAGTTGTCTGGATTTCCTTCCTTCCCCCCAAAAAAGAACCAGGCAGAAGTACTGTGCCTTTACTTTCTAAAAGTAATGCTTCTGCTTTTACCAGAGTTTTCCTGACCTTCCTACCAAAGTTCATGTAACTGTAATGAGAGAAAAAATTGTCAGCAAGAAAGAATTATTTGACGACAGAAGATGTACTGCCAACACATGTGATAATCTTGCTTCATTATGCTTCTTCATTCCCCAAACCTGGATGCTTAAATGTTTCTAAACAGATAAGCACCACTTACCTCTCTGTCTGTTCCTTTGTTTGTTCTTCTAAATAGATTTGTTAGTTAAACAGCAGGTTAAATGGGTGGTTACCAAATGTTATCCTGATGTGACCCTTGAAATCTGAACACAAGGAAAAAATGTCCTTCTCCCATACATATACCTTCTGTACAGTTTCTTCTGTACAGTTTCCTTCTGTACCTTTATGAAGTTGTTTGAATACTTTATAGCATTGATAAGACCAATTTCCTGGCTATTGCTGTATTTCAGCTCTTGTGTCATTTAAAAATGATGTTCACTTGCAAAAAGAGGAAGGAATTCTTGCTGCCGTTTTATTAGGAATAAAAAGGAAGGAAAAGACAGAAGCATGGCCAATGCGGTCTACTTTGAAGACAAGTCCTGTGTTTTCTGGAGTATAATGTTGTAATGTCCCTGAGGCTAATAGTGGCTACAATACAGCAGCATGAATTTGATTAATCTGATGAAATTATTCTATTTTTGTAATTAGTAAGTTCTTTGGCTTTGGTGGAAAGAAAAAAATATTTTGCAGATTGTTAATAAATACCCAATGGTAAAAAAAAAAAAAAAAAAAAAAAAAAAAAGGAAAAAAGAAAACCTTTTCATTAAATTTGGAAATAGAAAATAGTTAAAATAATACTAGATAGATTTTGGGAGTCAAAGTTTAGCCCAGAATTTTCATCCCGTTTATAACGTAATGATGTATTTTCAAATAGTTGCAAAAGAATTAAAATTAAAAATGTGGGTAGTGTATGGAATATTTAACAAATACTTGTACACTGAAATTAAAATTGTTGGCAAGGATCTTAGATGTTTTATTCACTTAATTTGATATCAAGTTGTCAAGATGCATTATATATTGTTTCCCATATTAAAAATAGGTTTTCTTGTAATGCTTAGTGGTGGCCCAACATAAATCTACTAAACTGAGTGGTTCTTAGCAATACATAAAAAGAACACCCAATCTGACATGGGATTCTACATGTCATAAGGCTGCACTGCTGAGTTACATAGGATTGAGCAGAGTCAATGGACTAGCATTTCAACATAAAAATTGAGAAACTATTTGGTAAAGTAAATGTATAGTGTGCAGTTTTATAAACCTTTTACTACATTTGGAGCTACAGGTAAGGTTATCACTAAACCTGCCTGCCAGTTCAGAAATACAGATATAATTCCGTAAATAAAGTATAGAACACTGTCTGTCCCTTTTTCAGGGACTGTCCCAGCTGCTCGGCTAGAGCAATGCCTATTTCTGACAATTTTTTTCTTTTTTTTCCTCTCCTGTTCAGTGGAACAGCATTAACTTGGAGTAGTGACGAGTAACCTAGCTTGACGGGTTAGAGCAGTTTCTTTGGAGATAAAAGCTGTAGGTTTAAATCCCATTGGGTAGGAAATGAACCTGTTTTTCCTGCATCTCGGGTCATTACTCTAACTGCTATAAAATTACATAAAATAAGTCTTTTTTTTTTCTTTTATCATATTTTGGAAGTATGAGCCCTTTCAGTTCTTTATTAGAAACAGTGTGAGTATCTCGTCAGATTCCAGCTCTGAGTGGGCATGGTGCTGCTGCTCAGTCTTGATTGCAGCATTGGGTAGGGGAGGAACATGAAGATGAGATGCAAATCATCTTCTCTTGTGTTCAGTGCCTATATTATTTTTTTTTCCTGAGTTTCTATAATGTTTTCTGCAAAGGGTATATTTTGGTTCTTTGCTCTTCTCTATTGCTTACAAAATTTTGTAGTTTTGGGAGTGAGTTGTCAGGTTTTTCAGGTCATTCTCATAGACTTTTTTGTTCATTAACAATAACTTAGTAAAAGGTGTCCATAGTACATACAAGAAATCAGATGATGAAAAAGGTGAGTAGTCACCTCTAAAAATAGCTTATAGATGTGCTGTTTTCAGATTTTTGTAAATCAGAATTTGAATTGTGGACAGTTAGGTGCTGAAACGTGTACAGCATTCAAAAGCACTTTATTAACTTAATTCAGGCATGAAATAGATGTAGGTGATTGGAAAAAGTGTAGGTGTTGAGGCTTCTCACTTTGGAGAGTGTACCCTGCAGCGTGTTCTCCAGGGCAAAATTCATCTGAGGTTTTCTCTCTGCTACCATCATCTGGGTTGCCTCAAACGTGGTGCAAGTCTCTGGTGCTTTTATCTTTTATCTTTTATCATATACGCAATTTGGTTGAATGGTGAATCCAGTCTCAGTGCCATTTCTGTATCCTCTTGCAACCGTTTAATCTACGCGAAGGAGGAGTACACATCTTTTTCCTTTACGTGTAGAATTTGTTCTTGAAGTTGAAGCCTTACCAACAGGAAGGAAAGTCTTTGTATTCCTCCTTGTACTTTTCACTGACTACACATGCTGCTCACCAATATGGAATAAAAACTATCATCCCTTTGTCTACTTAATAGCTGTTACTGTTAAAAGCAGTATACGTTTCTATGTGCCATATGTTATACTTCGTTACACGCAGACAAAATGGTAAACAGAATTTATCTCCCACTCACTACCTGCATAGTACTGTAAGAGTACATGATATTTTGCAGAGGAAGGTTATTTTATTGTTTATTCCTTAGAACTTACCATCCTTATTAGATTTAATGCAACAAATACTACACAGAGAAGGCTGTAATATCGATAAATAATGTTGGAAATAACACTGTGTTTGCTATTTGTCACTTTCTTCTTGGCAGTGTACACTAAGTCTGGAGATTTAGATACTCTGAAATCTT
This sequence comes from Anser cygnoides, assembly GCF_040182565.1. Lineage (NCBI taxonomy): Eukaryota > Metazoa > Chordata > Aves > Anseriformes > Anatidae > Anser > Anser cygnoides. The sequence continues at coordinate 8,430,092 of NC_089879.1, read as the reverse complement.
CAGAAGCTTGAAGATAACAGGCATGGATGAATCCTGTTTGATTTTATATAAAAAAAAAACACAACAACAACAAAAAAAAGAACAACGAAACACCAGTTCGTTAACTATCTGTATTTCACATCAACCAACCTGCACAGAGAAATTCTGATTAGGAATTTAAAGCTCAACAAATGGACTTTTCTTGTACAATGCTCTGTTCAGTCTTCAGTAGTCACTGAGAAGGCTAGGAGGAGATAAGAGAGAAGGCTATTTGTAACATGCTTCCCACCCCCTTTCCTCTTGTGCTCTGTTGAAAAGACCTGCCAGTTTGACAAATACCATCAGTAAGCTAGGAGTTATTATATTTCCAGCCCTCAAGGATTTCTTATCTGAAAAACCAGCCTTTATTATGGTTTTATGGTTTTCTTTCAGTGTTAAATCCGTCTTTTTTCTTAAATAACTTTCTAAGTGCGGGAAACATTCTATATTTGTGTATGTTTGTACACATACAAAAATGATGTGCAGTGCTTTTCCTAGATCAGATGAAAATTTAGTATTTTTTTAATGTTTCCTTTACCATTGTTGACATATGAGCTCAAACATGCTGCTTCTGTTAACACACAATGACTTATAGCAGCAAGAAACTCTATAGAGGCATCAAATGCCAGTGTTAGGCTGAGATATGATGAATACACAACTTTTATATTTATATAATATATATCTTTTATATTTATATTTAACTTTTATATTTATATATTTTCCCATCTTCTTCTGAACCTTATTATTATAGACAGTTAATTGGTGCTCTAATACCCCTATTACTGTGATCTCTTCTGTGCAAACGGCTCAAAACCATCTCTCTGTCATATATGTACTTTCACTGTTTTATTTCAGTAGAGCAAATCAAAAGGAAGTTATGAGAGCTGAAGTGTATTTACAATATCATCATATTATGATAATATCAGCAGTGACAGAAGGTAGAAGTTGAGAAAGGGGAGGGATTCTGGCAGTTGTGGCAGCTATCGGTCCTATAAGACAGTGAACACAACTTTCCACACTTTTTTTCTTCAAACTATTAAATTCAGAGTCCACCATCTCTTGTTGAAATTATTGCTGTTTGGACCATCTGTATTACTCTGGTAATGATGTGCTTTTAGTTTCTGTTTCCAATTTATAAAAAGATGTAATTGATTTATCTATTGCAGCCACAGTCTCGCTCTGACTTTCATGGGCTCAGGCTGTGATTCTGTGGAAGCTGAAGTCAATTGAGCTGCTTATTACTGCAGTTTTGCCCGTAGCTATGCTCTCCTGCCTTCTGTCATGTGCCAAATCCACCAACCTGTTTCAGCATGGTATTGTAACAGGACGCTAAACAGACAAAGAGCAGAATGGTTTTCTGCTTTAGAAGTGCCAGAACAGCAGCTCTAGCAAGAGGTGAACTGTTCTGACAGTGGCTATGAGAATGGGATCAGTCTAGCCAGAGTGACCTATGACCTAGGTTCTGTATAACACTGACCTTACTTGCAAGTTGTCCCTCTTAGATTTCCTAATATCTTGTTGTTTCAAGCTGAGGGTGACAGAGAAGAGGTGATAAGATTTCTTTTTAATTAGTATTATTTTAACTGTAAGCAGACTTCCTTGAACTACGTGGTCTCTGATATTCCTTTTCAGTTGGATTTATATCTTGTGTAAATTATTCCATTCTAAACAAACAAAAAATAAATGCTGATGAGTGTACAGTATACCTTATCTAGATATGGTTGTCATTAGAATCATATACAGTAATTCAGAAATACTAAGTAAAAATCAACCTGTGTGATAATTGCATTAACAATCTGGAAAGTCTGAGGTTTCCTGAAGTACTCCACACAATCTTACTGTATGCCCGGGAGCTTGTCTGCCTGTTGATTCCTGTAGGGCATGCATGTTTCTTGGAGTAGAAAACAGCAGCTTAGTGTTTACCTAAGGGGAAAAAAAAAAAAAAAAAGAAAGTCTGGCTGATTTTGCAGAAAGCTTAGTTATAAACAACAAAATAAAACAGAAGCTAATACTATGAAATGGTTTTAAACATATCAGAATCAGAAATTGTACTTCAGAGTTGGTGGGACTGATAGCTAATAAAAGCACGTAAGAACTTTGGAAGAAGATAGCCTCCTTTCCCAGATTAAAGCAGTTAAACTCAGCTACATAGGGAATAAAGTTAGTTAATACTTAAAATACAGTAAAGTGTCTGAAAAAATCAATTTTGTGTATTTTTTCTGAAAATGTTGAGATTATTTTGTGTAATACCATATGCTTTCATTTCAACTTTCAGCTTGTGACGAATGGAAGATTTTACCAAAACCTAATCTGCACCGAGATGTCAACAGATTTGGTCACACTGCTGTTGTCAGTAATGGGTAAATGAAGCATATTTTAAATTTTCCTGACCATCATTGGGAATGAAAAACTGTCCACAATTATCTCCATGTGAAGTATGGCTCAATGACATATAACTAGTATAATTTATTAACATGAAAAAGTGCTTAGCAGTGGCTTTACATGTCTTAAGTAATCAGTAGTGCTAATTAGCAATTCGGCATGTTATGGAACCTGTTCAGTGGCATTTTATATGAACTTTTTAGTGTACTGAGGTGTTTCCTAATATTATGAAGTACAGTGAATTTGAAATTCAGTACCAACTATGATTGTCACTTAAGTGTAATGGGAGAAATATTTTTCTCTTTTGAGTATACTATGAGTCCTTGTTCTTCTATAATCATAAAGTCAAAAACATGTAACTGAAATTTACTTACTGGGGGAAAAGCCAGATTTTGAAGATGCTGATAGTAATCATCATCAACCACTTGCAGGAAAAGGAGAAGCCTGCAACCATCAGACTATATAAAGTTTATTGCATGCTTTCATGTCATTTGCTATGAGTAGAATTGCTCAATAAATCATTGCATAGAAACAGGAGATGGATCTGGAGTTTGCTGGATTTAGTGCCTCTCAGCTTCCCCAGCTCCAACCTACAAAGATAAAATTGTAGGACAAATGTCTCCTTTGTGATGGCAAAGTTGTAGAAAACTAGTCAGGTTTGCTTTTTTTTTTTTTTTTAATTTTCTCTGGTTGCTAAATGACTTAATGTCTGACAGTTGCAATACTACAGATGACTGTCCCATAATGTGTGCTATGGATCATTCTAAGTTATTCAGCATCCGTATAAGTCTAGGATTTAAGTATATATTTAAGGCAATTTATGGGTCCTCTATGCAGGAATAATATCTAGGTCAGAAATAATGGTCATAAATAATAATTCAAATAAGAGTTTAACAGATTTTAACAAAAATAATACCAAGTTGCAATTCTGTGCATAGCACTTGAAGTTAATCAGCAGATTACACCATTAAGAGAAAATGTTTGGAATGAGAGATTTTAGCATCTGGTGGTTTTTCACATTTTGATCTGTGTTTTAAAACATCTAAGCTATGTCTGATACTCTGAAAAATTTGGTTTTTGAGTGAATAAGATTCAAGTGAAAATGCTTGTGTTTCTTTTCTAGAACTTAATGTTTCTAGATGGGTTTTATGTAGATAGAAAATAATGCAATATGAGATACTCTCCAAAGGTTTCTGTTATTGGTAACTATATGATTTATTCTATTTTAAGAGTATACAACAGATATGCAAGTTTTTTCTTAATGTTAAAGGGAAGGAAAGGAGTAAGGTCTCAAGTCTATTCTGGCTTTGATGTCAGCAGTTACTGTGCTGGAAATGGTACCAAAGAATACCAAATATCCATCAAGAAAATACCAAACATCCACTAAGAAAACCAAATATCCATCTCCTGATTATTACTTGCAGTCTTGGAAATGTTGAAGAAAAAATGTTCGTACTTCTTGCAGCCCATTTCTGCCCACTGTTCTCTTATTATCTAACTCCAAAAATGAGTACTGTTTCCTCTATAGCCATTCTTTCTTCTTTCCAGACGTTTGGTATGTGTCACTGTCTAATACATACAGCACAGCTAACATTGAGCAATTTTTTTGTTAATCTAAACTTCTGTGGAGAATTACATAGAAAAACTTATCAATCTTCATAATGGAACCATTGACAGAGTCTTGATTAGAGAGAACTGAAGAATGTTTTTTATAATAATGTGTTATTTTTTATTACCTATCAGGACAGCTAAAGAAAACAAGAAAATTTATTTATAGCTGCTGTAAGTTATATTTACTTGCTTTTTCCTAATAGGTCAATGTACATATTTGGAGGCTTTTCAAGTGTTCTTTTGAATGACATCCTCGTATACAAGCCTCCGAACTGTGAAGCATTCAGAGATGAAGAGCTGTGTAAGAATGCTCGTCCAGGGATAAGGTGTCTGTGGAACAAGAAACATTGTGAATCCTGGGAATCTGGAAATGCCAACAACATACTTCGAGCAAAATGTCCTAAGAAAACAGGTAAGTGATTTCTAGTCTTAAAGTGTCAAATTTGCAATGCAGTGTAGGAGATGGGGTTGGGGTGGTGTGACGAAATAAAAACAGGAAAAAAAAAATTGGTGGAAATAGGGGCTAGACTGTTTAGATGTTTCTTCTCCAAGAATACCCAATGCAAGAGATCTGGGGAATAAGTTCTACAGTCATTACACTCTTGGTTATTTGGGGATTTTTAATAAACATTCTTCAAGTAGGTGCAGAAAAGCACAAGCATAAGGTCATAAGGAATACAAAACATAAGAAGGTTCAAAGAGAAGAATTTACATAAAAGTACATTAGATTGAATTTGGCTTATTGTTTTCGAAGCACTTGAAGCTTGGGCTTTGAGGTAATGTCTCAAATCAGTTTTCCTCTTTCTCTACCTTGAATGGATGTATTCCTGGAATGGACATACATACACACACACATATACACATAAATAAAAGTCCTCATTTTGTTCTAATTCCAAGAATTCAGCGGTCAGAGCACAGCTGGCCCCTGCAGGTGATACCTAGCATTACAGGCATATTGCATAGTTCTGTCTCTATATACCAGTAACAGGAGGGAAGACATCGCTGTTTCAAGTAGATTACATATCAGTAGGAATATTTCTGTAGCATAAAATAGCATGGATACAGCTGGAAACAAACTTAAGACAAAGAAGCCCTTTGCTATGCTATGTCAAAGTTTGCCTGGTGAATTTCTGTGTGGCTGTGAGGTTGTGATAGCCATATTATTTGAAACAGTAATTGAGCATTACGAATAACTGTAGCACCTTATTCCTAAGGTTTTGTCACATCATAAATAACTTCCTTGTGAAAGTGTCATTCTTAGCTTACATGAACAGAATGTGTATCAGTGCTACATAAATTTTATCTTCACATCTTTCCTTGCAGCATAGTACAAAATCATCAACCAACCAAACTTTGGCTGTGCCCTAAATGTACAAACTGCCATATTAGTCAACTGCCAGTCTACTTTCAGTGCTTGTTAACAAATTATTAGCTCTGCTTTTAGTGCTTCAAGACTTTTTTTTTTCTGTTAGCTTTTATTTATTTCTGAACAAGATATAAATTTGCAAACTTTGAAAAAGGGTGCGTTATATAACAAAAAGTTTATCTGGGTAGTTTCCTGATGAACTGCTTTTGTACTGTTTCATAATATTAGGAGATCTTGAATCTGGAAAGTTTCAGCTCCTTATGAAAAGATGAATCTTAAGACTATTAATTCAGAAATAATACAGATGAAAGCGGATCTTATTTTCCTAAAAAAAAAAAAAAAAAAAAAAAAGGCTGATTTAAGGAAATAAAATGAAGTCAGGCTGAACAAAATAAAAAAGGTTAGCCCAGTTTCCAAAATGGAAGATACATACAAGAGACAAGGTATTGAGAATTGCAGTTCTGAAGAAACTATGTGGACCTGTCAAAATCCTTGCTAAATGGACATCGCTGCTTTGATGCTGTCAAATCCTTGAATCCTTGCAGTTTCAGGTGGTAATGTTCTGCCAAAAGCCAACTCTTCTTTATATTCTTTTACACCACTTGGCTCAAGTGTTACCTGAGAGCATCATGTGAGAAATCGATGATATTAAAAGATAAGCAGAAACGTTAGTTGGTTTGTAAAAGATCAATTCTTGTACAACAAGCCTTCCCTGGCGAAGGAATCTTTTAAACTTGTATGATCCCAAGACCTCTGCATAACTGTAGAAGTGTTAAAGACAGTAATCAGTGTAGGAGGTGGTAGGACTTCTCCTGGTTGGGTCGCGGTGATTTCGCAATTTTTAACTTCCTTTTAACAGAAGTAAGCATTTCTGTGTTTCAAACTCTTGTAAATAACATACATTTTAGTCCAAGTCTTAAAAGTGTTAAGTATTTACCATGAACCTTTTCCTCCAAGATTTTTTTTTCTACAGAAAGGGTAGAACTCTCTAAATTTCCAACCTTTATTAGGTTTATAAATTAATTTAGGAAGACTTAAATATTTGTGAGTTCCTAATAACCATCTTAGATATTTTATTTACAACTTTTACCATTGCCTTCTTGCATAGTGATCTATATTTTTATCGAAAATCCACATCTGAAGAAAAACTTCCTTCTGTATTAAAGCAGTGAACAATCAATAATTTAAGAAACTTTCTGACAAACTGAATTTATACACTGTCCTAAAAGTGCTTACATGCTACAAATCAGTAACTATTCCTCCAGTTTATCTGAGACTTATGAACCTTCAAATGTGGTTGTTACTGGAGGAATTTTTAAAAGAGTAATAATTAATGGCTACAGTTCAAATAAAGGATATAACAGAAGATACTCTAAGCAAGTGTTTAAAATGTGGTACTATTCTCCTTCAGCGTGATGTTTCTTTGTGACTTTCATTTGTATTACAGTTGTTGCAGATGACAGATGTTACCGATACGCAGACTGTGCAAGCTGTACTGCCAATACAAACGGGTGCCAATGGTGTGACGACAAGAAGTGCATTTCAGCAAACAGTAACTGTAGCATGGTGAGTCTCTGCAAGTCTATGATCATGTTATTAATGTTGTAGTTTTTTCCTAGCTAAACCAGAGGCCTGTTACACCAAATGAAAGTGGAATAGTAGATTAATAGTACCTTATTTTGAACATAATCACATTTGCCTGGCTTTTGCAGTGAAAATCTTGCAGAGGGCAGAGTTGGACTACAGCAAAGACATCCATTCCAGGAAAAAAAAAATTATGGTAGTGTTAGCCCTCTGTATATCTCTCAAGACAAATACTATTATCTCCTAATTAATGACATTTGGAATGTTCCTGAGTTATTATGAGCTGCATACAGTATGCAGGCAGAAAGTCTGGAATCAGATGAAGTGTGGCAGTTTTTTTTTTATTTTTTTCCTATCAAACAAAACCAGGTCAGTCTTTCTAGTTCTGATGTTCAGATCACTGATCATCACACAAATGTTTTTATTTGTCATAAAGTTGCTTATCATTTTATTAAAGGAGTATGAGCCTTTGTCAACATGAGACCAAGCAGTTTGTGATGATTTGATAAGATTGTTCTGATCTGTGTAAACATAAGGAACATATACCTACAGATTTAAAGAACTTTATATATATATTTTTTTAAAGTTGCTTACAACCATGCTTTATACTTTGTTCTCCACCATCTGCTGCATCTCCTGCTTGTTCATTTGATTTTTGAGAAGCTTGTAATATTTTTTTTTTAGCGTGATAAAATCTGTTTCCTATATTTTTCTGCTAGTTCCAGACACCACCTGTACTGGAGTTCAAAATCCTTTCTTTATGTGCTTCCACTAGGAAAAGTGGCTTGCTCTCTAATTTGAATATGATGCAAATAAATCTTTTTCTCCACACAGACAAGTTAAGGTGTGAGTTGGATTGACTCTGACACAAAGCTTGCCCATTCAGAGTGAGTAGAGCCAGCTCCAGTCACTGGCGTTTGTAGACAGTCACTGCTAATAAAAGCAATGCAGAAGTAAATTCATCAGCAGCCATATTATAACTGTCTGCCAGTGTGATTTCATATTCCAGGCTCTGATGGTTAGTTTCCTTTGTAATCTACAAGGGCTCTTCCTTTCCTAACACAGCATAATGTGTTAAGTGCCAATTTTCAAGCCATGGCTTTCAACTCTTAAGCAAGGAATAGTTGCTAAGGAGCAGACTGTCTTCATCCCTGAGAAATGTGGAGCACTGGCTGTTTTAGAACAGGTTTCTCAGTTCAATATCCTTCTTTGATAACTGTTCATAACCAAGGTTGTCAGCTTAATTAGCAACTGATGCACCAGTCCTCTCTATATCATTTCTTACCTTTTATCCAGGGTTTAAAGTGGATAGAAAAGGCTGTGAGTGGAGTTGGGATAGTAAAGAATGGGATAGTGAAAATTCATCCAAACGATTTCTGAGAAGAAATTTCAAAATTGGTGTATTGGCTGGGAGGCTATGGAGGCGGAATTTTGCAGCTATCCACATAAACCTACCAAAATAGCATCAACAGAATGGCACCATGTGGAGGAATGGCACAGATCAGGCTGATTAACCATTTTCATAGACTGCAACTTCTGGACTAGGCCCACAATATGAAAATGTTTTGACAGTACTGTGATGGTACTGTGGGGTAACAAGCTGAGGACTCAGGAATACCACAAAGAGAAACTCTCTTTTTGCAGCTGTGCAGAGTCCTTGATTTATTGCTTAGATCTTAGAACATCCAGTATGAGATAGACAATAATGTTTCAGAATCCATTGTTTTCTCTCCACTGAAACTGGCCAGCATACTGAAGATATGTTGGCAATCAGTTTGGCATTGGCCTGATGGTCATGGATGTTTGCAAAGCAGTGACTGTTCTGCTGATGGGAAGGGCTATAAAATAGGGAAATTTCCCTGAAATAACTCTGCTGTTTGGGCAGATGGACTTCATAAGTAGTACTAATGCACTGATGATACACATGTACCTGCCTATGCTCACCATCTGATGTGAGTCAGCGCATTAACAGGATGCTCTATTCCACTACTGTGCAGGCACTACTGTGTGGATCATCAAAGTATAGCATAATACTCATATCTAGTGTAATTGTGAGCAGATGCTTTCAATGCCACATTGTTCTGGAGGCCTGGCTTGTTTCAGCACTAGCAAGCTGGATTCTTTTTTTTTTATTCCCCAGTAAACACCCAGCTACAAGGAATACTTGTGCATACTATGATCTTAACTGACCCATTGTACCTGATGAAAATGTTGAGGGATGAAGGCTTATTCAGTCTTACCCAAGTGGGAAACAGTTGACTTAAAATATGTGGAAAGGTTCAAGATGGTACTGAAATTTGTCTTTGGCTAGTGAGTAGATTGAACAGAATGCTAACTATAGTGCCTTGTCACTTTTTTTTTTTTAACCACTAAATGTGTCTATTAGATATTGTTTCTGTTATAATAAAAATTTGAAGGTTGTCTTGAGAAATTGAGCCATTGAAATTTCCCAGACTGATTACAGTGGTTTTACGTAATGCTCTGAATTTATTCTGTAGTCATACGTAATGCTTGTATGCAAAATAAAAAATGGTATTTCATTTTTATCTTTGTTACTGATGAATGCTAAAAATGGCAAGATCACTTACTCTCCCTTGATTCAAAAATGTGCAAGTACAGATACTGGTTTGCTACAGGGGCTGAAGTGAGTTACAATCTCATTAATACTACATACTCAGTACAGACTTCATGAAATGAAGTCTACTAATCTCTGTATAACCTCCTCTTGCAAGCTGTTCCATGGATACTTGCATCCAGTGCAACAATGGATTTTTAAACAGGAATATTATGTGAATATTACTTGTGAAACCTAATAGGATTGCATTCCTGTTTTTCCTTGAAGCACAGCATGCCACCCTTTTCTAAAATTATAGGAAATAGCTTTCTGTCATTGCTTTTTTCTTTATCTTCTCTGTTTTACATCTTCATTCTGTTTCCTTCAAAAACAAACAAACAAACAATGTGTGTCCTGCTTGTGATTTTTTGTGGTTATCTGATTTTTGGGTAGATTGTATTGACTTTTACCAGTAGTTCACTGGTCATTGCATTGATCTTGCATTTCGACAATTTTCGCTTGTGTTGTCTGATATCCGAAGTGTCTTCCTGGTCCTTAGTGATTCTAATGTGTTTTGCCTGTTTTTTGATAGAGGAAGATGATGATGTAGATATGATTATTTTTTTATGAAGTTATATTCACTTTACACCTCTGCATATGAAAAACTTTATCTTGCATACTGTAGCAGTGATACTCACTGATTATGTTCAGAAAACTGATTGTATTCATATTCTATAATGGAAATATTCTAAAAAAAAATCCTGTTAATTTTACAATTTTACTTTCAAATCTTTAAAAACAAAAACCAGGTCTTTGGTGGAAAGATTATTTCTTTTTGAGTTGCTGTATCTTCATATGGTGTCATTTTACTTGAAGTACTAACATTGAAGAGTAAGCAAACAATTGGTCTGCTCCTCAGGGAGGAGCTATCCCATGAAAACAAAATCTTTTTGTAACTTGTGACAAATAAAATGGACAGAGACTGAAAAGTGTTGGCCAGCTGCAACAAAAGGCAAAGCTTCCTTTACTGAGAAGGAGAGGAGATGGCCTGAATTTTAGAGTAATTTTTTTTTAATTATTTTTACTCTTCAGAAATGAAGCAAAATAATGGATGATAAAGTGGTGGAGACCCTTAACGTATTAAGAGAGTAATCGTTTGTAAGGGCAGTAATATGACAAGTCAGTGTGGCCATAAAGCTGGTTTATTTTTGCAGATGTACTTTTCACACACCTGTAGGCATACTCAAAAACTGTGAATGCATTCAAGCCTTGAAAGTGCTAGAATCCCTCCTGCTTGCCAGTCTTCTTTAAGCTATGTGCTTGTGAAAGAGGAGGGTGAGCTGGGTTTAGGTAAGTACCTTGACACTTTCACTTGAGATCAGTTCAAGTGCTGCTAGGCTTATATGCTAAAAATCTTGAAAAAATTAAAGTATACATGTAGGATATTACCAGACAATATGTTGATTTATTTTTCATTTTTAAATTGTCAAAGAATTTTGTAGGCATGGTTTTCCCTTCCCTGTCTCCCCCTTTTTTTTTTTTTAAACATTTTCTTCAACCCACTTCATCTCCTCTCTCACCCCGTTCTTTGGGAAACAATGGGAAATGCTTCACTAGTTCCGTATCAAAACAAATTAGTTTTGCTTCTTTATATCCTCAACATAACTCTTTCCCTTTCCTGTCTCCACACCAAACTTCATTTCAGATATAAACGAAGTCCTGAAAGGTAGGCTTAAGGAATTAACAAGAAATGTCTTCCTTCTGTCCTTGCTTTTGTTATACTTCTCTACAGTGAAAATTGAAGCAGTCACTGCAGATAGTAGCTGTAGCAATATGCTGCACTGTTTTTCTACTGTGTTGTCTATAATCCTTCAGTTTATAGGAATTTTAATAGCCCACACTAAAAGTTTGCAATTAAAGTAACTTATTCCCATATTACTTAGAGAAAATATTTTTGAAGGATTGAAATGCAGCAGTAATTTAATGCCAGTCTTAACGTGAAAAATTGTTTTCACTGTTGGTTGAAAGTAAATGCTTTCCTTTCAAAACCATACAAGTCCCTGGAAAAATTTGAAAAGAAAGACTTTCTGTATAAAATTTCATCTCTTATTCTGCAAGCTTACATAGTTAAACTTATTAAAATACCTACTGTTTTACTGTAACAAACAGCATACATAAGGGAGGCCGACTAATTTGAAAACGAAAATAATTGGGATGAAGAACACCAGGCAGAAGCACATATATGTAACACTTCTGGTCAGAGTAGTCGGAGATGTATCTTTTCAGGTGAAGTGCTTGTGCTTTCCGTGTTTGGGGAGAAGGTGACAGGAAGAAGCATAGCTGAGGTACTCCTGCATCCAGTCTGCATGGCATTTTTGCTTGTGGCTACCAGGGGGATGTGTTCCTTCTGTAACTGTGGCCAACTTGCACCTGTATCTCCAGTAGCAGTCTCTGAATTTCTCATTTGTCATTCTCCACATATTCAATATAATGAAACCTCAGTAGATGTAAGTAGCCTAAATACAGACCAAATTGTTATGTTATTTCAAAGTATTTTGTATCTGAGTGTGGCAATGTAAAATAAATGTTTTGGAACCCATAGAAGAGATGATAAAGAGCATCTTGTTGAGGGATGGAGGGTAGTATAGGATGCTTCAAAGAGAAGTGTAATCCTGCATTGTTAACTGTTTTTACACAAAAACTTCAAGGCAAGAATCATTTCCTTTTTGCAATGTTTGCACAGCTTCCAGAAGGATGACATCCTCTTTCAAGGTGGGAGTTCTTAGAAGCTACACTAGTACCAAAAATAATAATAATAATCACAGCGATCTACCTACATGTGAGGAATTTAAAGAACAGCCAAGGGGGTAATATTGTATGAAGTGGTAGAAGAAATTATGAATAGAGGAAAAAAGGTAAATTTAAGACAGGAGCACCCAGTACTAAAATATGGCAGTAGATTCAGAGAAGTAGTAGCAAATCTATTTGGTAATTTATAATTAGGCTAGGCAAACTACACAAGATTATATTGTTATCCTGAAAAATCCAGGAGGAGAAAAGAGAGCTACATCATTTAATAGTAATTTCTGAAATTCTAAGGTAAACTACCTTAGTAGATATGCAGAAGTATCTACCTAAGTGGATATGCACAAAATCAGAGCAGTTCAAAGTCTGTCTATATACAACCATATCAAGATCAGTGCTGAAAAATCTAAGTAAATCAGATGTAAATGGGAAACTTACATATAAAAATTTCCCAATACTTTGGAGTGTAAACATTATAAATATCCTACAGCAATATAGAACTTCAGTAACAGATGGGCTGTCATATTTCTGAATTTCATTGGTTTTGGTAGCTTAAGTTATGGCCTTAATATTGTGTTAATATGAATTACCTATTGGATTCACATCTACATTGAACTAATGAGATTTTCAGACAAGCAATGTTTAAATTGGATTTAAGGGAAATAAGTGCTGGGAATAAGGGAATACAACAGAGAACATTATTACAGAGTAGTCACTAGTACTTTGAATTTTATTTTAAACATTAAATAACCAGCACGCAACAAGCTTCATGATTAGAAAGTAATAGAACAGATATCTTGGTTTAGCTGGAAAATTGTAATCTGTTTATATATAATGTTACTAAAGAATATATATATTTCAAAAGTAATCTGAATGCTCAAGGATTTTGACAATGCCATGATGTATTAAAAGTGAATGTTAGTTGAGGAATTGTAAATGAGCAGAAGGTGCTTACTTGTGCTTTGAAGTTCATTTTAAAGCATCGCTCAGGCAGTTTTGTGAATATGCATCACTGACTGAGTGAAACTACATGTGGGTTTGTACCAGAGGTTTTGTGTGCCTTACTGTCTGTATGCCTTTATGGATCTAGATAGACCCTCTGTTACTTTGCAGAATTACCTTTGGCTTTGTTTTCTTAATGTGGTGCAGATGCCTGCTCCTAGAACATTTTCTCTATTTCTTCTCTTTGCTTCACAGTAGCCTTTCTTATAGATCAGAAGAATGTTCACTGATGGGCGTCTCATCCAATAAAGGCACCAAACAAGTCCTTACACAGCAGTGTTCTTCTTCAGTAATGAAACTGATCCTCTGTAAGATTGAAAATTTGTGTTAACAGTTGTTTTATTTTAGGAATTAAAAACAAAGCCAAGAAAAGCCCACCTTTTAATGTTTTTATTTTATTTATTTTTACTCCTAGCTGTGGTAGGTTGTTGCCCTATTGTCATCATTCCAATACCAGGAGGTGTGTAACTTACTCTCTTATTGCCCCTTTATCTTTTTTTCAGACTATTAGAAAAGAAAGCAAAGAAAATTGTAATGTGAACCATATATATGCCATCCAAGCACAATACATTTTTGATAATAAGCATGAATGAATCTCTTGCTGTTAAGGACAAAAAATACTTTTAAAGTATTCTTTTGCTGTTGTTTGGATTTATCACAAGGGAGGGACACATCTAGTTAACTGAAATCTGAAAAAAAAAATTGTAATTAAATTGTCAAAATGTATTCCTACTGCATAAGATATATATGTAACTTCTTATAAGTGTGAATTGACATTTGACAGACAAGTGAATTTACGTAAAACCTCTGGGTACCTGAAAGCCTGAGCTTGTTCTGAAGTCTTTAGAATACATTTTGATGTTACTTTAGTTGGGTTGTTTGATGGGTTGTTTAGCTGTGACTTTTACCAAAATAAGCTATTCCAACATAATGGTTCTTTGTTTCTGATGAATTATGCAAATACGCAAGTTCTGATGAATTACACTGCTTGGCAAAATGGTTTCCTGTACATCCTGTAAATTTTATTTACTAGCTATGCTACATACAGATTTGCAATTCAAACTGTAAAATAAGTTTTTGACAAATCCTGAAATTGTTTCCTGTGATCACCTGTAGCTCCTATTTTAATTTGTTTTGCTTGATAAGATAATGTAGAGTATGTTCTGTCTTCAGTCACTGAGGTGCAGTTATTTTACATGTGCATCTTGCTCCATTTTTCACAATCTCTCTGATTGTTTTGCTTGCTTAACCTGCAAATAACTTGAGCATGAAATAATTTAGTGAGAAAGTATCCCTGAACTATCTAAGAAACTGAGTTTTATTTGAGGTATTTAAGCTCTTCTTGTTCTCTATACAGAGAAGTGGCATTTTCAAAGTGCTGTTTGACCCATGCAGTCAGTTATGTAGGACAGCTGGGGTGATTTGTGCTCTAGAGATGTCTTTCTTGCTCTCCACCAACTGACAAGTGAACCTCAGCAAAGGGCTGAAATTGGACCTAGCCTTTAGATGGCTGTGATTTTCTGGGAGGAATCCACCTGCTGTGTATTTCAGTTTTGACTTTTGGTTTATTGACAGTTTGACATATAATATGTTGTTGTGTCTGTTTTGTTTTTGTAGTCAGTTAAAAACTACACCAAATGTCACGTGAGAAATGAACAGATCTGCAATAAACTGACTAGCTGCAAAAGCTGCTCGCTACACCTGAACTGCCAGTGGGATCAGCGGCAGCAGGAGTGCCAGGCCTTACCTGGTAAGGGCTGGGGAGCAGGGATGCTGCTTTTCATAGTGGTCGAAACTGGGTAAATCTTCTCCGTTACTTCCAAAGGGTATTTGGTCAATGGGTAGGGCTAGATTTGTTTAACTCATACTGTTTCTCCCCTCCTGAGTGCACCTGTACAAGGTGAACATGTGTAATTGCATCGTACTGATTGGTATATCTCTGCTACCTTTAATCTTGTTAGGAGAAATAATGCTAGTGAATGAATAATGGCAGGTACCTCTGCATAAGCTTGAGACAAGCTCTAGCCTGTGGGGATGGCTGAGTGCAGAGCTGAATTGCCATACTGAGTCCTGTACTGTTACATATCCACTGGCACTGTTGTTTCTGCTGGCTGGAGCTCTACCATATAAATTATACTTCAATTATACTTCAATTTTGCTGTGCAGGTATGGCCTAAGATCTAGTTTCTTGATTGTCTAATGTTGGTAATGTTGGAAGCAGTGAATATTAAAATGGTAATATAAGATATTCTCACAAGGTGAATGTTAACATTCTGAATAATATTTATTCGGTAATTCATATTCATAACTACATATATGCAGCTAGATACCGAAACCTTTCCATTTGATCTTTATGTCCAGCTGAAGTTAATGAACACCATTTTTTCTCAGAAATTACTCTTTAACTAACTTTGATCAATTTATTATATGCAGTTTTAAACTGCATTTGTGAGCTCTGTATGAAGACTAACTATAAAAGTTGTTCTGAATTATTTACTCATATTTTGGTAGTTCTGTGCATTTGAGTAATTCTGAAATATGTTGAAGAGGAAATACTTCCTAAGTTGTTATCCGAATTTCCTATTATTCTGACTGCGTTTATGTTTAGGATAAAGCAAGACAGGTTACATTTTTGATCGCTCAATTCTAGGATAATTGTTTTCAGATTTTTCAAATTTAGATTAAAAAAAGTAAACTGATTGTTGCAGTGCTATTAATTATAAACATAATGTAGTTTTTAATGTGTAGTTGTGTTCAAATCTGAATACAGAGGAATAGCATAATAATATTATGCTGAAAGTTAGTATATACATTATAAATATTTCAATACATTCTTAAAAGTTTATTTTCATAAAACTACACTATTGCTGTAATTAAAACATTAAATATTGTATTACTCGATGTTTTAGATTTTCTTTTTTTTCTGTGTGACTTGAAAATGGAAACTGAATATTGGGTTATATTTTGAACTGCTATTTCAACAAGATAGAATTCATACTTTCTTAGATTTTCATAAAGTTTTTTCAAATCAATTTTAACCATATACTTTTTAAACCAGCTCATCTGTGTGGGGAAGGATGGAGTCATATTGGAGATGCCTGCCTCCGCATAAATTCTAGTCGTGAAAGCTATGACAATGCCAAACTGTATTGCTACAATTTAAGTGGGAATCTTGCCTCATTGACAACCTCAAAAGAAGTGGAATTTGTTCTGGATGAGATACAGAAGTATACGCTTCAGGTAACTTGAGTAACTGTAATTGATGTTCGTGTGAATTAAATTTGCTCTGAGGAATCTGTTTTAAGGGTTTGTCCACGGAGACAGAGGAAAGTGTGTGCCATCATAAGGGCTTGAAGATTGCTGAAGACTGATATCAGTGATGTGTAGGATATTAAAGTAAACTCATGTTTAAGCCTAATGGCACAGCAGTTCACAAATGTTTATCCTTACTTGGTTTAACGGTTTCAGGTTGCTGTGTAAAAATGGCTTTCAAGAGATGACTTGAGAGAATGGCTGGAGCAGTGATTTGGGAAATCCTAGCCCTTTTCAACACATTGTGACAGCAGCAATCAAAACAAGACAAAATAATTTTCACTGTAACACAGAAAAAAATCCTGGCTTTCATATCAGTATAAGTAAAACTGTAAAACTTTGTTTTCATGCAGAACACTCTTTGAAGTTGTAGCTATGTGAGGATTCCGTCAGCCCCTACAAGAAACTATTGCTTTTAATTGCCCCTGCAGTTATTCTTACTGTATATGAAATGCATTTCCTTCTTTTAAGTTGTATTCATATGTGGACGTTACTATTATAGTACTAAATTTTAAAAAAGAGAAGTAGGATAAACTCACCTGCCTGAAAAGATCATTATTAAAGTTGCAGATGAAAAATCTCTGGAAGCTAGTGGTGAGCCCTGTCTTCAGGAAATTGTAACTTCATGTTTTATTGCCATTGAAACAGATGTTTCTCCCTACCACATCTAGGAAAGGTATTAAAAACAAACAAACAACACAGCAGGCACAGCAAAGTTTCTTCCAATAATCTAAATGTGTTTCGTGTTTTTAAATCTCATCACATTGCAATGATGGCAGTTTGCAATGATGGCAGTCTATGGTCAAGAAGTGCTCTGTGGGAGCATGCAGCATGCTGTGAAGGGCATTTTCTTTGGCCCCACAGAGAACTTAAGGCTTTTGGTGCTGCTTCCATGCAGCTTCCATGCAGGGGAATTGGAATTAGACAATCTATAAGGTCTTTTCCAACCCAAACTACCCTGTGATTCTCTGACTATTCTATATTCAAGGCAGGATTGTGTTATGTCTGCTACCTCTGAAGTGACTGACAGTGGGATGCTACTTCTGACTGCGATGTCTAATGAGAAGATAGGAGTGGAATGGGGTTTGAATAAAACTTCTTAAAGCCTGTGGGAGTCCCAGACAGTTTTTTTTTAATTTAAATGTTCTCCCAGCTCCAGTATGGCTTTCTTTGTTTATTTAACATTATTCACTGTTCTACCGAATGTACATCTACAGGCATGTATGTACATATACATAGTATATGTGTGTATGCATGTGCGCATATGTACACATACATATGTGCATACATCTTGTGTGCGTCTATGTCAGTATATATGTATAAAGTAGCTCCATTTCATTTCTGTTAAAAGTAGATGTACATTAGCTGAAAGCCTGTGGATAAAGCAAATACTTTTGGTGGATGATGAACACCAAATAAATTGCTTTGAATGATATCAACTTCTGTAATTAATAGATCTTATCCCTTATGTAGAAATTCATGGTACCTCATAGGGGCGTTTTCCCCCATTCGAACTGCTTAAATCAATACAAGACAAAATACATCTGTTTTCCCTGTCTGGGCCTTAGTTGCCTTGGAATTACAATGCTGTAACGTGCTCTGTTGAGGAATGCTGGGGGGACTGTCCTCATCTGTTTGCTTACAGGTAGCTTGGAATATAGCAGCTTTTTCATTAACTGTTTCGTTGTTCTGGGAGTCTGCAGTGTCAGTGATCAACTACATCAGCTGTTTAGGCAATTGCTCTGATAATTCAAGATTCTGGTTTATTTTGACTTTTCAGGCTTGACACCTTCAGATGTTCAGATTACAGCACCTGTTCACACACTGTTGTTCTGGAAATGCAGTCAGGAGCAGCCTATGAAAAGACAGTTCATAGTTTAGACATAGTATACAGTTCAGACAGTATAAAAGAGTGCAATCATGGACACAGCCACAGTATCAGTGAAAACATCAAAGCCCCTGATAATGTCATGTCACGTGAAGGGTGCATGTTTCCTTGCCCTTTCATTTGACACGGGCTGCAAACAGCTGAGGACAGGAAGGTACTAAAGGTATATAGCTCCCGGCTCTGGAAACCTCTAGCTCCGTATGTGTCTGGTATATGGGATCAGAGGGGCACTGATGAGCTGTGCTAGTACATGTAGCATGTGGGAATGCCCTGCACAGCAGCAACGGAATGAATAAAGAGCTAATTATCTTTCTATGATAACAGTGGGGGAAGAAGGTGGTTAAAAATGTGTACATGCCTTTGGCAAATACAGGAATCTGTTATCAGGATATTTGTGAGGAATATGATCCATATCAATCTCTTAATTGTTGAACAGAGGGGAAGTTGAAGATTAATTATCTGCCCATGGGTGATCAGGTGCAGATTTTTTTTTAGTAATTAAATGTTCAGATGCTGATCGCTGTGTTATTTAAACCCACCTACATCATTGATACATGCATCTAAACTAGCTCCATGTATATCCTAAAGTTATCAAATGGACAGGATGTCTTAGAATAAGATGCAATGCAAACAAATCAGTTCATATCAGCAAAGGACGTTTTTAAAAATATATGTTTTGGTTTCTAGAACATAAAACGTTTCCTTGATTGCATAGCAAGACTATTTTTAAAGTAGCTTAGTATTTTACAATCAGGGGAATATTAAAGGTAATTATGAATAATAATACAACTTACATCAAGCTAGTCTGTGATTTGAAAAACTGTTACATTGCAAATGAATTGAGAAACCTACAGAGGAAATGGCAGTCAAAGATTGCCTCTGTATTATATTAAATCTGAATGCAAGAGTTTAGACATGCTATGAATCAAAATATTCTATATTATCTTTTTCAGTATTCCATTTTGAGAAGGAGACACAACTGATGATATACTATGATATATACATATGATATACTATGATATATAAAGATATACTTAAGCTTCTTTCAATAAATGTAGGACCTGGACAGAGCATTTTATTTTTCCTAGAAACACAGGTATTTTTTGTTACTTGCTAATAAAGGAGAGAGAGAAGTAATTCTTTTGTGCCAGAAGATCTCTCCTGACATTGTACATACCGCAACCTTGAAACGCATTCTCTCTGTCCACTCTTGGATGTTACATGATGTTAAAAATGTAATTGAAATCAAAATGACAAAATCACAAATGGCAGTGATTTGTCTAGCTACTTGTCATGTCATTCTTCCTCCCCCTCTCCCCCCAAGATTCCTACTAAAATACTGCATAGCAGGCCCTCAAATCTAACAGTGTGCTAAACTATTGATATGATTGATATTACCTGACTGAGCTAATGCCTTGAGATGTAGTTTTTTTTTTTAGTGCTTTTGGAAGCTAGTTTTTTTTTTAATGTTTCAGAGCTTAGAACTTCTGCAAGGTGACATCCTGCTGCGTGTATCTTTATTTAAGTATGTCCTGAGCCAATGTGGTGATATAAATGTCAAGATACCTCACATACAGTTTATGCAATTGTAGACAAATATATTCACTTCAGAGGTATGTCTTGGGTTAAGCAATCGTTTAGTTATCAGGATCTTTAATGAAATGCTACCATGATTTATGCTGTTTTTCAGTTACATTTAAAGGAAAAATATGTATACTTTCAGCTGTATCTGTCCAGTTGGATTTATTCTGTGCAAGACAGCCTAAATGTGTTATCAGGTTTGACAGAGCTCTCTGAAATTTTGCTTGATTTTCTTTTGTCTGCCTTTTCCTCTCAAACTGCAATCATGATGATTTAAGGTGTAAGATTTCATTTTAGATGGCTTGTTTCTGTAACAGATGGTGGTGTGGAGTTCACAAATGTAGTCAGAGCAGCTGTGAGGTGAGCACCATACCTTAATCTGAAGTATCTATGGTGGAGTTTGACTAGTAAGGTTAATATCAGAGGCTTTAAAATCTTTCTCCTGTGTAGAACAAAAGCTTTCAGGATTAGTGAATGAGTCAGAGTGACATTTGGAAGTAAGAATATGGACCTATTTTTATCTTTACTTTATTTGATATTCTTGTATCGAGAAAAGAAGAAAAACTTTGGCAGCTTCTGTGTATTTTAAAAACTGTTAAAATATTATTAATAAATACTACAGCCTGGAAGGACTTAAAAATTCTTTATTTTTCATAGAAACAGCATGGGGCTTTGTAGACTGTTTTCTAATAAAAAGTTTGCGTTGTGGGACAAATTTAGTAACATTTCTCCCTTAGATTTAGAATAATATAAAACACTGATGTTTAGAAAGATTCAGAGGGAGGAGGTTGCCATTGGCTCTACCTCCTGTCAAGATCTTATTGTGTATCAATATTTTCTCTTAATTCTAGTACTAAATTGGGAATCAATAATTGCTTCCTTTTAAAGAATAAGGATAAAGTTAATTCGATACTAAAGAAAGCAACAATATGACGACCTTTGTAGTGTGAAGTCAAAACACTGTTGAGTTTGGAATTATATTCTAAAACAATGACCAACAATTGAATGTCTAATCTGAATTGTTTTCATTGGAAATAAATGGAATTCATTGAGAGAATATCAAAGTAAACACAATAGACAGACTGAAGATTCCTGTACTAAAACAAAATAATGCTTGATATTTTTCTTTTATGGTACTTTATTGACCTACTAAGCAAAATTTTATGAAAGGGAGGATTTGAGTTTTTGTGTAAAGTAGATAAGAACAGCAGTTTAAGATTAATTAATTGTTCCTTCTAATATCCAAATATATATGTTTTAAATGAGTCTACTCATTTAAAAGTGCAATTAGTTCCCTTGGGAGTTTGCCTACAACTGTGGAATATAAATCCAAATAAAAACAGTTCTTGCTATAGTGCAATAAATTCTGAGAGCGTTTGGTTTTGTTGTAGTAAGCATAAACAAAAATGAGAACAGGTTTAAACAAAGCATAACATTATATAAGCTGTTTGCAACTTTTCCTTTAGTTTGCTGTTTACAGGGCTAGGCGTCCTTTATAAATCAGACTTCAGTGTAGGTTGGAGCTAATTAGTGAGCTTTGTGTGGTAGCCTTATTCTTTGTTAGCTCAAAGTATTCTCAGAGGGCTGCATGTTTTTATGGTTTTATTGAAGGTTTGCTTGTAGTGAAGCTGACATCTACTTTTTTTTTTTCCTCCTTCTGAAATAGGAGGACTTTACTACAGTTCTTAGCAGTTCCACTTTACTATTGGGTTTGTGGAGGTGTAATAAATTCTCCCAGCACTTTACTTCTGTATTGGAGTTGTTACACTGACTGTCCATTAGCTCATTCTGGATGAGCTGGCTTGCTGCTTTCATGAAATGGGGAGCACAACTTGCTTTGGATGCCTGAAAATAGAACTTGAATTTCCAAAAAAAAAAAAAAAAAAATTACCCCTATAAAGAGGAAAACTCAAGGATTTCTCTTTGAATACTAGCTTTAATCTTCTCTGTAGATTGAAATTCAGAAAGTTGTAGGCTTTTTTCAGTTTGTCAGATTTATTTTTTTTAACCATCTTCTAAACAACAAAATATGATAAGAGTGGGAGAATTAAATGTTCTTATGGCCTAATACCTGACTCCTACTACTAATTATAAATAGATTTAATCATTTGTACCTTTCTCTTCTTTAATGTCTCATTCACCGGGTAAATATTTACAAAAAAACAAATGTGCAGGTATCTAGCATGGTTAGAATCAACACATACTCAAATAATAGAAACACGTCAATGAGGTAGTAACTGAAATGGATGGTTTCTCTTCATATAGCTCTTATTCTCAATAAGCAGTTTTTCATTGAGAATGATGCAGAAAAGAAGAAAAAACTTCAAGCCCTTCTCAAAATGTGTGGAAATGTGAGCACTAAGGAACAACAGTATTTTCAAGGTTTAGTTACATGTTTTTATTTCAGGGCAATGATTTTCCTAGGGATCAGGGAGTTTAAGTGTTTCTTGAAAACTTTAAGTTTTGTAATAAGGTCTAATGACACACACATTGGAAAATAAGTCAGAAGCGTACTGAGCACTTACAGGACAACTTAATATCCAAAATGAAAGAACCTTAAATAAAGGTATGGATAAACTTGGAGATACATATATATATATATATATATATGGTAAGAAATGTATTGTTCCTCAGCAATTTCCATGATTATGAAACAGAGGAGAATTATAAGCCTCAGTAGTAGTTGGCTATTCAGTAAAGGTAGATTTGCTAACTTCAGTCGTTTACAGATTATTCAACCCTCATTCAGTTTGTGCTGAGGCAGCAGTAATGCCTGAAATGTGTCGTGATTATAAATGATCGTATTCACAGTAGATCTCAAACCAACTTAGTCTGACTTTAATTTTGAGTAAACAGTAGAATTAACATGAAGCATCATCTCTGTAGTTAGTGTTACATGATTTTCCTTTCTAATGTAGTTCCATAATTACTACTGTAGAAGAAAATAAAAATGCAATGGGTAAGAAAAAGAAAAAAGCACATTTTTGAAGTTAGTGGTGATCAGTACTTAATAAATTCCCATGATGGCTAAAAACTTGCCTGATATTCAACTAAATAGGACTTTAGTACAAGGTGACGCGAGACATCCTATAGGTATGTATTGTATGATTGCAATTTTGCTCCTGTTGGATGAAAATAAAGTGAAAAAACATTTTCCACTGAGTTTAGTAATTCCTAAATCTTTTCCAACTTAGAGCAAAGGTTGATTTCTCACTTAAAAGGTGTTTTGGAAGGTTCTTACCAATGATGTAAAAGATATAAAAGCATATAAAGTTCTATAAAATAGATAATTCTTGACTAGTATTTCAAGCCTAATTGTATGGTTTGTTAAGACTGGTTGTAAGTTTTAAAAGCTGCCCTAGAAAGAAATAGATGAAGGGAGAATAGTTTCTAGAGAATGGTTTGAAGTCTTAGATTATGTAGTGGGATAAAGCTATGGAATAAAACTTTCAAGTACTTGAGATATATTTGATTGCATACCCCAGTGCAAGGTTAGTAAGACCTATTACAAGCTTTTCCAAGTCAGAGTTGATCATCTTCCGTATATTGCATTGCCTTTGTTTCACTGTAATTTTTTTTTTACTAAATTATACACTGATAATTTCTTGATATTTTTCATCCACTCCTTTCTTCCTTTATATCTTCTCTGAGAACTAACATAGAATGCTGTAATGCCATGTGGGAAAGCTTGGTTGTTGCTGAGGTGGTTTTAATATGAATTGTTTGTAATGTATAACCAGGGTTTTCATAGATATATTCTGGAACCTGATTTTTATTTATTTATTTTATTAATTCTACAATGAAGCATTGCTAAGTATTCTTTTTTAAATGAACTTCTTCATTTCACATAAAAAATCTCCAATGTAATTGGAATAATTTTTGAAAACCTATAAAGAGTAACTATCTGTTTTATATAGTCACAAAACTATTTGTTTTGGTGATTTTTTTTGTGGATGTATCATGATGTAGATGAAATGCAGTTTTAGCTCTTTATGATTTTCCAACAAGAGAACAAAAAACTTTAATGCTGATGTCCAAAGTACTGACAAATCATTGCTTAAGGAAGTAATGGTCTTTTAAAACTAAAAATTTTAGAGACATAAATGGAATATCATTCCTTGGATACATCTGTGAATCTCAAAATTAAGATTATGAGTCAGAGCAAATGGTTAGGCTGTTTGTTGCCTGTGCAAAACAGCTTTTCCATTACTTATTAATAGCAGTAGTAGCAAGCAATAAGGCTCCTCAAGTATTAAGGAATTGAGGACCTCAGATAAGTATTTTGATAGCTAATGTATGAAAATGTAAAACATTTATTTTAAATGCTTTCTTTTTTTTTTTTTGAATTACTAAGGTATTATCTTTTGGTTGATTTTAAAATACATTATTAAAGCAAACATGACAATTAACTTCTACTGGGTAGAAAATAATTTCAACTGAAAACATTTTAGGTTCTATATGCTAAAAAAGTAGTAGGTATTGCCTGTCTCATTGTTCCATATTCTGAGAAGAGTGCTAGAGCTGAATATCGATAGAACATGAGCAATAAAATTTCCTCCTGACCTTTTTGTAGCCACTATATCCCTGAAAATTCAGTAGTCTTTTTTTGAATGCTTGTGCATATGTGTATATGACATCTGAAAGGACATCTCTTTTGCACTACCTCTGAGAGACAGAAATCTTTATGAACAGCAATACATACTTCCATCCTGCATGCCCACTAGTGCTTTGTTAATCAAAAGAAGAGAGGGCAGAATGACCACGGTTTTTACCAAGTGTCTCAGTACTAGCAGTAAAACAGAGCTTCAGTGCCATTTGTTTGGCTTCTAAATGACTGAAGGCAGATACACTCCTAAATTGGACTAGATTATCCATTCTTTTCTTGAAAGCTAGAGCACTGCAGAGTGTACTTTGCTTTAAGGGATTCTTACACCTTATTTGGAGAAGAGGAATCTCTAATACAACTTCTAGAAAAATATATCAGCTTTGTTGAAATTAAATGAATTCTGCTAGGAGGCAAGAGCTGAAATGGGTCTTGCTGAGCTCAGACAGTGGAGGTCTCCAGATGATGTTGTGACATTCTTACCAGTGCAACACACCGTGACCACACATTTGGTATTTAAGGGAAATTCTAAAGGGAAATGATATGCTTTTGGAGCTTCCATTCACTTCTGTCCACAGTGGATTGGCAACTGTGACGTGCATTAGATTTTGTAATTGAAAAGTGAGATAGACACAGTCAAGTCGTTTAGAAAAAGGTGAGGTATTTTCCACTCACCCATTGTCTGCATCTGTAGTAAGAAGCTGGGCAGAAGGATTACCCCAGTGTGGCGGGACAAAAATGTCTTGAATAAGAACCATTTCCTAAAGTAGGTCACGTCATAGTTTATTGAAGAGGTCTTGCATGTGTATGTGTTCATGTGTGTACATGTTGACATATGTGTTGGAGCTTTTCCTGCTTCTTCAAATGGAAAAGAAATGAATTCTGCTCAGTTGCAGGCTCCGCTTCAATTCTGAATCAAAGCAGCTTACCAAGTCACAAATACAGCAAGCAGTGGGTTTCCTGGTTGTGTTTTCTGGACGTCTTGAAAGTATACATGCTTCAAGGCCTTGAGGAAGAAAGAATGTCTTCAGAACTCTGAGGAGTAATTTTCTTCCCGCTTACATGTGGAGTGAAGCTCATCTGATTTTTCCACTGAAGAAGCTAGTATTCTTTAGGAGGAAAATCAAGACACATTTGGAATTGATTTCATGTCAGCAACTCATTTTCTGAAGTGAAGAATGGATTTGTACTGGTGGCTTTTTTTTTTTTCCCCCTAACAACCTGGTTTTATAACAATATATTTTGAGAGGCTTGGAAAGTATAACCTTGTATCAGCAAGCTGTATCACAGCGAACATTTAGTCTGATTTCCCTCCCTTCTGTTCCTCTTAGAAGATCTTTGTCAAGATATTCAAAGTAAAGGATTTGGTTCCCTACATCCATTTTTCATTACTTGAAATAATCGCAGAGTTCAAGTTAAGGATGTGTAATTCTTATTATTTCTTAAGTCTGGAAGAAGAAACTGAATTGGCATTTGCATTCTGTACCTTTTGAAGTCCCCCAGTTGTTTCAAGTACTTCAGGAACTCTGAACTAGTGTGACTGAACCTTTCATCCCTTTGACAGATAAGGACTAGATATATGCTTTCTTTAAGGAGAAATTAGTCTGTCACAGCACATTGATGATGGCTGCAGGTGACACATGGAAATTCCTGAATTTTCTATTCACTTTTTGCTTTTCCCTGTTGGCTTTTGTGCAGCACAGCAGCAGTCATTTTTTGCCGATAAGCCTTGGTGTTATCAGTATGTAAACTCTGCTATCACCAGCAGTCTTCAACTGTAGTCTACCACATCACAGAATTCATGTCACATAATGCAATATTTCCTTTAAGCATGTCCTTGGAGCATTTTGGTGGCCTACTTCTCAGCTATTTACCATATTTTAATCAGACATTAAAGAATGCTTTGGATAATCTGTTTTTTGGCATCCTAACTATATGCCCAAAGCCACATAGTGAGCCTGCAAGGTTCAACGGTGTATGTTTGATACCATCTTAATCAGTGATCAGGTCTGTATTTAGATGTGTTATACGAGCAAAGAGCCAAAGATGGTACATATGGAATTTGAGATACCTGACACAATGGCTGTATGTTGTCCAGATACTGCTGGTGTTAAGAATGATGATGACAGCTGTACGATGACAAGCCGATCATTACTTTTATTTGAAGTATTTCATTTCAGGGGTGCTGCTTTTATCTTCTAAGGCTGTTCTGGCTTTCCTGATCCTCCCTGTGACTTGGTCGTCATTTAAGGGTTTCTGAGACACTTCTACTCAAATAGAAAAATTTCCCTCCAAATGTCACTGCTGCCCTGTCAGTTTTCATTCTTGGCTTGACATGCTTTTCACCATAACTGGACTATGATTTCTGTTTCCTTTATACTGGTGCTGGGGCCAAATTATTTGGCAGTGCAATCAAAATTGTCAGCAATATGTTGAACATTCTCTTGGCTAGAATTTCTCAGCCCCAAAGTGGGCATTCAGGGTTGTTTCAGGGCCATTTGACAGCAGTATATCCTGCCTACTGAGTAAGCCCTTGACATATTCTGTATAAGCCTGGGTGCATTCTACAATGGGATGTCTAGAGACATGCATAGATATTTAAGGTTTTCTAGTGCATGTGGACCATGTACATCTACAGCAATGTAGGCAATAACAAATAAAACAGATGTCTCTTCTGTCACTTTCTGGATGCCCAAATACTACTTTCACTGCCTGCATCGTGTTCTTTCTAGTACCTAGAACCTAGGAGCTCTCTCAGACACCTTGAAAGTTGGTCACCTGGGGTAGCAATGAAGTTGTGAAGCCAATAGAGAAGTGAGACATGAGAGCAGGAGGTGGAACTTTTTCTGGATGTTCTTAATGCTCTTTGAGAGTCTCCAAGAGTGCATCACTCCTTATGGATTAGAACATTTCTTAGTCATTTATTTAAGTCTGTTCTTGCATGTGTAAGTCTGTTGGATGCTGCAGCGGTTTGTTTGATCATGCTCCCAACCAATATGACAGAAGAGGGAGAGGACAGTATGTATTTTTAGGAAGGTGAGGAATACTGATCATATTCCTACTGATATTTTTTTTTTTTGAAAGTAATTACAGTGGTATTTCTGAAGAAACAATAATGACCCTTCGTGTTTTCAGTTGCTGCTAATGAGGCAGAGGAAAGAGGTGAAGAATGCTCTGATCGGGTATAAATTTAAGAGCCCTGAAAGATTAAAATTGAGAGGCCAAAGAAGGATGTGAGATCAAGGATGAAGGATCTGAGAGATGATGGCAGTGACTCCTGATTCACTTGTGAAATGACACACAGATCTTGAACCAAGGCAGGTTACATTTAGGTATATTGTGGTGTTTTGCCTACTTTGGCCTGTAAATTAAATGAGCTGGAATGTAATTCACAACACATCTTCTTTGGTGCTGACAACATCTGTCCTTTGTCTGGCATAGATGCTTGTGTTGTTTGTCTCTGTGGTATTCAGGTGGTATTCACTTACCACCACATACCTGTCACAGCCCTGGTCTCTCTATAACTCTCTTCCCTACGGTTAAACTGGGGTTAATGAATGCTGCCTATGAACAGAGATTACGTGAAGAAAAGTGTGCCTTCAGTATCCTGAGATTTTTCAGGGATCGGAGCGAGAGATATATGTAGATTTATCCTGGAGCAGATAAAAGCCTTTGCTCCTCAAAATCTGTTTTTCTGTAGGTAATTGAATAAATCATATGAAATGATAAAAGTGAGTAGAATTAGCGTGATCTGATGTTACTGATCCATCATAATTATTTTTTGAGAATTGATGCTTATTGTAGCATTGTAGTAATTACAATGTTATTGTAGTAATGTTGTTGGTAGCAGAGAAATCAATACTAAAGGTATATTGTGTATTTACTGGCATTGAAACTGTGGATGTACCACTTTCATCTGACTCTGAACTGCTGGTAGATGCTGACCAGTATCAGCAGCACAGACTTTAAAGAATAGAATATTTATATTTATTATTTTTTTCCCGTGAACTTTGATTTCTGTGAAGTGCTCCTAACTTCTGTGTGTTTTATTATCCATATTGGCCTAGCAATTAGTAATCAGTATAGTAGCCACTGGAAAAGAATACAGTTTCATTATGAGCATTCAACCAGGTTTCTAACTCTTTATCAAACAGTATTAATCAGTGTTTAACTAATTATCTCACATTTGTTTCATTCTGCTTCATAGAAAATTTCACCTTGGGTAGGCTTACGCAAGATCAACATCTCCTACTGGGGATGGGATGACATGTCTCCTTTTACAAATACAACTCTGCAATGGCTTCCTGGAGAGCCAAATGACTCTGGCTTCTGTGCATATCTAGAAAGAGCAGAGGTGGCAGGTCTGAAAGCGAATCCATGCACTGCAATGGCAGATGGTCTTGTCTGTGAAAAACCTGTCGGTAAGCAATCTCTTGTACTCAGTTACCGTTACTGTCATGATTAGCAAGCTGTCTGGATTTTCACTTGGCTAAAAGGGATTATTGGGCAATTTGGATTTAAGTAATTACAAAACAAGATTTTAGTTTATATTTTTTAAAAAATGTGCACCTCTAAATAATGATTAATATTCCTAATTTGCAAATATTTATTTGCAGATTAGCTTACATGGCTTGACACCTGCATGACACCAAAAGTCTTATAAGGTGGCATTAAATCAGTAGTAGTTAGTGACAACAGTCACTGTAGCGTGAAGAGTCTGGGGTGATGTTCAACAAAGCTGATGCTGCTAAAACAACTTTTCTTTCTGAATCTCCCTGAACATCATTAAACATTTCAATGATCTAAAAGACTGAAAAAAAAAAAAAAACAAACACAAAATGCTAGGTTCCATCTTTTAGGTTTCTTTGTTTCTAAAGGATACAGCGGCAGCTACTCACTTGTCAGTTCTTGATACTTTGAGAAACTGGAAAAGGGGATGACTGATGTCCGTCAGTAAGATGGCCCGCTAGTGTCTACCCAAAGTGCTTGGAAAGCTGGGAAGCTTTCTCAGCACGTTCCCCTTCTTCGGATCCCCCAGTGTAGAAATAGGTAACCAACAAAGGCAACTAGAGTTGCAGTCACTCAAGGACATGAGCAGTCCTGCAGAGGAGCCTAAATATTCTATTTGGTTAGAAGCTGGATTCTGGCACTTTCAATATCTATTGCATATTGCATATGTGCTTGCTACGGGTACTTTTAGGTTCTATAGCTTTTAGGATGCTAAAGTGTGCTGCTAGAGTTATAGGAGTTGCTTACTGTCCAGATAGCAACACAAATTGCATCCAACTTTTTTTTTTTTTAAGATAGATATTGATATTTTTTAACCTTGCTTTCTCAGGGTTTCTTAAAATATATTCTTCTCATATCTGCTATTCTTCATTTGCTAACAAGAAGTATGACTCCTATCTAATCAACCCATGCTGTTAGACCCTGAACAACCATGTTATACTTCAAATTAACATTTTCGTGCTCTAATTGTCCTATGTTTCTCTTCATAGCTATGTGGTTAAGCACATGAAGCACTTTATGTTTCCTATTAACATTTGTTTTTTTTCATTGTCTGGAAAATAGCTCCATTGTATGTTGATAACACAATCTATCAATCTGATATTTTAGCTGTGAAATAGTCAGAGTTCTTATGCTTTACTTGCATAACCAAAGAGTGATCTTAACAATCTTTTATTTTCTTACGAATAACTCCAAATAGTAATGTAATTGCAAAGTAAACATGTTGTTAATGCCACCTCTATTTCCTATTAATTAATTTTTTTTTTCACAGTGTTAGTTTTGAGTTAATGATTATTTACCAGATGTTTCTCAGGATAATAAAAGATTCATAATTCAAGAGACCTCAAAATATAAAAGATACACTAGGTGGAACACAAGTGATGTTTTTAAGATGCGGTGTTTTCCAGTTACATGAACATTATGTGCATCTGTGAATGGTATCTGTTTTTTTAATTATTGTTTTTGTTCTTGAGGTATTTCAGAGACAGTAGAAGTCTAAGTACTTCAACCTTATGAGAATACTTTTGTAGCTTGGCTGATTTTTGATAGATTTTTTCTTGTCCATTTTAAATTATTATTTTATTTATAATTAAGAACAAATCACAGCTTGAATGCATTTATAAGTAGGCCAAAACCAGGTTTAGTGATTGGGAGTGCTAAAAAAAAGACGGTGAATGAGTTGAGAACTCACCTTGAAATCAAAGAAAATGAGCAGAGTATGCAAATTCTTTTGGTTTCAACTGCTTGAGTTAACATACACTACTAACCTAGTGAAAATGTGGTCTCCGCCTAAAAAAAAAAAAACAACAAAAAACAAACAACAACAACAACAAAAAACCACCACCACCAAAAAAAAAACAAAAACAACAAAAGATGTGCATTGAATAATGTTCCTTTTGTTTCTTTCTCTTTGCATTATAGTGACTTTCATATGTACACTATAGTGCAAAATTTTAGGAGACAAATAAGTCGTAAGTAAGTAGTACTAACAAGAACAATAGACCCAGAAATCTATAGATTACTGTAATTGTTACAAAAGTTTGATATGTATTTTACATCATATATGTGCAAGTAACTAAACTGACCTTAGCAGGCAATAAAAATTAAATTTATGATCTTGGTATATAGATAAGATTGCTGTGATCCTTTTAAAATGAATTATTTTAGAGCTAGTGTATGATTTATACTGAGGATTACTTAATTTCTATAAATGTTTATTGTATTTAAATACTTCACCACAAGTTTGGACCAAACTTTTTATGGCTATTTAAAAATCAAAGTCATCTTTCATTTGAAAAAGGATATTTCTAATGAAACATAATAATAATAATAACAATAAAACCACAAACAAAACAAAAAAACACCAAACACAAATTGAATTTATGTTCAAAATTACATTTTTTTTTTTTGTGATTGTCTTTCAGTTAGTCCCAACCAGAATGCAAGACCATGCAAAAAGCCATGCTCCCTGAGAACAACATGTTCCAACTGTACGAGTAATGGTATGGAATGTATGTGGTGCAGCAGTACTAAACGATGCGTTGATTCAAACGCCTATATAATCTCCTTCCCCTATGGACAATGTCTAGAATGGCAAACTGCCACATGCTCCCGTAAGTACCTTACTGAACATTTGACCTATTAAATATAATGATTTAATTTTTGTCCACTCAGAAGAACACCTATATGATTTAGCACATTCACTAAAGATTAAAAACAATTTCAGATGAATAGAGCTACTAATATCAGCTGTCAGCACTGTGCAAGTATTTTTCTAGATACAGGTGAAATATTGGTGATTATTTTATGATGAAAGGTATTTAGTCCTATATTGTAGGGACTATAGATATATGGTCTGTGACATATTTAAATGAGACAGTTAACAAGTGTTTATTATTTTTAGATAAAAATACTGTGATTTGTTTCTATGACTAGCTTTGGTGTATGAAATGATGGCCATGAGTTAGAACGAAATACTGGTAAAACTGGAGACATAATGTGTAGACCTTAGATATTACATCTAGGGAGATGAACTGAGTTTAGTGTTTTTAAGATTCTGCTGTACGTTTTGTTAGCAGAGTCAATGAAGTCAATTTTCCTACAATGCAAAGATAAAACAATGTAATAACGATAGTAATAGTCTTGAGAATACTGTAACACATAGGTAAAACAAATGGTCTAGGTCCTCTGTAAATTCTTCTAATTTGCAATTAGTTTATAAACTCTTGCAA
Organism: Anser cygnoides; assembly: GCF_040182565.1. NCBI lineage: Eukaryota > Metazoa > Chordata > Aves > Anseriformes > Anatidae > Anser > Anser cygnoides. The sequence goes on along the minus strand of NC_089879.1, from coordinate 8,397,647 downwards.
ACTGTTTGCCCTTTCCTTGGAAGTAGAAAGAATAGTAGACTATTCAGCAGATAAAACGAGGCGCAGAAAACTTTTGTCGCATGTGATCAGACTGGGTCAGATTGTATTAATGTACAAGATTGAGATGTGCTCATTTCATCCTTTGGAAATAAAAGACAAATGTTTCCTTTCTTTGTTATGCAGCAAATGTATTCCCCAAATGTCCCTTTTGGAAACACATTTCATCAGAAATCTATCCAATGCCTCTAGGAGAAAAAGAAACCTATTCAACATGCCTTTCGGTGTACTATTCAGCTAATGCAATTTTTTTCTGAAGTCTGAACTGGCTGGACCTTGTTAAATTCAGCTCCATGCAGTTCCAGCATGTATCAGTGCCATAATTCACAGATACTTGAGCAAGCTACCTGATGCTTTAGATTCTCGTCTCAGTCATGGTCTATTTAGAAAAATTCCTCAGACATCATCCTACAGAAGACCAGTTCTTACAATTTTCACAAATTGCCATCCTTAAAGACTTGGTTAAAATATTTTCCACCTGTAAAGGACTCTAATCCAGTGGGACTTCAACTTAAGATATAGGATTCCTGAAGCTGACCATCAAAGTCTCATTATTGCTCTTTTTTGAGAGTCTTACTAGTGGTTTCTGACATCCTTTCTCTTTCCATGAGAGTCTTTTGATATCATAGTCTCTGGAACATTTTATATTTGGTTATATTGTGGCAGAGTTGATGATGCTGGACAAGAAGAAGCAACGTGCTTCAGGGTCATAATTTGATTATGATTTCATCTAATATATTATGGATACAAAGACAAAAGGTCTTTTATTTCGCCTAAGTCCAAGAGGCGAAATTAAGTAAAATAAGGTCCTGCCATGTCTGTAATCCATGGATCCATGTCTGGGATCCATTGATACATTCTAGTCTTAGGATAGAGGATTGGTTTAAAAGGAAAATAAAACAGGGAATTTTTTCTTTCATTTGAAATCATCCAAGGATAGTGAAACCTGCAGAGCCTGTATTTCTAACTTAACTGAGACTCCTCTTTCATTCGCAGTAATCATAAAATATAGCCAGTACAATGTTGACCTGTTCTGGTAAAATTTCATGCTAAAATGTAAAATGTAAAATTCAGATATTAATCCAGCTTCTAGTGTCCCGGTTCAGCGTGGACAAGAAATAGGGTTTTGTCCTCTAAAGCTAGTCATCAGCAATTGTTTGATTGAAAAATAAATAACAGAAACTTATTCTCTTGTCCCATGTATATTTGAAATAATAATACCGTAATTATATAAAGGTTTCACTCTTTAAACAGTCCACTAAGCTTTTTTCCTGTCCTAAAAGGACTTAATTTTACAACTTAAAAAATTGATAGTGAGTTGTGGCAGAAGATAAGATGATTGAAAATTTGGAGTTAAAATTGACAGAATGCCATGTGAGTGATGCTTAGCTTTTTAAAATGGCATATATTACATCAGTGTGAACTTGTAATTCTGTTTCTGTGCTTGTGTGGTATTTGTACATCAGGCAGATTCTCTTTGTTTGGGGAATACAAAAAAAAAATGTTTTTAATTTAATTGCTGTTTTTTGTCAAGTCTGTAAGATTTTATATTAAATAAGCCAAATGGGATTTGTTGTATGCCGGCTCATCTTTATGAAAGGGAGTTTTGTATCAGAGTATGTTTTCTACTCCACAAATTAAAGAAAAACAAGATTCAGGGTCAATAGGCTGTCCCCCCCCCCCCCCCCCCCCCCCCCCCCGAATTTAAAGCATTGAAGAGTTTGCATTAAACAAGAAAATGACTGTAAAAATGAAACATGATTCAGACACTGTTTCAATCTAGATCATGTGAAAATTAGGTAGCTTTATCCTTAATGCTGCTGAGGTAATGAAGGGGGTTCCCTTGTCAAGGGGCAGTGTTTCTACTTGAAGAATGGAATTCAACTATATCTTTAAAAACAACCAGTCCCCCCACCCCCCACGAAAAAAACACACCAAGCAACAAAACAAAATAAAACCAGAAAGAAATATGTATGCAGACACAGAAAGTGCTTCTGTTCATTGTCTTTTCTTTTGTAAGATTTTATTCTTCTCTTCTGTTCGTGATTGTTTTCACGTTCAGATTGCACCTTTCTTTGAACCAACCCTTGAACAGTTTTTTAAAAAAAAATGTTAAGTCTGGTGCTTGTTCTTATAGTTCTATCATTATTTGGAGTAAAAGTTACTTGATAATTTTTACAATTTAAATTCTAAACTGGAGCTATGCAATCGTGTATGTACTAGCAGAACCCCATCATTTCAACATCAGTCATTTTGGAAATCCTGAAAATCCATTTAATTTGATTTAAAATCAGCTGATAAGAGATTACTCACCAGATTTATTTCTTATAAGAAGTAATTATTTTGTGGACTCATGGTCGTATTAAGAGATTATTTTGACAGTTTTACTTTTTCCTGGTGATGAGAGCTAGCCTTCTGTAGACCTCAGCTTACTTATTTGTTAGTCCTGAATTTCTTTCCTTTTTATTTTTTTTTTTTTTCAGAGAAATTCACCTGAAACTTTCCCGCTCTTATTTTTCTTAAGTATATTTCTTATACTTTCTCCTATGGATTTTCAAAGTTTTTATGGATTCTGTGGCAATTGTCATTGCATATGGTATTTTTTTCATTGTTAAGAGTTTTTAGTTTGAAGAATTTTAAAAAGTTAAAATGCCTCCACAGCATTATTAGGAAGGATCATCAGGAGGACAAGTGAAATCTGTTTTAAAAAGTAAAAATGTCTCCAAGACCCGAACTAGCTTTACCCTTTTCCTAACAGTAGCATAAGAATTGAGTTTTTAATGGGAAGAAAACAATTACAAATAATTGAGTCGTCATGCTTTACCTAGTTCATTACATCAGATATTTTAAAGGTTTAACTTATGACAGTGTAGCATCCATTTGAGTGTCCAACGACAACAACAAAAACACTTTAAAATACTTTATATATAATCTTAGATTATTTCTGGATCTTGCTGAAGTTTTTTTAAACATGAGTGTAGTATAAAAAGCTTAACCTTTTTAACTCTAACAACGCTCTTGAAGATACTACATTGGTAATTTGTTATTAATAAGAAATGCCAGTAACTTCAAAATATGAATTTTATTTGGTTCTAAACAGATTTGCTCAAATATGAGGATGACCATTTTTATGAGAAATGTAATTATTTTATTAAAAGGTACAGTATAAAATAATTAGAGATTTGATTTTAGTATGCAAAAACAAACAACTGATTTACTGTAAAAGACAAGATTCTTAATACCATTATGTTTGAACTATATCTTGAATTATGATTTGTAATTTCAATCCTTTTTTAAAACATTTACTGTGCAAGCTTATGTCAAAAGTTCAAGATGATAAGACCAAGTCATGTTTGTAGATGAATAAACAGATATCATCCTAAAACTTAGTGCCCAAATTTTGGTTTGAATTTGAATTACCACATTTTTTCTCTTTTTTGCATTGTTGACCTTTTCTTGAATTTTGGAGTGTTCCTGTTGGAAGAACAGTTTACATGAGTAAAATTAGTAATATGCATTCCATAAAATATGTATAAATAATATAAACACAAAATAGATATTTAACATGGGATTTGAAGTTAGATGAAGATGTGTAATATTGCTCTTCTGTTTCATTTTCTTTGTTTACCTGAAATGTTTTTTGGTGGTTCATGGTGTAGTAATCACCTGTAGTGTATTTTGTGATCTTTTAAAGGAAACATGGAGATAGTCTTAGAAATGTTACTAAAACTTTTGAATTTGTAGCACGATATAGTGATGCAAAGTTATTTCTTCTTTCTAATTGTTGTATAAATCTAGCCTTTTTTTTTTTAAGAGCTAAACATAAAACGAACAAACAAAAAACTTGCATTAATATTGTATTCCATCTAATAAAGCTCAAAACTGCTCTGGACTGAGGACCTGTGGGCAGTGCTTGGAACAGCCTGGCTGTGGATGGTGCAATGATCCCAGTAACACTGGAAAAGGGCAATGTTTGGAAGGATCATCAAGAGGACCGATGAAGCCTGTTAGCATGCATTCTAATGAAATGGCACTCGATGCTAGTCTTTGCCCGAAAGAGAAAAACTATGAGTGGTCTTTTATCCAGTGTCCAGGTAAAGTCTGCTGATATGTTTTATCTTCCATTTTTAAAATTATTTTTTGGTTGTAGCATTCCTGAGCTTATGATATGAAATAAAAGTTTCTCTGTTTAGACACATCAAAGTAATGTCTTAATTTTGAGGAATACAGATAATATTTGCATGGGATAGATGTTTTTCCAAAATATTTCCTAAAGTTTCTTTTCTGTCTCTATCTAGTGAACACAAATGTGCTCAGTTTTGTGCACATTCGTGTGTGAAATTTAATACAAATAGTTTAATCAAAATTGCCATTTATTTGTAAATAAGTTCTCACCCATTTTGTCCTTACACATTTTGAAATCCAGCTATATTTCCTTCAGTTTTTTGTTCTTCTATCTTTTGTATCCATCAAAGGGTGCAGTTGCAGAGAAATTACCTATAGGCAACTGCTGATGGCCAGGAGCAGGAGCTTCCTGCATCCCAGCTGCTCACACCAAGGCTCATATGGCTGTGAGAGAGCATTGCGGGGCTGCCAAGTGTCTGAGCTGTGCTTCCAGATTAGTTTACTCCTTAGATGTAAATAGTATGTTAAGACTACAAAAGCAGACATACGTTATAACATTTTAATTTTTGAGCTGATTGGAAAAGTAAGCAAGACATCAGGTGCTTTAAGATGGTGGAAGCTGTGCCTCCTGTATGGAAACATCCAGATCCTGAAGGCAGGGTAGCTGCATCAGTGCAGAAGTGGGAGCAAATGTCCAGCACACTGTGGAGTTGGACAGACCTCCAGTGGTAATTTACAATAAATATTACAGTTTTAAAGACATCTTGATTTATTTTTATTTTAATTTTGTGTTTTTATTTTTAGAATAAATCATGTAATTTTGCTGAAGTGTTATTTTTCCAGCAAGCATTCCTACTGCTGGTAAATATGGAAGCTGGAGCTTTTTTAGGATCAAAACTTTTTATGGGTACATGCAGCTGTGTTTGCTCCTCTGGGTACTTTATCTTTTTCATTAGAATGTTCTGTACACATGTATGTGCATGTGTGTATAGTTTTAAATATGTGTGTGTATTTGTATATTATTTAGGAAGTAGAATCTTTAGGTTTTGTTTTTGTAACCTGTTTGTTTGAAATAGTGGAGGGTAGAAATTTTTAAAGTTTTAAAATGACATGAAGTCTAAAGCCAAGGTAGCACTGTTGAGGTCTAAATTAAAACAAACAAGAAAACTAAACCATCTAATATTGTTACTGGAATAAAGAAGCCTGTAGTAAATTTCTGGAAACAATAGAATGATATTACGTTGTCTGGAAACTGAAGTAATTTGTCTTGGTTACAATATAGGTATGTCAATAGTAAGTGTATTGTTTGGCTTTCACTGAAATGCATACTGTTTACCACTAGTGAAATGGTAATGGATATAAATATCGCATGTCTAAAATGTTTGAGTTAGAAGACTTAATCACTTTGTTTAACATTTATTCTTCATGGATAAAATTCTCTATTCAAAATTCTCTATTCATATTCATAGCCAAGGATGCATAGAAGTTCCACTTCAGTATAAAAAACAAAAGTAACGCAACAACAAAACACACACACTAAAACACACACAAAAAAACCCAACTATTACTTGTATGAGTTTGTAAGAGGCAAATCTTTCCAAAGGCATAGAATTAAAATTTCCAGCTGATGTGAAATTTCATTTTGATATAGGCTGTAGGTTTTGTTCCTAAGCGTTTGTTTCCATTTTTTTACAACATTAACTGTAATAGATCATACTAACATAATTTATTCTTCTTAGCCCAGCAATCTGGAAACATTCAGTTGATGTACCTGAAATATAATAGAATCGATACTAAATCTGTATAAAATTACTGAACATTTTGTAGTTTGGAAAATAAAAATAAATAGGTTATAACATTTGCTTTGAAAATAATTCTGCTACATTGATGAGCAATTGGCTAAACCATTCATGTTTTTATATAAATGATGTATATACATGTTTATATATAAATAATATATATTTATATGTGAGGGGAAAGTAAGGACATATATAAATGTCCTATATAAATAGTTAATCTCCATGCTCTTCATAGTGCCTCAGGGCAACTGTATTTGTGTTTAAAACTGGTATTCAGAAGTGTTTGTTTTTTTTTTAACTGGTCATTTTGAAATCAATAGTCCTCAAAGCAGCTGTCATAGCATTTCTTTTGATATGATTACCTTTTTTTTTTTTTTAGAAAAGTAAAGGAAAATGAATAGCATTGGGACTTCTTTCATGAGAATAGAAGCTTAAGAAGGATGTGAGCTTGTCCAAGTTTGTCTTTAATGACTAAGGTTCTCCTCTGAAAAGCAGTCTCAGTATTGTAAACTGGTTCTTGTTAGTTTGCTAGTTGAAGTATCTTTACACCAGTTCCAGATTGTGATGCAGAGATTTTTTTTTTTAATGTATTTTCCTATTAGTAAGTATTTTTAAACTATAATTATCAATGGTTGTCAGCATCACCAACCATTTCAACACAGAGATCATAAACAAATTGGACATGAAATTGCTTATCTTAAGGGAACCGCACTGAAGATTCAGCTAAGTCACATCTGTATGCATGAAAAAATTTACCCTCTTGCTGTCATTGATGTATGTTAAAATCACCTAAGTGAAAAATGTGTGTTTAAAATTTAACCCTGTAGTTTTATTTAAACAGTCATTTTACAGCATCTCATTTTATTATTTTACGTTTTCAATACTGTGCCCTCAGTGTGATTGCCATCTTGTCTGCATCGCAGAAAGTTGTCAAGTTGTGCAATTCATCTGACTTTTCGCTTTCCTTGATAATAAGATACAGGAAAGACAGCAGAAATATAGTGTTGTTTTAAAATGGTGTATCATGTAAATTATAAATTGCATTGGTCCTGGTATATATAATGTATGCTGTATACATTTTCAGTTTCATTTAAAATCTACTTCATTTTCTTGTGCCTTAACAAAATGTATGGCTTTCCTGCTCATATGTGATAGCTCTTAATATTATGACTTGCAGTAAAATAGAATTCACAATCGAAAATGTGATTAATACTTTTATTTATCCTTTAAATAACACAAAAATGAAGACATACAAGGATAATCATTAGAAAGAATAGAAATAAAATAGAAAAAATAGAATTACAAATCAATGTCTCACTACTTAAAGAACATCAGAACTGAACGTTATCCTGACGCTACGATACTTTCTTAATTAGGCAATCTTCCTTTACTCTAATTACACTGATTTTATGCACAATAAATAAATAAAGAATATCTGTTCACTAGGTAAAATAGGGATTTTGCAGTCAACTTTCACTTCTATGTGCAGCCCTGCTGGTCATCTTCAGGACCTGTTGCGTATAAGTGAGTTGTTCCACTTACTGCAAAATTTAGGTAGTGTGTAATGATATGATGCACTGGATTTTCTTTCTGATCGCATCACTCACTTTTGATGTGATAATAGGTAAATGGTTGCTCCAGACATCTGATAGACTCTGTCATTATGCATATATCATTTGAAGGCAATAGATCACTTTGTGCAAAAGAGGGAAAAACAAGCAAACAAAAAAACCTGGTGTTCATCCTCACGTGAAAAAGTATGCTAATATCCCATTTTTAAAATTTATGTTCTTAAATATATTGCAGAAGGTTCAAGTCAACAAGTTCATAGTTTAAAGGGTTCAAGTCAAAGTTACTCTAAGCCTGCTGCAGTTGCACCAGTAATGGGATCCTCTTATCTAAATGATATTACTTTCATCAAGTTCAGATTCCACAAAATAGTATAGATTTGATTTGGAAAACAAACCAACCAACCAAAATGAACAAACAAAAAACAAACAAAAATCCCCCCCAAACCAAACACAAAACAACAGTAATGACAAACAAATGTGCTATTTATTTTATTTTAAATTGTGATCAAAGTCACGTAATGTACAAGACATACAAACAGAACTCATGCAAAATGGAGCTGTTCATGGCATTTTCTTATAGCTTTTTTTGAGAAAGGCAGTAAGGGTGTATAAACTGTGCCTAGAGGAAAACACCAGAAAATTGTCTAAAAAGCAAGCATTCTTAGGAACAAGAAAGAACAAGAAAAATTGTAATTTTTAAAGAGACTTAGCCAAAAGAATAAAAAAAAAGCAAACAACAACAACAAAACAAACACCCACCCCCTCAAAAGCAGCAAAACCTAACTTATTTTCCAGTAGACCAGAAATGTTGGATTTTAGACTACACGGTCTTATAGCCATAGATACATAAGAAGAGATTATAAACTTAGTTTTAACAGTTTCTGAGCCAAGCCTGACAGGGAATGTAAATATATTAAGTTGCTAAATTCTAAACCAACTCCAAAAACTTAAGTCATGCAGTGAGAACCACTTTTATTTCTAGCCAAGGCGCCAGTCGTTGTGACTTTCAGATTAAAAATCCAAATTACAAAAAAGAGTCAACAGAATGATCATACTGAGATACCTGCCCCCTGTGGAGTCTTACACACCCTTCACCAGTAGGGATTGACAGGTTTGACATAATCTGACACTTGACAAACTGCTGTAATTGACAGATTGCTAATCTGCTGAGCACTGTGAGCTCTGAGGTCCTGCAATATAGAGAGATTGTCTTGGAAAAACTCCTGCTCCTTCAGCCAAGGCCTGGCAGCGGGATCAATGGTTCTGACAGAGGTCACATCGGGGTTTGCTGCAGTAGTGATCGGTGTGATCAGTGCTTTCTGAGAGTTTGTGGACCACTGGAGCAAGAGAGATGTGATGTTACAAGATCAGTGATTTCCAGAAAATCACTTTTGACAGAAAGCTTAATTATGTTTTTAGGGTCAAACATAAACTATGTCAATGGGAGTCCAGTTTCTTCTACTTTCACCAAAGTCAATCTACTAGACTGTCTAGAGACTGCAAATGTTTGATGTACTTCTGATGTCTTAAAAGCCTCTTATTGTGCCAAAGCTAATGAGGGGATCAGAACTGTTACAAATAGAATGATCCTTGGTTAATTTTTTTTGTCTCCTCTCCTCAGTCGATACGTTCATGTGCAAGTTGTGATTTTCTAATTTTCTTCTTTGCATTAATATTTCAGGTGCTTCACAAAAGATTGTGTGTACATATGGGGGTTTTCATTTGGTCTCAGTTAGTGGCTTACTGCCTCTTAACAGATTTCTTAAGTGGTTAGGCAGCATTTTAAAGGCATGTTGGGTGGATTCAGTCACCCACAATGGACTTTCTCACAACCCTTAAGCTCACACGTCACCACATTATCAACTTCTGCGGTCTTCTGTGAATTTGTCTTGTCACAATGCTGTTTTGAAGACATTCTGTGTTAAACTACAAATATGTATATGCTAGTGATCAGTCAGGTTTAAACTCCTCAGAATTACATTCTTCTGCAATTTTGTAATAATATAAGAATGATTTTATTCCAAAGAGCAATTTAGTAATGATTTTTTAAATGTTATATTCTAGCTTGCCAGTGTAATGGCCACAGCACCTGCATCAACAGTAATGTTTGTGATCAATGTAAAAACTTAACAACAGGAAAACAATGTGAAACATGCATGCCAGGATATTATGGGGATCCCACTAATGGAGGACAATGTACAGGTAAGTTGTTCTGCTGGCAGCAGAAAAAAAAAATATTGAAAAAATGATTTATGTAATGTGGAATTCACTTTTCTTTAAAGGCTAAATGTTGGTTTGATACCAGATATGTTGATCAGATAAATTAATAATTTTAAATCCAGTTTTATATTTTTAAGAGAAACTTTGCATTCAGGGTCATCATTTTGCAGTTGTTGTTCGATTTGCATGCTCTACAAACAAGACAGTAATTTAAAGATGCTCTCCTAGTTAGGCAAAAGAGGAACAAGAAACTGTCATGTGGGCAACACCTTAAATTATGGTACTTCAGAGGGGTATCATTTCTTTGCATGTAAACAGCCCTCATAAAAATAGGAATGTATAAGTGAAAATCGTTATCTACAGTAACGCCTGATAGCATTCATTTGAATCAATGTGTGACGTTAGTGGGAAAGTAATGAATTCAAGAGACCAGCAAGTCTTATTCATGCACAGTTTAAACAGCCTGTTATACTGGGGATTGTATGTTACTCTAACCTTTTAAATCTATTTGGTTTTAAAATCACAACATCGGAGGATTCTCCTTGAAGTGAAAGAAAGAAATCCAATAATTGAGATGATTTTTGTATATTGCTGTCGGGCTGCTTTTTTACTTGCATGGTTGATTTTAAAGTTGACAGTAACTCCTTCACTAATAGCTAAAGGGGGGTGTGGGAATATTTTTAATATGAAAACCTAATAAGGTAGTTGAGATTTAATCTAGTAGGTAGCTAGACAATTTTCTCCTGTGACTTTTTCTTCTCTGATACTGACGTTTATTTAACTGGACCTTTACTTCTTAAGGAATATATATTCATTTAAAGGGTTCGCTTGTTCCTCAGCACTTTAACATGCAGTAGTCAATGCATGAAGCTGCACATCTGGTAAACTCGAGCACAGTATGTTAAAAGTGTGTTCAAGGGTATGGAAAGATTAATGTCTATCCCTATTGGCAGTTGCACATTTTGCTGGTGCTTTATGAAGCTTTAAATAATTCTTAATAGTTCTCTTATTTCCTGAAGTTGACAAAATGTTCTTTTGCTGTCTATAGTACCTTTATGGTAAAATGACTTATTACTATAGCTTTTATTCTTCAGGGATACATTAGCTATCTAACCAAATAAGCATTCCATCACCTTTACTGAATTATGTGTAGTGCAATAATGGCTAAAATCAATTTATAAGACCAGTAAAATCATAAATTTTACAACTTGTTTTTTCAGCCCTAGGTAAGAGTTCATATTTTTATTGGTAGACAAGATTTTAACAGGAGCTACTTAGACTAAAGAAAGCTTTAAAAATAAAGATGATAATTATTTTGAGTCTTTGGTATTTTGAGTCATTGGTATTATTTATGAGCATTATATTTTGAAGTATAGAGCCCATAAAACTGTTCAAATCTTTAAACCATTTTGATGAATGCTGTCATTATGAACTTAGATGTTCTTCAGTACCATGACTTTTGTCTCTGTGATAGTGGTGCCTAAATTGCAAGCCTGGGTTTTCTGCAGAAAAATATCAATGATCCATAGGGAGCGGTCAAATCAGTTTTACTTGAATTTGAGGATTTTGGAACCAATCGTCTCTTCACACTCTCTTATTCTGCCACTTTTCACTGCTGCTGCCTGCTAAGTTTCTGGTTGGACCTTTCCAACATTTCTTTTCTAAGCCTCATCCTTCCACAAAGAAGGGTTGAGACAGACTTCCTGAGCATGTGGTGCATTTTTCCCTCAGAGCTACTGAGATATTTCTTTGAGGATCCAGATTGAAAACTTTTAAAAGGAATGACAAGATAATGACTATAACTCTTAAAGAACATTGTGATATTATAATATTCTTCATATAATAAGCTGCTACAGTTACAAGGGTGTGACTTGGTTATGAATTGGGGAGCAGTTGAGGCTGAGAGGAGGTTGTACTCCTTGTCTGTAGTTCAAAGATGAAGTGGTGTATGCTGGGAGAAAAACTAAAAAACTTTCACAACATACTTGTTGTATGTGTCAAAATATTTTTCTTCCTGGTGGTCTGACAAAAAATACTTATGTATTCAGTAAATTCTGCTGTTGTACTTACAAGTAAAATTGGCCTTCCCTACTTTGACTATCTGAACTATAGATTTAGAAGGTTTTCAAGAAAAGCTTGCTATTATTTTATAGGGTGGAATAGTCTTTGTTACTCCTTGCATTTCTGATGGTCTTAAAGGAGTGAGGAGGAGATGCATAAGAAATCTTTAAGTCCTTGAAAAACATTTTTCCCCTCAATTATTCCAGTTCTCTCTTAAACCCTTTTTGTTTATATTTCTAGGAAGTCTAGAACATTTTTTTAAAAATTCTCCTCATGTCCCATTTGAGGTACAATTTTGGAAGCATGAATATTAAAATTCAGCAATACAAAATTAATTGTTAAATATTGATGGATTTTGAAAATAAAACATCTCTAAATGTAGATGGGAACAGATGCTGTCTTGCTTTTAGTGATTTGTCTCAGTGATGTATTTTCTTCAGGCTCTGGTTCTGTTGCACATTTCCGAGATATAGAATATAACAGTTTTATATAAATTTTAGAAAAAAATAGAGCAAGATGCGTACTACCAACTGCAGCATAAAGTAACAGGAGACAACGGTATGGGAGATTGCTTGGAACAAATTTGTGTTGTCTTGGCAAAAATTTTTAGCATTATTTTCAAACTTATTAATCATCTACTTAGTTGACAATGTTAAAAAAAATACTCTAGCTGCTTATCATCTTGTCATTCTCTTTATGCAAGGTATTTTTCAAATTATTCTTTAAATGTATGAGATGCCAGGAGAGAATTCTTTATAGTAACATATGACACACACTGTGAATATATAATACATTTAATAATAAGATAACTTAAGCTCTTTGCTGTATTGCCATTTTTTCATAAAGTGATAACATCCCAAACAATGTTCAGTTTTCCCATAATTGCACTACTATTGCTGTTGCTTTTGAATTAGGAGTAAAGCTGTGAGTACCAGCACATTGGGAACATTGTGTTTTAACTCCCACTGCTCTCTCTCTGATCAGCCTTAAAAATCATGGAGTTTAAAATGTTAAAAAAAAGTTTTGTAAAAGCCCCCTGTCAGATACTCTGTATGAGTGAAGTTTTTAAAGCAAGTCTGTAGCATTGCAGGATTGACTCCTTCTCTTCTGTCATACAGTTTGACATTTTTAACATCAAAGGAAACAGCTTCCACCCGCATTTGATTTGTAATCATTGTTTGAAAAATTTGAACTTAATTATTTCCAGGAAACATTTATTTATATATTTATTTAACCAGATCTTCAGATTATTAGTAAAAGTAAACACGCTTCTGGTGAACGTGCACTGGGTGTGCATCAAGTCAGTAGTATCTGCTGGAGGCAGGTGAGAGGTCTGGGTGCCTTTTGTGTTCCTCCAGTACCTGGAGTGTGAAAGGCAGAAGAAACCTGAGCTTTTCTGCTGTTCTGAAGCATGTATCTGAGAGAGCTCCTTGTATGTTGTCTGCTTCTCTTGCACATTGTGCAAGTCAGTGCTTTCCACGTATATTTATGCTCATGTTTAGCTATGATTATATATATGTGTGTATGCATATAAACCTATGGATACCGCTCCCTGGATTTTTTCCACATAAACTTAGGCATCTATGCGTTAGGCATATCACTTTCATATATCTCAGGAGGTTAAAAAAAAAAAAAAAAAAGACAAAGGCATCATTAACAGACTAAGATTTTAGACTCAGTTCCTAGCTTTAAGGCACCTGGAGGTAAATGAACTTGACCTAGGCAGTAAAATTGTTGTCTAGATATAATTTCTGCTTGCTTTTATTTCTGTTGGTTAAAAGAAGTAAAAATAAATCTTATCCATTACTTGTTGATACCTAAGTTTTATCTTCAGTAACAGAAGGGAAATCCATGGTGTTCAAATCCTGCTGCTCAATGAATATGATTATTCTGCTGAGTAACTGACATCTGAGTTTTATTTGTTTATTTATTTTGAGGGAAGAGTCCAAGGAATGGCAGATATCATGACTTCCCGTGTCTATGAAAGGGAGACATGAGAAAGATGTTCAACTCATGGCACCTAATTGAAAATGATCCCCTTGGTTTTTAGGTTCTACCTAACTGTGAAAGATGGCCAGATTTGCAGATTGCTTTTCCTTTGGCACTGTCTAACAGCAATAGCACCCCGTTCAGCAATAGCAGCCTTTGTAACACTTGCATTGTCTTCATGACAGTCCATGCAAGAACTGCAAATGAAAGGCGCAGGGTCATTTCTGTCCTGAGAATCAGGGGATTCAGAACTATACCTCCTTAGTCAGCACAGACTGAACCTTCAGTAGTCAGAGCAGGCTAAACTGTGTGCCCTTTGGGGGATTTAGGGGTCAAACTCAGGAGTGAATTCCACTCCCAAAGCTGCAAGCCTGATGCCTTACAACAAATCTCATTTTGTAATCTGCCCTTGAAACTTTCTCTGGTATCCGTCACTGGTATCACTCCCCACATCTGTTAACGGTGGTTCTCAACAAAACCGTTACATAGACTGGCATTTTGATGAAAATATGTAGGAATTATTATAAACTGAGATAACCAAAGATGCACAAACTCAATGAAAGTACATTTTAAAGAAAGAGAATGAATCGATCATTTCATACAATCTCTACAAAATTAGATGCCTGTAGTTGGAATAAAATTATTAAAATAGAGCTAGTTTAACTAGTATGCACATATCCTTTTTTATTTTATTTGTGTTAACCTTTACTTCTGCTGTGACCACAAAACGGCAACATGTCTGGAAGCATGTTTTTTTCATTTAACTTGTAGCTGGTTTTAATAACACAAAAGCTGCTGTTCTTAGCTGTTAATTCAAAGAGCAACGACCTACTGTTTTGCTCATATATCAGGTATTATTTAGAAACAACAGACAGATGTTTCTAGTTCAAATTAATATAAGAAAATGAATTTCTATACAAAATGACTATATGAAGAAGGTATGAATTTTGAATAGAACATCTCAGTTCTGGCTCTCAAACAATCATCAATGTTTCCTCCCATTGAGCCTGGCAATCACATAAAAGTGCTTATCGTAGTCAGGTAAATTAAAATCAAGCTGGAGTTTTGTTATGGATGGCTTGTAGATTATTGCTAAGGGACCTAAAAAAAACAAACCAAACCAACCAAACAAAAAAAAAAACACGTCAATTTTTACAGTGGTTTCTCTCTTGTATCTAAATTTTCAAAATGAGGAAGGTGTGATGTGTTCGGCTGCACAAGTCCAGTCAGTATGAGTAGGGGCCTTGTAGTTTGTGATAGAGTTTAAGCTGTCTTCTATCACTGATGTCAACGATGCTTTTCAGCTGGTTGTGATATTGGTAGCAAATTTTAGCAGTAGGTGTTTGAGTTCACGAACATATCTAGAACATAACACAGGCCCGAGAGGAAAATAAATACCATACAGAAGTAGTATAAGATTCGTTGTTATCTTCTCTTCAAAATGTTTGTTCCTGTTCCGTAGTGACTCTGCCTGCGCCACAATGCCTAGAGTTTAGATACTTTTGTCCAGTGTTGTCCATAAAGGTCAGCACCTGCACCGTTGTAAAACTACTGGGGGGCAGGGAAGGAAAATCCATCAGTATGTAGAGTTTGGTCTATTAGTTTTTATTAGAACTGTGGAAGGGATATTCAGCGTTTAACTTAATATCAAAAAAGAGACAAGCTTGTGAATTCTACTACTCTTGAAGAAAGCTGTAAAAGTGGTCTTTTATCTTCTACCGTGGAATCCTGTTTTCAAAAAACTTCTGGTCCAAACTCTTACATTCAGGGAACTTGAGTCATATGTAAGACAGGACTAAGAATGAGGACAAAATGCTCTTAACTTTTATGTATAGTAAAAACAAATATAGAAAGCATAAATGAACACAATATCATTGACTAGCCACAAAAACAGCATTTTCCTCTGAATCTTCCTGAAGTAAAATTAGAAGGGAACATATTTTGATGGGAGATTTTGATGTGTTTGGAACTAGTGGCATGGCAACCTGGAATACAGAATTTTTATACCATTTTTTTTCTTTTCTATTTTACCATTTTAATGTCTAGTGTATAGACAACTACATTTATGGAATTCAATGATGCTTTAAAGATCATGGCTTTTGGCATTAGATGGTTCAAATTGTAGAAGAAACTTTGTATTGGGTAAAATATGCTCTTGAAGTCTTCTTTTCATAGTGACTGGGTCTGTGTAATCAAAAATTAATAACATCTTTGAGTGTAGGCTCTTTGTGGTTATTCATATAAATAACAAATATTCAGTTGATTGGAGGCTTATGATTCAGATGCCTATGTAAATTAAGTCACTTTATATAAAAAATGTACAAATATTGGGAATCAGTGATAAAAGAGTATAGTATGATTTATAATGTAGTGAGCCAGACTGAGTTCAGCCCTGGAATATGGACCAAGTTTTAAAAAAAACCCAGTTCCACTGTTTGCTTTGTACCTTGATTTCTAAGAAGCAGTGGGTCACAAGTTCACAGAAAAAAAAAAAACCTGTGATAAGCTGGAAATTAAAATTATTCAGAAAAAGAAAAGCTCACACATGCTGCTAAATTCCAACAGAAATCATGTTCTTGTTTGTCTGATTTAGGCAAAATAAATGAAGGTTTGGACAAAAAAGAGGGCTGTCAAGAAACACCATTTTACTGTAGTGGTGGTTTTAATTCTATTTTTTTTAGAAGTTTTGAGTGGAGATAACACGATGCCAATTACCTATTTTACACAATATCCTATTATGGAATAAACACAGTATTAACTTAACCGCTGTAATTTGCTTTTAGTAGTAGGTAAAAGGCTTAATACCTATGAAAGATAATAAAAATAGATCATAGCATAATAAAGCATTCAAAAGAAGCTCAATATTTTGCTTTTTGTAGAGAGAGAGTTAGAATAAGTACTTTTTATTTTTTTAAAGGCATTTTCCCCAAAAGGTGATTTGAAAATGTGTTTTGTTCCTGTAGTGAATACTGTTTATTGATCAGTATTATTCAAGACAGTCTGAATGCTGAGTGAATAAGATGCCCGTACTTTGTTTTATCTATGAATTTAAATTGAATTAACTCCAATCAAAAAATATCCCAAATAAGTCCTGCACTACTAAAGCAGAAGAAAATCAGATTGCCGTAACAAAAAGTTAGTTGAGAAATAGAGAAATAAACCCCTTTAACAAATTTATTTTCCAGTTTTCTTTGGCTGTGCAGCAAATGTGCTAGGCAAACTTTTCAAAATGCTGTTAGTCATTGCATATACTTATCATTTTCTTTTTGCTTTGTTGTAGTTTAGAACTGTATTATAAAGTATGATTTCTAGCATAATGGTAAATTAAAAGCAAAATTTCAGCTAAAAATAGGAAGCTTTTTATAGAATACATTTGTATTCTATAACCTACTTATGCTCAAAATAATCCTAGGTTTAAGGGCTTGGAGTTACGCTTCAAGGAAAATGCCTTCTCTCTCTAAACCTTCTATCAAACACTAAAATCCCACTTTTTGTTTGTTTGTTTTTAGCTAATGCTCAACTCTTTAAATTTGATTTTTCTTACTAGATCAGGATATGTGTGTTCAATGGAGTGTTGCGGTTTTAGGAACAGCTTATGATTGCTGTTGGAAAAGTGTGTGCTTGCACAGAACTGCTAGCTGACAGTGTAGTGGGTTGACCCTGGCCAGCAGCTAAGCATCACCCATATCTTAATATCTCAATATTGGCAGTAATTCTATTGCTTTCATTGATGAAATCGTATTACTTTCATTGGTGATAAAGTCCTGTGTGCTATTGGGTAGCCTCTTTTCTAGGATTGATGAATGAGTTGCTGTGCATTCTTATTTTTGTATTTTTCAGTTTTACATGGTATAAATTTTTTTTCAGGGATAAGGAGTATTCATGAGTTGTATACTGTATGTGCTCTCTTAGCTGTGTATCAGTATGTGAAAAGTGTAAAGTCATTGGCTTCCAGAAGATGTTCACAGTGGAGCTAGGCAATTTTCAGCTGTCCAGAAATGTAATGATTTTGTTTGTTAGGTCCTGCTTCTTTTGTGTATTTCAGGATAAAATAAATGTGTGTCATTTAAGAAGACATGTTTACCTTGTGTTGAAAGAAATTTCAACAGTTCACATAGGTACTATGTGTAGGCTAAAAAGATGCTAGCGTCTGATTAAGCGTTGACAGTTCTAAGTTTAAGATGACATTTTCTGAATTGCCTTTACTTTATACTCAAATAAACATTTGACTACACCCAGAGTCTTGTCCCAAATGTAATAGAAATAAAGAAATAAGAAAAAGCAGGCATTTTGTTTGTCACTACTTAGTCTACCATTCTAGATTTTTCTAGGTGCTGAGAAGGTTATGCTCTCTCTTGTTACCATAACCACTCACAGCTTCTCTTTTATTCTCATAGTTCTAAATGCAGAGACTGCAGATCTAACTGATTTGCAGTCAGTTGGAATTTCCAGCATCTCTTTGTAATCCTTCTGCAGGAAAATCCTTCAAATATGTCCCTTGACAGTTGGTGAGCCTGACAGGTGACATGCAGCATGGTATTTTCCATCCTGCAATTTTACAGCATAAAATAATTTATTTTCTTATTTATTTATTTATTTATCTGGTTATATGCCTATCAGTTAAAATTAGATCAGAGATTGTACATCAGTCAGAGGTATGACAGACACTCCTGGTGTAACAGAAAGCCACAGAGTTACTGATTTGAATCCTTACGTGTGAACACGCCACCAGCAACATGAAAGAAGAGTAAAGAAATTGTCATTTTGCTCTGAAATGGTCATCCCTATCCGTAAGACTCTTGGAAACCTCCTACAGGCTGTTGAGAAAATAGTTTTTCAGGCATCACACAAATAATTTTCCAACTGTTAGAATGAGGATTCTCTTAAAAAAACAAAACAAAAAAACTTTTGAAATGGCATTTCTGTTTGATTGCAGTTGATTCTGCCTTCATTTTCTGAGTGGTAAATGCAATACATTACAATGGAAGACCACATTAGTTATTTAAGTGAGGAAAAAACTTCACCCACAGTTGAATGCATTAAAAATCAGTAGTGTTTTGTACCTCCTAATGGCTAATACAGAGAAATGATTTGCTGACTTCTTTACATTTTGTGCCGTTTTTGTCTGATAAATTGTGCAAGACATTTCTCTTCCTTGGGCTTTTATCCTGAATGACCAAATACACACAAATAGTTGCAATCACCAGTTGTTGATTTTAGTTGTTTTTCTCTTTGGATTGGAATAATTTTTTGACATTTAAAGACACTATGAATAGTTACTGAGTGGTTTAAATTGTTTTGCTTTTCATACTGCCTTACAATAATCTTTGATTTTTTTTTTCTGTTATAATTTGGGAAGTTATGTACTCTCTTTAGATAGAGGGAACAAATAGCAGTCTTTTAGCCAAAAACTTCCTTTCATCAAATTTTCAAAATTGGCAAGAGAGAGGCAGCTGTCTTTTTCAAGAAAATTTGAAAATAAAATATACTTTGCCTTTCATGTCTGAAAAAGTCTGCTTAAACACATCTCAGAGAGGACATGCAACAATGAAGGCATCCAAACTGATCAGTTTGTGTTTTTCCTTTAAAAAAGTTTGTGTTTTTCCTTAACAAAACAACAACAACAACATCAAAATCAAATAAAGCTCTGGTGTTTTAGCTTTTGCTAAATAAAATTTGTCTGCCACATCTGAAATTTCTTATTTTTCAGCAATTCTGGCTTTATCTTTTGTTTTCTTGTGAAAAGACTCTTCACAAACAAGAAAACAAAAGTAATTTAAGGAATAACATTTTTAATCTTACAGGTGTTTGAAAGAAACATCTCTCTAAATGTTTGCCTGCTTGAAGAACTGGTATTACACATGAGATACAGAGTTTAATTTTTGGCCTGAACTAACAAAACTCACAGCTGAATCCACTGTAAAATTCAATGTGAAAACTATTTATAACAACATATATTTTATTTAAAAATGAAATGAGTAAGTGGCAAGAATGAAAAGGAAAGTGATATATAGGACATGTTAAGCTTCTCCAAATAAAGTATGTTTAATAATGTTTTCATGTAGAATTTTTGAGTTTACTTATTCAAAGTGTAAAAGTTCATATTCTTCACAGATCAACATGGAGAAAATAAAATTGCTGATACTGTACTTTGAGTTCTCATGGAAAGATTATAGTATGGACTTCAGTAGGAAATACTGTCCATGGATATTATTCCTGGATGATCCCAAGAACACGCTATAAAAAATCTGTACTCTCATCCCAATAATATATTTATTTGGTATTGGCATGAAAGAGTCAGGTACAGCAAAATTCTTATTAATTTCTTAAGATTCTGTTCAGTTTATAATGGGAAAAAAAGTTCTCGTCTTTCAATATTAATCTTCTGGGTTCTGTTTTCATTACCTACTTGAATAAAACAAGTTATGGTTTTCCAACCTGTCTTTATAATATTAGTTGCTGATGACTAAAGACAGATTTAGTACGATTGCTTGAGAGGTATTTATTACAAAAATTAAAAATAAAAAAAAAAAAAGTTCAATTTTCAGGATACATGCTTTAAATGGAAGAAATACAGATATTGCAGAGCTATGTTGCTCAAATGTAAAAATGGATTAAGAATAAATGCAAACCTTTACATGGAGAAGCTTTCTATAAGACTGTGTTGGTGTAACCATAATATGTTATAACCATATATGTTTCTGGAACAGAAAATCATCCTGTTTCTTGTTTCTCAGATAGTGTTTAGCACAGTATCCTTTATTTTAATTTTTATTTTATTTATAAATATGCTGCTTCTAGAATGTATGTATCAGTTCAAAAAGCTAAGGAAATTTCCCTTGTGCTTTTTAATTGTTTAACTGCATGACACTGCATTTTTTTTTTTCAGCAAAAAGAATAATCATCTTACTAGTAATCAGATGATCTTGGTAGGCTTAGGTCATGGTCAGGTGGTCATGCTCAGGTGAAACTGGCTGTGTTTTGCAGTGACTGTAAAATAGCAGAAAAGAAGTTAAAATCACATTTGGGTTTGGGTGAATTGCTCATTTTGAATGGGAACATGAGCATTCCTGTATCTGATGGGTTCTCCTTTCAAAGATATCCCATTGGTATCTGCCCATCAAAGAAGAGCATAGGATAGGATGCACTGCAACTGAGAAAACAGATTTGGTGCATATTGAAAATATTACCATATTGTGAGGAGCAGCTAATGTTACTAAAATGGCTGCGTGGGTGATTGAGAATATTTGCCTTTTCCAGAACAATTTTTTATGCAGTATTGATATCGAAAAACAATGATCAATTTTTTATGAATATTGGGAATATCTGGCTTTAGGTGGTGATGCGTGTGTGCTATATATGTGACGTTCGTGGTTGCAGAATTTGTGCATATCCTAACTATATAATTCTTAAAGCTACGTCTATTTCTTCTATCTTTTCCTTCTGGCAAGTATATAACAATTATAGCATAGTATTGCATGAATATACATAGATAAGGTTTTTGTTTCTTGTGTGCCGTTACTGGACTATAAAAAATAAAATACTGTAAGACCAATGAGAGAGAAAACTCGAGATAAGCCATAAAAAATTAGACTAAAATTAATTATATGAGCTAATTAGTCTAATATGACTGGCTTATCTTGAAGGTTAATCATGCCACTATGAAATGATAGTTGGATTTGACCTGTGTGTACCTTTTGGAGTGTTTACCATTACTTTCTAATACCAGCTTTCTTTCAACACTTTTATTGCTCAGTACTTCACTGAAGTTCTTTAGCTTTATTTTAATGCTACTCAATTAGTAAGATTGCATAAGCATTGCTGAGCACATCTGTTTGCTTTTATAGTGTTTGTCTTAAAGATTGGATGGATGTATTTCTTATAAAGTAATTATTGAATGCTAACAGGGTATCAGGGGCTTCTAGTTGAATAAACACTTCTAGAAAAAAATAGATGACTGGGCAGTTTTGTTATGCTAGTAATGTAAAAACAAACACAAACTGGCTCAGAAGGGCAGTTCTCATATGAGTAGACTAATGGATTACATAAGTGAACATTTACAGTGAAACTGAGCATGACAATGTTGTATCTAATATGTTTAAACTTGCAATTTCATACTTAGTCTTGCTGCATGAGAAAGCCCGGACATCCTTTTTTGATACATCTTATGCCTTGCACATTAGCAAAATTAACAAAATAGTACACCTGAATATTTAATAGTATTATCATAGCTTTCCTTTAAAAAATAATAACAACAACAACAACAACAAAATCAGCAAGGTGTCTTAGAGGAATTTATCCATGTGTATCTACTGGTTTAATAATCTTTGAAGTAAACAAACATATTAAGTTAAAGTACCATTAGTAGTGAGCTCTGTTTCAGAGAGAACTCACTCTTGCAGCTTTATGTTAGAGATGGGGGCTAAGCAATAAAAATGTTTTTAAATTCAATTGTCTAAAATGCGTACTTCATGGAAATGGTGATGGGTATTCTTTAGTTGTCAGCATCAGCAAGAACATTTATATGCTGACCTAGCAACTCAGAATCAATTTTGCCATGGATTTATTATTTAATAAATTCTATAGGGTTGTGATTTTACAGCATGGATTTACTCTACTGGATTATATTGTTATCATAGAGTCTTTCTGTTTAATTAGAATCACCGTATTGTACAGAACAGCAGTGTGAACTGCTGTTTGCCTAAAACTGGAATGGAAATTGCTGGGGTGGTTTTTAGTTGTTGTTGCTGGTTTTAAAGCTCTAATGTGACTTGTGTTAATATTTAAAAAATAAGATGACAAAAATAGGTTAAATTTGTATATTTTAAGCATATTCATAGGTTTTGTATCTTTTTAATATTTAATGATTTCTTCAAATGTTAGCAATGGCAACTAAGTATTTAAAATAATTGCTTAAAGAAAATCATATATGTGTAATATAAATCTCAGTTGGAAAGGAGTTGCAGGTTTTTTTTTTTTTACTCAGACCTTGATTCATAATAATAGCTGCATCATTTGATACGTACTTATTTTAAATAAAATTTCATATTTTTTGAGTTATAGAAGTTCTACACCAAGGTGTTTAATGGTGGAGTAAATAAAGATCCATCAGATGCTAGCAGTAATGTGGAAAAAGTCCTGAAGTTGAGCCCATTTCACTGTTTCTGTCCTAAGGAGCAACATGCATGTACAGTAGTGCACAGTTGCACTGTTGCAACAGCCTTACAACACTTGTACTCATCTGTAGAGTGTAACATTTGTGGAAAAGCATCTAACACCTCTGCTCAAGGAGGGTCAACTGGAGCCTTCTCTAGGCTCCCCCTGAGCCTTGTCTTCTCCAGGCTGAATCCCAGCTCTCTCAGCTCTCCTAATAAGAAAGATGCCTCAGCCCCTTCATTGCCTTTGTGGCCCTGTTGCCATCTTCTGGTTTTGTTTCATTCCTATGAAATTATATTCATGGACTCCAGAGCCACTCTATGAAACAGACCAAACCATTATAGCAGGGGGATGATTGGGAGATTTGTTACAAAAGTCCACCCTATAGCTACAGTAAAATAGTTGACAAGGGTGGTGTTAATGGGATGTTAAATCTTGCCAGTGTCGGGGATCATTTCCAGCACCTACAGAGGACTGAATTTCTAAGGTATATCAATACCTTGAACATAAAGTTGATGAGAACTCATTCTTAAAACTCACCCCGGAGGCAGTTTATATAATTTTGAGTGCTTTGAATCATGTTTCTATTTCCTGTATTCATGTTTCTTAGTTGTGATAGAGGTGAATAACTCAGTGGCTCCAAAATACTGCATCTAAAATTTAGAGTCATACTTTCAAGAAGAATTCCTTAGTTTATATAAATAAATAAAAAAAAAACACAAACAAAACAACAACAACAAAAAATACCATATGATATAATTCATGTAAATTTTCAAAGTTGATTTAAAGAATGTACACACATTTGGGGAGGAATTTGCAACATAAATGAAATCTCCATCAGAATAGAACAGTATATTTTGAATTAAATGATGTGTCCATATTCTGTTCCTCAATTTTTTTTTCATATATGAAGTATTAGAATAGTGACCATTCTAATTTTGATGCTTTTTTTGGGGGAACATAAGCACCAGTAACAAGTTTTTCTGAGTTTTGTGGATTATAATTTATTTTGGAAGGTTTAAGGTTAATGCTAATCTTGCCTAATAGATCGTTCTAAAATCCAGCAGAAGCTGACATTTATTTTGAGTCTCAAGCTTAACCTTATAATTAAAACCTCTTAGCACTGTGTGAATAATGAAATAGAGAATGACAGATGTACTTCTCTCCCATGAGAGAAGAAAGACATGATATGCTATCAATCCCTGTTGTATGCTAGAGGTGTGATTAATTATTTTACTTAAAATATATTACCCAGTCTTAACTCGCTGTTATTATTTAAAATCAGTAGTATATTGGTATATAGATTTTTACTTTTATTTTAAATGAGAAGAAAATTCTGTATATTTCCATTTTAACCATTTGCTTCGCAGATACTCATTTCTGAATTCTGAATACTGAATATGACCACTTGAATTAGGAAGAAATAGGGAATTTGAACAACAGTTAACACCATTAGAATATTACCTTATATTAAACTTGCTGTAAAGCTGAAGCAGGATTTCAAGCTATTCTCTGCACTGATTACTCTCAGGAGAGATTTGAGAGAGAATTAAGATCATTATGACTTCCTGAAAGTGTTCGAGTATGGTGCTGCTGTGAATGCTGGAATATGTACATACAGCAGTAGAGTCTGGTGTACCCTGCAGATAGATCTGTATCTGCTGTAGCATCTTGTTCCATGGTTCGCCTAGTGGAACACATCAAAAGTTATAATGGCAATGACACAACGAACAGTTTTCTGTGTTGATGGTTTGCTTTTCTTCTCTTTTTATTTCCTATTTTTTGAGGCTAGGACCAAAAATTGCCTCCCTATATTTTATTTTCTTTTAATAAAGAAAAAAATTTCAGGCTTAGAATGCCTTTCCCTGCTCTGGAATAAGTGATGTTATCTTTCTATTTGTTTCCACTCCCCCAAACATGTTTTAGAGATTGCAGTATGAGTTTTCAAATGCTTCAGCATGTGCCTCACTTTGACTCCCAGTAGACATGTTTCCATTGGCTTCGGCACAACTAGACTCAGAGCACAGCTGATGGTTTGAAAAACCTTTTTCTGTTTGTCTTGGTTAGGAAGCAAAAAAAAAAATCATTCTCAGAACAAGTCACTTGGACTCAATTGCTTTTAAGATGAGAGTAGTCTAGGAGTTTCCCTTTGTATGATCCATTAGCCAGGATTTGCAGTGGAAAAGGTTTTGGGAGGTTTTCTTCTTCCTTAGGGATCCCTGTCTAGAAGCATAAAGATCATTTCTGTTTCTACATAATTTCTACTAACCCAGCAGATCTGTTTGTCTAGGTGTGCTTTGTGCTCTAATTTTAAGTCAGTGTCCCAAATGAAATATTTCTTGTTAAGAATTGGATATTATTTAAAGCATAATCATGATAGAGAATGTACCAACTGAATGTCACTTGAGAGATGTGGCAAGGCAGATTCACACTGTGCCTAGCTGAGCATCTGTAAGAAATACAATTGTTGTAGAACTCTAAGGCACAAAAATCGGAAATTTTCCTTGACAGTGTCTCAGATATGTTAATTGATGTGGCAGACAGACCCAGAAAATCAAAAGCAATAATGTGATCCTCCCACCACTTAACATTAAGTAGTGGGAGCCTAGGATTTTCAGTCAGAAATCTCTGCTTACCCCACTGTGCAATTCTACTCAGACTCTTAAACCTTTTATTAAATATAAATAAAAAAAAGAGGGAAATATTTGTAGTGTAAAGTTTTAAGTAAAGCTTTCATTTTAACTCGTATTTCCTTTTTCTTTAGCTTTAGGGAGTTCTTAAAAGAAGAATCCTGTTAAGTATTTCTTTAAATCAATATTAAAGGTAACTGTCCTTTTTAGCAGAAAAAAAGCTACTTGATGCAAGCTTCAGCTGCAGCTGCTGCTGCTGGAATTTAAGCCTCATTCCTTGAAAACAAATGCATGGGCATTGAGGGAGGTGGGACCACATAAAAACAGACCATGTAAATTTCATTTCTTGTGCTGACTTCTACTAGCTGAGAATGCTTGCTTCATGTGCTTTAAAACTGATTCCAGGGTTTGGCATTTTTCTCCTAGCATTAGGCTGTGAAAGATATTGCTGTAGCTACAGTTTTGACTATAGAGTTACAGTCCTATCAGAAGAGAAATGTGTTCACTAAGAATGGTTAAACAGAGGGGTTAAAAAAAAAAGAAGCAGCAGGCTTTGAGTTCCACATGTATTTTCACTGATCTCAGACTCGGTACAGCTATGAGCTGCATTGCTTGGCTTTGTGGTCTGGACTTTTCTTAAAAAAAGCATGCATATATGTGTATATTGTAAACTTTTGTCTCACCTAACCTATACACAGGTATCTATACAGTACGCAATGAAAAATCTTCTTGAGGTAGGAGGTGCCTGGTTGAACTAAATTTCAAACATCCTTTCTTGATAAAACAATAACAGGAACGCATTCTTGCCTGGATGTTTTCAGTATAAACGTGGAATTACGGGCAAGGATTTACTTAATGACCCAACATGTTTATGTGTACCAGCACTATCATTTTAGATTCTGTAGCTTTTGACTTCAGGATTGCTTTACTTTGAAATCAAATGTTGCTTTAGGTTGCAGTTTACTAATTAGTAGGCATGGTTCATATTCCGAGTTCATAATTTCTTTTGTATTATTTGAAAGTCGGCCAGTGGAAAAAACCTGCAGTGTTGCACAAAGATAACGACATCTAAATTTTTTTTTCCACTGAATATTGTGTAATATTGTGCTGCTTGTACTGTTGCATTTGTTTGATAGCATGTATTCACATTTACTTCAGTAACAGCAGGTAAAGCTTATATGCATTTTGTTCTCTAAATTATTTCTCACATGGAGGTCCACAGATCAGTAGGAATCCACTTTTCAATAAGACTTCCAAGCCTGAGATAAATTAAATTATGCATTAAACAGAAGTTGTCCAGATGACATTTTTAAAATAATGTAAAAGTGATTAGCTCATGATGGCCTTTTTCAAGGTATTGTCCAGGGAACAGTTAAATTACTAGGAACTCTATCAATAAGAGTAATTGCTGTTCATCTTGTAATAGAAGAAAATTAGCTGCTGAGCTAATCAGAACTAAGCTTTTCATTGACAAGGAATCCAGAACACAAGGTTCTGAGTCTTCTTACTCCTCCTTTCTTCTCCTTTTCTATTCATGCTAATATTAGCACCATATATGCTTCATATGTGTCATGAGAATGTAGGTTATGTGGAGCAGCTGTGTCAGTGTTCTTGGGGAGAGAGACTGAGCTATGAAAGTATCCTTTATGAACATACCCTTTATTTGTATATATTATTAATACACAGAAATCAAAATTTAGACACGACTCCGTGGGAAAATAGGTTCTATCAGTTATTTATCTTTAATGGTTCTCAAGTATAAATCCAGGATACTCTAGAGGTAGGGACAGAATGCAGTGACCAAAGCATGATGCACTTTAAAATGGAAAGGGAAATCTGGCTGATTGGAGAGCAGTGTATCTGTTGGACTCCTGTGTGAGCAGGCACATAGTACACTAAAGTGCACTATATAGATGCTGGTTTGATTTAGATGTCCGTGGGGATAAGTGGTACTGAAAAGTTTGCTTTATCAGTAATTTTGTGCACTGGGCAGGACGTCATGTAGAAGGGAATTGTTTCGTTCTTTCAGAAAGTCTCATATGGCTACATCTAGTACTTTTGCAATGTATACTTCCTTTTATGATTTTTTTCATGATAATAAAGATGCATAGTATCCAAATGATTTTATAATTGAGTGTTTAAATACTGTTGCTAAATAAAAGCTACTCTAGTAAAGGAAGTTCCACTTCCACATTTGTGATGTACTTCATATAAAGTTAGAAGTAGCTGTAAGAGTAATAATTAACGTTGGTTGGCAATAGCTTCTGTATTTGTCAACATATTGACAGCTTTTGGAATATTTTCTGAAATGCAGCCTTTTAGCTCCCTTAGTTTTTATGCTGTCTTGTAATGGTGCTTCACTATTAATAGCAAATAACCATAAGTAGAATGATCTGTTAGGAATATATTTGCTTTTCATTGATAGTATAGCAAAGATTTTACGCAATTAAAATTAACTTTTGAGAACAGGCTGAAAGTGTCTAAATAGTCATTCCATGAAAATGTAGAGAGGAAGACGTGAATGGATTTAGGAAAACATAACTAATTAAAGAGGAGTAAAACTTCAATGAACATCTGTTTTGAAGGGTCGAGATTATACTTTGAGTATACTTACCTGTGAAGAAGCAGTGAGATGGGTTCAGATAATTTTATACGTCTCATATGCAGGCTGTAAGAAGTGTTTTAAAACTCATGTAATTTTTGCGGATGGATGGCTTACTGCATGTCATGCATCCATACCGTGAATAGTAGTAACTGCAAATATCACCTTCACCAAGGACTCTGCAAATATCACCTTCACCCAGGACTCTGAGTTCTTCCTATATTCGTCTGGGTCCTGTTTTCCTTGGTGACCACAATTATGACTGAGGTGGAAAAGCAGCTCCAGAATGCTTCTCAAAAGGGAAGCCCTAGACAGTTTAAATCTCTAGTACCTCTTTAATAAGAACTCGTCCTTTAGCTACAGCTGGCTATTTAACGAGTTTGGAAGGCTGAACAAATCATACAATTCCTGGCATTGAAGAATTTTGTCAGTCATACTTTATGCATTATTGTGGTTCTAGTCTGACTTGCCTTTTTTTTCCTTTTTATTTTTAGGTTGGGGTAGAGAGATGATAATGTGTGTAGTATGGGACACTGCCACAGAAGTATTCATTGTGTATTATCCTTTATAAGTAGAAAAGGAACAGTAAAACTCAATTCCTATGATAGAAATTAAAAACTAGATTTCAATATTAAGATTAATAAGTGGAAAATAAACTTCTGTTATATACAGGTCACTACTTAGTATTATATCTACTCCCAAGCAGGAGCCCATGTATTAAATCTTTTATCTTAGTTGTAACGAAAACTTCAATGAAAGCGTAATATGATCATCAATGTAGGTTCAGAATTGCTTTGTATTAAAGAAAGACTTTAACTATAGTGTGATTAACAGCAGATCATTATTCCAGTATGAGGTGGGGATTTAATGACATATTTACCAGAGGGAGGTTATTAAGTTTTGTATGCATGGGTAGAAAAGAGGGACGACTGCCTAAACAAAGTAGTCATTCCTATAAACATGGGAAAGAAAAGAAAAAAAAGAGAGAGAGAAAAAAAAGACTTGAGATGGGAATCCATCAGGCAACAAGAGTGGCAGTGGAGAGACCACGGTGGAGAGATTTACTTTAGCCACTGAGTTTAGAAAGAATGACAGTAGAGTGGAGTAATGATGTCGATCCCCTCCAGTTCCCTTCCAAGTTTCAGGATTTTATTTTATTTCTTTAAATTCTAGAATATTCTTATTGTGGACCCATAGTTATCGTATTAACTATAGTTAACATACGATGTGTATTGGTATAGTATTAACTCAGCCTTTGTTCAAATGGTTTCAAAGCATTCTTTTTCTTCTCTCTTGCCAAAATTAAGAGTTCCAGATACATTAGACATTTTAGAAAGCATCCGTAATGATACTTTCTGTAGTTAGACATTTGAAACTAATGCAGTCTTGACATTGCTTTTGCCATTGGTCAGGATTTCATCCCATATAGACAAGATGTATTAATAATTTTCTATGCTGCATACTAAGGCATGTTGAAATTGTAGACTGTAATGGCTCTTCTTAAACTGCTGTGGTTTATATTGTCAATAATCTGAGGTGGAGAGCACCTATTGACACATGCAGAGTTCTTTACAGAAAATAAATTGATGTGCTAGTACAGTGTTCTTCAAAGAAGATTGCAATTGAAGTAATAATATTTTTTAAAAATACTGCTTGTAGGAAATGTCTTAGGATACAGCATTAATATCCATGAAAAATCCTTTGGTTATAAAGTATAATATACGTGGATAAATCTTACTTTTCTCATTTGTTTTTGTAGCTTGCACGTGCAGTGGACATGCAAATATTTGTCACATGCAAACAGGAAAATGTTTCTGCACAACTAAAGGAATCAAAGGAGACCAGTGTCAACTGTGAGTACAATTGAATGTAGCCTGAAATTATTGTAAATCATTCCTAGTGTATAGTGTTTTTTCTTTTTTTTTTCCTTTTGTTTTTGGTTCTGGATTTTGTGATTTATCTGACAATGTTTTAGTGATTAATCTAGTGTTTCCTGCATTTCTTAGGGAAGTTCAATATTATTTAGTGTTTTCTTAAAGAGCGACATCAGAAATATCAGAAACATTTTGCATATGCTACAGATTAAAAAAAAATATTGTAAAAAGAAGTAGCTGCAGGACTACCTGTTGTCTGTCTTTTTTTTTTTTTTTAATACACTTGGTGGATTCTAAGTTAAAAATGTCTGCAAAATAGGTAATTATATTCAATATGTTTGTCACATATCTTCATCAGGATCTACAATAATTAGATTTTTAGCATTTCGGAAACATGTTTAGGTAGACAGTATTTTAGAAAATTTTCCACATCATTAAATACAGAACATGGGATTGTATAGACTTGTCATAGAAAGTACAATTTATTATTTTTTTTAATACTGAGATAGCATATTGTCTTTGTTTAGATGAGGAGTTTGCAAGCTGAAGAATAACTTTAAGCATAAAAAATAGGAGGAATAAGAACAAGGAATAACTGAAGTGAAGTAACTTGTTAACAACTCCCTAATGTTAACTATGAATAGCCTTGTATTTTTGTTTCTTTCAGTTCATTCTGTCCTGTACATCCAATAACTACGATTTTTGTACCTTAAAGTTATAAACCTTTTAGGATTACAGTTATTTTAAACAGTATCTGTCCCCCAAATTGTCTTAGCAATTTTGGTTGGAACTAGGGAAAAAGGCTAATAAAGCTAATTCCTCTCCAGCAGGGAGAAGGGTGTATTCTAACTGACATGAGACATATGAGACACTTTCACTGGATTTGCAGATTCATCCTTGATACACTTAATTAACTGGCTTGCATTCTAGCCTTAACACCTTGCTTGATAGTAGAGTAGAGTCAAGGAACAAAAATACCCGATGCAGAGGCTATGTGTTTATTCACAAGAACGAGCTGTGCTGACAGGTATACTCTTTAGGTCATACCTCTGGGACTTTGTGTGTAGCTAATTGGAGACTCAGGATGAGAAAGGAAACAAAGACAAAAGCTGAAGAGTTGCATTTTCTTGAAACTCTGAGTTAAATCTTCACTGATAAGTTACATTTTTTTCTCTTTTTGTGTCCAAACACTCAATCAGTTCTAGATGTTAATGATTACCAGTGTGCAGCATGGGAATGTTTTTGCCATTTTGCCTGTATACAAGGAATGGAAAAAAAAAATAAAAATCTACTCCTGTATTCATCATAAAACTCAAACAACAGGAAGGAGTTTCTTTGCTCATAATAATCGTTATTACCATTAAGCCTAAAGCACTTATTGTAGATCTCTTTGTCTTGTGTCTGTCTTCTGTCTCATCATCAGCTTCTCTGGTCTGACTGGAAACTTTTAGAAAAAAGTTGCATACACTTGGTTGCATTGCTCAGATGTATTGGTGTACTGTCCTGAGTTTGTCATAAAATATTCTTATATTACATTTATTAAACAAGAGAGGAGGTGGTTCTGGTGGTGGATTTTCCTGTCTTGGTCAAGAGTTACAGCAATTCCACAACATGGAGAAGAGTTTTGAATTTTGACTTTTCCAGAGTAAACTTTAAACTGCAATTTCGGACTGAGATTCTCCAATTTTGTCTCACGTAATACATTTTTCTTCCTAGTTTCTTACATAGATCAAATGCTTATCCAGGGCAAGCTGTGGTACTGAAGCTTTGGAACTCCAAATATTTTCTTTTGGACAAATAAACTCTGTAATGAAGCTATTTTCAAATTGGTATTGGCTGTGATCAAATTTCAGTTGGTGAGCTTCACATCTGTTTGGTTCATAGACAAATATTAGCATAAAAATTGAATTTCTTGGCTTAAGTCCTTTCCTACTGCTATTCTTTAAAAAAGTCAAAAGAAAAAATACAAAAACAAACTAAAAAGACTGTGAAGACTGTATACTTGATGACAGCACATGTAGAAAGAGACCAGCTTTTGTTATAGACACTATGAATATATTACAACACTACCTAGGATAATGTTTCAGTACTATAGACTAACTGTTAAGACCACTGGATTTCCCCGAGGAAAGCTGGTAACCAAAAATTTAGATTTTTAGTACATATCATCAAACAATACGCTAAGGATTTGTCATTTTACTCTTATAGTTGGTTTGAGAAAGTGGGAAACTATTCATATCTGAAAGTTTCAGTCAAATGTTATTTTTGAATTATTGCCCTTAGAATATCAAAAGATGAGGAACATAAATAGGTCACTCCTGATCTGGTCCTATATTGCTGTATAATTTGTAAACATCATATGAAGAATGTGAACGTAATCAAATTCATATTATATCTAAAAAATACAAAACTATTTTCTCTGTGAAAATTATCCTTACATTAAACACCTGTTTTGAAAGTCCCATATTATATTGTCAGAGTACATACACTGGTTTTATCTGGAAGGTAAGGATGATTTTAAGTCTGCTCAGTGCTTTACTCATATTTATTACTTTATTATATTCTGCATAAATAATCTAGAAATTGATTCAAGTGAAGTGTGAATACTGTTCTCCATAGCTCTGTATAAAATGCTTTTTTTGCCACTCATTAGATAGGCTGTTGTGCAATCTCAGCAGCAAACCTATAACCTTGTGATTTCTAAAATAAGGATTTCTGTGAAAATTTGAAACTCTAGCTGTTCGGTGTGAAAGTTAGATTTATATTCCTGTCAAGAACCCTATTGATTAGAAAGTCTTAGCTGCAGGGCTGTATGTTATCTCCCTCTTTCCCTCCCTTTGTCTCTTCCTCCCTCCCTCTTGTGCTTTTATAGCTGCACCCATGTGCAGTACACACCATGCCTTAGGGGCAGAGGTTTTAGGAAATCAAGGAGACCCCCAACACGTGCTTTTCTCCAAGTGAGAGCTGCAGTAATCTGTAGAGAAAACAAGTAGTTTCTTGTCTTGGGACTGGCAAACTGTCTGCTCTCGCTGACTGCTTTTTTTTTTTTATTATTATTTATTAGTATTTTTCCCCTCAACTCTCAACTTAAAAACAGTCTTAATGTTGCTTGTCTTCTTGAAGGCTCTCATATATATATATATATATATATATATACACATATATATATATACACACATATATATGTATATATTTTACCCATTTCAAAGTTGTCTTAATCTCTGAATTGTGCTGCTGCATACCACAAAGCACAGTGCATTTTAAATCAAAATTATTGGTCTAAAGCGTTTCATAGGATACATTTAAATTCTGTTTTACAATGTCTCTTTAATGACATGTGATACAATTTTTTTTCAAAATATAAATATTTATATTTCCTTTAAGTAGGTAATTTCAGTTGATGAAAAACTGTAGTGTTCTACCAATCAAGATAACCTAACTTGAATGCTTTGATTATTTAATGTAACTAGATTATAAACCAACATAAAAAGATATGAAGGAAAATTTTTCTTAATTTTAATAATGAATGCACATTAATAACAAGAGGAAAATAATATTGTCTTTAAACATATTTTAAAGTGCAAACTATTACTTTAGAGTAAGTATGTAAATATTATATTTACTTAATTGTCAGTAATATTTGATTTGGTCTGTTCACACTCTCATTGAACTTGGTCTACAGAGGCTTCAAAGTTTCCAGAAGTTTGAGTGTATTCCTATGCAGGTTTATATACAGAGAGAAGTTTTCAGGAGTGGGCCTATGGAAGGAATATGCTATAGGAAAATTTCAAAGTTAAAATTTTGCCATTACATGAGAGGACTTCTACTGTAAGAAAAATAGAAAAATTGCAGAGTGAATTGAGTAGTTGCATCACTCTTTTGAGAAGTTTCAGTATGTCTGGGCTCTCCGTTAGAGACAGCTTTCAGCTGTAGATATCTGTAGCTTTTGTTATCCCTTGTAAACCTGTGTAAAGATAGTCAAGTTATGAGCTTATGAAAATCTAATGTTACAAATGCTTGGTGGAAATTTTTCACCGTAGTGAAATTTCAGTGAATTTTTTTTTGAAGCTTAGTGAATTTTTCAAATTCTTCAGTCTTTACTGTAACATTTATTGCATTGTGTTTCACAATTACAGCCATTGCCATAATTCTGGGGAAGGAATCAAACTATTAAGTACTTTCCACTCTGGCAGTTCTTAGGATGTTGGATCTTTTGCCATTTGATCATATTGCTCTGTTACTTTTACATATAGGATGGTGTTTGGCATGAGGTTGTTTTCTCCTTGTTCCTGCTGAGTCCAGGCTTTGAGTTTTCCACATAATGGAAAACTTACTGTCCTTTCCATACTTATGTGTATTACTCCATTAGCTATTATGTTTCAAGAAGAATTCCAGCAAAATCTGGCATGTATGTCTGGTGAGTTTAGTGACAGCCTCTGTTCTTATCTAACACTGAAAATTTTATCTTGCTTCTGTGAGGAGAAGCCCTCAGCTAGTTCTTGAACAGCTAGATTATTAGGCTTCTAAGGAGAACAATAAAATAAAACCCCCACTTCAACATTAAATATGTTTAAAACATACTAATTTTCTGCTCTACATGTAGTAACTACTGCCAGATCTATTAAGGACTTGAGATGCTCTTTTCGTTTTTGTTTTTTTTTTTTAATTATGTTTCTGGCATCAAATCATTTTTATTTAAATTGTAGCTTTCATTTAAGCAATATTTCTAGTATCAAAGCTTCAGAACACGACCCAGATGTACTCTAATGTCTTAAAAACTCACAAGGCAAATACCAGGAACTAGAAATATTTGAGATAGTATTTAATCTAAAATTTGAAGGAAAATAAAGCTTGTGCTTTGGAAGGGGCTTTGTGCAGTATTTTTAATGGGTTTTGGCAGTACTGTATGTCACTATCAGCTTTTTTATTGATCTTTCTCACTGCAGTAGGTTTACATCCTGTTCTTCAGCAGAGTCAGTGCACGATCTGTAAAGTTCAGGAAGCTCTCTGGGACCTTTGAGTTGTGGGCCCTGTAGATATGAAACAACACTTTTCGTTAAGAATTGTTACATTGCAAACATTACAATATATCTGGAAATTTGTCTAACTGTAAAACTGGAGAAGAACTGGAATTTGAATGTCCTGTATTATTCCTAGTAAGCAATAATCTTAGTGAAGAAACAAAGAGGAGCTGGTGGTTAAGGGAGCAGCTGCGGACACTTAGCCAAGAGCTTTGTAGGTTGGTTCTTTATTGTGGGTCAGTTGTGAATGTGTTAAATCCAGAGAACACTGCAATATCGATATGCAATATAAAACTAGTTATGTTAGCAAGATGTCTTGTGCCAAAAGCTGAATTAAAAATGGTACGTGTGATTTGCTTAGGTGTTCCATTCTGGTGAAATATGCTTTTTATCTTTCTGACTTCAGTATTAATTGTCTGGAAAAATGGGAATGGTTTGGGGGAGAGAGAATTCTTCATTCATGGGGATAAAGTCATTTTGCTCTTGGCTTTTAAGCTGGCTCTTTAAGAAGTAACTGAGTGTTACACATATATACATACATTCTGTATAAAACCTACATATATATGTATGGCTTTTGTTTTAGCAAGCTTGCCACAGCAGAATCTACTCACTGCTAGGTTTTGGTTGTTCTCAAAGATATATATTTTTTTCAAATATTATTTCCTCTTAAGTCTACCTCTGAAAAATACAAACTGAAGAACAAAACAGACTTTCTTTACAACTTTGTAGGCATTCTTGGCTGTAAAAAAGAATGCAGGCAGTGCATGTTTCTTGTGCCCAACCAGTTTATGTTAGTCTGCATGCCGGATATAGCGTTAACTAATATCTTTTTTGGTTTCCCATTTGAAAAATATCTGCTGATGGATTTTCTTTCAATGTAAGTGAATCAAAACACTTTGTTTTCTAAGATAAATAATAAATAATTGTTTGTCCTGTGTCATGACCATACCACTCAGTGACTGTCATTTAAAGAGTCTGGTTTGCTTTGTGCAGAATGTATCAGTGAAATGGGGAAGAGGGGAGGCTGCCCAAGTCTTTCAGAGATGACATGCCAGTGAGAGACCTAGATTCAGTTCTGTTGTTCAGGATGCATCTGGTATAAAACAAACCTTCTTTATAAGTAGTACTAGTAATTTTTAGTGTCAAGCATTGCTACAGTTCTGATTGTCTAAGGATGTAGGCAAGGCAAAGCTTCTACCTATTATTTTTGTTAGAGTAGCACAGCTGACAAGAATAGACAAGCTTACAAGCTCATTAGGTCTGAAATAGAACTGTAAGGATTTAAAGCTAAACACAAATTAAGGACAATTATTCTGCCTTTAATTAGTTATGTATCATTTGGGTCTGGTTTGGGATGAATTTAGGAGTGGGTAGGATGATAATGTTTACTGTTATACTGGACAAAGAAACAGTTCCCTAACTGTTAGATAGATAGATACCTAAGACGGTATCTGTGATACCTGGTATACAGTGAATTTGTGGCCTAGCTTCTGTTTTTGTTTTTAGAAAGTGATTGGTAGATGCTGAGGATATTGCCATGATTCCTAAAAGAGGGGGGAATGGCTGCATGGCTAGAGTTGCCTTTACATGCTGCGTGGGGCAAATGTTAAAGCAGACTGGCACATATCTGCACAGCACAACACTTTGTCTTGGTCTAAGAAAGAGCCAAAAGGAGTTGCTAACTCCACCCCCCCACCCCACCCCCCCAACTATTGAAAGTGATGCTGGGGCTGTGCTGCACTGAATCCTTTAGGTTGTGCAATGAAAGCAGTTGTGCTTCTCTGGGTCCACGATTAGAACTTCAGTTAAGAGCTAGCAAGGCTAAGGCTTATGAAAAGTAATTTAAACCAAAATCAATATATACAATTATTACGAAGCACCTAACCCAGTGGGAAAGATGCATGCAGTTATGCCATCTCTTGGCACTGCTTCTATGAGAGGATGTAAAAGGAGACGAACGTTTCTTGTAAAACGGCTGACATAAATCTCTGTTAGAATTCCAGAAGAAACTTGTGGGAGGTTGCTGGTAGTGCAGACCAGCTTTTTTTCCAACATGCATTTCTCCCAATCAGTTCTCTTTCCTAATCTGAATGAACCAAATGTCCCTTTAGTCTATTATTTCTGCCCAAATACAATTTTGGGATTCCCATAAGTCATAAATGAATAGATCCCGTTTGATTATCATGGCCACTAACTCTGCCAGCCACTAATGAAATTATTCCGTTCTTTTCATGGTGCTGTGGTTGGACTATAACTCTGTTGTTCACAGCAGCCTTAACAAATCTTGCAGATCATAAATTGTCTTGTATAGGATAATATGTGAAATACTTTAGTAAACTACATTTTGCTGCTCTGTATTAATGAACATCAATGCCTCAGTGTAGTCAAACACCGTGTACCTAACCATTTTACATCTTCACTATTCACTATACCTGCTGTCAGATTCTAGCTGTTTTTCAGACAATAACAGCTGCTCTACCTGATGTTTTGAATGTTTCACACCTGCTTGGTGAGTATTCCGACCCAGCCATTTCTGTCCAGAGAAACTGTGTGCTGGCTGAAGTCCAGTAAATAGTCTGAATCTGTAACTCCCAGTTGTCAGAAACACACCTCGGCAATTTTACAGACCACTAAGAAACTCTACAGCCTTGTTGTCCGTGGGCACCTGACTGCTACCTGTTTGTTCTATGGGTAGCTGTGGCACTCATTCTGTTTTTGGGATTTCCACTCTATACCCTGGGAATCTAACAATTAGGTGGTGAGATAAAAAGCTTTACTGCACATGTCTCTGTGGATTTGGGCTCTGATCTATCCAGTTTTGATGCTCTTTTTGTTCCATT
The DNA here is from genome assembly GCF_040182565.1 of Anser cygnoides. Taxonomy (NCBI): domain Eukaryota; kingdom Metazoa; phylum Chordata; class Aves; order Anseriformes; family Anatidae; genus Anser; species Anser cygnoides. The sequence continues at coordinate 8,359,702 of NC_089879.1, read as the reverse complement.
GTGTCCTTCTTAAGAAGACAGTGAAGTTGCAGTGTTCTGCCTATGTAGTTGTCTCTTTCTGAAGTCTGTTAAATCTTTCTTTACACCCTTCAAGTTAACTACTATAAGTTAACTACTGTAGATTTTAAGAGTTAAAAATCCGAAATCTCAAATGACAATGTTTCATCCTCTTCTTAACACAAAACCACACTTTTAACCTCAGATTTTAAACGTATTTGGTGCAGGAAAGACAGGAGAGAAACAGTGATACAGATTTGCCATAGAGTTGTTTGTGCCTTTCTACTGCTTTGGTTATAAACTTAGGGATCACTTTATAGATGGAAAATGAAGTAATTGATGACTTTTCTGGCTACTCATCCTGCTGTCATCAGGAAAAATCCTTCTACTGAATTGACGCTGACAAAAACAGATATTTGAGGGGATCTGTCTTTGAAATTTTTTATATATACTGGTAAATAGTAACTGATTAAATTCAATGTATGTTATTTTATATTATCCACATTGTTATTATTATTGCTGAATACTGCTACCAAAGTCAACTTTGGACAATTAACTATGGAGCAGAATGGAGCAAAGAGATATTACTGAATAAGAATTAAGAATTAAGAAGGGTTTTTTTCCAAAGATTTAAGAGTAAACACTCCTAGTAAACTTTATGGAGGGCAAAGCTTTTTCAAGGTGGAAAATAAATGTTACTAGTAGCGTTTTTTATGGGCTGCTTATCTAGAACAAAGAATTTGATGTATCTGATTATTTTTGACTCCATGAAGCACTTAAGTCAGATTTGATACACATATGCATTTGAAAAATCGGTGATACCAGAATGATTTTAATATCGTGTTCTTGCTAAGGAAATCTTGTCTAATATGTGAGATACAGATCAGCCTTGAAAATGGTTGGTCAAAATTTTTTTGCATCATTATCAGCCCTTTGTGACGGAGAAGAGACAGAGAATCAGTGTGTTTCCTCACATGCTCCCATCCTTGCCGTTGGTCCTTACCAGCATCTGAGAGAAAGGCATTTGGTGAGTTTTAGGGAGAGGCAAGAAGAGGATAAGACAAAAGAGTGGCTTGTAGCAATATTGTTATTGCTTTAATCAAATCTGTATTTTAAAATAATACAGATTTGGCTGTGTAAAGCCATCATCTTTCAAGTGTTTAGTAAACAAGGGAGGCTCTTTTATTAATTAGCTTGCTATTTAGGGCAAGATTAATCAATCAAAATTGTCAGAACTATGACTGAAAAAAAATCATAATGATAATGGATGGTGACAGTTATGCCAACAAGATAATCAGGAGACAAGGCAGAGCGTCCTTCAGCCTCTACAAGCCATATACCAAAACATTAACATAGCAGAGAGTAATAAACACATACAGCTCACCTAAAGGGAGTGAAAGATGTGCACTTCCAAGAAACCTTCCCCCTCCCTGGATTTCCCAAGAATCCCACTTCTCCATTGCGAGACATGCTTGACATGCAGCTCGGTCCCAAGATGTCTTGCTGAAGTTGCCTTGCTGTCTGCCACAGGGATTTGGATGGCCCAGCAGCTTCTTGCCCCAGCACAGTGCAGCTTCTTACTTGCAAACCACACCAACGTGAGATGTTAAGTGGCAGATGCTAATAGGTGACTTTGCTACATCTGGAAATGCGTTAACTGCCTGTGATTTTTGTACAGCTTCACTTTTCTCCCATAGTTTCTACCAAGGATAAAATGAATACTTAACGTTTTGTGGTGGCAGTGCTTACAAATGTTCTGGTAAAAAAAACTTCATGAAATTCCCTGCGCTGAATCATTCATGATAGTGCTGTACTGGGGATCTAGGAAGACTTTACAGTAATTTTTTAAAGAGAAAGGAGAAGTGATCCATTTTCATTAGATGATTAACAACAAAAATAAGATTTTGATAGCTGAAGGTTAAAGAGGGTACAGTATTAAATTGTAAGAAGTATTTCATTATATAGCGTTAGAATTTAAATACTCTGTAACTGAAGTTGCAGTAAAGAGCAAAATAAAAATGGTCGTAGGCCTCAGATATGTTGAGTGTTGGTTCTGATGATGTGGTTTGATGACATGGATAGCATTTCTGCTTTTAAAATGACTGGAAATGCTTTTTCTTTTTGACTTTAAAGAAAAATACTTTTAAATAACATAAGTAAGCAATTTTTTGACTGGTTAGCGCTTAGTACATCTGTATATTGTTAATTGTCTGTCTGAGATTAAATACTTTCGTCTGAGTTTGAACTTTATTAAAATGTTCTTAGTTTTAACTATGGAATAGCTTTGTAAATAAATCCATTAGGAAGTATATGTAGAAATTACTTCAGTAAAGTTGTCTGTTGAACTATCATCACATTTTAAAAATAAAATAAAGTTAGAATATTGCCTGTCAAATTAATTATTTCCCTTACTACTTCAGTATATGGATAATTTAAAATACATACCCAGTGGGAAGTGAGTTGGAATTTAACCATCACAACAAGTATTTCTGTACTAAGAGAATGTGCCTTATGCATGTTCCTGATTTTTGTTTTTATGCTGTGCAGAGAATATATTCAATGAACATTTACAATGAAAATAGTATTTTTTAACAGAATGTGACTATCTTTCTGTTTTAAAAGAATTTTGGGTTGGATGATTTGAAACTGATTTTATTATTTGCTGTTGTGGTGTTTTCTGTTGAAAACTTTTTTTTTTTTTTAAACGCTAGAGTATGCATTTGGTAGCTTTAAAACTGTTGCGTTACCAATGCTGAAGGTAATCCTGAAAATTGATTACATAACTTTGATCAGGACTGAGTAAAGGAACTACCTTTGTGTGTCTGTTTTCAGGGCTTGTAGTATCCAAGTCAATATATCACAGTGGATTTATTTCTATACATAGTTCAAGCATAATTTGCATTGGATTAATTTGTAGAATATAGAAATGTTTAAAGTAGGAAGGAGAATATATCGTTGCTGAACAGTGAGCACAAGCAAGTAGTTTATTTTTTTGTAACAAAAAGTGATCTGCATAAAAGCTAATATTTCAAGAGAAAAGAGTATTCTAAGGCAGACATATCCTGAACACACCCACCCATGTTTCCCTTATTTTCAGTGTCCAAGTTTAATCTATATAATAATCAAAACGTTTTATTTTTTTAATGAACTGTATGTGAATTAAACAAACTTGGTTCTGTGAATCTTACTTTCTTCTTAATAGATCTACAGTCCTGGTGACTTTTTGCAGCTCTTGAAAACTTTTTCGGTACTCTCAAATATTAACCCTTGAATAAATTATCCATTCTGCATTATAGTTCTGGGCTTATAATTTACATCTGATAAGCCATTAATATGGTAATTAGTAGTTGATACCAGAGTTGTTAGAGTTGAAATAAACATCTGTTTTAATCAATTCATCATTAAGCTAGTGAAAGTATATAAGTAGCACTGGGAAAAGAAAATACCAGTGTGATAGCTCAGCTCTCTATAAGCTATCAGCAGCATATAGCTAAGTTTGAAATTAAGATAGTGCTTCTTAATGATGGTTGATATGGATTGTTTAGCACTTAACTTGCCCAAAATACAATGTCCTATTTTTATTTTTGAATCTATTCTCAAAATCTTACAAATAAGTAAAAGATATGAAGCTATATTGTCATGAAAACTTTATTGATAAGTATATCTATCAGCTTTGGCTTCTGATATTTATTGGTTTTATTTACCAAGAAAGAGGAAGCAAAACTGGTTTTCATACAGCAATAAAGAAAGGCTAGATCAGATGGGTGATGGTGACACATCTCCTGGTGATGGAAAGATTGCTTTTCTTCTCTATTGGTCTCTAAAAGAAATAATACTTATCTTCCTACTGCTGTTTTTGTTTTCTGTTCTCCCTTTTACTCAATTGTATATCTTTACATATAGATGAAAATTTAGCTGCAATAGTTATTTTCTGGTGGTGAAGTTAGAACATTTTTCTTCAATTTGTTGCCAGTTATTAGTTTTAAATTGCTTCAGTAGTTGTTGAGTGTGTTAAAAACAAATTTTCACGTAAGGGATTAAAATTATGCATAGATAGAACTAAGAAATATATTTTGGTATTAAGACACAGGTGTGAGAAATGTATTACTTTTTATTTTCATTTCTTTTTTTTTTTTCCCCATGAATCTACTGATATTTGTATAGACTAAGCACATCAATTGCACAGTGCTAAATCGTGCTAAAGAGTCCTCAATTTGGGTAGCCTTCCAGTTGCAACAAACTTAGATTTGTTTATAGTTGCATGTGCAGACACCTATAAGTCTCTGCAGGCTTTCTTACGTATTACATCTGTTTTCCACCTCAATTGTACATATGCAGTTGCTGCAGAAGAGCCTGTATTCTCATGCTTCCCTGTGGCCCAAGTTGCAGGCAGGGCTTGAAAAGCTTTAATGCATTAACGATGGGCTAACTGAAATAACGTGATCTTTTTTTTCTGTTATGAAGATGAGTACAGCATGCAACATTTTAAAGAGTAGCTTAGAAAACAGTAGATATTTGAATTGTAATTTAACTCACTGGAAAATTAACATAAGGAAAAAATGAGGGACTGTTAAAACCATGTTGTTTCAGAATTGAAAGGGATTGAAGTCCTCTTCTGTAGCTGATTAGTGAAATCTGATGCAGTTAGCTATGTTGTTCTTTATTGCTGCAGATTTGTCTGTTTAAGAAGAATATTTGTTTCAGTCCTGTTTAAAAGTCTGTAGATAGACTAGCTGAGATATTGAATTCAAGTTGACCATGTTGTAAGCACACATGCTTTTATCTTTGCCTTAAAATAAATAGTAATACCAAAAAGTATCTGTAATATTTTATCTTTTATAATATAACTATCAAAGTTTGACACCAAAATCAAGTTCTCCAAGTATTTTTTTGGAAACAATAAATGACAGAGCAACAACCAATACCATAGGACCAATCCTATCTTTCAGCAGCTGAAAGATAATAATATCTTAATAATAGACATGTTCACTTACTCTTTTCATCTTTTGTACTGAAGAGTCAACTTTAGAAAGTGTAAAATTTAAATTAAGCTGCATAACCTTTGCATGCTTTGAGCTCAGCACTATTTGGTGGCTGAGTTGGGGGGGGGGGGTGGGAAGTGGTGTTCTTTATCAAGCTTACTAGATAATGGGGCTGGGGAGCTTGATTACAAAGGCATAAAGCAATCCAAGAGCCCTGATGATATCCTAAACTTCAACAGTGAAGCCTGAGTGGTTTATTAGATTATCACTTCAGAAGGATTGACTTACAGCTTTAGCTCTCCAGCTCCATCTATTATTTTTATATTAAGAGAAAAGGAATTTTTTCAGCAATTTAAAAAAAGAACAAAGTACTGAAAGTCGAAGTAAATACTTCACCTGGAAGTAAATACTTCACCTGGAAAAGCCATTTTAGATAGTAACAAGAGTCTGTTTTAAAATCAAAGCAAATTTATAATCACATGAAAATCTGACCTTCCACATTCACTGTTAAACAGAGTTAGGATAAATTGGGTAATACTAAATTAAAGCAGGAGGCCAAATAGAGAGCAGTGGGATTACCAGACATGTGTGAAGAGGCTCACTGTCCCAGAAGAAAAGTTGGGCTGCTCACAAAATGACAAGAATTACAGGGTAAACGAACAGTTAGAGATGCTGAAAGAGATTTAATAAATCAGATTTCATAAAGAAGGTTTATCCTAAAAAAAAATTTGGCTTGGGAGTGATTTCTTATGAGATCCAGAAGGAGATGATGGCAGCAATTACTTCTTAACAGATGCTTCAAAATGACTTTCTAATCCTGTTCTTGTTTAGGTCATTTTATCCTTTCTTATGTATAGTTTTAGTTTAATCACAGATTCGAGTTATGATTCAGATAAATATTTAACAGAATAAGGCCTTTTTACTTAAGTTTAAGAGGGAGTGTTTCCCTGATTTGGTGTGCATCAGAGACCACGTGGTTTCCGTGTGCTGTCTCCTGGTCTTGGGACACTGACTGGAAATCGTCACATGCAGAATGGCAGCAACATTTTCACACAAGTGGTTCACAAAGTTCCTCCCAGCCTCTCTTGGTATTTGCTTATTCATTCATTTCCCTTCTTTTTATCATTATTTGTTGTTTTCTGGAATAGGTAAACAAATTTTCCTGAGGTAAGGTAAAGCTGAAGGTGACAAATGATGACTGATCAGTGACATCAGTGCAAAAATCAAATACTTCTGAGATACAGAAGTGGGAATTGTATGAATCCATTCTTTGGGGAGATAATCATTGTTTCTTATTTTATTTTTAGAAAATGCATTTATTATTAACTTAAGGATTTTTTTCAACTTTTTCTGTTGTATTTAAATCACCATGACATTTATAAAATCAAGTGCATTTTCCAACCCTTCTTTTAGGGTAGAAAAATGATAACATTTCATTAAATTTTTTCTTAGTGCTGCTGTCTTTTTGTTTTTGACTTCCATGTAACCTCTGCTGTACCATCAGCTTGTTGCTTTTTGTTCTTGCTTTTTTGAAAAATAGTTGCTTTTTTGTACAACAGTTAACTAAATGAAGTAAGAAATGGTTTAACATTTACCCTTTGGTAGCTTTGATTAAAATTTTCTCTCTCAGCTCTGTCTGCCTGTTTTTCATCATCTACTCCAAGTATTTCTTTGCAGTTAAATTTATGCTAACATTGTGGGTCATTCTGAGACTTTCTTAGCTATTGTGCAACAGGGTGTTGATTCTCTTAATTGAAAGGTCTGATTCAGTATATAATCTACACCTGTCCTCAGCTTTTACCTTTGACACTTAATTTCTGTAACCTAGGGATCTCTCTTGTCATTACTATTTTTGTATCATCTGAAATCTTCTGCAACACAGATATCATTTAAAAACTGACCTTAAATTACAGTGAGAATTTGGCAAGGAGTAGGTCTTTTACTGGGGAAAAATGACTGAAAGAAAGAGTGACTAATGTTGGTTTATACGCTAAAAAAAAAAAAAAAGGTGTTAGAGGTTCAAATTAAATTATTCCAAATGAATGCAGGCCTAGAAACAGATTAAAAAAAAGCATTGAATGGTACCACCCAACTATTAGTCTAATACGTTCTATTAACGTGCGGTCATAAAACCTACCAAGCAACATATTACACGAGTCTTTTCTGTAAATCCCAGTCGTAGCTAGAAGTCACGAAAATTCCATAATGTAATACAAAATTACACTTCTTCTTTCCAGAATCCAAGCCTTATTATCTAAATTTCCTTTTACTATGTCTGTAGAACATTTTTTTTAATGGACCATACCACTTATTTATCAACTTGAGTGGACAAAAGTTTCCTGTTTGGAGGAAAATACTTTTTCAAAATGTCACAGAAACCATGGAGATTGGGTACAACAGCACTTTCTGTTTTTAAAATAAAATATTTCATTACATTTTTTTTGTATATTTCTTATGAATATTTTATGTGAATTTGACATTTTGTCTTCTGTGTGTGTTTGTTCTTCTTGATAGTATACTCTTCATCAGAAGATTATTTCAATCAGTGAATCCAAGATGGCTTATAAAATATTCTGCCATTTTCAAAATGATTTGTTCTTTAGGACTCTTCTCCAAGGCCGCTTTTGAAGTAAAATTCTGTAATAACAGTGTTTTCGTTTACATTTCCTTTAAAAATATCCAGGAGGGGATGGGGGGAGAGTGAGAGAAAGAAGATGGAAGGATTAAAATTGTAGTACAGAAGATGCCTTTTTAAGCTTGTCTTATGATGGTGACTTGAGAATTTTAAAATTTGATCCAACATTGAAGTGTTTTCTATAATACATTAGAATGCTCTGCAAACATTAAATAATCATAGAGTGTATTCTCTGGAATTTTTCCAGTCTGATCTTACCAAAACAGCATCCTCCTCAGAGTTACATTTCTCCACTGCTCTATCAGATTATTTATCTCTTCTATTTATGGAAAATGTGATAAGTACTTTGTTTCTCTGACATGATAGACCATTTCAGTCATCAGAATTGTTTCAAGTGATGTTCAAATATTTTGCATTTCTGACTTGTGTGTAATATATATTGCAAATTATAACATTAAAGGTTAGACTAGATAATCTGAGAGGTCTTTTCCAACCTTAATGATTCTATGATTACTTTTGCATAAACTGGAAACATGATCTGAGAACAGGAGAATATATATACCTATATGTTTATATATTTCTGGCAAATATTGTAACTGAAACTTTTTCTCCTAGGTACTGATTTTGATCTTATCTCTCAGGGAAAAAAAATCTGAATATTTTATAATATTAAAACCATTGGCCATATTATTGGACCGAGGCAGTTTATTATTCTTTGACTTTAGCAAAATGACTTGGGACGAATTTTCGTGCTGGCATGCAGAACAAATTTAATTCAAACTGAGATGAAAGGCGGTTAATGTAATTGTAGCCTATTATCCTATGCAGGCTTGAGTTAAGAAGCAAACCCAACAGACAGTCAGAAAATGATGGATAGAAAATAGAAATGCTTAAGGCTGGTGAAATAGAGATTTGTGAAGGGATTAGGCCTTAACTGTTCCCACACAATCTCTGCATCAGTAATATCCCAGCTCTACTGTATGTTTGGATTACCAAACAGGATTTTTGGATGCCTCCTGGGTTGTCTTTATTTGCCTCTGACGTCAAAAAAAGGTCCCCGTTTCAGTAAATTTCAGTACTCTGTAATCCTGATTTTTTTCCCCCCTTTAATCTACCACATTCATCAGTTCCAGGGATGCACTAAAGCATTTTGTTACAGCAGTTTTCCTTCCCCGCCCCCCCCCCCCTTTTTTTTTTTAATTTCATATCACACAGAGACAAGTGGTTGGTTTTATAACTAGTTAATCTTAGATCGTAAGAGTGGTAATTTTACTAAGGTATTTAGTTAGAACATAATAAATCATAAACAGCTATCAAATTTTTCAGCTGTGAAAGTGTTTTGTTTAGCATGGCCCTATGGAAGTAACATGTTTCAGCTGTCCAGGCTATTTGCTTAGGACTGTATTATGGCAGTTTAAGTAGGCAGACTTTATTTTTCATCAGCTGTTAGAAAGGTACAAAGTTTTGGAATACTTTGAAGCATATTAATTATAAAAATATTTGGACAGGAAATTTGTGACAAACAGGAAGTAAAGAAAGCACCTTATTTTCTATAAAGTACCTGATTGTTCCTACTGAAATATACACATCTCAGGTAATTCTAGCCATAGAATAATCATTTTTCTTAAGCATCTAGTGTGATGTTTGCAAAACACGGGAGATGACTTACTAGTTGTAAATCCAACCACAGCTGCTGTCCTATAGACTCTTTGTAGAGGGACCGAATCGTTGAGATGCAGTCTAGGATGATAAAATTGCTCTTTGAGAAGTCTCTTTATCTTCTCACTTACTCCCAGCTGGGGTGCAAGAATTTTCTCATCCATTGCAAGTTAGTCACCAGAGCTCTTGTTGTAGCTAACACTTTTCTTTCCTTCTCATTCTGTCATTGTTTAGGGTGAGATTTTGTGCCCAATTGTTTTGAAAAGTGCTTTATTATGTGAATTGCCATTTGGAAAGTCATTTGGATTACTTACAGATTCAAAGACTTTGTTCTTCACTGTACTTGTACAGGAGAAAGCATTGTTGTTCGTGGTAGTTCTCTGCAGCCTGCCCATCAAAAGCAACATAAACAGAGTTTGAACTATGTTCAAGACTGACAGACAAGGATTCCTGTTATAAAATACTTTGCAGTAACCTGCCATGAAGCTATAATATGATTTTTAGTCAACTTTTCTTTCATTTTTACAGCTATTTATTTTAACTTTTCTTCTTAAAGGGAAGATAGCATTTTTAGTAGAGCCAGACAAGACTGGAAGTATTGGAAGACATACTGTTTTTGTTGCAACATAGACAATAACATTTATTTCCGCTTATTTGGCACTTCATAAAGGAGCATCAATGTCATCTCTGCTCCAGGAAATTTACAAGATTCTGGACTATAATGGGCTAATGGAGATCAGGGCTCTTCATAGGAAGGGGACCAGAGGAAAGTGAACATGTGTATTGATCTTCATACTTTCTCCAACCACCCATACACTTCTGTGTGTTCTATTCTTAATAGATATTTCTGTATCTTTTGGATTGGTATCTTTTTTTAATAAAGTCAAATAAAAGATGGTGCAGGGTAGATGGGGTTGATATCTTAGATATTAAAAAGGACTTGAAAGGAAAAGAGACGTGGTTATGGCAGAACAATAGTAGGCATAAGACATGAATTTCATGGACTTTCCCACGTATTGAGTGGGAGAGTAAAGAAAAAGTGACAGGAAGATTAACACTAGGCAGGAAAAGAAATTGTCAGAACAACATATGGGGTAGACTTATAGATATTGAAATAGTCCAAAGGACAACAATATGTGGTTTTAAAGGCCAGAAGAACAGGAAGGAGCTAGGAGTTTGGAAACTGCCATATCTCCATACTTGGTTTTAAATGATCATCCTGCTGCGGATCACTCACAGTGTTTCTGATGTCTCATCATTTGATTTTGTTCAAGGAGAAGGTACAAGGAGGAAACAAATATGATAAGTATGATTAATTATGAACATACTTACGGAATAACAAGTCAGAAACTCCATAGTCACCTAGAACATTGAAAGTATGATTTGGAAACATCATGTAACAAACTGAGTTTTGGCCTCCTAACAGGAAGAATGATAGCTTCCTAGCTGCGCTGTGTAATACACGTAAATTTCTGTAACATTTATTCTTCACATTCATACTATAAGAAGCCATTAACATTGTGTAAATTGTTGTTACAGGTAGAGAAATAACTTGGATAACATAACCATTTTCTAAAATTTGATATAGTATAGAATCATAGAATATTCCAAGTTGGATGGGGCACACAAGGACCATTGAAATAACTCCTTATATAAAAAACATCTGGGCATGCATGAGCAGCCACTCTCTACTTGAAATTGGCAGTGCTCTTTGCTTCTGAATCATCATTATTGTCTTAGGCAGTTTTTGAAAAGTATTAATTGCCATATTGAGATAAATCATAGACTTACACGACAAGAAAATGTTCAAAATTACCTTATAAAATTTGAAGTGGGAAGAGAGAAAGTAACTTGCATCTCTAGATGTCTTCTAGAAATTATAGTGTACGTGCAGCATCATCACGTACATAAATAGTGTTTTCATTCCCCAAAATAAACCAAAAATCTTTAAAGCAATCTTCTGAATGAAGAAGGCATTCAGTACCTCAGCATTTTCTTTGTCCTGTGTGACCATTTCTATGTAATCAAACAATCTTTTCCTATGTATGTTTCTTCAAATACAAGGGAATTTAGATTCCTGTAGTGCGAAGTGGGTTTGGGACAGACTGAAAGCCATGGTATCAAAAAGCTATGGGAAGTCAAAAGACTTTCACCCATTGAGTAGTTGCAAGTGTATTCTCTGAGATTAGTCATTGCAGGGGAGAGTAGTTTTAATAGGTAATGCTATAGAATTGCATAGTTTTAATAGTTCAAGTTTGCTGACATCTGAAGATGCAAAACCTTGCAAGAGTCTTTTCTCACGTCTTGTTTCAAAAATCTCTTGTTTTTATTGTGTTTTTTTCTTTTTTCTTAGCTTTGTGTCCCTTTTGTAATTATTCAAATGTACATTGGTGAGAGGTGTTTTAGAAAAAAACTATTTAAATTCTGAATTTGTCATTGCTATTATTAATTGACTTTTTGCAGCTATGAAGAAAGGTAGACTATCTTTAGATAGTAAATGTAATAAGGTTTTTCTGTAATAAATCATTATCGTTGTGATGTAATATAAAAATACTGAAATGTGTAAAATATTGTCATATACCAGAAGACCATTTTAAACTAGAAAAAGTATTCTGAGAACAGGTCTAGTCTCTGACATTTCTGTATCTTAGATTTCTTAGTTTTGTAATTAATTACAGTCTTTTTCTTTGCTGTATCATTTTTCAAGCATGTCTAGTTCAAGGAGTATATATTTTAGTGCATCTTACAAATTCTAGCCAATACTTAAAGCTGAGACACCCCTGTTTACTTTAGGGACAATGTTTCCCTATAAAGTCATGTGCTAGCAAATTTTCAGGATGCTTGCAACCTGGAATGTGACTGACAATCAGAGAAGCTGAGCTGTGCTTCTCTCTGGGCTCCAGAGACAATGTGATTGAAGGGCCTGCCAGAAGGAAATTTTCTATGACAGGCATTTCAGCCTCTCCCCATTCTGCTTCCCAACACACATACACGCCCATACCACCCCAAAAGAAGTATTAGATCTACAGTTCATGACTGCAGATACTTACCAAGTTCTACTCTAGATACTTCCCCAAAATCTTGAAAGCAATTTGCTGAATGAGGAAGGTGTTCAGTACCTCAGTCTTCTCCATGTTGTGTGTCACCATTTCTATGTAATCAAACAACCGGTTCTTATGCATAGTTCCTCATATACAAGTGAATCAAGACCATTGTAAAGGCTTATTCTTGAAAAAATAGATTTTTTTTAAGAAAATCTTTGTTATATACTTTAGTATAAAGTATATTAAAGTATATAAATATATATATAAAGTATACATATATAGTATACTTACAGTATACTTTATTCAGTTAAAGTTTTCCAATCATGTTCACCTAAAAGTGTAGATATTGGATTAGATTTTAGTTATTCAACTTTATCTTTAGGATGAGAATTTTCTCTTAACTCTTTTAAAATGCAAAAGAAGAAATGTCCAAATTTCTTGTTCTCTACTTTGAAAGAACAGTTTCTGATAGGAGGGAGGTCTGCTCTTCCAAATTCACCCTTTTACATCCATAAAAGTTTGTGTGCATCGCTGCCAGAAACATGGACATTTGCAAAGAGTGCTAGTAGCATAGGATAAGGCCGTGGACACAAGGTTTTCTGGTTCAGAGTAAGTAGTAACAAATCACTGGCCTCATGAAATCCATTTTGTTTCTAATTCATAACGGTTCACTAAAATATATACTTTTATTTTATTTTTGTGTCCAGTTAGTTCCAAATGATGACTGTAGTTCACATAATTCCTGTACAGGGGAAGAGATGTAATTATAATCTTAAGTTTGTTAGAAAATCATATTTGATCTCATAAAAAAATCATTTAATTATGTTAATTACATATAATTAGTTAATTATGTGATAAGTTTTTCACCTGTTTTAAAGTTGGTTTTCTCCTGTAGCGCAATGCCTTTTATGATTGAAATATCATTACTTCAAGGAATATACAAAAACCTTGTAACACTATTTATTTTTGATCTTCTGGAGAAAATGGATTTGAATACAATGAGGGAAATTTGGAAGTGGAAAATCTGCTTATGAAGCTGGAATATATATATATATATTTTTTTTTTTTCTCCTGGTGAGATCAGCCTAGATTAAATATATATATTACTGGCCTAGGCCTTTTTTCATGAATTATATGAAGAAGAGACAAATTAATCTATAGAAAAAACATTGTTTCAAGACATCATTATACGCACTTGCAAATGACAAAGCACATTAATTTGACATACAATACGTTTTTCAGTAAATATATCATCAAAATTCAATTATTATATTTGAATCTTAGCACTTTAGTGGAAGAATAATGCTGCTTCTGAATCTTTTAAATGTATTTGAACTTCCAATACATGAAACAGGTGGTTTTCTGGTGTAGCAAAGTTCTGCTGGCTGTTGGATCACTCACATTCACTGACCAAGTGTCTAACCATTGCAGACCTAGGAAGTTTCATTGTTGAAAGATGTGGCAATTCCTTGGTAGTTTTGTATAAAAGCTATTGAAACCAAGCAGGCCTAGCTCAAGACCTGGGAATTTTGTTCTCTTGTAAAAATGTGAGTCAGGACTGCAGGTATCACTCGCTCACTGTTCTGGACTGCTTAATATCCAAAGACCAGTATCTGCCATTGTTGGTGCTTTAATTCAGGGCTCACCAATCCTGAGCTGAAAATAGCTAGTTTCTATGACATTTCTCCCAAAGTGCTATGAAGTACAGTCAATTACAGCTAGTGGCTTTAAGTATGTGATTTAAGTGCAGTAATATGTAGTAGTATGTCGTAATGCTTCATAGTCTGGCTATGATGCCGTATGTCAAAGTGTGTGGTTAGAGTAATCTAAGTTTAGTTTTACAAACGGTGCTGAACTTTTGGTTGCAAGGTGTGTCGAGTAACCAAATTATGTTGAATAGTATTTCAATATTAAAAAAAATAAATCATAGTGTCATACCACTGTGGTGTTGGGAATGTAGAATGAAAACAGATTGTTCTCACCATCAGGAGCTGGGACAGGTACATCAGAAGCAGGAATTCTGCATGGAGGACGAAAGCAGGAACAAGACCACTGGCTAGACAGGAGGCAGAATGAGAAATAAAAGCTAGAACATGGCAGAACACTACAGCAGATGATGAACACTAGTCCTAGAGGACATTATAACTCCTCTAAAATACGGGGCCACTAGTCAGGGCCCTGGAAGAGCTTGCTAGGACCTTTGGTCTTTATTTTTCAGCAACTTGTTCCAGTTGTAGTGCTGAGAACCCAGGAAAAATCAGTCCGAGACCTGTCTATGAGTATCTGAAGGTCAGAAATATGATGGTTCTTCCCTGGATTCTGTAGAATACTGTGTCAATTTTTGCCTATCACAAATCTCAGTCAGAGGGACACAATATGAGTTATGGGTTGTCATAGTAGAATTGCCTATATCTAGGCCAAAACAGGATCCAGCAAATCTAGTACACCCATCTGACACGTTTTTGTCTTCCCTGACAGTTTGGCATTACAAACAAATGCGGTTAGAGTCTGCAGTACTCATGTTACTCCTTCCATTCCCCCTTTCTTTTTTGCTTCACTTTTAATTGAAAGAAAAGGCTTAGCAATTAGTTGGGGCAGCAGAACTGCAGAAAATCCTGCCTTCCATGATCAAAGGTTAGGTGAATTGTTATAAGGTCTCCAGATGATCACATCTTTAGTCTAGATCACATCTAGGTTGGTGTTACGTTTATTTACATAAAGTAATGGAAAGTACTCGAATAAGGGAGATACCAGTAAGCACAATAAAAGTAGACCTTATATATTTGCCATTTCTTTTAGCTTTCTTAAATTTAAAAGATGTTGATATAGTGTGCAAAATCATATACATTATGAAGCTCGAACACAGGATCATTTGTAAATGTACTCTTACAAAAAAGGCCTTTCATCCGTTAGCATAAATTAAAATCTGTGAGTCTTAATGTACACGTGCTCTTGGAGACATTTATGGTATATGAAAAGAATGTCAAAAAGTTCTGGACAAATGCATAAACAGTTAACTTTGCCTATACATTACCAATTTAATGCTGATTTCTGTTTCGAACTCCCAGGAAGTACTGGGAGTGGAGAAGAAAGTGGTTTAGTTTTGAAAGGATAATTGAGGGAGAGGTTGGAGGATAACTGTTTATAGCAGGCCGTGAGAAGGTCAGTGAGCTCGATGAATACCTTCATACTGGAATAAACCATAGAACTTGTATCTAACCTGGTAGGAGCATTCCTCCATTTGTCCTTGTAAATGGGAGCTGTGTCTCTGGAGGTGTGCCGGAGTGGAACTGCTCATTCATTATTACCACTTAAAGCAAATGACCATAGCCCTATGGCACATAAAACAGCCAGCATAACTCCCAATGCACAGATATGAGGCATATATTATGCTTCAGATATGGTCAAATCTGTAACTGTCTTTTGGAAAATGTACAAAAATTTCTACAATGAGGGAAGCTTATAAAGAAAAAAATCAGCAAATAGAAAATGTTGTAATTGGAACCTTAATTAGTGACTAATGCAGAGCAATGCATGTGCTTAATGAAGCAGGGTAGGATTTAAAGACAAAGCTAAATTTAGTCAGAACCTACTACATATACTCACATGTATGGTTTTAGATGTATTCCTAAACCTATTAGTTTCATCTTTTTACTGTAGCGAAAACTAAATGTTTTCGTAGTATCTTTTGAATAGTTCTATTTTGTATTAAAGTTGACGTCCTTAATTAGTAAGAACTCTGCCTCATGCTACTGCTAATATACATTATGAAAGTGTTTTGCACCAGGGGACAGAGGGAGAGTGTAAGAGAGGTGATGCAAGTTTTTTTTTTTTTTTTTTCCTCTGTATTTCAATAAGAAAGGAGAGACAACAAATAGCATAACAAAGTAGATGTTTTAATAAGATAGAAAAAGAGGGGGAATACAAATAGTAAATTTTACATCCCTTCAGATACTGAGAACTCCAGGTTCAGGCAGCGCTGGATGATCTCTGGATGCATTTTCCTTGGCATGCTGCACAGGTCCTGCCCACAGAGAGGTTCCTTCTCCCTCCCATACTGTGTGCACTTGTTCATGCTTATGTGCAGGCTCCACAAGACAGTTGACCAGGCATGGCTTGCCTAAGATCACTAACTCCTTAAGTACAGTGAATTTTGCAACATACCCAATACAGAAAGTACAATGTATATGAAAATATATCAAAATACTTCACTGTGGTGTAATTCATTTTTTTTATTATGCCTATTTTATCATATCATCATGGCTAGATGTAAAATTATTTTCAATTTTGCCCTCAAGATTCTTGAAGGTCGCTACCAAAATTGACAGGAAAGTAATAATTATTGGTGTTTGAATATTTATGAATATGCTTATATTGCAAAAATGTTACATACCTAACAATTCTCGTATTAAGCATTCTTTTGTGTGTTTGTTTGAGTAGTGAAACCTGTGGTTGACTTTCATGGATTTTATGTATTCTCTGGTGGTTGTTTTTTTTTTTTTTTCTGTAATGTAAATAGAAAGATATGTGCGTGATGCTGGAAATCCTTGGGCTTGTCGTCTGATTAGAAAGGTAGCTGAGTGGTGAAGGGAAGCTGTATGGAAATAGCATTCTTTTCTATAGACATTTTCAAGAAAAAGAAAGAAAAAAGGAAAGAAAAGTCCCATTCTGGGAACAAATTAAGCTTCTTTCAGATCCTGGGACAAGTTAGCACAAGTGAGCGTTGTGGCCAGCAAGCGTTCATAGCAGAGTTTGTTTTTTGGCCCATGATGGAAAGTTGTTAATGTCCCACGATGGAATATTGCTACAGGTGGTCGGACACTGTTCTTCCATGTAATACATTATGTAGTGATATGATCAGCAAGTAGCAAGCTAAGATCTTTTTTCCCTTTTTTTCAGACTCTGAATACACAGTTGTTTATGTGATTTTTTTTTGGTATTCTGGTGTTTAAAAAAAAAAAACCAACAGCAATATATATTCTGAATACTGCTTGTCTTATAACATTCTACTTCTGCCTTTGAAGCAATTTGGAGGGGTAAAAAAAATAAATAAAAACTTCCTGTTACAATAATCTCTATAATTTGTTACATGATATACTGTCTTTTTTGTGTAATAGGTAAAATGGAAAAAATCATGCATACAATGAAAGAAAAATATATTCTTTTAAAATCTTCATTAAAAAAGATCTTTTTCCCTTAATTATTTCTTTCGAAATTGCCAACCTAATGGCACTTTCAGACAAATATATATGAGGCTAGTCTGTTTAAAGAATTTAGTATTTTGTAATCTTTGGAAAAAGTTCATCAGGCAGACCCCATGCTATTACTTGAGATAGTTCTATCATCTCCTTTGTAAGTACATGCAAGAGAGATTTCTGCATCAGTCCCACTTTCCAAATACTCTGGAAAGGACTGTAGGTTTCTTGTGGACAAGACCGTAAGTTTTGTCCTAAAATTAAAGCATATGCCTTTTTGGTTTCTTGGAGTTTAGGGAAAAGGTTTTTTTTCTATGCCAAAGTAATGGTGGTGAATTTCGGTGTAGCTTACTCTGCAAAGAGGTCTCTCTCTCTCACCAACATGAGAATAGGAATGGGCAAGGGCAGAGTCCAGAATATAGGTTCTTTTTTTTTTTTGTGTGTGTGTTCTGTTTTGGTTTTGTTTTAGTACTACTGTTGATCTGTTGATTATTTTCATTATGATATTGTAACAAAAATTCAGGGAGGTTCTCGACCTGTTTTTAAATAACAGTGAATACGGTAACAAACACCAGTTAGAAAACTATTGAAGAGAGCAACAGGAAGGAAAACATTATTCTACAGTTTGCAACTGGTTAGCTGATATGACATCTAAGTGAGAAAGTTTTTTAATATTACTCACAAATAATATAACAAAAAAACAACAAAAATATCCTTGCAATTTCAGTTTCTCTAAGAGAGCAAAGTAATGAAAAAGTACTCCAAGGTATTAACTGAGCCAGATTTCCTGTGGGAAAATATTTCTATGAAATTTAATAGGCAGTGATAAGTTTTCTCTTTGTTTTATGAACCATCCTGTATATTTAATAGAAAATTATAATCTTGCTGGAGACTTCTGTGAAATAACCAAGAAAGCCAAGAGCAGGGTAATCATTTTGTATTAACATATGTGGTGTTTTTAGTGAAATGTTATGTAACTTAATTTGATCACTATGATATTCTGTAGGATATTCTGTGTCTCTGAATACAACCATGTATCTTTATTTATAAGAAAGATATTTTTCCTTTTTTTTTATGTATATGTTTTGCAGCAGCACCAATCTGAATACAGTACGCTGTATTCAGCCTAAATTTCACCTGATTCCCTGTCCTGGTCAATGACAAGAAGTAACTGCCTCCGAAATTCAGAGAAGCTGAGTAGCTGAGACACCTCTGTGCTTATGGTGCTAAATACCCAGCTTCAATTTCTGGCCTCAGAAACAGTTGTCGTGGACTAGTTACAGCCAAGTAGCTTAGGACTAGCCTATCTAGAGCTGTCTGCATAGCTTTGGAGCATGTCTAGGTTCTCTGCAATTCTGTGAAAATGTAGTCATTATTTAATGCTTATGGGTATTTTGAAGGAATATAATAAAATGAGCATGTGTGGAAGGTGTCAGGTGCAAAGCCTGCTCTGGTGGAGTTTCAGGACTGTGTATGTTAGAGGGAGATGTATTTGGGAACGGGTTCTGAAGTGAATGATCCCCCTGACTCAGCTATCTTGGAGAAAGCCAGTGGAGGGATCAAAACCAGCCAGGGGGTGAGCAATCCCTGAGGCAGCACAGATAATTAGAGATCCCGTGCTCAGCCTCCCTGCCTGGCTCCCCTTTATTCATTAGTGGAGACATACCACCTGAGGTGAGTCCTGCAGTAGGCATCCATTTTAAGCATGACTGCAGTGCTTTATTCAAGAGCCGTCACTCCGGGTTTCTTTTGAAAGGAGAGAGAGGTGCTTCCAGATAGTAGCACACCCTGATTAAGAACTATATCAAATACCTTTATTTCCCTGTGCTTGCACTGCTAGTAATCAAAGTCAAGATATTTGGAATAAATATTTTAGCTGCATTTGTGTTAAAACTATGCTGTGTTTAATGGGAATGTTTGGTTTTGTCTTTTCCCCCCTGCAGCTGTGACTCTGAAAATAGGTATCTTGGAAATCCGCTTAGGGGAACATGTTACTGTGAGTACTTATATTTTTAATGTTTAGTGCTTAAATGCTGTTTACACATTGTGTGACAATTTCATTACCTCTGAAAAACTAAATATTTTACTTGGGATTTTTTGAAGTTAGGGCATGTTGATAGTTTGAAAAGTAAAATGTCCCACTGGGCTTTTCTGGTTATTACTTTGTCCAAGAGAAAGCAAATTAAAGTCTACAGAAAGTTGAATCCTTACTCCTAGGTTAGAGGCAGTGAACAAGCATTATATTTCTGTATGTGAACAAAATGAACATATAATTGTGTCATTGTTTAAAAGACAGAATTTGTGATGGGGGAATGCAAATAGGCAAAGCAGAGCATTTCCTGGGGACAATGTGAATGGCTTAGCTGGTATGCCTCCTAGGGACATGACGCACAGCTGCTCTCCAGAGTATCATAAAATGGTAGAGCATGTGTGTTGTCTCCATGTTCTTTTAGTTGTAGAAGAGATGCCTCAGGCAAATTAACTTCTGAAGCATTACATTTCTGATAGTCTTAATGAAAGACCTGAAGGGACGGGAATGCTTATTACCCATGTGCAGAAATCCCTTCGAGAGCTGTGCCAATTTTGCTGTGCCAATATCAATGTTAAATAAGAATTTTAATCATCATTAAAAAAATGTGTGTTGCTGGAGAACACTGTTTTTATCTCCTGTGACTTTTGCACATACCTGCTGAATGTTAGATGACTGGATCGATTTATCTATTATTTCTTAACACCATCTCTACCTCCAACCTAAATTTGCATAAAGATGTATCTCTGAATATATGTGTAGCATCCCTTTAGAAAGTTTTGTTTTAGAATCTTTCTAAGGCATCATTTGCCTAATAATTGATTTTTTTTCTTTACTACTACTTCTATCTACCTTAAATGGTTTGCATCTACCAGATATGTTTTACAGAACAAAATTGAAGTATACATCATTACAGATGTTGGCATATCCCTAGGCCTTAAGTGTTCCTCTTGTCAGTTATTTAAAATTTTTGCTATTTTAATCACAGACAAGTTCAAGTGTAACACTTCCAAATGGAAGTTCATTTTTAAATATTTTATTTCCAACGTAGTGCCTTCATTATTGACAGTTTATGTAAAGTAGACGTGATTGAAAATACTCCTAAAACTGTTCTGAAGATGCTGTTAATAGTAATAATAATAATAAAGTAAATCCACTTGTTGTTTGTCTCCATAATACATTTTTATTACTTCAAAACAGAAATTTCAGTATTTATGGGATTAGATATTTGTTTTATAAATGGTATAAATTCAAAGATGGGTAATAAGTACATGAGAAGTTTGTAGAATGAAGAGAGTGCTATAGAGACTATTTTAGATACGTGCATCAACATTTGTTTAGTCTTTTAAAAATAAATGCTATTAAATTTAAGAGATGGAAAAGAAATGACAGTAATGAGATTTGTAGACCTCAGGCACCTCCAAGAAAAACCTTATTTTTGCTATCATGTTGCAGGTTGGGTCTATAAATCATATTGGAGACAAATTGTACTATATTCAAGATAGCCTTTCACCTTTAGCTTACTACCATTATTTTTCTTCTGTCAGATTTCAAAATATTTTTAAGATCCTGTTGTTCTGGAATGATAAATCTTCTAATACTTTCAGTTATTTAAAATTTAATGTATAAACTATTTTCAGGGTTATTTTATCTGGAGGTAAGAAGGAGCCTGAACGAATTTAAAATAATGGAATTCTGTTTCTTACATGTAGTGGTTAATGCATCATAATGGGAAATAATTTTTTAATTTATGGATAACTGACTGACCTAAGATTCCAGTGACAATTGCTTATTGGCACCATACATTACCTGCTAAATTATGTGTTAAATATATATGTGTTATAAAGTGATGCTTTGATTTCTTATATGTAGAAGTATTTTAAGGTATGACTTTACCATGGACTGTAATTTGTGTAAGAAAATGTTTTGCTTTTGTAGAAGATACACATTTGGATAATATTTTTCTAAGCTTATTTCACTACTGTGTAGGAACTTTCTATTTAAATACCTCCACTGCCCTTTTTCTTCTCCTTGAAGTGAAGAATATTCTTATTTTCTACATTATAGGAATACTTGTTGCTCAGGAGGAAGGAAAATACTGAAGAAAAACAAATGAACAGAAAATAGTGTATCAGCAGCATAAGTTTATGAGAAACAAAACTTGTAGGCAAATTTGTTTCTACCATTTAGTATCAAGATCAGTGAATGGTACTGAAATAGGAATACAGCTAAGAATTTGCTGTAGTGGTTGGGATCTTCAGGAAAGTTTTTAGTCACATGCTTGACTTTAGCAGTCTTCAAAGTGGCTATGTTTTATGTGCTTAAATTTTACTTTACTGACTTGTGCAAATGCTATCCTGAATTGGAATGTTTTTCCAAGTTCAAACCTTAGAATTCAGTCCTGAGTGTATGGCTAACTTTTGTATGTTATGGGATGACCTCAATTTCTCTTAACAGCAGGATTGAGAACACTTGTTCCCTTAGAGAAACTTCCTGCAACTTGTGATATTGTGAATACCTTCTGCCCTGTAGGTAATTGAGCTGTCTCCATCTTTTGCTCTCTGCCTACTTTGCCTGTCTCTTGCCTAGTCCTGTCTTCCCTCTTGCCTGTCATCACTGTTTTCAAGCCTAGGAAGGGGAATGCAACTGGTATTGATCTAGTATTAACACCAGTAGGTTGTTTAACTTAGTAAAGTCTGAACTTAATAGTTAGCCAGTGGGATAGCACAGATTGTTTTAATTCCTTTCTTATTTGTTCCTTCTAATAATGATGTAGGAGAGCAAGCAAAACATTACTGCTGTGCACAGATAATGCTGAGATTGTAGAAGTTATCTGAGCACTAATGAGAACAGGAAAATTTACAGACAGACCCAGCATTATCAAAAAGAACAAGAGTTATGAAAGAAATGAGATTCAGATAGCGTGTTGAAGCACTGTAGAGGCTTAGTCTAAATACAAATACTATAACAAAAAGCTAAACAGAGCAGCAATGTCACCAAATCCTATGGGTGACAGGAGCAGCTTATTAAACATCAGATTTCATTCTAATACGGCATTTTGAAACTTGGCAACACTGGCCATAAGTAGTTTTCCTACTTCGTTTGAATTATCAAAACTTAATAAAAGTAGAGTAGCACATTCATAATAGGCAGAGCCTTCAATGCTATATTATCCAGATTGTGAGAAAATTGCAGTCCATTGCTTCTAATAAAATTAATTTCATTCTTCACGACTTCTTTGCATGACTGAAAAAGCACAACAGAGAAAACAAAATTCTCAGAGTATGAGGATGAGAACAAACCTCACCCATAGATACAAGAATTAGAAAAGTACTGAATGTATAAGAGAATGTATGAGCAGCTATATGATGGACTATCTATTCTATTACCACGTTGTCAGTAATGGCTGAATACAAATGTCTCGGGAAGAGTATAGCAAATGGGCAACCATACAGTGATGTATCCCTCCCTCTTTACATCCTGCAATTTACCGCTCAGGAAGCTCATAAGAGGAAGGATTTCCTGGGCCAGGAATGTTTGGTATGCCGTTGTTTAGAAATATCCGAGAAAACCTGATCAAAGATTCCTTATAAATAATAAAAAGGAGAATATAAGTACAAAAGAAAGAGTTTCATGAATTTAAAAATCACAGTTCTGTTTTCCTTTGTGAATATTCTTGTAGGTTGAGAACAGGTATGCTTCTGGATTGCGCCTCTGTGTTTCTAGGAGGGAGGCTCTGTATCTCCAGGCCTTTTTATTAGAAGCCAATCTTTCTGTGCATGATCACAAGCTGATTCAATCCATATAAATGAATTTTGAGTGGAGGCCAGAGATGGTTGTTCAGCTGACTTATGCATGTACACAAACCATAAATATAACATTTTGTCATGATGGATATGTATTTGTTGTTGTTGTTCTTTGGTATCTGAGCCATTGTGATGTATAACAGTGACACCTAGATAGCAAAGTGTGCATCTAAATTGGTGGATTAGTTCTTCGCATGTCAGCATTAGAAATATGCTGCTGTCAGAACCAGTGCTCCTGGGTGCAAAGAAACATGCAGCAGAACCAGATGGTTTTAGACCGATTGTGAAGAATTCCTGGGATGAATGCCACTTTCGTGATTTTGACCTGGGTTGTATTCAGGCACAATGCGTTAAATCATAAATGGATAAATAATTAAACCAGTGCTCCAGAGAAAATGAGAGTTTAACTACATAATTCATGATATGTTATGTAGACGGTGGATTATAGGCTTGCTAACAATCACTAGTTTTGAAAGGATATTATACTCTCCTGCATAAACCTCTTTTAGAAAACCACATTGCTATGGCTGAAAACTTTCCAAAATTTCTGTTATACGTACATTAGTTGGAGTGTCACAGTTCCAATGCTACATTTGAAGTAAA
This sequence comes from Anser cygnoides, assembly GCF_040182565.1. Classification (NCBI taxonomy): domain Eukaryota; kingdom Metazoa; phylum Chordata; class Aves; order Anseriformes; family Anatidae; genus Anser; species Anser cygnoides. The sequence continues at coordinate 8,335,752 of NC_089879.1, read as the reverse complement.
AACTACAACTGTTTCTGATACTACTCTGTGCGCAGGCATTAAAGCTTACAACAAATCAGTACTGAGAGTGTAAATTGCATTATTCACCGGCTTGGTTGTCAGAATTTCCAGATGAGTCACTTACCACTAGGTGTGCAGAAGCAATTCCTCTCTTCCTTTTGTCCATTTTGTCCATAAAGTTCTCCCCAGGAAGAATGTGAGCAGAAGCATTTTCTGTGGTTCAGGCAGTGCTGAGCTGAGCTCCCAAGAGTTGCGTATGCCATTGACAATTCCTAGCTAAGACCATTTGAGTAGCCAGCCAAGAAAAAGTAGTTGAAAAACGTACACAGCTATCTTTGTTATTTTTCCCTTTTACCCTTTAAAACACGTTTAGTTCATTTAATAACTTCTGGCTACTACCATCAGCAATGAAAAGTGGGAACTAGTAGCTCCTCCACTTCTGCAGATGGATTGCTCTTTTGAAACAGGCAGCAGTGGTGGGTTACAGGGCAGGACACTCACAGAGCATGAAACTCATACATTCAGCAATATACAACAGTGTCGTTGCCTTTCAGTAAAATAACAGTAACTTAACAATTTTGATGAATCTGTTGTTTCATCCTTGGGCTAGGCAGATATTTTGTGATTCTATGACTGTAAACTCAAAGAAAAAGCAACTTGCATTTTGCATTCAGAGGTGCATTATGTATCCAGAGTAATATCATAGTGTTTACTGCACTGCAGAGCAGTTTTTAGCTTCGTTAGAGATTAGAACATGACCTTTGAGAAAGAGAATCCAGTAATGAATATAGGTCAGGAGGGGATGGGTCACTTATGAAGAAAATTTAAAAAAGCAGTGGGCCAAATAATTCACGGATTTCTGTAAAATTAAAACCTATTTATTGATCTCTTCCCCCCCCCCCCCGCCCTCCCCCCCATCTTCACCAGAATATTTGTCTTTGGAGATTTGTTGGATTTAAAGCCTTTGGAAAAAGAGCAAGCATTAATATCTATCCATAAAAGAGTCTGAAAGAATGTACAAATTTCAACTGTTTACCTAGCTTCATTGTGTTTTCCTCCACAACTCTTTCTAATCTTCCTCTCAGCTCTGTGTTTTATGAAATGCCATTTGTGGAAGCCTTCACACAGTAAATCAGCAGCCACCATTGCAAATGTTCTGGGTTGCAGCATATAAAAAAGGAAGGTGGTAGGCCCATCTGCAGGAGCCTTAAGGCTCAGTTCTACTGCAGAGCCTTGGCACCACCGAGCTTTCCTTGTCAGCCTAGTGGAAGTGAAGGGAGTAAATAGAAAGCCAGAGAAAACATTGCGGAGTTCTCACATGGTCATCACTAAAAAATCCAACATAATAACTAGCGAGAAAACAATACTTACATATTTTTAAAAAATCTTTGGATATTTTAAATTTAATTATTACTATTTTATTTTAATGTTATTTTACTTAAAGTACACTGCAGGAAAAATATGATCGTATGTGAGCTACTAAATATTTTGTAACAATTTTTGGGGGAGCAATCTAAATAATAGGTTTAAGGCTTTACTGTGCAATTCCATGCTCTCAGCAATATAATAATTATATTTTATAACACTATTGCTTGCTTCCTTGAGGTACATACAGAAAGGATAGTAATATGCAATTCTCTCAGTATACCAGCAACTTACCAAGATGAGGAATGATACTTTCATATCTGAAATTGGTGAGGAAGCATGAAGTGTGTATTCAGAGAAAGCTCTTAAGATAAAATCTGGTATCTGTGCAGGGAGCTGAGGAGGAAGAAGGGAATTTTGCTTCTGGCTGTAGAACCTTGTAAGGATTCTGTTGCAGTCCTGGAGCTGCAGTAGCCCCATTACTGCTGATACCTCAGGGCTTCGAAAAGGGCAAAATAAAGAAAGGTGCTGGTCCTTACCATTATTCCTACTCTTTTATGAAATAGAATTTTAATTTTGAATCTTTTAAGTGACATTGTTACACAAAGTGAGGGGTACCTAAAACAAAAACAAACTCTTGTTTCTTATATCCCTTATATGTCTTCTCATATCCAAAACGTCCATTCATTTAAAATTCATGTCACTTGATAAAAAATGAAGACAAGTCTTAATTACTTTTTGATATCTGGACTTTGGAGTAAAAGCGCTGGTATTCCTTTAGAGGTGTTTATATTTTTCCTGACTTTTTTTTTGTGATAGTGCTAACTAGAAAGATGCTTTGATATAGAGAATAGATTTTAAAAGTAAGTAATTTATTGCAGCATTTTCCCTCTAATTACTTTTTAGAAACTTCAGTTCGATGATGTCTCAAGCCAAAAGGGTAATATAACACATCCTTGTTTATGTTGTCAAAATACATTTCAGACCCAGTCATTACTATTTGAATCTGCTTATTTTTCTTTGATTATAAAGTCAGAAAAAAAAATAAAGTTCTAATATAGGACAATTTTCAGGAGCAGTTACAAAATTATGGTATTTGTAATGTAATTTAAAAAAAAGGAGGGGAGGGAACAAAACTGTTGAAAGAAACCTTTTTAAATGCTATACCAAATTTTCTATGTGGTCAACCTGCTTTGCCATAATCTGGCACAATGAAGGGGTAGAAAACTAGGTCGTCATCTTCATAGAAGAGTTGATTGACAGCACAGACATAAGCAGCATCTGAAGAGAATTGTTCTAGGGGTAGGTGGGTGGTAGATCTGGAATGACACTTAGCTCTGGTTGCTCTTAGTCTGTGAGTAGCTCTCACAGTCAGTGAGCACAATTATAAGATGGCTGTACGCTACAGATACAAATAGACCTGAGTAGCTGTTGAAACATGTAATGCAACCTGTCAGCAAGACAAAATGTGATTTTTAAGCAGTGTGTGTGTATATGCACATGCATGTATATGCATTCACGAACTTAGAGCATGATATCCTTTATTAAAAAATAATTAAAAAAAAAAAGCCTGAAATAAAACATCTTCTAGAGGTGGCCATAAAGCACTAGATGGCAGACTTGCTATACACAGAAAATGATTAAACTCAAGAACATTCCAAGGAGAGTATTTTAGAAGATAAATAGCAAGTAACACTTTTATTAAAACTGTTAACTGAGATTTTCCAGGTATTTAAAAATTATGTTGAAACTTGAAGGGCAGAAACAATAAATTTTAGCTACTGAAAATGTGTATGTTTTAGTTGAATTGATATCTACCAGCAGTTAGATTCTTCACTACTGATTTGTAGAATTCACGTTTCCTTTTAGGACAGCATTAATTTAAACTAGCTACATATTGCAATTGTAAAGCTGTCATGCTTGACTTAAAATAACTAGTTCCACTGATTATACCTAGCACTGATTGACTTTGATACAGAATGAGCCAATTTTTATTATTTATAAATACAGTACCAATAATGCCTATCATTGTCTTTAATAAGTTCTATTTAAAAAGAAATCTTAGTGTTTCAAGATTCTTGTGGAACGTTTTACTTCAACTCAGATGTTTCTAGGTAATTTGAGAAAAGATTACTCTCAACAAACCTACTGACTGAGAACATATAAAGAGCAACACAACAGATAGAGAGTCTTTGCCCTGAGCTAGAATAACCACACAAATTGTTTCCTTCCAGGGAATTAAAACAATAACCACACCAAGATTCTTAAGCTCCTAATAAAGTATCATGATCTCACCCCAGGCTCTGCATACTCATTTGCCAAATTCTAGGTTGGCTTGTAGTTTTTTTGGTCAGGCTAAAGAAACAGTTTTGTTGCCAGTCATCTGCAGACTTTACTGTGAATAGATGAATCCTTCATTTATATATATATATGTTAAATATATAAATATATATATATGGGGGATTTTCTTTGTTTATCTGTTTCAGAAATCACACTATATTTTTAAAATAAGGATTATTTTCTTTCTCTGATAGCTTTAATGCATCAGTGCATTTACTAGCTGGCATCTCCTTGCATGTACTATTTATGTGACGTTTGATAAAGTAGATCATTTTACTGTAGTGACTATTTGTTTTGAAACACTGTTTGTTTAGACTACCTTTAGTCAAATAAAGATGGCCACTACCCTGGACGAGCTATCTTTCTAAGTCCTAAGCAGAAGAGAATAATAGATAAACAGAAAGGTATGCAAATAAAATTCCAAATTAGACTTTATCACCTAATTGTCTGTTCCATGGGTACTATAATATTTTAATATTATTATATTTTAAATATAATAAGTACTATTGCAATTAATTAATATGTAATAATATGAAACATTATTATTTATAAAAATCTAAATTTTGAAAAACTTGGCAGGACATCTGTGAGGGAGACTGGCTTGGAGAACTCATTCAGAAGAAATACTTTTCATTGTAGGAGACTCTAGCCCATGAATGAAACGGTTTTTTGAATCAGAAGGAAACTGATGCAAAGATCTGCATATACACAATGTTCTACATAGTCTCTGTATTGACCTGGGATTCACAGGGATGGCTATTTTTGAATCCTTACAGTGTGCTGTGTTTGTATTTGTTTTTCCTAAGATGTCCACAAAGATGGGGACTGCCACTGCTCAAACACCTGGGAAGCCCCTCAGGTACCCAAGCCTGAAGTTGTAGGAAGCAAATGGAATAGGAAAGGATCCATCAGTGTTCCTTTAGTTTACCTTCTGTCAGTGAAGGGAAAACCAGCTCTTTTACCTTTGTGATGGGTTTACAGTTGAATTGCTTCCAGTGCTGACTTCCCAGGGAAAAGAGAATTCTTGATCAGAGGGACTTTGAGGTAAGATCTGTAGTAAAATCTTGAAGCAATCGAAATAGGAAGAAAAACAAAAACAAAACCCAACTTCAACGGGAAAGGGGTTTATGGTTTGTAGCAGAATTTGTTAGTTCCTTTGGGAGTTCTTTGAAAGATGTGGTAACTTGTCTACGCCAGCTGAGTATTTTTCACCACTGGCAGATATGAACTGTTAAGGATAGCTTAGTGTCTTTCATTATAACAGGCTGAGCACCTAATGCAACTGTCTTCTTATCACTAGGTATGTTATTCAGATATCTTGAGTCTTGAACCACCTAATCTTAGCACACGTTTGTAAAAATCAAGAGAATATTTAGTAATATTTTCTGCTTTGGAATTAGTAGTGTGAAGTCCTTAAAGGGTATATGGGTGAAAAGCTCTGATCATGTAAATAGAGGGTCACTTCTGCTTCAAGAAAACAGTAAAACCTTGGATTTTATCAACTTTAAGAAAATTTATATTATGTTAAAATATGGATATCGTCAAGTTTGACTTTGGCTAACTCAGCTCAATTTCAGCATATTGTAAAGTAATCTGTGAGACCTTATTATTAGTTTGTCACTTTTTCTCAGCTTGAATTGTAAATATTGTTTCAAAATACATCCTGGAAATATAACCCATTGACAATAAAGTGTAATTTACTAGTCACTTGATATAAATGGTAATGCTGATATAAAATGGAAGAGCAAACTGCATGAGGTCAAAGTGCAGCAATACACATTAGCAAAATAGAAACAATAGCAAACAAGACGTTAAGGGAAATTTGAAAAATGTCTCTGTCAGGGAGTATGAAGATACACTGGTAGAAAAGTAATATGTATATATATTTGATTTGTCCTTTTATATTTACTTTTATGAGTAAATGAATATGCTCTACTGTGTTACCCCCTTAAGGGAGTGTCACGGCCATTAGAATAATTTTGGAGAAACAACAAGCTGTGAAAAATGTGAGCAGAAAAATCTTAAAAGGGCAAAAATCACACTTTTTTATTCTTTGTCAATGAAGTGACGATTTCAGAATGCTAGTCTTGAGTAGAAATGAATACCACTTATATATAGTTTTATGAAAATAAGGCTAGACAGATTTTGAAGTGTTAGAACTTTAGGAATTAGGCTTTAGGAACGGCTAATGAAAGATAAGATGAAGAGAGGTCATTATTAAAATGAACAGTAGACTAAATAATGGAAAGAAAAAAATAAATTCCGATGAGGAAGATGTTGTAAAATTTCATCATGCAACTATGTTACTTCGCTCATGTTCATTGTAATGGATTGCTCCGCATGATAGGATCATGTAAGTGATATGCATGATCAGTGGTTTTCAAATAGCAAGAGCAAACAGTCTGTCATAGTATTCATTGTAGTTTGATGTTCATTTTTGCATGGTAATCCAGTTCCTAGAAGACCTGTGTTAAAAAGTCAGTATCTGATATCTTTGAAGAAGAAAAAAAAAAAAAGGAAATTGTTCTGTAGGAGCTACTCATCTGACAAAACAATAAATGAGAAGAGTTTTATTCCATTGGTTCATTTTGATTAGCAATACTTTTGTTCCGTGGCCAAAAGTGTCCTAAATTAATGAAAACACAGCTGTAGCCAGTTTCTGTTTTACAGAAAAAAATAGCGCTAAGAAAATACAGTATTACTTTTAATGTCAGACAGTTGTTTGAGGTGGAAATTAAGTATTGGAAGTTATTTCAGAAAGGAGTTGGTGAGTCCTGCCACAGTGGCCAAGGTTCCCTCTCTGAGGCAAAGAATAAATCTCCTCTGAAGACTAGGTCACTGCTTTGGGGTTCAGAAAAAACAGCATTTCAGGGTCCATTTTCCCTCCTTCTATCATTTCCATTTAGTTAGCTTAAGCAAACATTTTATTATTTTTTGTACTTAATTGTCAACCCTACAAGCTAAACTCATGGGGAGCGAGGAAAAGAATCTGGATTTATTTCTTCTTGTTAGCCTGTACTCTCTAACAAGAGTTGAGGTATTTCTTCCTATTTAAAAGCTGTGCAGACTAGATGATTGCAGCTATGTAATCTCATTTATAAACGATTGAAATTTTAATATTCCATCAATGTTTTTTGCTGAATCGGCACTCAATTCCTTGCATGAGCCAAAAACAGTAAGAATTTTATTATTTAATTCAGCAGATTTTACTTTAAGTATACCTGATCTTATTTTAAATGAAAAGGTGTTATCTTGCATCTTCTTTTCAAAGTTCTAATGCAAAAGTATTCTGCTGTCCGTTGTGCAAATATGGTGCTTTAGCATAGCATTTTTTACAATACAAACACTTGCTGCAATTCATGACATTAAAATACAGGAGACTGGACATTGAGGTATACAACATGCATTTCTGTTCAGTATAAACTACAATTTTGCAGAAAGTGGTCTGGATTCATTTACTGTAAGGGATTTTAGTCTTCGGAACTAACACGTTAAAATTGTTTGAGAAACAGCAAAGAATATCAGCAAAGTTGAAACATCTCAACTTTCAATTTACATTGTGTGTTTTGTACAAATCATGTAGAGTTGAGCAATGTGGAGTACGTTCTGACATTTGAGACTGTAGATTTAAGGCTTCTTAAGCAAAGTTCAGCTAGATAATGAGAAAAATGGAGAAAAAAATTTGAAAATGTTGAGATATTAAAGGAGTACCTACTTATCTGTGTATATTTATAGCCATTTTGCAAAGTACATGTTCTGTCTCCTTGTAATGCCTGATCAACCAGAGGTTACTTTTTAATTGCTGAGGTCTGCATTGAATTATTGAAGAGCCAGGATAGAAACTATGCTAATAATCCAAGTAAAAGTGATTGTATGAAAATATGTACTGAAGTTGTATGAAAACTTGGGCATGTAGATTTACAAAAGCATGCGCAGTTCTTTAAGTATTTTTTTGCATATTTGACATGCCTGAAGTAGTTTTATGGGCATTGATTCATTTTAAAAATAAAAATACCTTTATTTCTAAAAGGAAACAAAGTACCTTGTTTATAGGGATTATATAATACACTGAACATAATAAGAGCAAGGCTTAAAATAACCTTGACAAGAAACATCCTTCTTTGGCAATAAAAAATAAACTTAAAAAATAATTTAATTTTGTATTTTCGTAGATGTTCCATTTCAGTTGTCAGAAGAGCAAATCAGAGACCTTTTCAATATGTGTGAACTATGTATCTAAAGAAAAATTAGACTCAAGTTAGAGATCATTGATGCTAATATTTTGCAAAGTAATTTTTCATGTTAATTAGAACATTAATGGAAATGTTTTAAAGCATCCAAAGCATCTAGATCACAAAGAAAATTTAAGATAGAAATAAGTTGGAATGTCTTCCCTTTTTATGTGAGATATATTTTCTTGGTTTTCTTTTTGTACTTTGCTCTCTCCTATTTTTATAACACTTCAAGAATATTGCAAGAATTAAGATATAAAAAAGATTGCCCATTGTGACAAAACAGAAGATCATTTACAGAGCAGTCCTTACTATCAAGTAATAATACTTACATTTTTGACTAGACATAATACCTGTGGCATGGGCTTTAAAATACGCCATAATTAGAGAAATCTAGAACTTTTCTCTAAAACTGTTTTGTAAAGAACTGTCAATTGATACACTTACTCTTCTTTGTTGTTACTTATTTTTCTAATACTTTGTTCATAGTTCTCTAGTTCATTGCTTTCCAAACTCTGTTTGTTGACCATGGTGCTGTGTAGAACTTTTAAAGGGTCTGCAGCTGTCTCTAGAACGTCTATCAATTGTTGTAATCTTTTCAGTTAAGACTTCGGTGAAAGATGTGTGAAAAAATTGAGATTTAGCTGTGGTCTGGGGTTTAAAAAAAAATGGATCATTTTAAACTCTATGCTTAAAGAAACCAAGGTAATTATAACCGTTCCTCAGCTTTTAGATTTCAATAACAAGTCTTTCCTTGCTTACCATAACATTTACATACCTATGTAATTACTCCTACAACAATTACATTTTAAAACCTATGTCCAGACTTAATTAGCCTTCTAGGTCTTTCTATAGTCAGTAGAGAATCAAGGATTACTCATCCTCCTTGTTGAGAATATCTGTCTTAGAAAAACATCCATTGTCTTCAGAAAGTTTTAGTTAAGGTAGAGTGAGCCTAGACTATTAACAACATTTAATTGAGTAAAATTTTAACACAGATCAGATTTTTCTGTATCTGGCCCTCTGTTAGGATCAAAATTGACAGCTTACTATGCCTTTCCAAAAAAAAAAAATATTGTAGGAGAAACAATTTGTGTTTAAAATAATATTTAGTTACCCAATTTGCTGGTTATGACAGTAGTTCCTATGTCTTTTTGTGGGCTTTTTAGCCTAGTTCATCTTTTTAAAAAGAAACACAGATTTGTTGTTGCTGTATGTTTTTTAAAACTTTGAACTTCTGTGAAATTCATTGTCACACAACCTCTCTACATGGAAAGAGGCATATAAATAGTAATTGCTAGAGGTTTATAAAACTCATTCCACTCTCATTATGTATAGCAAAAAATGCAAATTTTGCTATTTCATAGTAAAGACTTCACAGTAAATGACTTTTTGTTTTGTCACAATGGACAAGCAATGTTGGACACCAACATATTTTAATATAACAATGAAAATGAGGCAGTGGATGACTGTTCAATGCAGATGATGGAATGAATCAGACAGCTGCTCTGAAAGTTCAAAACAATTATCCTGACTGAAAATAGGTCTGGTGGTAACCCCCTAACTTTGATGTAATACAAGTGGAACTTATTTTGGTCACAAATGAACTTGATTTATAGCATTTGATAATGGAACTTGGTTTCCAAAGCAACATTTTTGCTGACAAAGATGAATATAAATAGAACCGTTCTCAACAAACTCTCAGTGAAAATAGAGAGCAGTCACTTTGGAAGAGCAGGAGAGAGGCAAACAGTTTGTACAATGAAGAGGTTAGAGAATAACTTCTAGAATCACCATGAATAGAGAGTTCCCTAAATAGAAAAATGTGGGTAGAATGACTGTGATGTTGCAGTCATGGTGGGTTGGGGGAGTGTTCAAACTCTAACATTAAAGGTGATTTCAAGAAATAAAAAATAGAACAGTAGTATTTTATGGGGTTTCTTTTCATAATATTAGTGTAATTTGGTCATGCAAAATTATCATGAAAATGTACCAACTCAGGCATGTAATTGCCTGTTTGCCTTTTACTTTAAAGAAGATATTGAAATAATGTTACTGGCGGGAATGAATGGTTGAAATATAGTTTCTTAAGTGTGATCTTAAAAGTTTTTATTAATATGTACATAGTTGTGAGTAGGCCAGACATTTATTTAGTGAATTAAGAGGTTTCACATATTTTTGTTACCCATCCTTTGCTAGTAAACATTTTGATTTTATGTTTCGTGGCTACCACTCTTACAGGTGTATCATCTCTTACTACAAATTCAGTGACTATCTATCCACCATAATTTCAAGTTGGCTATAGGGATTCCCTCTGAAGTAAGGTTGCTCTGGCAGCTTTTGGTGTCCCTTAGCATGCTTTTCAGCACGCTTTAATTGTGATTATAAGTTATCAGGAAAAAGTATGGAAAATCAGTCATTGATCAGGTGAAAATCAAATGATCTTCAACATTGATAGAACATGACTTTTTGTCACAATGGAGAAGCAATGTTGGACATCAACATTTTAATATAACAGTGAAAATGAGGCAGAGAATGACAGATAAGGACAATGGAATGAATCAGACAGTTGCATTGAAAGGCATTAGGCTTTGTTATGTGTGGGTCTGGTAGCACACTCTATGGCTGTACGTTATGCACTGCAGTACTTTTGACTTAGAACTTTCCCAAAACTTTAATTTTGGGGGTCAAAATACTGAAAATAAGAAGTTACAAGACCCATGATTGTGTTGAGTTGTATATATTTTGCTCCCTTGCTGGGAACTCAGGTTCATTCTTTCCTCCCTGCTGGCAGAAGTGAACTGGGGTGCTTTATTGGAAGGACCTGGGGAAAGGGAGAAGCAACTCAAAAAGAAAAGCAATTTCCTAGAATTTACTCCAGCCTGATTCTTAAAGTTACTTAATAAAATTCCCGTACTGAAATGTGCTACATAGGCAGTGGATGCCAGTAAAGTAGAAGAATAAAGGTCATTAGCATGATTATTTTTGATTTGCTTTTTTAGTAGGGCAGTATTATACAATTTTTAATATCATGGCTATATACTCTTCCCCTCCACAATACACAGAGTGGAACTGTTTGTGAGGTAGAAATCAGTGATCATGTAGATGAATGTGTATGTTCCTTTCCTATTATGTTGCAAAAGTTGAAAGAATCACAGTGAGTGATGGAAGGAGCTGCAAAATAAGAATGATCATATGTAGTGTTATATAATTTGAAATATTATGAAAAATTAAACTTCTAAGTGTTTTAGATTGGCAACTCACAATTAATAGATATTTTTGTCCTTGGTCTCTTTTGTTTCATTTCCTGCCCTATAAAATGGGACTAATAGTGCCTGCTCATCTCACAGTAATGTTATAACAAATTCATTAACTTTTCTGAAGAACTCAGAAAATGATAGTGATGAATACTATAGAAAGCCACATTAAAAATTAATTCGGTCTTTAGAAGAGGGTTTGTGTAGTGTGTAGTAAATGAGGCATGGGCCCAGCACTGAGTACTGAGCATAGAACAAAGTGCTGAATAGCTGCCCATTAAGTGAGCGCTCACCCAAAAATAATTTACAGGCAACCTTGATTGTAGTGGTTCATTTTACAGTCTTGATATTCCTCTTTAGCATACCTTTTGGTACATAACTTTATCACTAAGTTACATTACACATATCCATTTTCTCAAATAATATCATAATTATATATTCTTAGAGGGTTTTAGCGGCACTCAGAAACAGTGAAGTAAAACTTCACTAAAATATCTAAATGTTTCTGTCCAGCCTTTGTTCTTTTGGAAACAATCTGGCATTTTAGAAAACACAGTTTTCTTTTAACATAAAAGCTCGAGTATCAGAATAGGCCCATTCCCTGTTGGATGTGAGCATAAAACTCCCATATTAAGCCATATTAGCCATGTTGGAAGTTATGGCTTTTGGAAAGAGAACATTGTCTTGAAAATTAACAGCAATATTAGGATTATACTATTGCTTTAAAATTTTATTTTCTCATTTAATTGAGTGACTTTGCCTAATTATTGTTGTCTTCTCACATGTGCTCATTACTGACATTTTGACGTGATTTTAATAATTTCTTTTGACTGTGAAAGCAGTAAATGGCTTTGGAAACTTCAAAATAGAGGTAGGAAAAGGCTCAATAACCATAAGTCCTTGTTATATTTGACCGTTGATGTCAGGATTGTATTGTGGTCTTATCTCCCAACATTCTTTTTCTATTTTATAATTCAATCTTCATCTATTCAAGGATTTTTTAATACAGAATGAAGGAGTGGGCTTGGGAACAGAAATTAGACTGTAAGACTCCCCTCTGCCTGCTGAGTGCCTGCGTCATTTGACTTCCTCTTGCCTCTTTCCATGGGTGTGCAAACTGAATCCTTTTTCCCTAGAGATTTGAGTCCTGCTGCTGCTCCTCCCTTGCCTACACTAAGATGACAGTGACACACAACTTGCTAAGCAAAAATGGGAAGAGCTGGTTTTAATACTACCAACAAGAAGGGAGTGTGCAACATGGTGAGATCTCTGAAGAGGAGGTTGTGCTGCAGCACCGTAGTGGCTGAACTCTGCAGAAGCTGAGCTTCATAGCTGAGTACTGGGCTGGCTGCTTGAGAAGCTTTGACTCAAGATTTTAGATTCAAAATACAGCATGTGGTGGTGGGATGTGGGCTCGATGCGTTTGTGTAGGAGATTTCTAGGTCCTCAAGAACTTTTCTGTTCAGGAATATTTCCTGAACATTTAGACACTGAAGTTCAGGGGGAGTTACGGGTGATACCCTAGTATGTGGCTGTTTAAATTCTTTCTGCCTGGCACTTGAGTCACCTGTATCTTGTATCAGATTTGAGGTGAAGGTCTGGACTGCAGACCAAACATGCTAGGCATTTTACAATCATTTCACAGCTCGAAGTGGTGGGATTACTTCTTTTATGTGATAATGTCTCAGTGACTTTCTCTCACCCATTGGTGTGGGGAAACTCTGAACATACATTCAAAAAAAACCAATTATTTTTATTTATTTTTACTTCAAAAATATTGTGTGTGAAAATGTAAGCATGAAGGATATTGATGGCAAAAAAAAAGAAAAAGAGAAGTTGGATATTAACATTGTACTGAAACAATCTAAAACTAAAATGAAACAGTCTACTGTATAGTATTTCCAAAAGACTGGAGCTGTTTAGAAAAACAGATAACTGTTAGAAAGTTGATATGGTTCAGGTAAATTCTTTTTGTTCCCTTTTTAAAAATAAAAGAATGCAACAGTCATTCTGTAATGTCGTTAACATTTTTCCATAGTTCTGAGGAGAATCTATGCAGTGGTCAACATAGTTAACTACCTGCTGTCTTTAGAAAATCATTATAGCTAATTAACACTTTGTGAATTAAAAACATGCTGAGAATTAAATCTAGATTGAGGAAATGTGTTTTGAACAAAGGTGGGATTCATTGTCTAGATTTTTAAAAATTAATTTCTGTTTAAATCATCAAGTGTAAATCCATATGTAAAAAGATATGTGAAAATAAAGATATCTTAAGAAAAACTAATAAACGTAACTCCATTTTTTCTTACGGAAAAATGAAACCACCATCAAAACAAAATAGTGTATCAGTTGTACTTCTGGAGAGTCAAGCATTTTCTTTTATAATTCACTGAAATCATTCTATTAACTTGTATGTTTAAGTTCTGAAATTTAATGCTCATTGATAATATTTTGAATTCTATCTCTTACAGAAATGTTGGTTGCATTTGTTTATTTTAGTTTCAGTGCTCATCAGATTTTGAAAAGACTTGGAACCTTGTTGTTTATATAGATCAGCCAGATGAAAATTATAATATTGCTTTTATCAGGTGTTGCTTATATAGCAGGTGATTGTGTTTACTATTTGTATTGTGCTTTTGTTTTCATCCTGTGCTACAATGTAAATGCAGTGAGATTTCTTAATTTCTGTATAGCTGTGATAGATTTATTTCCTGATTGAAGCAATCTGTTATATGTGAGTGTGTCTTTATAAACAGAAACACTTATGAAATGTCTCGTGTTTGTCTAAAGGGTAAAAATACTTATGGTCGGCTTGATCAAAGTTTACAGGAGAAAGAAAAATATATGGAGTAAAATCTCAGGCTTCTCTAAATTCCTGACATTAAATACATGGAACTATATGTCAACAGTATGTACTGAATGTACTTTACATAACTATTTAAGTGTGTTATAAACGGCTATTATCCATTTAGTTGTTTGTACATTTAACTATTCAGAACAAGTCATACTTATACAATTAAATTTCACTTTAAATTTTGTATATATTTACAAGATAAGCTGTCTAGACTGAATGGCACTATGAATTGGGAAACGTGGTGTGATGTACTGAGTAACTGCTTAGTTTATGTGCATTTACACAGCATTAACATAGATTATTTATTAGGTTTTATGTTCAGGATGGGGCTTGGCAGTGCAAAGGAAAGTTGTTTGTTCTGCCCGTTGTCTGGAGAAGGTGAAACCTAGAGGAGAGGGAGGAATTAGAATAAGATGCAGATGCAATAGGTAGAGGAGTGACTTCTTTACAGTCCCTTTTAATTTCTACTCTCACTTTGAATTTCCTCTTAAATTAGTTCTTCCAATTTCTACTCTAATAAAATCTAGCTTTAGAGCCATACAGGTATGTGGGATGTTTGATTGAAGGAATAGATCCGGGCAAATCTTGCTCAAAGTTTTGGCTAACCAGAAGAATCCTCACTATGAAAATAAACCTTTCTCCAAGCTGTGAGGAAAAAGAAACTTCTTCAACATACTTTTGCAGTCCTCAGAAAGATATAAAGGAGTGTTTTCGTAGTATCATCTCCTTCATTTTCACTCTTGAGTCATGCAACTGCAATAGGCAGTGCTCTTTGTCATGGTCAAGTCTTGTACATTCCAGGTGTCTTCCCTGAATTTGAATCATCTGTGAAGAGATACATAGTTCTACTTCGCAAGCATCCACTTTGTGGCCAAGATAGGTCTGATGATTTGTTGCCCTCTTTGTTGCAGGTCTCTGTGAAATAAAAACTTCATAATTTGTATTCATTAGTACTCAGAAATGTGCTCTTTCTGAATAGTGGAAATCTCTTCCCACTTTATAAGGCTGGCTTGCCGTAAGTGAAAGGTGCTATGGCACCTTTGAAGGATCACAGAGTAAGGTCTGTGTATCTACTCTTAGAACTCTTTTTGAGAATCACAGGTGGTGTTGTCTGTGTAGTACAAAGGAGATAACGGCTACTGCATGGGATATATAACTCTCTTTGATACTAGTAATGGAGTGATTGCTAATCAATAGCTCCATAAAATTTTTTGGGACATCTTGAGTGTAAAAGATGCTATGCATAACCAACTCTGTTTTTCATGATTTATTATTTCAATTGTTTAGTGACTAAAAAAAAGGGGGGGGGGAGAGGTTACAGATGGTAAAGTTATGGCGATCTCTCTAGTTTAACATCTTTTATCATTGGAAGAGCCTTCCCTGCAGTTTTTGAAAAATGTGTTCCTAACTCCTTGGCTTTTAGCATGTGAAACAGAGGGGCGTGTTTTGTTGTTGTTGCTTTTAGTTAGTTAATTTGTTTAAAAACAGGAAAAAAAAAAAAAGGATTTTTTTTTTTGAGATTAAATAACTTTTAAGTTTTTAAACTTAAGTGCTTCTTTTTTTTTTAATGGTTGGGTGACAGGAGTCATGTTTCTAATCTTGGTTTTGTCTTATGATGTCTTAAACATATATCACTGTTGGTTTTTGGCTGACATTCTGCATCTCTGAGAGGGCACAACCTAGGCTTAGAGGAAAACCATGGCATTTAAAAATTTGCTCTATATTGTGAGAAATCAACCGTACCATGTCCTGAAGGCCTACTTACATGTAGCCTTTGTAGTAGCCAGAATTTCTGTGGAAGTGCGTGCTGTGGTACTAGTCCACAATATATTTACAACAATTTGCAAAGATCTGTGCTAAAGCAGTTATTTGTATTTCATGGATCCCCAGGTTAACCAAGTCAGATTTTAACATATTTACAAATTATTGCAGGCCTTTGGCCTTACTAGTTGTGATTATGAAAGGATTTATTAATCCCTTTAATAGGGATCAGTCTCTACTTCCTATCTTTTGTTGTCCTGTTACTGTGTAATAGGCATAATAATAATAATCTTACTACAGAGATATGTTACATTGTCACTAATAAAGTCACTGAAGCTTTCTTAATTTTATTTGCATAGTCATAGAAGTGTAGAGTAGTATCAATAAATGATTATTTAAAAAATAATATATATTCATCTTTCACCTTCAAAAGCTTTCAAATACCTAATCAAAACTCATTGTCTAAGGCATTTGTTTGATAATAAAATTAATTTATTTTTATTTGATTAATTGAAATGTGGTGACTGTAATTCCTTTCATGTAGTTCTCTTATTTTCTTTCCATACTCTGAAAAAAATAGTTAGTATTTTCTTCAATTATTAGGACAATACATTGGACTGTATTCACACTTCATTGATCAGTAAGTTTTTTTCCTCCGTGTCAGACTTCCCATGGGATACAAGAGTGTATGTTTTCAGATGATGTGTTGCAGCAGAAAAGGTGATTGTCAGCAGTAAGCACGCTATTGAGTCCAACAAAAGGCTGACACTGCTTTATTCTGCTTTTGACTTAATCTGTCACTCTTTGTATTTACTGATTTTGTTTTTATGATCACTTTTTTATTATTATTTGTAATGCTCTGCTAGTGTAGTGTTGGTGGCTAGTACAATCTTATCAGGAGAGGGTTAAAATAGGGCATCAGAATTATTCACTAGGATTTAGTGTCTAAGATAATTTTGGTCTAATCATATTTTCACACATAGAAAATACTAATCTGAATCATGTAAATTTACACTTATAAGGCACCTCCTTATTTGCCATAATAGAGGAAAAGCTGGAATCTTTTGATCTTTGCAGGGCCATATTGGTCAAAGAGTTCTCTTAGATCTGAAGATATCTGGCCCTTTAACAGAGCATTCAAGATCCACCCTACCCACCTCTGCTTCCTGTTGCACAAGGATTATTAAACTGCAGTACAATTTATATAATAAATATATTTATATAATAACTCTCTGAGAGCTCTGGTGATTCTTGACTGTCTGATTACCCTGAACAATGTATTCTGGGACTCTCCATGACCCCTCTATGAATTTCAGCGATAGTAATCCCTGTTGCTGGGGTCTTTTTCTTGCATTACGGAGGTGCTGGAAACCTGATTCACCCTGACAAATGCAGCCCACATCTCCAGAAAGTTCCTTTACAGTTGTTTCTAGAGCTATAACCCAGCTAAGACGTAATTTAATTCCTCCGTCTTCAGGAGCACTGTGGGCTGGCTCAAAATCTCTGTCTTCCAACTGTTTGCAATCATTTTATTGTCATTTCAGGAAGGGTTAAGCATGGCTTGGGTCCTTTCTCCCTTCTGTACTTAAGCCAACTTGAGGTGGCCATTGAGGGGTACTGTTGATGTTGAGTGACAGAAATGGAACAGATAGAAACAGCATGGAAGTTTTCTTGCCTCTGTTTCTTTAATAGTTTGAAGGAAAAATTTGTAGTACAAATGTCATATGAATACTTCTGACTTTTAGATTACCCTGTGCTTTTTAAAATAAAAGTGAACAGTGAATTTCTAAGTGCTTGCATAACATTTTATTAATATATGCACACTTGAATCTATTTTATTTCTGCATTCTGTTTTGCCCACAGACAGCCTTTTGATTGATTACCAGTTTACCTTCAGCTTATTACAAGAGGATGATCGCCATCACACTGCCATAAACTTCATAGCAAATCCAGAGCAAGTAAGAAAATATGATTAACTTTAGACAAGCTTTGAAGAGTCATGACTGAGATTTCCATTATATTTTATCATAATGAAAAATCTGTCAAGTGCCTATAAGATATTAGAAATATTTCAAATCTTTTTGGAAACTGAAAATATTCGTGTGCATTTGGTGAGAAAAATTTCTAAATGCTAGATCGACGAGCACAGATCAACTGCAAAAGTTTATCAGCTGGTTTATTTTATTATTGTTCCCATGAATGACAAGTTCTAATATCTTTCTGAGATGAATTAAAGAAGCATACCCTTCAGTTAAGGAATGTTTATTAGTAGATGAAAAAGATCGTTTATGAATTGTAATCAAAATGTATTTTATGCCATGCATTTTTTTCTTTAGTTTTGCAAAGACAATTATTTCACTATGTGGTTCGCAATCTGAAAAGATAACTGGTGAATATTCCTACTTGTGACCTATCCTTATCAAAGCAAAATAGACAATTGCCTTTGTCTTGGAAGACTGTATATTAGTGTGTCTGTTTTAACTGAAAAATGGTAGATGATTGGAAGCCTGTATTTGTTTCTGTGCACTGGATCTATATTCAAATACATTCTGATATATTTTGTTAACTTCAACGTATCTTGTTTTTTGTACCCAGTCAAATAAAAATTTGGATATATCAATTAATGCATCAAACAACTTCAACCTCAATATTACATGGTCTATTGGCTCTACAGGTAAGGGTGAATTTTGGTATGATGTCTTTTTCCCGTATGATTTCATGATCCCTTATGCTGTTTTAACCCAATTGTCTCTTTGTTGCTAATTTTGATAACAAAACTTTACAAAATATGTTCTTTTTCCATTATCATTATGCCATTATTAATTATATTATTTAAAACTCAGATGATAATTTGCAATTTGAACAAAGCTTCATTAATATGTTAACTTTCTCTCCTATTCAATTAAAATGACTTTGGTAGGAAAAGCTTGTAGTCTATTTAATTTTTTTAAATGACAGTGTTATGAAATGCTGTGATTTTAATTAAGATAAATTGCTTCCTTAACTACTGTAGAGACTGAGATTTTAATTTCTTTGTTTCAGTGTTCAAGCTAAAAATTTAATTATTAACCTTAACATTGATATCAAACAATAAAGTTCGTCTGTGTATGCTGATAAAAGGAGCTGCTTATCTATTTTTCTCCAACTTTCAGCCCCATTACTCCTTTTTGTTTTAATAGGAAGGAAGAAAAGCTTTATTTAGACAGTTTCTCGAATTGGTTCTATTGACTTTCTGAAAATACATCCAAGGAGAAGCATGATGCTTCAATGAAATTGTACTAAAGTAAAAAATAAAAACCTATTTAAAGAAGGTTCAGAGTCTTGCATCAACTCATAAATTTCTTCATAGATGTATTTCTGTATTTTATTCTGTATTTTATTTCTGTATTGTATTCTATATCTTAACATATCACAGTTTGCAAATTTTATTTATTCCTTTATTTTAATTTAGTCAACAGGAACCTATGAGTTTTTATTGAAATGGAATATAAATTACTAGAACACACTATATTAGCTGTTTAGCTGACCATAACTTTATTCTAAAGTTCATGTAAATTCTATCAATTTTATGTTTCATTCATGATTATTTGAAACCAGAGTAAGTTTTCATAAATTCTCTTTACATATATGAAACATAGCTGTTGTACCATGTAAACTGTAATAAAGTGTGATTAAAGTTGTATAATGCAGACACTAAAAGCAATTAAGAATGTTTCCTGTGCCAGTTTACTTTCACCCTTTTTATGATGACTAATGTTTGTCGTGTGTGTGTATATATATATATACACATACATATATATATAACATATATATATATATGCATGTTGTTGTTGTTTTTTTTTAGCAGGAACAATATCTGGAGAAGAGATTCCTGTTGTTTCTAAGGCTAATATTAAGGAATACAGAGACAGCTTTTCTTGCGAAAAATTTAACTTTCGGAGCAACCCAAACATCACTTTCTATGTCTATGTCAGTAATTTTTCATGGCCAATCAAAATACAGGTTAGTACAATTGTTTTGTGCTTATGGAGATGTAGACAGCTCTGCATTGAAGTCAAATTTCACTTGTAAAGAAATTGTACAAATAGTATTATTTACATAATATTACATAGTGTTTTCTTTGTAGAGGAGTTACATTATGATGTTTGTACTTTTGGAGGTTGAGAGGCTTTCTTCTTCCTTTCTCAAATGAGATAGACTTTAGACTGTCAGTTTTAAGTCTGAAGTTAACATTATTGAACATACATGTAAATTTGTGATATGTCTTATGCCTTTCAATGTGTACATAAAAAAAATACAAATGTTTGTACACAGAAACTTGTATGTCATCATGTGATGTGATGACATACAAGTATCTATGTATATACGTACCTAGATATTTATTTGTAATCATTAACTTTCTTAGCCTCTGACTATCTTAAAAGGTTTAATGTCTGCATTGCACTGCAACATTACAAACTTCAGAGTTAATATTAGGTGTATGTGGTTGGAATTTTTATTCTTTGACTTTATTGAAATCATTTTTTTTTAGTATTTTCTGGAATGTGTGGCAGACTAAAAAAAATCGATACAGTGATGTATTTTTTGCCAGAAGTTCTAGCAATATTTTTAATTACCATTTAATTACCATTACTATCGCTGCATTTGTAAAGACTGTGTCCCCTGCATCAATCAGGTGTTTTTAATGTGGATGACCAGGTTTTGGCTATAGCTAGGCTTTTCACAATCAGATGTGAAAGTTAGCTGTAAATATGTTACAAGGTGTCCAAAGATAAATTTGTAGAACTTCAAATTTGTAGAACTTCAAAACCTCAGTTTTTTTTCTTTTTTATATATATTTATTTTTGAGGCATATGGAAATTCATTGGTCTCAGGTGATGGTGCTTGAGTATTACATTCATCTTCTGTCCTGTTAATTTCTCTTTAAAAACTTCTTCCACCTAGAAATGAGTTCACTTCAATTTTATGCTGAGGAAAAAGAATGCTAAGCTTCAGCTACAGAAACAATGTTTCCGGATTGTAATATTATCCTCTGCATTTGCCTTCCTAAATTGACAAGATTATTATTTATCCTTCAACGTTTTCATGCTGTGATTTGTTCTTCTACAAGGAAATAAGTGAAGTTCATGTTACCCCCATTAATTTATTATTTGGTGCACTGTAAACAGATAAGGTTTTCAAAAGATGGAGTAGGGAACTTTTCAGAGAACACTAATTTAGTTTTCTATGTAAAGTTTATGATTCTGTATATAATAGATTTTTTTTTTTTAAATCAATTGGCCTTAGGATCTTAGGATTTAAGATTAAGAGAAGGAAGTAATGAGTTGTTCCTATCCAGAGGTTCTAATTTCTAAGACTAGTACTGCATCACCTCACAATTCTCATACCAATGGCCTTTTACATCTACATCTGTGAGTAGATTTCACGTTCACAATATGCAAAGGTGGTTGCAATGTCTATTACCATATCAGAGAACATCCATTTAGAGGATGATAATCCTTACATAAATGATGTTACTTTTATGATGTGACAGGGCTCTTTGGGAGGTTCGAGATAATGATGATGGATTAGAGTTCTGGTTAGGAATGGGGAACTATTCTAGGTGGTCTCTGAAGAACTTCTAGACCATTTGAAAATTAATGTTCCTGAATTAGCCACCTTTATGTTTCTGTGGTGATTAGACAGCTAGTCCTGTGTTCCAGTGAAGGGGTTTGGATATCACAGGATGCTGGCCTGTGCACAATTGGTCTAGACTCTGAACTGTTTGTACTGCAGTTCTTTCGATGACTGCAGTTGTGCTGCATTGGTCATAACATGTTGGTTAAAAGCATAGTGATATTTTATATCAATTCACCACTAAAGTTTTCATTTAATCCTGTAAGAGTTAAGGAAATTATTGCAGCTTTCATGAGAGGTATTTTGTTCGTATGAATAAGTAAGATAACATATGCCTTTACAGAGTACTTTAGCAGAGGGCTAAACACTCTCTTCAGCACATCTAACATGATTCATATACAATCTGAGTACCAGTCCCCTGTATCTACACTATTCCTTGTGATTTGTAAAGAATAGATTATGTAAAGAATGAGTTCTTAAGGAAGCAGAAATCATGACCTTGCTTCCCTTGTAATTGATATTTCAAACTGTGCTCATAGGAATTTCACCACTCTTCTTTTATGACTGCTATGTTGGCACTGGAGTTAAGATTATTTTATGTCTTTCACTGTGAAGGTTTGGCTTTGGGTGCTAAAATTACTCCACTTACTATTGCATTTTCTATAGCAGAAGGAACTGTATTCCTGTCCAAGTCACCTATACTATGTCCATTTTTGCATTCAGTTCTCTTCAATATTTTTACATGTACAAGAAAGAAAACTGTGCATCCCAGCATGTAGTTATTTGTTTGGATCAGGGGCTTACAATTACTTCCTAAAGTACTTTTATTATGTGTTATCTATTCAGCAATTTTTGACTCTTTTTCTAAACTTTAATAAATCCCTGGTGATCCTAACACAAAATATCCTCTTTTGAAATGTGATTTTCTGACTCTGAAAAAAAGGATATGTGAAGGTTGTGTCCATGCAGCAACTTCCTGAAGATGTGTTGGTCTGAGATAACTCTCAATCAGCAACTACCCAGTGACCCATTTTAGTTTTGTCACTGGTAAGCCTAATGACCTCAGAATCCAAGCTCTTCAGCACTAGGTGACAGAGAATTACTTATGAGTCATTGAAACTATGTAGAAACTATGCATGAAGTTCTGCTCTCTTTAAAGAAGTATTTTCTTTGTAAAATTATGCTCTATGTTCCCATTACTCAGCGCCCCTCTCTTCCATCCATAATGGCTGGAGGGACACAGCTGGGTGCTTTCTCAATAACATTGTTTCTCTGCAACACTTGGGAAAATGCATTTAAATTTCCTGATGCTAAAAGCATTTTATTTAGCTATAAGATCTTTTTGTCCTTGACATCAAAGGAGAAGCAGAAATATGGCAAAGCTGCATAAGTGATCATTGGAAAAATGGTGATATAGGACATCTTCAGCTAAGAGCTGTTTCCACAAATAGAGCTGTTATCAGGTGCAACATGGACAGCCACCATTTTTTTCTCAGAAGTCAGTAGTCGTTCTATACTGGCACACAAATTTTGGATATTTTCCTGTTGAATTATCGGAAGAGTATGCCACACATCTCCATTTCTTGTAATGCAGAAGTGGATTGGAAAATATGGATGACACGTAAGCTTAGCTGTTACAGGCTTTCATGGACAACAGTAGTTTATACATCTTTCAGAAGATGTCTGTATAAAATATCTTTGTTATAAGAGGGTTCAAGAGTCCAAGTAATAGGACGTAATTTTTCATCCAGATTCATCCTCCCTGTGTTTGACAGTCTGAGTTCTATGAGTAACACATCTTTTACAGTCCCTACCCTTACGGTGTGCCGATGTTTTGTCTCTCTGTTAAATAGGACCCCATCAGAAAATGCAGTCATCTTAAATTGGCTAGATTTGTGAACAGAGTATATGGGAAAACAAACAAGAAAAAAAAAAAAAACCACCACCACCAAAACATCACTTGCTTCTGCTCATTTATATATATATATATATATATATATATATTATTTTGAGAGTAGATGTAATTCAAACTCCACTGGTAATGGAATTTGAAGACGGTAGCATTTATTTAAAAATGGTAACTTAGACTTAGCCAGCACCCCTAATAATGGTCACGGATCCCTGAAGTAGTCAGCAATCATAAAGCTTGGGCTTCTGACAGCTATGCTAATATTAATAATAACAGTATGTTCTTTAGTCTCAGGAAACTAATTTTATGGCAAGAAGCTGGTAACGTGTTTTTCCTCTTTTTCATCAGTAGCTCCCATATTTGGAAAAGTAGCAAGTGTGTGTGCAAAACAAGCAAATACCCTTAAAATGCTGTCCTGGCTGTCTGCTTGATGTACTTGGTCCCAAAAGACAGCATTCCTGCTTCTGGATCAGCTGCTTTCATGCACCTATACTTCTTTAATAACTGATCTCACCTTGTGCCTGAGCAGCAACGTTTTCTGCCAGTTCTAAAGCAGTTTCTGTTGTCTTGGTGCAGGGGATGCCATCGCTATTACAGCTGCTTAATATCCTTCCTACCTGTGCCATCAGTGTGTGTCAGCTGTCAGTTATTAACTTGAGTAGCTCAACTGTGGCTAAGAATAACTCACACAGTTACTAAGATTCAAGAAAAAATAAAAAACACAACTCTATAAAAAGCAGAAGATAATGATAAGTCTTTTTAGTCATTATTTCCTTTCCCCTTTAATGTGTAAATGAAAGATTCATAAGTGCCATAGTTTTCATTTGGGAAGGGCTGAGAGGGGGTGAGCTTAAATTAGAAGGTTCAACATCAACAGCAAAGAACTGCCTGGCAAAATCAGGTTTAGGTTTGCATATAGAGGAAAAAATAGCTTGTTCTTCCTTTTTGATCATGGAGTACTTTATCCCTTACATGTTTCCATAGCATAGAATAATTATTTTTACAATGGAGTTAGACATGATGTATGTTTAGAATGCCCAAATGTGTTGGAAAGAAGTATCTTAATTAAACAAGCCTACTGCAAGGTTTAGTAGCATATCGTTAGGTTCTATTTTTCTGCACTGTTGTTTCTGAGGAAAACTATCTTTGGTACCTTGTATTATGCAAGAATATAGTAATGAATTATGGTGAAGATTTACATTTATTTGTATGTTGCACAACAAATCATCAAAATTACTTCATATATAAATTTACAAGGGATTTTTTTTATTTTAAGAGGAAACCACCATTTTTTCAGTTTACTGGCTTCTGTTTCAGAATTGATTTTCTTTCCCCCGTTAATAGCCTGTTTGTAGCAACTGAAGAAGAGGTTTAATGTAAATCAAGAAGCCTGTCTACCCTTGTAATAAAATTTACTGTGTAGGTTTTATTTCATCTTTCTTTGTTTTGGAGTTCACTTTGAATATTTTAGCATTCGTGAGTGACGTATACTGTTGTAAAAGCTCCAAAAAGTAAAAACCTGTCAAGAACTGCCATCAGAATTTACAACAGTGGCACAACCCTCATTACAAAGTCAACAAATTAAGATGAGAGCTTTTTGTATTTTAAGTTCTTACCAAATTTTTCAGAACTTGTGATTCTGTAATCTTTGTTTGGAAAATGTGTATGTATCTACATTTGGCTGTGTATGTATGTTACGTCCTCCCATCAGTGTCTGCATACCTAAATCTAATTTCTGTGATTTATGGTTAACAATTCCATTTCTAAGTTCATTAATGATTTTCATGGAGGTTGCTGAGTAGCTGCTTATAGCTATGTGTGAAGACACTATAATTCTTGAAACACTAAACAGGTATTCATGATGAAGTGGATGCATTAGCTTTCAAAATGACTTCGATGTTTTCTTACAGTAAATATAAGATTCTTCTTAAAATGCGGTTTTAAAGTAGTATACCGAGAACAAACACCTAGGAAATCCTCCAGACGACCATTTAGATATGGCTCTGCAAGGAGCATGAAATTCTTTTGGAGAACAGGACAAGAAGTCATCTTTTATGCAGAAAAGGGTGGATAAGAGTTTAGATGACTGAGGTATAGTCTAAAATATGTATACGTAGCTTCATTTTTCTATAACGATGATGATATTGATCACGGTGTAGCATCAGGATTAATAATACCAACAAACACATCTTTATGAACATTCTCAACAGAGTTGGATGTAAAAAGGCAAGGAGCTTAATGTGCTCAGATTAGGGACCACATGATATTCATCCTACAATCTGAAGGAAGCGATGTGAAATTGCAGAGCCAGAAGTAAGAGTGTAGAACCACAAGACTAGATAAAAGTTCTTTATCTGAATGTAGGAAAGAAGTTATTTGGGTGACAACAGGTTTAGTAGTATGTAGTGCTTTGGAAGATTTTGAAGGAAGATAATGTTATTGTAAATTTTTGTAATATTCTGTCAGGTTTTATATATTGTCGGTCTATAAAGTCCTAGACAGTCTCATAGTGGAAAAAGCAGAGAAAAAAGCTAATCTGCTTTTGTGTTAGATCCTTGTAGGTTTATGTAAGCTTCTGACATGTTTGAGTGCAACTGATACTAATGCTTTATAGGCAAACAAAATTTGGGATTGACAATAAGGCAGAAAGAGTATTTATAGGATGCTGTCAATGTCAGTGGAAACTCTCATTTAGGGCCCCTATTTAAAGCCATTTAAAAGATTTTTTAAAAAGTTTTTCTATTGTTGTCTCCCACCAAAATATTTCCCTGGAATATGTGCTTATCAGACCAATAAAATGGAGAACAAATAATTATGGATTCCACTATGAGGAGCTATTATTGTTTTAGTTGTGTCGTAAAAGATGCAGAACCAGGGTAAAAGGATGTGAATATAAAGAAACAGTTTTCGGTGGCAGATCATATGGCTGCTCATGGTACATTTGCACTTCAGTATTCTGTCATCTAATTACCTTTCTGGGCATGACAGACTAGAAACATTTACTTTTTTATAGAAAAAATGTCTGGAAATTCAGATTTTTATCTCATGTAGGATTGCTTCTTATATCTGATTAAAATATACGAAAAGATATTTTCATTCTTTCTTAATTCAAATTAAATAGAGTATTTACTCTAGACTTATGGTTAAAAAAAAACTGACTCCATTAAGAGAAGAAATTAAAAATGATATTAAAATTGTAGTCAAGTGGGGCAGTGGTGTGGAGATAGAGGTATGTCTCTTGCGATTTCCTTTCACTACTAGATTCTAAAACTAAACTTCATTTTGTTTTTAAACACATTAGAGACCATTACTAAAATTTCTCTGTCATAGTTGCATTATTACAGGTATATTTTAAAAGTGTAATTATTGCATTAAATAAAGTAGACAAAAATTACTAACCAAATGGGCACTGTTATGGTAATTATGATTACCTTTTTTCTTTTTTTTCCTTTCCTGAGGTAATCAGAAACAGTACCACAAACCTACTGGTTCTTGCCTTTGAAAATTGTGCCTCTATAATATCTATAATTTATTTCCCTGTAGTTGCAAGGCCAATTGCATGGAGAATAAATCACAAGACTGTGTAACACTCTCCAAAAATGTAACATACCCAAATTGCAATATGGCTTTTTCCAAAATGCTTTCCACTAATCCTGAGAATGTTTTGACGTATTACTAAAATGAGGAGTTGCTTCCTGACGATTATACCTTTATTTCTTTAATAAATAATGATAGAGCTGCTAATTCTATTTTCTTAAAATACAACAGAAGGAGTTTGCTAACCATATTGTGCCAACTTCTAGACCACTCCAATAAATGTAAATGTTAACTTCCTTACTTTCCCTGATACATTTCTTTTTCCAATCACCTTAGAACAGGTTCAATATGACTCACCAGAATAACTGTAAATATTTAACATAGTTGATATAACTGTTACTTCTCAGAAAGCAGAAGCACTGTTAATAGTTTAGCTGATGATTTAGGGGAAGCAAAACACCTAATTAAGAGATAATTAGTCCTCAATGATGCATAGTTTTAATTGGTGTATAATTTAAATTTCTGAGATAAGAGCTCCTCTAACTGATGTGCCAATTGTATAGGGTTTTCTTTTCCAGACAAACCAAGGAACCATCTACTGGTAGCTGTTTAACACAATAGAGATGTATAGATATTCTATTTGCTAATAAAAATTGTCTCCCTATGATTTTTAACAAGTAGATATTGAGATTTTTTTTTTGTAATTTCCATTTCCCTTATCATGCTTAATTAAGTAAATTATAGTTAGAACATTTAAAATGAAATAGAAAATACTGCTTAAAGAAAGATAGCTTTTATTTGTTCAAAACTTTTGATTAGTTACAGGAAAAGAAATCATTTGTTCTTCTTGAGATTTTGGGAGGGAACAAACATATCACAGGGTATAGAAACTTTTTTTTTTTAAATATATGTAATACAGAAAAGAAAAACCTTTAAAGATTAAGATTCCACATGAAGAAAATATCCATGCTTTTTTGAACTGCAAAAGCCTATAAAGGTCATACACAATGGCTCCCATGCAGTCAGAGTAATTTTAAAGTAAATGTTTGGCTCATAGGGAGTCAGAATGGAAATAGGAAGATGGTAGGGAATAGATATTTTCATCCTACTTATCATGACTGTCATTTCTAGAAACCTTAGTTTCTCTCTCTAACCAGGGTTTCGTAGATAAATGTGAACAACATGCAGGATTTCTGTATCTTATATTTCTGTTTAAATTTGGATTTGTGCCAAACAGGACCAAATTGCATTTTGTCAATATTTCTTAATAACATTTCAGTGGCCATAATCAACTTAGAAATTCCAGTGTAAGAAGTTTGTGAAGTGGGCTTCTTTGGAACCCCACATCTGCTGAGTAGTGACGACAATCTTGTGAGTCTCACCAATATGGTTGTGTCCCTGACACTGTCAGGTATGTTGGGTTTTCTAGTTACAGTAGCTTCTGGGTTTCCTGAGGTTGCAGGAATTTTTGCTGGTCAGACCACTCTGAACTCAGCTGCAAGATACCTCAACCTACTGAATCCCCTGTCCTAAAACACAAGCCAAGTCAACGTAAAAATTCAATGTAAATCTACATCATAGGACTGTTCCTCAGAAGCAGCACATGGTCACTTGTCCCATGACTTGAAGGCTCCAAATCTGACCTCTTGAGTGCTGAACCAACGAAGTTTCTCACGGCTAACTGTCTCTGAGCCAGTGATTTGAGAAACAGTACTTTCCAGCTCTAGCTAAACTTGACAGCAATGACTGGAAACAGCTCTGGGCTTTTGTTTAGGATTTAAGAGCTTAATTCCTATGCTGGCTATGGCCAACTAACTAGAAATTGTAGTTAGGCATGCTTACAGATGTGTTTGCAGAGCTGACTAATCCCCAGCTTTCCACAAGCAGTGTGAAGCTTCAAAAGTTAGGGCATTTTTTCTGGAGGAACGTTCTCAGGAGTGAGTTAAAGCACCATCAGCATCCTTTGCAAGAGGAAGATTCTGCCTTAGGTTAATCAGATATTCATGCTTAAGAACATTTCTTTTGGTAAATCAGCATTTTTGATGGAATTCTAATGTGTAGGAGTTATTGTAGCCACATATGCAAGGAGTTAATCTTTGTATATGCTACTAAAAGAAAATCTGGGAATTTTCTCATATTGATATGTGGGACCTCTTAGGTATTTTGTTGTTGTTGTTGCTGAAGTACTTCATGTTGACCTCTGCCATTTTAAAATCTGTTTATTTATTTTGTACCAATATGGTCAATGTATGAATTCCTATTACGAAATAACAAAAGTAAAATATTAGTTAGTGAGACTCCAGGATTTTCAGATGAGAACCATTCTACATTTCCTTGTGGATTAACTAATGCTCATTCCTAAAGAACAAGCAAAGATTACCACAAAGTTCAGCAGAATCTATCTTCTGGACAGTCTGTGATATTGGGGAGGGACTGTGCTCTTTCTCAGGTTATAGTATGAATGCTTATTCCTTTAGACTCAGCAAGACAATGTTAGGTCTGGGATTCTGTTTGCTTTCAGTATGAAATGTTGATTAGTTTTCATTTTAAAATGTTTTAAGGATTTTAAGTTGTTTTAATGGTGTCATTTTTATAATATCTCTTGAATTATTTGTTGTCAAGAAGCTATATTTTGAAGAAATAAACAAACAAACAAAAATGCTTGATTTGTATTAGTCAAACATATTCTGTGCTATCAGGAGGCAGTATGAACAACTGTTAGGCACAGCTAGCCAGGTAATTGTTTTAAACAAGAGGGTGGAGTGCTTTCAGGTCATCTGTTTTTTTAAAATCTGGCTATAAGTACATTAGTTACTTGTCATTACTTTTCCATGTAAGCATTTGATTTCATTGCTACCTTGGTGTTGTATCTCATAGATGATAAATCCAGAAGGGGCTGCTATGATCCTATTATCTGAAATGAGACATAAACCAAAGCATAGGCTTTCACAAATTAATTGCTGTTTGAATTAGACCATATATTTCAAAAAATGAATCAGTCTTGGCTTCAGTATTTCTAGAAATCGGATGTGCGCTAGACTCCTACTAAATAGTTCTGACTTAATTATTGCACTGTTTAAAAATATATTCTTTACTGAAAGTGTAGCTTTCCGTGTGCTAGTCTTGACATACTGTTTTATTCTAGAGAGAAGAGCTTGTGCTGTTGTAAATACTTATAGCGTGCTCCATCACTTTTTCTTCAGTCTTTCTCCAGTCTTACTGTCATTCTTCTGGTTTTTCTCTGAACCCTCCAGTATCCCTTGGGAATTACGGATGCCAGATCTGGATATGCTTTTTCAAGAATGATTGCCTGTTTCAGATACAGAAGTAATGATCTACTTGAGGGGGCTCAAAAAAGGTGCTTTTTAACAGCTCCCTCATGGGGCACACCATGCTTCTAGAGGAAGCAAAGCAACCTTAGCACTTCATTCCTGCTCTGTCTTCTTGTGATTCCAGCCCAGCCTTTTTCTGACATTCATTATTTTCTTTTATACAGGCAGGATTGCCATAGTCCTTTTGTCACAGCTTTAGGAATTTAATTGTCTACCATAACCCCATATGTTTTTCAGTGTCACCAAGTCCAGAATAGTGTCATTGAGATCTTCATTTTTTATTCCACATTTATAGGGTCAAAGGCAGATTTTATTGCTTTTACCTTCCACTCATCCTCTTTTCCTATTATCTTTGCTCTTCCTTCAACACGCCACATAGAAATTTATTAATAATGAAGTTCTTTTCTTTCCAGTTACTGACAAAAGCTTTAAGCAACACTAGGAAAAGAAGATGTAAGAATTTCACAGTGCCTTGCATTAGAAACACATTGGTACATATATGAATCTCTATTTGCAATTACATTTCACATTAGTTAGTTGAATACATGTCATGTTGAAGTTGTATTATTCATTTCTTAAAGTGGTGATTTTGTCAGAAGGATTACTACAAACTTTGGATGTATAAACAGGAAAAATATCCAGGAGTTGTTTTTGTATTGCTATGTATGTTGTTTGGAATGAGTGAGGAAGTGGTCTGTGTAGGTTTTGGAAAGTTGTGGTAACCTGTGGAAATGGGTGAACTGCTCATTACAGAACACTTGCTTTAAACACGTATGTTCTTGAAGTTAAAAAAAAATAATAATAATTTTTAGACCAATATGTTCTACAAATTTTACTACGTTATTCCTACACCGTTATTACTTATCCTACTTGCACCTTATAGTTCCTCCAGCGTTTCATTCTGTTACCCGTTGGTGACCATACTTTACACAAAACTGGGGGAAAGTGAATCTTCTGACATTTCTTCTGACTGACTTTCCTTCCTTTTTTTTTTTTCATTTCATGATGTTCTCATTTTACTTTCTTAGCTTTTCCTTTTCTTATTATTCGTTACTGTGACAAGAAAAATACACAAGACTGGCATTGTTACAGATTGCAGTCTTGTTAAAATTGCCATATTAACTAGAAGTCCAGGTAGTGAAAAACCATTCAAGCTGTCAGATATTCTCAAATGAGTGAAATAAAAGCTGTTTGTATGTATATAGAATCATGATTACTCCTTTGTCTTCTAATACCATCTTTTTGCAAGCATTGAATTGTTTTCATTTAAGGTAATTTTTATCTTTTTTTTTATTCCCAGTGGTAGTGTCTGAAAAATTCTCTGCTGTGTACATACTTTTACAGAAATGTCTGATTTCACTGATAACATTTTTGTATTAATTACCTCTAACTGAAGTGTTTCACATTAGGCTTCTTCATCAGATTAATAGAGATATAGCACAGAATTTACTTGCTGTGGGTACAAAATTTCTGAGCCTGAGAAACAAAACACTTTATGTTGGAAGAACCTCTGAAGGCTTCTGGTCCAACTACCTGCTCAAAGCAGGACCAGTTTCAAAATGAGATCAGAGTGCTCATATCCTTGGCTACTGACATGTTTTTCCTTAAAATTTAGCATTTCTTATGTTGCAGTTTGTCCATTGCATCTAATCTTCTTTCTGTGCACCTCTGAGAAGAGTCTGTCTCTACAACCCGCTCATCAGGTAGTTGGAGACAGCAATAAGATCCCTTCTTTGCTCTCTGCTTAAGACATTCAAAGTTAATGACTTATTAGTATGTGGTAAACCGTGAGTTCAATGAATTTACAAAATACATTAAGATCAATCTCAGGAATTCAGTGCATTCTCCTTCAAAGCCCCTCTAAACCCCAAGAATTTAAAAGTAATGAAAATGGCTAAAAATCTTGAGATTATTATTTTAAATAAATTTTGTAGAATATAAGGGCAAAATAGGCTATATGTAGGCTATAGCAGGTATTTATCCACCTGTTTGGTCATTTGAGTTCCATATTTGCAGCTGTGTTCCTGAAGTGGGGGGAAAAAAAAATGTTTAGGTGGCATCTGGGTAGTCCTCTCCTAAGAAAGAAGGAGATGTAGCTTTTGCAGACACTAATTCTTATCACCGTCAAAACAAAATGTGTGAACAGTAGTTTTTGAGAGAAATGTAGTGTTAAATTTTATCCCATCAGATCTTAATCTTTCCCTTTTGGAGTTGTTGTGCCAATAAGTGTCTGCTTTCAAGACTCTAAGTTGCTTATTATGCCTGCAGGGTTGAATTAGTATGTAATGCTAGAAAGTGATGTGATCAGATGTTTCTCTCCAAAGAAGGCCACAGAAATATGTACCTTTTACCATGGAGGGGACTTGATATTACTTCTAGTTGCAAGCCACATCCAGTGTACGGAGCATAATATATGAAGTGCCTTTTCAGTTTAATCTTTTCAACTGGTATCTTGCATGTGTAGCATAATCATTTGTCCCTATTAAACTTTTTTTTTTTCTTCTCCTTAATTATGATTATTTAAGTATATGTTCCTGTATTGAAAATTTAACAGTGCTGGTATGTACACAGTACAGATTGAAAAGAGAAAGATGAAGTACATTTCTTCTGTGGCAGCAAGGATAAAAAACTGGAAATAGTGTAAAGCAGCATTTAAACTGAAATAAAAGGAAAACTGAAATAAAAGGATGGAAAAATTTTACATTACAATATAGAGTCTCTGTTGTTACTGTTGCACTTGGCAGAGTTGGTGAGGAGTTGTCCAGGGAGGAAGTGTTAGCAGAGTGTATTAATATGATTTAAAAGGAAGTTTTCAGTCCACTTTCTTATTGGGAGCGTGTTCTTGCAGTACTCCTTAGCATGAGTGTGATGTAACTGTATAACTGCATCCATGCCAAAGAGAAGGCATTCAGTGGGATTCTTTAAAGTGCTTATGTCACCTCTTCAGTGGGAATATAACAAAAGATGTGTTTTCTGCCCTGAGTAACAGCACTCGTGCTTAAGTCACATTTGTATCAGTAAGAACAAATTTTTCCTTAGCTTTCTCTTTAGGCATTAGAAAGGGGGAAAAGTTATTTAATTCGCATCATACCTGTATTAACTACTGCAAGCTGATAATACTTTTTCTTGTAGAGTGATTACACTGATTTTTACTAAACTAATAATACTTAATTTGTATTCTGTGGGCATTAAGCATGGAACTTGATTTGTTTTGAAAATCCTTTTCAAAGCTGTGTTCATCTGTGGTAAGGCTGGCAGTGGTAAAAAATCAATTGCAGCTGTATTATTTGCAAAGTAATCAATTCACTTTTCTATTTAACTAGAAGAGACATCCTGAAGAGCTGGAAAAATTACACTAATCTGATGTGTTTTGGTCTTGTCTTTGTTTCATTGTAAAGACAGATACTCATCTCTTTTCATCCTCTTCCTTTAAATTTTATTTAGAGTTCGTATAAATAAGGGCTACTTGAACTCATGAATATAAATAATCTTTTTTTTTTTGATTATTTTTACAGTTCTTTTTCTTATTTGGTCCTATTTTGGCTCTTCTTATTAACTGGACATGTTTATATGGTATGGGGGAAGGGGATAAAACCAGGCATGCTGGTGATGAGCTAAGGGAAGATGTGCTAGAATCAGAGGGGCTGTGTGCTAGTGAGGCCCTTCGGTCGGCTACACAAGGTGCTGCGTGTAGGGAGGCGCATTTGAAGTGCTTCTACACAAATGCACACAGTATGAGGAATAAAATGGGTGAGCTAGGTGAGGGGGAACAGGCTCTCCAGTGAAGTAGTCACTGCACCAAGCCTGTCTGAATTTAAGAAGCGATTGGACTGTGCACTTAGTCACATGGTCTAAACTTTTGGGTAGACCTGTGCAGTGCCAGGAGTTGGACTTGATGATCCTTATGGGTCCCTTCCAATTCGGGATATTCTATGATTCTATGTTCATCTTCTGTGTTAATTATTGTGACCTGATTTTGCAAATTATGTATTTAAAGTAAGTGTATACAGGCTGCAAGCAGTTACTTTTCAGCGTTTGGTTTTCATGCATACGAATCATTATTCTATCCAAAGTTTGATTCCATTATTAGTCTTTTTTTTTTTTTTAATATCTTTATTTGTTTGCTAACTGCTGATGTGTATCGTGATTTATAAAAAGTGAAGGGCTACAAGTTTTAAGTGCTGGGCTCCAAGTCTTGCAAATATACATGGTACATCAAGGTACTACTAGTGGTCTTCTGACATCTTAGTAACATGGGCTTAGGGCTGGCAGGAATCTTTTCCATCATCACGGTCATGTTGCCTGATACAGGCAAACAAGTTTTCATAAATTCATCCATTTGTTTTTAAACATTTTTTTTTTCTTTTTACTATTTGAACTTAGTGTATTTTCATAAAGCTCCTTTATTTCCAACACAAATGTACCCATTCAGTTTATACATATTTGTTATTGTGCACCCATTTTCTATGACTTCAGTAGTTCTTCATTCTTCCTGGTTTTTATGACCTTTAGAGTATTTAAACACAACAGTCATATTCCCTACTAGCCTTTGATTTGCCTGGCTAAGCAAGCTTTATTTTTTTGCCTTTTATAAGATTCATTTTCTGTTCCCCCCCCAGCCAACCTAATGGTTCTTCACCTTGAGTTTGAATCAATCTTTAAATAGAGTGACAGTGTGGTATAGTTATTAGTCTGTCAAGACATTGTTTTGCAGTTAGAA
This sequence comes from Anser cygnoides, assembly GCF_040182565.1. Taxonomy (NCBI): domain Eukaryota; kingdom Metazoa; phylum Chordata; class Aves; order Anseriformes; family Anatidae; genus Anser; species Anser cygnoides. Next base: position 8,300,826 of record NC_089879.1, on the reverse strand, counting down.
GATTAAATTGCACTGCACAGTACCAGTGCAATCTTTACAATTTCTGTTACTCCATTAAGATGCCAAGTTCTTTGTTGGTGGTTGTTTTTTTTTATTATTATTATTTTTGTGCTAGGTGGTGGAAGAACTTGAGAAAGTTTCTTTGGTGATTATGGCTGTTGTAGTAGCCAAATGTAAAAAGGGACTTTCAATTTTTAAAAAGATAAATAATTTGACGTGGAACTGATCTTATTTGAAGTGACACTTTTGACTGATATTCTAGTATGATAGAATTTAATCTGTTTAGACAATCATTGAAAATCAGTGTGTGTAACTGCAATATGTAGAGTTTCTATGATACTAGTACCTATGTGAATGTACTCCTGAATTTACAGATGCTTAATCCGATTATTAAATACAGTTTGATCTATGAGATGATTTCAGATAGTTTGTCATTCACAGTGATTCTACATGATTCTATGATATTAAACCATTGGTTTTTGTTCACATCCGCTTACACACTCTCTCCATTAGCATGAATACTACATTACTGGGGCTGTACTCAATATTGATGAATTGCTTTATGTCTGAATTTTTATTTTTGGGGAATACCCTACTGCTTGAGCTCTTTCTTGTAATTTTGAATACTGATTTTCATGACATTTAATTGTTAACTTTGCTTAGCCTCAGTAAGTACGGTGAAATCAAGCAAATTATGGAGGAAGGATTTTTATTTTGGTATTTTCGATTTAGATTGACAAATATACAAGATACAGTAATGATAATTAACTTTACTGACAATATAATAGCAGGTGTGCTAAGTTTAACTGTGTTTTCCATCAGAAGAAACTTGTTGGTAAATGGTATATCAATGCAATAGCCTTCTGGAGTTGTAGAGAAATAAATTATTTTTTTATTAATGATATATAATATTAATAATTTTAAAGGCTTTTAAAACTTACAATATACATAAAGCAAGTTGTTATTTAAATGATCGTTACATAATGTTGTACTTCTAAAATTCTATTGCTAAACTGACACTTCTTGAGCTAATATTGTTCAAAAAACTACTCATGATACAAATGGAACAAAATGAAGATGCATACAAAGACATAAACCTAATGTTTTAAGGGATACGTATAAACAGTACTTTTGCTGTACTCAGCTCTTTCTGATTTCAACCGTAGAGTTTAGAAGGTAGTAAAAATTGCAAAGAGCTCTGAGAAAAATGACTTGAAAAACTGAAATGATTTCATTTGTTAATCTTGTGAAGGAAAGATTTAAGGGGTGATAGTGCAGTTAGGCAGCTAGAGATGTCTGACTGAAGAGGAGTGAAGGAGATGGAGAAAGAAGGCTAGAAGAAGAAATAGGACTAAATATCACTAAGAGATGTTTGCTAGACATGCTAGAAGACATGGTGGCACAAGTGTTTTTTTGAAATCTGTGTAATTAGTTTTAAAAAAGAACTCACACAACCATCTATCCAGATAGGTTTGATTCTTTAAGGAAGCAGATATGTACCATCTGCTGTACTTGCTGTGCTTTCAGGATGTTTTCTGAGATAACGTTTTCGTTTCTTTTTTTTCTTTTTTTTTAGTATTCCAAGGTAGTTTTTTTGTTTGTTTGTTTTGTTTTTATTTTTCCTTTTTGATGTGAATATTATAACAACAAAAGTGAAATGACTCCATTGGTGTCACCTAAATAAAAGAATGAAACCATCAGGAGGTACCCTACTAGTTGTTCTTAGGAACTGTGGAGTGAAAGCAGTGATGTGGAGGAAAAGTGTTTATAATTGTCTCTGAAGTTAAGGACCACTAATTCACAATTTAAAAAAAAAAAAAAGAACTTTGACATATCTAAGCAGTTATTACTAGAAAACAGTTGCTGGGCTTTAAAAAAGAAGGATTGATTTCATCCATTTTTCAGCTTTGCAAGTTTTTATGAATGTGTAATGAAATCGGTCCGTTACCAATTGACCATTACCTTCTTTCACTGCCAGTTCATTGACACTTAGAGCCCTTCGCTCACAAGGAGTGATAATACAATTGGTCTAGTGCATACTCTTTAATTGAGTTGACTATTTTGCCCTGCTGCTCAGGGGATGGATAAACTGCTATATTGCTATAGCCTTCTGTTCTGAATTTTATTTTTATTTTTTGAATATGTTTTGGTTTAGGAATAGAAAAAAAAAGTATGAAAAAATAGCATTCAGAAATGGTTAAAGACTTTTTTTTTTTTGATTAATGATATAATTACAGTCTTAGTTCTGTGAAATATTTTAAGAATTAATCAGTGTTTTCTCTTATTTCTGTTTCTGGCTTCATCATGTAGGTAAAATAAATTTTCGTATCCAAGGTGCTACTACTGGTAGACTGTAACTGAGTGTTATGAGCTTTCAACAACGTTTTTTTTAACCTGAAAAAATTGTTAAAGAGATTTTTTTTCTTGACCTCATAAGGTGAATTATTAATATTGTTTTGTAAGGGGTAGTTGACCTACAGACACAGGTGAACACCTTTTTTTTACTAAGCAGGTTAACTGAAGTTTCTAAAGTGATTCTTTAATCAAGTACATCATAGAATCATCGAGTGGTTTGGGTTGGAAAGGATCTTTAAAGATTATCCAGTCTAGCCCCACTGCCTCTCAAGAAAGTCTGCAGTTCTCACTAGTACATAAAGAAAAGCACATCATTATGCCATAGCTGGGAAGTTTCTGAGCATGATTGTCAGACAATTTAAATGTGTCATTTGGTTCATAGTTGACATCAATCATGATTGTAATTAATTTAGGAATTGCACTAAAAATGTCTTTTTATACCTTCCATCCTAAACTGTGTAGAACATTCACATGACCTTTAGAAGATTTCCTGGAACAGTGTCCATTTTATTTTTTAACAGTTGTACTGCCCTTGTGCTTTTATAAGGCACCAAACATTCTGGAGAGTCAGCTGCCAAATATCCCACTGCGGCAAGAGATAATTTTTGATTAACTCCTGACCACAGATAACTGTGTCCATCAGGATATATGGAAACTTAGTTAAACTGTTTCTTTTCAGTAAAGGTTCCAGAAGTCTGAGAAGATGCTCAGCAAGTGCTTAGTAATCAGATAAGCGTAACTTTTATTTACCCTTCTACCCATGAAATAAAATAAATCATACTCGAAAAGTTACAGAATTGCTACTAGGATATTAGGACATGACTCTATTAAGTTAATGTAGTTTTCATTACTCATGTAAAAGGTGAATTTGCCATTTATTTTTATAAGCTACATTGGTTCCTCGGAGTTCTTTTTTCTCATTTTTGTTCATGTAATACTGAAGCTTAGCTCTTGGTCACTGTGGGAAAATCAGATAAATGTTCTATATGGTTTTACTTCAGTTCTGTGTGTTTTATTAGTTAAGGGCACACTTTGAGCTAAACAGTATAAAAGATTCAGAGGATTATAGTAAGATTATAGTAAATAATAATAGAGAAGAGCTCTAGCTGTGATTGAGGAGCTGCTAGTTAATGAGTTATTTCCCGTGAGCCAAAGCATTCCTTAGATCTTCATCATGCTTGTGTGTATGCCGAATTATTCTGTTCCAGAAGATGCACTAGAGGTGTTTCTTATGTCTTTCTCATGAAGGTGATCATCTCTTATTTAAAAAGACCGACCCTGATTTCATTTTTCAAGTGAGTAAAGGAGAAGACTAAATCTATCAAATATTACTCAGTCAAACAGTGTATGATACATTTTTAATTATCTCCCTGGTTTTAAGAGTTCAGCCTGAAGGAGTTCAATCACCAAGTACGATGAGGAGTGTTGTGATTTCAAAAAACTATTGACATATATTAGAAATAAATCTCATTTAAACTATTAAACTGTATAAAGATGGAATTATGTGTTTGAGGTTAATAAAACTGCAGCTTCAAAGAAAATGCATCATGAGCTATAAAGAGCCTTTCAAAATGTGCCTTTCAAACAAAGCTTCCTTGTCTCCTTTGTTTTTCATGTATGTGGCAGTTTTGCTGCCTGACAGTGCAAATGGTTGCTGTGTTTCATCCTTCTTTCTCCTAAGACAGATAATTTGAAACTCCTATAAAATACACTATGAAGTACCTTCACTGGACACTTTCAAAACTCTTTGAGATCAAGAACATATAATGTTATGAACATATAATGTTAAGAACATTATAATGTTATGATATGATTATGGGTGGGTAGCAACAGCTTAATTAAGTGTAATTTAGAATTTTAAGTCTAGTTAGAGCTGTTCCTTTATTTTTGTTTTATATATTTCACCTGTAAAGGCACTTTTTCCAATGAGTTCCATCCTGCAAAGTGGAAAGACTGATCTATTGGTACCTCATAGTAGCCAAAAAAAAAAAAAAAAAGTTTAACCCCTTCTAATTCTTTGTTAAATTCAGATTTCTGTTATAATATGGTCCCAGATTTCTGTGCACGTTATTTCCCTCAGTGAAACATTCCATTATTCAGAAACAGAAAGAACAAAAGAGTTGTTTTTTTTGTTGTTGTTGTTCATCATTATTTAGTCCTCCAAAGTGAAGGTCTCTAATCTTGTGGGAGAATAAAAGTTGGTAGATGTTTAGTTTAAAAATACGCTTTTTAGATTTTGTTTTCCTTTGAATCATCTGTTGTCTCTACAAACACAATATTTATAATCGGTCAGGTTTTAGCTTCATTATACTGCTTGTATGTATCTATTACATATCCACTTTTTCTAATCTTACATGTTAAACTCTTCTGAAGAAATCAAGTAGTGTTTGCGTGCACGCTAGCATTTTTTTTCCTTTTTTTCGGTGCGTGTGGTCTGAACCCTAACATCACATCTGTCTTTATCATTTTCATGCTGACAGATAAGCCTTTTCCTGTTCCCACTGTATCAATAGTCTCACCTGCTTTCTATCCATTTTCTTTAAAATATTCACCTTTCACAAAAGCTATGGGGAATAAACATGGACCTTTAGTAGTATTGTAGGATTAATAAGAATAATTGTAGTGTAGTGCCAGTCCTGAATCAAAACCTCATTCTGCTTAGCTGCATAAACAGAGAACAAAAGGAAATTACTCATTACCTCATTCTCAGATTTCTTCCATGCCAGCAATCGAAAATGGTTTTCACCAGCTGCTGTCCTGGGTGGAGGCTGTGTCACATCAGCAGTGTCACTGTTCATGGTTGTAGCAGTACATCACTATCAATAGCTGCTTGGCAGTCTCTTCTCTTTGGGCTTCTGTTGAAATGTCATTGGATTCCTTTGGTTTTTCAGTTTCTTCCCCTTAACTTTTGAATAGGTATTTTAATCATCATCTTTAAGTTTGTATAGAAGCACTTTTATTTATGAAGCATGCAATGCAAACCTTTTAATACAGCTTTAGAAACATTTTTGTATGTATTAAGCTCTTTTGTTGTTGTTGTTGGAAAATTTAGCTCTAGAATTAGTCAGTGGTCTTTTGTTAGTGTAGGGTAGTTTTTTCATGTCTCTAAGGTACCTTCTTTTCAACACCCTATTATTAACTCAGTATTCATGTGTCAATGAAAACAAATTCTTCCCGTGGTTGGGGCTGTGTTGAATAGCCTGATTATTGCATGTGGATTGTTCACAAATTGCTTTATGTATGAACTCCTTAGTTTTGCTTTGTGATCAGCTAAGCAAGATATATTATCTTTTATGAAGGAGTCAGTGTAGTTAATAGAAAAAATGGTATAAGGAATTATTGGTCCTTTTATTCTCTCAGGAAAAAAAGATAGGAAGTATTTGTTCAGTTAGGAAAAACTAAGCTGTATGAATTATGAACTTTCTAGGACATTTTGAGACACTTGCAGAAGATGCTTTTATTCTGACCTTGTCTGAGACATCACTGCCAGAAAAATTAGGTTCATGTGACATTAAAACTTACTTTCAGGTTTAAAGCTATTTTTCCTCATTTTTACGCTCACAGCCATAACAATTTGCTGCAAAGTAGCATTGGTTTTCCACATTAGGAATTTACTGATCCTTCTTTCACAGAAACAGATTTTATTTAGTCACAAAATAGATTTTAACTACAAGCCTGAAACTGATTTTTCACAAGTACTGCATCAATATTCATATAAACTTGTTGAACAGTATTCACTCAATTTTATTTAATACCTTTCCCTTGTCTGGTCTGTTGTACTCAAAGTAATGTATGTCAGCAGGGAAATAGGTGATTGACATAAGAAGAAACTAAATTGAGAAGAGAAACTGAAAGGGAGATACAGATATGTAAGGCTGAATGTGGCCTGGTGGGTACATTTTCCTGATGCCACTTGCTTTTCTTTATATGTATGTAAAATATATAAAATGTGTGTTTCTTGTCGTAATTCTTTTTTTTTTTTCTGAACCAACATTTCCGTAAACATGTCAGAGTAATTTCAAAGCCAGAACTGTATATTGATACAATCCTACCAATCCTGAGATTGAATTAAAATCTGTTTAGGCTGTTAATTATGGTACACTTAGTAAAAAACATAATTTGAGGAAAATTTTAGTTTCCTTTGTTGCTTTATTGTGAGCAGAGCTATGTAAATAATAATTCAGAGTAACCAGTGGATTTTTTTCTGATTTGTAACAAACTTTTATGTTATGTGAAAATGGGCTAGGTTTAGCTTTTCATAGCTTAGTTTTTACTGTCATTCACCTGCCCTGAAGACCACTAAATGTAATATGGGGAGAAAAAAACTAACGATTTGGCACATATCAGTATTGCTCTTCGAAGTGTCTTTTCATTGTGCTTTCATGTGGTAGTATTAGAAGATCTCAAAAGCAAAAGATCACAGAACTCTTTAAGGTCACTGTAAATAACTCCCTGAAGATCTCAAAGTTCAAGCACTGTCCAGAGAGAGGGTTTGTATCACAGATCTGGCAGGAACAACAGGCTCTTTCACTGTCCATGGATTACCAGGAAGCCCCTCTGGCAAGCAACAAGCCTGGGGAGCCTGTCTGATCATGAGGCTCCCAAAGGGGTTGTTTTAGTGACAAGCATCTGAGAAGTTCTCTCCTAAAAATCTTTGTTGTCTAACTCTGAATAGTCTCAGCTAAGTGTTTCCTGTCCATTTTCTTCAAACCATCTTGAGAAAGTTGACCAGTCAGCAACAAAAATCAGTCACAAATAAAAACTTAAATTCTGAATAAACTAGAAGTTGCATCTTGTAAATAACCAATAGAAAGCTGTCATTAATAAAAATTAGCAAAATGGTTATACACCATGATGTTAAAATTATGTATATTCAGTGAGATTACAGTTGCTGTGGCTGGCATCTAAGACGCACATCGTGTTGTGTTGGTGTATTCGAGCAGATTAAATATGAAAACTCTGGGTTGTGCATCTTAATGATTGTAAAATAATCTTATAAAAATTTTCTCATTCAGAAGTCAGTGGGGAGTAAACTAAGAAGTAGACAGTGAAAGTATGTTTTTAGTATATATTGCAACCCTGTGTATGCAAAATTTGTGATGAGATTTGGCAAAGGACTGTGATCCAGAAGGTCATTTTGATTTCCTAACATGATCAAAGGTCTCTAAAATCTTAGTTTTCCATTTTATTTGCTGCTGAAGGTAACAGTTGTGAGATTCCTTTTTTTTTTTTTTTTTCATTATTTCTTTGCATTCTAAGAAGCAGAAAGGAATGTAAGTTGTTTGGGCCTTATATGATAAGGCCTTCAGACTATAAAGGTAGAAAACATCATTGTAATAGCCATGCACGAATAGAGTACTAGTGGATGTTACTGCCAGGGGAACAAGGGAAAATTTTTGCTGTTGATTTCATGGAGCTATGATATTCATCAACAGAAGAATAGTTTTTCCCTCTCCATTTCATTCTTTTATGACTACAATTGATCATTACTAAATGTTCAGTTAACTCTTTAGCCATTTTCTAGCCAAAGGTGGGCTTCTGAAAATTTTTCCATGTTAGCTGATTCTGAATAGTGCTGATTGTCCTATAAGATAAATTTAGAAAAATGTTTTGAAAAAGCTTTTGCAAGCTAATCTTTCAAGAAGGTAGGTTACAAGAATTGGCTTGCAACTTTGGACCACTGATCTATTTTTTTTCCAAAAATTTCCCCTATTTCCTAATCATTTGAATAATTATTTTGTTCCTTTAAAATTTTCTTTTGATGAAAAAGTAAAATAAATTATATTAAGTTATGTATTTTGGTTAAGTTTGAAAGTGTATTTTATGGCCACATTATTAAAATCTAGATTTCAAACACTAGTAGAATGCATTTTTAAAGAGCTGTAGTTGTAGCTTTAACTTTCACAGGTATAAACCTATGTTAGTGTAGCCTATTATATCAAGGAATGGAGGACATTTGTAGCTCAGTTTCCTTGCAAATCTTTTTCAGCATGGTAGAAAAATATGATGCTGAATTAATTGGCATGGATTTCAGGTTTAATTTTAGTCACGTTTGTATGGTTTCTGATACCTTTCAATTCAGTCTTTGAAAGATCAAAAAATGAACAGATCTACCGTAGCTTAAGCAGCAGTAACTTAAGAAACTTAAGTACTTTATGTTCTTATGCAATAGACTGCTAATCAACATTTATATATCAGAGCTAAAATTGAATTAAATTAGATTGAAACTAAATTACTAGGTGTTCAGTAAATTGGATTTGGTAATTTACTATTAAGTCAATCTGCAACTGATGTCATAATTTAGATTTGCTTCTTATGTGAGAATGATGCCAAGAATTATTCTTCCCTTTGCAGTTTCAGTTTGTGGGCATGATGAGGAATGTGCTTTTGCTAATGATCCTGCTTGAAGTGCAAAGCTAATAACTGACCAGATGTTAATAATGAATATGTTAAGGTATTTCAGCTGGTCTTTTCTAGAAATTACAAGACAAATTTGGGACTCATTGACTCTCAGGAATGATCAGAGTAAGAGATGTGTTGTAGCTTGTTTACGTGAAACAGACAAGATTCAAATTGTAGGAGAAATGTTGCAGATGTCGTATTTAGCTGTATTTATAACTGCTGGTTTTATATGCATTAAAGACAGGCTTTTGAGTTTTAAGTTTTTTTTTTTAGCTTCACCTGTTTACATTTTATCACCCTAATTCCCTAATTTCTGACAGTTGGCTTACTTGCAGAAGGTGTTAGAAATTATTTTAATAATCAGGATTTGAGGATGCAGTCTATATCATATCAATGAAATATTTCAAGTTTTTGGATGCTTAGGAAGGGGTGGTTAGATATGATTTCTCACTCAGATATACACCAGGAGACTTTTATTACGTATAAGCATGGCTTACATAAATGCACTCCATTTATGAAATCTCTTACGTATTTAGGGAAATTTCATAATGTGTCATATTACTGTGAGTTGTTTTTTCCAGCTGGAACAACGGCCTTGGGCATGAAGCCACACAGTTGGGCAAAATAATGGCATCATTTTATAGCTTGATAATGACACCATTAGCACAAGGTATTATCATATCACCTTTTCATGGATACTTATATTTCAAACCAAGCTCTATTATATGACATGTAAGTGCAGCATTTAAACAGACTTCAAAAAATAAAAGTGTAATTTCTCTTGCAACAAATTAAATATTGTAACACTTCTGTAGCTGTTATATTTATTCTGTATAAAACGGTGGACTTCTCCTTTAGACATTTAATTGAAATATATATAACCCAAAAACATTGTACTGAGGTGTGAGATGTTTCTTGACCCACCCAGTATGGCTTTTACTCTCAAGCAGAGGATGAAAGGTCTTATCTTGGCCAGTCTGATGCAGTTTCAGATTCTGCCAATCTGTTAAAGCTGTGGATGTTCTGGAGATTATGCATACCTCAGCTTCAAAGAGTCAGTTTCTGACTGTTCTGGAACTCATGTTTTTAACTCTAGCCTAAGTTTCTAAGTGTTCTGCTTACCAACTGCATCCTCATTTTTTGACTCAGGCTTTGCCTCTGATAGTACATCTGGAATTGCAATTCCAATGTTCTGGAAGACCTACTCCCCCAGACAATAAGCTTTTTAATGGCAAGTAAATCCCCAGAAGTAAATGTCTCTGAGAGAGTTTCTATTCTTTGGTACACCAGTCTTGACTATGGATGAACTACAAGGATTGAGGTCTGTAGGTGAATAAACACTCGTATCACTGACCCTAAACACCTGGCTTACTCAGTGCTAGAAAATTTTTAATAAGCTCTTTTAGCATCATAGCTTCTCCTTCCTTTGTACAGAATCAGGTCTGATGGCTCTCATCTTCTGCAGCTGCCAGCTGATATACTTTCCATAGCATTTCACTCTCATCATCTTCAAGTCACCACCACTCCCTACATCTTTGTTTGTTTGTTTTTCTTTCTCTTATCAGGGGATTCAGAACTTTTTTTTTTCTCCACTTGAAAGTGTAGAGTAAGTGTATTAGTCCTTATTTTCAGTTGCTTTGAACCATTTCAGTTCAGTTTTTCACATTTTATCCTTGATCCCTACTAAGAATAGAGTTTGTTCCTTCTACTGTACTGAATAAAATGGAATTTGGAGATTTATATAAAGACACACAGATTAACAGTAATTGGTTACCATGCCCAACAGATTATCAGGTTTTACAAATTCAAGATACAATTTATAATATGACATATAATGAAATGTTCATGAATGCTTATGTTAATAGGGTGGAAAAATATTAAGAAATTGGTAATATCACTTATTTCATTAGATTACACATTAGGGTTTTTTTGTTTAGGCTTCTTTTTGTTGGTGTATTTTAGCAGTACATTGTGCCACTTTATTACAAACCTTTTGAATAATATTTAAGATCATTTGGTTATCCATTTGAAATTAGCTTTCCCCAAGAAACAGATCAATTGTTGCTTAAATATTTGTTTTTGAAATTTCTGGGGGGGTGGGGGGGGGGTGGGGGGGTGGAGTTTGGAGTTTCAAATAATCACAGTTACGATAAATTGTGTTGCAAGCATTACAGAAAATGATTAAGATTTTGGTTTGATTTGAGAGCTGTAGCTTTCTTTTCAGATTAGTCAGAATTTTTTTACATTCCAAAAACAACATCTTTAATAGATGTGTCAAATGGAATATTGGTATAATGACTTAGTCAAGGAAACAGATCAAAACATATCAATGTTCAATAAAGGAGGAGTTGACCTGAAATTGCACTTGAGTTCTGGTGTCTTTGATTCTTGTCAGGCTCTTAAATTATAGCACAATAAATATTTGGAGACCTTGACAAGTGACTAAAATTGATAGATAGAATTTTAGTAGATAAGAAGCAAAGGAAAAATAAGGATAAATTCTTTCTTTTATAAGGAGAAGGCATCAGGAATTTTATGATAGAGATGATTCACTATTGAGATATGTTCATCATTGGCATTGTGTTTTTGTAATACTATAAAGAAAAAGTTAATAAATTATTGCAAAATAAATGAGCAAAGAACAAAAGTTTAAATCAGAGCAACCATTTTTATTTTATATAATTTTGAATGAAAAGATATGAAAAGATTCAGTGCTAATACTTTAATCTTAATACATACATGTATCACTTAAAAATTAAAGTTTTAAAACTTTACTGCCTAAGGCTTATTATTGTATATTAGATTATTATTTTTTTTTGGAAATTGGAGGTCAATGGATATTTTAAAAATCAGAATACCAGAAAACTGGGTGGTCTTTAAGGTCCCTTCCAACCCAAGCCATTCTATGATTCTATGATATATATCGTATATATATATATGAGATATATATGTCTATGATATATATATCATATATATATCATATCATGATATGATGGAGAGAGAGAGAAGTGGAAATACAACGCAGTAGAAGAAATTGATCAATGTGGTGGACGGTGATCATTGCACCACAAGTAAATTGCATTGCTTAGAGGTTCTTATTTCTAGTGTTAATTCTTAGCAATAAAACATAGTTCTAGATGATTTGCCTTATAGACAATTCAATATAAAAGCTTTTCAGGAAAACAAAAAGAGACTTTTGTTTTTCAGAAAAAAAAAATTCTAAGTCTGGTGTGAAGATACTTATATTTGTAGTATGCTGATACACCATATACAGATTTCCCTTTGATTTTAATTTAATCATAAATATTCCTTATGGAAAGTAGAATATACATTTGAAGACCCTCAATGGAAAGCGGGATTCTCTCTTCTTTTTTCTGTAGTCATCCTTTCTTATTACTTTATTTGGTCCATTCTCTGTCCTATTTTTTATCCAGTCTTTGAACTGACACAAGACAATTTCAAATACCAGTAATGAAGAAACTAAGACTCCTGCTTTTAGGAAAGATGCATTCTAGCTAAGTCAGGTACAGTACAAATGTAAACATGAAGGGATTTTTTTCCCCTTTGCTGTATTAAAATTTTAAGTTTGATTGAATTTAAGAACTCGAAAGCACCAGGGATTAGCTGTGCAGTCAGATGGCTTAAAGTTTCATGGTTGGGAACTGCAAAGCATTTTAACTTCAACCCTTTTTTTGTATTCAAATGTAGTACCTTTATGAAAGTTTATGCTTTCCATAGCCTTATTAATAGATTTTCTGGCACATCCAGTTGTAGTTATTGATATGTGGGCCATTTCAAACAACCCATGTTTATATGCACATAACATATATCAATCTATATTATTTTACATTAGCATTTTGTATTTAATTTTGTGGCTATTGAGTTTCTAAATTAAGTGCAAAGAATTTTAACATCTTACATTGTTTTGCATACCATGAATCAGGAGATAGAAAGTAGACTTACCACAGAAATTTGATTTCTTGTCTCTTATTTTTATTGGTATCTCAGAATCACAGGATGTTTTAAGTTATATGGGACCCCTGGAGGTCATCTTGTGCAACTCCATGCTCAAGAAGTGTCAAAGTGTTGTCTAGAATAGGTTACCCAGGATGAAGTCCAGATGAATTTTGAATGTGTCCAAGGATATATATGATTCCTTTTTATCTTTTTTTTTAATTGCTGTTTTTTATTAATTTAATTTTATTTTTTATTTCTATATAAGATTTTATTTTGAATACTGGCAAATACAGCTTGTGTCTGAGCACGAGTCTTGAGTGTTCCGTAGACCTTAGTAAACTAACCATCATGATAGGATGATTTTAGTCACTACGGGACATGAGACCTGATCACCCTGTTAGTTCTCCACAGTCATATTTTTCTATGTCCTGTAAGTTTAAATATTCTGTTTTTTTTTTCCATGCATAGAATCATTAAGGCTGGAAGAGATCTTCAAGATCATCTGGTCCAACCGTCACCCTACTACCAATATCATCCCACTAAATCATGTCCCTAAGCGCCAGGTCCAACCTTTTTCCGAACATCCTCAGTGATCATCATCTTCTTGGGTAACCCATTCCACTGCCTGACTACCCTTTATGCGAAGAAATCTCCTAATTTCTAACCTAAGCCTCCCCTGGCACAGCTTGAGGCCATTCCCTCTGTCCTATCAGTAGTTAGCTATGAGAAGAGGCTGACCCCCAGCTCCCCACACCTTCCTTTCAGGTAGCTGTAGAGAGCAATAAGGTCTCCCCTGAGCCTCCTCTTCTCCAGACTAAACAACCCCAGTTCCCTCAGCTGCTCCTCATAGGACTTATGTTCCAGGCCCTTCACCAGATTCGTAACCCTTTAGACCTGTCATTATGTTCACAAAATTCATGTAAAGAACATAATCAACATTCAATTTCTGCATGCAGTTTTTACAGATGTTGCAAATGACTGGCAGTCTAATAAGTCCCTAATAAAGGAAAAGAAAAAAGGACCAAAAGAGCTCAATTAATTGTCATAAAATGTGATAATCCTTTCAGCTTGTCTGTCTACTAGCAAAAAAACAGTTTTAACTCTTCAGGTAGGTTAAAATTAAATGAATAGTATTTTACAAAGACAGTCATTAAGCAGATATTGTTTTACAATGGAGTACTTCAGCCCAATAATGAACAAGCATAGAATTGATTTTTATAAACTAAGCATTACATTGGTACTTCTGCAATAACATGTTGCAGTAAATATATTTTATATAATCATCATAGTTTTACAACATAGTGTTAAGTGTTTGTTGTCATAGCAGAATCAGAGCATTTTTTCCAGGAACTTGATATAATAAACATGGAGTGGTCAATCTGTTTCTATCAAAGAGATATTTTTTTTCTTTGTCTGAGACATCAATAGACATTCGTGAGACTTCTCTTATTTTATGAAACTGCTTTGAAATTGCTAAAAAGCATAGTTGTCTTTGGTAAAATACATGGGAAATGAGTAAATTTGGTATGGATTAGATAGTATTTGTTGCTTTAAATTAACACTTTTAATGTGGTCGTCTCTGCACTTGTCAGCTTTGGAAGAATGGAGAGAAGATTAATTCTCTTGGAAATCTTTTTTCTGTCTTGTCTCCTGTTACTGACACACTAGCCTAATAGTCCATACTAACAACCTACAACTAACAACTAACAATTAACAATGTGAGAAGGGAAATAATCTTGAGTAATCACAGAATTGCAGACTGAATGAGGTTGGAAGGGACCAGCTGGAGATTGTCTGACCCCTCCAACCAGAGTCACTAGAGCAGGTTACCCAGGGCTGTGTCCACTCAGATTTTGAATATTTCCAAGGATGAAAAATCAAGCCCAACCTGTTCTAGTCCACTATCACCCTTGCAGTAAAAATTTTCTTGTGTTTAAATGATATTTCCAGTATTTCAATTTGATCTGATTTATGTTCTTATTTAAAGAGTCATTTGGAATATGAAACACTTTGTCTTACAATTTAGAAAACTATATTATTAAGAATGTATTTTTACTGAAAAAAGAAATGTTGTTTCATTTTTTAATGAAAAAATGTATAGAACATCTCATCTGTGAAAATCTCCTCTAACATTTGAATATGGTCACATTATTTATTCTCATCAAACTGTTTCCCAACAAGGTAAATCAAGATTCCAGTAAACAACATAAATCAGCATTAAACCCTCTATAAATGCATAAAATAATTTTGAAACAAACTTGCATGTAGAAAGCAATTAAATATTACGTCTCAGAAATAATAAATATATTTTTAAAAGAGTATTTTCTATAAATGTGCTCATTTCTCATTGAAAAACGTAAATTCTCATTTGGAAAAAGTGTGCGATACAATGGAGTGTTTTTGGGAATTTCTGTAACCATTGGGAGAAATAAAAAACAAAACACAATACCTTGTCTTGAGTGTAGTCAATGCATTTAGTTGAAGATATCTTAGAGACTGCTTCTGCAGTATTCTTGTCCCAGAAAGGGTACTGAAAATCCTTCCTGGAATGCTCTGAGGATATCTATTACGTGTGGCTGCTGGCAAGAAAGATACCTGTAAAAACCGTACTTGAGAAAGTTCGTCCTGCAGGGAGTAAACATTATGATTTTAATTTCTCAACTTGATTTTTCAGCACCTTGCTCCGCTTGAAGCCAAATAGTCAGGATTGTGTTTTAAAGTACTTGGCTCTTTGGGAATGGCATTGTTAATATTTGTTCCTCCATACTCTGCTCTCACATAAGCCTACTCATTATGCTCTCACATAAGCCTGCTCAAGCTTATTCAGTAATTGGAGCTTATCAGCTATAGTGATTTTATAGCAAATTTTTGATGAAAATTGCTTTTTCTATTTCTAAAGCTTTCCAATAAAATATTTCAGCGTTAAAGCAAGTTTTTTTTGTTGTTGTTATTTTTCTGTTTTTAAGCAAGAACTTTTCCCATGTTTTCTCATTTTAGAAAAGTAATCCTTCCCTATAAAAACTGTAGTAACCAAAAGTGTTTTATATATTTTGGGGCCAGCTCAGCCAATAATAACCTTGTCAAAACTAATGAGAGCAAGCAGAAACCTCAAATTTCCTAGTTTTCTGCAGAAGCCTGGTACCTAAACCTGATATTCTGTCCTGATCCTCTGTCTGAAATTAATGTGAATAATTGGTGCTTTATAAATATTTTTTCTGTTTGCTTTTGTGATGTCTAATAATGCACACACTTGTGTAGTTGTCTTACCTTCTGTACATTTAAGGCCATCGCTCTTGTACTCTTGTTATAAGTCTTGTAGGCACTGAATTTTTAAGACCCTTAGCCTCCTATGCAGTGTGATTAAAATCAGTCTGTGTGTCCAAAGCTGTTCACGCAGGGCAGGCAAAGCTACATCCTGTAGCTTTGATCCTTAGGGAAAAAAAAATCAGTAAAGGATGTCTTAGAAATTGCTGTATTTTCTGTATTGTATTTTTGAAACAATTCCATAGTTAAAAGATAGAAATGATTTTACTGAAGCATGCATATAGGCTGCAAGATACACAAACTTCAATTGACTTACTCTTCCAAGTAGGTTTCTTACTCATTGCCTAACTCCCCTGCCATACAGATCTGGGGCAGCAAATGAGGTGTTTCAGAATTCCAAAGTATGCATCTGTGCAACAGAAACTGAATTCATTATCTCCCTGAATGTTTTCCATGCAGGATCTTTGCCCTGACTCATATACTTGTTTTGTTCAGAAGATGTTATTCATTACTGTGGGATCAAATTCTTCTCTACAGTTGCCATTTCTTCTAGTCAAATAAAAAGAATCTAGATAGCTGTGTCTTCAAAAGCAGATCTTAATGTTTCTTCCTTAAGTTGGTATAAGTATTCAATATAAGAAAGGAAAAGACACCATCTATGTCTCAACAGAGTTCAGGACATTATAGTAATTATGTAGGGCCCTTGAGAAGTATTATCCTTTGCTCTCTAAAAGCATGAGGTACTCTAACAGAAAAACACTTTTTTTTTTGTTAAAGCTGTTCAACAACTGAGTAGTTGATGTTCATTTGCACATACCTAATTACACGATTACAACTTCTGGAAAATATACTTGAAAATATTTTTAAAAGTGAGAATGAAAAGTACTCTGTGTTACCAACCTTGACTTATTTTTTTCTTCTGCTAAATGACTGAGGCCCTTATGAGTTTAAGGGAGTGTGAATGAAGTGCCTTGCAGTTTGTCCATGAGGCGGGAACAGTCCATTCTGAATTGTGCAGGGAGCCTTCAAAATCACAGTTCTAGCTGACATATGTCTCATTCATTACACTCTCATTCTGACTTTTCAGTTATGGAGCTTTCGTTGCAAACCTCATGGTTTCACAGAAATGACCATTGCCAGTACATAACAGCATGGTTTATTGTTATCATTACTAAAATGTTAGATGGGTGGCAGCTCATCTTACAGCATGGCTTCTTGCAAAAAATGTTTCAGTTTAGCAGGTCCTGTTCTTCTTGTGCTTTACATCTTTCTGAATCTGCTTGAAAGCTAGTTACTCATCTACCTTTCTCCAGCTAATTACTGCAAGTTCTTTAAAAAAACATGACATTAAAGGTTCCTGCTTACTAGCATTCTAAAATTCTCTGCATCTTTTCCAAACACTGTGCTGGATCTGACAGCATATCAGTCAAGGATATGATATATGATACATCAGTGGTATACCAGCCTGACTCTACAGAATATATTAGAAAGTTGAGTAAAATCTACGCTGTCAGTTGTCTCTGCTTTTTTTTTTTCAAATTTATTACAGCTTGCAATATAATATGAGTTTCAAATGAGGGATAAAAATTAAATGAAAGAGAGTAAAATTAACATAACAAAATTGGATCTCAATGTGTTCTGTTAATCCTCATCATTTAATTTTCATTTTATCTTGTAAAAGTCTCAGTTGTCACTTTCTGGATTTTGATCACCTCTTCAAGGGAGAACATTAAACTCATTTTCTTCCTTATGTGTTACATATTTTCTTTCCTAGTAGGGTGAGGATTTTTTAGGTCAGTTAACCACTTCCACTTTATTTGGAGCCATTCAAATTTTTCCTTTAGTAAGAACAGTTGTTATTTCAGCAGCAGGTTTATTAGAATAGTCTTGTCCTTGTATAAATAAGTAGACAGTATCTCTCACATGAAAGAACAACAACAATGAAATACTTCTGTTTCCTTGGAATATACATACAAACCAGAAAGCTTAATCAGTTTTATTTTTTTATCATATCTTTGTAGGTTTGATATTCTAACTTATATAGGTTAGTATCTGTCCTCTTTTATCTTCGCTCTTATATGCACAAATGTAATTGACTCTCAGACCCTTCTTTGTGTACCTCAGTTTTTCTGACTATAGATGTAGATCTTCACTACGAAACTGAAACAGTGATAAAGCTGATGGACATTTTTCTTGTACAGTTTGATGAGGTTTTCTGTCTTCATTTATCGTCATTTCACAATGAAAATTCATTTCACCTGAGTGAGCCACCTTCCTGACATCTTTTGTCCAGTTATAGTCATTCATGAGACGCAGAGCATTTCATTTTCTTATCATACTGTGCTGAAATTCTGTCTCTTCTGAAGTCAAAAGGAAGTCAGTAGGTATTTACCATCATCAGTGTTACTGTAGTCAGCCTTCACCTCCAGGTGAAATCTTCCAGGTTTATTCTATGTTAGCGCCGTTTATGAGATGAACAAAATTATCAATGGAATACAGTTTCCCTTCTCTTTTCAGAAGATTAATTGTATCAGATGTCACAATGACTTCCACTCTTGTTGTAGCACTCAAGGAATGAAAGCCTCTTTCATGGCCTTATCAATATGTGAAGAGGGGAACAAGAAGATTCATCAATGAACTTCTCTGCTGAATGGGAATGCTTCTTTTCAGTTGTTTTACATTGTAGAGGGAGGAATCACCAAGCACCGTGCAAAAGATCAGAAAATATAATTTCTACAAAGGTGTATTATATACATACATCTTCTGAAAGAGAGATACCTTTGGGATATCGTAGGCTGTAGACTTCTGTGTAATCCATTACCCATGCTGATATAAACCTTTGATTTGTGGGTTAAAACCTAAGGCTGAGTAACCTCATAAATATGCTAATCCAGAGTAATCAAGAAAAGTGCTATTGCAAATAAAAAATTTGTACTCCATAGTTCCAGCAGCTTTATAGCATGCTCTTCATTTATAACAATAAACTTTGGGAAATTACTCCCTTCATGTTTAAGAAAATGCTTTGCCCTTTTCTTGGCATCTCACCAATGAGTGTTACATATGTTATTTTGAATGACATGATCTTTATGAAAATTTCAGTGCATGTTTTGCCTTTTCTAACTAAGTATTTGATTTTTAAAATGAACAAAACAGTGCATAAATGTAAAAAGCCAGCTTATGTAGCCCTGTAATTTTTTATTATCATTTTTTGTTAGGCCGGAAACCAACCAGTGTGTTAACTAGAAGATTGTCTGGCAAAACCGGCTGTACTCAGTATCTAAGCAGAGAAGGGCATAGATTTTAAAAAATATGTTATAATTTTTAGGAGCACATTTTCCCTGTTATATGTATTTCTACAAATACACATAGGCATGAACTGTAAATGGCATAGCAATCATACTAAGTTTTATAGTTATTCAAATGGCTCTATGTAGATATGTATATATATATTTATTTATTTTTAGGAAGGGTGAAAAATGTCTTCCATGCAGAAAAGAAAATAGGACATTTTTCATGTTTATAAACTTCAGAATATAAGAATTCTTCGTTTCTTTAGGGATACATTTTCTGTGTGTTAACAGATCCCCATGGAATGCTGTATATACAAACAGTTGTTTTTAAAATCAGTCTTTTCAAGAAATAAACAGTTTCCTTCAGTTGATATTTCAGTTCCCAGATACTGCAATACTAATATTTGCTTGACTTTTTTTTTTAAGTAAGCCCTCTAATCCATGTCTAATGAAAACTGAGTTACTTAAGAAAATGGAGGAATAAATAATCAGTTCTGAAATCGCGTATTTCTTAGTTCATACGAAATACCTGTCAAAAATTATTTTTCTAGTTTCTGTAATAAGTAACTACACTTTTGTATTTGTTGCCTGAAGGACTGAAATCTAAACACTGGTCATTTGAGCAATACACTGTTTTCCATTATATTGCTTTTGTGCTTGTCAGATTAATGGTATAATGTAGATGTATCTTGTTGCATATGAATAAGATTTTTATTTTTTAGTATGAAATCAGGGTCCACTTTTTGGTGAGCTGGAACTTGCACTATCAACTAGTTTATATAAAATAAGATATATTTCTATTGTAGGTTTAAAGTGACACTTTGTAGAAATAAGACTGCTATTAACCTCTTTAAAAATAGAAAATAATTCAATACCTGTTCACTATGAATTCCTTCAGCCATTTCAACTTGAATCTCATTTACTCTTTACATTTCTTGTGGTGCAGTACCGCTGCTTAGACTTTTATAGAGAGTAACAGTAAAAATAAAATCCAGTCATTGAAGATGAAAAGGCAGAATCAGTTGCTCTATGACCACTCTTAAGTGCTCCATGCCCCTGAAAAGCTCTTGTTTTCTAATTTGATCTGATTCCTTTTGGATTTTATTTTTGTTTAATAGTCTACAACAGTAAGCAAATTACATATTGATAAATAATAAAAGGTCATTTATGCTAAGTCTTCTGGATAGCTTTGTAAATTAAACTTGTTTGAACAGTATACAATTTTAGTAGAGGCAAATACAAAGTTATTAACTGTCCACAAGTTTAATTCACTATAACATTTTGGCACTTGTGTATCCTTCCACAACATCCAATACCCCTTGCTTAGATCAGAAGAGCAGGACGTATGGATTTAAAAGGGTTAAAATGTCTGCAGCCTTATCTTCAAACGGCTTATTTTCTCCTGTAGGCTGTAAGAAGTCAGGGAGTCAGCATAATCATATTTCAAGCACATTGTAATAGACAGAGGAATGAAAACCTAAGCATGCCATGTTACACGGAATGTTTCCCCTTTAATTTGTATGCATTTTCCACAGGTTGCCTCTGCCCAGTCTGTAAGCATTTCCATTTTTAAAAGGTACCCAATTTTCGTTCAGAGTTAACTTCTGTGGATTGTGCAAACTAAGCAAAGTGCCAGACTTTTCTTCTTATGGCATTCTGCGTCCGCATGTGCTCTATGGTGGAACAGTGCTAAGTGCACGTGATGTTGCAGGATTCTCTGCATCAAGGGTCAGTGAATAGGTGGCTTTGGGCTGGCGTGGAGGGGAAGTGGCCAAGTGCCAGTCAGGCTTGACAAATGTTTGCTTTAGCTGCCCTAACAGAAACTTTTGCTCTAGTTTGCCCAGTTAAGATGCCATGGTTTAATGGCTTTTCTAGCTGTGCCTGCTGCACCCTGTCTGACCAGTCAGCAATTCAAGAGCTGAGATCTTGAAGTGCTGACTGGTGTATACTAGAGCATTGTATTTCTTGAATTTCAGACATGTTTTTAACTCTTCATATGAGAAAGAGCTCTGAACCTCTCTCTGCACTATACGATCACTGCTGGGAAGTGACGTATTCACCTTAGTGAGGTGTTCTCTGATTCATCAGACAGAATTGTAAAGCTAAATATACCCTGCCACAGTAATTTTGACTCTGTGATTCTGACTTCAGCACTCAGGAAGCTTTTTTTTTTTTAATCATTTATGTGCATTCTATAAACTTTCCAATAGCCTTTCTGTAGCATCAGTAATTACAGAACCATGACTTAAAAATTATCTGTTTAGTGTTAGTTGGTAGGTATGTTATTGCATATAAGAACCCGGAAAGAATTCCAAATTGCTTCATCAACTCTATTCCTAGTCACCATTTGACAGAGTAGCATGATAGTAGTGTGCTGGCACCAGCAGATTTAAGCTTGCACCACTAATTCAATTTTGACATTGATAAAAACATCATATGGGTTTTTTGCATTTGAGGAGCTATCTTTTGTAGTCTCTTCTGAGAAGAGGAAAGATAACGCTTTACTTTTGTTGTGTTAAATGAAAATCATGTTACTATTTATTAATGCCATATTTTTTATTGAACCATTTTTTCTCAAAAATGTGGAGCACTTGGAAAAGTGAAATTAATCTGTATGGGCAACTGGTTTGTCTAGAATCATCAACCATATATAAACTTGGAGATTTCCTATGTTTGTTTTTTGAATAAATATAATTTACAGTTTTGACTTATTCTAGAGTGATAGCAGTCTGCTAGTTGTTTGAATGTGATTCTCTATTATGGGTAAGAGTTCCTTACGTTTTGGAAATCCATCAGTCATGCTACACCAGATGAGAATGAAGGTATTACTGCACCTAGGTAGTTTCTCATTCTCTTTACCTGCAATAGTGGTTATGCTAACATTGGAAAGCACATTCTCTAACAGGCCAAACTGTCATAGAAGGAGACTCTTTAACTTATTTAAGTCATAACAAGATGTCAAGAAGTCATAACAAGAAAGCTGAAGAGAGAGAAATCAGATTCTAGCAAGCAACAGGAATGGATTTTCCTTTAATTTAGTCTGATGACTAAAACCATATCATCATGCAGTGCTTCTCTTTGCATTAGAATTTAGCTTGTAGCATTTTCAAAACTATTATTGGGTTCATTCAACTCTGCCTGAAAGATTCCCTGACTCCATTCCTTCAACTTGTATATTTAATTTTCCTGCCTGTCCAATTAATCTAGTACAGACTTCTAAAAATACAGGGTTTCTGAAGAAGTTGTCTAGAAACTTTGCTGTTTCACAGTCAGTTTGTGAGAAAACTCAGTCTTGCAAAGATTTATGTCCAAAATAACTTTCTGGTACTGTAGGTACTATAGGCGTCAATTACTTTTTAATTTAATTTTTAAACATGTTGTTTCTACCTTGCCTCTTAATTCTCTTTCAATCTCTCATTGACTTTAATACTCAATATTTTAATTTCTTAATAATGTCTGTATTAATCATTGTGAAGTTATTTTACATACCAAATTACACTGTAAATTAGGTAACGGCCCCTCTACCCCAGTTTTTCTCCTTTACTACTTCAAAGTTATTAACTGAGGATTTCTCTGTGTGGTATGCATTTTTGGTATGCATGTGTACATATGCACGAAATTAAATATAGCAGTAAAATAGCAGTGGCTGCATATTGATTTTAATAGGCAAAGTGCAATGTAGGAAAAAAATCAGTTGTAAAAACCTACTTTAAGGATGTCGTTTGTCTCCCTTGAATACAAACGTAGATTATCTTTCAGCCTCTCATCATTCTGAATAGTGGAAATAATATCCTGTAATTATTACATTATTTGAGAAAGAAAGGGGTGGGTATCTGGATAATCTAATGTATGCCATCACAAGAGACAGGACTTCAGCATGCAGAACTAATCTCTAGAAGCTGTTTATCAAATTTTGATGCGAAGGCTGTGATTCTGAGTCTGATTTTCTTGAAGTTATCTTTCATTCTCTAAGTTATCAGTATGAAAGTTTTACTATCACTAATTCTCATCAACTGGGAGGACTGTCAAAATTGGTCTAAATTCTTCTCTGGCATCAGCACAGCAGAAAGCAGTATGGTTCTGACAGAATGCACTTAGCTCCATATTACTTCTCTGGTCACTTCATTCCAGCAAGAAGGGATATTATTTTTTTCTATTTTAGCATTATGTTATTTTGCAGAAATAGCTAATCAGTATTTAGAAAATATAGGATAAATTTATCTCACCTAACATTACTTAATTCAAAGTTTGACACTGGGTATATAGTCTAAACTAAACATAGACTCCCTATGTTGTTAGCAGAGAGAAAGGGCAGCTCCACAGGTTAATTTATCCCACGTATTAGTCCTACATCTACTTCAGAGTCACTTGTCTATGAAATGCCTTCCAATCTCTGCTGACTCTTTTAAACTAGCTGATTAATTTTGACTAGACTTTTAATTTTCACATGTCAAAATTCACAGAAATATTCTTTCAAATTTCATTTTCTATTTTTAGGAAAGTCAATATGTAGAATGAAAATGTGGCATCTTTTGCCTCCACGTGAAAGTGTTTTATGTTTCTTTAAATTAGAAATAACTTGGATTCATTGGTAGCAAAAAAAATTGGTAGCAGTCCTTTTTCTTGGATTTTCTTTATTTTTATTTATTTATTTATTTATTTTTACTGAAGTAAAAGATAAAACATTTTGTGCTTGGCCTTTTGGGAAAAAGACAGGAAAAAAAGGACAGTGTTTCCTACCATCTGCTTTTCACTGATGCAGGTCACTCTTCATATTCAAAGCCCAATGTGAAAGAGCAACCATTACCCTTCCTTTCTCTCTCTAGCTTCCTACTAGCCTCCCAGTTGTAGTTATATTTAGCAAAAGATCCCAGTAACTGATCTTTTCTTATGTGATTACTGATTATTCAGAAATCACGCATTTCAGTAATATATTTACTGATATCCAAGATATCCACAGAGTTTTTTTTCATCCACTTATTATGTAGTAGAGGATGTCTTTAAAAATAGTCTATTTTTGGTCTCTGTAGTCATGTTTCTGCACATTTTATACATAAAGCTCATACAACAAATAGTAAATGTAAAAGCCTATGACATATCAAAAATTTTCGACAACCTGTTCCCAATTTATGACAGTATTTGATCTTTTCCATCTTTCCTGATAAAACGTTATGTACAAAAATGTGCTAACCTACACAAATATTTTCCTCAACTTTTATGTTTATTGTCTAGAGTTGCCTCAGTCAAAAAGAGTTCCTCAAGAAAATGTAAAAAGGGATGGACAACAAAATGAGTTAATCTTCATGTTCAATCAATATCCATTTCTTCTGCTTCAAAACATACACAGTATCAGTGTGGGAGTGTGTAATAGTTTTATCCAAGAAGAAATTCAATTACAGTTTTGATGATACTGAAGGAAGTAATAATTCTGTGGGGTTTAAGTATGCATTATCAACACAGTCCAGGCAGTTTAGTTTGGGTTATGTCTGACCTTGTTGTATTATGGTTCCAGGTTTAATAATTTGACCATCTACCAAATTTTACCCCGTATTTATTTTAGTATCTCTTATTTGTTCATTCTTAATTTATTAACAGTGTAAGATGAAATAATTGTATTAGTGGAAGTATTTGGTAATTGTCTGAGAGCCTGAGCAGATAAAATTTACATTAGTGGATAATTTTATGAAATGGGGAATTGATTAAAATTGCTTTTTGTGCACATTATTTGAATATATGAACCATTTCGTGGATTAGGTTCATGTTTACTGCAAATGTTACATTTTATTTAGTGTGCTCTTGTTGTGCTTGATTTTCCATTTCTTTGTCCTTTTGCTTGATTGATTTCTTTAGAATTGATTTCTTTAGCTTCTTATTCAAACTGAGACACAGAATTCCAAGGCAAGACTTACTGTTTCCATACGAAAGATGTCCCCAAGTTAGAGTTTCAAAATTGTCTGATTTTTTCTGGTGGAACAGATCTTGACCTATTGTTCTGTAGGAGTACTACTGCTGTATGGCAGGTAATAATGGAAAAGGTGAATTTGACATGAATTATCTAGAGCAGGGGGGGGAAAAATGTATTCCTTCAGACATTAACTTTTGAAGATCAGAAAAATCTCTGTGTCCAAAAGTGTAAATTCAGCGTATTCACTGATCAGTAACTGTCATTTATTCAGAGTAAAGTGTATTTCCTACATTTTGCATGTAACCAAAACTTTATAAAAATTAAGAAATAACATAGATAATGTTGTTTGTGATGCATCCTTGCAGTGCTCTCTGGAATATTCATCCGGTAAAAAATCCAGGGAGAAATACTGATAGAAAAAGTGTATCTTATAACAATATTTCTAAAGTTAAAATGGCAAGATGAGGTTTGGAGATAAAAGTTTGCATCTTTTATTAAGCCAGCTGGATAACTGGAAAAGTTAGACAAACTTTCAGACACACAAGTCCTTCGTGTCTGATACAGAAGCATCAGACTTCAAAGCCAAATCCAAGTTGAAAGCAATTGCTCAGAGTTTAATTATAGAGCATTTTTCATAAAACAGCTGCTGCAGTTCTTACCTCTCAGTACTGAACCTCACAACTCCTTCACAAGACGAACCTTGAGACTAGGATACAAAAAGCATTGGCTTTATAAGTATCAGTTTTAGGCATATTATAATTTCCTTGCATATGTTTATCTTTTCATGTTTCTCAGGTTATAAACTGTCTATCTCATTTTTTTCCCTTATGACTTTCCTACCTTATAAACTCATCATCCTCTCTTACTTATCACTTCTACTCCACCCAAGAAAACTATGTTTTCTATGCTCTAATATTTAATTAAACCGAGCAGTCTTCCCAAACTTTATTTTGCTTTCAGGTCATCTGTACCGGCCAACCAAAGGAGCTTGCATGCTCTTGACTCATTTTTATCTTGTGAAAAATATATTGATGCCTATGGCTCTGTCTTATTAACATAGATCCTCATAGCTGGAGCTTCACTGCTATTAGAATATTCCAAACTACCCAGCAAAAATTCATTTTTTCTCCATTGCACATTGTCCATGGTAATTATCGGACATTTAATTCTTGATGGAGCTCTGTCACTTATTAATTTTTTTTAATCAGAAGGCTCAGGGAACTTCCATTTTTCATGAACTGGGTGTTGAAATTGGACTTTACATGACCCCTGAACACAACCAAAGCCATCTGATTTGTAGCTGGCCTAAAGTTTTGTAATTTGCTGCTTAGAAAGCTACTAGTAACCGACTATTAGGTTATCATGTATAATGAATTTGCTGAGATAAAAGCATTAAAGGGCTTAGAAATAATTTTGTAATTTTCTTTTAGAAATCTAATGCTGGTGAATGAAAGAATTAGCATCTACACTTGAAATTATATTGCAAATAATGTATCATAGTACTCCAAGTTGTCATATTTCCTTTTTTTTCAGTATTAGGCTCAGTAAAGGAGAGGTATTATTGTTTTTCTTTCTTCAAGGAAACTAGTTTTATGCTGGAAATTTTGTGTGTTAATTCACAGAGGTCCTTTGGTTTACGTAATTACTTACTACATGGCACTTGGTAATAGTATTCCATAGGAAATGATGGAGTTGATACTCTTCTTGATCTTCATTTAGAAGATAGAGACAATATTTACGGCATCTATAGGCTTATTAGATATTTTGGTGAAATTGAGGGCTATTTAACTGTGATGTGTTGCAAATTGCCAATGAAAAAAAGAGATATTCATCTCCAATATCTTTAACTCCACAGTTAAAAACTGGGATTGAAATAATTTTCCTTGTCTCATCCTTTGTCTATGTAGGCACAAGAAAAAAAAGACAATAACATTTGTATATAGCTGAAAATTCTATGGAAATAAATCTTTGTAATTATGTTATGGTTCTTTGTGTCAGGCTTAGATTCATGACATTCTTTGCTCCTTCGTGATCTACTTGTAATTAAAATATGTATCAATTTTTTGGTTAATATTATGTGTTGAAATTAGTCTAAGATGCATGGTACTGTTTCTTCAGAAAATGCTGTAGTTCATCTTTTAAACACGAGCTTACCATCATTCAAAGATAATGTTTGATAAAATTTGAAATTACTTCTGGAATGGAACTTTATATTTTACTGGATTTTGTTTGTTTGTTGTTCTAAACTCTGTCCTGTACAACCAAACAAGTAAGTTTTACAGATAGAATTTCTCATGTGGGTTTGTAAACAAGAACTCGAGCAAAAAAACATTACAGTTGCTACAGTTTAAGTAGATTATTAGACTAATAGTAGGTGGAATGTATAAAATCATTCTTATTGTGTGTGTATTTTGTAAAAAAAAAAAAATATATATATATATATCCCACCTTGAGTTTAGGGATATGCAAATCATATTTAATCATTAGTATGCATACAAAACCATTGAAATGTTGTAAGTATGCTTGTTTCATATTTGCTGTGTGTTGAAAAAGAGAAATGATTGCAGTACAGTCTCTTAGAAAAAAAAAAAAAAGATGTAAAACTGTCCTGATATGAAAACGATCAGATTGCAGTTTTCCATTGCAGGACTCTTCCTTGACAGTAGTTGTTTCTGGTGTAACAGCGTCTTTCAGTGGATGCTGACACCTCAAATGAAAATAATTGCAGTAATGCAAAATATAATTGCTCATTCAGAAAATAGCTTTTTAATAGTGTCACAAAATATGAACTCTGTTGAAACTGGCATGCTTTTTTCTCTTGGTATTATTTCATCTCCTGAAATATGGTACTTACAGAAAATGTTCTGGAAAAGCCAGCAGTTAACTTGAAAGCTAAATATTATTTGAAGGGATTCTAGCGTACATTTAAAGTACAGATTTGATATAGCAAGCTGTTACCAAATATTCTTAAATAATTGTTTCTCCTTAGGATACACTTTTATATTGGGCCAAATGAATCTTCATGTCCTTGCTCAGGTTTTGTCTTTTCTATGGAAAATAAAGGTTATGTTGGCATTAACAAATACTTTGCCAATTTTGCCCAATTTTGTAATTTCTATTCAACTTTCTCAACTCCCTAATCTCTCCATTTTAAAGCAGTATTCATCATGACAAGTATTCATCATGACACTAACCTAAGTTAAAGTTTCTGAGAACATTAAATTTCTACTTCTATCGAACAAGAGTAAAAACACTTGTAGATTAGACTGGAATAGCAAGTCCGACCATTTTTTCCTCTCCTGCTTTGATCCCACATGGTTGTCAGCTTCTTGTCTTTGCACTGGCTCCAAGGCCAGAATTACTTGCAGCAGTACATTGCTAGTAAAGAGAAAGCAGAAATTATGTTTAAGACATGTGTTTGCATGATGGTGCCCCCATGCTTATTTCTGGTATTCCAGTTTGCATGTTGTTCCTTCCTTAGGGTTTAAGTTATCTGGCCTATGGTTAGCTGTTTGGCTGACACAAGACCAAGTAATGCCATTATAATACTAAAGTTTACATTATTATAGCTTTGTGCTAAAAAAAAAAAAAAAAAAATACTTCTTGAGTATCACGAGTTATAATTTCAGAAGTTCACAAACTGACTGTGAAAGGGAGTCAAACTAATTTGGGATAATTGCTAGCCGTGATCAGATCTTAACTGCATGAAGATCTCTAAAATAGAGTTAGATAAACACTTTGTGCAATTCAAAGTAGGAAATTCTGCATAGCATTAGTTTAATAGTTACACTTTATGAAACAATGAACAACTCAGGGACTTAGACATATTTGCAGTTATAACTTGAGTATTAAGTGCAGTCCTTAACATTAGTGAAAAGTAATTATAATAACAATTATGGGCTCTATTCCATGTAAGTGTGTGTGTCTGTGTGTATGCTGTCTTAGAGATAATTATTAAATCTTCATGAAAAATTACAGTAAAGAGTTGAACTAATGCATGTTCTAGTGAGGTTGTAGAAATGTAGCCCGAAGGAACATTTATTACTTTGTCTTTAAAGTAATTTGCTTTGAAATAGTTTATTATGCACCAGAATTTATCTGTTTTTCTTTTAAAATTAACATTCTTTTAAAATTATGCAATTAAAATATTTTAAATGTATTAATTTTAAGCACAAAATGGTTTTTGTCATTTCCAAAACCATGTTTGTGTTGTAATTAAAATGGAAAATGGTGATAGTTAAAACATAGTTGACTATAAAGAAGATTTATATCCATATGACTTATTAATATTTAGCACGTTGCTTTCACTTTTTATACCAAGCAAGTTTTACATGGATATTTCTATTAAATTTAATTCAGTAGAAAGACTATATTTCATTGTTTGTATGTTGATACAAAGACATGGGAGTTAGTTATGCTCCTCACTTTATGGTGAATGCAGGTGTGTGCACACTAGACTGAAATTACACTTGAAGCTGATCATCCGTGAAACCATAAAGCCCCAGCCTAAAAAGAACAGTTGGCTCTGAAAATGTTGTAATTTACTTCTATTTTATTTGCAGATTGCCTTCTCACAGCACAATACTATCATGGATCTGGTGCAGTTCTTTGTCACCTTCTTCAGGTAAATTGCTTTTTCTCTTTTTTGACTGAAATCATGCTGATTCTATATCATCAAAAAAGTATGTTGCCCAGCTCCGTAATCTTAAGAAATGTCTGAAAGGAAGTCTTTAAACTGTGTTTGGTAATTTGCACTGTGGAGGATCAAGGCTGTTGCACTGCAAGTAAAGGCAGCTGTTGGCATCGTTCATATATCAGCGGTACAGTCTTCACACTTATGCATCTGGCTGATCTTTATGCAGTATTTCTTATTACACTGATTAAGAGAAGACAGCTTTACTGATGTAATTTTTATGATTTACTGAAGTATTTTGTGTGCATGCATTTTTTTAAACTGTTTTACCAAATTATTAGAAATGCGGTTTCTGTTCAATGTCTTATTAAAGTTATTTTTTAATAAAGGCCCCCAAATCACTCACTTTCATGGATTAGAGGTGAATTGTGAAAGGCAGTAAATGATGGAGGAGATTTAACTGTGGCAGCAACGCAGGAATTGGTATCCTCTGCAAATGGACAACTATTCTAGGATCTCAACAAAACTCCCTTGAAAGACTTCTTAAAAGTTCAGCTGTCTTATAAAATGTCACAGACTTTAATATACATGGATTAGTTACAGTGCTTTGAAATCATGCTATGACTATATCCCTCAATAGCCATGAAGTGTATGTAAAATGCAAACACTGACAGACAACTGTGTTCATCAGACTTTGTGTATTTTGAGAAATGCCATGCATTTATTTCACAAGTTCACAGTACAGCTTTTCTCTCTGCTTTAATCACCATGCTTTGAGGAATGTTATTTGAGGAATCAGACACACAATGCTGTGAACAGGCCAACTTTTATGAATTGCTGTCACCTATAAAGGGGCAGAAATGAGCAGACCCTGAAGTATTCTGCATCCAGTATGTTGGCTAATGGGCACTTAAGTGACTGATGTAATACCTCCCATTTCTCCTTTTTCACCACAAACAGACCAGTAACATGCTGGTTGCGTAACGGTCCGTCTAGAAGTGTTTTGTTTTGTTTCTGGGAAACAAAAATCCAAAGCAACATCCAGAAAATGATGGTGCTCATGTGAACTTTAAGACAAACTCCTATTGAAGAAATCAAAATCTGTCCAAGTGTGATAGAACAGGCCTGTGACAAATAGCAGAGGCAGATGACTAAGAGCAGTTTATTTCTTCTCTGTGTCATAATGCTGGCTTAGAAATGGTAAACTATAGGCTGTATGATGGTAATGTCTTCTGTATAGATATATTGCGGTAGCTTTCCTGGTATGATGGTCTATCTGATATGGTTTATTCTGAGCGAATGCAAACTCACCATGCTCCTGATGAAAGATCTTGCTTTGCCCATGCTGGACGCTAAGGAAACAAAGGCCCATCCAATACCCCTTACTGAAAGAAGGGGTGTCCTGGCTGGCAGCTCTGGTACCACTGCCTTTGACGCAGCCCCCAGTGTAATTAGAAAGGCTTTCAGCTGGCATTTATTTCAAGAAGTTGGGCTTGCAGCCATCTGCAGCATAGCATTAATATCCAGTTGCAGAAATTCTTACAGTTTTTTTTTTTTTTTTTTTTTAAGAAGCAGGAAATGCTATATGGGTAGTTCATTGCAGCAATCCCAGCAAGGACCAAAAAAGTTTGCAATTAATGGCAAGGCACATTCCAAATACCCACATATGTCAAGCTAAGGTTTGATTCTTGGGCTTTATGGTTATGATAAGAAATGGAATGTTTATCAAAATACATTTTAACATCTTGATGTAAGGTTGTATGATACCCCTCAAAAAATGAATGAAAAATGTTGAAACATCATTTAGAAACATGTTTAGGTTTTCTTGTGGCATTTAGAGTTTCCCAAAACTGAATATCACTTGGCAACCTGTTTAACCAGGAGTGTCATTCAAAAGTATAAGCAAACTGGATTAGTAACAAAAAGTGTGCTTTAAGAATGGTACTGTGCTTTTAAGAGCTTCTCTTGAATGACTTTGGGCTAAGTTCTGTATTATGGTATAAACAAAATCATTTGTGTGTGTGTTTATGTATGAAAAAAATCAGGCTGACTGGTCTGGACAGGCAGCAGCCTCATGATTGTTCATCTAAGAGACGGGAGACTGATTTGTGTGCTCGTCTGCCTTATTTTTATCACCATGTCAGTGCTGTTGCTCCTGGGTTATCAAAAAGTAGGTAACTGGGGGAAAGGCTTTCTTTGGGTTCATTTCTGTGTGATTAGGTGTGGCTTTAGGTGTCTTCAGATCCAGCCACAAAGCCTGGGATGCAGAGGAGTGTTCTGGTGCTTGTAGATGTAGGCAGGATATCTAGGAGCTTAGGAGATCTCATCCTGTGTTTATAAGAAAAAAGTAGAAACAAAAAGAAAAGCACATAGTAGAGTCACAATACACAAAGCAGGTTTTGGAAGGTAAGGGAAGGAGGTTGAGTTAGTCTGAATGAACTGAAGGCATACTGGCATAAAATAAGTTAATTGCACTGCAGTCCCAGTCAATTAACTCTGCTCAGAAAATTAGTCTGGGCCTACAGCTTGGCTAACTGGCTGTCTCCAAGACAAAAGCTTGTACTATCTGTGGGTTTTTGTTGGTGTTTTGTTTGTTTGTCTCTTTGTTTGTGTGTGTGTTGAGCACAGAGCTATAGGTGTTAGATCGCCATTTGTATTCTTATCATGGAATTAAGACATAACATAACGTCACAGCAGCACTCCCAAGTAGTAACTACTGCACATGTAGCATCCTCACCAACATCTGAGGTAGAAACTGGTCAGTCACTGTAAATGATCCAAAGAGGAAACTGTCAGGTTGTTTGTCAGTGGACTAATAAATGCAGTGTGTATTTGCAATTGTAGTAGATTTATGGAACATATTTCCTGTGTTCTTTAAAGAGAACCAGACCCTGAAAAATTTAGAAGGAAAAATTTCTAGTGTAGACACCATTACAACTTTCAGTAGATTTCAAATTGGATGTTATTTCCACAGGATCAGTAGTCTTAACGGGCTGCAGAATTATTTCTAATAGGAAAATGTAGCAATAACTGTTTTTTTTTTTTTTTTTCCCACACTAGTGGACAGAGTTAGTTATACCCAAGGAAACTATTAATATGAGCTCTCCAAAGTGGTTTATAGTAGTCAAGGTTTCATCTGAAAATTTTGCTTCAACAGTTTGCAACCCAGCAAAACTATTTGAGTATTTTAACTCTCAGTCTACAACTTCCTCGTAAGGGGGTGTCGAGAGGCAGGAGACCTTTTCTCCATTAACACCAGTGACAGGACCCGCGGGAACGGGGTTAAGCTGAGGCAGGGGAAATTTAGGCTCGACATCAGGAGGGGGTTCTTCACAGAGAGGGTGGTTGCACACTGGAACAGGCTCCCCAGGGAAGTGGTCACTGCACCGAGCCTGTCTGAATTTAAGAAGAGATTGGACTGTGCACTTAGTCACATGGTCTGAACTTTTGGGCAGACCTGTGCGGTATCAAGAGTTGGACTTGATGATCCTTAAGGGTCCCTTCCAACTCAGGATATTCTATGATTCTATGATTTTTTCTTTTTTCTTCCTTTTTTTTTTTTTTTTAAACATATATACATATATGAACTGGATATGAATGCAGTGTGTTAAAACACCGGCAAATTACGTTGGTAATAGTAATACCTACATCATGTTTGCCAGGATTATTGAAAGAACAAACAATTGTGTATAAACACAGGTTTAATGTGCTTGATGTCAAAACATGTTTCAACCAGCCTTGAAAAAAGTGCATTTGTCTAGGACCTTCTCCCATCTAGTATTATGTTTTCCACCCTTCTGAGCACAGGCTATAGCCCTTCTCACCCTGGCTGCCCAGCCAAACCAGGAAATAGGTTTGTTTGACAATCACTGTTCTTTTTAAGAATCATTCATATGTAAAGCTTAAAACTGTTCCTTTATGGTGTGCGTGTTCCAGAGTAAAAGATGAAGTATGCATTTTACTGCTTCATCCAGAAACATGAGAATAAAAAGCATCTTTAGAATTTTCAAGATGTATCAACAATTTGAAAAGTATTATTCTGTAAGGAATTTGTTTTAGACTAAACATAAGAAAACAAAAAAGCTATGGTTAGATGCGTAACTAATGCACGATCTACTATTTTACAGCCTAGAACAGGAAAATGATAGAAATTCAAGTTCTCTTGAAGAAATAAGCAGAATATATTATGGGAACTGTGGTGCCCCAGGCCATGATGTTTGGCTGGGTGGATGGGTGGGGAGGAACACTATTTAATGTCTTCTTTTTTATACTGCGTTGTTTTGTTGTACCTACTGGTGTAGTGACCTTTTCTTTGAAATCAGAAATGCAATCAGATATCTAAGGATAGCAACAGATTCCCAACAGTCTTATTGAGACTGTGGCATCTGTTTTGTGTTCCTCTTTCTTTTTTTTTTTTTTTTTAGCTTATGCCTTGAAGACTTCTAGCTGTCATACCAGTTGAGAAGCGTGTGAGTTTTTTTCCACCTGCTTTGAAGCAGTAAAGATCTCATTAGAAAAATTTCACAGGCAGCAAATGTGAATGATCTTTCTGCTTATACTAAAGAAATCCAGTCCTCACTATTACAGACAGTTTATTCTGATGTTGCCCTCACCAGTAAACATGCAATAAGCTAAAGCCTGACCTTTTATAAGCTATAATTTAAGAAGGAGTTTTCAGTGTCAGCAAATCTTACGTGAAAGTATTGTTTTAGTTAAGGAACATTTTAGTCATTTTCCTGTAGTATATTGAGTGTCTTTAATTTCTGAAAACATATTTTTTTCTTTAGATCATATTTTATTGTGTATAACATTTTCAATGATCAATATTTATTAATTTTATTTTATAGTATTTGTCTCAGTAAATCCTGAATTGAGAACTAACATACTCCTGAGTTCTAAAGCTGCTTCTGAATACAATTATGGTGAAGAATTTATAACAGTACTCACGCATTTCTTGGAAACTTTGTATCAAGAATCTGAAGCAGAACTTCTGTAAGAAATGCATTTTTTTCTCATAATCCTGTGAGCAAGAATTTGAAACGGATAACAAAATTTAGCTATATGTATTGTTGTGTTAGGCAATGATACACAACTGCTACAGTCATACCTATTTTTGTAAGGTGTGTTTCAAATACAAAATACCAGCCATTAACTTAGCAGGCTTTTCTCTGAGCATAGATCTTCTCTGTGCTCTCAGAATGATTCCTTCCTTTGTCTGTGGTTCAGCTTTTCAGATGGAGCTGCCAACTGGTGGATTTTATCACTGGCTGGAATGGTATGCTTTCATTACATTCATAACACTTCTCCTTACTACTGTAGATTACAGAATTTCCAATTTGTAATGGGTGGAGTGATATTAGGAAATATGGAAGCAAATTTTTCTTGCTTGCTATTAAGACATTCTATGAAAGCTCTGGCCACTTAGGATCACGGGGTACACTCTTGTTGACAAACCTTTCTGTGTGCTACAAGTGAGGAAAAAAAGCAATATTCAAAATATGGCCTGTGTTTATTGCAGGAGGAAGGAATGGGCATTTAGATTATGACAAGGACTAGTATGAGTTACAAGAGGAGATACTGAAGAAACAGATTTATCTCCCCCATCTGTATGACTGTGGGTGCCAAGAACTCAAAGCAGTCGCTTCAGTTAGGTTTCATGCAATGAGAGTGGATGGCTGCACTTCAGCTGGTTGTGTCAGGTCTCCTGAGAGCTTCAGTACCCGAACGGGCCATTCTTGGTGTAAATTTGCAACAGGTGAATTCCTTTTCTTTACTAGCATCCTTTGGTGAATCTATGTGGTTTTGTGTTTTGGTTTGGTTTTGTTAAAAGCAAGGATGATAAATTAATGCTGGATTTTAGCATGCTTAGTTTGGTGAGATTGCCATAAAATGGACACAGTCTGTAAGGATCAGATCATGTTTGCCATGGCTAGATTCTCAGGAAATGCAGAAATGCAGAAGTCTTTTAAATCAAAATTGAAATATCTTCTGGTAACATGAAAATCAAGTTATCATAGCAAAAATGGATTTTAGATTTGGGGCTAGAATAAAATTGATTTTTACTTAGTGATGCATTAAACAATTTTCACCTGACTTCGAAGTAAAGAGTTGTTTAACTTCTACTGGGACAAGCATGTCTATGCTGCAGTGGACAATTTCAGGTTTTGTTATTGTTGAAAATATTTGTTTTTGAACTGTGGAATGTAGCTTTGTGTCTTCTGTACTACAAATCACCAGGAAGCTTTGCCATCACAAGGTTATTTGATATATTTATATTTCCTGAGAAGGTGGCCACTTGTTATTAGCCTGCAGGCAAAGGAGATTCCCCAGTACCACTGGACTGGTGGCTCTTCAAAACAACAAATGAGTCATTTAATTCCCCGGTGAATAGAACTGTTTTCCATTATTTTATTCTTGTTTTTCTTCTTTCTTTGTTCATCCTTTTGAGTCATTTGGAAGTGCATTTGAGTGCACTAGAGCCCGCAATATTTTGATTTCGACAAACCGTGTTCCTCAAAGTACAAAATATTTGCTCAGCTTGAAATCTGGAGGTGGTCTATGCACTTGCTTGATATATAGCAGATTTGATTTTTTCCTTCCTTCAAATATGTGCATTTAAAATTTTCCATATCTGAATTCACCTACGTGTCAAATGTAGTATGGGAGAGCTGTTCATTGTGCCTGGTGAAGTGTTTAATCCTACATTTAGCCCAGTTCATACTATCTTGAAAAAAGTTCTGTGGCTGCTTAGCCGCCGATGGAAGTTGCATAATCAAGAATAGATTTGAAATTCTACCTCTTGTGGGTTGTATTTTTTCTTGTGGCTGCATGAGAGAGTAAGTGCTGATCACAGCTGAATTAAGTTTGATGAAGGGTATAAAAGAATCATTATGTACAATGGAGCAGTTATACATAGACGTACAAAATTATTAGATGGGATGCTTCATATATAAAGCTCCATATCCCATAAGATATATTCATTTTTTTTCCCCAGCAGTGTGATGCTTGAATGTAGTTGCAAAACCATATCAGCATGCAAATAATCTTTGGGTGACAGTAACAGGATTTGAAAGATTTATTTTTTTTTCTAAAAAAAAAGAAAAAGAAAAAGAAAAACAACAACCAAAAAATGTACTCCAAAAAGCATTTTGTCATTTCTTCAGTTTTTGCAAAATCTCATCGGAATCAAAGCAGCCATTACATAGTAGTGTTCACACCAGAGGTCTCTGAAGGTGGCATCTATAAGGTATTTCCTAATATTTCTGCAGAAAGTATTAATGTTTTTTTAAATATTTTATTTTTTGAAGATTCAGTTCTATGCAGGCTCTCTTACTCTGAGACAGTTCTGTAACGTTTTATATTGTATTTTGTCAAATCTGGTTAGTCAATTGTTTTCTCAGACTAAAGCAATGTTGGAACTCCCAGCTATTTGTCTTTTTAGAGTGCTTAATCCTAGTCACATTTATGAAACTCCATCCACTACACTTTAAACAAGGATTTAGAACAGGTTTTAATCTCTGATAAATGGACTTGAAATTTTGCTTTTGTCATTTTAATTCAAAAGAGAAGTAGTTCTGTCTTTTTATGACAGTACATGTAATCAGTTGTGAAGTCAACTTCAGTAGTTTGTTTCCAGATGTACATAATGAAGTGGGGTGAAAGCTGATGAAGAAAAATAATTAAAGAAAAAGGGAGTAGAGTTTAGGCAATAATGTTATTGTCCACTACAGCAAATTATAAGGTGCTTTCTCAAGCACTCTGCCAGTCTGTCTTAGCAGACGCAGTTGGTATGGCACGCTGTGAAATGAGTGACATCAAAGAAATGAGCTATCTGCTTATGGAAGTAAAGAAATATTGAGGGTCCTTGTGTTCAAATCTAATAAACCAGAAAGAGAGGAAAGAGAGTGGTAGACTGAATGTCATAGTGTGCATTTAATAACCATTAAATGTTAAAATATTAAATATAATTATTTTTTAAAGGAGACATCTGAATTCGAAAGGAATTTATGCAATCAGCTTTTAAATGGAGTAATAAAAAAAAAATACTACAGTAAAATTTCCCCATAGCAAACAAAGCATTTGGTATGGAAAATTTTGTTTTTTATCTATATGGCTTATTTATTTATTTATGGGGCTGTGTTACATTTTGTCAATAAGATACAAGATTATGGAAATTGTGCTGTGGACTCCAAAAGCTTCCCTAAACCATTAGAAGAACATTAGATTTACATTAAGAAGTAGTTAAGTTATCTATTTATATGCTAACATCGGATTTTAGTCTGTACGTGTGGCTTAATTATGTTCTGTATAATAATTGTCTTCCTGTGTGCTTTTAATATTTTTTATGATATTTTAGGAAAACATTCTACAGTTTCAAAATTATATCCCTTTTCTTACATGTCTTGAATAATTTCAGTCAAAATTGTAAATATGTTCAGGGGCATCAGCATTTTTGTATTTTTTTATATAGTACAATTACAGAACAATAATGATGGTTCTTTGGTCTAGAAATCTAAGCATCCTTACTCTGTCTTCAGGAGAACTTCTTTTAATGGGGCTTTTAATAGGGAGAGTTACGACTTCTTAACACTTACAGCTTCGAATATATACCTTTCCTCTTTGGAAAAGGTATTGGAAATGGTATATAATGAAGGGAAAAGTCCTTAAACAAAGTAATAAACTTTTTGATTATATTTGAGTCTAGTACTCTAAACAGTGCTGTCATCAAATAGATATGGCTTGGTGGCTCTCTAAATGTATTTTATATTTGTGGAATTTGTTGTCAAAGTATAAAAACCAAACTGAAAAAACAGCACAGAGAGCAAAAAGAATGAGGGGAAATCAAAAAAAAAAAAAAAAAAAAAAAAAAGCTGTTGCAATAATGTGAATCTTTTGATTTGGCAGGCTGCTGAAATGAGGCTTTTGTTGGCAGTTCTTTTTCCCCAAATTCACTAATATGCCATAATTTTAATGAAGGAGAGTTTTCCTTGCTTAACGTAAAATTTTAAATAATTATTATAAATCAGCAGAATCATTGCAAAAAGCTGAAGTGAAAGCACATCTATTTTCAAATAGAAACAATATATTTAATTTCTAATTCTTTTTGAAAGTTACTGCAGAAAATATTAAATTCTGTATATCATAATGTGTCTGGAAATTTCATGGAAATAGTGTGTTTCGTTTTTTTTTTCCTTTTTATCTTTTTATATATATATATATATATGTATATATATACAACAACACTTGTTGGGAGAAATATAGAGTATTTCACCCATGAAGGGCAAAACCATAAAATTATTTGAAATATGAAAGTCTTTTCCATGAGTAAAAGAAACATAATCACACTTTATGGGTGTGATGTTCTATTTATTCTATGGAGATTAATTTCAGCTTATGTTAGATTAAACCTCTTTGATTGTAAATCTTCTTTATTTGCTCCTTCAAAGAGGTGAAAGGAAGAACTGCTGAGAGGTAAAGTTCACATCCAGAGTTTTATTGTGTAATATATTATAGATTCCTTTTGAATGGTTCAATTCTGTTTGATATTGTATTGGCAGAATGAAATTTGGATGTCAGTCTTCCAGACAGTATCCTGATGTATACTATAGCAATTTTCCTTTTTAAGTTGTATATACAGGCCATTTGCATAACTGAGCATCCATTCATACTTTACAGTAGTAGCTTCTGTTATGGCTCCTGGTATATTTAATATGAAAAGACAGCTTTGTGTGTGTGTTTGTGTGTATATAAATTATTTATGTATGTAGTAAAATATACTATATATACAATATATATGCATGTGTGCATTTATACATTATATAACGTTAACTATAATTATTTAATAATCATAGAATATCCTGATTTGGAAAGGACCCCAAAGGATCATTGAGTCCAACTCCAGGTTGTAGGTTATAAAAACCTACATTCTCTATAACATTCAAGCATATATACACTACTGGAGGGGGAAAAAAAAAAAAACAACACACACACACAAAACAACAACAACAAACTTAATTTTTCATAAATGTATTCCCTGTATGGACACATTTCTTTCCTCCTTCCAAAATCCCAGGATTTTGATGTTTCATTGCACAGCAAAGACCAATAAAGCAAAAACCAATAAAACTGTTCTTTGTTGGGGCAGTTGTCAGGGAATGATTTCAAACCATTATAGGAGTTTATGTCTGGAAGATGAGGGATTAAGTTGCTTTTCTGCATTCAGTACGAATTAATAAGCAATTGAAAGAACAATGTGGTAGCTGTTCTTACTAATTAATTAATATTTATTATAGTGTTATTTCATTGATGCTGCTTACTTTAACTAAAATATAAGTTCTATAAAAAGCAGTAGATATTGATAATTTAAGCTCCCTGGTGTCAGTTATGCATTCTGTACTTAAATTGCAAAGCTTTATTAATAGCAATATTGAAGTTTTAGTGTATTATTTAATTATGTTCTTCCTCCTCCTCAGAAAAATAATTTTGGTTACATTTTCAGTAGTCTTTTTAAATGCACTTCTCTACAGCTTTTTCACAGTATGCTCTTGACAGTATGCTGCTTCTAAAGCTCATTTCCCTTTCTTTCATGTATTTCTTTTAACTTCTGTAGAGCAGTCCAAATGTTTTATGCCACAACAACACCCAGTGCTTCTAAGGAGACTGGTCCGAGATCCCTGTGGCGTAGGGATACGGCTTTAATTTGTCTATCACCTTTATTTTAGCTCCTCTGTAATGCTACAGATCTCTGCTTCCAAAGCCAGTCTCAAAACAGAAAGACTGCTCCCATCAAAAATATTTACTATGGCCAATGGGCCACCTAAAGGCAGTGAGCATCTTTTACTACAGTAAACCCTTGTTACTTCCAAAACAAGTTACGCTCCACATGCAAAGTAGCTGGAGCATCTCAGCCTGTGCATCTAATCCTTTGTTCGTAATTTGTTTTATGCACAAGCATGCATCGTGGTCCTGTGTGTCAGTGTTTGGGTGAACCAGTCCATGAATACTTATACTGTGCTGCCCCACTCGATATAGGTGATTCATCTGGGTAGAAGTATTTGAGCAGAGGCAGTTCACAGATATTTCTTTAATTTTTGTTGTTGTTTATATTGCTGTTTATCTAAGCCGTAAAACAACCATGTTCTATAATTCCATTCTTCTCCCATAATACAGATATACTTTTTTTTTTTTTTTTTGAGTGGACTCAGTACTCATGAGTGGTCTAGATGGCTGTGGTGCAAACTTCTGGAACATTTTAGAAAATGATGTCATTGGGATCATTTATACTTGTCTAACAATTGTAAGTTCATAATTATGTGATAATAAGCTTGGATCACTTATTTCTTCGTTGTTGTTTGGCTGGGCTGGCTAGTCACTGAGAATTTCCAGAAAAAAAGAAAAAAAGAGACACAAACCATGCCACAGAATCCAGCTGTAGCAGACCAGTATCTTCTCATGGTCACACTCAGGTCAGTGTTCAGGAAGCACCTAAAAGCTAGTGCTAGTTGGGGTTGGAATAAATTGGTTAATTTAGGATCTCAGAAGATTAAACGTATACCCATATGGTTAATGACTGCCCTCAAGAAAGGGTTGGGAAATCCCATCTGATGGGCAGAAACTGCTAGTTAAAGAGTTGGTTTCTTGAAGGGGATTTACTTTGATTCCTTGTTAAAATACAGCTGATACAGAGGACATAGGCTGAAAGAAATGATGCTTGGATGAGATAATGCTAAAGGATTTAAAATTCTACGCCCATCTGAGTACTATTGATTCCAAAATGGCACGTCAAGTTTGGAGATTTAAGCACTATCTGCCATTATTTTATTTATTTACTTTTTATTTTTATTTTTTTTCTCATGTCTGAGCATACTTCCTGTAGAGGACAAAGTAGTGATGTGGTTACATGATATCTTTAAAACTAGGTTGTGTCTGAGATGATAGTAGTCTTCAAGACAAGTTATAGTATTTCAGAGTTTTCCAGGCACCTTTCTTCAGAAAGCTAGAAAGCTAAGAGAATCAGAAGTGTGGTATTTTCCTACCCTAAGAGTAGGAAATTCTTTAAATATGATTTCCTGTTATGTTCCTCAATTAAAAGGACTACTCTGATACTAGGTGGGAATCCTCACAGAGGTTTGATGTTTTCTTGGTGTACAGCTGGAGTCTGCGCTGATGATATTGGATAGGTGGTAGGCTGACTGCAAGGAACACTCTGTTGAAATGCAGGAACCCAAAATCTTTAAAGCATTCTTTTAGGTTTACTTATATAAATATATATATATATATATAAATATATATGTACAATAAATATATATATATAATATATATTTTTTAATACATGTTGAACACTCAAAGAGAAAAGCTTCTACCAGTAAACAGCTGAGTTTCTCTACCTTCTTATCCCTATTGTATAATCTGTCATCCTTTTCTCACATTAAAATAGCTACATATTAGTGTGTTCTATACCTGCAGAGCTGCTCCTGTCAGTTACTTTGCTGTGTGACCTGCAGAAGGGGTACACAGATTTTCAATCACCATATTTAAGAAGTTTTGCATACATTAGAGAACAGTGATTTCATCTGACTCTCTGTATTTGCAGGTCTTTTTTAAACCAGGAACTAAGATATTTGCATTATGCCCTTGTATTGTTTGTAAACCTTCGTTTAAAACCTTGGTCAGTAATTTTATGAACTGCATCACCATGCAGATGCTGTTCCTGGTAATCAACCATGACACAGTAAAACAAATATAATATGTGTCTCCTTTATCATGCATCCTTAGCAGACATACGGCTCTGCCTGGGAGGACCAGATTAGACAGGGCAGTATGTGTTTCCTTTTAGCTGTTATTCTGTTTTTATAAGGTTGGTAGTTGTGAACATGTAAGAAGAGAATTTTAGGGGCAACTTAGTGTGACTTTCATGAGATGCTTCAGGTAAGATTTATTTATGGAAATATATAGGTTTTCAGGATTGCATCCAGAAATAGCATTTTAAGCACTGTCATCTGGATAACAAGAATTAACCATGTAATTAGTTTCAAGTGAACTTGAAAGGTGTTGCTTAACTTGTGTGAATTCCACCTGAGAGAAAAATAAATAAATACAAATTTACATTTAAATGAATTTTGGTTATTTTTGAAGTTTTAAATATTATCTTAGATCATTTGCTTCATATTCAGACACTTCTTTCACTTCCCAGTTCAGGAAGCAAAAACTGAGGGCTTGAACCCTTTGTATGGCTTTAAGATTGGAAGGGTCACCATTGAATTAAATTTCCCTTTTTTTTTTTTTCTATTTTATGGAGAAACTGCAGAGAAAAGGTTGGTGTTCAGGAGCTACTGCTTTATTAAAACAACAGGGAAGTAAAAATCGGAATCAGAATGGGACATAGATCTAGGCTGTAACAGGAAAAAATCGTGCTATATTTAAGCATGTACAACAATAAAATGAACGTAGGTGAAGAGGGAATGATTGCCCAGCTGTTAACTGAGCAATTGCAGAAAATGGCATGTGCATGGTACTGCTGGTATTAGTTACTTCTCAAGAGTACCTCTCACAACTAGCAAAAATAAGAGGAGAAATCTAAATCCACTCAAATGGTAATGGTGGCTTAGTAGTTAGCATGTTTCATTGCCTGTGGAAGCCTGATATTTCTTAGACCAGGAAAGAAGGTCTATTGTCTGATGTGTCTTGGCTCCGCATAGTCAAGATTTGTTTTCATGAGCCCACATACTGTGCCCTACTGTTGACGGGAAGCTGAATATCCTCCTCCATCACCAGCTAAGGTTACTTTCCCTCCCAGAATGCACATTTTAATTTGGAACTCTAACACTTCATTCCCAGAATCATTTAGAATTGTTACTTGTTGAAATACTACTTGTAGTAGTGCTTGTAAAACTCTGTGATTCAGAGGAATATAATTAGTCATTAAAAACATCAAAAAGTTTATACTGCTTTCATATATATCAGACCCCTAATACTATGTTTACACTACTTTGTGCTTTAGATAATCCTGTTGAAATCTTTGGAGCAGCTTTTCATGTATATTAGTTAACACAAGTAAGGATGGCTGAACCTGGCACATCATAATCATAAACACAATGTTCTTGTCAAGTACAATGAGAGAAATCAACTGCTGTGACAATAATTGCTATTCAAATTCGTGGTTTTAGAAAAATAATTGTTCAATTATTTTTATTTTAGAATTGTACTTGCTTTATAACATATCAATTAAAATGTGTTCTATTTGCCAATAAAAAGGCAGTAAATAATATTTCAGAAAAACAGCATATGCGATCTCTTAGGAAAATTCTACAATATTAATTTAATAACAGACTTTGGTGACTCATTTTCCTTGTATTAAACTACATTAACAAGCTTTTTTTCATTTTCATTTTTTTTTTTTCCTGAATGCTATTAATTTTGGTTCATATTTCAAAATATGAAAGAGAAACATAGTGCGGGGGACACTGCTAAAATTAATGTTGCACTGTGAAATGTACATTTTTTTGCTCTTGGCACAGATAGTGAGATGAAGGGACATGAGGCTTGTGGATCTGTAAGGATATTTAACTGTTGTTTCATCACAGCAAGGTCTAAGTAACTAAGCAACAGCTGTCTTGATAGTCCAACTCCTGTTTTCAAAAGAATACTTAGGAGGACTTACACTTAGGAGAAGTATAAGTGTACACATATAGGCACTAAGTGAGACCTCTATACACCTAAAAGACTAATGAAAATAATTGTTGTGTGCTTATATATCTGTTAATAAGCAGTGTGGACAAATAGGAGCTTATCTGTTGAGTGAAACGGTGCTGAGGACCGACATCGACACTATATATGTCTTGTTTTTTCACGTTGGACTAGCTTGAGTTTAGATCTGTGGATGTAAAGTCCATTTGTGTCTAGACTATATCTTCCAGTATATCCTCCAGTATAGCCTGGAAGCATCTTGAGCTCCAGGACTGTTCCACAGTCAAAATATAATGCCTCATAGCATGTGGTGACAGTCAGTAAAAAGCTCACTCCAGATCCACACTAAACCATTGTGGTGCTCAAAATAGAATCCCACAAAATTTTTAATTTTAATGGATTTAAAAGTATATTAGATTTAAGGTAGTGTGTGTGGTG
Organism: Anser cygnoides; assembly: GCF_040182565.1. NCBI lineage: Eukaryota > Metazoa > Chordata > Aves > Anseriformes > Anatidae > Anser > Anser cygnoides. Next base: position 8,255,897 of record NC_089879.1, on the reverse strand, counting down.
TTTTTTTTTTTGTTGTTTTGTTTGTTTAATATTTGCTTTTATCCAATATGGAAATTTATACTCAGCTGTTATGCAAATTATGGCTTAAATAAGATCTTTTTTTTCATGGATTATTTAATACATTTTTGGACATTTTCATTTCTCTTTTACATGTGAAATAAAAAGAGAATGAGAAAAGAAATAGTGAAGGATAGAACATTTTCTTTTGTTCTGTTTACTTTCCATTTATAACATTGGTTCTTGAAATATTTATATATAACTAATGAAATAGTTCCTTTTACATCACTGTAAAAGTGAGTAAATTATTTTCCCCTATATTTATCCCAGTGATTTGAGTTTGTTTAAAAATGATCTACAGGTTTCATTTTAATTTGCAGATACCAAGCAGCAACACATCCACTAATACCCTTTACAGTCTGTACTAGTGATTAATCTTATTTTTTTGGTCTACCTCCTAATCACACAGAAAAGTATTTCTCAGTTACAGAAAACACTGCCATCTCAGTCCTCAGCTAGGCCTCTAGGCTAAATATGTCTAAGTATGATGTCTTTTACTTTGTACATTTAATATGTATGTTGCTAAAATGGTTGTGCAGGCAGTAATTATTCCTTGCTTTTTTCCTTTTCTGTGTTCTAATAAGTCTCTCCAGGAAGATGCTGTGTAGCCTAGACTGTGCTGCTAGACCTTGTTATTCTATTGCAGCCCTTCCTTGGCCCCTTTCCTCTACGTGTCAGACATGAACTACTTATCTTCAGGGCTTCCTCTTCAGTTTGTCCATTCTTTAATTGTTTATTTTCTCCTACTTAACACTGAGATGATAACTCCCAATCACCCTGTAAGCCATGGTGATGGACTGTTCATTTTCAAACTTGCATTTTCAGTGTTGCATGTGGTTTGAACAGGCGAATGAGTGAAGCTATGTCATTACCTTCCTGCTGATCATTTCTTTGATCTAGACACTACAAAATCCTGATAACACTTGGGCCGCTATAGTTTTGAGTGTGTCTTACCATAATAATTGTCTTATTGTGTAGATTTACATTCATAAGTGCATATTCATTCCATCTGTACTCTGGATCAACATTTCATAACCCATCTGCATTGCAAAGTCATGTGTATTTATTCTTTTTCAGTATATGTGACATTATGTACAATTATAATACAGAAAATAAATCACAATAATGCCTGAGTTTAATTCAAATTGTTCTCTTCCAGCCTGTGTTTCTTACTAAGTATTTCCATGCTAGATGAATGAAAGCCTTAGTATTTTCTCCCTATGGAAATTTATACATGCTGTAGACTAGTCACCTCTTGATCTTTTTAAAAATTGAAATGATTGAGCTTGTTAAAGCACTGTCAGTAAAAGATTTTCTTAATATTTTATTATATTGATTGATTGGTTACTGTTTCTATTCTTTCCACATTGTCAACCTCCTTCAAAAAACATGGACAGAAGAAGTTCTGTAGGCAGAATTTCAATAACAAGTCTCATAGTATCTGTTTTGGCAACACCAAAATAGTGATAAATTTATCTCCTAAGTGCTGCTTATTACTGTTCACCTGGTTGTTTTAACCCTATAAGTTTCAGCATCCCAGCAGCAATTCATGCCATGGATTTATGTACTGACATCCCAGTGTTTTCTGCCTTGTTCTTTATTCCTTTTCTAATCTCTCCTAGCATCCTATTTGCTGTTTTAACTGCTACAAAACATTCAATTGATATATTCAAAGAGCTATCTGCAATGACTTAAAGACTATTTTCTTGAATGGTAATTGCTAATTTAGACCTATCGTTGTTTATCTGTAGATAGAGTTTTTTTAATTATTATTATTTATTTTTATTATTTATTTATTTATGTTGTGCACATTGCCCTTAGTTCATTGTCACTGAATTTCATTCTCTTATTTAACTGCCAAGTCATTCAATATTGAGATTCTTTGTAGTCAGCTTTAATTTTTATTTATTGCTCTACATAAAACAAGACTGTTACCTCCCCACTGCCTAAATACAGATTAGTTTGACAAAACTTATTTTCCATATCTGTCTTCTCTTATTAACACGAATTTTGAGTCTTTCTTCTGATTTATAGTGAGAAAAAAATGATTATTTGTATAGAAAACAGAGAAAAAGTCAAATACTTCATGTTTACTTGCCAGGAAAAGATGGCACACAAGTGAAAACATTGGATATTATCACTACTGTAATTTCCAGATTATTTATTATTATTTTATGTGTGTTTTTAAAACACTTGTTTCTGATTTTGCACATAACACAAAAGATGTTTTGACTGATGACAGGAAACTTAGATGTGTGACCCAGCCCCATTGACATACAGATTAAAGAAGGAATTTGGATGAACTTTTAAGTGAGATCACTCAAGTTTTTTTTTATTATTATTATTTATTTATTTTTTAATTATTTTTTTTTCCCTAGATTAAGAGAATTGTTCAAAAAATAGTAAAAGCAAAAGACAGGATTTTCTTGGGAAAGGGATTCAGTTCCTGGCTACAATGAAAAAGACGCAAAGTGCAAGGATCTCTTAGTTTCTTGTGTCCAGCTCTCTTGAGTTCATCATCTTTTTCGAATTCCACAAGATTTGAGTTCATCATCCTAAATAGAGTTGCTGATGTTTTCCTTATTTATTTTTGAAAGGGGTATAGAGGAGATGGTTAAGATGGCTTACCCTTGTACAGCATGCTAATTTATATCAGTACGTCAGTACTCCAGTGTTATCTTGCTTTTAAGCATCTGTGGCAGTTACTAGATAGATTGTGTGGTATATGGAAGGGAAAACTTTCCTGGGAAAGATTATTTTTAAGCAGTTATTTGTCTAAAAAAAAAAATGGAAAAGAGTTGCTGCAAAGGTAGTTTATTCTGCAGGACAGTGGGGTTTCTTTGTTCTGCTTTTCCCTGGACACTAAGTAAAAATTCATAGTCAACTTGTGATTGCTTTCAAAGAAGACTAGAGAAGGGCAGACAGCCAAAGATAAATTTTAGAAAGTGAAAGAAGTGAAATCAGAGTGCACAAACTGAAGTAATACATTAAACAAAATGGTCAATGTTCTCTGATGGTTACTTTCTGTCATAACATAGTGTGTGCTACTCAGATAATTTGTCGTAAAATCTCTTAAGAGGAACTCTTTTAGTAAGAAATACTGTGTTACCAAGATGGTGCATAAATTAAAATGTTCTTACTGCATTAGTTCCTGCCAGTGAAGACCCATGTAGAAAGATGATTTACACTGAGTTTCATTAAAGAGTAAGGTTGAAATTTCTCTTCAGAATTCTCTAAGGTTCTTGAACCAGCACTTGCCCTCTCACGTCTTTTTATTATAGATCGCTAACTCTTCCACAATTTCCTGTTCAGAGGATGATTTTTAGATATGCTGAACTGTTCTGATCTATTGATCAAAACCAATCAAAATTCCAACTACCTTTGTTTTTTAGAAAATCTGTGCCAAGAACCAATAAAAGCACACCACCATATTTAAGATGGTACTACAAGGAGAGAGGCAGAATATATCTTCCTTTTCCATAAAAATCCCTAGGTCCCAAAGTGCATTAAAAAACTGCTAAAGGAAATGCTGGTGGTTGACATTGGCTTTTAAGAGGAAAGTCAAACTTTACATTTAGAAACAGATCCTTTAACCATTTTTTCCTTTCAGGTTCAGAACTATCAGCCTTCTTGGAACTAAACAGACAGAATTAAGTCTTCTACATAAAAACAAAAACACAAAAAAACACTCTGTTAATTTTAATTATATAATTGATCATTTTATGTCTAAATCACTTAATATGTATGGTACTTTCCTCTTTCAAACCTAGCCTTACTCTGACATCCTTTCTCAAGGGTGTTCAAAGAAATTGATAAAAAGAATTTAGAAGCTGGCAGTGAAAAGAGTTTTAAGTGAATAATATGTTGATAGAAAGCTGTATTGATTTGCATTACTTTAACGTCAAGGTGAGCTTGTGTTATGGAAACTGAGTTTTGAACATAGTTGGAGCAAAAGTATTCTTTATTGTGAAATACTCAGCGGTACAGCTGATTCTTGGTTGCTTGCAGACCGAGGAATGATTGAGTGCTTTCATTCCATTACCTTAATGGAGACATTATACTACAGTTGCCATAAACTGTTTTCTAATAGTCTTAATATCATGGAGAAATATTGAATGACACGAGCTGTTCCTCCTGGAGATGCATTTTGAGGTCATAATTTTAATTCTGTTTACAACATGATGTAGGGAAATATTGGTGTTCCTGTGTGGATAATAATTGTGTTTTGCACTCATGCACAGTACTCCATTGAAGTGTACTGCTTCAGAGAATTCTTGGTATTTTCCATATTAGTTAAAAAAAAATACATTTTGAAGCTTTTTGGAAAAAATATTTATGACTAGAATATTTAAACATTTACATGCTTGTATTGATTGGAAACACAGTAGATATGCTCACATGACTGAAAGTTCTTCACACAGCTTGAAAATCCAGATATTTTCATATTTTGATGATCTAAATCAGTTGAAAGATGTGCTGTTTACCTTAGGTGTCAAATTTAGAAGCCTTTTTTCAGTATCCAGAAATTCATTAACGGTTGAGAGTCCAATGATCTTTCTGTGAAAATCCTTTATGGATTAAATGTTACAAATACAATATTATTGGAGCAAGAGAGAAAGCATATGCTCTCATTGTGAACTGCAGAAGTTTAATAGTTTAATCTTTTTTATCTTTAAATTATTTTCTTTTTTTTTTTTTTTTTGTCTGTTGTATCTTCAGGGCTGTAAAGCAGTTGTGTTCCTTAGGATGTTTTCCCTGAGGTTCTCACTATAGAAATTATAAAAATACTCGATTTGATTAAAGAGACCTATTGTCATCTGCAGACCTGGTTCCTCAAAACAATCATATTCATTGCCTAGTTACAATTCCTTTATCCCAGGAAATTATTCAGAATTTACATACCAAGAGAGAAGTATAATTTTTTTTTTTATCAATTTTTGCTATATTTCACCCTTTTTCCATCTGGTGACCTTGAAACTTGCAGCAAGAGACTGTTATGGGTATGTGGACTGTTGTTGAATGTTGTAATGGAGCTTAACCCACACTAATGGAGACAATAATAGCACTTCAAGAAGTTAACTGCAGTATCATATGCGCGCATCCTCTTTTAACTTTGAACCTGGATGGTTGACAGTTGTTTTTCATCCTGGTATAGTTCAGTTTTCCTCTATTTTTGTATTTTTTTTCCATGCTTAAATGTATTTTCATTACCATTGATACCCTAAGATTTTAAGCTTTTTCAGACAATTATGTTACAACTACTTTTTTTTAATACATATTTTTTTTTGTAATTGCAGTTGTTTCTTATCCTTACTGCTGGTAGCTGCCGTCGTTTGGAAAATCAAACAAACCTGTTGGGCTTCTCGACGGAGAGAGGTATTAATAATTTAAGATTATTGTGGTAGCATAACTTCCAGAATTTATTGAGAGCTTTGATGAAGAATCCCACTTCCACTTTCCCCACTCTCCCCTGTATACACAATTTAAATATCCCTCAACATTCTACTGACTCCCCCCACCCTCACCCCTGGACTTTTTATGTTGAAGAAGAAGAAAACATTGCTTTAAATTACAGAAATTGCAGAACTAGATTGTAGAAAGCTATTATTATTATTATTATTATTTATATATACCAGAATATACTCTCAGTCTCAAAATGCTGCATTGATAAGTTGATTGAACACGGGATTGTAGTGTAGTATCTCAAACTTTCCCAGGAGGTTATTTGGTGCTGTTACTTTGCTGTGTCATTATCAAAAGTTATTGAAATGTATAGTAGGAGAAAACTCTCTTTGCAAAGACTTTATACTTTTTTTTTTTTTTTTTTAATTGAAAGCAAAATTCTAGTTCTATTGACATCAATAGTTTTGTCATTAAAACCATGGCACAATTAAACCTCTTCAATGAATATTCATACATAAACCATATTATTTTATAGTGTGTATAGTTATAGAAGGGTTGGAAAATTTGGCCCAAATATTTGTTCTTATCTGTTTAAAAAATGATTAGACTTAGATGAGATTAAATTTAAGTTATGTATATTGCTACGTGTATATGGCAAGCTAACATATACTTGTCCTAATTAATTTTATTCTCATAAAAAAAAATTGATATTTTTAGACACATATTTTCCTTTGAAGCTTCTGATCTTGATAATTTTTGGAAAGAATACTTGCTTAGTAGTAGTATAACCTGAATAAATAAATAAATAAAAGCTGAGTCTTTCTCTAATGAATAAATGTTTCTTAGTATACTGGCACTAGGAATGTTTAAATAACTTTTTTTTTTTTTTAACTGTAGATCTACAGTGAATTTATATATGGTTTAAAAGTACCAGATAACTAGCACTTACCATTTTCCTTCACTGAAATTATAGTGCACTAGTGCCTGTCTTAGCTTTAAACTGGTGCTACAAAGAAAGACATAGGTTATAGTAGTTATTATTATTTTTTTTTTTTCCCAGATTAATAATATAAAGCATGTTCTACGTCTAAGGGCAAATGCTCATATATTTGTTGTTGTATAGATGAAAGTTACCTTAAACTACAGTATTCAATTCAATTTATTAATATTTCATTTGAGTTTGTCTCAGTACTTAATTCATTAATAGTCCTGTGCTACAATGTGTTGCAATGGAATGCAGCAATTCTTTGATATAATTTCTCATTATAATCAGGTTCTGTTATTGGCATGTTTAAGAATAAATATGAACATACGATTTTATAGATTAAGGGAGTCTACTCTTATTTCCATGGTTACTCTTCTAGATGTTTGGAAATTTGCATTTTTAATTTATTCTGTAGCCATCATCCTGTAAAGAACACACATCCTTGTGGATTTTTTTTTTAAATTCCAGGTTTTATTTTCCTGATATTATAAAAAGTATTTCTAAGACTTTATGAAAATTCATACAAGCTGACTAATAAATACATCATACGTGTAAATCAGTTTCTTTGGAAGAGCAAAATAGAAAGAAATACTTTGGAATTGGATTAAAACTCTCAGACGCCCATGCTTGAGTGCTGATCTTTATTTTTCCTCGAGTATAGCCAGAGAAACTTGGTTCTCTCTAATTCAGAAATGTTCCTTGTTTGATTTCAAAATTATTTGAGTAGGTATTTCTTCATATTTTAAATGAGATAAGAAAAAGTGCCTACAGATCGGTAGCATTATGTTCAAAAATGTTTAAGCAAACGGTCTGTATTTTCAATCCACTATAGCACATCAGCAGCAGTTCATGTCAGATAATAATTTTTTGATAACTCTCCATGTAGTGTTTTCCTTTAATCTAGATCAGCAGAAGTTTATGTAGGTAGGATTTCTTCTAAGGCTGTGGAATGAAGTGAGAATAAATTGTCTGAATAACACACAAGTAGAAGGCTACCTATTATTGAAAAGAATCCTGAAGTACCTACTTTTAAAACCCACTGTTCTAGGCTGATGAAGTTTTCTTCTATTTTAGTCCTTGAAAGACAGGAATGTTGATTCTTTAGATGTTTCCTTCAACATGGACACAAACTACAGTAAGACATTAAATATAGAAGAAACACAAACAAATATGGAAAAAGCTGTTAATAGCTGTTAATACCTATTCATCAAGAACTCCCCATTTATTGTTCACCTCAGTCTGCTTTCCCCTAGAGAAGTAGAATCTTATTATCCAGTTCTTTTAGTGATGAATTTTATCACGCAGTTGATGTAAACAAATACATATTCTTTTTAAGTTTTGCTAGACTTCTATGTTTAGTTGAAAATTCGTGTTGTGTTTTGCTTTCTGGCTTTAATGCTTGAGTAAACTTGGTCATTACTGATTCCAAACTGAATGTAGCATGGCATCAGTCCAATACAAAGCAAGAACAAGTTGTTCCCATTGTGTAGTGGGAATGTCTCAATTTTCTATGAATTTAGAATTTTTATCTCTAATTTCTTTCCTAATTTGTTGCCCATTGAGTGAAGATTTACATTCTGCTGCTCAGAGTACTGACAAAATCTTAGTGAGCAGTTCATTTGAATTTAGTCTCTGTTACATGTATGACATTACTATATGTATATGAAAAAAATTAAAATTGTTTTCCAAAGAATTGATGTTTGTTAACACTGAATTTAACTTCCCTTTTCCCACATCTATTTTTCTTTCCATTTAATTAGTTGAGATCATTTTTCCATAAGCCATGTACTTGAGGTTTTTTTCATTCATAATAAAATTTTGCTTCTCAGCTTTTTCCTGCTTAAATTGCCACCTCGTAAGATGTACTTTATCTTTTGAACATCTAAATTTATACTTTAACTCCTGGCTGAGTTTCTGTTCTTCGTTCCTGCCTTCTGAAAGAGTAAGAAAGAACAGACAGACTCTCTATCTCACCTTCTACCATCAAAGTTATTCACCTTGTGCATTGAAAGAAAATGGGAAGTATCATTCTTTTATTTCATGGTTCTAAAAAGATCAATGAAACATTGCAGAAGAACATGAACAACCTCCTGCCTGGCATCCCTTGACACCTTCCTCTACCCATCCCTCCCATGGATCAATGACATTTTAAAAATGTTTTTAAGAAAGGACAGTGTTTTTAAGAAGTGGGATAGTGAAATATTGCTCATCCGAGAGACCTTGATCCTTGGAAGGAACAGCACAAAATTTTATAAACTGATTTTCCAAGCACTTTTGTTATGGCACTATCTTTCTTAAGAAACAAACCAGAGGAAATGGGAACAATCTTATGGGTACCAAACTCAAGTTCCTACTTACAAAGCAGGATAACATTTGTGGGCAAGCCTGGAAATTCACATAGAAGTAGACAGAAGGTGAGAAATATTTGTCAAATAAATTGAAGGAGTCCCTAAGTATTTCAAGTTCAGGAGCAGCAAAGTATTTTTAGAACAGTCTAAACTAATTGCATAAAAAGATAAGATATATATTCTAGGTTTTAATTGCTCATCCTTCTTTTTCTTCCAAAGACTCACAAATCTTTCTAGCAGTACCTTTTTTTTTTTTTTTTCTCTGTGAAATTGCCCTTGTTAGTTCAGTGGATGAAAAAGTGAGACCTGTCATTTTCTTCCCAAAAGATTTGTTAGGCCTCTTGCATTCTATACCCAGGAGCCCATCTGTGAAGTTTCAATCTGACCCTCTTTTCCTTCTTTAAACACACACACACAGACACACAAAAGATATATCGCCCAGATTTACTAAATAAGAAAACTGAAGATAATGTTATTTGTTGTCTCTGCATCTTTCATATTTAAAGTGTTTGTTCAGTCTTCTACTGAGAATCGTTGCAGGAGAATCTGTTTATAGAACATTATACAGAAAAGCTTGACATGTGCCTGCCAGTTTTCATAATGTCTCAAAGGTTTTGTCCCTTGAACTACTTTTGACTGAAAGGCACCACACTACAGATGAAATTTGCATCCAAAGCAATTTCTCATTAACAACACATCAAGGTTTTCTTTTTGCTCGCAGAAAAACTACACTGAGGTCACTAACAGAGCTCATACAGATGGGTTTGTAAGCCTCACATCATCTAGCTGTGGTACTATAGCAAATATTTGTCCTTCATAAGGTAAAGCAGCTGCTGCTAAGATAGACCATAAACTGTACATTCAGCCAGATGTTTTAAAGATTTGTTGTCATTAATCCAGAAGCATGCAATCACTGATAAACATACAGATGTCCTCTTCTCTTCCCTCCTCCCCAACAAAGACAAAATACATTTGTAGGCCAGTGTGTGCTATTTGTGTATATTAGATCAGACAATTACTTAAAATGCAGTCTTATATTTTTTCTTATGAAAAACTTTTTTTACATATTACTATAATTACATAACAGAAAATTCTTATATATCTTAAAAATAAGACTTGGAATCTTATTTTCTTGTGTAATACACTGTAAGTCTCTTGAGAAATGAGGAAGTAATGCACGATTGCACATTTATGTAAAAATGTTTGAAAGCATGGTATTATATGTGTAAAATGCTTGCCTAACTTTAAAGGTTAATATCATTCCTTTATTAGAATTTTCATATTTATATATAGCATTTCATTATACAGTCAGCTGTGCACCATTTGCCTGTCTGAAAGAATAGCATGTACAAGCATAAAAACATGGAATTATACAGAATACTTGCTTTATACAGTGTGTGGGTGCCACACAACTTATTGCTTCATTTTATTGAATAAGCTTATGTTTGTTTAAAAAAAAAAAAGACCTCTCTAGCCTTAATTTTAATATCAAGGTAGTTTTATTCTCTTGAATATTCAAAGATCCTTAAAAACACACAAATGAAGCTGAAATAGACTGCTTCTTAATAACAGTAACAATTCATGTAACAGCTCTATGCTCATTTCTATGGTAACCCTAATAAGAACAGGAAAGTTCAGTTATGTCAGTAGTACTAATGAATGTAGACAATATGTGAATTCCAGCTAGAACTGTTTTACTTTATATTGTAAGGTCACTTGCATTTTTAAAGTATTTCTTTTATTAAGTGCAATAATGGCTTTTGGTGTATTTAATATTTCTTATGAAGTGGAATATGTTTAGTTTAGGAATATTAATACACATAGAACACGGTGTATTCTTGAACATGAAGCAAAGGAGCAAAAGGAATACTTTGGTTCATCTATATGTTTTAAGGTGGGTAAGGGACCACCAAAGACAGGTGGTCCTATAAAGAAAATGAGAAAATATTCTTATATATAATTAAAGTATCCCGATGTGTAATTTTATTCATGCATGTAGGTGTCTACAGGTTTTATATACTTTGTGTTTCAAAGTTAACCTCACAGATCACTTTTCTTTTTTGGTAGCTTCTTGTCTGCTGCTTAGCAAATATCTTACACATCTATATGTACTTAGTCATAGACTGTGAGTAATCCTTCTGAAGTCAAAGGAGCTATTCATAGGACTAGAATCTCAATTTGTTATATTGCTCAAGCTCTTCTGAAATCAAGAGCTATGACTGCTTATTTCAACTGAGGTTGTAGTTTTATTGAGGACAACTGGGACATTTATTTTAGGTTGACTTTTTCTGCATCCTTTCCAACCTAAAATTTAGGTTCCTCTCTGAATGAACCTTTCAAGTGATATGCCTAGTTAGCTGGCAGTAGCTCTTGCCTCAGGACTCACTCTGCAATCACTTCTGAAAGAGGCAAAAACAGCTCATCCCACCCATTTTTTGTAGTGTTCATCTTTACACTGTGATTTAGCTGTGGGAGACTTGACTATATAAAGGATCCAGTGAGTCAAATTGCCTTTATTTAGTGAGAGTTAATCTTTAATTTTGTAAAATTGAGGTTGTAATTATAATACTGTCACTTAATAAAAATAAGTGATTATTACCTGATTAATTCCGATAATAGCTCTGCTCAAATCATGTTTATTCGCTAGATAGAAAAATGTGAAATGGTACAAGTGGCAGACTCACTAATCTATTGGAAAGGCTTATTTGGGGGTGAGCTACACAAAGTTGATCTAACATAGATATCTCAATAAAATACATAGTTCTAGGAGGTGTCTGTGAACAACTATCATATAAGACTAGGGGCTGAGATTGAAGGACTCATCTCAGTTGTTGAAGTTTATGTATCTTCTGCCAAAGACATCCATCCCAGGAAGTAATTGTAGGTGTCTTGTGTTGATTCTGTTTTTGAATTGTGGTCTTCGGGGTGAATTCACCATGACCTGACTGCAGAGAATTGACTGGTTTTGTTTGGACCCGCCATGGTTATGATGTTCTGTTTCCCTTGTACTTCGAAGGCATGGCACATGAGGGCACAGGTCTGTTGGAATAGTGTTAGAGTGTTATATAGACTGGAGGAAATGAACTATACTAGCAAAATTACCACTTTGGTCTTGGGGAATCAGCAGATTTGCTCCAAAAGAGAGCTCGAGTATATTCCAATACACATGCAGTCTGGACAACCAACGACCCAGATATCAAAAGTGCTACATGACTCAACAACAGAAACACCTCTAAATGCTGCAAAGCATAAACTATACAGGTGTTTTGATTATATCTAGATATGACCAGGAAAAGAAACTTGTTGTTCTTAATACATAATAACCAAAGTTCCTTTTCACGTTTGCATAGTGTAGTTAGCCTGAAGGATCCCAAGAGGGAATAACTGAAATAAATTAACTTCATTATGTATAATTCCTGGGTGCGTGTATAGAAGAAAGTTTGGATATAGTTATTAGTGATGATAGCAGTACTTTAAAATGAATAGTTGAGGTATTCACTAGAGCCTATTATCAAAATTCAAATTTCTAAGGATTAGAATAAAATGCTACTGGAGATAACATTACCTGAAAAATATAGCTATATATTTATATATATATTATAATGGACTATATTAATTCCTGCTATCTGTCACAGACCTGGTTAAATCTTATCAGTGATGAGGTTAAGCTTTCAAGTTAACAGGAAGTAAAAATTAAAATTATTGAAGAGAAAGAGGGACCTGAACAAAATGAAAAAGACTGCCTGAGGCAACCAGCCACTTGGCAGAGCCTAAGGAGCTGTTAAGCTGTATGGTCTGAGAGGTTTCCATGGGACTAGTTGTAAACATAAGAGCATTAGGAGACTTTTCAGTAAACTACCTGTCAGCAAAAAGAAGCGGGCAGTGAGAAAGGCAGTCTGCAGTAAGGCCCTGGGAAGAAGCCAGAGAGCTTCATTTGAATTTTTGAGAAGAAAAGTCATCTAGAGTTGTTTCCACAGTGTTAAAGGAAATGGGATGGTACATATGTTCTTTGTAAATAAAGAGGATTGCACCAAATAGATGACTCATTATTGTCTCCTAACAAAAACAAAAGAGCAGGTGTTGAATGTTGGCCCAAAGTTGGGAGACCGTTCTTTACATTTATATTTCCTCTGTGTTTGTAGTATCATGCTTATTTTTTCTCCCTATTAAAACACAAACAAAGCCCTGTAAGAAATAGGTGGATTTAGGAGCAAACAACAAAAACAAAACTTGGAAGAACTCTGCTGTGAAGGGAGAGTGAAAAGGTTTGTAATGGCAATCCGAGGGAAGTGCAAATGCAGTTTTAGTTCCTCTTCAACTTTTGTCAGAGCGGGAGCTATTTTGGTGGCACTGATTGGGCATCTTTGGCTCAGGTGACTCACCAATGATATGGGATGCATGAAGGAAACAGAAGTCAGGATTGCTTTTCCTCCAAGAGCAGGGAGGCAACTCAATGTCCAAGCCAATGAGAGATGTATAGTTCCTATCTCTCTCCCACTGCACCTCCTTTTTACCTAAAGTTCTGTTTACTTACAGTTGAATATTAATCTTTATAAAAATATATATGTTAATTCATGGTAACAATACTTCTGATTGCTCGTAATGTCTGAAATGTTTGTTAGCTGGTCTGTAGTAGACAGCTGATGTCAGTATTACTGGTGTTCTTTCACAAAGTATATCTGCTTAAACAAACTTCCAACTGCTCTTTGTAAATATATCAAATATGTAATTTTTTTCAGAGTTGAGTTTTAGATACATTTCTGTACGTGTGCAATTGAATAGTAGTAAAGAGGGATTAATATTATGTCTCACTCTATTCCAAAATATTTGCATTTCACTTTAGTCAGCATGGGTAGTACATGCCTTCTAAAATAACTGTATTGTCCTTTGTCTTTCTTACACTTATTACTGATAATATACACAATTCTTATTTCTCTCTTTAGTGTCTTCAAAACATTTTTTTAAGGTTTCTTCTATGTTGATAGCTTCATGTTAAGGTCTGAGCTTTATTATATTTCAGTGCAAAGGGATTGCAATGATCAATGGAACTGGAAATTTGTTGTTAACTTCACCAGCTTACTTTTTCAGTGCCTGTGCTTTAATCTCTCATTAGAATCTCATCATGGCTGTGAATGTCAATATGGTTGCTATCACAAACTCTATGGGTAGCTTCTGTGCTTTTTGTAGACATTTATACATACAACATTCCTTGGTGTCGTTGCTCTGAGCAAACCGTGGCTGTACAGTCTATCTGGGCACGTTCTAGGCTTCTCTCCTTACTCTGGGAAGAAGGGGAAAAAAAAGTAGGTACATGGTGACAAAATCAACATATATATCCATATTTCTTTAGCAACCTCTTAATACAGACACTGGAATCTTAGGCTGAAAAGAAATGTCTTTAGGACAAACCATGAGTGTACAATACAATCTACAAAAATGTAGTTATTCTTTCTCAAGGCTATAATAATATGATGTCTATCCTTCCTGGAGCTATAGTTTTTATTACTCCAAAAGTTTGCAAACAATAGTTGAGAGTTAATGTAACCTCATATAAACTAAGCTCATTATATTTAATTTCAACAGATAATAATTAACATACAACCTTTGGCTTTCCTTTCATCTTCCAAGTATTGACAGAAGTCACGCAAAAACATACTATGTGTGGAAAGAATGCTTTGAAATGCAAAATTTAATTAAAATTAATGTAATGTTATTTTAGGACAGTTGTATAGTAGCAAAAGTTCTATAGGGAATATGAATATTTGAACGGATCATTATTTTTATCCATGCTGTTCAATTTATGCACAAGTTATTTCTGGAAAACAGAATACAATTTGATTTTTTGGTTGGAATTTATTGGATTGAATGCAGTATTACAGGCAGTTAAATTGTAACATCAGTAAATTACTCTAGACTGCTTTACCAATCAATTAAACCACATGCAATTAACAAAAATGAAACTACAATAAACCCTGTGGGTTGAACTTTTTTGGCTTTCTGTGCTCCAAATACATTTTGACTCGCAGTTAATTAGATTTATCATATCTAAATAGCTGTAGTTTTAGTCGTTTATATTTGTACAGCCACAGTCAGAAATACTCTTGGAGGAGGCAGGCAGAGAGGCATGTCCCACTCAGAATTTTGGGTTTGGAAGACTCATGGTTTTTTTACTGGTCTTAGAGATGCCCTTGTGCAAATTGCTTCACTGCCTAGGCCATCAGTTTCCCCATCTGTTCAGGTCTTCTTCATATGTTTTTCTTTACAGACACTGTTGCTATTATTTGGGGAACCTATTCTCATGACCGTTTTGCTTTATTCTCCAATAATCCTATTTGTGCCTAAGCAATTTATTTAGGCATTGGTCCATTTAGGCAGGAAAAGTAAGTGAACTGGACACTGAACTGACTTCTTAATTGTTGTTTAGGTACATTGCTACTAATCAGAGATACAAACATGTTGTGAAGTACAGTCTGTTAGTTTAAGGTGTTATATTTATCACATATTGCAATGTATGATAAAATACTTTATGAAAATATGAAGTATCTCATGTTTCATAATCAGCTTAACTAAAACCAATCACCCATTTCTTATGGCTTTATGCTTTCTGAGTATGGTAATGATGTACAATACTGATTATACTTTTTACCTACCACAGTCATTTATGCCCTTGCAAAGTTAAGTCAAAATATTTTCAGAATACAGTGGGAGCACATTACAAAAAATGCTCTGCCAAGGTATGTGACCTAAAAGTATCAGACACACCACATTTTGGCTTAACGGTATCTGTTAGCAATATTCCTGAACTTGTCCTCTTTCCTATTCAGATGGAAAGGAAGTCTGCACTGTTAATGTTGTTAATGACTAAATCAACCATGTGTGAAATGTTCAAATTTCACCTCTGGTTAGAGCATCCTGTATATTGTAGGTTCGTGGAAAACAATGAGCATAAATCATTTCTGTAGAAAGGGAGGAAAATAGAAGCCAGAGAATTATGGACAGTAAATTTCCAGAAACATCCTTGAACAAAACCTGAACTGTTTGTAAGCACCCATAAAGGTGAAGGGAAAGAAAAAAAAAAAAAAAGATTAAAAGTCTGGATTTTTTTTTTTCAGGAACAAACTCACATTAAAAAAAAAAAAGGGAAAAAAAGTTTTTCATCTAAGGTAGGCCTTGCTAGGTCCTTTTGAGAGGAGGGGAAAGCATCTCAGGTTTGTAGAGTCAGGCATCATAAACAATTTTACAAGGCTATCACATGATAGCTGTGGAGTGGGTGCAAAACTGGTCAGAAAAGCATACTTAGATATCCATTGTCAGTAAAACAAGTCATTAACTACAGGTTAATCTCAGAGATTTGTCCTAGCTCTAGAACTTGTCAGTGTTTTTATTTACGACCTGAGTTAAGCAATTAGAGATTATATCTGTTAAATTTGTAGATGCTAGAAGGTAGGTCACAAGAGTGCTGTAGGCAGGATTAGTTCAAAATAATTTAAGAATTAGCGAGAATATCTGTACCAGTGGATGCAAGCTTTTTTATCCGGTAGAAGCAATCATCTTTGTGAGGAAAAAGCTGACTGTGCTACAGTTCTTCAGAACTGATCAGTGGCTTAGAAAGGTTCACAAGCTGAATGTGAGGCAACAGCAACCCAGTTGCAAAAAAAAAATAAAAAAATAAAAAAAAAAAAGTATATCTCCTGAGTAGTATTGTGGCCTTAACTTGACCACCAAGTCCAGTTTTGACGTTCCACTTCAAACATGTTAGAAAGTATTTGGAAAAGTTCAAAGGATAACAACTGTCTGTCTGTAATTGCACAGTGTAAAAGAACAACATGGAGAGAAGTGGTAACAACCTTGAAGGTAGGGAATGGAATGATGCATTTGCCATATCTGTCATAGAGAGGACAAGAAGTGAAGTGCCTGTGTTGCAGCAATGAGCATTCAGGTGACACAATGCAAAAAAAAAAAAAAAAAAAAAAAAAAAAAAGGAAGGAAAAAGTTGCATTGATAAAGGTAGTGTAGCACTGGAATTGATTGTCTTGGAGATTCTGGAGACTCCGTAATTGATAAATTTTAAGAATAAGGTAGGACAGGAAGTAGGACAGGAATTATATGGCAGATATGTCTTTGGAGAGTGGTTCATGTCTCATGGGGTCTTTTTCAACAATATAATTTTATGATTAAAAAAATCACACTGCATATTGAAGTCAGGTAAAGGCATTTTTTACATAGCAGTGGTATTTTTACTTAGTGTGCTTACTATTCAGTGATATGAAATTACAGAAGCATATATCTAATTTCATAAACAATCTATGTTGCATTCATGTAAACTCAAGTTTATGGACTATTTTTGGATTTTATGTTTTGGTACTCAGCATGGCTAATCATCTCACAGGTCCTTGAAAGAGAACAACCATGAAACATTGAAAGTGACGGCAAGTGCTGTAATAATACCTGCACTTCCTCATTAAAGACTATTTTAAAATGTAAATGAATTTGTTGTTTATACTTTCATTGCAAAACTGTCTCAAATTATGATAAAGACAAATTACCCACAAGTTCACTTGTTTTTCCATTTCAAGTGGCAGCTTTATTTCTAATAAATCTCTTATGCATAAATGCAATCTTTGATGTTATTGATGTTGCATACCATGGTTAATACTTTCCAAATTTCAAATACTGGAAAATTAGCCTCAAAACTAGCCATGCCCCTTACATTTTACACTACTTAAGTTCATATCCACGATGTCCATCCAAGTGACTGATTGAACCACCTTGTGATGTATTAATTTTTTTTATCACTTTTACTATTGTTTGTTTAGGTTTTTTGATTTGAGCTGAACTAATTGAGCTGGACCTCACAACCCTTACATCATGTAATTTTACTGGTATCTGTGTACGAGTGGCAAGCAAAGCAAAGTAGCTTATTTGGGATTAAAATTGAAAACCCTGTACGGAGCAGAAATTGAGCAGGTTTATTGTTTGGTTGGTTGATTTTGTTTTTGTTTTGTTTTCACATACATCTTGTAATTATTCTGGTTTTGCTCCAGCTGAACCAGTTTCACCAGTCTTTACAATACATGTACACATTTTTTACAACAGCACTGCTCAGCACATGTATAGAATTCCTACCAAAGGTAGGAATTCCTACCAAAGGTAGGAATAAGCATCTTTGTGAGCCATTATGCTTGCATTCCTTTATCCTATGGCAGATGATTTATCTCTCTTGCAGATGGACAATATATTTCCACTGTTTTCAGAATGGCATCCTGTTTGATAACATGAAGCTAACATAATTTAAGCATATGTCCTTCCTTTATATAATTATTAATTTATGTATAACCTTTGGCTTTAATTGTATCATGAATCATTGATACAAATTACATAAAATTATAGGATTTGAGCAAAAATGCTTTGAAATACAAAATCTAATTAAAATGAATATTGCATTAATTTAGGACATTTATGCTGTTGAAATAAAATATAGTGTTTGGGACATCATCAGTGTTTGAATACATGATTAGTTTTTCCATGTTGTTTGTGCCTGAAAAGTGGTTAATGTGTTAGGTAGAAAATTTGGATCAAGTGTGGTGTGATGCAAACTAAATTATTGCTTTATTAAGTTGTGTTAAATTGTTTTAACAATTGAAATGCACACAAATAGTAAATGAATAAAATACATTTTTTATTTTTTTTGTATTTCTTACAAGGCCATTATTAATTAGAAATAATGTTATACCATAGAAGCTATTACCAAACACCTTTTTTGACAAAAGTACTTATCTACAGGCTGAAAATCTCACTTTTAGTGGAATTAAGCAGCTTCATTTAGATTAAGCTTTTTATGGAAGATGCAAATATAGATTTATAGTATAAAGAAATAAAGTGAATTAGTTATATTACTAGCAAAATACAAACCATTCTATGATCTCAGTAGTAAATAGTTTTTTTCTAGTGGTTGTTACAGTCAAAAATTTACTCTCAATCAGTATAAAGTTCTCATTCATCACTAAGACTTACAAAGAGTTTTTATCCCTCTATTTTGCTAGCATCTCACACAGGTCAGGCTGATGCTATAAATTTCAAAAGTTTCCACCATCTTTGGAAGATCTTTCTCTAATCCAAGTACTTTACAGGATGTTACAGAATGCTACCATTTTGAGCAGTCTTTAATTTTTCATTGCATCCCAATTGCTAAGCTCTGTAAGTGCCCATTTACTGCTCAGTCCTGCAGTATTCATACAGATATTCAGATATCTAATACAGATATTCATAGTTCATTGAATTTCTCGCTCCAAGAGCAAGGGAGGTATTGCTGATTTATTTTAATTCTTTTCCTATTCTTGTTTCTTTCCATGAGCTGCAGTATCTAGCAAAATACCGGCTTTGTTTTTCTCACCATATGGATAGCCTCAGGCTACCAGTTGTCCTGCAGCACTTTCATACTATTTTCTCAGCATCCTCCAGGTGAGAAGGTAGTGTAAGTGTTTACAACATGTTTCTCTGACCAGAAGTTCTGCTTCTTCTAGGCTTAGTCTCTTAATGGGACTTGGTCCTTTGTTAGCAGTTTGGGATGCAACTAATTTCAAAAGCAGTATTTACTGGACTGCTACCAACCAGTTGAAAAGCTTGGTTGAAACTGCAGTCTATCAAAGATAGGTCAATGGTACTTGTGATAAATCAGTTACATTTTATCCATTTCATATGAAAAACATTGTCTTGGTTCACATATTGATGCCCATGTGGAAACTTTTCCCTATTTTACTCAGGGCAGTTTTTTTTCCCCAGAGTTCATGTTAAGTGCTAGCTTTATCTATTGATCAGTGCCCTCATATTACTGTCATAACAAAATCAGATATAAAAAAAAGATTTTTCAATCTACAGGTAATCAGGCTTCTAAATGAAGAACTAGCTATATGGGATGAGGTAGGCTATATTATGGTGAGCAGAAAGTGTACATCATTCCCTAGTTTGCCATATAAATATGTGAAATCAGAAATCAGTAATGAACAAATAAGGAATATGCTCTTTAATGCTTCTTCTAGTTGTCTGAGGAGATAGACTAAAGTTCTGAATAGATAAAATTTCTCAAAGGGAAATCCCACATAAGCTGTTAACATATTTCCTATTGATTTAGTGGTGTTAAAATTCCCTTTTAAAATTATGTGGGTTACTATAATCTAGATAGTGTTATGCCCCACCACAATATTGTGTATAAACCTTCTAGGCTTTGAAGATTAGGATAGCGAACTGCTGCAATATGGTGAAATGCGCGTGGTGGCTTCAAATTGTAGCTGTTCTGTACCTACCTCTGCTATGCTTTCCATCAGGTGGTTGTGATCGCTTTGAAGAATCCCATACAGTTTGTAGTGTGCACCTTTTCCCAAGCTCTAATCTTATTTTAAAAAGGGAAAAAAAACATATTCTACTTTTTTTTTCAGGGCAAAAAGATATTTTTATCATCTTTTATTTACAAGTGACTTGGATTTTCACACCTCAAAGTGCTATAAAATCAGCTTTTGATCTTCATACTTTCTTAAAACAATTAATCTAGTAATTAAAGGAACAAAGGGAGAAGGTAAGACAGTAATATTGTTTATGAAAGACAGTGAATCAAATGATAACTAAATTAGAATAATGTTTTCGGTCAAAACAATTACTCTGTGACACTGCCCCCCATATTCACATAAAAGTTTGTCAAGTGGTGCTTTTGATAATAATGAACAATTTTCTGAATTTCTAGAGAGTTTCATTCACATTCTAGCTGTTAGGAATATTTAATACATCTCATTAATGTACTTGTAGAGTTTCTTCTTCAAGATAAATGTTTGTTGAATCCTAAGTGAAGGTGCCTTTGATGTTGAATGGCTGCCAGTTGTGATAACACCGAAGTAACTTGTGCAAATTCAAGTACAATCGTGTCTGGCAGCAGGTCATTGTTATGTGTGTGTGAGGCCAGCATACTTAGGTTCTAATGAGGTTCTAAAGAGACTGTGTAGCTATATACATTTGGACCCAGTGGTTAGATAAGGAAAAAATACATGTTCCTGGCATCGTAGGGAGTTTATAATCATACTTTTATTCAAAGTGGAAAGTCATTGTTTAAGGAGTGGCTTTCAGTTTTGATGTAGTTTTGTAATTAACAGGAACAAAAATACTAAAAGCAGTATTAAGAAAAACAAATTCCACATTTATTTTCTTTCTGTGATACCGGTACCTAATGTCATTCTCCCAGGAGGAAAAAGCTGTGTTGCTGCCTTAATGTTCATGCTTAAAGGTATGCCCTTAATTCTATTACCTTTGTGTGAAGAAAGGGATGTGCTTTGCCAGAGCATACACAACGGCTGGAGAGCACAGGCAAGCTCTTGGCACATTCACATTCTTCTGAAAGAGAAGCGCCAACCTTGAAGGTAAAAAAGGCTGAGGACAGTTGTTCTGAGTTTTGTGTGATTATTCAGTTAGACAATGGAACCGGCTAGAGGTATCTGGGGACATTTATTGCGGTGATTGTGGTGCTGCGTCAGTGACGTTTACGTCTGTACCTTATAACAAGCTCAGTGTTTAGTACTTCATGGGAGATGCCTTTGGTGGCAAGTTAAGCATGGCTGGGCCTCCTCTGAAGGCTCAGGTAAAGAGTGTTCCTGAAAAACAAATGCATTGGCACAACCAAATGAAGAGCAATTGACTCCTGACAGACTGCCAAGGAGCCACAGGTGGCGCCCCTCAGGAAAGCCAGCCAGGAGCCAGGGGTGACCCCAGCCTGGGCAGGGCCCTTCACCCACCCGGCAGCAACCCCCAGCGGCTGGGCCCGGTGCGGCAGGGCTGGGTGCTGGAAGTGGGGTCTGTTAGTGGCCCCAGCAATGAGCTAGGCCCAGGGGCCACCCAGGGAGACCAGACAGGCACTAGGATGGAAACGAGGCTAAAACATGGTCCAAATCCATCCAGCAGGCCGAGGTAGGGCCTCTGAGTGCCCTCAGGGCGCTGACAGCCTGCAAGTTGTTGCTAGGATTTTATACCAAAGGAAGAGCGTAAGTTTTCAACTCTTTCTATATATATATATATATTTATTTTTTTCTTCAAAAATAACACTAGCTTTCTCTAGAAATCTTGCTTTATTTGTATCATCATGCTGTAACAACAGTTCTTTCATGTTTAACTGTAACTGAATTGCACCTAGTGTTTTGTTATGCAAATATACAAATACACACTTTGTCTGCCCTTTATTCAGAGAGTTTCCAGAAGAAAAAAATAGCTATGGGCAAGCTATTTCATGGGAAGCCTCTCCAAGTAAGTGACAAACTTTTCCAGTTATATTCATTTTCTTCTAGTATTATTCTGACAGAAAACAAGGGGAGAAGTTTTAATAAGCGTGTAATTCAACTCGTATCTTTCTTCCTTTGTCCTCCTGATTTTGATTATATACTTGTTACCTTTGATTTCCCCCGTTTTCTTTCCCTCTCACATCACATACACCAGCTTCTCCTTTATGTTACTCATTGTCATTTTTCTTTGGTTCTATTTTGCCGATACTTGAATATGCTCTTATGAAACACATCTCAGCTGTGTTGTGTTTTTTGTTTAAATTGGCACTTCTAAAAGGTTAGGCCTCTGCCTTTTGGCTGTTATACTTGAACTCAATTGTCAAAAGGATTTTTCTAGATTGACAGCTCTTTAGAGAAAACGCTGCTTTTGCCTGAGTACACTGTTGGTATATAATAATCATTACAGATTAAACTACCTCTTGAGTGTGAAAATCACCATACAAAAGGCTTAAGAGGACAGAAGGGACAGCACAACTTGGTGTAGCAAAGGAGAGAGGATGCTGCAGTGTAGTATTGATATCTTGCGCTAGGAGGGCACTTGCTCCACTTCCCAGGGCAAATGCAGGAAGGGAAGTGGGAAACTAAGGTCTATTAACCTCTCTAAATTTGTACATGAACATTTAGGGCTCTCCTCAGCCACAGGGATCAACCTAAGTGTTGAGCATGGCCACAACAAATGGTATTTCCAAGTATAATTTATGCTGTGCAGATTGGCAGGCCATGGATTGGTATCTACTCTAAGTGTGTTCATGAAAGGGAATACAAACAGGTTCCAGTAGGAAGGGACTTTACAATAATATCCATTATGTTATTTTGTAACAGGGATACAAACAACTTAAAAGCATGAGCTATCTAAAAAGGTAGCAGATATCAATATAGCGCAAACATCATAAAGTATCGGCCAGTGGATCTGTAAAGGATTATACCTTTAATTCTCCAGAAATCTTTCACTTGCTGGAAGCTGTCTGAAATAGAAGGAATAACTATTCAGATCCCCAGATGGTTATTTACATTTGACATTTTTTTAAATTAAAAATATCTACAAGCAGCATTTTATTAATGCTTTTAATTTAAAAAGTTGTCTCCTCGTTATTGGTATATAAAGCAAAATGTGAAGTAATGCAGGAATTAATAAAGCAAACTAATACATGGCTTAAATAAGAAAAAACAGTTGCAGTCTCTTTACATGAATTTTAGACACAGCTAGCAAGCTAAGGTTATTTCTTTTAAGTCAATGCATATTTGGTGTAATCCACTCTCCTTTTGGAGGTGAAGGAGAATATGCAGAAAGCTGTCTTCCCATCATTTTGTTTGATGTTAGGGATAAATTTATAGTTTGTTACCTGTGTATTTTTGCCTAGTTATTTGCTTCTGCAATTTAAGCCACTTGAATGTATAAATTTATCTGCCAATTTGTCTCAGTGACTATCCTACACATAGAAAGATTACATTTGCAAATATAAGAGGACAGCTGAGACTGGCGGGAGGCTAGCATTGCTTTCTGCAGTAGCATTCCTCTTTCTGCTAAGACGCCAAGTGCCTGAAACTTGATTTATATTCCTGAAGTTAGATCGCAGGAATTACCCTGGATTACAGAAAGTGGCATAAAAGTTATGTGATTTAAGTTTCTCACCATAACTGCTTTACTCTGTATGTCTGTCTGTATATACAGATGTGGGTATTGTTCTCAATTGTTAAAAGTACAAAATAAGCCTTTCGCACACCCCCCCCCCCCCCCGAAAAAGAAAAAAAAGAAAAAAAGACACACACACAAAACAAACACAAAATGAGTGTCCTGAGGGACTGCAAAAATATCCATAACCGCTCATAAAAGTTTCAGCCTCTGCCTCAGTGGTAAGAACTACTGAAAGAGTTTGGTTCTTGTGGATATTGCCTGCCTATGTTAGGTGACATTGTAAATAGAGGACTACAATGTTCATTGTTTTACACACTCACCCTCAGAGCATTCTCTGTTCCATAAGCTTTTTTTTTTTTTTTTGAAAAGCGTATTAAGATCTAAAACCAGGTTGTATTCTGAATTTACTGTCAAGGTTGATTCCATTCCACCACATGTTATATCCAATAAACGTGCAATAACTTAGGAAAGAGTCAGCTCCCTGTTCATATTAGATTTTAACGTTGCCATTTGTTGCTTTAACTTTATTAATACTCTTTTTATTTTTGTGTGTGTTTTTACCATTTTTTAATGAATTTTGGGAGAAGAGATACAAAACACAATTTTGTATCAGGACATAAGTTCTGTGGCAAATTCTGCCATTGTAGAATAACAATTATGCTTATCAATGTAATTTAAAAAATACATAAAATTTGGGATGTCCTCTTAAATTACGTCTATCCACAACTATAGCCATACACATCCTATCCATTTTATGTATTTGACATGATTACCAGTCTTTATAAAGTGAATTTATTTTGTTGTAGGTTATTCAAAGAAAAGAGACAGTAATGCTCACTGGCCTTGCTTTAACTTTTTTTGGGGGGTGTATCTTTGATTGAGAACTTTTATTTGGTCATGCAGAGGTTCAGAATGATTCTACAATGCACCATGGAGCCCTCCTTCTCCCCCCCCCCCCCTTTATTTTTTTAAATAACATGGCATCTTTCAAAGAGTCCAAATGAAAGTTACTTGTGCAGCCAACATTTTAATACCTGAAGCACTATTTCATGCTGTTCTGTATTACTTTTGGCCTGTGTTTCTTCTAATTTTAACCATTAGAATGAAATCTATGGATATTTGTTACATATTTCACAACTTTCAGGGTTTTCTTTGTTTTTTGGTTGTTGTCTTTTCAGGTACTTAATATTTTATGCTTATCACTAACTGACATTTTTCTTTTAGTACAGGGAAAGAGACTTAATCTGTGTCAGATAATATTTTAGGTTGTGTCTTTTAAAAAATGAATAGTTTTAAATACAGTCTTGAAACCTTCAAAGCTTTATATCCCTGAAAACTGAAGACCTGTTTATCTTTAAAATGAGATATCAAAGGCAGCAAAGATATTCAGCCACTGTTCCCAGTGAATTTGCTTTGCAATCAGTGTCCATGTCTGTATACTCAGTTCCTCTTATCAATTGCCCACAACTGAAACCAAGTTTGTTTGACGTTTTCATAACACAGAGAATTATGTATCATACTTCTGGTCCAAAATTCATTAAAATAAATGTATAATGGCCTGGTGACTTCAGTGAGAGCTGGATTCTGTCCCGTTATCTGAACTGATGTCCCCATCACCTTTAATGTCCTCATCACCTCATCAATACCAGACATACTTTCACATACAATACAGTGATAACAACACTATAAAAACAGAACATTGACATCATTGAAAATGATCACATTATTCATTGTTAGGCAGGACACTAGCTCTTACAGTACTCTCTGTACCTCTATTATAGCTGAACAAAGTGTCATCATCTAAGTTTCACAAAATGTATCTTAACAAGCAGTGTGTGTGAATAAGAACAGTTCTATCCAACAGATGAGCACTGATATATAAATAACTCTTAAGTTTGGAGCTTGTGGGGATAAGGTTGTGGTTTTCAGGTGATTAGAAAGGCAAAAATGTTGTGTGCCCTCATTACAAAGTTAACAAAGCGTTATATTGCCACCTGGCCATCTGTTAGGATATGATGGTTGCTATTTCCAATTAGGTTGCTTTGATTTTTTCCTTCCAAACTTGTGATTCACTTTTCATATATTACACAAAAGGGCATATTTTCCAATATATTGTAGTTGAAAACTTGCTGATAAATTCTATTTGCTCGTAGCTAAATACACACTTTCACTGTTTGCTCATGGATGGTGACAGTTACATTTTATACGTTACTCGAATTCTTATAGAGGCAGCCACCATTTTTTTTTTCTTCTCAGTGCTAGGTAAAGCAAACCTATGCAGTTATATTTTTGGGGAACTGAGCTATATTCACTCACAGCCAAGATGCTTTGCCAATTCTTTCACACTCACACATGTGCATTCTCACATCTGCATCCCTCCCCAGCTGGCATATGCTGCTGTGGCTGTCTCTGTGTTGCTGTTGTTCTTTTAGTGGCCGTAGTGTATACTTAGCCAACTTTAATTTCACCAGAACAAGTCTGTAATTTATTTTTTATTAGTAGTGTCATGAACAGAAGTAATTGTCTTCTTTCTGTACAACACATTTCATGTGTTTTGAAACAGAACAACTTGTAGTACCTCTTGTTGTTAGAGACATACACAGTATAGAGATTTAAGTCCACAGTATGTCAGTTTATCCTTGGATATAATTTTATAGTCTCTGAGAAAAGCTGAGGATTAATATATCACTGTGAATCTATATTCTTGTGCTGGGAATATTGCTTTTGCTATTTGCTATGGTTTTTATGATCAAAAACATGCTTTAAATATACAAAAAGAATAAGACTCTAATTATGATTTTACTAAAGATAGACAAAATTCTCGAAGCGAAGCCAGCATTTCCTGTTACTACCCAGAAAGAAGAAATACCGCAAATGGTCTATGCGGGAATTACATTCACTTTGTTAACAAATCTGAGCTCCTTTGTTTTTTGAGGATTACACAAAGTGAACATATGTGGAATATTGCTACCAGCTTGCATTGTTTGATAAATCCAGACAGGCAGAAGAGTGCTGGTGGCAGAAAGTTGAGCATGCTGGTGTTCTGGTTAAAACAAAATCTGGAAATTCTACTCCTTTTGAGCATCAAATGCCAATGAGATTAGGACACACATTGTTGAATGAATGTGTTTCATGTGCTAAATATCAAATTTTAATATTATGTGTTTAGAATTAATTAAAGGTTTCCACTCTATGATTTCCATAGATCTTTTGCAGTATATGCATGTAGTAGATATACTAGTAGAGAGATTTCCATTCACAGAGCCAAAAAAGTGGTCTTTTTGCACAAAACATCTGATTTATACTGAGAGTCTTTTATGTGCTGGTAGCCTGTTCCAGCTGTCTTGTAGCTTCCTGCAGCACAGTAGCGGTAGGGGTCAGGGTCTGTCAGTTCAGACCTTTGCTGTTCAGCAGACGTGAGCTGGTATCATTGCTCAGGCTGTCAGGGCCAGTCTAAACTTCACGGAGTTCCCTGTCACTTTAAATGACCAACTCTGGAATATCACTGATGAGAGGAACTATGACTACTTCAAGGAATAATATCTAATGTATGACTTCAGAGAATGTTCTCATGAATTTTATGCCTAAGGAAGTAGAGATGATGTGATCTTTCCTCTCTGTATCCTCCTAAAATTTGTAATCCATTGGCCAATGTCACACATACTGGACAAAAAATGAGAAATCATAAAGATAAGTAAGTTCTACAGAAAAATCTGAGGCTTCCCTCATTTGAGGGAAGGACCAGACTGACAAAGAGAACTCTAGGGAATTTGATATCCTTATGATTGAAAGAAAGTGGAGTCAGCAGACAAAATACACAAATCTAAAGGAAACAAGGCTTCAGTAGTTCTGCTTTAATGTCATTTTTGTGTTACACTTTTTATCATCTGTCTGAGTAGCAGGATCTTAACTAGACAGTATATTGTGACTTGGTAGAATAAATATTCCTGAAGGGGGAGTGGGCAGGGGGAAGATTTTGAGTTAAAATCAGTCTTACAACGTACACTGCAATGACTTTATGCATTTATAGTGTTTTCACTTGGAGTAAGTAGAGGGGACACTGAATGGGATAGAATCATTTCTGTTTTAACTCGGGTACTTTCCATTAGTATAAACAAAGATTCTTAATCTGTTTTTAATGGAAGTACGTACTAGAAGCCATATGTCATCGCATCATAATGGAGGCATTATAATCTGGTTTACTTTGGAGCTTCAAATGCTGTGAATTGGCCTTAGCCTGCATTTCCTTGGTGGTCTCCATAGTTGTTTGCTGAAAGGCATTGTCAGCATCAAAGCCTCTACAGATAGTTGAACTTGCTGCTGTGATTTCCTTGCATATATCAGGGTTCTAGGACATCCTCCTGCTTATTCATCTGGGACATCTCTTATCTTTCTGAAAGATCAGAAGGAATCTGGAATTAAATCAAATTGCTGAGTAAACTGGCATACATTTAAGGTGTAACATAAATTCATCGGATTTTATTATCCAAATACTGTCCAGTGTTTCTGTGTGATTTTCACCTGTCCTTTTTAAATAGTCATCTGATTTAACAGCTTTACATTTTCTATGAAACTATTTTTCAGTATATGGTCTATTGATTTTTTTTTCTCCCATAAAACATTATTGTGATGATTCTATGGATTCAGGAACATTCAGCTCAACTTTACCCTTGGGAATAAATTCTTGTGAGGAAATGTCCAATACTAACTTAGCTAGCTTTTTATGTCACAAGCAAAATACTGTCGGAAAAAGCACAATATTCAAATTTGTATTGTCAAATATTTGCTAAAAGAGAATAGTAACAACCTTCAGTCCAAAAGTAGAGCTGAACATCAAAGTGTGCGCGTACTCTTGCATTTGTTGTTATCTGATGTCTGATGCTCCGTGTTGCTGACATCTGGAATATTTCTCAATATGTTTGTATAATGTGTTTCCCTCTCTCTTTCTCTCTGTTATTGATCATACTTTCATTTGCCATGCAGACAGATTTTTCTAAACGTTTGTAGCCTCAGATTATTGTCTCTTCCTCTCTCAGTGCAGCAATTTTACATTTGTTAAAATTTTCCTCAACAAACAGTAGAAAAGAGTCAAAAGTTCAAGGGCAGCCTGAAGACAACTACCAAATGTAACTCTTGAGGATGGATTCATTTGGATTTAAGGGAGACTGACTTTGTGTTACTGTTCTCTTTAAGATAACAGAGAGATAGTGGCACAGGTTAACAAAGGTGGGGTAAAGGATAAGGAAGCATGGTTCAGTGCAGGGGGGGCAGACAAAGAAACGGTAGCTATTCAATAAACAAATCATATCGTTCAACTGTGTTGGAATATTGGCCTCCCTGATTCACTGAGGAATCTTTTCATTGACATCTGTGGACAGAGATTGTCCTGTCTTTCCACTGGGATCGGTGCTGTCAGAGACACCCATCAAACTCTCTGCTTTTTAACACAGAAATTGTATATATGTTAAGAAAATTGTCTCTGAAACATTGGTGGAAATTTACATTGTATTAATGTGCTCATTTAAATATAGTAGAGATACTGACCTGCCTATCCCAATTGTCTGCATCTTAGCATCTACAGTGAGGATACAGAAGAGCTGTTACAACACTTGGGGTATTACAGATTTCTGTTTGCAATTTGTTTGATTCCTGTTAGGAAGTATTCTCTGTTCTAATGAGTAGTATAATTTATTTCATATCTGCAAGTATGCAGAATAACCCAGTTTAATGAAATTTTTCAAGATTTTAGTTTGTTTCACTAGGGCTACTTTTAAGTTGCTATAAAACCTTAAGGAAGATTTTGCTTACTCAGCTGCTTACTTTTTTTTGACCCCATTGCTGAAATCTCATGGGCCAGATAATCTGCAAAAGCCCAGCAGCATAGCTATTGCAGTAATAAACACTTAGATTCCCCAGATAGATTTTATTTTAAGTTGCTGTGACACACTCTGCTGTTGAATAAATGTTTTTATTTAAAATGTGTAATTTGTACTGAAGTCTTTTATAACAGAATCATTGAATAATCATAAGACAAGGCCCTGAACTAGCAATAGAAAGGTCAAGAGAACGTGGCCAATAATTATGTGATCACGTTGCAACTCGAGGCAGTAGGCTTTCCACGTTGCCAGTGTTTATCAGGCTTTTCTTATGCAATGGACAGAACTGCAGCTGACACAGTGTGTGTGTTAGATCTCTGTCAGGAAGCTTTAACACAGAAATGTATTCCAGTAATGTGACCTATAGCACATAGGGAGTCAAACCGAATGAGTTCAGTTTGACCATTGTTGGGTTGGAAGTGGGGACTGCAGCAGCCTTAAGAACAGATTTGAATAGCAAAGGCTCTGATTGCTAAATGATTACAATCGTTTACTGCCATAGGCTATAAAAATTAAAAGGTCTAAGTGCTTTTTTCAGACAGAGATGCAGAGACTAATTTTACATGAATGCATATCCTAACAAGATTAGCCGGCTTATTCAGGCGTATGAATTGCACTTCTGTTCTTCGTGTTAAACAAGCTTGTACCATCAGAGCCACTCGGAGCTTATCATGGCCTCAATCAGGCCTGTGCTTTCACTCTGTTTCCCCCCGCCCATCTCACTATTCTAACACCAGGTCTCTGAAGTTTTTACCTGTTTTCATGAGGACTTTTGCTATTTGTCCTTAGTTTGAATTCTTGGTTTTCTGTGCTTAGTTTCTTTGATTTTAATGTATGATTTTCTCCTAGTAACTCTCTGTATAATGCAAAATGATGTCATAGTTTGGTAACATTCTGCTGGCTAAAGAATGACAAATATCCATTTTTAACAGCATTTTCTTTGTTTCAGTATATGCTATATTCTTACAACTTCAGTGGTGCTATTAGGATAGTCTCTTTCTACAGCAGTTATGCAGCAACAAAGAATTCTTTTCCTGTCAAGGAATTAAAGATTGAACTCATATGTTGGCTAATCTATTGATGGTGAAACATTAAAAATATCTAGATTACTGGGAGTATGAAAAAATCAATTCTGAAATTTCTTTGTCTTCTAAGATCAAACTCAGTGTATTTCATTATGTTTTATGAAGCACTTTGGCTGAAAACCTGTTAAAAGCATTAATACTTTTGTCATTTTAGATGGATCAAAAATTCTATAATATATATCAATGTATTTTTAAGGAATCCAAACAGAATTTGGTGTTCTTTTTTCCTGAAAACATTTTTTGAAGATTAAGACTACATTAAATTATTAAAATATGCTGCTAAAAAGTTTATTTTAGTGATACATCAGTGCTACTGCAGCTAACAATGTATCATGGCTTCCACTGAAAACATTTATTTTCAATTTTTGCAGTTTGTATGTCACCTTTAAATTCAGGGCTAGTACATGCCATCTCACATCATCCCAGAGGAGATGGAAAGTTTGTGTTTTTAACATATCTTGAAAAATTCCATTTATTTATTTTTAATAACTTGATTATTTAAAATAATTCTAAATGAATAAGTATATGGGTAACTAGTATTTTAGTAGAATCCCTCTTTTGTCTCTTTGTGTTCTTACCAGCTTGCATATGCTTATTTCTCAGTATTATAATTGGAATAATTAGCAATAACAGTTAGGAATATGAATGTTATTATCTAGAAGCTAAGCAAGGCTTCACTGAGACAGTTGCTTTATATATATTTTAAGACAAAGTACACCTTTTTTGACACCACTTATACAGACCTGGGTGCATGGATGTATGAGTGCCTACATGGGCAGTTTTCTACTGATATAACAGTGTGCTAAACTATTCTGATTTCTCATTTCCTTACCCCCCCCCCCCTTTTCATAGAAAAATAACACATACATTACATTATATTATTTAAAATTTCAAGGACTGTAGAAACAAAAAAAAGAATAACGAAATTTCGTAGCCCCAATTTCTATAAAAGTTCACGTGCGATGGTTTCTATATTGTATGTTCATAGTACAGCAATAACTTGATATGTTATTAATAATATTTATACCATATGATATAATTTTGTTTTATTAGTTTCATCTGATTACATTTAATTTTATTCCTTTGAATACAATTGGAAACCTGTTCCATTGCTCTCCTTTTCTTATTACTGTTGACACAGTTCCTCTTTTGAAACTTTAACACTTAGATCTTGTGTCCTGAAAGAAACAAAGGAAGAAACAAGCTGGCCAGGTTGTACAGGAGAAAGTATTGAGGCAAATAAGTAAGGTTAAAAAGTTATACATGAGTACTGGAAACAGCATTAAAAAAATAAGGAAAAATGAGCACAATAACATTTAACAGTCAATGTTAAGTATGCCGCAGAAAAAACTACCTTAGAAGGTAGTTCTCAGCTAATAACATATGCAGTTTAATTCTCTCTGTCAATTTGATCTTCAACGGTCAAGAAGTATACTGGTTTATTAGCTGTGTGGTGAGGTCTTCTGTGCTATCTGTCATCTTCCACTGCTCATGAACCATGAAAAGAAGCAAATTGCAAATACAGATTTTTTAGATAACAGCCTGATAGCACATCTGAAAACAGCTCTAGAAACTGGTGAATGCAGCATCCCATCTCATTGCAGCTGCTCTGACAGGTTGAAGAGGCCAAATGCCTAAATATATTGACTATACATATTCTGACAAACGTGTTATAGCCAGCACCAGCATCCTAGAGTGCGGTGCAGTACTGCTATCACTTTGCTCCGGTGTTATTTATTAGGAAGAAGTTGATCCAGTCTGCATTTATGACAGTCTTCTAAACGATCAGTGAAGCAACCAAACCCCAAATCCAGATAAGGTAATGGGTTTTCAAATGTGGTGTCAAGGACAAAGTGATCAGAGTGATCAGAGAAATCTGTTTTTGCCTTAACTAGAATGAAGGTGGTGGTTTGTCCTTGGACTATGGGAGGGAGATTGGGTAATTCAGAGAATAGGAGACGCTGCAAACCAAGTCCAAGATGAAAAGTGCAAGGACATGGTTTAAAGACCTATACCTTTTCTTCAAATTTTTCTATATTGTTTTGATTGAGATCCTCCAAACTGCCTTGTTGAAGAGTGTATGTGCATACAAGCGAATGAAGAAACCTCTAAGGGATTCAGACTTAGCCTGGAATAGCCCACAGACACATTGCTGCTGCTTGATGCACCTGATAGTCAAAGCTTGAGTCAGTTACAGTGAATGAAGAACAGCAAGAACAGAGATACCATCTCTTATAGACTTCAGGATTGTTTTTCTTTCCATCATATTGTGTACCTGCTTGCTCCCTGGCAGCATACTCACCCACTTAGGGTTTTCCAAGAGGGAAAAAAATAATTTGAAAATATGCTCTACTTTATTCAGAGCTGGGAGTAAACAAGTTATCATGAAAGCTGGAGATGAGACAGCTGTGGTAAGAGACACATCTTATTAGTTTTGGTGTAGCCCCATGCTGACATGGGTCTACTGATTTGAGACCGAGTTGTTTTCTTTTCATGAAGCTGCACTGTACCATAAGCATATTTTTCAGAATAAAACATATCTCTGAATCTTTTGCCAGGCTTGAGCAAATGTCTTATTACAGCATTTGAAGAAAATAAGCATTTTGTTGCCTTATGTTGCCTGTTGTGACATGTTTAGATAGTCATCTGAAAGCCAGATTATTTTCAACAAACAAATATGTTAAAAGGGTACAGAAATTTGTAGACACTTTTATGAAAGAAATATTTAATTGTGAAGATGGTCTGCTAAGGGGAGCGGTGTCCAACTATGTGGAAATAATTTTTGTTTAGCAAGACAATAGCATTTCCTAATTAACTTCTGTAAACATTGCCTTTATGTTTAGTTGTCTATCTGCTTGCTTGGTAACATAAAGGCAATTGCATTCAAAGTTCTGAATAACCAGCTGGCTGCTTTTCAAATGTACAGCCTTTGAAATTGATTCGAAGCTCCTTTGTGCAGTAAAACAAATGTAAATTGTTGATGTACTGATGACACTGCACATACTGCATTTCTGTGAAAGAGCAGAATCAATTATTTTTGCTTCTACAAAATGAATCACCAAGATGTAAACCTAAGCAGGATCTTTTCTAGCTTGAGTAGTAACGTTAGATTAGTCGGTGTTTTTCCAGCGGTGATGTTTATGATTCAGTTTTCTGTGAGCTGGTTCATCTTGTTTCTCATACATGAAATTATTTTAACAATTGAGTGATAGACTTCTAATTCACATAATTAATGTAGAACACAGTTATGTTGAAGTGTATTGCTTGTATTGAGACATGTTAGTGGATGAAGAGCTGTCTTGGATTTGGAAGCTGGAAAGCGTATTTGTGCGTTCTCAGGTGGCTTGGAGTAGAAAGTGTAATTAAGCACTATTCCATGTGGCTACCTAAGACCACATTGCATGTTATCCTTACATGTAAAAAAGAGTGTGAGTTAGTCAGTAGCTTGTTAAGCTGTTGTACTTTTTATTATTCTCGTTCTGAGGCTATATGATCTGCTATCACCTAACATTTTTTTGTAGTTTTGACACTCCAAGTTATTAATAAGATAGAAAAGGAGTGAATTTTTTCCTTCGTGACGGATGTTGTTTTAGCCTTATCTCTGCCTTTTTCCTTCTCAAACCTGAGCAAGGTGATTTTGGTATGCTGTTAGATGTGGTAATTCAAGTTTTCAAACAGCAGAGCACTGCCTTGTGATGCTCATTAAGGGGAGCTACCAAAACATTTACCTAAACAGCAGCTAGCTATTTCAGCTCACATCATTTCCGTATTGCTGACCAGCAGTCTTGTGAAAAAAAAAACAGTTATTAATTCAAAGATAGCTGAGGTACGTCTGTTTTACTTGGATGAGCTGTACCCTCAGTTGTTCTTTGGAAGTAATCTGTATGGATTGCATAGGTGATTTACCTATCTTCATTTCTAAAGTAAGTCTAAAGTAATCACAAGTGCTCATAAATGCTTATATGTATTACTGGGCTATATTTTTGTGCTTTTTGTTTCTTTTCTTCTTTCCTTTTTTTTTTTTTCTTTTTTCTGTATGTGTCCCCTTAGGCTTATAAGGAAGGAGGAACACTGAGAAAAGAACAACAGATTCCTTAAATTCCTTAAAAAAAATAATAATCTAGTGGGCTAGTGAGTAGCACCATTTGGTACAGGCATGATATGTTTTTAGTAAGAAAGCCTCATTTTAAATAAAAGTCTCCAAAGATAACCATTTGGAAGGTTCAGAAAGCTAAAGATTAAAAAAAAATAATACTTTAAACATCTTTAGCATAGATCTACATCTGAGTTAACTGTTAGGTACATGGCAGAATTCTTGCTGCTTCCTGGGCCTGTTCAGAGCCTTGGGAGGGTACCTGCTGCCAAAGGAGAGGTTAGGGTGTGTGAGGCAATCATTGGTAGGTTTGGTGCCAGACACTGCTCCAGTGGCAGTAAGCTTGACTCTCTGAGGATACCTCCAGCTCTCCATCCCAACGCTGACTCATCTTTTTCTATTCATTCTTCATCTATTTTTAAAGAATAGGACAACGAGAGACTGATTTGGTGTTGACCCCTCATCCTTGGAGTGACAAAATGTAGTACTTCTTACCCTGTTCAGACTTGTCATTGAGATAATGTAGAAGATTGTTTCATTTAAATAAACTCAAATCTGTAAAGCTTTTGAACATACAACAGTATCGTATATTAAATGTGAGACATCACTTTTAAGGTACCTCCAGCTGACATAAATTAATACCACCCTACTGCCTAACATAAATGGTAATAGTATAAATTCCCTCAAAGGTACAGTATAGGAGACAGATCTCAGCTATGCCCGAATCATTGAGCTCTCAGCCAGATCACAGCTGAGTTTGCTTCAACGCTAATATTTTGTGCCATATACGGGAAAGGAATAGTCTTTCTCAGTAACTGCAATCCACAGGCTTTATTAGAACTTAAACATGCAATTAAAGTTATGAATGTGCTTTGCTGAATTGGGATCACTTATAATCTTTGTACAGGGAAGAGAAATTACAAAAGAGGAGGTGAAACTGTTTTAGTTCTTTCTTTGTTCTTCAGCCGACTGAAAGGATTTGAGAGAACCTCACAGTCCTGTGCAGCTTCCTGGCTGCCAGTC
The DNA here is from genome assembly GCF_040182565.1 of Anser cygnoides. Classification (NCBI taxonomy): domain Eukaryota; kingdom Metazoa; phylum Chordata; class Aves; order Anseriformes; family Anatidae; genus Anser; species Anser cygnoides. The sequence goes on along the minus strand of NC_089879.1, from coordinate 8,220,075 downwards.
AGGTGGGTAGACAAGAAAGAATTCCCCAAGTCTAAATTTCTCTCTTTGTGATAGCAAACAGGAGGACATAGAAAAGGAGGGCCCCTTTGAGAGTCCCATGGTTCCTTATGCCTTCTTTCATCTCTCATCATCATTTGATTAAACACATTCCTGTCATCTGCATCCTAAGAAAACATATATGGAGCTGAGGAGGCTGGAAGTATTATCTGTGTTAATTATCACTTTAAAAAATTGAGATCTTGACCTCACTGGACTATACCTTACTGTTTCTTTTAAGCACATAGTTGAGGAACAGTTTTTGCTTCAAAGTGTGTTTAAGGTCAACGTGGAAAGTAAGAAAGAAAGGTTAGGAGAGAGAAGTTTGTCTAGCATAAGCCTCCTGCTACTTATTTACATACCATATGCTTCCTCATGCACATTCACACAGGATGATTTTATTTGGATAGACAACTAAAACATCAAAAAAGTAACAACAGTGTTTGCACAGTGTGAGGCTCCTATTACAGCAGCTTGCCATCCACTGCTAAGTTCACTTCTCAGCTGAGCAGTCTGAATGCGATACAAAGAGAGAAATCTGGCACTTAGTTTCGTTACCACAATATTGAAAAGCACAATTCATAACCATGCTCACTTTCCTTCCTTGAAAGCAATTCAACAGCTTTTAGTATCACCTTTTAGCTTAGTGGCCTACAAAATGCACTTGTGCAAACACTCTGTCTGCTGACTGTCAGTAGTAAGTTCTGAACCCAGTCTCCAACCACAACCTGATTACTTAGAAAGTCCAAAAGTGCTCAGTTTCTAACAAATCTTGGGGAAACTGGAGGAAGGAGGCCCAGATTTAAGAGAACAAAGCCAAGGCTGAGCATTGAGCTATTCTGTACCCTAACGAGGCACCCAGTTCGGGGGACATGTTAGCCAAACCATCAGCCTAACTTCAACGCCAGGCACCAGGAGGCTTCAGTACATGCCTTTTGCCCAGCTAAAGTGGTAGGGAACACAGAAGGTAGGAGAAGAAGGAAACCCGTGAGGTATTAGGGGTATAAAGTGGAGCTGAGGGTTATGTGAGGGGCTTTGTAGGGTGGGCACATAGGGTTGTTGGAAGGCCTGTGGACTTGAGGAAGGCTTGAGAGTGATGAAGAAGGTGTAAGGGATACAAGAGTACTGGAAAAAAAAATCTGTTAAGAGTGTCTTTCTTCTCCCTTGCTTCCATTTACTTCTCTGGGGACAGCCAGCAAGAGGTGCTTTTCTGTCTGTGTCTAGGAATTTACACAGTTGTTTGGTGGAACTTTGTGGTAAAGAAATAAAGGCATTTGAATCCAAAAGCCCCAACACCTTCAGATTTATGGTATGTGTATAGCAGTGGATAATTTGATAGAGTTTCCAGATGTGCTTCATACTTCATTTAAAATACTTGAAAGCAATGGTCAGTTGATCATAAGAAACTACATGGTTTCGAACACGGAAGAATGTTAAGAATCTTTGTGAGAGAAGAACAAAGATGTGGTTAATTAATTTTTGTTGCATGAAGAAAAACAAACTAGAGGGGTAGAATGAGGTGAAAGGGAAAGAAGGGAAGCTTCTTTAATTATGCAGTAGCATAATTAAACCATTAACAGCTTATGCCAAGGTCTAAATGGATACATGATTAATTTCATTTTCCTGAAGTGGGGCTCAGGTCTCCAAAAGATATCAAAGCAGAGCTTTTGATATCCATTATAGCTACACAAAGAAGTCCTGCTTTCCAAATGTTTGCCACTCTAAGTTTTAGTGCTGCTTGTCTGAAAATTAACAACGTGCACAAAAAAGTAGTTGCTAAATCAGCATCTCTGGGAATTCCTAAACTCATATTTAACTGAACAACCTGATTTTTTTCCTTTTGCATATACATTGATAATTTTTTTTTCTTGCATCATGTAGGAAGACTCTGACTAGTACAAAATGGGACTAGCTGTGCTGTGACCCAAGTGCCTTAAATACAATTTCATAAATTCGGAATGTTTGTTCTTAGTGGGTAAGTGAATAAAACTTTGACCTGCTATACCGGACATTGAGGTTGACATCCTAGCATTGCCAGAAGTGAATACTGTTCACCCAAAATGTTCTGTTTTGTAAGGTAATAGAAATGAGTTGTCTCCAATATAAAGGGCTGTAAGTGGACAGAGTAATCGATAACAGGCAGTGGCAGAGTTGAGAGAACTCCTCTCCTGCCATTGGAGGACTGCCGCCTTCCAAGCCAAAGGAACAGCAGTAATAGCTGCTGTTACTGTTTCCTGAGACGTAGTTCCGTGCCTACGATGAAAAAAAAAAAAGTTTAGTAGAGGTTTGGAGCATTCTCAGACTTCAACAAAATATGGATAAATATAATCTAGACTCCTCAAACTGCAACAAAGCATAAAAAAAAAACTTCCTTGTGTTCCATTGAAACTTATGTGCAAAATACCAGACTGTGTCTGCTCTATCAGCTTAGTGAGCACTAAATTCCATGCAGTTAAAATACACACTCTTTGAATGGGTGATGATAATTATGGTTACATCAGCTAGCTGATTATTTAGCTTGGACTATATGTTATTAATTGCACACTTGCATTCATAACTCGAATTGTCAGTATGGTTCATAAATATTTCTTATTTCAGACATTACAAAAATGATACTTTCCAGCATGATATAGAAGTTTACAAGCATTTGAGTCAAATGACCTATTATCTAACAATGCATTAAGTTTCATTTTGGAGGAAGTTAGAGTACTTTTGAGACATTTACATCCATGTAGTAACATCAGCATAATGAGAAATGCTTTATTCAGTGGTAGTCAATGGTGGTGATCAAATTAAGTTTTTTTATTATTATTATTATTTCTGTGGGAAGATGAACTTTTTCATTTAGCAAGAACTAACAATACTGTGTTAATGTAACAATAGTTGTATAAATAGAAATTCAGTGTATATTGTAAAAAAGTGTTGCAGTTTGTCCTATGTACTTATGTCTCAGTCATGCAGACATATACATATATATAACATTACTAACAAGAACAATTCCATTGTTTTCAAGTACCTCTCATTAGGTATTTGCTTTCACATTTCAGAACTCATGTGCCCAAGCTGAGCAGAGGCCCCAAGCGAGGTGGCTAGTGTGGCTCTCACCACAGCCTGGTTCTAGCTCACAGGGCTGCCCCATGCCTTTTACCTTGGGTAGGGGCAGCCAGACTTTGGAGAAAGCAGAAGAGGCTCAGAGTCCAAGCACAAAAGGCTCCTCTACACCACGGTTGGTGTAGCAGGTAGCTTAGTGCAACAGCCAGTGTGCTCCCAAAGAATACAAATTTTATGCACAGGTTGGAGCATGCAAATGTATAGTCTGTTAAAGAATGAACCTTTATTAATAAGGCTGGGCATTATGGGCTATGGCTACTTCAGAAGGTAATTCAGCACCCTTGGGTACACCAAGGAAGCAGCTAAGGCTCCTATGTATCCTTTGCATGGAGTTCAAGAGCTTTCAGACCAGATTCAGTCTGCTTTCTCCTCCTGAACATTCCCACCCTGTCTGCAGTTCAGTTTTCCAAAAGACCATTTATAGCTCAGGACACTCACAATCACATCGGGATTGTGGAATTCTTGGTGCACGCTTGAAGCAGTTTCTTGTTTGGTTTCCTCCAAAGAGCGTAGTGCACCAAAACTTCACTTCAAACCTAACCAAGGACAGAAAATGGGAATGACAGGGTATCAGCTTCAAAACCATATTACTATAGTTTAGCAAATTGTTAATGCTGCTTTCTTTATATGTTCCCCTCTGTCTTGCCAACTTGTTTCTGTTCAGCTCGTGTAGAAAGCTCTGCAACACTTCCTTCCAAGATATTTATTCAAAATTATACCTACAGTAAAAAATCTTGAACTTTCTATCTGTGCCTCTTTTAATTTAGAAATTATTTGGGACATAAACTGTATTTCTCTTTTGTAGTTTTCACCACTGCTGTAACTTTTAATGAAATGGTAATACTAAAGATCAATATACACTTAGTTCTTTGTAGCAAAAATGGTGTTTCTTTTTTACTCTGCAGTGTAACTTTTTATTTTAAAAATCATTTTACTGTGAAAAAAATTATTATAGATAGATGCCAGTAAAATTCTTTTTAATCTTTGCTTTTAGCTATGAACACAAAAAGTCTTTATTTAAAATTTGTTTTATAGAAGGTTTGAGTATGTGCCTCATAAAATTCTTCCAGGGCTGCTATTCTATATGCTTAGTTTCAGATTGCAAAGGATTTTGTCCTGAAGTTATAAACCCTCTAAAATAGGGACATAAAAGTGTATCTAACAGACCATTAACTATAGGGATAGTATCAAGCATAGCTTTAATGTCATACAGAACTTGCCTTTCAGGAAGTTTCAATACACGGGAATGAGAATTTTAAGTGTGGGAGTCAAATATTTCTAACACGGATATAAGTGAGAATTAGACAAAAGAAAAATCTTGTTATTTTTTATTTCCCTTGCTTTGAATGAAATACAACCCCAAAGTGCAGGAAATATACTTTGAAAATTTGCATTGCATCTTTATCAGGTGTAAAAGCTGAAAACTGAAATAAAGAAGGAAATTATCAGAAAAGTACTGTTAAATACTTTTGGTCTGAACAATTTAAATTAAGATGTAGGGTTTTTGAAAAGCCTCAAAAGAAATGTGAAGACCTGCTGTCTGAAGGAGCACTCAGAAGTAAATGCCAAGAATGCACAATACTAACTGCAGCTTTCAAATGAACCTCAGATCACCTGTCATCTCTGTCAAACTCCATTTTCTACTGCACTAAGTGAAGAAATGAGGTGGTCACCATAAAAATGCCTCTAATATGGCAGTTTCAAGTGTCATTAAGCTCTGTTCCATCTGCTTAAAGAGAATGTGGTCTTCTAATTACTAAGAGCATTGTCGCAGACCAAGCAGCCAAGCACACAGATTTATCATGTGGAGTCTGTTGACATTCTACTGCTGTTTCTTGTATTATTATGAATTCAGTCAACATGTTTGTAACTTCCTCGTTTAGTGTTTAATACATCTAAAGAAGATAAATAAGCAATTGAAAATCAGGCTATTTTAACTGTCTGGTATACACTTTATTGTCTCTTGTGACTCAGCGATTAATGCTCCTTTAGGAATTTTTAAACCATAAGGCTCAGAGCACTTTACAGCAGTAGTTAGGTATTGTATCATTTTACAGATGAAGGCACAGAGGTGTGACAGTAATAAGCACATATGGTGAGCAAGTTTAGGTAAAGATCTGAGTAGTATCTACTGAACCTTGTTCTTGCCTTGTGTGGTCTCTGTACTGCGCTTTTTGTGCTTCCTCCTACTCATCTCCTCTCTTTTACTGTATTACTCTCTGCTTCTTTTTCACTTAAATCTCTCTCTCTTTGTTCAAGTTGATGGATCCTGAACACTTTTAAAAGCTGCGTTAGGAATTTTAAGTTTAGCATTACCAACTTAAGGACAGGACTTGGGAAAACTTCATTCGGTATTGATTTTGTCATCTGTCGCACTCCTGTACATTTGATTTATTTGTCTCTCTGTTTTATGATTACTATTTTTTTTTTCCATTTAATTTGCCAAAAAGGAAAAAGTCTTAGTGTAAAACGGGAAAAGGAAGGAAAAAACAGATAAAATAAAATGGATGTTCAAGAAAACTGAGAGGAAATATTCCTAATAAACATCCCACAAGATGTCCTTTTTGGACAGAGATCTCAAATAAACCGTCCCACTTTTTTTCTTCTCCTGCATCCAGCTCAACATTTTAAATAGGTATAAGTGAAAGCACCACATACCCCAAGTAGTATGAAATGTACTGTCAATATATTCCGGTGAGTTGCCTGAAAATATAAGTTAATAAAACTGAGCCAATTTATTTCAAAGGTGAGCTGTTTTGCCATTCTTGGCAAGATCTATAAGTCAGATTTAAGTCTGAAGCATTTAGCTTCAACTTTTCTGAATAAAGAGTGAGCCAAAAATTGAAATGAACATTGTGGAAATGCATCTCCTTTTATACGCATAATAATCAAAGGAACAACTGAAGCAGCTTAATTCAATTTTTTCAAAACATTTCACAAAATATACAGAAACATATCCCAAAATATTTTTTTGTTGTTGAGAAAGTTCTGGGTAAAATAAGCTTGAATGAAGCATCAAATATAACATTTTGGCAAAATATGTACTATGATATAATTATAAATTACAAGAAAACATTGTAGGCAAGATTTAACAACTGATTTTAGACAAACACAGCCCCCTTCAGATTTATCTATTTTGTCAGAATATTTAAAAGCAATACATTTAATAATATAATTGAATTAATTGATAACACTAAACAACTAATCTGATCCAAGTGGTGCAAAGATCACTTAAAGCAGCATCATACCCATAATTACCATTACTTCTGAATAATATGTTTGTATCTACATACATGCACAATTTAAACACATACACACACACAAAAACAGCCTTTTGGGTACTTATTTCTCATTTTGTAGTGCTCAAGAATTTGTTTTGTTCCAGAGTGCTAGTTTATTCCTGGAGTATTTTATATGGTATAGCATAGCTACATTAAGCTCTTGTTTCCTGAATACAGTTGTAGTTTTATAATCCTTCTTAGAATTAAACATTCATCTTTATGAAGGAAATTATCTATATTCTGTCATGCAAGAAAAGAAGAAGCTTTTAGAGAATTCTGATTTCAATACACATGTATGGCACATACCTGACTGACTCTAAGAAAAGTTATAATGCGTAAGATTTTTGTGGTAGTTTGGCAATACATTAAGGTATTTCTTTGTGTACCGAAGCAGAAATGTCCTTCTGTTAAGGTATAGAAGAGTAAGTAGCTGTATACTTCAAAGCATATATACTGGAATGAAGTACTTGGATTCACAGTACTATATTTGTTGAATTAAATGCACACTCATCAAAATAATTAAAGAGGAACTGTAAGATAAAGTTAGTGCTGGTATGAAGATGCAGTCCTAGTCTGTATACTTCTCATCTCGAACAGGTGCAGCACTAGAATGTAATTTTTTGATTTTTCAAATGAATATTTAATCCCATTACTTTAGAAATACTTATGGCTAAAGAGAAAATTCAATTTGCAGAAAGTTTACTCTTTGAATGCTTTTGTGACATTCCAAGCTTGCATATATTCCTTCCATGCAATAATTATGCAAATATTATTGCTACAGTAAATGACCTTTGTCATGAGTTGTTTTATAATGGAGCAAGGTTATTGAATATTATAGATTTTTCATTTTTCTTTTAGCAGTGGTTTCTATGACAATATTATACATAGAATGCAAAGACTAATTGCTGACAGTAAAAGCCTCTGCAATTGTAACTGATGCTTTTCTGCATTTTAAAATGTCAAGAAATAAGATATTTAAAAATATTTAAAATGTGTTAATATTTCCTGAAATATGGTTGCTATGGATGGCAGTTCATCTTTTCCAGTAAATGTGAGAACTGTGATCGTGTCCAGCTTTGCTTTTCCAGCTGTCACTAGCAGGGTGTCATAATATTTAGAGAGATGCTCTATACCTGTCAGAGTTTGTTACAGTTCAGTGATGCATGATGAAGTGTGAGGGACATAGTCTTCCTACACTACTAACAGTATAAATGCAGTGATGATACTTCACAATGATTCCTTGTTCAAGGTCAGTACAAAGGAACTCGTCTGTAGTGTTCAACAACTCACTTATTAATTGTTGGGTTCCAGAATGCAAGTCCATCTTCTTTAATATGTCTATAATTTTATGTAAATATTCCAGGGTATTTATGAGAAATGCAAAAAACTTTTATAACAAGTATAATTTTTCCCTAGAATTTCTCTTTCAAAATGAACTGATGCAATCATCTGAAATTATTTCTTTGTTCAAATCCTTTGAAATTACATACGATAGCATTAAGCTTTTGCTGTTTTACCTGAGGATTAGTCCTGCTGGTATTTGAAGATATAACTGAAGGGGTACGTCTGGCTAATACTTTTTCTGGTAATTTTTATAGCACCTTTAAAAAAAAATAAAACTTGCTAGCTAAGGGATTAATATAAGCATATAAGAATAATATACAACTAGCTTATTAGCCTTATTCTTCTGTTTTGCAAAAATATGCAATTTTAGGGCTCTAATAGCTCAGGTGCTCTTGGCTTATTTTGCGAATGCCATTTAAACACATGGTAGTGCAAGTCATTCCATTAGAATATTTGCACGTACTACTTTTCCAGTTGCTAATTATCTAATAAAAATACCTGCTAATTTACAGATGCTCTGTTACAGTGCTGTTGTCCTGAAACGCTTTTTCTCTTACACTGTTCCCTTGAAATCAGAGGGCTATAAAGGAGGTATGACTAATTGCATTATTAATGGCTTATTGAGGTGTTTAGATCCTCAGAGAGGTCTCTTTTTAGTTGTTGTTGCTGTTTTAAATCTAAATAGGTACATACAAATACATAAAGTGTCTATTAAAGACCTACTGCTCTGCAAAGTTGAGTAAACTTTTATTTTGAGAAAAAAATGCTGTTCAAGTCATACAGCAGAAAAAATCCCTTATACAAAACAGTTTCAGATAAAAAGTAGTTTTGAAAATCTAAGAGAAAATTGTTATGAAAAAAAGTATCTTTAACTCACAATAAGCAGTGTATTTTCTGAGTATACCTCTTTGACAAGATATGAAAAAATCGTCTCAGTGGGATGTGAATCATAACACAGCAGCAGCAGTATTCTCCAAGCACTTGGGTAGCATTTCTCTAAATCCAGAACTAGTAAACTAGTAAACTAATGAACTAGTACAGTACAGACACCATGGTGCTGCTGTGGCTCAGGTGGAAGGGATCATCTGAGAGGATTTTCTAGTAATGCGCATCCTTCTTGCTTCCAAGTGTGGAACTTGGGAGCAGTGGGAGTTGTGACTCTTCCAATGTCTTTGTAAATCACCTGCCCTTTGTCTTGCAACATTTTAGAGGAAGATGTCTTTTATTGCTTTTTGTTTGTTTGTTTATTTATTATTATTATTTTTAAACTGTACTGAGTATAAAAGTGGAGGAGAATTGGGGCCAGACTGAAGCTTGATGTATAATCTTGTGTATATGTCAGTTTAAAGAATCTACCCAAGACTCATAAAGTCAGTAGCTTGCTTGGTCACATTGTTTTCTGGGCACTTACATGGGACAAGTACTAGAAAATGTGCTCTTACTTGCTGCAGGTTTTGTCTCCTCATATCACTCTCTAACCTCCAGTGCAGTGATGTGTAGGAGATTAGGACTTTGGCTTCCAACATGCCTTCACAGATCTGAGGGAACAAAAATAGCATATATTTCTCGCGTGTGTCACAGAAGGAAGCATGGATGTCTATTGAGGCCTGAGAAGGTAGTAAGATTTACTGATCTGATGTATTATTTCTCTTGGTTGTAATGTAGGTTAATCTGCCTACGCATCAACTGATGTTGACATCAGAAGTTTCTGAATAATTTAGAACAGTGCTACAGAGCACTCTTATTAGTTTAAGGCATATATTTTGCTGAAGAACTAAATTGATTTGAGCCCTTAAAACTTTGTCCTTATCCTCAATATTTGTCTTGCTTACTGAAAAGCAACCTGATGTCTGTTACATATTTTGCTATTTGACATTAAACCAGAAACCCCTAAAGAGCTATACGGGTATGAAGTGAGGGTGTGTAACGTTAGACCTGAAAGCTGATGTCTTACAGCAAAGCTCTTGATCATTTACAGAATATGCCAATAGCATATATGAGCTTAGAAATTCCTTTCATTATAATCTGTTAGTATATTTACCATGTTTTCACCTTTCCCTAAATGTTTATCTGAAATATCTCTGGTTAAATAATTGTAAAGGGATAAACAGAAGAGAGACAAGAATTTGTCTGAGATTTGATAAAATGCTTGTACAGAAATTGACGATCTCAATGTTGTCAGCAGAATGAAGGTTAAGAGGTGATCTGAACAGAGTTTATTTCCACATGAGGGAGAAAACTACCACTTTTAAACAAGAGTTCTTTAATATAGCAGTAAATGATACAGACAAATATAACTCCTGGAAGGTTTGAGGGCTTCTCTATCACTATATAAATGTGTATGGTCGATGCATAAACTACTGGGGCAATTCTTTAAAGTATGTTACGGATCAAGTCAGCTTGGATCATCATAACAGCTCCTTGGTGGGCCATTGGTTTGATCCTTATGTAGGCATTAGAATGTCACCTTCTCTGGAAACATACATCATTCTGCTTTTATGCACACACCAATCTATTATTGCATTTTCTTAGTTTGTGAGATCTGATGCGTCTCATCGCAAGGTAGGACAACTGCTGACAGGCCTGTATTACAGTTGTCATGCGATTACTTGTGATAATTACAGGTGCCAAATAACTACAATTAGTTTGTATCCCCATTTCATGCCTAATAAAATAGTCTTTCATTATGTTTATAGTCAATACAGAGAAGTATTTTTCTGTTGTTCTGCCTTATTTTACCACCTTATAACACAGTCTCTTTTAAACATTGACAAACTTCTTCAGTCATATGGCTAAGGAAAATATCAGAAAATAATAGTAGAAGATTGTCATTAGTTTGAGTTGATCTTTCAGTGACTGAAGTATGTGTTTCCTGCCAGGTTATATGTGTAACAATTTCATTTTCACTGGTGTAACATAAAACCCTGCCATGCAATGACAGTTATTGAGACCTATATGCCATAAAATGTACTTTAATTTTTTCTCCCTCTGTAGTGTTTAGAAGCAACTTAGACCTCTTGAGCATTTGGAGATTTACACTGAAATTACTGCCACCGAATTGTTTTTTTAAGCATACATTGCAAATCTTTTAAAGTATTTATTAGAATCTGTGTCATATGCTGCAATTAACTTGCCATTACTTGCAGCTGCCCTTTCCAGTGAAAAGATTAGAAGATAGGAATTTATAATCAGGAGACCTCAACACAGCTGTCAAAAAAGACTTGGGATCAGTACAAGTAGTCTCAAGGGACAGTTTGAAAGGCAGATTTGAACTGTGAACTTCTATGTCAGAATTTTGATTGTCAAGGACCCTTCTAGGTCACACAACAAGGATAATGGGTGCTACGTACTTAAATGATCTTGGACAAAAGTTTATTATAACTGCACAGAGAAATAGCCCAAATATGTCACAGTAGATTCATGGTTATTACTGAAACAATGCATTAATGTTGGCAGTCACTTGAAATATGGTATGTATATAATAGTTTCATTTAGTATCACTTAAAGGTCTCTACTGCAAAGAGGCATGACCTGTCACTGATGTATGCAGTTATCACAAAATATGAGAGTTATCCCTTTCCTCTGACAAATTTCAGATCGCTCATTTCATGTACAAAATGGGAGGAGCGTAGGATAACTTATAAAGAAATTAATTCAACACTTTGCTGGGTAGTTCCTATTCTGGAAATTCAGGTGATTGTCCCCAACATAAAGAACATGAGAAAATCAGGTATAGTTTTTATTTTAATATAAACAAACAAATCCTTAATTCATAATAAAAAGAGAAAGTAGCTTTGAAGCTTATTGGTTGTTGTTTTTTTGTTTTGTTTTGTTTTGTTTGTTAATGCATTTATTTGATGGCCAAAGGTATGATTCACTTAAAATAGCATTCTCAGATGTATATGTAGTTTATTCTGAGATTCGTAATTCAGAAAGGAAATGTAGTATAAAATATATAAATATATAAATAATATATATAATATATTATATAATATATATATAATATGTAAATAAATATACAATAAGAAAGTGACTATGTCTGCCTTACAACTGACACTAACAAAAAGATATTACTGCTTCCCTGAAAGAAAGCAAAAGTTGTCTTTTCTAGTCTGTCTGCTGTTACCTTTGGAAAGCGTCAGTGTTTATGCTACTGTTGAGCTGTCATGACATGGTTTTCAAACTAATTTATGTGTCATGCCATGCTGGTTGGGAAGATAGTGAATGTCACCAGTCTTCAGTAGGAATATGGAAAACAAGATTAGTGTCTCCATAAAGTAGAGCAGATAACTTTGTCTTTGCAACTGATGCTGGGAAGTCTGCGAGTTAGCATCTTACCATAAACTCTGATAGCATCTGAAGTGACAGCAGTGATTTCAAGGTCTCTAGTGCTGCAATTTTTAAATCACAAAAGAAATGAAATAAGGGAAGAGCTCTTGTTAAAACAAACAAACAAACAAGCAACAACAACAACAAAAGCAACAAACCACAACTTTTGTTTGCATTTAAAAGAGCAAATCTAAAAGAGTGAATCTTATAACAAAATCTATCAAGTTTGAGATTTTATTTTTCAAATTGTTCAGAAGTGTGGCAATATTGATGAGACTACATTGACTGTGTAATTCAGGATGCACGAAAACAGTGAAAGAAGAGTTTAATAAGGTGGAACTGATTGGGTTGAACATTTGTATACCTCTGTGAGTATTGTTTAATTGTCCATGAGATTGAGTTGTTAAATAAGAAGACTAATATAAACTGAGTAACACAAGAAAGAACTAATAAGAGATCACAAAAATAATTTTGTTTCTAATACATAGTTCTTAATTACAGTGTTCTACACTCAACGCTGTATGCTTCAAAGCTTATATTTCATGTCTTTCTTGAAGGAAGCAAAATAAATGTTGTTTACTTATACCAACATTTCAAAGTTCTCCCAGGTACTTACATTATGTGCTTGATTTATAAAACATACAAGAATTCATGGATTATTTGAATTGCCAGTTGACAGTGTAGATACACATGGAAAATGTTAACAGAGAAACGTTTAGGGTGCATTTGTGACCGTAGCTCATGAATACACAATAGCTGATGTGACTGGATGTCCAGATCAAGAATGGATACAATATTCATTTTTCATTCAAGTATGATGGTCTTTGCTTCATATTTAAATGCATGTTTTCTCTAGTCCAGCAGTGGCAGTGGAAAAGGTTATAATCCTGTTTTTAACATTGAGCTGCTCATCACTGCCATCTGCTGAAGGTTAGCATGCTCTCAACTGTCCTTGATTAATTGCAAGAGCTCATTTAACCCATTTCAAATGGCCTGGGCTAGCAAACATGTAGTGTTTAAATCTTGTAATCTGACCTGGGTATTATAATCTTTGACAAAGAGGGTGACAATTGACTGTGTTGGCTGCTGCCATATCCTGGAAAAGAGTGTGTGTCTGCAGCCTTCAATTTCTCATTATTTGGTTACTCCATCCAACTCAGTAACTCCTCAAGATGATCCTTGAGAGCAGCTTGTTGCTGTACAGAGGGGAAACTATTCTATTATGATGATGACCCTGACTGACCTCACTTACAACAATGAGAACTTTGGCAGCTGTGGAGGGATCCAGGGAGATCCTACAAATATCATATTTATGCAAATTCAGTCTGTGAAAATGCTGGGGTTTGTTTTCTTTCATCTGAGAAGATCATAAAGTAACTGAGCTAAAATCTATGATTCTTGCTTTGCTTTCATTTGTTTACATGTAAATGAGACAATTTAGGAAGGTAGAAGTGAAGATGTTTCATTTATCTTACTTTCAGATGAGCTTTTGTGCTTTCTGTAGTCAGGACAGTATTTAAAGTAATTGGCCAAGTGTCTCATACAGCAGTTTTCTCTTGGCAGGTGGGTTTCTGTTTCTCCAAAGCTATATGCTTCCATGAAGCCATTGTCTTTAACAATAGCTGAATTAAGATTTCCTTCCTAAAAGGCCAAGTTTCAGTTACTCTTTATTATGGTTTCAGAAGTCAGGGTGATGTAACATCACTTGGCATCACTTGATCATTTTACACTACCTGAAAATAATTTTATACTAGACTAACGTTTTTTCTTAATATGCTTTGGGTTTTAATGTGAGGTACTGTTAATAGAAAAAATAGCAGCTAATTTAAACAAAAACAGACTTGAAAGGCAGAGCAGTGCTTTTCATTTAAGCTCTAGGCATGATTTGGGCTATGTATGGTTTTAAGACTAGCTTCACCTCAGGACTGGTTAGAAAATGCTAAGATTTGGTGAAACAGCTTATAGGTTGAGCATGGCTTACTGGGGAGTGAAAGTCCTAAGCTTTAGATTTATTATACAATTTTTATTAACTATTACATTATTTGATGATTTGCTTCATCACTTCCAACTACAAAGCTGAATTATACATGCAGATTGTCTCAAAGTACACATTCTGAGACTTAAAATCCCTCATCCTAAATTTTGTCATTTGCTTTTCCCTCATTTATGACAGTGGAATACCTGACCATTCCATTTAACGTAAAATAATCTTGAACGCCCCATGGGAATAAAATCAAAATTGTTTTTTAAAGTTTTTGTTTGTTTGTTTCAAATAGCCACGCAATATAATAAAGCTAGATCATGTAAGTGGAAATGAAACAGCATTTTCCTAAACATTTTCACATATGAAATATATGTAAGACTGTGAATTTCTCTCAATATAATTCAGACCGCGTTAGGAGCAAACTGTTAGATGGTTGTGAGAAAGAATAGCTGAAAAGTAGTTCACCATGAAGTATTTATGTGGCAGTTAGTCCTTCACTGGATGGTGAAGGGAAGCAAGCATAAAATATATAATGAACTTCAACTGAAGTACCACTTGAGTACTAAAAAAAAAATAATTTAATGGACAGATTTTTTTTTCACTTTTCAACTTTTTAGTGTTTTCACACATTCTCTGTGTTACCCTACCTGTTAGTGTTGATTCTGTCTGTGGCTGAGGGAGGGCAAAATATTCTTCATGTGCTGGGATAGTGAGTTGTATGGAGCATTGAATTTACTCTGCAAGAGTGCTCTCTTTGTATTTTTCTTGGCAGCCATTACTAGAGATGCTTTAAAATACTGCCAGGGCTCTGGAAGGTGCTTGCAACTGATCTTATCAGAGGGAAACACTGTATGCTACCCAGGTCTTGATTTTCTCCAAGTATTGTGCATTCCAGAAGTGTAAATTTCACTCTGCCTGTGACATGTAGTGTTAATATAAGTCAAGGAAAATCAAAATCTGTTAGTAATAGAATTTTACAGTAAAGTCAACTGGGATATGTCTTAAGATTTCTTTAAGATTATGTATTATTCCCAGTGTAGAGATTTGAGAGTCTCTTGGCACACGTATCTAGAAGGAGAAAGTGAGGTGAAGGAGAATAGAAATTACTAATTGTAACAGGCAAATGAAATAGCCACTGGTTTGTTTTATGAAATTGTGTCTGAGAGAAAGGAATTTCATGACCTGAAAGAATCATGACACTCTCTACCAATGTTTTACTAAGCACAGGTGATGAAAAGCAGAAGTTTAATGCAGACCCATATGTTAAAAGACCTTGACAATTTCAAAGAACACTATTTCAAAGTCAGGAAGTCCTGAATGTAGGTTGCTCAAGTTCCTGCATAATTCATGTCCTTCTTATATTTGTGTTAAAATAGTCTTTTATTATCTGATCATAGATTTTGATTTTTTTCTCACGAAAAAGGCAAAGGTCATAATATTAATATCCCACTTGCCAAATTCCAAGTTTATTTCCATCTAATGTATTAGAATACAAGATCCTCTGTGAATACAGAAAGACAAAAAAAAAAAAGTCTAATTGTTCTTAACGTGGGGGAAAATGTAAATTTTCAATTCTTAGAAAAAATTGTACATTTTTATCTGAATTGTATGAAATATTGAAAAAAATCACTTTGACCAAAGTGCTAATTGTTGCAAATTTTAACCTTAACAGTTAAAGTTTGGTGAAATTTTAAGTAATATAAAACTACTTCTTTGTGATGAGAAGAATTGAGCGAGCATATGTGAGAGAGACAAAGTTCAGGAAAAATAGCTGGAGACTGTTAACTAAAGCTCAGAACATATCAGATCATGGTTTTATATATAATACATGAAAATGGTTGAAAGTTTTTACATTTTACTATATTTAGTTTTATCTTTACTTTTATTTGTAAAAGTAACTTACTAAAAGTACTGGAACTGACTAAAGTTTTGATTTGCAGATTTACAGATTACCTTTGAATACAGTGATTACCCCCATCATGTTAATGAACCACACATATTAGCCTCCACGGTTTGTTAATCTTCCTAGAAAATAAATGAAAATTTGTGTCTTTCTGGCTTATGGAACATTTACGGATAATGTGTTATGAGAAAAGACTGCCTCAAATTCTGATACAGACAGATAATGTAAGAAACCTGCATCAAAATTCTGTTCTCATATATATAGACTCATAGTCACTTAAGAATACCAAATCCACATTTGTTTGATGTTTGAAAGTGATCAACACCAAGTGTTAGTGTAGAATAAGTGATTTAAAACCAGCAGGAGGAGGTAGACAAGCGTATAGCTACTACTCCACTCTTAAAAATGTTTGGCAAAGTGGGTGATGTGAAGAATGAAGAGTGAATTTGAGATCTTAGGGGGGTTTATGGGCTCACGGATTTCTGTTATTACAGAATTATTTCAGAGGTGCCACGGTGTCCATGTACCTTTCTTAATGTGAGGGAGTCCATTAGATCTTTTAGCCAGAAGGAATAACCATGCCAAATTGCACATTTACAAATCCTGCAATGGGCTTTCTGGTAGTGTGCCTACTACTATTTTCTCTTGCTGAATAGTCATTTCTTTCTTTTTTTTTCAGCCCCATATAGAGTAATCTAGTGTCGTAAAAGTACTTTTTAAAGGCATTTTTAAGAAGTTTAAGTATGAACCTGCCTTTAGGACTCATAAATAGAAGAGGGCTTAAAACAAGATATTTTGAGATCTCAGAAAGTTGTAACTTCTTCAAGAATGGATGCCAGTCAAGTTAGTGAACTGACAAATCACATTCTACAGTGTGATCACAGCATCTTGACATGCTAGCCCTGAAAGTGATTTCTCTCTCTTTCCCTCTTGCTGCTGTTGAAATCTATGGTTACCTTCACTCTGGTCTTGCTGGCAAAAGGCAAAGCTAGTGGCCATGTACAAGACTTATGTATGCGTAGTTGTTATGCCAGCTGCTCACTGCATGACTCTATATCCTTTTGTGACCAATATTCACATTACTACATATTAATTCATAAGTGAATTATGTAATGACTGCCTGCATGTGGCAGAAGAATGAATTTCTTCGGTGTCCACAGTATGAGATATGAGTGGAAATTGCTGTGAATAGTTACTTCTCACTGTGTTCATGGTGATTGTCTCAGCATTTGTTCATACAGTGTCTGTGGGTGAGGAACATTTTACTGATGAATATGGAAATGGAGAACAATAATGTTTCTGACCAGAAGAAGGATCCTGCACCTTTTGTAAAAACACCAGGCACAAAGTGGGTGTGTGCCTGCTGCAAGCAAAACCAGTTGGTGCTGCAGTGTGTCTCTATGAGGGACAACATGAAATCTCAACTGATCCTCTAAATTAGGCCACGTTTGCTACCTGTTGAAAGTAGTGTAGCTGTTATGGTTCCTCATTATGGAAAATTTGGCCAGAAAATACAAATCTTTCAGAGGAAAAAAAAAAAAAAATAGGTGGGATGCAAGTGAGGGTAACCTTGCCTTTGGTCCAAAACTGGACATAATGCTCCAGCTACACTATGACAAGGCTTATGCTATGGTTTTTGCAAGAGGAAGGCTTTACATTACTTCTCTTAGAGTTTTCCTCATTGTTCACTGTTTGTTGTAAATGTAAAAAGGCATAACAAAATCACAAAACATTTAGGAATTGTATCCTAGCCAAAGTGGCTTACATTCATTTGAAACATCAGCTGTCTCAGTAATTAGAACACTTACAGTTAACAGGGACCTGGCCCAAGCTGTTTGTTTTTGGATGATATTTGGTTTACGCATCTGCCCTTGAGTTAATTTTTTAAATTCCTCAGTATGTTCTGGCTGTGTTCTGCATATTTAATTTCTCTTGAACATTTTTCTAGCATTCGTGGATAAATTACACTTTCAAATTAAAATAAATCAATAAATAAGATATTTTTTGTACGACTAGAATATAGAACTATATTATTTTACAATATGAACAATTCTTCCTTATTTATTTGGTTCCACAAAAATTACATTTTTATTTTATGATATTTTAAGACCTTTGGGATATGAATGAAAGAATCTCCATTTTTATCTCACTGACTTTCCAGGGTAAAGAAGCATAGAAGGACTGGGAATTGTGTGACACCATAAGCAATAAGTATTAGGGTAGGGTAGTAGACAATTATATAGCTTTTGTTATTGTGGAGTACAGTCATTTCAGTTACAGTATTTTGAAAACATATTTTGGGATCAGCATGGGGTTATCCTGAGAGTTGCTTCACTGATACCTCCATTTGATTTATTACTGGAGAAGAGATACAGAGGTCCTGCTTTACAATATTAAAATTTTTACGAGCATCGAAATATTTGTCATTTAAGAGATTTGTTACGATACCAGTCTCTCAGAATCAAAGAAACATGAAAATATTTACATTTTTTGTCTTTATTTTTTACTTGCAGAAATTCAAAAATCAGTATTTGTAATATTATTTAACAAATAGAGGGAAAATTCACAGTACCTTTTAGTTTCATTTTGGATCTCTTTTTTTTCTGCAGGGCTAAGAAGGAAAGGAGAAAAATGCTTTAAAAAATAACATTGATGAGTGTTGAAGAACTGTGACAGAAGCAGTGGTAGGAAAGAGATAATAGAGATGGGGCAAAATTCGAATACTATTTTTGTCTAAGGACTCAAATTGAAACTTTTTCTATTACAGTATTCACAAAAAGCCCATTAACAATAGAAACAGCTAAGTGCTGACATTTGGTTTAATTTTATATGTCTTTCTGTATAACTATGGTGCAGCTTTTTCTGGATGTAAAGGTTAACATTTAGAATGCCACTACTTTATTGCTCTGTCTGTTCTCTTTAACAACATTTGGGTCAAAAATAGACATAAAACATTTCATGTTGTATGATATAATATTATATATTATATAACATATTACAAATGTATAATTTGTAACAACAATATAGTGCATATATCTGTATCTATGCCTATATATCTGTTATACAAAAGAGGCTGTTTTCTTTTTCCAAGCAAGCTATAAGATCATACAGCTATGGTTGTTAAGAAAACTAAGAATTTTATATGCCTCACTTTTCATCCAAAATAACTCAAAGTACTACACAAAAATTGAGCAGTATTGTTCCCATTTAACAGCTGGAGAAAATAAGGCTGAGATTGTTAAATAACACCCTGTGTTTCACAGGTTAAATCTGGGCAGAGATGGGAGAAGAACACTGCTTCTTTTATTTCCAATGTACTGTCAGCTCTGACAAATGCCAGCTTTAGAGTATTCCTGTCACTAGGTCACTGGTAATGACATTTGAAATGTAGACGTTAGACGAAAGTGTGAAAAATGCATAATAGTTGTTTTGTAAGGAAAAAGTTATACATAAAACCACTTTGTACTTTTTATTGAAACAATTCATCTATTAAAACATATTTAACAAATTCACATTTTTGATGCGTGGTATGCCATAATTGCCATCAACTTTTATTAGCTTTGGCAAATGATCATTGCTGTTCTCTGAATGATTTCACCTAGAGAGATTTTTCCATTTCATGCAACACAAAAAGCAGTTCATTAGTTCCTATAATAGTACTTGTACTCGATCAACCATATTAAGCAGTGACCTATTAATAGGATGGTTCAAAGGCTTAGAGATACAAGTGTTTGGATTTAGATTGACTTCCACTGTCCTAGAAGTTAAAATCATTCTTCTATAGCTCCTAAAAATCATCTTGGAACAATGACTTTAATTGACCAATGGTTAGTAAGCAAATAGTATGTAGAAAATCTATTTAATTGACTACTCTTAAGCCTAATGGAGTTACTGTCCCTACACTAATGAATCTGTAGCCATATCATATTTTAGGTCCAGTCATCAAGCTTTGCTTTACTAGTTCACATTCTTCTAACAGAATGGAGTGAATGCTGTGGAATGCTTATGTTAGCATTTTGACAAACTATCATCTTTTTGCTTAAGAAAAATGAATTAACGTATGTTTTAATTTTATTGGCATCATTGGTAGCCTATACTGCATTCTTTATACAGAGACAACTGCAGGGATAGAAACTGTAGCGTAAATGGACATATTTCTAATATACTCCCAAGAAGTTATACTTCATCTTTTTGATCAAACCAAAGATGAAAATTGGCTTTGTATTTCTGCTTGATGTTTATTTTCCAGATTAAAAATGGTCTATCTGAAATCCTTTTGATTTACATTGCATAACCACTACAATTATATTGACAAGATATTTTAAATTGTCTAGTTATGTGCAGTATTTGCTGCTGTGTGGCTGGTTCAGAAGCCCATTGTTTCCTGTTGGGTTTATTTAATTTCAATAGTGTGATGCAAAATGGTTTCCAGTATTGATGATATATTTTGTCATTCATTGAAGAGCTAGATGTGCAGTTTTCCCAGAGCGTGAGGAGTGTGACCCTTCTAGGAATGGTGTAGACTCATGACGAGCCAGTGATTGAAAGCTTTTGCTATAGAACCTTACTTGCTCCAATATATTTCCTGTTTGCTGTCAAGTTAGGTCATAATTCTGCCCTCATGATGATTATCTGCCCCATATGATGCCCCATCTGATTCTGCCCCATATGATTATCATATTTCAAAAGAGTTTTGTTTGATTTTGCTCACAGAGAGTTGTGCTTTTGTTTGTATATGTTTTGCTTATCTTTTTAAGATTTAACCAAATGATGTCTTCTTTAGAATTAATCTTAAGAATTCTCTTTCAGTGAAATCTTATGGTTCTCTCTCAGTGTCTTCTTAGTAAGAGTGACAAAAGGTGTTGTTCTGACATTACCCTTTCTTCTATGAGTCAGACGATATAAACTGTTATTAGTGAAAATTGTTTTCATAGTTTTTCATACAGAACTTCCCTAAGGGAATATTTTCTTCTCTATTTGATTTCCCTGCATTTTCTTAGCTTTAATTGAAGAGCATAGCTCTTCAAGGTTCAATCTGCATCTCCTGCAGAGCTATTATGCCTGCTAATGATGGATACTCAAGCTGTTTATTTTGTTTAGGCCAGACACATCTGAAAAGCAACCTTTCACTCTGTAAGTCCTTATCTTAGAGTAATCTGTACTGGTTTGTTAAGCTATAGGTTCTAAGAAAATAATATATACTCTCTTTCTGCCCTTGAAAAATGTCTCTGAGAAAGTAAGAAGCTTCAAGAGGAATCTGCATTGCCTTTCACAATTTACCCTTTGTCTTCTGAGAAGGGGGGTCTCTGTACCTGTTTCACTAGAAGGGCCAGAGAAGTACCAAAACACCTTCCAAAAAGACTGACTGGAAATCAGAAAAGGCTTTTTCATCTTCTCACAAAAATATTTCATACAAAAACTACTACATATTTTGTAAAACCTAGTAAAATTTACAATGAAAGCGTCATCACCACTTCATCAGAATCATATTGTCAACACTGGTACAATCACACCCTGGTGCCTTTATAATAGTCTGTTGCTACCATCTTACAGTTAATTTTTGATTTTTTCTTCTTTCCTGGGAAGCAGGATGTAACAGTTAGGAGCACGTACAATATCTGATGGGTTTCCAGTCTCCCTCAGATGCGGTGTGATACTGATGGGATATGGCTATGTTCATTCCATTATCAGCATACTTGTATCCAGTGCACTTGAGTACATACATCATTTGTAGAATTCTCGGGGACAACTGGGGGAACAAGCTTGGATTGTTATAGTACTCTCAGCTGATGGCATTAGAGGATATGACTGCCTGGGCTCCCTCACAGTGCTTTAGAAGTTGACTATTGCAGAACAGTGCTTCGGAGACACGAGAACTAAAGACAATGAAAATAATGACCAAATATTTATGGTTATGTTGGCCCATCCTGTGTAATTTTTAATATAACTTCAGCTTTTTGATGGAAAAAAAAACACACCATACTTTTCTTTCATAAGCCTGAATATGATACACCTAACTGTCTTTCTACTCTCCCACAGTAAAACAGTGCGACCATCTACCTAAAAAAGTAGGGCCAGCAACTAGGAAAAACAGAGCACTAGTCTTGCCCATTCACTATCCTTTGCTTGATCTTGAAAGTCAGACTCATTCAGCTCATTGCACAGACTGTCACACCATCTGCTTTCCCCTATCTGTGTGCAGAGTCACAGTGTTAGCATCCTAACTAGAACTAGAGAGGCACTTCTGCGGCTAGCACAGGAAGGTGATCACAGAAGTCTTTGGAGATCTCTATGTTAACTAAGTAGGGTTTCTGTCAGAGAAATCATTGCTCCACTTTCTGGATCTGTATGCCTTGTCTCATCACAAGTTTGATCCCAGCTGACAAGTCTGCAGTTGATTTGTAGTTCATGATGGTGTTGAGTTCACACCTCCTTTATATCTTTGAGTTATTACAGTCTGCCCTATGTCTTTTCACCTTCCTTTTGTTCCTTAGTAATTTCTTCCCTCCCTCCCTCAGGTAATTGTAAGAACTTCCTTCCTATAACCTTCACATATTTTAGGTCCTTCTTTCTCCTGTTTTCCCAAATATCTGAGCTTTCTTCCTTCCTTTCAGCACTTTTTGCTGTGGATGGATATTGTCTGGATTCTACTTCCTTTCAGCATCTGTTACTCATCAGCTTTTGTTAGTTTAGATTCATAGAATAATAGAATTGTTTAGGTTGGAAAAGACCTTCAAGATTAAGTCCAACAATCAACCTGACCTACCAAGTCCCATCTCAAAACTGTGTCCCTTAGTGCCACATCCACACGTCTCTTAAATACCTCCAGGAATCACGAATCCACCACTTCCCCAGGCAGCCTGTTCCAATGCTTGACCACACTCTCTGTGAATAAATTCTTCCTGATGTCCAGTGTAAACCTCCCCTGGAGCAACTTGAGACTTGTCCTCATGTCCTACCACCTGTCACCTAAGAAAACAGACTGACACCCACTCTTCCTGTTGTTGTAGAGAGCAGTAAGGTCTCCCCTCAGCCTCCTTTTCTCCAGGCTAAATAGCCCCAATTCCCTAAGTTGCTCCTCATAACCCTTGTTTTCAAGTCCCTTCACCAGCTTCGTTGCTTTTCTCTGCACATCCTTGAGCAACTCAAAGTCCTTCTTGTGCTAAGGGGCCCAAAAGTGAGCAAAATATTCAAAGTTCAGCCTCACCAGTGCTGCACAGTGTCTCTTATGCCCCACTCCCATAGTTTGGCAGGTAACAAAGGGCCAGCTATTTCTCTGTAATTTTTTTTTTCACTTTGTGGGCCTGTGTGTTGCAATAATTTTGTCATTTTAAAGAAAGAATAACAGCAGGCTCTAGTAGTAATTTATATCCTTAACAGTGGGTGCAGTGCTGAACTCACATACTAGCTTATCCCATGTTAATTTCTCAGTGTAAAAAGCAACATTACCTTATATCAGCAATGTATCTGTGATCCTAGTAAAGTTTCCAGGGGTAAGTTACTGACTTTTAGAAAGATAAAAGAGCAAAACTGAAATTCATTATTTCAGTATCACCATCAGAATTGCATTTGCGCTGTTTGCCCCATTTGGTGCAGTGAACATGTTGTGTTAGGCAAAAGTCAATAGTGGAAACAATAATATATCAGCAACATTTCATCTGGCTCCCCTTGGCATTCGGTGGCATTGAGGGCTCCTGTAGTCCTTTTGTTAGTAAAGGATCTTCATAAAGTGGATCTGGTCTACAGATTCCCTAAGGAAGATTTCATCCCCTGTGCCTGCTTACCCAGATGATGTCTGAGACTTTCAGGAGGTTTGTCATTGTCTGGCTCGTAACTAAAGGACATGCTATTGGCTATGGTCCAAGATAATTCATTCAGTTGTTTGACATCCTGTAGACTGGGGATAAGGAGAAGGTGACTCCACCAAATAATGGAAAGCTCTACTCTTACTGGCTGGTTGACAAATTTTGTATTAAAATAAAATAAAATAATTAATGTATTTTAATTATCTTCCTTTTTAAAATCCTTTGCTGTGGAATATTTTCCCAATAATGATCAACTAAAAGAACAAACCCAGAAAATATACATATGTAACGTTGTTAATAATTTATACATACATTTTAAATGCAATTTGGAAATGGTACAGAAATACAAGAAGTACTGAGCTGGTTGGTTTGGTTTTTGTTTGTTTGTTTGTTTGTTTTCCTTTAAACAACTTGGTTATATTGCATTTCAAATAATCTTTTTCCCATTGTGTTGATTTTGGGATAATAAAGGTATTTGAGAGTACCATTACCTGTCTCTTCAAGTTATGTTGAAATCTGTTGATTTCTTTTAGTTGCAACTAACTTAAGATCATCAGTAAAGTAGAAAAGATGTTGAAAGATATAAGAAGATATCTTCCATGAGTTTGTGATGGCAATGTATATTTCTATATAGAAGAGATTTTAATAAATATTAACATTTGGCATTTCATTTCATAGATCAAGAAGCAAGTAATTCTAGATTTCCATTCTTTTTCTTCCAGAATGGAGAAAACAAATGTAAATGATTTAAAAGCAATTAGTTGCATGCATATCGTCCTGGCAAACCATTCTATTCCTTTCTAGTATGTAAATTTTGAGGCAAGCTTGATTCATCTGGCTCACTGATGTGAAACAGGGGAAAAACATGGCTGCCATTCTAAACTGATGTAGGTTGTTTTCCATTCTAATTTTATTGTTATAGAAAAATAAGACAATTTCAAATGCAGTTTGAGTCAATAACAATGTAATAGCATCCTAAAATGATATTATTATTTATTCATGCTTAGTTAAATATAACTGTAACATGAAATAAATGATTATCTGTTTTGGATATAATTTCATAATAAGGCCTTTGAAGGTCGTTTGAACTACTGCACTAATTAATGTTTTATTTCCAGCCTTCCTTAATTATTCTTGCCAGATGGTCCTTTATTTATGTTATTGCTTGGAGTTTCCAGCTGAGGTTGTTTGATTGTTGAAGAAAAATATGTGATGGCACCATAAGATAACTGTAATTGAATTGTTAGGTATGTTAGAACATTCAAGCCTTCTGTCCCTGCTTTAGCCACATCTGGGAAATAAGTTTGTTAACAAAGTGCTTTGGCACTTCATCGAATACTTGATGTGATATATGAAAATGTTTAGAGCAAACTCAATTAACATAAAAGCCTTTAGAAAAAAGAACTCTGGTAGCTTTTCATTCATTTATGAATTACAAAACCTTCTGGGTAAAATGCAGAAATGGGTAAATTACCAGGTGGTTGGTTTTGTTTTGGGTTTTGTTTGTTAACATCTGACTTACTTTTCTCATGTCTAAACAATATTACTTTTGTGTTTATAATATGGTATCTTTCCAGTAGGCAAAATAATATGATAAGAAACTTTGTAATATTCACATTATTTGGATATTCTGTGGCCAGCTTTGGTAAGTAATATCTCAGGATTGCTGGTCTCTGAGAGCTGACTAAGCTCAGCAATGGGAGATACCAGATTTGGTAACAGGAATGTAAAGACAGCATATACAAAAAAATGACTTTTTTGTTTTAATCATCATCTGTATTATGCTAGTAAATAAATAGGCCACTTAGTCTTTGACAGTTCCTTGGTGCCAGGTTGTATATAGCAACACATAAGCAGGCATGTTCTAAAAAATCCCTGAAAGTGGTGGTTTTGTGAAATGGAGATGAGTTTTCAGCCCTGAGATGTTGAATATATTTTACAGTGTGTCAGGAGTAGTTGGGAAGAAAGAACTGAGATGTTTGTGTAAGCAATTGGTTAATGCATGAACAAAAAAGTTATTGATACGAAGCTTAAAACACAGAAGAATAAATAAAAAGTCCCATCTAGAAAGTGAAAAGTGAGATGTATTTTTGTCTGATAGCTGTGTACTGCAAGAGACAGGTAAAAAGTACTACAAAAAAAATCAACTACAGATTAGAAATAATAAGAAAAAGCTTACAATAACAATGGATAATAAGACTAGCTTTATATAAGATTACTTTTCTCTGTTTTTCTTCTATCTTGATTTTGTTAGCACTATAGAAAACGCTGGGGGGGGGGGGGGAAAATCTGTTGTGGAGAGCAGCTCCCAGTGTTGAAAACATGGATGTGCTGTATAAAGTTTTACAGATCTATCACAGCATTTTGAAATGTTGGTTAAAAAAAAAAAAAAAAAAGGATTTTCTCATTTTATTGCAGTACATGTTTAACAGCTCTACTTATTTCTTTGGCAACTCCTCTTTTGTTTGCCACATGTAGCTTTCCTGAGCAGCCCATAGTCTGGGTACTAGGAGAAATACTCTCTCCATCAGCCTGTATTAGACACGTGTGTTCTTGGCTTGTGAGTACTCTGAATGTAAAACTCTCTTCAGATGTTATGGAAGATGGGAAGCAGCTGCTGTCTTTCAGAGCACAAATATAGGGCTTTTAATATACTCTCTATCTGCCATGGAGCAGGATGGAGTCCATACAATGGAGCCCATCACACAATACAGATGTATCAAATTAAGGCTCAACCCAATTGGATTTTGCTACTTCCTGTGTAATTCAAGGTCTTTGTGATTTGTTAACTCATTCGGCTTTAAAAACATTATAAATATGCATTATCTGGATTGCTGCTCTGAAAATGGGACCCTGGAGTTGGAGGTAACATCTCTGCCGCAGTGGTGGAATGAGTGAGCACTTCTGTCAGCTGCAGGAGATCTCCCCATTCATATTTAAATCCAGTCCTTGTGCCAGAACAGAAATGCATACTATTCACGTGCTCATCTTCTACAACATTAAGCAAGCATGTTTCTGAACCACAGACAAAAGAGAGCAATGAATTTATTTAATGACCTTTTCTATTGGTGACCAGAAACTGCTTTTAGCAACTGGTTGTCTGAATAAGAAAAGTAAGCAAGAATAGCAGAGTGGTTTTCCCTTATCTCCTTAGTCATTTTTTAAACTCTTCACTGTTTAGCTTTTTTCTTTTTATCTATTCATCATTTCTCTGCCTTCTACTTTCCTCCACAACACAAACCAAATTCCCCCAGCAATGTGGCCTAATACTTCCTAACACAGATTTTAGGGACAGTATATGAACAAATATGCTCCTCTTTCTATCTAGTGCTGCAAAATAATAAATCAAACCCAAAGCCCCAAGCTGTATAGCTGCCTTGCCATCAGTGTATTTAATTCTGCTGCTCTGGGGACAGCATCTTTTCCAAAGTCTGACAAGAGGTGCTGCATTTTGATGTTTCCACACAGTGCAGTGGGCAGGAGGATGGCCAGCTGGGAGAAGAGACAAATAATGCCAGAAGTGAACCGACCTCTGTCTTCCTTATCTATATGAATGGGAAGCTGGTCCTGGCCAGTCTCTAACCACAGCAGGACATCCCAGTGTGAAATGCCAGCATGAAATTACTAATTATCATGCTTTTTGAGTTCTGGATCTGCTGTTAACTTTATAGTTTGGTAATGTCACCACAGTACTACAGAGGTATGTACAGAAAGAGGTATTATCTTGCCAATGTGACATTAAATTGTATAAGAGTAATTTAGCTGTCTTGTGTAACACTTATTTTAATACTCCTGCATGTTAGAGTGATTTATAAAATACCTGTGCAGAGAAAAAAAAAATCCCCAAATCAAAGGTTATATTTTTTTTTAACCTTATTGTGCAAAAACCTCTAACTTCTTTAGATTACATATGGGTTTTGATGGTGTAGAAGATAAATATTAGTGTTCCTTTTTGCCCATAATGCAAGATGTATTGCCCAAGGTACGACACACTATCCAACGAAAACACCCACTGAGATTTGTAGGTGGTGTTGGGTTACAACTGCTTTTTTTCCTGGAGGCTAAAATTGCCTAAATCTTGTCTCTCACTGTGCTGTTTTTTCCCTCATTATATATTTAAGAGGGTCAAATCATTCATCATTCTCAATTACTGAGATATAATTCACTGCATGCAATGTGAACTACAGACCAGATGCCTGCAAAATTCCTGCACTGACCAATAATCTTCAGTCCCAATACCCATTCTGGTTTTAATACAACAGTAACATGTTTGTTTCCTATTGAATTATTTGCAGAAGATACATACCCAATCAAAGCTTAGTCAGACAGGTGGTTATCAGAATGAGACACAATCAGGGAGACACAGAGCAATATAAACATACTGCGATCTGTTCCTTTTAACAGCCTATAAAATGCCAATGATGTTTAAAGAGGAATAACTTGATTTTATTAAAGGGCAGGATCTGTCAAGTGGGAACTTGCTGGCTGCAAGACATTTTAATGAAAGTCTCTTAGTGGTCTGGAAGTCCTGCCCTCTAGTACAACTGCAGGTATTACAAAATAATGCTTGATTTTAGAAGTGTTTCAGCTTGCTTTTAGTCTCTTCTACTACTGCTGTATAAAATCATTTATTATCCCTCATGTCACATTATAAATTTATCAGAGCTAACGTACAGAAATCATACTAAAATAAAGTTGTCCTATTTGGGGGAGGGGGTGGGGGGTGTCTAAACAATCTCTGAGTAAACAATCTAGTCTGATTTCATTTTGACTTACTGTGGCATACCGGACCCTCATACTTTTTGT
Source organism: Anser cygnoides (assembly GCF_040182565.1). Lineage (NCBI taxonomy): Eukaryota > Metazoa > Chordata > Aves > Anseriformes > Anatidae > Anser > Anser cygnoides. The sequence continues at coordinate 8,191,476 of NC_089879.1, read as the reverse complement.
GCCAGTTCTTGAATTACACCAACAAATATAAAATACTAAATGAATTAAAGTCTGATATTTTCCCGAGTCACTGAAATCTCAATATCTGTGATTCCTGAGAGATCACTTATGGTCAACACTCACAGGGTTTGTTTCCTTTAAATATGCACCTGAAGCATTGAATTGATTTCTGTCTGACAGAGCTTTACACCTCATTTGGAAAGCTAATTCAAAAAAAGAGCACGTCAAAATGCAATGAAAAGTGGTCTATCAGATGAGAGTGTGGAACGTGGAAGCCCGTATGGCTGATTTATCTCAGTATAGCAGTGGCTCAGTTTTGCCCAGTCCCCGGAACTGATTGGAAAGCTGACAGTGGCCTAAGTTTTTGGGTAGCCTACAGGACAGTGTAGAAGAAAGTACAAACGGACTTCTAATTTCAGAAGGCAGCATTAATGATTCAGGAACCATAATGACAGAATATGAGAAATGCTAGATAGGGGAGAATAAATTGCAAGGGATTTTGAAATTAAAGTAACAGGTATTTGATATGAACAAACAGGAAAGCCAGTGAAAGGATATTTAGCAAGGGATGATACTAACAAAATGATGACAAGATAACAATCTCTGCAAAAATACTGTGCATTGATGTTAAGTGGTCCAGGACTGCATTTTCAAGGCTGGTACGATGGCTGTGGTAGCTAAGGTACAAGCTGATGGCCACGAGTGTGAATATGACATTAACTACTACAGTTAACCTGAGATCTGGCTGACAAAATAAAGAAATATTAAAGCAAATCTAAATTAATTTTCCAAATCTTTCCTTCTTTTCAGTATCAGGGATATACTATGTACTTCTTTCAATGGTTTGGCAGCATGCATTAAGTATTGATACTTCTGAAAATTATTCCTTTAAAAATGAATAACAGAAGTTTTCTATTTAAACAAAGATGAGGAATACTACAATTTGCAATGAATAAAAAAGAGAGTTTTGTTACTTGATTTGAAAATGAATTATGTGGACTTTCTATGCTACTTATATTTGTTAACACTTTTGAGGAATAATTACTTTAGATAAATATTCATAAATTTTCTCTAAATATTGTAAATAAACAGTTAAAGATACATACTTTTCACTCTAACATATCACGTAAATAGATTAATTCATGAATGAGTAAATTGATAATTAGACCTTATGATTCTTATACGAATCTTTTACATTATGCTTTAGAAGTTGCACCCACAGACATTCTCTTTATAAAGCAGAATTTTATCATTAATATAAGGTCTTCTGCAAAATTTTCCATCTCCCATCACTGGCAGTGAAATACATGGCATTTAGTTGTGAGCTATCCTCATCATCCATTTTCTGAAGATTTAACGTAATTTTACCTGCTCACCTCTGAACGTGCAGGCTGTTTAGTTTGCTTTCACATTTATTCATGCTGCTTTTGTCTCTTTTATTACCCACCCAGTGAGTTTATGAGAGAGTGGGAAAGCACGTTTCTCTTCAAGGGCTTCTTCTCAAGAACATGAGGAAGTAGATAGGGTGCCTGTGCTTTTTTTTTTTTTTTTTTTTTCCAGGAATTAATTTCACCTGTGAATGTCTACTTTTTGAAAAAATATGGGGGATTATGGAGTATAGTAAAATTATAAAGGCCAAGCATTGTCTAATGTTCTGACATTTGGTTGATTCTTTGATTCAGTTTTGAAAATAACATTGTTCATATTTGTTTGAGTATAAGGTCTGATTTAGCAACTTATCTGCCAGCCATTTTATATATTCCTGTTTATATTGCTTGTCTATGAAGTCTGTGTACTTTTGGAACGCATTTCCATTACAGTGTTATGTGAAAACTTGGTAATATTAAATGGATGGAACCTCCAAAACCTTTGGCAAAGTATTGGTATACATAGCTTATAGATGGAAGACTGAGATATGGAAAGACTAAAGTCCTCAAAGACGTTTAGGCACTGACTTCCTCTCCTGTTGGGCTCATGTTTATATTAAAACATTCATGTCCTGTAGCTAGAGATATTGGAGATATGGGAGAAGCAATAGTTATGGAGTATATTGTCTTCAGGGAACTGTCAAAGAAGGCTGGAGGAGGCAGCAGCTATGTTGCAAAACAGGGTTATAGTCTTGAAAAAATGGAGAAATATATATATATATATTGATGCCTGGGTATAGTGAATTTCAAGCTGATCGTGATGCAAAAGTTATGCTGGGACAAAAGAAAAAGCAAATTCTGTATTGACTAATAAGTGATTTGCAAAAGAAGGGCAGTATTTTTCCCCTCTGATTGGTTCATTGTTTCATTAGTGACTTGCGTTAACTTAAGGCCTGAGCCCTGAGTAACTAAGCCCTGCAATCCAAGGTGCAATGTGTTTTTTATTTTTTTTATTTTATTTTTTTAATACTCTATTACTGTATATCCGATGTCCTTGGAAGAAGAGGGTCACGAATCTGGATCTTGCTGTTCTGAAGCAGTGACCCATCCACTAGTCATAACTGTAATATTTATTCTTGCTGATTATCTGGCCATGCTCCATACTGAGTTACATTATTTTCTTTAAATAGGCATCCTTATTTTCTCTTTGAGACTTAAGAGAGAACTTTTGAAGGATTTTTTCCATTCCGAAGATTGATTTTTTGCAAGGCTCAAATGGAACCTATCATACACAAAATATGATGTCACCAGGAAAGGGAGCACATAGTGTAGAGTTCATTGTCATCAGCATGATGACGACCTGGGGCTCTGTGATTTATTTCATTAAGCTTTATCAGTGGAAGGTCTCCATTGTCTCTGCCTTCACAGAGTATCTGTGAAATTGGATTTGGATGACAATGAGCTGGCTAATGCTCTGACTACAAGAAGACACTGCTTACTTGGAACTGTAGATTCATGCTGATTTCAAGGAGTTTGACCAGAGGTTCAGTTTATTCACTGTCATCCAGTAGGCTTGGTGGACAAGAACGTTTTAAGGTGCATCTGGTTAGGCAGGTTACAGTGGGATTTGTAATTTGCTACAATGATCCAAGTTCTATTTTAGATTATTGCGGTGAATGTATTTGTTGTTCTCACTAAGGGACAGCGTACTCAAATGTGGCTGCAAGGGCAGAGCACTCCCTTCTGCCTCTTCTGCAGGTGAAGGATGTTGTCTGACATGGAGTCTTTGGGCAGCCCCTTGGCTTTCCAGTGATTTTTTGTAGAGTCATAGGGGCTGCAGTGGCTTCTCAAGTCTTCCATGATTTATGTTCTGTTGCCTACACAGATCTGTGTACACTGCTGATCCAACTGCCTGGATCTGGGCAATAAACATCTTTGTTTTGGCAAGTGAACGTTCTCAGTGGAAGAACAACGGTATTTTAAGACATTAATCATAATCTATCTCACCTCTCTTGAAGATGAAGTTAGTTCTTTCCTCTCACTTTTTAAATAAAAATAAAAGGCTGTACTTTCTTAAGTATTTTGTGTGTATCCCCTGAGGAAAAAAGTTTGTAACTGAAGTGATGGTTGTGGATTTTCTTTGAATTTTGTTTTCTCCTGAAGCATTGTATTTATCCCATATTTTACTGCAACAATCTTTTAAAAAATAAGATTTATGTAATTTTTTGCTTTATCCTGGCAGCAGAATAGCTGGGAGGCATCCAGATTTACATTCTGCAGTTCTAGTCAACACTGCTCAGAAAGTATAGAGCATCCAAAAACTGTACAGGTAATGTGTTTTATCACTTGTAGGTATTTTCTAAAGTTAGAGAGAATAAATATTTCCCAGCTGGAAATCACACCCTTTTTTTCTTCAGAGCTTATTCTGTTTGAATTAACAGAATATCTCTATATATGCTTCAGTAGCACCAGGGTCAAATGTGTTCATACAGTTATGGCCAAATGATTCAGGTTATTTTACCATGACAGCGATGAGAGCAAATTACCAGGTGGTATTACGTTGAGATATATATATATATATATATAATATATATTTTATTTTATATATATTTTATTTTATATATATATTATTTTGAGATATATATATATTTTCTCCAGTTAGTGTCTTGTAGTACTATTAGTTTCCATGATCTGCCAGCTGCTGATAGCTGATTGCCATGAGTAAAAAATGACATAGTTTTGTTTTGTTTTATTTTATTTTATTTTATTGTTTTTATGTGCAGATCCCAGTTCAAGACAGGTCAAAGAAGATATTAAACACAGAACATTAAGTTTCAGGCTAGAAGTGCATATAACTTAAACGTGCATAGAGGAATTCAAGTTCTTTACTGATGAAAGATAACCACTTTAATCACAGTACCTCTAAGCCTCAGTTTACACCAATGTATCATGCATATATGTGGCAAATAGCAAAGTGACAACGTGGTAGCCGACCTGTTTATTTTAACAGCTACCACCTAACTCCTACCTTCTTGGTTTAAAGTATGTATATATAAGAAGAAATATTTGAAGTAGATATTCAGCAGTGCGTTTATTTTGTTGTAGGGTCATAGAGTTTTCAGCTCATAGAATTTGTCAGAGAAGGGGAAGATCTGTTTTTGCTTCAGTCCACACTGTATGTTGGAAAGGATAGGCACTATAAAGAGTGTAAACAAAATAGAGGTGGAAGCATAGAAAAATAATTGTTTGCTCTCACTGTGATAAAAGATTCAGCTTTAAGATATGCAAAATAATGGTGAGAAGATTGGTGAGCGCATTATCACCATGAAATTTAATTTAGTGTAGTCAAATATTAACTGTTGAGTGAAAACTGACACAGCACAGATTTATCAGGTCAGGCAGCAAAGTACATCACAAATGCTGTCTTGGGAGCTAATGGAATTTTCTTCGTGTATACTTGTATATTAAAATCTTTCATTTTAAGTAACCTAATTTTCGGTACTATTCTTTCTGTTCAGCCACCTTGCTTGAACCATGTCATTAACATTTCCCTTTAAATTAGTCAACAATTAGTTTCAGCCAACTAAAAATTTACAAAAGATTTACTTCATATAATTATTACACTTGATTTTGAAGTATGTGTGATTTTTAACGTTTCTTTTAATGTTTAGTCATGTAAATTGTCTTGTAAATGTAACAATATTGTTTGATAAAATGTCTTGGTAGCACCGCATATATAGCACATCACATAATGTGCTACTTGCTGTTATGGCATATTATGAGATAGTATACTTCCTGAAATACGTTTAGTCTATATTTGTTTTAATTACTGCTTTTTGTCTGTTTTATTCTTAGAATCTTTAGTACTGACCACAGTTATCTCAGAGTACCATCATACTGCCTTGGCTTATGCCTAAATTAGGCACATGACTTCACAGACTTCACCTACTTCTAACAATACAATCCTAATTTGCTGAAGTTAGGTGCCTAGAATCCTTATACAGCTAATCTGAGAGTTGCTGTGTCTTTTAAAGGCTATCTGTAAAGCCCCCATGACATGTGGGGATCAAAGTTCAGCTGTCATTAGAGCTAACCAAAAAGAAGTACTAGGCAGATTGTAAACCTATTACTACCACAACTGATTATCTTCCAGTTTTTAAACATTAAGAAACATGAATTGCTGTAAAAGTATTTTTTGTTGTTGTTTTGTTTTTGTTTGTTTCCTTCAATACGATACAAATCATTTATCTAATAAATAGAATGACTTAAACTTGAAATCATTTCTCCTTTGGCATAGCAATCATTAAAATATCTGATCTGATATGTAAGGTTGCTTTTGTCATTAAAATGACTCCCATTTAAATCATGCATTAGAGAAACTTTTCTGCAAGGTTTCCAGCTTAATGAACTAGTTGACAAAATCTCTGGCATCTTGTTTTAGAAGCTAGAATATGTAATTTTATTTGAACATTATGTAACTAGGAAAAGAAAGTATGCAGAAGGGCAAACGTTATGGAATTTATCCAAACACAATACCTACCACTACAAAACACAATTTGTACAAAAGGAGATTTATGTCATTTTTTCACAGCCTGATTCTTAATGAAGTCTTATATTTTTTTCCACCCATCAGTGAAGTATGTTCTGTTTTTTTTTTTTTTTTTTTTTTTAAGGCAGTGAAGCTAACAGCCTGATGGCTTGTATTACACGTTTATCCATGAAAATGAAATTTAACACACACATTGGCCCTATAAAAAACACAGCATAAAAAGATGATTCTAAAGTGAAAAAATGCAGAGAGCCGTTTTCCTTCTCCATCTTGTGTACCATGCTGCATGATAGTTCGTCTGGCTGGTTTAAATTTCTATTATGTGCTTGAATAAGACAGGGGCATATATTCTAGCAAAAAACAGGATATACATGTAATACAGATTTTTATAATCTCTACAGTTACCCTACCATGAGAAAACATAGGAGTTCCTTCTAAACAACTCCTCAGTCAAATTGTTGTTTTGCTTTAAATGTGTTTTTTCAGCTCCACTTTACCTAATTGACTCTTAATTGAGGTAACACAGCCAAACTGTCCATTCATACATTGGTCCACCATGA